>NC_083404.1:56280253-57593170 GCF_020745735.1 Hemiscyllium ocellatum
TAGTAGCAGGATGCAGAGGGAGGGTTAGGTGAATGATAATAATGGGTGAGATGAAATCATTGTGAGTTCAGATAATGAAGTGGAGTTTAGATGATCGTGACTCAGGATACTGGTAGAATATCCACAATGTTGAGTCCAGATATTGCAATGGCACTGATCCAGGTTTCAGTGGTGAAGGAGTTGAGAACAAGGCCTGGAGTGGAAATGGGTTTTCTTTTTCACTCGTAGATTGTGAATGTTGGTTGCTAAGCCAGTATTTATTGCACGTCCCAAGTTGTCCTTGAGAAAGTGTGTGAGCTTCGTTTTGAACTGATGCAATCCATATGCTGTAGCTACTCCCATGATTCTGTGAGAGAGGGAATTTGACATTGAAGGGACAATGCCACTTTTCCAAGTCAGGATGACGAGTGACTTAGAGGATAACTTGCAGGTGTGGTGAAAAATGAGAACAAGGTATTGAGTTGGATGATCAGCCATAATCATGCTGAATGGTGGAGTAAGATCAAAAGGGCTGAATGGCCTTCTTCTTCTCATATTTTCTGTGTTTCTAATTACCTGTTGATATTCAATGGCATTGCCAACACAGAATTTCCCACAATCAACATCATGATGGGTGCCATTGAGCAAACACTGAATTTGACCAGCCACACCTCTGCCCTCAGACCCCACCCCTTCAACCGTAACAAGGACAGAACGCCCTTGGTGTTCACCTTCCACCCTACCACCTTCACATAAACCAAATCTTCTGCTGACATTTCTGCCCCCTCCAAAAAGATCCCACCACCAGGGATATATTTCCCTCCCCATCCCTTTCCGCCTTCCTCAAAGACCGTTCCCTCCATGACTACCTGGTCAGGTCCACGCCCCCCTACAACCCACCCTCCCATCCTGGCACCTTCCCCTGCCACCGCAGGAACTGCAAAACCTGCGCCCACACCTCCTCCCTCACCTCCATCCAAGGCCCTAAAGGAGCCTTCCACATCCATCAAAGTTTTACCTGCGCATCCACTAATATCATTTATTGCATCTGTTGCTCCCGATGTGGTCTCCTCTACACTGGGGAGAATGGACGCCTCCTAGCAGAGCACTTCAGGGAACATCTCCGGGACACCCGCACCAATCAACCAAACCGCCCTGTGGCCCAATATTTCAACTCCCCCTCCCACTCTGCTGAGGACATGGAGGTCCTGGGCCTCCTTCACCACTGCTCCCTCACCACCAGACACCTGGAGGAAGAATGTCTCATCTTCCGCCTTGGAACACTTCAACCCCAGGGCACCAATGTGGACTTCAACAGTTTCCTCATTTCCCCTTCCCCCACCTCACCCTAGTTCCAAACTTCCAGCTCAGCACTGTCCCCATGACCTGTCCTACCTGCCTATCTTCTTTTCCACCTATCCACTCCACCCTCCTCCCTGACCTATCACCTTCATCCCCTCCCCCACTCACCCATTGTACTCTATGCTACCCTCTGCCCACCCCCACCCTTCTCTAGCTTATCTCTCCACGCTTCAGGCTTTCTGCCTTTATTCCTGATGAAGGGCTTTTGCCCGAAACGTCGATTTTGCTGCTCTTTGGATGCTGCCTGAACTGCTGTGCTCTTCCAGCACCACTGATCCAGAATCTGGTTTCCAGCATCTGCAGTCATTGTTTTTACCCTGTTTAATTTTACAGGAGGCAGCCGAGGGCTAGCCCGCCTGCTACGCCCTTGCTTGAACTGAGGCACTTATGTAGCCACTGAGTGTCAGCTGCAATTTTGTGGCTGATGGGAAGAGTTTAGGGATTGCCAGGCAGATAATTATCACATCACAGTGGGAAAAGGTGAAATTGGGGTTGGGGTGGGGAGATGAAAGATGTGCCTTCATGACTGGTTTCTTTTCCATATGGGTTCTGCCCTTTCTCCACACATGGTGAAGCAACAATACCCTGCCCTGCCTGGAATATGCTCACTCCTTGCCTGTGTGTATAGTTACACCCAACAGACAGCAGCAGTTCAAGAAGGCCGCTCACCATTACATTTTCCAGGACAATGGGGGATGGAGAAGGCAAGGGTGAACTAGCTTCTTGAATTGCTGTCCATGGAGTGTAAAGATGCCTACAATGCTGTTTGGAAGGGAGTTCAAATGTTTTAAGATTTAGAAGTTTTATTTTTCATTCAGTATATCACTTTAAAATTTAATATGGAATCCATTTGTATTATGATTGACTATTCTGTGGTCTTGCATAAAACATGCATAAAATAAGTGCACAAGCAAAGACTGAGTGTTCAACCTGCCTGATTCATTCAGTTATGGTCTAACTGATACACACCATCAATCTATTCGTCAGTCACACAGTTTCCTGATAAACATTAAATGAAACACAATGGAAACAACTGCAGGAATTTACTCTCCAATCTCCATAGCAAACAAATTCAGGAGATTGCATTAATCAGTGCTGGCCACACCTAGCTTTTATAATTTGAAATGTCTTCCACTTGCAGGAACACGTCCGCTTCCCTTTTAGAATTGTTGCTGCTATGAATCTGTACTGACTACAAGTCTGAGCAGTCTCCTCGAGGTCAAAGAGTTCTGCAAAGTTATAGAAGAGTTTCCTGCATTCGAAGAGAGTGAAAGGGAAGTAAGAACCGGAGGGGCGTTGCTGTTTGGGAACAGTTGAAACTTGCAATACTTCATCCCCACAAGGCAGAAACTAAAATGAAAGGGTCAAATAAAGGGAAGTTTGATATAGAACTTCCGACCATGACAGCCAAAGGAATTATATAAAGGAATAGCCAGACATTTTTTGGAATGTTTAGAACCAAACATCACCTGTGTCTCAGTTCATAATATGCCTCCCACCAACTCCTTCTCTCAGACCATAAATTGGTGGTTCACCTCTTACTTCAGGGTTTGGATGCAGCCATCAAGGTTGGTATTGCATTGAAGTACTATATTATTCAGTGGAGATATTAAACATGTCTTGCCTTTCAGGTAGACTGAGAAAAATGTCTGGAGTCCTATTTTGAAGAAGATGAGAGGAATTAACTCCATTGTTTCCAATAAGATTTCCTAATCAACAGCACATAAATAGATTATTGTCACCTTACTGTTTGTGGGAGACACTTCAGTTGTTGTAAAATACTTTGAGATGTTTGTTAGTCACATAAGGTATGAAATTTTAAAAAATGATTACTTCAGTTTAGGCACCCTATCTTTGTGGGATAGATTTAATTTGATCTGATTTGATTTATTATTGATGTAGAGGTGCCAGTGTTGGACTGGGGTGGACAAAGTTGAAAAGCAACGCTCCAAAAGCTTATATTTTCAAATCAACCTGTTGGACTGTAATCTGGTGTTGTGTGATTTTCAACTTTGAATTAGTATTGTCATGCGTACCTAAGTACAGTGAAAGATTTTTTTTGCATGGAGTACAGGCAGATCATAACATACAAAAATCTTAGGGTGAATGAACAGCGCAAGGATTACCAAGTTACGGCTTCAAAGAAGGCACTCAAAAAGCAGTATCAACATTGGATTTGAAATTTGAGAGGTCCATTCATAAGTTTAATAACAGTGGGGATGAAGGGTCAAGTGTGATGAGAACCTAAGTAAACTTAAACTCTATTCCACCAAAGCAAACAATGCATGATCCTTTTGAAGTGTTTGAAATAATGCCAAGATGAATAACATTGTGGCATTGAGAACGATGAGAAAATCCTCAGGTTAGAAAGTAACTATTCAGAAATGAATTCAAGAAAGAGTTCTTTACAGAAAAGATCATAAGGATCTGAAATATGCTGATCTAAATGCTATTAGATTTGGAATCAGATTTTAAAGCAGAGGTAGCTGTATTCCTTGAAGAACAGAGATATAGTAAAATAATCATTTTGTAATATAGAACTTGAGTAATTGCTGTAAAAAAGACACATTTTGTCAAAGATTTCCATTTTGCATTTGTCAGGAAATTTCACAAGAAAACAAAGGGAAAACAATTCCTATACTTCATGCGATGAGAGTTCAGGTTGGTTGGTAAGTGGACTTTGGTAGAGGTGACAGTGGAGACTACTTATTAATGTTGATTGACGGTCAACATCCAGATTAGAGTTGTGCTGGAAAAGTACAGCAAGACAGGCAGCATCCAAGGAGCAGGAAAATGGACGTTTCGGGCAAAAGCCCTTCATCAGGAAAGTTAACATCCAGGCCTAGTTTGAATTTTAAATCAGGCAGGTTGACTGTGATTCATCAAGGTATTGCCCTGGGAAATGACCCAATGAATGACTGTCACTTATTTTGTTGTGTGCATTCTGTGTACATGTTCTTTCTGTCCATAAGGAACAGGGCCATGTGTATTTGCACATGTAGCTTCCAGCACACTCAGGTGTGTGCTACATTATTAGCCTGGTTAATAAAACTAGTAAGATGCAAGTAAAATCTCTTGCACAGTCAAGATTATCCATTAAATGCTGTCCAATTGTCTATCATCTAGTGTTAGACTCTGTGCTGTAAGTTTTGCAAGCTGAGGCTATGTATATACAGTCAGTATCTTGCTTGTTGTGAACAACCAAAACAACATGCTGTTTAAAATGATCCACCAGTCTTTGAGATGCACCAACCTACATACCTGCTCTCACACAGACAGTGAAATTTAAAGATTACATTACTCCGTTATGTAACAGGCGTAATGTCATTTTGGTTTGACAGCAGCATCCTGTAAATGACAAACACCACTTGTGTTGTTCACCTGTTCAGTCTTTTTTTGTGATACCTTGCCCTTCTAGGGTAATCTGAGGTAGACTGGGCATTTTTCAGAACTAAAAGTGACCATGTTAATGCCTTCCATAAGTTTGTGTGATATATAGTGAGAAATAATCCGAGCAGGATAACCATTTTGCCAACTTTAATGTGCCCTATTCCAGCATTAGGTTTGCACAGTGAACAAATGGCTTGGGCCCTATGTACCAGGATAGTCTTAAGCATTTGAAATTAAGGAATTTCACAGTATATACTGACCAGTGAAGGTGGTTTTATTGTTTACAGTAGTGAAGGTGCACCCACGACCACCACCAATGCCACCACCGGCTGGTTTCTGAATGAAGTCATTGAGGAATCATAGTTGAAAATGTGTTGCTGGTTAAAGCACAGCAGGTTAGGCAGCATCCAAGGAATAGGAAATTCGACGTTTCGGGCATAAGCCCTTCATCAGGAAGGGCTTATGCCCGAAACGTCGAATTTCCTGTTCCTTGGATGCTGCCTAACCTGCTGTGCTTTAACCAGCAACACATTTTCAACTGTGATCTCCAGCATCTGCAGACCTCACTTTTTATTGAGGAATCATAGCTCATTTGACTGTTTCATTACAAACCAAATTGATGATGTTGCTATAGGACACCCAATAGCTCCAACTCTTGCAAATATTTCTATTGGATTCCATGAAAAATGTAACTTTGGTTGAATGACACCTAACCTCCTATTCCTTGTGTATTTCCGATACATAGACGATATGTTTGCTACAGTTAAATCTGCAGCTGTTTGTAAGAATTTCCTTTGTCTTAATGAGTTCCATCTTGCACTTAAATTGTATTTGATCTCTTCCATTTTTGTCAATAATTTAATAAAAAGCAGAATCTTTGGCTGAAAACGTTAAGGCCCTGCTTCGGAGCTCAATTTGGTGAACAGTGCATTTGATGGGCTCAACAGTCTCCACTTGTTCCAAAGTTCTTTAATGCAAGGACACTGTATTCTAGTTTTAGCAGATTTAGTAGGTATATGACCTGATCAAACTAAACCTCCAACTGTAAGCGTGCTGTTCCCTCATGCTCATCATTAATTGAGAATAAGCCAAGTGCTGCCAGTTTGTACATCCCAAATACTATTTCAGCAGTTAATAAGGTCATTCCTGCCATTCAATGATCTTTAATGCTATTGTTGGATTCTAGAATGGACAAGGAAGGAATGGCATTTCAATATGAAGTGCTAAACCCAGAGGAAAGGAGCCCATATTAATGAAATTATACAATGTTTTCACAGGCTGTTACCGTTGAACTAAATCAGGAGCCCAGTAGAATTCCAGTAGGTGTCCTCAGTTTTCCATACTCTTGGAGATTAAATGAGCCAAAAAGAAACAAAATCAATGGTATTAAATATTTTTAATATCTCTGAATAAAAATACTGGTGTATTCAGTTGACACAATGTTCTTTGTTCATATCTTTAGTAGATAACAATACACAAAATTAAACATATTTTGGTACAATCAGTCATTTCTTACTGGTCAAATGTATATTAAGAGTTAACGTTTGTTCCTGCTAACTGTTTCTACATTCTTCAGGGAAGATGCAATATCATCTGGTATGCTAAATCTATTAATAATCAACTTATTCCAGTGGAACAGAGGCCAATATAATAGAATATGTTATCTGCATAGCTGTTATTATTATTTTTCATTTACTTAGCAATAAGTGATAGTGAATACTGAATTGAATTGTCAGGTGAGATTATGTACTCAGGTACCTGGAGTGGCACTTGACTCTAGATTTTATTGCCTCAGTTAGTAGGTGTGCTACCCATTGAGCCATACCTGATATCCTATCCAGAAACACCAATGGCCTTCACATTCATTAAATGATTCCAAGCAGCTTCTATTATTTGTCTTCATGCATGTAATATTATTCTAATTGTCCCACAGCTCACTGTCACTGTAGCTTATCATTTACACAGCAACATAAGTTAAATAATTCTCAAACTGTATTGTGCATGTAGTAAACAATGATTATCAAATTTCATGTCATTTGATTTTAATACTTGAAACCTTCATGGACCAAAATTGTTGAAAATAAAAAGAAATATAGATCTAAAATGGCTGCAGTGACACCTGACCAAAAATACAGACAAGCTTTGTTAAATAAATATGAGATAAACAAAACTTGAAGTGAACATTTCAAAAGGTAGAGGGGTTGAGCTCTTTTGTCTGTGGCTTACCCAGTTTGTGAGAATACATTGAAGACAAATTCAGAAATTTACAAATGAGCCCTTTTTCAGCAGCTGTCTATGAGCAGGGCAGAGAGGGAATGATGAACCAATAACAACAGGATCTGTTTCCTCATCATTATCTTGAAAGACAGGACACAATGAAAAAACAATTTGGGAAAACAATCATTCAACAAGAGCTTGAAGTATTTTTAGATGCTGCTGATGTTGAGGATCCAAGACAACACATTAACAATTATGATCTCGAGTTAACAATCTAATACCACAAGGACTCTAATGACTTTTGAACTATGTAGACTTTATTCTTTCAGTCTGTATCAGATACTCTGTCCTTTTTGAAAATTTTATACCTGTGTTTGTGTGGGTGTTAGATGTCAGGATCAGCCTTGTGGATCTTCCCTGAACTGCATCCAATGCATGTATATCATTTCTTAAGTAAAGAGAGCAAAATTGACCACAATGCAGTGGTCGCAAAACATTGCTACATAAATACACCATCTCACTTGTAAAATGAAGGATTTGAGCCTATGTTCTCTGGGTTAGCCTAGGTTTACTGGATAACTAATTTTGTAAATTACCATCATTTATTGGTTTTAAAACCAATCAATACATTTCCCTTATCTACTGAAACAGTTCATGTCCAAATGTAGCAGCACCAGAACAATAACCGGGCTTGAAGTGACAAGTGGCAAGTGAGCTTTGCAACCCACAAGTACCAGGCAACAATCTTCTATAAGAAGAGACAGCTCATCATTGCCACTTGACATTCAATTACATTATCATGACTGAATATCCATTATTAACATTTTGGGGATTATCAATAACTAAAGACTGACTGACAAGCCAAATATATACAGTGACTACAAAAGCAGGTCAGAGGATCAGAATCCTGTAGGAAGTAGCAGATCACCTAACTCTGCAATGTCTGTCTACCAGCTACAAGGTAGAAGTCAGGAATGTGATATAATATTACCTTGCCTGGGTGACAGTAACTCCAACAACACATAAGAAGCTTGACATCATTCAAGACAAAGTCACCTGCTTGATTGGTATCACATCCACAAACATTCACTGACCCTCTGTAACAGCAGTGTGTATTATCTAAAATAGAAACTGTGAGAATTCACCCAGGTTCCTTGGACAACACCTTCCAAACCCATGATCACTGCCATCTAAAAGGATAAGGGCAGCAGATACATGGGAACACTACCACTTGCATGGTCCTCTCTAAGCCACTTATCATCCTGTCTTTCCAATGTATCACCATTCCTTCAGTGTGTGGGTCAAAATCCTGTAATTCCCTCCCAAGCAGCATTGTGAGTTTAACTACCCCAAAATGGATTGCAGCAGCTCAAGAATACAACTCACCATTGCCTTCTCAAGGGCAATTAGGAATGGGCAATAAATTCTAATCCAGCAAGTGATTCATCCCTTGAACAAATTTCCAAAAAAAATACAATCTAGCATATAGATTTGTTTTATAGAAAGGGAAAGTCCATATCATGGAGATCGCAAATGTTTGTGAGAAGCTATGATCGAGATCATTGCTTCATGAATTCCAGGCCAAAACATAATGTCCTAGCTTCTGGAATTAAATGATTGCCCAAGTCTGAGTGCATGACTCATCTGCATATGTTATTTGTTACATAACCAGTTTGAACATTTTCCACAGGAACTAGATTATACTGATGATGCTTTAGAAAAGATTTTTTTTGACCAGTAAGTGACTATTTTGTTTGATCTGAATGCAAGATATCTTCTCAAAGCATGCAGAGGCCATAGTTGAATGAAGAAAGAGAGTACAAAGTTAAAATTCATGCAACACTAGCTTATAGTCCAACAGGTTCATTATTCTCCACAACCACCTGATGAAGGAGCAGCGCTGTGAAAACTAGTGCTTCCAATTAAACCTGTTGGACTATAACCTGGTGTTGTGTGATCTTTAACTTTGTACACCCCAGTCCATCATGGGCGCCTCCAAGTGATGAAGGGGAGAATCTGGTTTCTGTATCCCTGGAGTTGGAGATGTCTAGATTAGATTACTTACAGTGTGGAAACTGGCCCTTCGGCCCAACAAGTCCACACCGACCCGCCGAAGCGCAACCCACCCATACCCCTACATTTACCCCTTACCTAACACTACGGGCAATTTAGCATGGCTAATTCACCTAACCTGCACATCTTTGGACTGTGGAAGGAAACCGGAGCACCCGGAGGAAACCCACGCAGACACTGGGAGAATGTGCAAACTCCACACAGTCAGTCGCCTGAGGCGGGAATTGAACCCGGGTCTCTGGTGCTGTGAGGCAGCAGTGCTAACCACTGTGCCACCGTGCCGCCCACCATGTCATTTGATCATATCATCTGACTGTTGATGGTGATGGGTCTGAGACACACCATCCAATTTTACACGTCCCACCTACCCAGAAACCTTTCCCAGCAATCGTAAAGTTCTAGTCTCTGAGAAATTAACACCCAAATCCCAGTCCAAAGTTACACCAACTATCAGATTGAACAGTATGATGTTAATCTCAAAATAGCACAGTTTCTGTTATGAATTAAACACTGCTATAAAACTAAAATGACATGGTACTAAAGCAAAGTATTGCGCATACTGGCAAACTATATAAAAATAGAAAGTGGTGGAAATAGTCAGCAAGTCCAGAAATGGGGCAAGGTAAGGGTTGATGTTTTGAGGGCTGTGATCTTCCATCAGAACTGAGGACAAGTTAGAGCAAGTGATAGAGACCGAGGAGAGGGGGATGAACAAAGGCAAGGTCTACGATATAGTGGAGTGCTGGAGAGATTGAGTGGCAAAAATCTCAAGAATAGAAACTCTAAGGAGAATGGTCATGGGTCAGGTAAAGGAACAAAATGTGTATCCAGATGAGGTGTGAAAGGCTGGATGGTAGCCACCTGAATGCAAAGTGAAGGAATAAAGAAATTAATTAAAAAAAAACTAAGTAGAAAATAAAACACATCAAAACAAAATGAGTGAAGAAGTCTTGATCTAAAGTATTGAACTCAGTGTTGAACTCAGTCTCACATTTTGACACCGAGACATTGAGTCACACGGACTAGGATTCTGTTGAGACAACAGAGGTACTGCCCACCACCATGGAGGACTCTCTATTATGATGCGGTGAGGCATGACTTAGGATGCGTGGATTGGAAAAATAGGCTTCAAGGGAAGAACACAAATGATATGTGGAGATTGTTCAAGGAACAGCTATTGGGTGTCCTTGATAAGTATGTACCAGTCAGGCAGGGAGTAAAGGGTCTTGTGAGGGAGCCGTGGTTTAATAAGGAATTGGAATCCCTTGTGAAAGGGAAGAGGGCGGCCTATGTAAAGATGAGGCGTGAAGGTTCAGTTGGGGCGATTGAGAGTTATAAGGTAGCCAGGAAGGATCTAAAGAGAGAGCTAAGAGCAGCTAGAAGGGGACATGAAAAGTCCTTAGTTGGTAGGATTAGGGAAAACCCAAAGGCTTTCTATAGGTATGTCAGGAATAAAAGGATGACTAGGGTAGGTATCGGTCCAGTCAAGGATAGTAGTGGGAAGTTGTGCGTGGAGGTGGAGGAGATTGGAGAGACTCTAAATCAATACTTTTCGTCAGTATTCACTCAGGAACAGGACACTATTGCTGATGTGAATATTGAGTCACAAGTGATTAGAATGGATGGCCTTGAGGTATGTAGGGAAGAGGTCTGGGGAATACTGGAAAGGATGAAAATAGATAAGTCCCCTGGGCCTGATGGCATTTATCCTAGGATCCTCTGGGAAGCTAGGGAGGAGATAGCGGAGCCATTGGCCTTGATTTTTATGTCCTCGTTGTCTACGGGAATAGTGCCAGAAGACTGGAGGATAGCGAATGTGGTCCCCTTGTTCAAGAAGGGGAGTAGGGATAGCCCGAGCAACTATAGGCCAGTGAGTCTCACTTCTGTTGTGGGCAAAGTCTTAGAGAGAATTGTAAGGGACAGGATTTATGAACATCTGGATAGGAATAATGTGATCAAGGATAGTCAGCATGGTTTTGTGAAGGGCAGGTCGTGTCTCACAAACCTTATTGAGTTCTTTGAGAAGGTGACTAAGGAGGTGGACGAGGGTAAAGCAGTAGATGTGGTGTATATGGATTTTAGCAAGGCGTTCGATAAAGTACCCCATGGTAGGCTAATGCAAAAACTACGGAGGTATGGCATTCAGGGTGCATTAGAGGTTTGGATTAGGAATTGGCTGGCTGGAAGAAGACAGAGGGTAGTAGTTGATGGAATAGGTTCATCTTGGAGTGCAGTTACTAGCGGTGTTCCACAAGGATCTGTTTTGGGACCATTGCTGTTTGTCATCTTTATAAATGATCTCGAGGAGGGGCTTGAAAGCTGGGTGAGCAAGTTTGCGGATGACACGAAAGTCGGTGGAGTTGTGGACAGTGAAGAAGGATGTGGCAGGTTACAGCGGGATATAGATAAGTTGCAGAGCTGGGCAGAAAGGTGGCAAATGGAGTTCAATGTAGCTAAGTGTGAAGTCATTCACTTTGGTAGGAGTAACAAGAAGATGGATTACTGGGCTAATGGTAGGCTACTTGGTAGTGTGGATGAGCAGAGGGATCTTGGTGTCCATGTACACAGATCTCTGAAAATTGCCACCCAGGTAAATAGAGCTGTGAAGAAGGCATATGGTGTACTGGGCTTTATTGGTAGAGGAATTGAGTTCCAGAGTCCTGAGGTCATGTTGCAGTTGTATAAGACTCTGGTGTGGCCTCATCTGGAGTATTGTGTGCAGTTTTGGTCGCCATACTATAGGAAGGATGTGGAGGCATTGGAACGAGTGCAGAGGAGGTTTACCAGGATGTTGCCTGGCATGGTAGGAAGATCATATGAGGAAAGGCTGAGGCACTTGGGGCTGTTCTCATTGGAGAAAAGAAGGTTTAGGGGAGATTTGATAGAGGTGTACAAGATGATTAGGGGTTTAGATAGGGTAGACACTGAGAACCTTTTTCTGTTAATGGAGTCAGCTGTTACTAGGGGACACAGTTTTAAATTAAGGGGTGGTAGGTATAGGACAGATGTTAGGGGTAGATTCTTTACTCAGCGGGTTGTGAGTTCATGGAATGCCCTGCCAGTAGCAGTGGTGAACTCTCCCCCTTTATGGTCATTTAAGCGGGCATTGGATAAGCATATGGAGGTTATTGGGCTAGTGTAGGTTAGGTAGACTTTGGTCTGCGCAACATCGAGGGCTGAAGGGCCTGTACTGCGCTGTATCTTTCTATGTTCTTCTATGTTCTAAACCTGTGAGAAGGCCCAAGAGGTTCAAGCAGGAGTGGTGGTTGCAAAGCAAAGAAGAGTGCAGATGGGACAAGGAGTTTGGGGTGGGGGTTATAGGGAGACTAAGGACTGCTGGTGGAAGACAGAAGTTGGGAGTTGAATTCAGAGGCTGGATGCTGACTTTCCTGAGGCTGGGTCCTTCGATCGGGTTCAAAGTTTTTGAATACATGAAAAATCCTGCAGGAGGCTGCTAGCAAACCCAACACTTTTACAGATGGAGGAAAACTGTGTGACTCCATTAAATCCCTGAGCTCCCCACTGAATGGCCATGGGCTTTGGGGTAATGAATACCAATAGACTAACTACCAAATTCAATCATCATTCTGCAGCCAGGAAACCCATGATAATCCCTGCCAGTCTCCGACTTAAGCACGAGAAGTTTTCTTGCCATCTATATGGGGCATCTCCCATGACTAAGTGGTCACCATGGTTCCCACTTTGATGGACTCAATTGGAATCTGACTGCAATATTATGAAATTCCTATGGGCTGTACCATCATTGCTGCTGCTGCTGCTATCTCCTTTCAACATGGAGCTGCTGCCGTAAGCACTATCTAGCAAGCCACTAGTGAGCAGCCATGCTTCTGACCTTATAGTAAATAGAAGGTCTTTGAGGAAGCAGCTGACTTGGAACACTGGCCTGAAGAACTCCAGTAGTGATATCTTGTGACCAAAATAAGCATCTTCTCCACTGTTGCAAGGCAGGTTCCCATCCAAATAGAGATTATCGTTAATTGTCATCATATCGTTCACTTAAAATGACCCAGTCCATTGATGGATCGCATTTCAATTCACTTTTGCCTCAACCAATAATAGTTTTTGTTGTCCTTCTTAGTGGAGAAGAAGTTAGAATTGGTATGGTATGTTGGTCCATCAAGGCATTCACAACAATCTGTTAGCAAACTGGGAGTAGCCTAGGATAATGGGGAGGACAAGGCCACCTGCCCTAGAATCTAACTTCGATCCATTATTGACTGAGGTCTATCATGAATCCTTTGTTCTTCTGTTGATAGCAGGCAGAAAGCAAGGAGGGATTTACAAGAAAAATGATACTTTAGGATAAATGAAACCCGCAATAAAATTTAAATATTACCCCATCACTGAAGATTTGGTCTGAATTTTTATCTAGCACCCACTTCCTGCTTCCCCCATCCCCTGAGCTCAAATACATAGCTTCAAGTCAGAACTGTCAATGACAATATATTGTCTTTAAATTAGATTCAGATATAAATCCAAAACTTTCACAGAGCTTAACAAATTATATTAGCTCTTTGGAAGAGAATGCAGTATTGGAATCAAATCCTCCTAATAATATAGAAATTAACTGTGATTTGGACACAAGGGAAGAAATCATAGCAAATCATAGCTGAGTTGGCAATTTTAAACTTGTGTTTTCAGCTGGTATAGCATAACTTTCTACTGATTTGCTGTGTGGGCAAATTTGCAAATAAAATTAAAAGATCCCATTTTTCTTTCCAGTGTGTTGCAGGACAGTTCTCAAATTTGGTATTTGAGGGATGATGGCTGAAGTGAAAACGTAGCTGTGGTCTTCAAATTGCATTTCCGATTAGTTGGCAAGAGATACTCAAAAACTGCATTCCTTGTTGAGTATGAATATCAGCTCAAAGTACTCTGGCATAGAATATTGCCAACTCTGAAGAAAGGTCACAGTTGAATTGCTGCCAGCAATGACAAGTCATGAAATAGAAGGGTGTGGTGCAGTTTCTGGAAGTAACAATAAGATCCAGAAGCAGCAGAGGAACTGGCTACAGAGCAGGAAAATCAGTTTCCAACTAAGAGTCTCACTGAAGTGAAACAAAGCTTTTTCTTTGGAAGACGGCACAGACAGCAGGGTAGGAAGTGATTGGGCTCATGGCCTATCCGTTCTCTTGCTTCTTTCTATTTTTATTTTTTTTCTTCATTTTACTTCTGAATCAAATTCATTATTCTTCTTTCTTCAGCTGCAGTGGTGAAGAGATATTGCAGGAAGCTGTTGAGCAGTGGATCCGGTCCATTCCTTGTGGCCATAGCAGTTACATCCTGAGCAACGGCTCCAGAGTAGATGAATTGGAGTCCATTCTTTTCCTCTGATGTTTTGGTGGCATCTGCAACAGCGATGGAGTGAATGATCTCTCGAGTGAATTATACCCCGGTCTTCAGGAGCTAATTTGGATGGTCAATCTGTTCTCAGAACTTGAGATGAGCCTCAGTATTTGAGGGTTGGGACAGTCTTCTAGCTATGGCAGCAGGGATATCGACAGTGATGAAGGGGCTTTGGCAGAGCTGATTTTCTGGGTCCGGTCAGCAGTGGAGGGGGCGGCTTCAGCGTGCTTCCTCCCTGGTGTTGTATCCTCAGGGCAGCTACGGAGTGTGGTGGCGTCCTGTAGCTACTTAGGAAATCAAGAAGCCATGTATGGAACAACAAAGGAAATTTGTCCCAGCTTTGAGTGATTTATTTTTCTTGATAATTTATGTAAATAAAATGGTGCTAGCTTATGGAGACACACACATTTTACTATATGTTCAAAAATAAATTATTATTACTATTACTATAGCCAATAAACAAGGAACTGAATCACATTCCTCTGATGGCAGGAGAAATACTTCTGCAAAATGTTATGAACACTGAAACTCTGAAGTAAAAAGAAAAAATTCTGAAAATTCTCAACAGGTAAATTGTTCCCTGGGGAGTGATCAACAGAGTTCATGTTTTGGGTTGATGACCTTTGTCAGAATTGGTCTGAGGTCATGAAAGATTTATTTCATTAGCTGTTACTCGGGATAGCTGCCCATTCCCCATTGCTCTTCAATTGTTTTCTTTTTAATCTCCTTCTGATTCTGATAATTGAATCTGCTTCCACCAATCCTTCAGGTAGTGCATTCCAAGTTACAACAACTCCACATCAAAACGAAAGATTTCCTCATCTCACCTGTGGCACTGGTTTAGTGCAGCTGTATTAAAATTAAAATATTATTGAGTTTAGTTTACAATTTGGTTTAGGCTCCTTGAGAGAGACTACAAATGAAGTGAAAAAGCATCTAATGTCTGTGCAGAATTTCAGTGGAAGGAAACCATTTGCGGCTATACTGGCCTGAGTCTGAACAAAGAGGATAGTATGGAGGTAGTGTTAGCACTGTAGGTGTTTGTAAGGATATTGACCAGGGAAAAGGAGAAAAGTGAGCTTGAATCGTTTTCCTCTGTTTATAATGAAACCTTTCCAACCTGCCTTTTTGTCTTGTGTAATACAGTTCATTTCACCACCTTGTTTAACAAACATTTATTCTATGTGTTAGAAGTACACTGGCAGCCTCATGTGAGTGCGTGCAGTAACTGGCTCATACCGTTAAAAAAAAATACAATGCTAGGGTCTAACTAGCTAGTTTTCATTCTGTGATCTGCCTTGTCCAGTATTAACAGTAGCCAGAATTGTAACACTAACAATTTTCAGGGGATCGAGGTATACAGGAAATGTAATGTTGGGGTAGCAAGGGAATCTGGTACTTGCATCGAATTGTAGACTAGGACTAAGAAAGAGAATTGGGATTTTCATGAGCATCAAATGACTTCCTCCTGTGCTGCTATTTCTGTCAATCTATGCAAACATTTCGTGTGGAGTCTGAGTCTGTGCCCAGTGAGTGGCTTTGAAATGATGGTGTTAAACTAAATTTAGGAAAATATATCTTGTAGGACCTGTTCCAAATATTGAACCTTTGGTGTAGCTCAGTTTGGCACAGATCTTTTTGAGCTATCTGATTTTTATCAGTTTTGTCCAAACCAGTTTAATAACGCATGTAAATAGGGACTCTGAGAGGTACCAGTTATATAAGTTAACTGTGCAGTGGCTTATGCTTGAAAGGTTGATTCTCCTGCTCCTCGGATGCTGCCTGACCAGCTGTGCTTTTCCAGCACCATGCTTTCGACACTAATGAAAACCTCTACCTTTGGTTTGTTTTCTGAAAATTGCTCATGAACATTTAGTTCCTCAACCCTCAGTTTCTCCTCTTCATATGTTTATGGGCGGCCTCTTGGAATTTATTGCGTAGGATCTGTTGTGAAACCACAAGCAAGTATATTCAGTTACAATGAAACAATCATTAAAAGAGAAATTCAGTAACATTTTCAGACATCATTTGAGCAGATGCCATGTGGTCAAAACATCATGTGATTGAGCCTTCAAACAGAATGTTTCTGACTATGCTAACAATGTAGTCTCCAGCTGTTCACCCAGCTCCAGCACCCAACTCAAGAGCAGCAGTGAGCTTATAGTTGGCCATCTACTGATTTTCCAACTTAGTAACAAAGATTGAAAAGAATACTGAAAAAAAAAATTAAAATGGTCAAACATTGAAAAAGAAGCCAGATTTGCACAATTTAGTTTTGGAGAAGAATATTTAAATCTGGATATCCCAGCTGGACTATGATATCCAACTGTGGGTACTCCACTTACAGAAAGAAGTCAAGATTTTTAGGTTTAGTGTAAAGGATATTTACGAGAATAGTACTAAGGACGGGAGGCTTCAGTTATGTGGAGAGACTGGAGGACCTATGGTTGGTCTCCTTAAAGTAGAGGAAATTGAGGGAAATTTGAGGTTTTGTTTGCTGACACCAAGTAGCAGCAATATCTCTTAAGGATATAGTAACAAAGATTTATTAACACTAATTAATGGTACTATTTTAATGGAAGAATATATCAGGTCAAAGAAATAAAGTGTAAAACAAAGTACTATTTTATATTTGAAAAGCTCCGCATTTGTATCCACGTATACAATTGATAATAATTGACTTGTGTTAGTCACCAATACCAACTAAAAATAATTCTCTTACAATCGAGTATATTGTGGTAATAATTGCAGTGATTATACCGAGCTCAGCCAGGCGGGCCTCGTAAATTCCTTATTGGGGTTGTTAATCTGGTCCAGTCAGTGAGCCTGGGATGACAGATAAGAACAGGAGTGTCAGAGGCTCTGTTCATTCTAAGAGCTGGTTCTGGGGGAGCTGCATCAGTGTCAAGGACTTTCCATGTGTATGCAAAGGATGACATGACGAGAGTGGGATATGCTCCTGAAGAAATTCATTCACAACAGCCATCTTTGAGTTGGGGCAAACATTTCTGGCATCACGCCATTACTCGGGAAGCTTGACTCCCTCAATCCTGCCCTTGAGGACTGGGCCCAGTATGTGGAAAGAATACATTCTTTTCCTAGGAAATTGACATTGGGGCAGATGGAAAGCAATGCATTATTCAGGTGAAAACTTGTGGACCCACAGCTTTTTCAGTTATTAGGAGCCTAACTTTCCCTGAGGCACCAGACACTAAAACCTTTCAAAAGTTGATGAATTTAGTTAAGGAGAATTACAACTCCAAACTTCCTCTAATTTTGAGATGTTATCAGTTTTACTCGGCACCTAGAAACTAGGGTATACTGTATTGGGATTTTTGATGAGGTTAAGTCAAGAGACATGTGACTTTGGTTTAGCTTTAATGAGATGCTGAGAGACCGTTTGGTATGTGGGATTAATGATGTAACCATGCAAAAGCATCCATGGGCTGAAGCCCAATTGGATTTCAAACAAGCACTACAATTGGTTCTATTGGAAAATGGGGCAAATGGATCACATGAGTTGCAGGGTATTCCAATGGAAATGAACACCCTCACCAGTCTGACTGATCTTGGGAAACACCACTTGAGTGAAAGTATTTGCACAGCCTCACTCAGGACATATCCTGAACAGAAGAACTTTAGGTCAGCCCACAGCAGCAAGGCCCAAAACAAAGCCAAGTCTTGACCAATGTTCTTCAGGTTCTGGCTGGCAAGCCATTGTAGCTGCTGCCAGTGTGCAGACTTGAGACAGCAAAAAAGTCCCACTAGATTTTAATTTAGTAAGAGATCTCATAGGCTGGTATCCAGGTGAGTGCACACCCTAGAAGGTCCACCTACAGCTGATTTGGAACAGTTAAATTGCTTAGCGACATCCAAATCAGAACCAATCAAAATAAACATCTGGTTAAATGGTCATCCAGTCCAAATGGAGGTTGATACCAGCGTGGCCATTTCAGTGATTGCAGAACCAATTTTTAACAAAATTCACTCTGGACTAACCCTTCAGTTTGCGCAAAATCTTGCTAGACTAAGAACTATACTGGGGAACCTTTACATATTAAGGGTACAACTTTGGTTCCAGTCTCTTATATGAAATAACTATTTCAGTAGCCACTGATTGTAGTAAAAGGCTAGCGCTCAAACTTGATGGGGCCAAATTGGTTGGGAAAGATTCACCTAGATTGACTCAACGTTTTTCGACGAGAAAATGTCTGCCTGAGTGTTGTCCTAATTAAATACCTAGACGTTTTTCAGGAAGGTCCAGGAACTATCATACGAGAAGGCTAGCATGCATGTTGACCTGGAAGTAACTCCATGATTCTACAAGACCTACCCTGTGCCATTTCCCTTACGGGCAAAAGTAGGGGCAGAGATCAGAAGGTTGGAAAGGGAAAGCATCATCAAACCAGTCCAGTTTGCAGGATGGTCATCACCAGTTATACCGATTGTGAAGACCAATGGGCCTTTGTGGAGATTTTAAACAAATGGTAGACCACTTTTCATAGCTGGATGATACCTTTTTCCTTGCCAATAGGATTTAACCACAAAGTTGGCAGAGGGGCTATCCTTCACAAAGATGGATGTGAGCCGAGCATACTTGCAATTATGATTAGGTAAGGATTCTCAGAAGTATGCAGCCATTAATACCCATAAGGGTTTGTACTAATATACAAGATCGCCATTTGGGGTATTGTCAGCCTGTACAATTTCTCAGTGGACAGTGGAGAACATTTTACAAGGTTTATCCGAGGTCACCATTTATCTAGATGGCATGCAAACAACAGGGAAGACCAATAAGGAGCACTTAGAAAACTTGGACAGAGACCTTAGACATTTCTTTCTGGCAGGCATGTGCCTTAGAATGGAAAACTGAGTATGCCAGGCACCCCAAGTGACCTACTTGGGCTACAGAGGTGACAAGACTGGGTTACACCTGCTGGATGATAAATTGGGGGCAATCAAATGTGCTCCAGTTGCCAAATCTGTCCCGGAGCTTAGGTGTTTCCTTGGGCTGGTCAATTATTATGGAAAGTTTATACATCACCTTGCCTCCATCCTGACACATTTGCGTCAAACATTCTTAACCCCCTTAAAACAGGGTCAGCCTTGGAAATGGTCACACTGCAAAGCCGTAGCTTTCAGGGAAGTGAAGAAACAGCTATCATCCTCTAAGGTGTTTGCACATTATGACCCCAAGTGAATTCTGGTATTGACATGTGATGCCTGTCTGTACGGCATCAGGGTATTATTTGCTAATAGATGGCCCACTGGAGAGAAACACCCAATAGCATGCCCATCCAGGATTTTGGTTAATGTCGAGTGGAAATGCATTCAGATAGAGAAGAAAGGTTCAGCAGTTGTATTTGGAGTCCAGAAGTTCCACTAATATCTTTACTGATGTAAATTTATAATAATAACAGACCACAAGCCCTTGTTAGGTTTACTTAAAGAGGACACGGCCGTGCCACCCATAGCTTCAGGCTGAATTCCGAAGTGGGCTGGAATACTAAGTGTGAAAAATTACAAGTTGGAACTTGTAGTTTGGGAGGCCAAATAGCAAATGTGAATGCATTAAATTAAGCCGCCTCCTGTTGGCAGACACACCATCGGTGGTACTGCCACGAGATGAGTCTGTAATGATGTTAAATTTTCTGGACACATTTCCAGCTAACAATGTCAGAGTTTGGATGCTGAAAGATCCGATCCTGGCATAACTGAAACAGCTGGTGATGATGAGGGAAACCAAAGAGCCATCACAACCAGAATTTAAACCTTTTTGGAACTGGACAGATCAGATTGCATTAGAGGATGACATATTATTATGGGGAGCAAGAGAGATTGTTCCGAGCAAAAGTGGCCACCAGATACTGGCTGAACTCTACCAAGGAGAAAGTGAGAACTGCAGATGCTGGAGAGTCAGAGTTGAGAAGTGTGGCACAGCAGGTCAGGCAGCATCCGAGGAGCAGGAGAGTCGATGTTTCAGGCATAAGGCCTTCATCAGAACTGTGGAGGATGAAGGGGGTTGAGAAATAAATGGGGGTGGGGCTGGGACTGAGGGTAAGGTAGGTGGGACAGCGATAGGATTCAGTGGGAGCTAATTTTGATAGGTCGGTGAGGAGGGTGAAGTGGATAGTGGGAAGGAAGATGGATGGGTAGGTTAAGTCAAAAGATCAGCGCCAAGTTGGAAGGTTGGATCTGGGACAAGGTGGGGGAGGGGAGATTTGAAAACAACTGAAGTCGATGTTGACGCTGTGTGGTTGAAGGGTCCCAAGATGGAAGATGAGGCATTCTTCCACTAGTTGGCGGGTGGCTCGGATTTGGCAGTGGAGGAGGTCAAGGACTTGCATGACCTTGGCAGAGTGGGAGGGGTGTTGAAGTGGTCGGCCGTAGGGCGGTGGGATTGTTTGGTGTGTCCCAGAGATGTTCCCTGAAACATTCTGCGAGTTGGCGTCCCATCTCCCCAATGTAGAGGAGACCACATTGAGAACAATGGACTCGGTAGATGAGGTGGGTGGATGTGCAGGAAAATCTAATCCAGATGTGAAAAGATCCTTTGGGGCCTAGGATGAAGGTGACGGGGGAGATGTGGGCATAGGTTTTACACCTTATGTAGAGGCAGGGAAGGTGCCAAGTATGAAGGGCGGGTTGGTGAGGGGTGTGGACCTAACAAGGGAGTTCAGGAGGGAATGCTCTCTGTGGAATGGGGAGACAGGACACCAACGCATGCAACATTTCATGGAACATCTCTGGGACGCATGCAGCAAACAACCCTAGTGCCCTGTGGTTGACCACTTGAACTCCCCACTCACCCAAAGACATGCAAGTCCTGGGCCTCTTTAACTGCCAAACCAAAGCCACCCACCAAGTGGAAGAAGAACACCTCATCTTCCACCTTGGAACCCTCCAACCATTCCACTTCACCATTGACTTCACCAGTTTCCAAATCTCTCCACCCCCTAGCTGATCCCAGATCCAAACCTCCAACTTGGCACCATGTTCTTGGCCTGACCTTCCTATCCATCTTCCTTCTCACCTATTCACTCCAACCTCCCCACTGCCTTGCCACCATTACCCCTCACTGCATCTTATCGTTGTCCCACCTACCCCCCCACTCCCCCCCCCCCAGCCGCACCCCCACTCTCCTATTTATCTCACATCCCTCTTCCCCTCCACATTCCTGATAAAGGGCTTACATCTGAAGCGTTGACTCCCCTGCTCCTTGGATGCTATGTGACTTCCTGTGCTTATCCTGTGCCACCTTTTTCGACTCTGAACTCCTCCAAGGCCATCCAGCAGTTTCCAAAATGAAGATGTCGGTGAGAAATTATGTCTGGTGGTACAGATTGGATGCAGATATAGCTGGGTTGGTGTGGCAGTGCCCAGAGTGCCAACAAGGACAAAAATTATCACCAGCAGCTCCCCTACATTTGTGGCAATGATTGGGCAAACCATGCACTCAGTTAACTACACAGGTCCATTCATGGACTCAGTGCTCAAAGTGGTTGGACATAGAGTTCATTCATCAAACACAGGGATGATGATATAAAAACTGTGCGCATCTTTTGCAATACACGGTCTCCCGGAAAGCATTTGGTCAGAGATAATGGGCCATTATTTACTAGCAAGAAATTTGAGTATGTCTTAAAGTCAAATATGTTTGACACATAAGAATTGCTCTGTACCATCATTCAATGGTCTGGCAGAAAAAATAGTCCAAACTTTGAAGACAGGCTTAAAGAAACAATCAACCGCATTGCTGGATACCAAACTGTCCCAGTTCCTGTTTGATTATAAGACCACCCTTCATGCAACTGCAAGGATAGCTCCAGCAGAGTTGCTAATGGGGAGGAGATTCCACACTCGGTTAAACCCAATATCCCTGGACCTATGGGCAGAGGGTGAAACGGCATCAGAAACTCCAATGCTGGATATAAGACCCCACTAAGTGAGAGAGACAGTTTATTTCAGGGAACCAAGTTTGACATAGGAACCATAAGAATGGTCCTGCTTGGGTAAGAGGCATTGTCAACGTGAGGTCAGATCCAGTGATGTATAAAGTTTGGATGGGTGCAATGGTTCTGCACAAGTATATACACCAAATGAAAGATGCAAACTGTCAAATGGTGTGGGAATGAAATGTGCCCGGTTACTTGACAGCCTTTCCAACAGTTTGGGAACCTGTGGGTTCTCCCTCTCCATCAAGCGTTGAAGATACCTCGACATCTGAAATGGACGTGGCAGATGTTACCACCTCAATGCCTTTGCCACCTGAGAAGGAGAATGACTTTCTTCCGAGATGGACCAAATGCAAGAGGCGAGGAACTGCGCTACATGCTGCCCATATCAGAGACAGAGGAGCCTGATCTGATGCTAAAATGCTAAAAGTGGTAGGGAGAAACTTACTTGCTTTTGCAGAAAGTAGCATGACCAAACGGTCTCTTCCCATAACTTTTTTTTGTTAAAACAGGCTAAATTCATTGCTCCCTTGAACAGCATAGGAAATGCCAAAAAAGTGAGATTAAAAATCAAAATTTTCTTGTTGAGAAGAAATTTCTTAAGTTTCCTTTTATGGTTCAGATGGTGACTTGAGAATCTTGTATTAAGTGACAGCTACCTTATTTCCATGCAGTTATGTCTCACTATGAGCCCAACTTTTGTCTTGTTTCTATACAACTTCCAATTCTCTCCAACCCGAGGAACAGACAGCACCAATTCTTGACATGAAAGTCAGAGCAGTCTCCTGGTAGCGCAGTTTTCTGCTTGCTTGTTCATCCGGCTCTGTCTTCACGGTCCCTACACACTCCCTGTACATCATCGTCTTCCACCCTTCGTCATCACAAGTTAGCACTGACAAACCACCAGTCCTACCACATCAGCAGGCCTGCTCTCAGTTCAACTCTCACACCACTGCAGCCCTTTAGGACTTGACTTTGGAACAGGAAGCACAGAGCAGTGGAAAGTTTTATTGTTTGGGAGGTGAGGTGGGTGAGAATCATTCAGCGATCAGACGCAGGCAAAATTGCAGTCCATAAACCTCAGTGAGAGGTGACTGAGTCAGACTGAGTAGTGCCCAACTGGGTGTGAGAAGATGATGTCACTTATTCTTGCAGAGTGCAGAAGATCACTGAGCTGCTTTCTGCACTGCTGGGCATTCTGTTTAATTAAGGACATGGCACTGACCAGTGCTTCTGTCTCAGTCCAAGCTGTCGATGGTGTGGTCTTCTGTGACCGTTAACAGGGTGAGGCACTGACTTTCTTTCCACCAGCCTCGACGCCAGCACCTTCAGGTCCCTGTTGGAAAAGCAGGCAGCTAACCTGCCTTTCAACAGAGATGGGCAGCACAGTGGCACAGTGTTGGGTGGCACAGTGGCACAGTGGTTAGCACTGCTGCCTCACAGCGCCTGAGACCCGGGTTCAATTCCCGACTCAGGCGACAGACTGTGTGGAGTTTGCACGTTCTCCCTGTGTCTGCGTGGGTTTCCTCCGGGTGCTCCGGTTTCCTCCCACAGTCCAAAGATGTGCAGGTCAGGTGAATTGGCCGTGCTAAATTGTCCGTAGTGTTAGTTAAGGGTAAATGTAGGGGTATGGGTGGGTTGCGCTTCGGCGGGTCGGTGTGGACTTGTTGGGCCGAAGGGCCTGTTTCCACACTGTAAGTCTAATCTAAAAAAATGACTTTAACTGATAAAGAAATATTGGTATGCATTCTGAGGCATTATTGGAGATCAGGAAAAGCAGCACTGCACAGACAAATTCTGCCCTCTTTATGCCTTGCTCTTGTTTTGTTTGCTACAGTGCAGCCATTTCCCTGCCTTGTCCTCCATGCGTTGCAAAGTTGTAGTATGCAAAGATTTTGCTTGGAGGATTTCAGCAGTATAATTAAATTTACGAACTGTGTCATTACAGACAAATACACAGACATTGTGCACTGAAACAGCCTATTAATCCCCATGGGCTCATGCTGGTGTTTATTGTTCCACATAAACCTCCTCCTGCTCCCTTTCATCCGAACTTGCTAGGCTGGTGATGCTTTTTGGTGGGAAATGTTGATCCTGCTGAATAATACATTAGATATTGTTGAATAAGTCAATAAATCACAAGTACTGCAGACGTTCCTCATATAGTCTAGAAGTGGGGGGGGGGGGGTCAGAGATCTACAGGCAATAACAGTATGGATCATGTGTTTGTAGTAAGAATGCTATTCTTATGTTGTAGATGTCCTTACAACAGGGTGTGTTTGAAACAGTTTCTGTGCTGCCTCAGAGCCTGCAGTGATGATTGACCTCAGTCATTACCACTTGGCAAGCCAAGGCCTGTTGGTACAATTGGTGGCATAGCAGTGGTTGCAGGTTGTCTGCCTCTGCTGCTCTCTGATATCCCTGATGTATTCTTTGTCAGCGTTCACCATTTCAAGCAATAGTTCTGACTAGGCATGTTTTAAAAGCATGACTGCTTGTGGCTCTGAATAAAATGACCGTGCCTTTTAAAAACTCCAATCTCCAAATGGAAATCTGACATGTTCTTTTTAATAATACTTGTTTTACCGGAATTCCATCCAAGTCTTAGGAAATGTGCAGCTGCATATCTAATTACACACATGATTTTTGCATGATTCAAGCCCTTTTACATTTCACCTAAGTAGTTTTTGGTCAGAATCAGTCATGAAGAATTTACTTGTGCTTGGACCAAAACATTTTGAACCGTCAGAACATAGTGTCCACTTAAGATCCTCGTGCTACCATTGCTGGTAAAACATCAGCCATGCAGTAAGGCCCAACAAGAAGGCTGTAGCTCCAGGGTGGCTATCTCATTCAAGGGCATTCTGTGTCTAATCAAGGAACGCAGCACTGGGAAGTGGGACTCACTGAACACTGCCCTGTGCCCTTGTGACTGACACCCCTGAGGCCAGTGATTCCCCTTTTGTCAACAGTCACCCAAAATGACCTGGGATCCAATAACGATCATAGGCCTCAAACCGGCAGCAAAGATCATCCCTTGCTGGTATAGTTGTTCAATATAGTTACTGGTCTCTGATTGACCAGCAGCTCTTGGCAGGCAGGGCTACCATTTCTGAGGTCCTTGATCCTGGAGAAAGGGGGTTGCTGTCCAACTGAGTGCCATAATTCATGTAATGGAGTCGACCTTTCCAAAAATGAGCAGGATGGGTGCTCTCAGTGGCTTTTCAGCTAATGCCTCAGTTAAATACTTCCATTTCTTTGTTTGACCCAATACCAACCCATTTTGCATTGCTATCCTTCCTTCATTCCTGTTCTCATTTTATTTCTCCTGCCTTACATCCCATCACAGGGCCTCCATTTAGGTCTTTGTCCCTTCTGCTCCTTCTCTGTCTCTGTGCCTGGTTAACTGTGTGGCATCTCTAACCTTTTGGAGTTCAGACAAAAAGTCATGACCCTAAAATGAGGTCTGGGATTTTCCATTTACAAGTCAAAGTATGGCGGGAGTCAACTTAAAAAGGCATTATTTCCACCAAGGTGCCTATGAAAGCTCTTTAAATAGAAAATATCAGCCCTTTATGAATGGACACTAAGATCTTGCTATCCTCTTTAGCAAAAATAGTAACAGTGATTTTCCTTAGTTCTAGCGTTGTCCTTTGCTCCTGCAGCTGCTGACTTCTGTTTAGTGGATCATGCAGTGTAGACATCTCTGACTCACCATCTACATTGCTGGAGGGTTTTGTGTATGGATCAATCTGAGCAAAGCAGTGGATTCAATCAGAGGATTCAATCAGTGAAGACATATTTAGCGGTGGCATCATCCTAGAGGGTTGTGGAAATTGTGCAGGATTGTAAGTTAAATGTGGTGGGCGCTGGGGGTGAGGGTGGTTTGGGGGTATCACTGGGGGAAAGGGTGAGACCAGATCGGAGTAACTATGGAGGGAAAGAAAGACGTGCTGGAAAACGAGGCTAAACCACAGTGATCAGTGAGCAATAGCTTGAAGAGGCCACTAGGTGGTAGTGTCCATACATGATGTGTGTACAAAATGGTGTGGAATGACAATTATATAAAATTAATTGTAAAGTCATCAACTCATCAAAATGATTATCATTGTGGAGGCTTTCATTATTTTGCACAGGAAAGCAGGGAGGAAAATGGTCGGTTAAAGAGAACTATCTCCTTTTTTACTTGTTAAATGCACAAGAAAAACCAACAAATTTGGGAAAACACAATTTCAATATTTACCCAAGTATTTACTCAAGCAAAGTATTGTCTTTGCATTAATCTGTCAAGACCATCATTATTGTAATTTATTAACATTTTAAAATAAACAATATGTTTATTGCTTTATGCATTTTATTCTAAACACTTTATTACAGTTTTCAAATACTAAGATTTGTTTTGCAGGATACATAAAAGCTATTCAGTAATTTGATAGCATTCACTTGGGAATCTTGTTTTATATGGAGGATGATGCAGGGTGGCTTTGGTACATTAAAAAATTGCCCTCTCCAGTCTTGGCTCATGGCTGTGGTCAAAATATCTCCCAGTGATTCTGAAGAGAGACGGATTGAGGCCTGTTCAACTACTGGAGTAATTATAGAATGCAATTTTTAGACTACCAACGGCATGAGTTCACTGTCTGGAGGGGCCTGCTGGGATTCTGCAATATGTTCCAGCACAACTTCCACATCTTGAATCCTGCTTAATAGTCATTTTGCAGCGAAAGTCTTACAATTGTTTTTCAAGATCTATTGCCTTTAGACAGGCTGACAAACCAAAAAAAAATCAATCAGCAGTTGCTGCACTATTGCTGGCAGAAAGCAACAAACTGAATCAGCAAAATTGGCCTGTACCTGTGCGCACCATACCTAAACAATAGTGCAGAAGAGGCAAAAAATGGGCCGAAACCAGCTGGGAATTTTAGTTTGCCAGATTCCGTCCTGCATAATGTCATGGAATATGCCATGAAGTTCTGCCAAAAGTGGGAAGAGTGTAAATGAGAGCAGTGCAACATTATCCATGAAACTTGCCTACCTTCCAGGGTGGGTATGGATTTTCCAGAAATTCAAGCTTAATCTCCAGGACACTGCTCTTAGCAACCAGGGGGGAAAACAAATCATGGTGGCATTGACATTTTTTATTCTTTATGATTTTATTTTGACAGTCTTTGTTGATGTGTTATAGAATTATTGGAAATGGGTGGGGGAGGTGCATAAGAAAGTCTGTGTGTCTGAGTTGTAACTAGAAAATGGTGAGGTGAAACTTCCAGGAAATGGTGTGATGAAACCTCCAGGACAATGCTCTGAGTTGGCAACTCCAGGCACCATACCTCCCTTTTTGTTTGGTGTTGCTTGTCCTCTGGACTACAATACTCAGTTCTGAAAACTAAATAAAGTATCAGCAGAGAGCCAAACCGGAAGGCACTGAAGTTAAACAAATATTTCAGCAAGCTTTTCTTGTTTGGGAAATGTTGACATCAGGGTATTGCTTCTGCCAGTCCCCACTTTGAGTTGAATGATAACGTTTTCTCAAGCCCATGGCTGAGGATTTGAGATAAGTCAAGAGGGCCCCCAAACCTCTTTTTTATGGAGAATTCCACTTGGAAGACCAGCATAAAGAACTGTATATCTGAACATTCCTCTTAGCCTTTCTTGATGATGGTAGGAAGGAGGAGGAAAGGAAACAGATAAAATGAATACAGAAAAGAGCAGACTGAGAAGAGTAATGAGTGATGCAGTGAACAGAGACAAAAAGCACTTGCATTTATATGGCAACTTTCATACCTCAGGATGTTCCAAACCACTTTAGAGGCAGTTAAGTAATTCTGAAACATGGGGGTCTGTGCTGTGAAGTCGGAAATGCAGCAGCCAACTTATGCTCAGCAAGCTCGCACTCACAGTAATGTGATAATGACCTGATCTTATGATGTTGAAGCTGAGACAAATACCGGCCAAGGAAAACTGTACTGCTCTTGTTTGAGCGTTATGGGATTTTTATATCCATCTGGTTTAAGTGTCATGTAAAAAATAGCACTCCAACAATGTAGCAGTTCCTCAGCGCTGCCCAGGAGTGCCAGCCTTGATGTTTGTGTGTATAAAGTTGGGAGTTGAAACACAACCTTCTGACGCAGAAGTAAGAATGTTACCAACTGAGCCACAGTTGACAAAAATATACAAATAAAATTTCCAAAGGCTAACTGCTAATTGATGAATTGATCAACATGCTTTTCTGTGGAATTGCAATATTTCAACTTGCTTTTCCATAAGTGAACTCCTGCCAGCCAAGTGCAGGGGATTGTTTGTGACATTCTGCTGCATCAGATAAATTAATAGCGAAAGTCACCATAGTCCTAGAGGACCATAGACTGCTCTCTCATCAGGAAGTGTGAGTGAGAGAGAGAGAGAGAGAGAGAAAGAGAGAGAGATGACTTGTTGTGAATTTGATCTGAAGGTCACTGTCTCATGCAAGGGGTGAGGTTGAGAAGCTGGAGCCTTCATGATGACCTCTGCCAGCATGGAAATTGAGCCTGCACTGTCAATATCAATGGACTGCTATTGAGAGCTGGTCAGATAATTCTTTTCCCACATATGCACCTTCTCAGTGGAAAAGAGCATCAGAATCTTGTGAAGATGGCAGGGTTTGTTTAGGATTTAAGCAGCTATAAACTGTACTCTTGTATTTGCTGTCAATCTTTTGAATCATCGTAAACTGGTTTTCATTTATGCTGGAAAGTGCTTTTTCTGACTATATTCTCCCTGCAGTGATATCACCCACTGTGAAAATGTAATTATAAGATGCTGTCTACAGAGGAAGTTCCAATTATAGATATTGACTCCAAATGGTATAATGAACATATAGGATTAAGGAGACAACCTATTACTTTAAAATGAGGCCTCAATAGCATCTGCATTGTGGGTCAAATATTCTTGTTCTCTAACTCTATTTCGCCTGAAGTCCATACTTGATTTCATATATGGCATCATGGAAGGTTGATGAGTATGAAATAAATACAAAAGCATGTTATAAGTGCTCACAATTAAAAACAAGATGGAAGAAAGTTACATTTACTGATTCACAGTGAAGTTAAGTGTGTAACATTATTTAATTTCTCCGACAGAAAATAATAAATGAAGTTCTTGTATTACATATCAGCTTTCTCATTTAAAAGTCATTATGGAAATTGTGATAAAGTGGTGGTGGAGAATATAGTGCGTGCCCTACTTACATCATTTATTAAAGGTGCTTAGAGATCATTGCTGCAGCATTTATGAATAAATCATTGAATTAAAATTTATTCTCAAAGTGCAGACATTGCTCTGAGCTGCCACATCTATTGTCTAGCTGATGTTGCCTTGAGAAGGCAATCAGTATATCACTAGAGTCCTAATAATGATGTGGCTCTGATGATGCTCTTAGCTAGGGAACTGCAAGGTCTTAGCACAGCAAATAATGAATGGAGGGATCTTTATGTCAAATTCAATGTTGTGACTTGAAGGGGAAATTTTAACTGTTAGCGTTCACGTGCTATATTCAGTGTTAGAGATCACAAGGAAAGGAAGTGTTTTCAGATTAAACTAGCTGACTTGCTGCAGTGTGTCATAGGGATGTCATGTTCTACAGCCAGAAAACAACACAATGGGGAGAGTATATATGATGTTCTTGTTCAATCCTTGAATGTGTGTGGAGGTTCCAGTCTGGATCAGATTCACAGAATAATACAAAGTGAAATTATTTTATTTCTGAAGCTCTAGTTGTCATCCATACATTAAGGAGAAGCAGCTTCAGGCAGATGGAGAGAAACTTGGAGGTTGTAATTAGTGCATATTGCAGCCTCTCCATAAACACTGCTCAGAAACTGTCCCCTCTTTTGAGTTTGATCAACTTTACCATAATTGTTTTGTTTACTTCATTAAGCTAAAGCTTCTCCTTCCCTACTACACAATCAAGATAATGTAGATGCTGGAAATATGGAATGAAAATAGAAATTGCTGGAGCAACTTAGCAGGCCATGGAACATCTGTGGTGAGAGAAAAAGAATTAATGTTTTGAGTCCAATGTAACCTTTTGGCACTGATAGGGACTTGTTGTTCCCTATCACTATTTGCAGCAAGATTGGTTACAAGGAGTCCAACCTCATCCTATATCCTACTAGCTCTGGAACATGGAATATAAGGACCTTTTGTCAGGCAGAAGAGCTTGATAACTACATACAGATAATGTATAGGCACTTGACTTACTAGGACTTATAGAACACGGATAGTTAGAATCCGGTTTGATGGAAAAAAGCACAATGTGAATTACCTCTCAGTAGGTGAGAAAGATAGGAATGCAAGGATTCACATTTTGAATGTATTGTTTATTTAATAAGTGGGGCAAAGGAACTGAATTCCACAGGTGAGCTGAGAGTGACAGCCTTTGATAACAGCCCTTTGACTGAAAATGGCAGCAAGGAGCCCCAGCAAAAGTGGAATCAATGGGAATCGGGAGTAAACTCTCCACTGATTGGAGTCATAACTGGCACATAGAAAGATGCTTGTGGTTGTTGGAGGCTGTCATCTCAGGTCCAGGACATTTCTGCAGGAGTTCCTCTGGATAGTGTTCTAGCCCCAGTCAAATTCAGCTGCTTCATCAATGACCTTCCCTCCATCCTAAGATTGGAAGTTGGAATGTTCGTCAATAATTGCTCAATGTTGAATACCATTCATGGCTCCTCATATACTGAAGCATCCATTTCAAAATGCAACAAGATCTGGATAATATCTAGTCTTGGACTGACAGATGGCAAATAACATTCACACAACACAATGCTAGGCAATGACCATCTCAAATAAGAGACTATCTAATGACTGTCTTTTGACATTCAATGGTATTACCATCACTGAATCCTCCATTATCAACATCCTTGGGGTGACCATTGACCAGAAATTCAACTAGACTTGCCTTATAAACATGGTGGCTACAAGAGCAGGTCAGAGGCTAGGAATACTGCAGTGAGTAACTCACCTCCTGACTCCCCAAAGTCTATGCACAATCTACAAGGCACAAGTCAGGGGTATGATGGAATATTCCCCATTTGCCTGGATGAATGAAGTTTGACACCATCCAGGAAAAAGCAGCCCACTTGGTTGGCACCACATCTTCCAGCATCCACATTTTCCACCATTGATTCTCAGTGGCAGCCCTTTGTGCTATCTACAAGACATACTGTAGAAATTTGCCAAAGATCCAAAGTCAACACCTTCCAAACCATGACCCGCTTCCATCTAAAAGGCCAAGGGCAGCAGAAAGATGACAACACCGCCCCTGCAAGTTCTACTCCAAGCCACTAACCATCCTGACTTGGAAACATATCATCGTTTTTCCTCTGCTGCTGGATCAAGATCCTGAAATTCCTTCCCTCATGGCATTGTTGGTCTACCTAAAGCATATAGACTGCATTGGTTCAAGACGGCAGCTCCCTACCACTTATCAAGGGCAACTTGGGATGGGCAATAAATGCTGGCCCAAACAGTGACACCTGTGTCCCATGAAAGGAATGAAAAGGAAGCTACACAAGCAGCAGATAATGACCATCTCAGTCAAGACAAAATTTAGCCATTGCTCTTGACATTTAACGGCATTGCCATAATTGAATCCCTCACTGTCAATACCCTTGGGTTACTATTGACCAGAAACTGAATTAGCCTACCCATGTAAATACAGTAGCTACAAGAGTAGATCAGATGCTAGGAATAATGCAGTGAGTAATTCATCTCCTGACTCCCAACTCTGTATATCCACCAACTCATAAATGCTCCCTACATGCCTGGATGAGTGCAGCCCCAGTAATACTCCAGAAGTTTGACACCATTCAGGACACAACAGCCCTCTTAATTTGCACCACAACCACAACCTTCAAAATTCACTCCCTACACCATTGAAGGACAGTAGCAGCAATGTATACCATCTACAAGCTGCTCTGCAACAACTCACCAAGGCTGCTTTGACAGCACTTTTCAAATCCATAATCTCTTCCATCTAGAAGGACAAGGACAGCAGATATATGGGGACACCACCCCTTGCAAGTTTCCTCCAAGTTACACACCATCCTGACTTGGATGTTTAGATTTAGATTTTTGATTTGTATTTTATTATCCTGCGTACTTAAGCACAGAAGTGTAGGAATACAGTGAAAAGTGTACAATGTTACCACACACAGCACCATCTTAGGTACAAGATACAACTTAGGCAGCAAATAATAAAAGAGAACAACAGAGTTAAAAAGTTAAGTGCTACTTAATTAACTGAATGACTTGAAAAATAAAGAAATAAAGTAATAGTTAACATTAAAATTTTTCTTTATACTAGAAAAATAAAAATAAAATGTTCAATAGCATTTCTTGTGTGCTTAGCCATGCTGGGGCCCAATCTCCTCCACTTAACTCACTCTCCGGGAGACCTCAGCTGCCTATTATCAACACTGCCACCACAGACACTGGGGACCTCCCTCACCACTTGCACGTCTTGTGTTGGGCCATAATGCCATTGCTGCTGTTTTCTCTGATCTCCTCCTGCTGCATCTGGAACATGTGCTGGACTCTACTCTCACGGCCAGCCACCTTGGATGCCAGGCCGAGAGACCACCAAGACACTGTCATGGGCAGCCAAGAGACCCCTACTCCTGGATGGAAATAAATCCTGGCACACTCTTCCCAACAGCACTATGGGCATACATGCCACCCCTTGGACTGCAGGACCCCAAAAGGGTTACTTAACACCACCTTTTCCAAGGTGAACAGGAATGGGTAATAAATGTTGGTCTAGCCAGCAATATCCTGAAGCCATGAATAATTTCATTCAATAAACAGTTAAGCAATTCCTAACAAGGAGTTTTGTGAGTGAATTAAGAGGCTTTGCAGAGCTTCCAGAAGCATTGTCCACCATATCTCAAGATTCAGTCTTGAGGAACAAGCATCAACGTATTTTCCTTGTGCTGCAGTGCATTTGTGCATTTCGGCTTCTGTCATCGACAAACTTGGCTATTACAGATAACAGGGCAGAGAACAGAAATGTTTAGAAATAGTGAATGGAACATGATAGTTCCTAAACTAAATGGTCAACATAAATGGAACGATATGCCCTTTGTACTATTCACTGTGATATTGGGTAAATGTCGTAAGGGGAAAAAGACACAAATAATTCCCTGTTAATTCTGTTGACTTCCTGCAGATTCTAGTAATCTGTTATCAAAACAAATGTCCAGTTATTTAAAATCTTCAGCCTTTCAAATGGGCACCAAGTGCCTTAGATAAGTATACATTAGCTGATATGGACTTTTCCAATATTGACAAAAGGAAAAGCAAATATACTTTACTAAACAATTCAAGTGCATTTAAAAATCACAACAGTTGAAGGTCAAAGTGATGCCAATTAAAACAGCTATCAGTAAATACACAACTTCCTCTCATTTCATCTTAACCCCCTCATGAAGTACCCTCTCCTGGGTAATAACATGCTTTAACATTATGATGCTGCATAAAGAGCTGAAAAATGTGTTGCTGGAAAAGCGCAGCAGGTCAGGCAGCATCCAAGGAACAGGAGAATCAACATTTTGAGCATAAGCTGATGCTGCATAAACGCAAGTTGTTGTTACTACTATTTGATTCTGTTGATAAATTAGATTGATTAGCAGAAGTTAAGTTAAAATTGAATGAAACTTGGTGTTGACCTAATGATTACAAAGGTCACGGGTTTTTAATATGCTGCGTTCGGTTGAAGGAATTTGTATATTTGTTTACATTGAATCTTGCAACTCAAGCTGTGATGGGCTGAACTAACACATTAACCTGGGAAAAGCTGGAGTTTTGTTTAACACTAACACAGTGAATCACATTAAAAATCACACAACAACAGGTTATAGTCCAACCGGTTTAATTGGAAGCACTAGCTTTCGGAGCGCTGCTCCTTCATCAGGTGGTTGTGGAATACACAATTGTAAGACACTGGATGTATAGCAAAAGTTTATAGTGTGATGTAACTGAAATTATACATTGAAAAATACCTTGATTGCTTGTTAAGTCTCTCATCTGTTAGAGTGACCATGAAAGTTTCACTTCTTTCATTTGTAAATCACAAATTTTTTTAAAAAGTTACATTCTCAGGTTAACTGTAACAATTGGTGGTCCGTCCAGATAAAATGTTGAAGGTGTTAGCCCCCTGTGTGCTGTTGGCTGTGCCATAATGTTTAGACTGATTCTAATCTAAAAAATGAGTAAACAGAGTCTTACATGGATTCATGCGTTTTTGAGCAAAGTGCAATGTAACTCTGTAAGTACAAATTCACTCCACAAATATTAATGTGAATGCATGCATGTGGGGTTTGTGTGTGTGTATCTGGGGTGGGGTGTTGTGAGTGTCTGTGAGAGAGAGAGTGTATATGTGTGTAAAGGAATCTAAGTCTGTGAGAGGGTGCATGTGTGAGTGTGGAGTGTGTGTGTCTGTAGGAGTGTGTGTGTTTGTGTGTGAGTGTGTCTGGGGTGGGGGGTTGTGAGTGTCTGTGAGAGACAGTGTATGTGTGTGTGCGTGTGCGTGAGTGTAAAGGGGTCTAAGTCTGTGAGAGGGTGCATGTGGGAGTGTGTGTGTCTATAGGAGTGTGTGTGAGTGTCTGTGTGCGTCTGTGTATAAGTGTGTCTGTGTGTATAGGAATGCGTATGTGTGTGTGTGTGTGTGTGTGTGTGTGTGTGTGTGTGTGTGTGTGTGTGTGTGTGTGTGTGTGTGTGTGTGTGTGTGTAGGAGTGTCTGTGTATGTGTATAGCACAATGGTGGTTACCTGTAGTGTGACATGAACCCAAGGTCCTGGTTGAGGCCCTCCGTATGGCACCGAACTTAGCAATGAGCCTTTGCTCGGAACTTTTCCCTGCTGCCGTCAGTCCCGAAGACCGCCTTGGAGGATGGTCATCCGAAGGTCTGAGGTCAAATGTCCCGGACCACTGAAGTGTTCTCCAAATGGGAGGGAACACTCCGGTCAGTTGATTGCTGTGCGGTGCCCATTCATCTGTTACCGTAGCCTCTACTCCGTTCCACCAATGTACCCTGCCTCAGGGCATCCTTCCCTGCAGTGGATGAGACAGACAACATTGGCTGAGTCACATGAGTACATAGAACATAGAACATAGAAAAATACAGCGCAGTACAGGCCCTTCGGCCCTCGATGTTGCGCAGATCCAAGCCCACCTAACCTACACTAGCCCACTATCCAATGCCCGTTTAAATGCCCATAAAGAGGAAGAGTCCACCACTGTTACTGGTAGGGCATTCCATGAACTCACGACTTGCTGAGTAAAGAATCTACCCCTAACATCAGTCCTATACTTACCACCCCTTAATTTAAAGCTATGCCCCTCGTAATATCTGACTCCATACGTGGAAAAAGGTTCGCATGGTCAACCCTATCTAAACCCCTAATCATCTTGTACACCTCTATCAAGTCACCCCAAACCTTCTTTTCTCCAATGAAAACAGCCCCAAGTGCCTCAGCCTTTCCTCATATGATCTTCCTACCATACCAGGCAGCATCCTGGTAAACCTCCTTTTCACGCGTTCCAGTGCCTCCACATCCTTCCTATAGTATGGCGATCAAAACTGCACACAATACTTCAGATGCGGCCTCACCAGAGTCTTATACAACTGCAACATGACCTCAGGACTCCGGAACTCAATTCCTCTATCAATAAAAGCCAGTACACCATGTGCCTTCTTCACAGCACTATTTACCTGGGTGGCAACTTTCAGAGATCTGTGTATATGGACACCAAGATCCCTCTGCTCATCCACACTACCAAGTATCCGACCATTAGCCCAGTACTCCATCTTTTTGTTACTCTTACCAAAGTGAATCACTTCACACTAAGCTACATTGAACTCCATTTGCCACCTTTCTGCCCAGCTCTGCAACTTATCTATATCCCGCTGTAACCTGCCACATCCTTCCTCACTGTCAACAACTCCACCGACTTTCGTATCATCCGCAAACTTGCTCACCCAACCTTCTAGCCCCTCCTCCAGGTCATTTATAAAAATGAAAAACAGCAATGGTCCCAAAACAGATCCTTGTGGAACACCACTGGTAACTGCACTCCATGATGAACCTTTATCATCAACTACTACCCTCTGTCTTCTTCCAGCCAGCCAATTCCTAATCCAAACCTCCAACTCACCCTCAATGCCATACCTCCGTAATTTTTGCAGTAGCCTACCATGGGGTACCTTATCAAATGCCTTACTAAAATCCATATACACCACATCTACCGCTTTACCCTTGTCCACCTCCTTAGTCACCTTCTCAAAGAATTCAATAAGGTTCGTGAGGCATAACCTGCCCTTCACAAAACCATGCTGACTATCCTTGATCACATTATTCCTATCCAGATGTTCATAAATCCTATCCCTTACAATTCTCTCTAAGACTTTGCCCACAACAGAGGTAAGACTCACTGGCCTATAGTTACTAGGGTTATCCCTACTCCCCTTCTTGAACAGGGGAACCACATTTGCTATCCTCCAGTCTTCGGGCACTATTCCTGTAGACAACGAGGACATAAAAATCAAGGCCAATGGCTCTGCAATCTCTTCCCTTGCTTCCCAGAGAATCCTAGGATAAATGCTATCAGGCCCAGGGGACTTATTTATTTTCACCCTTTCCAGAATTTCCAACACCTCTTCCCTACATACCTCAAAGCCACCCATTCTAATTAATTGTGACTCAATATTCACATCGGCAACAATGTCCTGTTCCTGAGTGAATACTGACAAAAAGTATTCATTCAGTGTCTCCCCAATTTCTTCAGCCTCCACACGCAACTTCCCACTACTATCCTTGACTAGACCTATTCCTACCCTAGTCATTCTTTTATTCCTGACATTCCTATAGAAAGCCTTTGGGTTTCCCTAATCCTACCAACCAAGGACTTTCCAAGTACCCTCCTTGCTGCTCTTAACTCTCTCTTTAGATCCTTCCTGGCTACCTTATAACTCTCAATCACCCCAATTGAACCTTCACGCTTCATCTTTACATAGACCGCCCTCTTCCCTTTAACAAGGGATTCCAATTCCTTATTAAACCACGGCTCCCTCACACGACCCTTTCCTCCCTGCCTGACAGGTACATACTTATCAAGGACACTCAGTAGTTGCTCCTTGATCAAGCTCCACATATCGATTGTGCCCTTCCCTTGAAGCCTACTTTTCCAATCCACCCATCCTAAGTCATGCCTCACCGCATCATAATTTCCCTGCCCCCAGCTATAACTCTTGCCCTGTAGTGCACAGTTATCCCTCTCCATCACTAGAGTAAAAGTCACTGAATTGTGGTCACTGTCTCCAAAGTGCTCACCTACCTCCAATTCTAACACCTGGCCTGGTTCGTTACCCAGAACCAAATCCAGTATGGCCTCACCTCTTGTTGGCCTGTCTACATATTGTGTCAGGAAACCCTCCTGCACACATTGGACAAACACCGACCCATCTAACGTACTCGAGCTATAGCTTTCCCAGTCAATATCTGGAAAGTTGAAGTCCCCCATAACAACCACCCTATTACTTTCACTCTTCTCCTGAATTATCCTCGCAATCCTTTCTTCTACATCTCTAGGACTATTAGGAGGCTTGTAGAAAACTCTTAATAGGGTGACCTCACCTTTCCTATTTCTAAGCTCAGCCCAAACCACCTCAGATGGCGAGTCTTCATCCTTCGTCCTTTCCACTGCTGTAATACTATCTTTGACGAGCAATGCCACACCTCCCCCTCTTTTACCCCCACCTCTGATCCTACTAAAACATTTAAACCCTGGAACCTGCAACAGCCAATCCTGTCCCTGTTCTACCCATGTCTCCATAATAGCCACAACATCGAAATCCCAGGTACCAACCCACGCTGCAAGTTTACCTACCTTATTTCGTATACTTCTCACATTGAAGTATACACACTTCAAGCCACCTTCCTGTTTACAGGCACCCTCCTTTGAGATTGATGCTATGTTCCTAACCTCTCTACACTCCAGGTCCTGCACCCTAAAACTACAGTCTAGGTTCCCATGCCCCTGCAGAGTTAGTTTCAACCCCCCGAAAGAGCACTAGCAAACCTCCCCCCAAGGATACTGGTGCCCCTCACCATGTACCTGCCATGTACATGGTGGGAGGTATCCCCACGCATAATGGTGGCATCAATGTCCTCACTCTGACACGTCTTGCAGCGCCTACCGTGGCAGGGTTGTATGGAGCTGTCCTGAAAGCTGGACAATTTGCTAAAAACAATGATCTGTTTGAGGTTTGGCAGCTGTTTAAAGGCGAGCAGTGGAGGTGTGGGGAAGGTCTTGGCGAAGTGCTCATCCTCATTGATAATGTATTGCATGTCACTAAGAACATGGTGTACTTTTTCAGCTCCTGGAAAGTACTGGACAATGAATGGTACCCTGTCGGTTGCAGCATGTGTCTGTCTCTTGAGGAGGTCACTACAGTTCCTTGCTGTGTATAATTTCAATTCCATCACGTTGTAAACTTTTGCTATAAATTCTGTGTCTTACAATTGTGTATTCCACAACCACCTGATGAAGGGGCAGTGCTCTGAAAGCTAGGGCTTCCAATTAAACCGGTTGGACTATAACCTGGTGTTGTGTGATTTTTAACTTTATGCACCCCAGTCCAACACTGACATCTCCAACCAGTGAATCACCTGATAATGCGGCCTTTTTATCAGCTGTGATCGTCATGGAATTTTTCTGTGAATAACATGAAAATGGTGAATAGTGAGCGTAAGTTAAGTCTTATGTCAAAGTTCATTAAAGGTTAGAGATAAGTGTTGAATTTGTATGGAAAGCATATAAAGCAGCTTGCATCTCTGCAAACATTTGGCTAGATCAGGGTTGATGGATCAATACTAAGAAGGTGAATCAGAGGTGCTGATCATCTGTTCTGGACAAGTTCATGTAAAAGGGTTCACTTGTGATTGCAAGCATTGTATCGGTAAAGCCTTTGCAGTATGTTTTATAGTGTACTTACGTTAATAAAGAACATTGGTAAATGGTATTGTTAGAACAAGCTTGGGTTACTGACATCCAGAGTAAACCCAAAGGACTAGACAAAGTGCTAATAAAAGCCTCAAGCCTATGGCTGAAAGTGAGAACTCAGTAAAAGATTCAAGCCATGTCCTGTGCTTCCATGTCAATGCATTCTCTTGGCCTTCGATGTTAAATTATTTTTGGCTTTGCACAAATGTCTAAACATTATTTTAATGAATCCAAAGTGCTTGTTGCTCTCAAATACTCCAAGCAAATTAGAAAAGGAACATTGCAACTCTCCTGATGTGACGGTCAGACCAGAACAAGATTTTCATTTTGAACTTTCCTATTTCTGACAGTGAAAAAGCTGAAAATTGTATCTATTGTTTAATTAGATTGGGATTTCTATTTCAAGCTTGGCACTGTGAAAGAAGGCAGGGGTTTGTTGCTTGCCCATGTTTTCATCTCTAATATGTAATTGGATGACCATCAAGTATGATCATTGTAGTGATGGCACTATGGGAGTTGGAAACCACTTCCCTTGCCCCCATGTGGAGCAGGCAGCAGCTTGAACTGCTTTTGATGTGACTGGCGAACATAATGACTTGATTCCAGGAAAGCTGTGTGTGTGTGTATAGGCAAGACCTGCTTGCATTTTAAGCCTCTGAACTAGTTCTGTCACTGTCATTTCTCCCCATCACTTGCAAACGTGGACTATTCGGGTCCATTTGAATTAATTGCTTTGTCACGGACTGAGGGTCCTGCATTCAGTACCAGGGAGAGTCCCACACAAGCCTTACTTAATAGGGGCAGGCTTGCAGGATATCCTCTTTGGCTAGGGTTTTTGGAAGTGTGATGGAGTGATTTTTCCGAAGTTGCAATGAGTACCTGGGTTTGTCAGCAAATGTTGTTGCTTCCTCACAAGGAGACCAGTGGATGCAGTGGCCTGTGCACACACAGGGGACAGCTACGTATGAAAGGTGCATTAATCAGTCTGAGAACCCAGTGGTCTGGTCGGACTTGCCATTGCTCAACAATGTCATCATACACTGGTGGTTGCCTGTTGCTCAGGGTAAAAAGTGAGGTCTACAGATGCTGGAGATCAGAGCTGAAAATGTGTTGCTGGTTAAAGCGCAGCAGGTCAGGCAGCATCCAAGGAACAGGAACTTCTACGTTTCGGGCATAAGCCCTTCATCAGGAATTCCTGATGAAGGGCTTATGCCCGAAACGTCGAATTTCCTGTTCCTTGGATGCTGTCTGACCTGCTGTGCTTTAACCAGCAAAACATTTTCAGCTGTTGCCTGTTGCTCACTCAACCACACTCTCTGGCTCTGAGTAACAGCATACAAGTCATGATACCTCCCCCTGCTTGCTGCCTGCACCTTGGGGAGCCCCACTGTCCTTCACTTCCCCAGTTCCTGCTCACCTCCCCCACCCCACCCCACTCCTGAGCCCATGTACCCATTCTTGTTTTCTCTTGCACTCCCTGCTGTATGATGCCCCGGTTTCTGTTGCCAGTCCTGGTCTGTTGGTTTCCATTTCTCTCGCCCCAACCACCCCAGGACTCAAAACCTCACTCTCAAACCCAGCAGACTTGCTCCTTCCCTCCATCTTTCTTTCATTTGCTTTGATTTGAACCATGTTCGATGCACATAGCTGTTTAGACTGTTGCTGGTTTTGAAGTCACAAGCACTGTGATCGTGGGGTAGATTATGTGCTGAGACCTCAGTGTAAAGGTCACTGTGGAGATTACCAATGGTTGACTTGTTTTAGTTCTTCAGTCAATGGGTCTTTGTTTATTGTGAAGTGAAGCCAGCTCAGGAGAAAATCCAGCCTTGTAGAACTAAAGGCTGATCAGACGTCAACAGCCCAAGTGTATCAGTAGTGCCACCAGGAGCTATGGTCAATGGTAGTATTGCAGTTTGGCCAAAAAGAAGGCATGCAGTGATGGATACAGATTGCCAGTTATTTCTGGGATGATGCTAAGACTGGCCTGAGAAATTTCAATGAGGCGTGTTGGGAGGCATGTTGAACAAAGTGGAAGTGAGGATCCTTTGATAGACTCTGACATTCTGGAGAGCAGGCACCTCCTGCTTCTCACTAATTAGTAGGCCAAACATACCAAGCTGAGATTTGGGCACAGGCTTATCCTGCCACATATTAAATCTGAGTGCTGGCAGCATGAGGTCCTTGAATGGGCATTATTTGTCCACTAAGGGCCTCAGCTCACGACATCCCCATTGCTTGTAAAATCACGATGGGCATGGGTAAATGGGATAGATGTTGGTGTGTTGTCAGTGGCATGGTGAACAATTTTACAGGTCCACCCACCTGCTGTCTCCCAGTGGGTAATCTGTAAATGTGTGGAGAATGCACTCTCTGCAGTTGTAGCTTCACTAAAGTCAGCTGAATTTTATTCACTTCAATAAAGTCACTTTCCAGGCTTATCTGCTCTAAAGAAAACAGCCCTACGTTGCCACATAACTAGAATTCCCAATCCAGCTGACATTCTCGTAAATCACCTCAGTACCGTCTGTTGGTCAATCACATTCTTCAGATAGTTCGGTGAACAAAAGCTGCACACAATTTTCTAGCTGTGGCCGAACTTGTACTTTGGACAGTTCCAGCATATCTTCCTAGTTCTTAAATTCCAAACCTCATCTAATAAAGGGACCTTGTCAGTGGATTCACACCATGACTTCCAAATAGCTTAAACAGTGAAGATGCCTTTGTCATTGGACAGATTTGCCTGCAGTACTTGCTCTGGTACAAGTATAAAATGCCAATTTACATGGACCAAAAACACTGCTGCGGTGAAAATATAAATATTGAAGTGGCAACTGGAGATGAATCTGCATTTTTATCTCTCAAAAGGCTCTGTAACTATGACAACTCTTGTGAGAATACTACTTTAACTTAACTTAACATCTGTGGCTGCTAAGCATGATAATAATCAGATTATGAATCAGAAAGATTTTCTTTTAGTGTAGGGAAATCTACTAGCTTTTCATAGCCTCTTTGAAGATTACCCTGTACCCCACCCCCCTTACTGTTTATTATGCTTTCAAGTTTTTGTGTCACCTCCAAATTTTAAAGTTGAGCCTACACCTCCACATTGTATCAAAAGTACGAGTCGCCCCAGTAATGAACGCTAAGGGGAAATCACTGTATATATCCCTCCCATTCAAACAACACCCATTCATCACAAATCTCTTTTTGTACTCCTGAACATGTTCCCCTCCCCATTCATCAATAATCTTAAGCCTAAACTCTCAACTTTCTCTCATTTCTTTTCTATCTTCACTATGTCATCTTTGATCTCATCTTTGATAAAAGCTACCTCAAGCTCTCTGGATGATTTTTTTTCTTATCAGATACTGTCCTCACTCCTTCAAATCTGCCATAATCCTCACTCTTCACAAAAATATATTCTTAACATCTTTGTGAACAAAAGGTCATATAGCAGGGTGGTTTATTTCCAGGAATTAGAACTTTTGAAAGACATTAAAATCAGAGGTAAGTGTTTAACTAAGCCTGGAGATCCTTATTTTTCATGTGTTACAAGCACTAAGAGAAAGTGAGGACTGCAGATAGAGACTCAGAGTTGAAAAGTATGGTGCTGGAAAAGCACAGCGGGCCAGGCAGCACCTGAGGAGCAAGAGGGTCGATGTTTCAGGCATAATCTTTCAGCAGACTGATAAACCCAAAAGTCAAAGCTATATAATGAAAGGTGTTCGAACAAACAAGTAGTTGGAGTCATGCATATGATAATGAGATGGTTTCAGTGTTACCTTGTTAGAAACCATTTTCTTTTGTAGCTAACTGTTGAATTATTTGTACCAATTCAAGCATAATGGGTCTCTTTAATTCAGAATTGGCTCAGGCAGACATCCCATTTACTAACCCTTTGTGTTGTCTTGGCTGGAATATTTGTGCCATGCAACAAATGTCACATTCTAGGGGTTGATGAGTTTGCTTTTGTCCAGGATATTTCTGGAAACAGCCATATTTGATAGCTGCCATTTAAAACAAAAAACACAGCAACAGATTTTGAACATTTTTTTTGTTTAGAAAGAAGAGATCATAGAATCCCTCCTGTGTGGAAACAGGCTATTTGGCCCAACAAGTCCACACCGACCACCTGAAGAGTAACCCACTCAGACCCATTCTCCTACCCTATTACTATACATTTATCCCTAACTAATGCACCTGAACATTATGGGTAATTTAGCATGGCCAATTCACCTAACTTGCACATCTTTGGATTGTGGGAGGAAACCAGAGCGCCTGGAGGAAACCCATGCAGACATGGGGAGAACGTGCAAACTCCACACAGAGAGTCACCCGAGGTGGGAATTGAACCCAGGCTCCCCATGCCACCCCAGATCCAGGATCTCTTTCTTCTTGCCCTCTGGGACTAGCTGTGAAAAGAAAAATAAGTCCCCTTTGTCTTTTACAACATGTCTGCAATTTTGCATGATTGACCCATGAAATTCTGCTCCAACACCTCGCCACCGTTGCTGGACTGCGTGGACCATTGCTCACTCAGTTCTGTGTAGTTGCAGCTGGAAAATCACCTGTAACCTCTACCCTTGCTTTTATTTCTGGTGTCCTCCAAGGATCTATTCTTGAACTGCTTGTATTTCTCATTAGATGTTTTCTGTTAGCAACATCATCTGAACATCACTTTCCAGATATATGTTGACAGTACCCAACACTCTTGCCTCTCTTGACCCCTCCACTGCTTCTGAACTCTTCGTCTGTTCTTCTACTGCTGGATGAGCAGAAATGTTCTTCAATGAAATATTAGGAAGACAGAACCCATTTACTTCAGTCCCTATCACAACCTAATCCCTCCTTCCTAATAACTGTCTGAGACCAACCTAGAGTTTTCCAATCTCGGTTCGATTTTTCGTAGTCAAATGATATTTCTGCAACATATCTTCACTGTTACTAAAATGCCTTATTTCCATCATGCCTGACTCTGCCTATAGTTTCAGCTCATTTGCTGCTGAAACCCTCAGCTCTGCATTCGTTACTATCAAATTTGTCTATTTCAAGACACTCTTGGTCGGTCTCCCACATTCTAGCCTCTTGTGAACATGAAGTCATAAAAGACTTGTATGTGTCCTAATTCACATTCAGCTTTGCTCAGCTGCTTTCCTTGTGCTCACTATGTTGGCTCCAGATTAAGCAATCCCTTGGTTTAAAAGTTCTCATCCCTCCATGGCCCCACTCATCTCAACCTTTAATCTTATTCGGGCATAGAAACCCCCAGAATGACTACAAACCACCAATTTTGGATTCTTGAGAATCTAGAATAATATGGACTCCACAATTACCCATCATGCCCTCTGCTTCCAAGATGCTCAGCTTTAGAATTGTGTAAACCTCTCCAACTTTCAATTTCTCTTTCCTCATATTAACCTAACTCTTTGGCTTAACCATTTGACTTAGAAGTTCTTTGTGTGGCTCTGTATTCAAACTTGTTCATCATCACTTGCAAAATACTTAAGGATATTTTATTTAACTGAAAGCACTGTATAAAAGCAAGTTACTGTTTTTGAAATTAAATGTGTGATCCCCTGGTCCCCATGGTTTCCAGTCCAATCTCCTATAGCACGATACAGGTTAAACTAATTTGCCAAACCAAGATCAAGAATGGGTATATTAGAAATTTTATTGTTTATTTTTCAAATTCTAACAAAAGCCATAACTGTAGACAATGCAGGTTCTGAGGTGAATGCTCAGAAACAAGCTACTGACTGCTTGTTATTCCAGAAGGAAATGGAGAAACTGATGAGGAATTGCATCCAATGTAAAATAATCTTGTGCCCATTAGTGCTGGTCTCAATGGAATGAATTTGTAATTCAGACCTGGTAAAGGGCATGGAAAACAACAAACACTACTTCCTAGAAAACATGTACATTTTACATTTTGTACACTTAACATTTTATACAGATGGTAGAATTTAGAATTTATAGAATCCCTACAGTTTGGAATTTAGGTCCTTCAAGCCAACAAGTCCACACCGACCCTCCGGAGAGTAACCCACCCAGACCCACTCACTTACCCTATTACTATACATTTACTCCTGACTAATGCACCTAACCTACACATCCCTGAACACTATGGGCAATTTAGCATGGCCAATTCAGCTAACCTGCGCATGTTTGGATTGGTAATAGAGTAGGGGGCCCTGCGGCTTGTCTGGTCCGATTGCTTTTCTTTTAGTTTATTTTCCATTTTTTCTCTCTTTTCTCTTTCTTTTTCTTCTCTTTCTGTTTTATTTTACTTTTTGCTTGTTGAAGAGCTTGGTTGTGGTGGTGACCAGTAAGCCCAGCGTGAACTCATGACAGCAGAGGCGGGTTGTGTTTCCAGAGGCTTCTGCATCGACGAGGCGCTCCTAGCACTGACTCAAGTTTGCTGCAGCAGAGGTGAGTTTGGGTTTGCAGTGGCTTCTGCGTCCAACGCAGATTCATGGAAGTGAGTTTGGGCCCACTGTGAGACCCTACAGCATTGGCAACGGCTGCATTGACGAGGTGGCCCTGAAGTAGACTTGTGTCGGTGGTGGAGTTAGTTTGGGACGGTGCAGGACTCAGCAGTATCTGCATTGGCAAGGTACAGCAAGGATTCATAGTGATGAGGATGGAGGTGAGATTGTACTGAAGAGTGATGACTGTCTTTCCAACGGAGGCTGCACGGCAAAGGGAATCGTGGCCCATCTCCAGACCCATAGCCCATGGCTGAGCACTTAACAAGAAGGACTCTAAAGTTGGACACTTTTTCTTTCCTTTTTTGTATTTTTCTGTCTTTATGTTCCATATTTTGGCTCATTGCTCTCTGTTTAAAATGGCGCTGGAGAGTGGCAACATGATACAACACAAGGAGAACTAGCCAACTAAATACAGGTCTGGCTTTAAGGTAGAAGTCAGAGGGTGGTGGTGGAATGTTGCTTTTCAGACTGGAGGCATGTGATCAGTGGAGTGCCACAACGATTGATGCTGGGTCCACTGATTTTTGTCATTTATATACATGATTTGGATGTGAACAAAGTAAGTTTGCAGATGACACCAAAATTGGAGGTGTAGTGAACAGCAAAAATGGTTACCTCAGAGTACATCAGGACCTTGATCAGATGGGTCGAGGAGTGGCAGATGGAGTTTAATTTAGATAAGTGTGAGGTGTTGCATTTTGGAAAGGCAAATCAGGGCAGGACTTATACACTAAATGGTAAGGTCCTGGGGAGTGTTGCTGAACAAAAGGATCTTAAAGTGCAGGTTCATAGTTTCTTGGAAGTCAAGTCGCAGGTTCGCAGGATAGTGAAGAAGATATTTGGTATGCTTGCCTTTATTGGTCAGTGTGCTGAATATAGGAGTTACTTTATTTTGGATTGGGAATAATCTCGGCACAACATCATTGGCCAAAGGGCCTGTTCTGTGCTGTTTTTTGCTATGTTCTATGTTCTAGGTGTTGGGAGGTCATGTTGAGGCTGTACAGGACATTGAAATACTGTGTTCAATTCTATTCCCCCTGCTATAGGAAGGATGTTGTGAAACTTGAAAGGGTCCAGAAAAGATTTACAAGGATGTTGCCAGATTTGGAGGGTTTGAGCTATAAGGGGATGTTGAATAGGCTGGGAATGTTTTCCCAGGAGCATCAGAGGCTGAGGGTCGACCTTATAGAAGTTTATAAAATCATGAAAGGCATAGACAGGTTGAATAGCCAGGATCTTTTTTCCCCCAGGGTAGGGGGGTCTAAAACTAGAGTGCATAGGTTTAAGGTGAGAAGGGAAAGGGTTAAAAGCGACTTAAGTGGTGTGTGTGGAATGAGGTGCCAGAGGAAGTGGTGGAGGTGAGTCTAATCATAGTATTCAAAGGACACCTGAATGGTTACATGAACAGGAAGGGTTTAGAGGGAAATGGGTCAAATTCTGACAAATGGGACTGATTAATTTAGGATATTTAGTTCGCATAGACGAATTAGACTGATGGGTCTTTTTTCCATGCTGTATAGCTCTATGACTCTAAGACTTTTCACTGTATTTTGGAACAAAATACACATGATAGTAAAGGTATCGAATCAAATCAAGCATTTTACTTACTTATTTGATGGAAGCCCATCAAGAGAGCATATGTTCAATGAACCAGGTTTGGAACCATATGCATAATGTGCTGCAAGCCATAAAAAGAAAACGCACTGTTTCTTGGACAGTTTGTGAAAACTGATTCTGAATACAAGTACATAAGCAGTTTGGCAGTGTACCTTTGAAGACTTTCATTTATATAACACCTTTCTTGATTGCCAACTTCCCAATGTAACATTTGTTGAAACATAGTCAACGTTATAATGTTTGAAACATATTAATCAAAATTGCCACAAATGGCAATGTGACAATGGCCAGATGATTGTGTTTTTGTGATATTGCTTGAGAGATAAGTGACGACCAGGGTGCCAGGGTCAACTCCCTTGCTTTTCTTTAAAATAGTACCATGGGATCTTTTACATTGACCTGAGAAAGAAGACAGAGCCCCAGTTTAACATCCCAGCCGAAAGGTGGTACCCCTGAAAGTCTAGCACTACTTTAGTACTGCACTGAAATATCAGCCTTAATACTTCTGCTGAAGCCCTGGGTTAAGCCTTGAACTTACAAAGTTGTGACTTCAAGAGGAGAATGTACCTATTATATGTAATTTTATGAAGCAAAAAGATCTGATGAAACATGGACACAGGAAGAACATGCAAACTCCACACAGGCATAACTAGCTGTCTCTGTGTACCTAATACACACAGCTAAACTGCCCATCTTAGGTGAGACTCTAATTCAGCACAAGTTAATATCATGTTTACAATGGGGAGACAAATATAACAGCTCACTGACTTTGTGTGACCCATGCTACGAGACATCCATGAACCTTAGTCTTTCTTTTATAAATATAATGCTTGCACCTTGTTGAAAATAGCATTTTGTACTCTTGGTTGGAGAGGATCCCCTGGAGTTTTCAAAATGCAGAAACTGTCACTGGAGAGGCAGGCAGGTTTGTCGGAGATACTCAGCAAACTGGACCAAAGATTGGAAGAATCCATCAAAGTTATCCGTTCATTGCTGGCTGTAGCATGTGTGAATCTGGCTGTTTCAGTGTCTGTTTGATAACTTCCAGACACTCCGTGTCTGCTGGATATGTACAGAGATCTACACTCCATCGCTGCAGGCCTTGGTACTCAGGACCAATGTCAAGGTGACAGGAGAATGAGGGAAGGTGACCTCACTCCAGGTGTCCCTTTCTTACGAAGAGTCAGAATGGTACTAAATTAGCACCCAGCCAGAGCAGGAAACACATATCCCAGAGATCTCCTCTTGGGATACTCCAGAAATACAATCCCACCTGGCTGTGATGCTCAACTCTCTGAAATGTCAAGCTGAGGAGGGTGAATCTGCAGCTAGTCAGGATGTTCTCAGCATATTTGGATCCTCTAGCCACCGTCACCTCGGAGGCTGCCAAAATTCCAAAACCAACCAGCTTCACTATTGGGCAAACTCCTTTCAGTCCACCTGTGGGCCCTAGGTCACATCTGGATGTAGTGGGAGGGAAGAGATGAAGAAAACTTCGGTGGGCACCTAAGTGGCATAGGTAAAACTCCAGTTTAGCCGGACACTTTTTATTGTCAGCTGTGCAATCGATTATCATTTTAGGTGCGGCTACAGGAATGAAAGTAGGTAGCTAGCTATCCTTAGAGCCTCACTATTTTACACCTATGTCTGGAGGAAAGGTGTGCCACGAGAGCCCTAGGCAAAATTAAAGGCTAGCATGGAAACCAGTAACAGTGTCCAGTATGAAGATAAAACCAGTGACCAAGGCATTATTAACACCATGCTCTAATCCAGTTTTGTATTCAGTTGCCCTGGTTGCCATATTGACAATGGGGCAGAAGACAAGGTTTTGGGATGTGTAGATGCCCCCTGTGGGCAGGGGGTTGGGGGGCGGGGTTAATTTTCCCTATTCAGTGCCATTGGCGCTTTGTATTTTGTCTTTTTTTGGGTTCTTGTATATAGTTTCTGAAAGTTTTGAAGATTTGTTAGTTATAGTTGTTTTAGTCTGTGTAGTTTTCATGTTTTGTGGCTTTCATTGAGGTTCAGCAATTTATGATGTGATTTGTGATTCTTCCTCTCTGAAGTCCAGTGTTACCACAGAGTGTTATGGCTAATGACATGCTTCAATGGTGTATCTGGAACATCATGGGGAGCCACTCACCAGTTAAGAGGAAAAAGGTGTGGTGCTGGAAAGGCACAGCTGGTCAGGCAGCATCCGAGGAGCAGGGGAGTCGCTGTTTCAGGCATAAGCTCTTCATGGAATGAGGCTTGTGGGTCAAGGGGGCTGAGAGATAAATGTGAGGAGGCTGGGACTGGGGGGGTGGGGTAGGTAGCTAGGAATCAGATAGGAAGATGAAGGTGGGTGTGGAAGTAATAGGCCAGAGAGGAGGGCGGAGCAGATAGGTGGGACTGCCTCCATGATTACTGGCCAGACAACCGCCTCCGCGACCCCTGCAAGATCCACCACTACCAAAACCAACACAAGGCCTAATCGGCACATCACTTCAGCCCCTGTTGTTGCCACTGCCATAGCCACTTCCGCACCACCAATGTCACTCACCTGAACACATCTGATGATATAACCCAAAGTGGTCTCCCCTACACTGAGGAGACAAGATGCCAAATTGTGGATCGTTTCAGAGAACATCGCTGGACACATGCACTAAACAACCCCACCGCCCTGTGGCTGAACACTTTAACCCTCCCTCCCACTCCACCTAGGACATGCAGGTCCTGGGCCTCCTCCATCACCAAACCCTAACCACCCGATGCCTGCATGAAGAACACCTCATCTTCTGCCTTGGGACCCTCCAACCACACGGGATCAATATGGATTTCAGCAGGTTCCCCATTTCCCCTTCCCCAACTTTTCCCAGTCCCAACCTTCCAACTTGGCACAACACTCTTGAACAGTCCTGCCTGTATTTAGGTATATTTATCACTCCTGTCTTTCATCAGCTATTTAAGGCTAACTTCGTCCACTTACTTAACAAAATCAAACAGGATCTCTGAAGATGGGAGGCGCTTCTAATAGCCTGGCTAGGCTAGATAGCGCTTATTAAAATGAATATCTTCCTTCGCCTATTAAACCCAATGCGAATGCTTCCTGTGATCCTCACTAGACAAACTTTCAGGAGACTGGCTAGTTCAGCTTTTTCATCTTGCACTGCAACCAACCCCTTATCAAACTAACCAAATTGCAACCGCCTCACAGACTGGTGAGGAATGGCTTCCCGGATATTAAAAACAACCAATTAAGCTCGCTGTTATCTTATGTGTGTGACTGGGCCTGCAGGGACTCTGCTTCAATATGGTTAGACATCGAAATTTCTCAGGCAAAGTGCCCTCTCATTAGTTGACTGTTCCTAGACAAAATGAGGACAGTTAAGGAATATTACCATAATCCAATAATTATCAATACCATTAAGTTGTGGAGGGCAATGCAGCAGAGTGAGGGCAACATAGCCAAAACATCATTTCTTACCCCTATAATTGGTATACTGGGTTTCCAACCAGGTATAATGGATTCTGAGTTTAAACTCTGGGCAGCTTGAGGTGGGTCTTGCTTGGATAACTTATTTGAGGGGGAAACAATGAATTAACTCGGAAATACAAACTACCTAGCAGAGACCTCTTCCATTTTTTTCCAAACCAGAAATTTCATTCAAAAAAGAACTCCATTGTAACCAACCCTTATAGAGCTGACATAGAGAAGAGGGAGCTTCGCGGTAAGAACACACTGTCTATCAGCACTTCAGCATTCTTTATCACCTGTTGGGGTGGGGTGAATACGAAAGGTTGGGAGGCATATAGGCCAAGTGCAGACGAGGATGAGCGGCTTTGTAAGGTCTGGGGGAGAGAGCTGGGAGTTGAGATCTCCTCTGAGATATGGGAGAATATTTGGGAAAACTCAAGAAAGATTTTGATTTGTAACAGGACCCATGCCCTACAGCTGAAGATTCTCCACACGGTCCATCTGGCCCCAGATCACCTCTCAAAATTCAAAGTGGGAGTATCCTCAACATGTTCCAAATGCAAAGCAAGTATGAGCACTCTCACCCATTGTCTTTGCTCCTGCCACAGGCGCCAGACATACTGGAGCGCTGTGGTAAGTGCAATAGAGAGAATCTTGGGGACAGAATTGGAGATGGATTTGGTCTCTCTTCTCCTGGGCCTGCTCAGAGTACTTCCTTTAGGTGCACATAGGAAACAACTTTTCAATATCCTTACTTTTTGAGCAAGGAAAATATTTTGTTATGTTGGGTGTCTGAAAACCCCCCTGGTATGTCAGGGTTGTTGTGAGTTAGTCATGGAGCATATCACTCTGGAGTTTCTTACAAGTACGGTGCACCAAAAAACTGAGAATTTTTCCAAGACATTGCAGCCCTTTGTGGATTACCTGGGCACAGATTTATCTGCCACATTAATAAGAGATTTTATATAGCCATAGTCATGTCTCATGAATCTAACAGTCTGAGAGGAAGAACTTTGAACATATGAATATGTGCAAGTTAGTGCTCTGGATGATCGAAAGTTATTGTTTTGTCATGCTGAGCTGTATGATTTATTTGTTTGTTTATCTAGTAGTTTCTTTGTACGTATATGCACATGAGTGCAATTCTGTTCTTTTTGCATTGTTTTGATTTTTTTTGGTTTAATGTAATATTTTAAAAATCTCTTTTATAATAAAGACATTTAGATATATACATGAATACGAAAGGTTGGGAGGCATATAGGCCAAGTGCAGGCAGGTAGGGCTAGTTTAGTTTGGGACTATGTTTGGCATGGACTGGTTGGACTTGAAGAGTCTTTCTCTGTGCTGTATGACCCTATGACACTATGGCTGTCAGGATCTTTAAAAGTCAGCATAAGCAGCTGATTGCTGTGAAAAAGTGACATGGTTTACTCTCCTCTGTCACTTCCAAATGACAAAAAAACTGTTAAAATGGAATCATGACCCTGCATTTCTGAGTGAGCCTTGAGCAGAATGGCCTCTTAGATGTGAGGCGCTCCCTCTTTTCATTAAAAAGAATCACCAGAGTGACAATCTGCATAAGAGTACAACTCTTCAGAAAATCTGACCCAATGTTTCCAGAACATTTGCATGTGGTGTGGCATTTTGATGTATGCCATGTAATATGCAGCAGATTTCAGGCTTTGCAAAAACAGATTAACAATTAAGATTAATAACTTAGATTTCAAAATAGAAAACCTACCCAAGTTTACTGCTGACACAAAGATAAGGACATTGTAAACAGTACAGCTGGAAGCTCATAATTACCAGGAGATAGCATAGATTAGGTCGAAGGACAAAATTGTTGCAGATGGATTTCAATGCATCATCAGTTTTGGATGTAAAAAGGATAGAACAGAATTTTTTTTTAATTGTTGAAAAGGCAGAAAGTGGGTCCAAAAGAACTTTGGATCCATGTACATATCATGAAAGCATGCATTTTAATAAGTGCAACAAAAAAATTAAAGATGCAAGCTGAATGCTGGCCATTATATTGAAAGACTAAATTACAAGTGGGCATAAGATGCCAGAAACTTATAGGGCTCTGGTTGGATCACACCTGGACTAGTGTCGATAGAAACATCCTTGGCTGGTTTCAGAACTATTTGACATGGAGAACCAGATACAATACGTGCAAATAGTAAACTTTATGAACTATGTACTGAAGCATAGCTAAACAGGACTTCATGAGAACCTTACCCACTCAGGACTTTGTTTCATATAATCTGTTGTCATCTGGCACCATTGGTCATACAGAGCAGATATTAGCCTTTGGATGTTAATCCCACATAATGCAAGGCAAGCAATTTGCTGTTAACCCCTATACTGCACTGTGAGCAGATCATTGTTAACCCCATATACTGCACTGTGAGCAGACTACTGGGAACCCCATATACTGTACTGTGAACAGACTACTGGGAACCCCATATACTGCACTGCAAGCAATTCACATATTTTGCACTGCCAGTGGTTCACTGCTAACCCCAGAGACTGAACTGTGAGCAGGTTGCTGTGAACGCCATATACTGCACTGTGAGCAGTTTTGGACACACCTTTGAAAGAACATAAAGGACTGGCTGGGAGTACAATGTGGATTTATTGGAATGATATTTGGATTACAGGTATTTTCTTAATGTGCATCAATAAGGTTTAACTTAACATGTGGGAAATAATTAGATGCAGACTAAGGATGTTGCATTAAATAAAATGTAATGTATAGACATATGTAGTCCATGTCTATTTTTAAAAATGATGCATTCTTGTTCATATATTTTATTCTATGTGATTTGTTAAAAAATAAAAACAACAGCAATTTAGAAAGTGGAGAATTTGAACAAAGTAGGAATATTTAAAAATTTGTTCACGGGGTTTTCTGGATCGTTATTTGTTACCCAGCTATAATTCTCCTTGAGAATGTGGTGGTGTTGCTTTCTGGACCATTTGTGATTCATGTAGGTATCTACAATACCATTAGAGAGGGAGATCCAGGATCTTACCTGTGATACTGAAGGAATGGCAATGTACTTCCATGTTAGGATGGTGAGTAGCTTGGAGCAGAACTTCTAGATGGTAGCATTTTTTGACAGTATGTGCTTATGGGCACCTGAAAATCAAAGAGCTACAGCACACTACAGGCAGCAAGATACATGTTCTAAGTGACAAATTTACAGAGGAGCACTTGTTAGTTTATAACAGGTTCATTGCCGCAAGATTCTAACAAGGCCCCTAACAAAGGGGAAGAAAGTTTTTCAGACAAAATAGTGCATATAAATGTACACTTTTGAGTATCATATCTCGATCTCTATGGCATTAACTCAGAACAATGTGATGGGAAAGGTGTGAAAGCCATGGAACATGTTTTCCAAGAAATGTGCACTATGTGCAAGATTTTAATAAAGTAAAAATACTAATTGACTTCATGTTGTACACTAAATCAGAGAATATAATCATTTAATCTGTCTTCACTGTTATCGTGTTACTATTTCCTTCTGTCTCAATTGTCCAGTTTTTCTTCTGTTTTGCCTTTCCCCTTTTAATTTTCACTTTTCCTTCAATGTTCTCTACTTCTCTCTACCTTGTAATTTTTCTACTTTCATGTGGGATGTAATGGGTAATATGGTATGGGATGCCAGGAAATAGAATCACTAATTGCTGCTGTTGGACTGGCTGTTGTGGAAAGATATGGCTATAAGTGGCTCCCATTTTATTCTTTCCTGCCCCAATCATGTTTTTTTCCTGCTTCTTTGTTCTCAGTGTTTCTCCTACTCATTCCCCTACTACCCCTTACTTTCATCACTGACCCTTTCTCTTGTGCTTTGAACTGCCTGGTTGACCTCTCCGTCTCCAGCTCCGGGGATCAACTCAACACAGACATCTACTTCAAACCCACCGACTCCCACAGCTACACCTCCTCATGACCCATCTCCTGCAAAAACCTTATCCCTTACTCCCAATTCCTCCACCTCCACCGTATCTGCTCCCAAGAGGAGCAATTCCACTCCAGGACATTCCAAATGGCCTCCTATTTCAAAGACTACAATTTCTCCTCCCACATGATCAACAATGCCTTTTAGTGCATCTCCTTCACTTCCCACACCTCCACCCTTGAACCCCACCCTTCCAACCACAAGGATGGAGCCCCCTAGTCCTCACCTTCCACCCCACAAACCTTCGGATGCAATGCATTATCCTCTGCCATTTCTGTCACCTACAATCAGACCCTGCAACTAGAAATATATTTCCCTCCCCACACATATTGGCATTTCGCAGAGATCATTCCCTTTGCAACTCCCCTGTTAGGGCCATGCTCGCCAGCAACCCACGCTCCAGTCCCTACACCTTCCCTAGCCACCACAAGAGGTGTAAAACCTGCGGTCACACCGCTCCCTTCACCTCCATCCAAGGCCCCAAAGAATCCTTCCACATCTGGTAGAGATTTTCCTGCACATCCAAACACCTCATCTACTGTGTCCATTGCTCTCGATGTGGTCTCCTCTATATTGGGGAGACAGGACGTCCACTCGCAGAATGTTTCAGGAAACAACTCTGGGACACACGTACCTGACAACCCCACTGCCCTGTGGCCAACCCCTTCAACTCCCCCAAGGACATGCATGCCCTTGGGTCTCCTGCACCACCAAATCCAAGCCACCTGACATCTAGAGGAAGAATGCCTTATCTTCTGCCTTGGGATCCTCCAACGACTTGGCATCAACGTCGACTTCAATAGTTTCCTCATCTCCCCTTTCCCCACCTCATCCAAGATCCAACCCTCCAACTCGGCACCGCCCTCTTGAACTGTCCCACCTGTCCATCTTCCTTGCCACCTTTCCACTCCACCCTCTTCTCTGACCTATCACCATCACCCCTCACCTACATCTACCTACCACCTTTCCAGCTACTTCACTCCCAATCCCATTCCCACATTCCTATTTATCTCTCAGCCCCCTTCCTCACCTCCACCCCCCCCCACTACATTCCTGATGAAGTGCTTATGCCTGTAACATCTATTCCCCTGCTCCTCAGATGCTGCCTGTCCTGCTGTGCTTTTCCAGTGCCACATTTTTCGATAGTAAACATTGGTCTCCTGCACTCTACAATTATTTGTCTTAGCATTAAACCTTCCTTTTACTCTTCCCACTCCAGTCTCAAATACAAAGGCAGGGATACAGAGCTCAGTGATCTTGAACTCAACCAGATGCCTTCTGTTCCATCAATAGCACACACACTTCCATCCTATTTTTCTTAAATTGGCTTGCTTTCATAGATCAACTGATTTATTTTTAAAAATCAAATTACAATAAGAAATGGAACAGTCCTTTTCCTATATTTGAAACATTCTCTCTCGGTGATTTTCCCTCACTTTGTTTCCTGACATTTTATATCATTCTCTCTGTGTATTATTCTCTTCTTATGTTTTCCTCTCAACAAACACTGTCTTTTTATTTTGTGTGTTCTATCTCTTTTTGTCTCTCACACAAATACACAAAGTGCAAACCATGGCTGACGCCACCTTCCATTACACTTACATTTGTGACAGACTTTCACAGCTTTTGCACTACCAATTATGCTAATTTGAGAAGCAGCAGACAGCGTGGAACATGCATAAATGGGATAGCCAAGATATGTTCCACAAAGCAATGTAAGTTGAAGAATTTTTATCTAAATTTATTTTTAAATTTCCAAGATTACTCAAATGTTGAAGAAATGAGACACCAGACAATATTCTGAAGGAGGATCACTTGATCTGACATGTTAACTCTGACGTCTCCACACAGATGCTACCAGACCTGCTAAACTTTTCCAGCAATTTCTATTTTTGTCTCTGAATTACACCATCCATAATTCTTTTGGTCTTTAATCAAAAATAAATGATCATTGCCAGAGTGTTTGTTTTTGCTGGTAATTAATATGCCATTAAAAATTCACATACTAGAATGGGCAAGCCTGATTTTTTTGCATGTGTGTCATGTATTTAATGGTGCATTACAGATCCCTTAGGATGCCCCTGTTGCTGTGGTAACACATTTTTAAAATGCATATTCTAGTCTCCAGCTGTGGATATTAATAGTTGAGGCTTCAATTTCTTTCCATCACATGCTTAACCAGCTCTTGCTGCCTGCCATTGTTATAGTGTAAAAGGATTGGTTGGTTGATAATCATCCTGTTTTTCTTTATTTATTAATGTGATATGAGCATCACTGGCTAATTAACCCAACACTAATTGCAATTGCAAAGGTGGAGATGAGCTGCCTTCTTGAACTTCTGCCATCTATTTTGGGTGTGGAGACACTCACAGTGCTTTTCAGAAGTGAGTTTCAGGATTTTGACTCAGCAACTGTAAATGAATGGCAATATATTTCTACATCAGGATGGTGAGTGGTTTCGAGGGGAAGTTGCAGCTGGTGGTCTTCCCATACATCTACTGCCCTTGTCCTTCTAGGTCATAGACTGCATTTTTGTTGGAAAATGTTGTCTAAGGAGACTTGATGGGTTTTTACACTGCATCTTGTAGATGGCACATGTCATGCGACAGATCGTCAGTGGTGGAGGGTGTGATTATTCAAGCTGTTAGATGGGTACCAAGCAAACAGATTGCTTTGTTCTAGATGGCGTTAACCTTCTGGTGTTGCACTAATGCAGGCAAGTGGAAAGTATTCTTCCACATTCCTGACTTGTGCCTTATCGATGGTTGATAGGCTTAAGGATGTCTGGAGGTGAGATTTTTTTTCATAGATTTCCTAGCCTCTGTCCTGTTCTTGCAGCAACAATATTTATTTGGCTAATGCAGTTCAGTTTCTGGTTAATTGTCCCCAAGGTTAATGGCGATGGGGGTTCAGCAGCAATGGCAATAACTGTGAAGCTCAAGTATGATGGTTAGATTCTCTTCTGAGGAATTGCTCATTGTCTGTATTTGCACGGCATAATTGTTATTTGCCACTTTCAGCCCAAAGCTGAACATTCCTCAGATCTGGCTCAATTTTGACCTGAACTACATCAGTATCTGGGAAGGTTGAACATTGCGCAGTCATGAGTGGACATTCCCACTTTGATCGAAGAGCTGAAGATGGTTGGGACTAGGGCAGTACCCTGAGCAATTCCTGCAGAGTTATTCTGGAGCTGAGATGAAAAATCTCCAACTACCACAAATATCTTCCTTTATTCTAGAAATGATACCAACTGATAGGGATTTACAAGGATGTTGCCAGGGTTGGAGGGTTTGAGCTATAGGGAGAGGCTGAATAGGCTGGGGCTGTTTTCTCTGGAGCGTCGGAGGCTGAGAGGTGACCTTATAGAGGTTTATAAAATCATGAGGGGCATGGATAGGATAAATAGACAAGGTCTTTTCCCTGGGGTGGGGGAGTCCAGAACTAGAGGGCATAGGTTTAAAGTAAGAGGGGAAAAATTTACAAGGGACCTAAAGGGCAACTTTTTCACACAGAGGATGGTACGTGTATGGAATGAGCTGCCAGAGGAAGTGGTGGAGTCTAGTACAATTGCAACATCTGGATTGGTACATGAATAGGAAAGGTTTGGAGGGATATGTGCCTGACAAATGGGACTAGATTAGTTTAGGATATCTGATCGGCACAGATGAGTGGGCTGAAGGGTCTGTTTTATTGCTGTACATCTCTATGACTCAATGATAGAAGGTTTTCCTCCTGCATACCATAGACTCAATTTTTGTTGGAGCTCCTTGATGCCACACATCAAATGCTGACTCGATGTCAAGGGCAGTCACTCTCATCTCATCTGTGTGGTTAGCTCTTTTGCTTAAAAATATGTTGCTGGAAAAGTGCAGCAGGTCAGGCAGCATCAAAGGAACAGGAGAATCGACGTTTCGGGCATAACCCTTGGTGGGGGGGTGTGGATCTGACGAGGGAAATATATCCCTCCCCACCCCTATCAGCGTTCCGGAAAGACCACTCCCTCCGCGACTCCCTCGTCAGGTCCACACCCCCCACCAACCCCACCTCCACTCCCGGCACCTTCCACTGCAACTGCAAGAAATGCAAAACTTGCGCCCACACCACCCTTCCCCTCACTTCCCTCCAAGGCCCCAAGGGCTCCTTCCATATCCGTCAGAAATTCACCTGCACCTCCACACACATCATTTACCGTATCCGCTGCACTCAGTGTGGCCTCCTATACATTGGGGAGACAGGTCGCCTACTTGCGGAACGTTTCAGAGAACACCTCTGGGACACCCGCATCAACCAACCCAATCCCCCCGTGGCTGAACACTTTAACTCCCCCTCCCACTCCACCAAAGATCTGCAGGTCCTTTTCCTCCTCCATCGCCAGACCATAACAACACGATACCTGGAGGAAGAGCACCTCATCTTCTGCCTAAGAACTGTCCAACCACAAGGGATGAATACAGATTTCTCCAGCTTTCTCATTTCCCCTCCCCCCACCTTTTCTCAGTCCCAACCCTCAGACTCAGCACCGCCTTCTTGACCTGCAATCTTCTTCCCGACCTCTCCGCCCCCACACCCTCTCCGGTCTATCACCCTCACCTTAACCTCCTTCCCCCAAATCCCTCCTCCCTACTTTTTATCTTAGCCTGCTTGGCACACCCTCCTCATCCCTGAAGAAGGGCTTATGCCCGAAACATCGATTCTCCTGTTCTTTGGATGCTGCCTGACCTGCTGCGCTTTTCCAGCAACACATTTTTAAGCTCTGATCTTCAGCGTCTGCAGTCCTCACTTTCTCCTAGTTTGTTTAGCTCTTTTGTCCACATTGAGACCAAGATTGTAATGAGGTCAGGAGCTGAGAGTAGCCTGTTGGAACATGAATGGAATATGTTTGTGAGCAGGTTTTTGATGAGTAAGTGTTGCTTGATTCCCTGGATGACCTTTTCTACCACCTCCTGGTGATTAAATGTAGACTGATGGGGTAGAAAATGGCTTGGATTGAATTTATCCTGCTTTTTGCAGATAGGACATAACTGAGTAATTTCCGGCATTGCTGGACTGATGCTAATGTTATAACCATTCTGAAACAACTTGGTTAGAGAAGCAAATAGTTCTGGAGTACAAGTCTTCAGCAGTATTGGTGAAATACTGTCATGCCCCACAATCTTTGCAGTATTCAGTGTCTGCTGGGTTTCCTCTGGGTGCTCCGGGTTTCCTCCTACAGTCCAAAAATGTGCAGGTTAGGTGAATTGGCCATGCTAAATTGCCCGTAGTGTTAGGTGAACGGGTAAATGTAGGGGAATGGGTCTGGATGGGTTGCGCTTCGGCGGGTCGGTGTGGACTTGTTGGGCCAAAGGGCCTGTTTGCACACTGTAAGTAATCTAAATCAAAAAAAAATTGACATTACGTGGAGTGAATCAAATTGATTGAAGACTAGTGAAGAGGGAGATGGCATGGAGCAGGGAGACACTAGGCACATGGACACATAAGATGGCCACTGAGCCATCAGTTGGCCAACTTGACACACAAGATGGCTGCCATGTCCCAGTATGGAGAGAAACAGCAGAGCAGATATACACACTGCCTGGAGCCACAGGAATGCCAGCAGAATGCACTCACAATCCAGTTTATTTTATTTTTATTTCATAAATATACTTTATTAATAAAATATTTTGATGATCTGTACAATTGGTCATGCCATACATACGTATACATTCCATTCCTTTACATACAGAGATCGGAATTAATCATTCGTATATACAGGTCTGTATGTTTACTATCCATATATTTAGCTGATGCTTCAGTGGAGGCCACTTACTGAGTGGGCTCCCTGTTCTTCTTAGGCAGGCAGACGTTACACGGTGGTCTTTCCCCACCGCGCCTTGACGGCAGCTGCCCCAAGCTTCAGCGTGTCCCTCAACACGTAGTCCTGGACCTTGGAATGTGCCAGTCTGCAACACTCAGTCGGGGTCAGCTCCTTCAGCTGGAAGATCTACAGGTTTTGAACAGACCAAAGAGCACCTTTGATCGAGTTGATGATCCTCCAGGCACAGTTGATGTTTGTCTCGGTGTGCGTCTCGGGGAACAGACCGTAGAGCACGGAGTCCCGCATCACAGCGCTGCTCGCACTCACAACCCAGTTGATTAGTTTAAGGCGGGTGGGGGTGACAATACACATGATTAACAAACACTGCACGCCAAAGTGTCTGGGTCCAGCCAACACGTCTTATAGAAATGCCAACAGCTTGATACAGATTCAATACGAAATGCTAATAGCCAGGGTTGCAATAAATATCCTTCTCAGGAAGAGTGATTAGCGGCCATTACTACAGCAATTGACTTCTGTGCAGGCATTGAAGCTGACAATGTCTGTGCTGAAACTGACAAGGGCCATGCGGAAATTAACAAAGGCTGTGCTGGAACTGACAATGACTGTATTGAAACTATCAACGATTCTGCAATGATTGCCATAAACAAACCATGTTACAAAGACAATAATCTCATTGCTGACCTATTGCATCAAAGATGTATAAAAGTATCTTGACATATGATCCAGGTCGAGAGAAGACTCACAGCTGACCACTCTGCTGCTGCTGTCTTTCTCTCCCCAGAACTCCAGTATTTTCTTGTGCAATAAACTCCGTTGTTGAACCCCGACTCTGACTCTGAGACTGGTGTTTCTCCCCAAAACAATTGGCGTTGCGAGCAGGGTTCTGATTACTGGTGCCCTGGTCAAAGGCCACGATTGGAGAGCCGGGGTAAGAACCAATTTGTACCTGCAATCGGAAAGAGTCAGACAGGGCGAAGGACACAGTTTAAAAGGTATACCGATTATAATTCCTAACTTGCTACAGTACTGAGTTAAAATTTTTTATGTGCATGTCTGTGGAAAATAAGTGTTAACTGTATTAACTGCTGTAGGAATCGACTGTTTGTGCTGAAACAGCCAGAGCACACGGTAGTGCCTGTCTCAAAAGCCCTGCCCTAAACTGGTTGTTAAGAGAGTAGCCCCCGCCCCATGCGAAGGTTGGGATTTGAAGTGGGAATTGAAGCGTCAAGGGCATGAGCAGCTGTGAAGCACAAGTGGCAAAGTCAGGTAACATTGGACTCTGTAGGTGCGAACAATACAGAGTCCAGTTAGAGTTTAAATGAAAAGTTCGGTTTTGTCTGTTCTTGTAACTTCCAGTGTGGTGAGCAAGGGGAGCTGATTACTCTGACCAAGAGCCAAACCTCATTGGGGCACATGGAACCAAGGTGGGGAGCATGGACACTGTGAGTAACCGTGAACCTCTGTCAGTCAGTAGTAGAATGACGGAGCTAGAATAGTGGCGATGGCCGGGAGGGTAAAGAGTCCCACCAGTAGAGAGCACACCCTATTGAGTCAGCATTCCCAGCCAACTGGAAGGTACTGACCAGTAGTGGAGGCCGGGAGGGTACAAAAGTCCCACCGCTAGAGAGCACACCTTGCTAGGAGGCTGCAATGGCCGTACGGACGGTGCTGGGACAGCATTTTTGGCTGGGGGTAGAGAAGTCCCTATGAGTTAGGAACTCTTTACTATTGGTAATATCCGGTGGTACACAATCTGCTAAATGGCAGAGCAAAATGCGAAGGGGTATATTGCAGGTTCCCTTATTGAGGGGTACAAGGCAGCCAGACAAGGGCTGACAAAACAAATGAAGAGAAGTGGTTGGGATCCATCCCAGACATTAGCACAACAGAGAGAGTGGATAGATAAACAGAAATGGAATAAAATTAAAAAGATAGGGGTAATGTTCGTATACCAGCCTAACTGAACAAGTGAGGTAAGTGGAGAAAGGACCAGGAGCTAGTTAGAGAACTGGAGGGCAGAATAAAAAATTTAGACTTCACCTTAGAAAAAATGCGAAAGGACAGAGAAATTGACTGTCTCCCCTTCAATGAAATTGTCCAGCAGGAGCCAACTGCTCCCTCTGTTGCACAAATCGTGCAGAAGTATAATTTCGCACCCGTTACCAGAGGAGGCACAGAGTCACAACCTAAAGTGAATTATAAACCCTTCACCCTAGGGGAAAGGCAGCAGATTATGGCCTTCCTTGGCAAATTACAGCCCTGGAGCACAAACACCAGGCTCTGGGCAAAGCTGGACAGTGTATGGGTAGGGCACCAACTACACCTGAGGGACATACAACAGCTAGTCTGGGCAGCTGGCTCAGCAGACAAGGGGAGGCAGGTAGCTGGTGGACCCAGTGCCACAGCAGTCTGAGACTTTAGGGGAGGGTGGTGGTCACATGCCATTGCCTTCACAGCTGAGATAGATCCTTAGATCCTTAGATTACCCTTCACTGACTTTAGAGAAGAAATCCAGAGGTGCTAGGAAATGCTCCCATGAACTGGAGCAAGATCATGACCTTTAGGCAACTTAAAGGGGAAGGAGCCTCTGAGTATGGGGAACAATTATTTAGGGTCTAGTGGCAATGCTCAGGGCAAGCAAACCCAGATCGGTGGGACCAGGCATTCATCCAAGCTTTTAAAGATAGGCTCTCTAGCACCCATCAAGCCATTCTGAAATTGGGAGTAATAATGTCCAGGATTATGATGACCTAGTTGAGTGGGATAGCAGGGTGCAGGAGGCAGAAGCTTCTGCAATAAGGTAAGACCTGACAAAGCAGCCAACTACTACAACTGTGACCGGCAGGGACACTTTGCTACAGTGTGTAGTGTCCCATGAGCAGGAGATGGAGCAGTGAACAATGTAAAATACTCCAGCCACTGCAAAAGTACAGGACACACAGAAGCAGTGTGCTGGGAAAAGCATGGGGCAACCCGAAACACCACCCGGACCACTGCAGAACTGCGGGAGTCCCAAGGTCAGCAGAGCTGACAACCAGCTGCCCCCACTCGTGAAGGTAAGGGAGAGGGGAGAATTTACATACCTGCAGTAATAGGAGGGAGGAAATGTGAGATGCTCGCGGATACAGGAGCCGCTGTATCCATCACAAACCTACCCTTACTCCACACAAACAAAATGATTCACTTAACTGGGGTAGATGGGGATAAAAACCAGCTAACTGAAGCGAAACTATCCTTGTAGAAATAAATAGCATATATATCCCCATGAGAATTTATGTATGCCAAAATAACGAGGGCACCATGATGGGTAATGATCTCATGAAAGAATATAATGTTCTAATCGATTGTGCAAAAGGGAAATTGACTTGGCCCAGACAGGACGGTCAGAAGGCTGAGATTGGGAAACTTACAAGTCACTTTGAAACTATCAAAGTGGCTTCTGTCACCAGTAGGGACTGGAACCTTAAAAGGGGGGTTTCAGAGCCATTTGCACCTCCGTCCCCGGAGCTTGGGCTGAAACAAAGGTAGATACACGTCTAGTTAACATAGACCTGATAAGTATAAGCCCCACTGGCAATACCAAATAAAACCCAAAGCAGAACAAGCAGTTGTGGAGGTAGTGCATGGATTAGTGAAACAGGGAAACCTGAAAGAACCTGCAAGTACAACTAATTCCCCAACGAGGCCAGTACTAGTGCCTGATGGGTGTTACAGGCTCACCATTAATTATACAAAACTAAATAAGGTCACCCCTAAATTGCACCCCATTGTAGCAGACCCCTCCACCATTTTAAATGACGTGGCCCCAAGATTGTTACTGTTTTAGACATAGCTAATGGTTTCTGGTCTATCCCGTTGAACCCTGAATCCCAAAACAAATTCGCTTTTACAGTAAGGAACAGGCAGTACACATGGACTCGCCTGTCACAAGGTCCCACAACAGCCCCACTATTTTTCACCAGGTGATGAGCGATATACTAAAGAGAGTAGATTTACTAGAGGGTAGCACTGCCCTCCAACATGTAGATGATATCCTAATTGCCTCAGAGTCCAAGTCAGGACACCAGGAAGCTTTAGGGCTAGTGTTGCAGGAATTGGCAACCACAGGGTCAAACATTAGCCCCACAAAGGGACAGATTGGCAAAACACAAGTCTTATACCTGTGACACCTTATATCCCATGGACGCAAAGAAATGCCTAACGACCATAAGAAGATACTCCTAACAGATGCCATGAACTGCCACTGTCAGGGGAGTCAGAAAGGTCTTGGGGCTATTCAACTACAGTCGGAGCTTTATACCCGAGTTCGCAAAATTGGTTGAACTGACCCAGAGATTAATTGTAGAAGCCAAGCCCACCTTAGAACCTGTAACCTGGTGGCCAGAACAGGAGGAGGATACAGTCAGCTAAAAACTCAACTCATATCGGCCCTCGTGCTAGGGCTGCCAGATCCCAGCAAGGATTTTCACATCCGCTATAATAATGAGGAAGGGTTTTACTCCATAGTGTTCACCTAAGACTGCAATAGCAGGAGAAGGCCCATAGAGTACTACACAACTATTGAAGGGACAGTAATCACTGGGTTTCCCAGATGTATATCTGCCTTAGACTGTGCTGCTTGGGCTGTTAGGGTTAGCGAGCCCATAGAAACGCCAGGGACTGTCATTCTCTGCACTAAACACACCCGAGTAGAGATACTAAACACAGGGAAACTGAGGGCCGTTTCCAATATGAGAAGGGCAAAGTGGGAGGCAGTGATTTTATCCCCAAGTCAGTCCATGGTCAGGAATATGGGAGAAAACCCAGCTGAAGGAATGCTAGACACAGGGGAACCCCACAACTGTGGGGATGTAGATGGGGATGAGGATAGGGAGAGAATAAAGGATACCCCCCTATACACAGCCGAGGAGACCCTCTTCGTGGATGAGTCACAAAAATATGTAGCAGGGTTGCCCCGAACTGGATGGGCTGTGGTAAGTGATAAGTTAGAAACAGTTATGTTCGGGAGGATTGGTGGAAGTCAGTCTGCACAGGTAGCACAACAGGTCACACTCAGCAATGCATGGAACTAGCAAAAGGAAAAAAAACATGAATATATATGTGAACAATCAATATGCCTTCAGAGTAGTCCATGACTATATGGTGGCATGGGGCAGAAGAGGGTTCACTACTGCAGGGGGGTCCCCTATCAGACACCAGTTCAGAATTCAGGCACTATTGCGTGATAGTGAACAGCCAAAAGAGGCTGCAGTAAGAAAAATAAAAGTCCATCAAAAGGAGCCAGCAAAAGAGAGCCCAGGTTGGCTAACATTCGAAGGAAATCAGGCAGCAGACTGAGCTGCTAAGAAAGCCCTCGAACAAGAATCCATTAACGAGACTGCAATAGCCACTACTGAATTAGGGAAAGACACTATCCAAATTCAGCACCTACAGGAGGACACCCCGCAGGAAGAGAAAGAACAATGGAAACTGCAGGGGGTGTTCAAAGGGGAGGATGGTGTTTGGAAGCGAGCAGACAAGGTGGTATTCAGACCAGCATGTATACAGAACACATTGCTTGAATCATACCACAGGCTCTCCCATACAGGTAGAGAGGCCATGATAGCAAGCTGAGGGATAAAGTGGTGGTGGAAGGGAATGAGAGGAGATGCGGCCAAGTACTGCTCTAGGTGCATGATTTGTGCACAACATAACCCAGGGAGACCCATAAAAGTTAGGATGAGTCACCAGCCTAGACCTAGGCCTGGGAACACCTTCAGATAGATTTTACAGGGCTACCAACACCGTCCCGTGGGAAAATGTATTGCCTGGTCATCACAGACCAATTCACCCGCTGGGTAGAAGCATTCCCAGCCAAAAGCTGCACTACGACCACTGTAGCCAGAATATTAGCGGAGGAGGTAATCCCTAGGAGGGGGTGTCCCCTCCAGATCGACTGCGATCAAGGGACACATTTTACAGGAAAGGTCATGAAGACTGTATGCCAATTACTCAGCATTAGACAAAAACTCCACATGCCCTATCATCCCCAGAGCTCAGGGATGGTAGAGAGAATGAATGGAATGTTTAATACTACTTGAGCTAAGGCTATACAAACCTCAGGCAGAACATGGGCTGAAGTGCTGCCAGCCATACTAATGAGATTAAGAGCCACCACAAATCAGGCAACCGGGCTAACACCATATGAATGAATGACAGTGAGCAATGCAATTGCCAGAGACAATAATCACAGGTGGCACCGATGTGGGTCCACTCAAAGACAAAATTCAGTGACATGTTATAGAATTAAGCGCCCAATTGAAAGGGATGCAGGAATCTGGAATAGGACAATTTGAAATCTTCCCTGAGGTCCCAGCAGCAGGAAGCCGTGTCCTGGTATGAACACTGCCTGACAAACCAGGCTTTGCTGCAAAATGGAATGGGCCATATGACGTGGTAACAATTGGGGACACCCGTGCCTGCCTAGGCATTAAAGGATAAGGTACATGGAAACACAGGAGCCAATTAAAACCGTTTAAAGACTCTTATGACCAAACCAATATCATTGACCATTCCCCAGATGCAAGCAGCAAAGGCGAACAAGATATTCATCCCGAGGAGAGTACTGAAAACACAACAGAACAAGGCACGACTGCACCTCCCAACGGGAACAAAGACTTGAACTGTTAGCTCTATTTTAACTGCAACATGTATATGTCCATTTGTATTTCATTGTATTTAAGTGTCACAACTTGTCGGGAGCATTCCAGGTTTTGAGGATAACCCACCTAAGCTTGCATGGGAACCGAGCTGTCTGCAACCCACTGGCGCGATCAGTGGAATCACGATTTGTGGCTACCCCGGGGTGGACCCCTTGTGACCTGGATACAGTAGACACCTCAGGAGAACCATATAAAGGGCAGATAGGAAAATACAAGTGGGGACTCCAGGGTAGATGTGTGCAGGTGGACAGGATCACCAGCCCATGGGGCTGGGAACCCCAGCCAACAGAAGGGAAAACCCATTTCAAATCCGGTAATTACCCACTCTGTTTCACAGGGCAGGGATGGAGATGTGTTTATGCCCTGGTTCCCCAAAATGCATCCAGACACTTATCAGCACTGCACAGTCACCAGGGGACAGTTGACCTGCACCTGCAGTGAGCAGGCAGGTTTGAATGTGACCGCTGGCAGATAGTGCATATGTGGTCAGTGCAATGGCACCCATGTCAGCTTTGCCACATGGACATACCCATTCGATACTGACCAGTGAGGGGGATTGGGGTGACATAGGTGGAGAGACAAACAGAAGAACAGGACAATGTCTGTTACCGATTGGCGACGGGATTTGTTTTCCTATTTAAGGGATCTTACATGGCAGATACCCCAAACCTCCCAAACCTGTTCGCAGATGGGACAATTGTGCCCCTTACTGTACCATGCCCCAGTAGGGGATATATTCGGAGAAGGATAGTGACCCACTCCATCAGTCCGGAGTTCTGTGCTAACTGGCAGGCCCTCACCACTTTGGGGTCATCACTGGGATATGGATTTCTGCGATCTCTGTCTTTGAGGTGGTTGGGGGGGGGGGGGGGGGGCGGTGGGGAGCGCAGCAGGAGTCGTCAGTGCTAAAAACTGAATTTACCTTGTCTGTGGCCTGACTATCTTAGGCAATAGTACCTCAAAAACTCTGGAAGCAATTAACACAGAGCTGGCTGAACTCAGACCCTACACACAGCAGACACATTACACAGCACTGCCAAGGGGAGTTTGTACAATTATTGATGACGATTATATTACCCATGTTATTGATGCCTCTTATAATATTACAGAAGCCATCAAGAATATCCGACATTTTTTGACAGGGAGCCACAGTTACAGACAGCTGGCTAAATTGGTTGCTAGGTAAATCTTGGGGACTCTATTTGGCACATGGGATAGTTTTACTCATTGCACTCATGCTGGTATTCTGTGTGGGCCTCAGGTGTTTAAAACTCTGCTGTAAGGTGCTACTGATGAGAACTATGCCAGCAGTGAGCGTCACCATGGAAGAGCCCCCAATGAAATTGGCACTCCATGATACCCTTCGGGAAGGGGAGCTCCTAGACATGACGTACCTCTACATTTAAATTGGTTGGTCTGTGGGAGATCTCCGAAGTGGGGGGGGGGGGGGGGAGGGGAGTGAAGAGGGAGATGGCACGGGCAGGGTGACACTAGGCACACAGACACACAAGATGGCCGCTGAGCCATCAGTTGGCCAACTTGACACACAAAATGGCTGCCGGATCATAATATAGAAAGAAACAGCAGAGCAAATACAGACACGGCCTGGGGCCACCAGAATGCCAGCACAATGCACTCACAACTCAGTTGATTACTTGAAGGTGGTTGGGGGAGAGAATACACATGAGTAACATACACTGCCTGCCAAAGTGTCTGGATCCAGTTTAAGCAAAGGACTACACTCTTCCAGATAGAAATGCTAACAGCTTGATACAGACTCAATACAAAATACTAATATCCAGGGCTGCAGTAATTGTCCTTCTCAGAAAGAGCGATTAGTGGCCATTATGACAGCAATGGACCTCCGCACAGACAATTGAAACTGACAATGTCTACTCTGAAACTGACAAGGACCACGCGGAAATTAACAAAGGCTGTGCTGGAACTGACAACGACTGTATCAAAACTATCGACGATTCTGCAATGATTGCCATAAACAAACCATGTTACAAAGACAATAAATCTCATCACTGACCTGTTGTAACACAAGACGTATAAAAGTTTCTTGACATGTGGTCCAGGTCAAGAGAAGACTCGCAGCTGACCACTGTGCTGTTGGTGTCTTTCTCTCCCCGGAGCTCCAGTATTTCCTTGTACAATAAACTTTGTCATTGAACCCCAATTCTGACTCCGAGACTGTTTTTTTTTCCCCCACAGCACCACCATCCATGATTCTGGGAACTCTGGAGGAGGCTGAGATGCATCATCCACTTGGCCCTTCTGGCTGAAGGTAGTTTGAAGTGTTTCAGCTAGTTTTTTGTACTGTTATGCTGGGCTTTACCACAATCAAGGATGGCAATATTTGTGGAGCCTCCTCTTCCAGTAAGTTGTTTAATTGCTCCCCACTACTGACAACTGGATGTGTCAAGACTCCAGAACTTTTGCTGATGTGAATGATGTTTTTCTGACAAGAGATCAATGAGCAGGACAGAGCAATAGTAACTCCTTAGTTTCCACGTCTAACTACACATCTGTAGGTGCTGGAGGTTGCAATGTAATTCTTTTCCTCAGTGCCACTGATAACATCTCCATTATTTGTCTCTGTTGGCCGATATTGAGTAGAAATTTGAAGAATTGAAGTAAAACTGTTCCACGACTATAGCTGACTGAATAATACCGATGCACCCTGAGAAATTTGGCACACTGCACAGATTCAGTTTGCACAGACCAAATCCAGATCAGCATATCCCAGCTCCAGGCTAAACTATCAATTTCAGTTGCAGAAATCTGGAAGAGGTGTAGTCCTTTGCTTAAACTTTTTACTGCAAGTACATTTTACAATAATATTACAATGCGGGATTTTAAATGAAGGAAAGAAATATTATTATTTTAAATCTGTATTGCAATAGAACAAGAGTTTTTTTGCAAGGACAAGTACTCATTCTAGTCTTTTAAAAAAACCCTTTGACGTTTAATGAAGCTTGCTGGTTTGGTTGCCTCCAGCTGTTAAGAGGAAATGATTGTGTCTCATGGAAGTGCACAATTCTACATTCTAATAATAGGATGTTTTAAGCAGCCAGTAAGCAAAGCTGGGACACTGCAGGATTATTTACACACCAATGCTGTTTAACTGAGCTGAAAGGTTAGTCAGAGAATTGTAAGTGCATCATGTGACTGTTCCCCTGCCAGGTGTCTGACTTTCCCTATTATGCTTTGTTCATGATGCATTTGTTACTTGGTTACCATTCAATAATAAATAATTTGGTTTGGTATTTTTACATTTCTTTAAAGACACATGATTAAATCCTCCCAGCATTATTCCCTCAGTGATGTAATGCATCCAGTATTCGCCAGGAACAATTTAATTCCGAAGTAGACAAAAAGGAGGCTGGAAGAACACAGCAAGCCAGACAACATCAGGAGGTGGAGAAGTCAACATTTTAGGTTTTAACCCTTCTTCAGGACTAGATATTGGGGTACGGGGAGAGACAGGTAAAGAGAGAGAGTGAGTGTGGGGTGGGGAGAATAGCGGAATGGTGAGGTAGTGATTGGCGAACACAGGTAGAGGTACGACCTGGTTGGTCAATGTAAACGATGAATCTGGTTGGTAGCTGGAACGGAGGGTCAGTAGGTGAAATGGAAGGGAGGAGATGGGGCTGGAAAGGGAGTAGAGGATGAGTGGGAAGGTCATTTGAAATTAGAAAACTCAATGTTAAGTCGGCTGCCCAGGCAGAAGATAACCATCTAATTCACTGCAGCAGTGGAGGAGGCTGAGGACAGACATGTGGGAGTGGGAAGGGAAATCGAAATGGCAGTGACTGGGAGATCAGGCTGGCTGTTTCGTGCCAGACGAAGATGCGCAGTGAAACAGTCACCTGGTGTATGTTTGATCTCACTGATGCAAAGGAGACCACATTGGGAGCACTGGATGCAATAAACTAGATTAGATTAGATTCCCTACAGCGTGGAAACAGGCCCTTCGGCCCAACCACTTCACACCGACCCTCCGAAGAGTAACCCACCCAGACCCATTTCCCTCTGACTAATGCATCTAACACTATAGGCAATTTAGCATGGTTAATTCATCTGACGTGCACACCTTTAGACTGTGGGAGGAAACGGGAGCACCCGGAGGAAACCCACGCAGACAAGGGGAGAATGTGCAAACTCCACACAGACAGTCGCCCGAGGCTGGAATCGGACCTGAGACCCTGGTGCTGTGAGGCAGCAGAGCTAAACACTGAACCACTGTGCCACCCAGAATTACTTTATAAACCTCTATAAGGTCACCCCTCAACATCCTGCACTCCGGTATAAAAGTTCCTGGCCTGCCCAGCCTCTCCTTATAACTCAAACCTTCCATTCCTGACAACATCCTGGTAAATCTCTCTGAACCCTCTCCTGCTTCATAATATCCTCATTATTACAAGGTGACCAGAATTTGACACAGTCCTCCAGAAGGGACCTCACCACTGTTCTGCACAGCCTCGAGGTCCCAACTCCGAGGAAGACGTTGGAGGAGATGCAGGTGAACCTCTGTCTCACCTGGAAAGACTGTTAGCGACCCTGGATGGTGGTGAGGGAAGTGGTGAACATACGGTGTGGCATCTTTTTAGGCTACATGTGAAGGTACTGGGTGGGTTGGAAGGGTTGGTGGGGAGTGTGTGCAAACCAATGAGTGGTGATGGGAATGGTCCTTGTGGAAGGCACAGAGAGGTAGGGAGACGAAGATGTTTTGGGTGGTAGAGTCTAAATGGAGTTGGCGGAAGTATTTGAGGATGATATATTGGAAGCCAAGGCTGGTGGGGCTCCTATCTTTATTATGTTTGGTGGAGATGATTTAGACCAGGGGAGCAGGGAATGGAGGAGGTGTGATGGAGGCTGTCTGGATGATGGTGGGGGGGATAAACATTGTTTGAAATAGGAGGACATCTGGGATACTTGAGAGTGGAACACCTTTCTGTTCAGCTTTTAATAAATACTCGTGTAGGATCTTGAGGTATTTGAAACTTTTTCTCAGTTTAAACCCAGAAGGAACAGGACTAAAGGTCACTGCCAACTTCCAATTGCCCCTCACCCTGGCCCATTTGTTTTCATTCACTACTCCTGTTCCTGATCTAAGGACCACCACTGGCAACACAGGTGACCTGAAATTCAGCCCACCTGAAAAATGGGTAGCAAAGTGCCAAAACAGGAATGGAGCATTGAATGAGCGATGCTGGGTCAGAGATAACTGGGAGGATTAGATTAGATTAGATTATTTACAGTGTGGAAACAGGCCCTTTGGCCCAACAAGTCCACACTGACCCGCCGAAGCACAACCCACCCAGACCCATTCTCCTACATTTACCCCTTTACCTAACACTACGGGCAATTTAGCATGGCCAATTCACCTAACCTGCACATTTTTGGACTGTGGGAGGAAACCGGAGCACTGGGAGGAAACCCACGCAAACACGAGGAGAATGTGCAAACTCCTCGCAGTCAGTTGCATGAGGCGGGAATTGAACCCAGGTCTCTGGCGCTGTGAGGCAGCAGTGCTAATCACTGTGCCACTGTGCTGCCCACAAGTGTAAAGCATACACACCTTCAAGTTTCCTGCACCACATTGATACATTTAATGAATGGAGTTTACGGCTGTTCAGGGCTTGAAATAAGGGAGTGAAGCACATAAGGTAATTTGTACCTTGCATTTACAATCGATATCCTACAATTTGTGTATACCGTATATACTCGAACAATAGTTGAATTTTTTTAGACTACTTTTAATGTTAATTTTATGTGGTTGACTATTACATGGATATTACTTTTGAAGGGCTGAAATTCAGGCCCGTCAAAATTCATACCATATCATCAGCAAAGCCCAATTGATCTCTAAATTAATAAAGAAGAAAAAACAACAAATTTAAGGTAATTACCGAATAAAGACAATAGAAACAAAAATGAATTAAAGTTGTAAGTTTTTATGTGTACATACAAAAAGTGAAGAAGAAATATAATGTGTATTTAAATCACATTTACCAGTTTGTTACATCTTAAATTAAACATGTCAAATACAAAAGTTCATTAACATCCTGCAAAGTGACACTGTTCAATATCATCAGCATCGAATAAAGTTTCACAATCATGAGGATAAATGATATCATCCTTTGGAATCTCTTCATCCTTGCTGTCAGTAGTCAGCGGTAGCACATCACCTGCTTCTTCATCTGTGTCATCCATAGGTGATCGTCACCTGTACCATTCAATGCATTCAACATTCCACATTTCTTGAACGATTTGGAAATATTGTCAGCTTGTATTTCCTTCCATGAATCTACAATGGATTCATAGAGCAGTGGCAGTGATGGAGTCTTCATCCTGTCTCCTTTCATACATGTTTTCTCTCCATCATGCATCCAGTTATTCCACCTCTTTCTCATCATGTTCTTGAATGGCTTTTTGATGCCAACATCAACTGGCTGAAAAACACTTGTACGTCCACCAGAAATTACAGCTGCATCAGTGTTATGTGATTGGATGTTATCAACAACATTCTTTATTAGATGTGATCTAAACTGATCCCAGATGAGTAAATGTTTTTCCTTGCGTAGTCCACCATATTGTAAATTCCAAAATTCCTTTACCCATTTTTTACATCGACCTTCATCCATCTAGCCTTGCGAATGCACATGGATAACAATTCCTTTTAGAAATTTCTTCTTTGGCAAAGTTTTTCTCTGAAAAGCAGTCATCGGCTTTAACTTGGTGCCATCAGCTATACAAGAAAGACTGCAAGTAAGCCTACTTTTCTCACAGTCAGGCAGCATCCGAGGAAGCATCAAGAAAATCGATGTTTCGGGCATAAGCTCTTCATCAGGAAGGGAGGCCCTCTGCCTCTATTCCTGATAAAGGGCTTTTGTCCAAAACGTTGATTTTCCTGCTCCTCGGATGCTGCCTGATCGGCTCTGCTTTTCCAGCACCACTCTAATCTAAATTCTGGTTTCCAGTATCTGCAGTCCTCACTTTTGGCCTACTTTTCTCATGGCCAATGGTTCACACCAATATTGTTTTTTCTCTTTTGGGTTCACAGGTCGATTCTCCAGCATGTCAAGAGTAATGGGCATTTCATCCATGTTTCCTATGCATGATAACTTACAGCCTTCCTTCTGCCGATTTCTGATTACAAACCGGTGAAATGTAATATCTTATCTTCTAGTTCAGCCGGCATGTTTTGTGCAGTCTTTGTTCTGTGCCAAAGTACTAAGTCATGCCTTCTCATGAACCATGTGCACTATCCAGCACTTGCCTTAAAATCCAAAATTCCATCCTTCTTTGATTTGTTTTGTGCATGGATTCAGATAGCGTCACGTCTAACACATTTTCTATTTTGATGATTTTTCCAGTTGTGTCCATTTGCTAGGTTTACCTCTGCTGGCACACTTTCATTTTAGCTTTGCCTGAAATTGGTTGGATATCTTTTTCCAGTCTCTCACAAGTTTCTCTGAAACACAAAACTCTCTTGCTCTACACTGTTATTTATCTTCTCTGTAACTTCAATAACTTTCAGTTTAAACGCTGCTGTCTACTTTATTTTTCTGGAGTGCATTTTTACACAAAATGATAAAGAAATTTCAAAACTTCAAATAGGTATATGACTGTATTTCACGAGGTTGGTTGTCACCTGACTCTTTCGCAATTAGTGTGAATTGTGTATCAAATCACATAGCAGCATGAGAAAAAAAATCATTTCTTCATCTTAACATTAATGCACAGGATATTATCTTTACTCACAAATGGTGATCTGTTATCTGTGAAAAACTAGGGTTGACATTTACACGAGGTAAATGGAAAATTCCAGATTATTTGCCAAAAATAGGGAGCTGACTTTTGCACAAGATTGATTATTACTCCAGTATGGAGGGAAGGTAATATTAATCAACCTGTGTTATAAACCATCACTGGAGCAGTTGGGATTAAAATCAATGCTTTCCGACTCAAAGCTTGGGACATTACCACTGCACTACAATAGCCATCTAAATGACATGATGGATCCTATGTCCTTATCCAAACCCCACAAACCAGGCCTTGTTATCACATAGTCTGCTATTACACTCAATCCAATATTAGACATTAACAATCCCCATTCATAGCTATTCACCCTCCTAGCCAGATTATTATCCGCTCCTTTGTTAGTCTAACAGTTCTTCTCTCTCTATCCTCATTTATCATTTATTCCATACCCCTCCCCCCACCCTATTTTCCAATATTTCTAATCACACTTCCAATATTTCACATAATATTACCAAATTTCACTTCAGTCACCTTAGTGGCTGTGCACATAAGGGAGACAGTCAGCTAATTATCTTCTCTAAAATTGAATGGCATTCAAACTGCTACTTGCATTATTTCATCCACTTCCCTGTCTAACATTTAGCCTGAAGTTTCCTTCACCTTAAAGCTATGCCCGTTATCTTCAAGACATGCTTCAATTTTAAATAGTACTCTGGCTACAGAGAAAAATGATAGGCCTTGCTTCTCTTCCTGCTTCTGGATCCTTTTATCAGGTTAGATAATAATTTATTAAATTTAAGTAAGTTCAACAGTTTTGTTTGAACTGAAATTTCTTTGCATACATATTAATTTTTATTACAATTGCATGTACATATATGTTAAATGGAAATGATAGAACAATCTATTTATCAAAGCACCTTTGCACCAGAGTCATTTTCATGCTCTGCCCAGCAGTCTTCCCAGGAATTATTTTAATAGTGAAATCTTTCATTTCATATTGTTCGACTCAGAGGCAGTGCATCAATCTTTTGTAAGATTTAACCTTTGTAGTTTGGAGTCAAAGAGAGAAAGTGAGGACTGTAGATGCTGGAGATCAGAGTCAAAACGTGTGGAGCTGGAAAAGCACAGCAGGTCAGGCAACATCCAAGGAGCAGGAGAGTCGGCATTTGAGGGCATAAGCCCTTCATCAGTTTGGAGTGAAGTACCATCCTTCCCTACACAGGTAGCTGTTGGAAAAGATTTGCTAATCCATAATAGGCCCACAAAACCAAAATTGGCCAAATTATACCAGAACACCCAGAATTTCCAAGCAGTTCACAAACAGAATCAGACAGCACGCAGACAAGGGAATACACTTTAAGCTCCCACGGACAATAACAGAGCATCACAGATATCTCAAAGCCCCAAAGGCAGTTTCACAATCCAGCAATACCAAAGCCACACAAAGAGCAGGACAGACCAAGAGGCACCAGCAAGGACATGCTGCAGGAACAGGACAATGGAAGCACCTCACCACTTCAGAACATATATTAACACCTACCTGTGAAGAGGATTGGAACCATGATAGTGTCGGGATGTTGCATTGTGTGAAGAAACAGGACATTCTTCTGATATTTGTTTTCCAACTAGCATCCTTGCAAGTAAATTACTCCATTTCCAGGTATACATTGCAGTTTCCCATTTCTTAATCAGTGTCGTTGTGCAGCATTACTATAAAACTGGTCTCACCCTCAGCTCTGGGAAGAGAAATTTGATCTACCTGTATAGACTGTCAATTCTGTGTCAGCTGGTCTGTTTTCTCTTCTAGCGATATCGCTTGCAATAAATTGTTTGTCAATTTCACTTTGTGCTGTGTTTTATGATCTCTAACCTATTGGGCAAATTTCTCCAACAGTAACTATGCAGTACAAAATCTAAAACATAAACAGAACAGTACTGCAGAGAAGGAGACCATTTAATACAAAAGGACTGGGTGGACTAGTTCGAACAGTAATCCATTTAGTCCAGCGTAATCCCATATTCTAGTAATTATTTTCTTCTTCCATATACTTATCAATTACCTTTTGAAATCTACTCTTGAAGCTGTTTCCACTACCATATGGGGAGAGGGTGACTTGGTAGCAATGTTACTGAACTAGTAACCCAGAACACCAGGCAAATGTTCTTCATGGTAAACTGGTGAAATTTGAATTCAATATAATTTCTAGAATTAAAAGCTGGCCTAATCGTGACCAAATGAGCACCATCAATTGTCATTAAAAACCTCTTTGATTCACAAATGATGTGTATGGCAGCAAGTCTGCCATCCTTATCTGATCTGTCCTGTATGTGATTCCAGGCCCACATTAATGTGGCTGACTCTTAGTTGCCCTCTGGCCAATGGGCAATAAATACTGACCTAGCTAATGATGCCCACATCCTGTGAACAAATAATAAAAACCTGTTGATCTTCCAGCTGAAGGAGTTGACCCCGACTGAGTGTTGCAGACTGGCACATTCCAAGGTCCAGGACTACGTGTTGAGGGACGCGCTGAAGCTTGGGGCAGCTGCCGCCAAGGCACGGTGGGGAAAGACCACCGTTTAACATCTGCCTGTCTAAAGAAGATCAGGGGGCCCATGCAGTCATTTGGGCTCTGCTGACGCCTCAGCTCAATATATGAGTGAGAAATGCACTGATCTGTATGTAATAATGATAATTCGGAGCTGTGTATGTAAATGTGGAAATATGAATGGCATTACCTAATGTACAGTGTATCAAATTATTCTATGCATATTTTATGAATAAAGTATATTTTTGAAATATAAAAAAAATACAAACCCTTGTCAGCACAGCTTTCCATTAATTTATTACAATGTAGTGAGGAAGGGCGATTGGCTCCTTTCTTTTTAACCACCTCTCAGTTCTTAGCAACAAATATGTTTTGTTTTTCATGCATTTATCGTATTTAAATTAAAATGTAATTAACTCAGTCAAAACGAGGGAGTGAGATTACAAGGTTTTCTTGAGTGAATGAGAGAAGAATTTTATTATCTACTAATACTGAGAAAATAATAATCAAACACACACATAAACATAGATAATAAGCTTAAAAAAAGGAGGTGGAGTCAAGTAAAGCAATTCCAGTTTAAAGTTCTTTGAGTTGTAACAGTGACCTGAATCCTGACTGTTCAACTGTCACTTTGATTCTTTAGTGGTGATGAAGTTTGCAGATTCCTGAATCCATGGTGAGTGAATGTTGCTTCAAGTTGTTTTTTTCACTGGGCACTGAATTTGAGGTTGGAGCAGAGAGAATCTCCCAGTTCTTGCTTGCAAGTTTCCATTTTTCTGCACTGCAACACAGAAGCAGCTGTTACTTTGTGCATGTTGATATCTCACATCATTAATTCTCAAAGCTAGAGAATCTGGAGGCAACTTCCATTCCAAAGTGTCACTTCCAGAAAGGTGTGAATCAATTGGGAGATACTGATCTGAGTTTCAATGCTTTCCATAATAACATTAATTTTTGCTCAAATTAATCTTTCCGTGCAAATGGCTTGATGACATTGGCACAAATTCTTCAGGTGATTACAGCAACCATTTTAGGTCAGTATTTGTCTTTTTTAAAAATTCATTTTTGACCATGAAAGGTTTCAGGTCTTAAAATCAGCTGATGAACACTGAATATCAATTGTTTATGTTTATCATTAACGTAACTCATTTCTAAAAAAAGTTTCTCATTCTCTACCTAAACCTTCTGTGATTTTAAAGCTTTTATCAAATCTCCTCTTCGTCTTCTGAGCATTAAGTAGAATAATCCCAGCTTCTGTAGTTGTAATCCCTCATCTCTGGAACCATTCCAATAAATCTCTCTGAAAGCCACTCTAAAATCTTCACATCATTCTTGACTTATGGTGCCCAGAATTAAGCACACTTCTGCACGTTGGGTGAAATAATGTATATAAATATATAGTTTATGTAAAAACAGTCCCCAGGTCGCAAATAAATTATGTTCAGGAGTCGATTTGCAAATCCATTTGTATGCAAATCAGAAGACAATGTAGGGCCATATAATGGAGCCATTCAGAAATATAGCAAAAGTTTGTGTGTCAGATTTTTAAAATCACATCCTTGTACGAGAATATTTTCATAAGTATGAGCATTCCGAAGTCAGATGTTTGTAAATCGAAGACCGCTGCAGATTTGTTTCAATCTGTCTACAGCAAGGGTCCCTAACTCGTTACAATTTAGGGCGGCACGGTGGTACAGTGGTTAGCACTGCTGCCTCACAGCGCCAGGGACCTGGGTTCAATTCCCACCTCAGGCGACTGACTGTGTGGAGTTTGCACGTTCTCCCCGTGTCTGCGTGGGTTTCCTCCGGGTGCTCCGGTTTCCTCCCACAGTCACAAAGATGTGCGGGTCAGGTGAATTGGCCATGCTAAATTGCCCGTAGTGTTAGGTAAAGGGTATATGTAGGGGTATGGGTGGGTTGCGCTTCGGCGGGTCGGTGTGGACTTGTTGGGCCGAAGGGCCTGTTTCCACACTGTAAGTAATCTAATCTAAAATTCTGTGCTGACACCCCAAGAGGTCATTTTCCCAAGTGAGAATTAATGAACTCTCTCTACTTCTTTAATTAATCTCTCCCTCTCTTAGTTGTAACAAGATTAAGGTGAAAAAGATTCCTTTCCTTGTGCATACCTGTTCCAAATCCAAATATATTTCTGTTTTAAAAGGAGCCAATTTAAAGAAAATTTCTTGAGTTCAAGAAAGCCTGAGTCAATCAATTAAAAAGCAGAAAAATGCTAATAAAACATGAAATACGTACATACAGATGAGAAAGGACTCCAAAATGTAAAAGCAATTAAGGTTTGAATCAGTCTTTGGCTTGTCCATGATAAATAGATTGTGAAATTTTTCAGCTCTTGATGTGGGTGATTTCAGTAGCGTTGCCTTTGGCGGCTGGTGATTCTTGACTCTGCAGTGAGCTCATCATGTTCAGAGAAAGGAACAGAACCCACAGGAGATCATAGCCTATCTTTTTGAAGTCTTACTGTCTGAAGTTGGCTTAATACTTTAGAGATATGACATTCTCTCTCATGTCTTAGTGTAATCCCCACAATGATCTCTGCCTGGCAGCATCTGTGGCGAGAAAGCAGAGTTAATGTTTCAAGTCCGGAAAACTTCTTTATTCTCATTTAATTTCCCAGCTTTCTTTTGGCTTTACATCCTTTTTCATTAAAAAAATCACAATGTACTTAAATGTTCGATGTCTGAAAGTAATTTAAGGTTTTAGTCTATGGCCATGACTCACTCCTGAATTATGCTTTTCAAGTGGTATACAGGGGAGTCAGGAGGTGTGTTATATGCCACCTTTGAAGCCTCTCACTTGATCTTGTAGCCACAGTATTTATGTCACTGGTCCAATTCCAGTCTGTTCAGTTGTGACGCCTGACGTTGATAGTGGCTCATTGCCGACTGGATTGGTTAGGGCTATTAGCACTGGAGTTTGAAGAATCTCATAGAAACCTATAAAATTCTAGCAGGAATAGACCAGGCAAATGCAGGAAGGATGTTCCTGATGACCAGGGAGTTGAGAACCAAGAATCAAAGTCAAAGGATACAGGATAGTCCATATAGGACAGAGATGAGGCAGAGAGTGGTGAGCCTCTGGAATTCTCTGCCACAGGAAGCTGTTGAGGCCAAAACATTGAATGCTTTCAAGAAGGCTTTATATATAGTTCCTAGGGTTAAAGGGATCAAAGGGAATGCGAGAAAATGGGAACAAGGTAGGATGATCGGTCATAGAATGGTGGAACAGGCTCCAAGAACAGAATGATTGACAATGTTTACTATGCCAATGTTTCCATGTTAATGCATTAATATGTCAATGGAGATGGTTTGATTGCTTTTTGCTGGCGGTGGTCTTTGGCTGGCATTCGTGTGGCATGAATATTACTTATCAGCTCAGGCCAAGATGTTTCCCTGGACTTGCTGCATGTGGACATGGACTGCTGAGGACTTGCAAGTGGTGCTGAAAACTGAGCAAAAAATCAACTACAAATATACACACTTTTAACCTTATAATGGATGAAGATGGCTGATCCCAGGACATTACTCTGAAAACTCCCTGCAGCAAGGTCCTGTAACTGAGGTGATTAACCCCCAATATCCAGAACTATCATTCTCTCTGTTAGGTATGACTCCAATCAATGGAGAGTTTACAACCAGATTCTCATTGTCTTTAGATTTCCCAGAGTTCCTTGATAACACATTTCATCAATTGCAGCCTTGATGGTAAAGACTGTTGCACCCATCTCACCTCTTAAATCCTGCATTTTTGTTCATATTTGGACCAAAGCATGAAATCAGGAGCTGAGTGGGCCTAGCAGAACCCAGATCCAAACTAAACCTTAGAGAATAGGTTGTTGCTGCTTAAGTGCTACCTCCACCTCAATCACTTTCCTGATGATGAAGACATAATGGGTGGTAATTGGCTCGATTGGATTTGTCCAGCTTTTTGTGGGCAGAAGATAACTGGGCAATTTTCTGCATTGCCAAGTAAATGCCAGTGTTATAGCTGTATTGTGTGAGTTTGGCTATCAGTGCAGCTAGTTCTGGAGCACAGATCATCAGTATTACTGCTGGAATGTTTTCAGGTTCACAGCCTTTGGAGTGTCTATGCTTTCAGCCATTTATTGGAATCATGTGGAGGGAAGTGAATTGGCAAAAGACTGCACCTAGGATTCTGGGGATTGCTGGACAAACCTGGAGATGCAATTAAAATTAAAATTAAAATTGCAAAGCCTCTGGCCACAATCCTGCAATCCTCCATAAATATAGGGTCAGTGTTAGACAACATTTCTGTTCAACAAATGTGTGAGGAATTAATAGGCAACTATGTACCTGTCAACCTAATGTTAATGATGGAAAACTTTTTACAGTCAATAATTTGGTCAAGGGAAATTAATATTTAGAAAGGTATGGGCCAGTAAATGAAATTTAACAAGCTATATTACGAACAAAAAATTCTAGGAAAAACTCCACATGTCAGGTAGCATCTGTGGAGAGAGAAGTGGAGTCGATGCTTCAGGTTATGTCTTTTAATCAGAAATAATGAATCTTCAGATGCTGCTGGGTCTGCTGAGTTTTTTTTCCAGCATCAGCAGTAATTTAATCTTGTTCAAAGAAAATTGTGTTTTTTACTAATTTGACTGAGTTCTATGATGATGAAGTAACTGGAAAGATTGATGATGGTATTAAAGTTGGCATTGTGTACATAGATTTTCAAAAGATATTTGTCAAAAGCACAACATAAACAATGTATTCATAACATTTAAACTCATGAGATCCATGTGATAATGGAAATTTGGAACAAAAGTTCAGTATGGCACAGCAAATAGAGAAGAATGATAAACAGTTGTTTTCCAGACTGAAGAGCTGTTCTCCACGGATTAATATTAGAACAATAGCTCTTTTGATATGTATTAATTATCCAAACCTGGATACAGAACATGATTTCAAAGTTTGCAGAAGAGACAAAATATATGAATAGGTGATTTCCTCAAATTCCAGGAGCAGCAATTATTGCTTCATATGTTGTTGCGTTGTTTTGGAACTTTGGGGAAAAAGGTCAAAACAGCAGCAATTCTAAAAGGGAGAAAGACAGATAAAAGGCAGTGACTGCATGGTCACTGAAGGAGAGAGAGAGAAAGAAACCTCCACTGCTAACTTGCTCAGCAGTAAATCTGCACAGTTACTGCCTTGGCAGTTTGAGTTCATGTATCTCTGGACATCAAAGTGCATTTGGATAATTAACAAACAGCAAAATTCACAGCTGATCTTGGAGGAACCTGTGGGGGAGAGCTCACAACACAGGAACAGATAAGTGCATAGTTTTTAACGGGTAACCTTGCTGTAAGTCTGCAGTGGTGTGTATCTCTTCATTAAATTGTAAAAATATACAGAGGAACTTCAATTATCCGAATGACATGGGCAAGAAGTACTGTGTTTGGATAATCAAATGCTGGATAACACAGTTCAACCGAGCATTGGGATCTTGCAATCTTGTTCAGATAATCTGAAATTTGGATAATTGAATGCCGGATTATCGAAGTTCCTCTGTAAACCATAATTGCTAAGATGGCCTGGAGCACTATTTTTTAAAGCAAAAAGATGGTGCTATTTTCTGACTCTGTAGATTGTGAACGATCAAAGATGGCCTTTAGTAGAGTGAAGTGCTCATCCTGTTAGATGTGAAGTTTAGGGAGAGTTTCCATGTTACTACTGATTATGTCTGCAGGAAGTGTCTTTGGTTGCGAATCTTATCAGATTGAATGGATCAGTTGAAGCAACATTTAGAGGCAATCAGGATTTTAGAAGAGCTAGGGGATATGATGGATGGCAGTTACAGGAAGACAGAAGAGCTGCAGATACAGTCAGGTAGATGGGTTAACTCCAAAAAAGGTAGGAGGGGTAGCCAGGTAGTGCAGGAAAATGTAGGGGGTGATGCACTCTCAGGGGAATGTAGCACGGAACAGCTAAGTTTCTGGTGTCAAGACTGGCTCTAATGTAATGAGGGGTACGTTGGGTTCCAAGAGATTGGTTGTGATTGTGGATTCTCTAGTCAGAGCATAGACAGATAGTTCTCAGCCAGCAACAAAAAATCAGAATGGTGTGTTGCCTCCCTGGTGCCAGGATCAAGAATATCTTGGAGAAGATACAGAATATTCTCAAAGGGGAGAGAGACCAGCAGGGGGTCATTGTATACATTGGAACCAATGACATAGGGAAAGAAAAGGATGAGATTGTGAAGAGAGAATATCTAAAATTAGGCAGCAACTTAAAAAAGTCTTCAAGGGTAGTAATATCAGGACTACTCCCGCAGCTGTGAGCTAGTGAGGGTAGGAATAGGAGGATAGAGAATATGAATGCATGGCTGAGGAGATGGTGCAGGGGAGATTTTTAGATCATTGGAATCTCTTCTGGGAAAGACATGACCTGTACAAGAAAGGTAGATTGCACCTGAATTGGAAGAGGACTAATGTACTGGCAGGGAGATTTGCTAGAGCTGCTCGGGAGGATTTAAATTAGTAAGGTGGAGGTTGGTATTATAGATGAGGGATAGCATTACTGCTGTACTTAGGAAGGATATTCCTGGGAATACATTCAAGGAGATTATTTCAGTGGAATTGAGAAATAAGAAAGGGATGATCACATTATTTGGATTTTACTATAGACCCCCTAATAGTCAATGGAAAGTTAAGAAACACATTCGTCAGGAGATTTCAGTTACCTGTAAAAATAATAGGGTGGTTCTGGTACGGGATTTTAACTTTCCAAGCATAGACTGGGACTGCCATAGTGTTAGGGGATTAGATGGAGAGGAAATTGCTAAGTGTGTATAAGAAAATTTTCTGATTCAGTCTGTGAATGTTTTTATGAGAGAATGTGCAAAATGTGACCTACTCTTGGGAAATAAGGCAGGGCAGGTGACTGAGGTGTCAGTGAGGGAACACTTTGGGCCCAGTGATGATGGATCCGAATGAAAAGTTGAAATTCTAAATTGGAGGAAGGCTAATTTTGATGGAATTAGGCAAGAACTTTCAAAAGCTGATTGGGGGCAGATGTTTGCAAATAAAGGGATGGCTGGAAAATGGGAAGCCTTCAGAAATGAGATAATGAGAGTCCAGAGACAGTACATTCCTGTCAGGGTGAAATGTAAGGCTGGTAGGTGTAGGGAATGCTGGATGACTAAAGAAATTGAGGGTTTGATGAAGAAAAAGAAGGAAGCATATGTCAGGTATAGACAGGAGAGATCGAGTGAATCCTTAGAAGAGTATAAAGGCAGTAGGAATACAATTAAGAGGGAAATCAGGAGGCCAAAAGGAGGACATGAAATAGTTTTAGCAAATAGGGTTAAGGAGACTTCAAAGGGATTTTATAAATACATCAAGGACAAAAGGGTACCTAGGGAGAGAATAGGGCCTCTCAATGATCAGCAAGGCAGCCTATGTGTGGAGCCACAGGAGATGGGGGAGATGCTAAATGAGTATATTTCAGCAGTATTTACAGTGGAAAATGACATGGAAGGTATAGAATGTGGGGAAATAGGTGGTGACATCTTGAAAAATGTCCATATTACAGAGGAGGAGGTGCTGGATATCATGAAACGCATAAAAGTGGATAAATCCTCATGACCTGATCAGGTGTACCCTTGAACTCTGTGGGAAGCGAGGGAAGTGATTGCTGGGCCCCTTGCTGAGATACTTGTATCATTAATAGTCACAGGTAAGGTGCTAGAAGACTAGAGGTTGGCTCAAATGGTGCCACTATTTAAGAAAGGTGGTAAGAAAAAGCCAGGGAATTATAGATTGTGAGCCTGATTTTCTGAGGGAATCCTGAGGGACATGATTTGCAAGTACTCAGAAAAGCAAGGACTGATTAGGATTAGTCAGCATGGCTTTGTGCGTGAGAAATCATGTCTCACAAACTTGATTGAGTTTTTTGAAGAAGTAACAAATAAGATTGATGAGGGCAGAGCGGTGGACGTGATCTATATGGATTTCAGTAAGGCATTCAAAAAGGTCAGTCATGGGAGACTGGTTAGCAAGATTAGATCTCATGGAATACAGGGAGAACTAGCCATTTGGATGTAGAACTGGCTCAAAGATAGAAGACAGAGTATGGTGGTAGAGGGTTGTTTTTCAGACTGGAGGCTTGTGATCACTGATGTACCACAAGGAGCAGGCTGGATCTACCACTTTTCGTCATTTGTATAAATGATTTGAATATGAACATAGGAGGTATAGTTAGTGTGATTGCAGATGACACCAAAACTGAAGGTGTAGTGGAAAGCAAAGAAGGTTACTTTAGAGTACAATAGGATCTTGATCAGATGGACAAATGGGCTAAGGAGTGGCAGATGGAGTTTAATTTAGCTATTGTGAGGTGCTGCATTTTGTAAAAGCAAATCAGAGCAGGATGTGTACACTCAATGGTAATGTCTTGGGGAGTGTTGCTGAACAAAGAGACCTTGGTATGCAGGTTCTTAGTTCCTTGAGAATAGAATCGCAGGTAGATAGGATAGTGAAGAAGGCATTTGGTGTGCTTTCCTTCATTGGTCAGATATGGAGTACAGGAGTTGGGAAGTCATGTTGCGGCTGTACAGGACATTGGTTTGGCCACTTTTGGAATATTGCATGCAATTCTAGTTTCCTTTGTATCGGAAGGATGTTGTGAAACTTGATTTGGAGATGCTGGTGTTGGACTGGGGTGTACAAAGTTAAAAATCACACAACACCAGGTTCATTTGGAAGCACTAACTTTCAGAGTGCTGCTCCTTCATCAGATGGTTGTGGAGTATAAGATCATCTGACACAGAATTTATGTCAAATGTTTACAGTGTGACGTAACTGAAATTATATATTGAAAAAGACCTGGATGGTTTGTGAAGTCTCTCATTGTTTAGAATGGGTATGTTGGTTTCAGTTCTTTCATATATAAATCACAGAACTTCCTTAAAGTTACACTCTCAAGTGAACTCTAACAATCGGTGCCACCTTGGCCCAGGTGTGAGGCTGTCCGTGCCCCAATGTTCAGACTGATTCTAATCTAAAAAAAGGATTTACAGAATCTTACAAGGATTAATGCAGTATTTGAGCAAAATAAAATGTAATTCTACAAGTATAAATTCACCCCACAAACTTGCATGTATGTGTGTGAGCATGAGTGTAAAGGGGTATAGGTTTGTGAGAGGGTGCATGTGTGAGTGTGGGAGTGTATGCATATATGTGTGAGCGTATGAGAGAGAGCTTGTGTATGAAAGAGAGTCTGCGTGAGTGTATGTGTCTATAGAGGTCACCTGTAGTGTGACATGAACCCAAGGTCCTGGTTGAGGCCATCCTCATGGGTACCAAACTTGGCTATCAGCCTCTGCTAGCCCACTCTGCATTGTTGCCTGTCCCGAAGTCCGCCTTGGAGGATGGATACCCAAAGGTCCGAGGTTGAATGTCCCAGACTGCTGAAGTGTTCTCCAACTGAGAGGGAACATTCCTGTCTGCTGATTGTTGTGCGGTTTCCATTCATCCGTTGCCGTAGCCTCTGCTCGGTCTCACCAATGTATCATGCCTCAGGGCATCCTTGCCTGCAGCGTAAGAGATAGACAATGTTGGCCCAGTCACTTGAGTATCTGCCACGTACATGGTGGGAGGTATCCCCACGCATAATGGTGGTATTCGGGTCGACACTCTGACACGTCTTGCAGTGTCCACTGGGTCAAGCTTGTATAGTGCTGTCCTGAAAGCCAGGCAGTTTGCTGTGAACAATGATCTGTTTGAAGTTTGGTGGCTATTTGGTGGCGAGAGTGGAGGTGTGGGGAAGGTCTTGGCAAGGTGCTCATCCTCACCGATAATGTGTTGTAGGCTACAAAGAACATGATGTAGTTTTTCGGCTCCTGGGAAATACTGAACAACAAAGGGTACCCTGTCAGTTGGAGCTCGTGTCTGTCTCCTGAGGAGGTCATTACGGATTCTCACTGTGGCACGTCAGAATTGGCAGAACTTGTGTTAAGCATCATACCCCATTCTTATGAGAGCATCCTTGAGTATCTCCAGGTGCCTTTCATGTTCCTCCTCATCTGAACAGATCCTGTGTATGCATAGGGCTTGCTCGTAGCGGATGGCTATTTTAATGTGTTTTGGGTTCAAGCTGGAGAAGTGTAGAAGTGAGGTTATCCGTGTGTTTGTGGTGGAGTGAGGTGCTGAGATGCCTATCCTTGATGGAGTTGCATGTGTACAAGAAGGAGCTAGATATTAGAAAGTAGTCCACAGTAAGTCTGAGGGTGGGATGAAACTCGTTCATATCACTGTGTAGCTGTTTCAGTATCTCCTCGCCATGGGTCCAAAGGAAGAAAATATCGTCAATATACCTGGTATATAGTGTTGGTTGGAGGTCCTGCGTAGAGAAGAAATCTTGTTTGAACCAGTGCATGAAAATGTTGGCATATTGGGGTGCAAATTTGGTCCCCGTGGTTGTTCCGTGTGTCTAGATAAAAACTGGTTGTCAAAGGTGAAAATGTCATGGTTGAGGATAAAGTGGATGAGTTGTAGAACGGTGCTCAGAGATTGGCAGTTGTTAGTGTTGAGGACTGAGACTGTTGCTGTGATGCCGTCATTGTGGGGAATGCTGGTATAGAGTGCTGAAATGTCCATTGTGATGAGGAATGTTCTCGGTTCGACTGCTCCGTGGGTGCTAAGTTTCTGGAAGAAATCTGGAGTGTCGTGACAGAAGCCGGGGGTCTTCTGTACAATGGGCTTCAAGATGCCTTCGATATAGCCAAAAAGGTTCTCACACAAAGTCCCACTGCCTGATACGATGGAGTGTCCTGGTGTGTTGGCATTGCGTATCTTTGGTAGGCAGTAGAAGTAGAAGCCGACATGAGAAGTATGTGGGATGAGGTCGCATAGGGAATTCTGAAGGACTGGATCCAAAGTCCTGATTAATGTTTTTAGTTCACGAGTGTGCTCTTTGGTTGGATCGACCAGTAGTTGCCCACTGTGTTCCTGGTTGTTCAGTTGTCGGTACACTTCCTTGCAGTAATCTGTTCTATTCTGAATGATGATGGCTCATCCTTTATCTGCTGATTTGATGATTGGTTGGTTTGGTGATTGGTTTTGAGAGCATAGATGGTGTTGCCTGGTGGTTGGGTGATGTTTTGCTCTACTTTGTTGGTGCAGCTGATGAATCTGGCATTTATATATTCCCTGACGGTTTGAGCATACATGTCAAGCTCAGGGTAATGGCCTTCCAGTGGGGTCCTTCTTTGGTCGTCCCTCTACAGTTTCCTGATGACTGTTCCAGTTCCTCAGTGAACTCATTGGAATCACTGCTGGCATCTTGAAAGAATTCCCAGAGTCTCATTCATCTGATGAATTCCACTATGCCTCCCGCAAGACCCATGGGGTCCATTTTGGTGGTGGGGCAGAAATTGAGATCCTTGCTTCAATCTCTTCCTGTTCAACGGTGTGGTCCAAGAGTTCAGAAAAGATTTACAAGGATGTTGCCAGGTTGGAGGATTTGAGCTACAGGGAGAGGCTGATTAGGTTGGGGCTGTTTCCCCTGGAGGCTGAGGGGTGATCTTATAGAGGTTTATAAAATCACAAGGGGCATGGATTGGATAAATAGACAAGGTCTTTCCCCTGGGATGGACGGTCCAGAACTAGAGGGCAAAGGTTTAGATTGAGGGTGGAAAGATATAAAAGGGACTTAAGGAGCAACATTTTCAGAGAGTGGTGTGTGTATGGAATGAGCTGTAAGAGGAAATGGTGGAGGGTGCTACAACTGCAGCTTTTAAAAAGTCATCTGGATGGGTATATGAATAGGAAGAGTTTAGAGAGATATGGGCCGAGTGCTGGCAAATGGGACTAGATTAGGTTAGGACATCTGGTCAGCATGGATAAGTTGGACCAAAGGGTCTGTTTCCGTGCTGTAAATCTCTATGACTTTATAATAGATGAGCAGGATCAGAACAAACAGGAGAGCTTAGAGTGGAAAATTAAATGTCCTGTAGACATGTAGAAAGACAATAATTCTAGTGGGAGGAATAGGAGATGAAGAACGAGCGATGAAATGTTAAAGTGGTTTTGGAACAGAGATTCTTGGTGTGTGTTGTACGCAATATTTAGAAATAGCGGGAGAAGTTTAAAACAAATGGGATTCTCAGCTTTATTGATTGAAGTCTAGATTTAAGAAGCAAGAAAGTGATGCTAACCTTCATAAAACATGTCAAAATGCCAGTTGGAGTATTGTGATCAGTTCCAGGCACCGGAGTTCAAGTATCCATCCCATTTCCCTATCCCTGTGTTGGTCAAAGCAAAACACTCAGGGACGCAGTATAGTTTTACCTCCTTCATCTTTATTCCGGGCCTTGAAGGGAGAGAGAACGATCGCCCATGTACACAAGACATGAGTTCTCAGTCTTCTCTCGAACAGCAGTTTCTTAATTAATTATATAGTAATTTACAGGGAGAAGCATCCAGGGAAGGCAATATACACATTGAATGGGTGACCATTACCATCAGCAAGTGTCAATAGTAAAGATTAAGCCATCTGCTGTTACACAATGAATGTTCTTAACCTTGTTCACTGGATTCACTTTGTTAACTGTCTTTACATATGAATACTTCTTCATATTGTTAAATGGCTTTACACTTCCTTTGCCTCCAGCACCTCATTGTTTACTGCATGTTCTTATCTGATCCGCGCTGTGCTTGCCGAACCTTTTGTTTCACAAAAACTCAAAACTTAATTCTTTCCCTACTAGCTCAAACCCTATACACTTTCTCACAGGAAGGTGCCAAAACATTGGTTGCTGCACCGAATTAATTGGTATACTGAGATTTACATAAATCATGTTAATGTTTCAAGTCCAACATGATTCTTCTTTGGAAATGAAGCGAGCTGAAAATGACAGCAATAGCATAAAAGCCATCAAAGCGCAGCCACCATCAGTCTGAAGAAGTTATTATCAGACTTGAAATATTAACTTCCTTTCTCTCTCCACAGACACTGCCATATCTGCTGAGTTTCTCCAGCCATTTCTACTTTTAATTCAGATCTCCAGCTTTCACAATATTTTGCTTTGATTTCATGTAAATCATGATGAAATGGTTGATTATATGAGTAAAAGAGAGAAACCACCAGTCTCTCATGAGCATGGGAAGAGAGAGGTATAGACATTACGTTGGACAAAAGAATTATTACTATTCGGCCCACCATACATGCACTGAAATGAAAAGCCTTATTTAGATAAGAGACAAGCAGCTCAGAGATTGTGTCTGGATAAACACCCATCACCCAGAGATATTCTCAACATGTATATCAATGTGAAGGGAGCAGCATTGATACTAAGGAAAAGATAAAGCAGATTTAAAGGATGAGGTACATCAGTTATACAAAGGGACTGAGAAAAAGCTGATCTTCTCCATTGAGCAGAGAAGATTGAGATGTTATAATGTTCAAAATTATTAATAGCTCTGAAAGACTCCATAAGGAGGAATGATTCTACTAACAGGAAGATTAAATCTCATTGAACATAGATTTAAGATAATTGATCAAAGAACCTGAGGCGACATGAGAAAACACCTTCGCCAATGAGCTGTTAGAGAAAGTCACTGAGATTGTAGTTGCACAGAAAGAGGTCTTCCAGCCCATCCTGGTCTTATGGTCTTATCATGTTCACTTTGGTCACTCTGAGTCCATTTTTCATCACTTGGCCTATAGCCTTGTGAAACAAAAATTATTTTCTGTCGAACCTGTTCAGAAATGTTATTACACACCTCTGGAATGGATGCACTTACAGTCATAGAGATGGACAGCACGAAAACAGACCCCTTGGTCCAACTCATCCACACCGACCAGATATCCCGATCTAATCTAGCCCCAATTGCCAGCACCTGGCCCATATCCCTCTAAAACCTTCCAGTCATATACCATCCAGAGGCCTTTTAAATGTTGCAACTGTACCATACTCCAGTATTCCTCTGGCAGCTCATTCCACACATGTACCACCCTCTGCATGAAAAAGTTGCTCCTTAGGTCCCTTTTATATCTTTCCCTCTCATCTTAAACCTATGCCTACCAGTTTTGGACTCCTCCACCCCAGGGAAAAAACGCTGTCTATTTATCCTATTCAAGTCCCTCATTATTTTGTGAACCTCTATAAGGTCACCCCTCAGCCTCCGACACTCCAGGGAAAACAGCCCCAGCCTATTCAGCCTCCACTTGAACCCAGATCTCCTGGTTCAGAGGTAAGGTCACTACCACAGCAACATTATACTTTGCTCACCTAAATAGTTCTTAACTGCCTTGAGAGCTTTCATCTTTTCCACTGTTTAAGCAGCGAAATCCTGATATCCACAACACTCCGTGTGAAAAATATCCTCAGATCCCTCTGAACTTGCTGCTCCTTAACCTAAAACTTTGTCCCCTGGTTACTGACTCCTTTACTAAGGAGAAACGTTTCTCCCTATATACCGTCTTCATGCTCTTCATTACTTTGTGTACTTAAATCAGGTACTCCTTCAGCCTTCTCTGCACTAAGGAAAACTACCCCACCTTAAAGGGTCTCTTCATGGTTGAATCGATGCAGTCCTGGCAACAATCTAGTAAATCTCCTCTGCACCCTCTGATGTAATCACATCCTTTGGTAATCAAGTTCACATTGCCTGAAAGAGTGGACGAAATAAATGCAATACTCATAATCAAAAGAGAACTCAATCCATTCTTGAAGGACTATGTCAAATTACCAGTATCAGCCGATCCGATAAACTAAATAGCCTTCTATTCGGTTGCCTTCTATCCTTGCTGATTTTCGACATCATCCGAAAAGCAAGAGATATTCTTGCTTCAAGCGAAGCCATATGTCGAAGTGCACAAAACTATTTAATCATAATCAGACGAAAGAGCAAAAGTTTATCAAGTGATTAGTCCAGTGCAAGAGTCTGATGCTCCTGGTCATGTAAAAACATGATACAAAACTAGTAGTTCCGTCTTTCTGCAATCGTGCAAAATGGGCGGTTCGGAAATCCATGAATGGAAAGGACTCGAGTGAACGCAATAACCTCGGTGTAGTTCACGCCCTGCGAACTGCCGGCGATTCATTGTGAATCAGGTTGACCTCTGACAGATGATGGCTGTTCCAATTGGATGATTGACAGGCTGCTGAAGAGGTGTGTCAGGGTCTGGCATCACTGCGCGTGCGCCATGACGCAAAGGCGCTCCCTGGAGTTGTAGTCGCGCCCACAGGGTTACTGATACAGGAAGGTAGGAAAGACTATATGTCCCTTCATACCTCGCGCCAGTATGTGGGGGTGGGCCGGAGATGCACGCCTGCGCATTGGTGCCTCGCTCAGCTGTTCATTGCAGCCTCTGGGAGTTTCCAATGTGTTAGATTCTGGGAGGAGGGGTACTCGACTTTGGAATTTACAACCTCCGGACGTTCGATTGGAACGTGGTGTTGGCAGCGCAGGGAATGATCCACTGAGGCCGAGTTGCCTCTTCAAGCGGGGCGGCTGCAACCTTCCCCCAATCATCCCGCAAGTCAAGACTTTTTCGTTTTATTTTTCGTTCTGTCCTCTTACAATCGCTTTCCATTCTCTGCATTCGCCATGCTGCTGCTGGTCCCTTGCCTGAGGAGAGTTTTGCGACCCGCCCGGACTCTGGCGTGTAGCCTCGGCTCTGGAAGGAGAAGCGAAAGCTGTCCGTTCCTTCTCCCTGCCCCTTCGTTGCTGTCCTGCCGGAGCACCGTCGCCCCAGCCGCTGCTTTTCCCCCGCGCTGCTTCGGCACCCATTCGGCCAAGGAGCCGGTGGAGCCCCTGAACACGGCGCAGGGAGCCCGGGATTTTATCTACAGCCTGCACTCGAAAGAGAGGAAGAGTCTGTTGCAGGAGCTCCAGAGATTCGAGGCCATGGCGATGGCACAAGGTAAGGGAATGGCAGTGTATGTGTGAAAAGACAAGGACACTGTCTGACTTGTCAGAGTGGCCTTACTGACTTTCTGCCAAGGGAGAAAAGAGCCACTGAAGTCGGATGGGGAGGGGGAGTTGTGCCCTGACAGAGGCTGGGCTGGGGAAGGAAGCAAACACGTGGGTACCTGAACACAGAAGCTGTGGATGCAGATGACTGGACAGGGAGGAATGTGGTTCAGCTCCCGTAACTTGGGGAGAGAGCGAGAGAAGTGGAGACTTTCAAGTTACTCAGGCAGGGAAAAGTGCTCGAATCATCAATGGGGCAATTAAAGTCGTTACTGAACGTACTACACGTAATTATTGTGGAAAAAATGAATTGAAGTGGCTTACTAAAGATTTATAACTAAAATACTGTGGATGCTGCAAATGTAAGAAAAAGCGCCCGAGAAAATCAGCGGCAGTCAATATCAGTGTAGAGTGTTCATTTTTTTGACACCTCTGTTCTGTACTGTAGCTGGAATGGAAAAGTTGACTTTGCTTCCCTTCCCAAAGACGCTGCCAGAGCTGTTGAGTTTCTCCTGCTCCTTGTGTTTTTATTATTGAGGGTTTAATCTATGACTTTGTCCTTGGAATGCTATTTTTAGAGGATCTGCCTGCATCTCTTCTACATTTGTACTTGCATCTCTGAAGTCAGCCTTTGACAGTGCTGGCATCAGGACCAGAGTTGGTGTCTTCAATTTGTTCTGGAGCGTTGAAATGACAAAGGGGATGGAATATGTGCATTGGACGAGTTTTTGAGTCTCTGCTTGATAACATTGTAAATTGGCTGTCTTCAGATTACTGCTCTTTTAAATGACTTGACAATTTTGAGTACAGGTAGAACTTGCGCGCGTAAACATGCCTTTATCGAAGCATCAAGCTCTGACGCTTGGTATTTGCAGTTCCTGGTTTGCAGATATACATTTTTCTTGGGTTTCTTTATAAACTGGGAGAGGGAACTTATTTTTCGGCGGCGAGTTTAAAATGAAATGGCTCATTCTGAACTGGCTGGAATAACAGCTAGTATTCCCATCTGTCTGTTTGTTTTTCTTCTAGTTCCATTCTGATTTCAATGATGGAATATCGAAAGCGCATGGTTCCTTCGGGTTACATTTCGATATGTTGTGTTTTGAGTGCATAGTTTCGATAACAACATTTGTTCTTGGTTAAGATCGCAGAGTTATTAGTGTAATTGCAAAGAGAAACAAGTTCTGGGAAATGATCAGGGGGCAATGCTTTTCTGAGGGAAATTAGAGTCAAATTTATCTGCAGGGACATAACCGATGCGTGACAGTGCGACATAGTCAAGTGCGCCTGTTAGCTGTGCTTCGAAACTCCGTCAGGTACTAACTTTACACATGCTTGGGTGTATGAGTGGTGAGGGAGTGTGGTGGAGGGAGGAGACTGAGAGTTCGATCTTGGGGAATGAGTCATATGTGTGACCCTGTTTAGTTCAGTGCTACCGTGTGAGACTGAGTCGATCACCTGTCGGACATATGGATGGGTGGTATTGGCGGAAGGGTTACCTACTGCTGGTTATTTTTCTGCTTCAGTGGCGGAGGAGCGGCATCTATGGAGGTACAGCGCTCCCAGCAGCCCAAGCGCACGTGAAAGACGCTTATGGGCTCCACAGCGCCTTGCTGCTCGCTCTCCAGCCGCTGAAAGCACCGGGAGACGCTGGTCCCTTATCACTAGCACTCACTTGTGAACAGTTGTACATAGTAATTGGCAGATGGACCTTCAGTTGTGGAACCAGGAGTCAACGTTTCACTGCCATCCTGAATGTTAGGGGAAACCTGTTGCATGGAGAACTGCGCTCTTTGACGACTGTACCATAATACCAGGTGTGTGTGTGTGTGTGTGGGGGGGGGGGGGGGGGGGGGGGAGGAGAAGATGGGGCTGGAAGGATGCTGGTTCAGACGAAGGGGTTTCAACTTTTGAAAATTCTTTTGGGGGCAGAGGACTGCAACAGTGTTCAATTTAAGTGACACAGGATTGTAATTTTTGGGACTCTAGCTAGCTGACGTGAGAGTATGTATTGGATGATGTGAATCCTTTTGAGCTGATGATGCAGCACCTCAAAGACATGACGACAAAATACTCAAAAGGTTCTTTTTGTTGAAAGGCCTTGCACACAGTACTGCCGCACTTTATCCAAATGCTGGCTACAGTCAGTAGCTCTGGATTTGACCAAATGCACCTGGTTGGAGATTCACGTGCAATCCTGTCTGCATGTTTTGAATCTGGCCTGAAAATGTCAGATGATTACTTTTATTGAGTAGCATAATATAATGGCTAAGTGTCTTCTATCTGTAAACTGAAATGTGGATTTGTTTCCTACCATCAACAGTTCTGAGGGTGTGTAGTGTTACAAACCTAATAATGCATAATTTCTAAGGGTGTGATTTGCAGATTTTTTTTTAGATTAGATTTAGATTAGATTTACAGTGTGGAAACAGGCCCTTCGGCCCAACAAGTCCACACCGACCCGCCGAAGCGAAACCCACCCATACCCCTACATTTACCCCTTACCTAACACTACGGGCAATTTAGCATGGCCAATTCACCTGACCCGCACATCTTTGGACTGTGGGAGGAAACCGGAGCACCCGGAGGAAACCCACGCAGACACGGGGAGAACGTGCAAACTCCACACAGTCAGTCGCCTGAGTCGGGAATTGAACCCGGGTCTCAGGTGCTGTGAGGCAGCAGTGCTAACCACTGTGCCACCGTGCCGCCCAGATGTTGTTTGTATTTGGGTTGCTGGGTTATAGGACCCGGAGTGAATCCTTCGTTTCTTTACTTGAGCATGTGGTGAGGTCTCCTTTTCCAGTTTTATAAAAGTTTACACCACAACAAGGTTAGAATCCCTGGCCCTCACATTCTACCTGACCAATCTCCAAATCTAATGCATCATCCTCTGCCACTTTTAGCATCTGCAGTCTGCAGATTCCCCAGCGCCAAAAAGAGATTTAATTCCCCACCCCATCTGATTTCTGTAGGGACAGTTCCCTCTGCAACTCCCTCGTTAGATCCACACTCTCCACCAACCTCTCCTCCACACGTGGCACCTCCCCCTGCAGCCTCAGGACATGTAACACCTGCCACCACACCTTGCCTCTCATCTCTGTCCAAGGCTCCAAATAATCATTCTTAGTCTGGCAGAGATTTACCTGCATTTCCTCTAATCTGATTTACTACTTATGTTGCTCCTGATGTGGTCACCTCTACATTGGAGAGACTGAGCACAAACTTGGGGAGCCTGTTCAGGGAACATCTATGTTCCGCATGCTCCAATCAACCCCAAACAACTCCCAATTGCCAACCATTTCAACTCTCTCTCTTCCCCACCACACCCTCCACCCCACGTTCCCAATAACATGTCCATCCTGGGCTGCCTCCTCCATTATAATAAGGCTACATGTAAATTGGAAGAAGAACACCTCATTTTCTGCCTTGGAAGCCAACAGCCTTATGCCCTCAACATAGAATACACCAACATCCAAATCTCCCCACCTCATTCCAGGTCTGCCCTCCATTTCCACCCCACCGTTGAGCTGACCTATTTGTCCATTTTCCTTTCCACTGGCCAATCCCATTCACCTCCTACCTGCATCCACCTATCATCATCCCACTTATCTCGGTCTAGCCCCACTCACTTTCCTCTATTTATTTCTCAGCCCTCTTACCACCCCGGCCACGATGAAGTGATCTGCCCAGAACACCAACTCTCCTGTCCTCTTGATGCTACTTGACCTGCCGTATTTTATCCAGTGCCACGTTTTGTCGACTCTGACTTTCTAGCATCTGCAATCCCTACTATCTCCAGTTTATAAAGTATAAGTTGACTAAGGCACCTGTCTGCTAGCATAATGAAATGAGACATTAATTACTGTGCTTTGTGCTGATGAGACTGTTTGGGCAGTAACTTCAATAAGCTGGAAAAAAGAAATTTCAGTTTGAGGAAAACTTCTGTGCAGCTGTTGGCCTGTAGCCTCTGTGTTTGAAGTGAGTCGAGAGTTAGATGCTGGAAAAGCAAAGCAGGTCAGACAGCATCTGAGAAGCAGGAGAATTGATGTTTCAAGTAAGAGCCCTTCATCAGAAATGAGGCTTGTGAACCGAGGGAGGGTGAGGGGTGGTGGAATGTTGCTGAGAGTGCGATGGGTAGATGGCAGTGGAGGTAATGGTGATAGGTTGGAGTGGATAGGTGGGAAGGAAGATGGGCAGGTCATGAAGGTGGTGCTGAGTTGGAAGGTTGAACCTGGGATGTGGTGGGGGGAGGAGAAATGAGGAAATTGGTGAAAAGTAGATTGATGTCATGTAGTTGGAGGGTCCCAAGGCAGAAGATGAGGTGTTCTTCCGGCAGTTGTCGGGTTGTTAGGGTGGTGATGGAGGAGGCCCAGGACCTGCATGTCCTTGGTGGAGTGGGCGGGAAGTTGAAGTGTTCGGACATAGGACAGCAGGATTGGTTGGTGCAGGTGTCCTGGAGGCAGCATCTGCAGTCCTCTCTTTCTCGGTGTTTGAAGTGAGACTATTCAAACATATTGTTGGGAACTGCAATAAACTATTATTAATTTGCAAGTTTGAAATCTGTGAAAGTTTGATTTATATCGACTCATTGTATGGCATAGTGATTCTGACCTTGTGAGCCAATCATTTGTCTAGTAATGCACTGTCAGGTTCCTGATGAAGCTGTTACTTGTTTAATTGTCATGTAATTTAGGGGACCTTCTTGTGGCACAGTGCTTGTGCCCTTACTCCTGCACTGGGATGCCCAGGTTCAAGTCCCATCTGCTTCAGAGATGTATAATAACATCTCTGAACAGGTCGATTAGAAAAACAGTGGCTATTTATAGATCTATCAAAGCAGAGCACTCTGATTTTATTTTGCTTCCAGTTGTTGGTACCTTCTGTCTTTTTTTTATCCATTTTTAAAATTAAAATTCTTGAATTTTCTTTGTACATTTGTGACTAAATTCTCATTTTGTTTATTAAGATTTAGACAGAATCTCTTTGAAGGCAACTCATTCTAGCAAATTAAATGAATTAGTGGCTCTGTCTTCCTGTCTGGTTTCATTATAGATTAAGTTCAGCAACACTTGTGATAGGACAGTTTGCTTCTGACCATCACACATGGTTACGTCATAATTTTCATATGTAAAATGTGTAATGTCCTTGCATAGTAAACATATAGAATAATAAATGCAATTGTTCCCTGTAGTCTTGGAGATATAATACTTGATGATCCTTTTCAAATTATTTTGCTACATGTTGTTGAAGAATGTTTTGTTGAGCCCAAGTCATGTACGTTGCCCTTGCTGTTTAGTCGTGGCATGATGCATGTTATAATAATATCTCATACTCTTCAAAATGCCAGTATTCCTTTGAAAAAAGCACCAGATGCCATCTTGTTTATCATCGTGATCTGTTGTCTCGGTTCCTACCTTGAGTGCTTTGACCATCTTTTGTGAATAACAAAAATAAATCAACAGACGTGAATCATATACCAAACAAACAGAGCAAAGCAAAACGGCACAGTCAAATTTTGCCCTGGCACATTCATCCTTAAAATTGTCCATTCCAGGTATACTTGATGATGTAACTGAATTATTCTTTTACCATTTTTAAATAGTGTATCAGGTATTCAAAGTTCGTATGTTTTCAGAAATTCAATGTATAGAAATTAGCAGGATAAATTATTTTAATCCACTGCATGAATTTGGGAAGGCCCCAGTAGGTTTCATGTAGTTGTCTTAACTGTATATTACGTTATTAGACAATTCCTTGAGAACTGGGCAATATATAAATGTAGATTATTTCTTTTAATCTGTTTCCAGTCTTAGGCACAACCTTTCTTAGAATTCCACAGAATTTTTTATGGTTTAAAACCCAATTGAGGCAAGAGAATCGAAGATGTTTGAGCCCGAACTAAAATAAATGCAAGGGATTTTTATTAGTACGTCAAGAGAGCTGATGCACTGCTCAAAATGATCTATAATGTTTCAGTTGGTAGCAAGAGAGAAATTTGACTTGGAAAACTACCATTATTGCTTGTTTGGAAGATAGTTTACAAATCTCTTATTTGATTAAGCTGAGACATCATATTTGGGACAGTAGTAAGGAGTTCCCTCTTGGATGTAGCAGAGCCTGATTCACCTAACACTGAAGTGATATCATAAGCAGAGCATCATTTTTCTAGCAACTGGATGAGTTTTATTCATTCTTGGGATTTGGTTGTCACTGGAATTTATTTTTGATTGTTTGTTTCCCTTGAGAGTGTAGGGGTCATCTGGTTTAAGTGCTCCCATTGTGCTGTAATGGATGAAATTCCAGGACTTGAATCCATTGATTTTTTTATTTCAAAAATATACTTTATTCATAAATAGTTTGATCTATACAACTGGACATGCCATATATAAGTAAACATTCCATTTCTTTGCATACCGAAACACAGTAATCATTCCTATTTACAGGTCGGTATAATTACATTTTGACCTGAGGCGTCAGCAGAGCCCAAATGACTACGTGGGCTCCTGTTCTTCTTTAGGCAGGCAGAGATTACATGGTGGTCTTTCCCCACTGCGCCTGGGCGGCAGCTGCCCCAAGCTTCAGCGCGTCCCTCAACACGTAGTCCTGGCCCTTGGAATGTGCCAGTCTGCAACACTCAGTCGGGGTCAACTCCTTCAGCTGGAAGATCTACAGGATTCGGACCGCCCAGAGCGCGTCCTTCACCGAGTTAATGATCCTCCAGGCACAGTTGATGTTTGTCTCGGTGTGCATCCTGGAGAACAGGCTGTAGAGCACGGAATCCCGCATCACGGCGCTGCTCGGGATGAACCTCTACAAACACCACTGCATTCCTCTCCAGACTTCCTCTGCATAGGCACATTCCAGAAGGAGGTGTGTGACAGTCTCGTCCCCTCCGCAGCCGCTTCGAGGGCAGCGTGCGGTGCAGCTGAGAGTCTGGGCGTGCATAAAGGATCTCACAGGAAAGTTGGAAAGTTCTTGTGATGAGGCATTCTGCCAAATGGCTTTGACAGTCTGCTCAAAGAACCGCTCGCTCCTTTTCCCGAAGGGTCTCTAGGACACTACGTGCTGACCACTTCCTGATGGACTTCAACGAAGGACAGGTGATACGGAATGATCCAACTACTCGGAGTGTTCCGCGGCAACGAGGCCAGGCCTATCCTTCGCAACACCGGGGATAGGTAGAACCTCGGAACGTAGTGACACTTGGTGTTTGCGTACCAGATATCCACGCACAGCTTGATGCAGCCACACACAAAGGTAGCCATCAGGGTGAGGGTGGTATTGGGTGTATTTTTTCCTCCGTTGCCCAGATCTTTGTACAGCATGTCCCTTCGGACTCGATCCATCTTTAATCTCCATATAAACTGGAAGATAACAAATGGCATTATATATCCTAATTGTGTGTGAGACACTACAGAACAATGGTGTTCCTAATCACCATCAGCCATGTCCTTTTATGGTGGTTGTGATTTAAGAGGTGGCAATCAAGCAGCCTTGGAGACCTGTAGACTGTATCCACTCTAGCAATCATACATCAATGCTGGAGTGAGTGGATGTTTTTAGCTGGTAAATGAGTTGGTCACTTAAATTGATGAGCTTTGTCCTATTTGCTGAAGAGTTTTGTGGTCTTCAACACACCAATCACAATTGACTTGATCGCAAAGTCTCTGATAATTGATCTCACTACCTGCCGACATTCTTTCATCAGCTGCATATCGATTGTCATGTCACTGCACAACCTCTGCTTCTGGAAACTCTGGGCAGAGAAATGCAGTTTTGGTTAAAATAGTACGTTCTATTTGAGCAAGAGCCCTTTAACACAATTTGTTTTAAATCCTTATTGAACTTCTATGTTGTTTATGGTGAACAAATTTTTTTTATTTCAAAAATATACTTTATTCATAAAATTATTTTGATGTCTACAACTGGTCGTGTCATTCTTGAGCGCACATTACATTGCTTTACATACAGACATTGAAATTTATTTTTCCTATATACAAGTCTGTACGTTTACTAACCAGCTCTTCTGCTGAGGTGTCAGTGGAGCCCAAATGACTGAGTGGGCCCCTTGTTCTTCTTTAGCAGGCAGATGTTACACGGTGGTCTTTCCCCACCGCGCCTTGGCGGCAGCTGCCTCCAGCTTCAGTGTGTCCCTCAACACATAGTTCTGGACCTTGTAATGTGCCAGTCTGCAACACTGCTAAATAATCCACAGTTTATTGGTGCCACCTGGAGACTTGGGTGAGTCAAGGAAAATGAATAATTTTATATACACATGGTTTTGATTTACGTAGGACTGAAAATAAGCTTTGCTTTCTAAATTTTTGGGGGGTAGATCCTAGGTTGTACTCTAATTCAAAAAGGTGATCTTGTTCTTTAAAAGGTTGGAGACAACTGATGCAGAGTCTTTTGCGTGTTCTTCCACTTGGAGCCACCGAAGCACATGGACAGGATTCCATCATACTTCTCATTTGTAGTTTGTAGGGGGTAGATATCCTTGGAGAACCATTGTAGAATATCTAATCTTTTAAACCAACTCAAATTGTATTGGCATTTATGATAGTCTTTGTCACTGAAGGAAAAACCCGTGAGTTACAAAAAATTCCCCGACTTCGGGTGGCACGGTGGCTCGATGGTTAGCACTGCTGCTACACAGTGCCAGGGACCTAGGTTCGATTCCACCCTCGAGTCACTGTCTGTGTAGAATTTGCACATTCTCCCCGTGTTTGTGTGGGTTTCCTCCAGGTGCTCCGGTTTCCCTCCAAAAATGTGCCACTATTTAAGTGAATTAGCCATGCTAAACTGCCTATCATGTTCAGGGATGTGTTGGTTAGATGCATTAGTCAGGGGCAATAGGTCTAGGTTGGTTACTCTTTGTTCGCAGCTCCAGTGGCCTAATGGATAAGGCACTAGCCTCCTAAGCCAGGGGTTGTGAGTTCAAGTACCATCTGGGGTGTCTGACTCTTCCTTGTGTGTCCTTAATCTGCTTTGCAAACAACCGCTTATCTGCATTCAGTTGATGGGGTGGGGTGTTCCCTGTCGCCTTACGCAGCCCTTTGGGCGGCACAGTGGTTAGCACTGATGCCTCACAGCGCCAGAGACCTGGGTTCAATTCCCGACTCAGGCGACTGACTGTGTGGAGTTTGCACGTTCTCCCCGTGTCTGCGTGGGTTTCCTCCGGGTGCTCCGGTTTCCTCCCACATTCCAAAGATGTGCGGGTCAGGTGAATTGGCCATGCTAAATTGCCTGTAGTGTTAGGTAAGGGGTATATGTAGGGGTATGGGAGGGTTGCGCTTCGGCGGGTCGGTGTGGACTTGTTGGGCTGAAGGGCCTATTTCCACACCAAGTAATCTAATCTAATCAAAAATTCTCTTGTATACCTCAAAATAGAGTGCCAGTTCAACTGGTACATTCACTTCCAAGAATACTGTTGTTTTTGTCAACAGCTTTCTCCACCCCGCCCCCCCCCACCCACCTCCCCAAATTCCCTCGATCAAAACCCAGGTGGTGACCACCTCTTGGCAGTGATGAGGATTTGGAAGTTAAGATAAGTGATAGAATTTCTCCTATTATAGGTAGTCATTGTCCATCTCTTGTGAGATGTGAATGTTAGCAGTAGTGTCATTTGAAGCCTGAATGTTGCCTTGGTCTTGCTACGTATGGACTTAAATTTCTTTGTCATCTGAGGATTATAAATGAATATACTTTTTCCTAAGGATGATACACAGAGGAACTCTTGAGGTTGGGATGATGAGTCTGAAGGAATCACAACCCATCTTTTTCAGCAAAGAAAGGGTAGCAGTAATGACTCTTCTAAGAGCCAAGCCATGAAGTTCTGCATTTAAACCTAGTTGCGTTGCTTTGCTTTGCGTTTACCCGGGCTTTTCAGAAAGCCTGATGTTCTGTTGAGTGAGCATTGTTACTTTCCCCACTGAAGGTGTGGTTGATGACTTTTCATTGCGGTGTGGGAAATGTTCTATATCCATTTGGAAAATGAGCCAATAGTCATTGTGGTATTGATCATAGGAAAACTAATTACATCAGAAAATACATTATCGCCATCAAAGGACAAAACAAGCTACGAAGTCCCAAAGGGGAAAACAAGGGTTAAAGTAAAGTTATGCCTCTTTGTAGAGATGTTAACTGAAGACATTTCATTGGCTTTCTTCCTGATTTAAAATTTATTCAAGTATAAAAATATTAGGATTATTTAAATTAGCTGATGACAGTTGAATCTCAGATTAATAAATTGAAGGCTGGAAGATGCCCATCTGGTCGTAGATATTGTAGCTCAGAAATAGTGTTTTAATTATTTTATTAAATAAATTACAAAACAGTTTACAAAGCAAACATTTACAACTGTACACAAGAGACAGCAATTTTACAAGAGAGAGGAGCAGCAAAGCCAGGCCCCAAACCCTACCATTCAAACAGTTTACAGGGACATGAAGACCAACCTCAAATCCCAGTTTCACATACAAAAATATAAAGAGACATCAACATTTGTACATTAGACAATACTTAGATCTCCTGTTTTTTTTTATTTTATTAACCAAATTGCAAAAACAGTTTACAACAAAGTTACATTTACAGCTGCATACAAGAGACCGCAATTTTACAAGGGAGAGGAGCAAAGCCAGGCCCCAAACCCTACCGTTCAAATAGTTTACAGGGACGTGAGGATAAACCTCAAATCCCAGTTTCACAAAGATATAAAGAGACATCAACAATGACATTTGAACGTTAAACAATACGGTTACATACAAAAGTGCAGACAATACAGACCCAGCAAGCCCCCCACCCCTCCCACCTTCCGACCACTCTAAAGCAGCCCGCCCCTACCCACCTTCCGGTTCTTGGTCCACCCTGTACCCCTTCCAGTTCTCGGTCCGCCCTCACACACCTTTCGGCTTCACTAACCACCCTCCCACACCTTTCGGCCACCTCTGGGGCAGCCCGCCCCGGTACCTGCCCAGGGTGACAGCGCTGAGGATGGCTACCCGCCTTCTGGCTCTCAGTCTGCCCCGACGTACCTTTGGGCTCTCACCCACCCCGATGTGCCTCCGACCAGTGGGCTATCCTGGCACACCTTTCGCCCACCTTTAGGGCAAAAAATAGTGTTTTTATTTGGTCATATGATGTCATTGGATTGGTCAGCATTTATGGCCCATCCCTTTTGCATGGGAGAAGGTAGTAGTAAGCTGCCCCCTTGAACCACTGCAGTTATTGGGATATAGGAGCAATGTCAGTGTTGTTAGCAAGAAACTTCCAGGATCTTAACACAGTGACACAAAAGGAACAGTAATATATTTCCAAGTCAGGATAGCGGGAGACTTGGAAAGGAACTTGCAAGTGGTGAGTTCCCATGTCTCTGCCTACCTTGTCCTTCTAGATGGTAATGGTTTTGGAGAAGCTTCTGTGAGATTCTGGAATGCATCTTCTAGATGGTACACTCTACTGACTTTGCATTAATGAAGGAGATGTTGTGGATATGGCACTAGTCAAGCAAGGTGCTTTGTGTCAAGTTTCTTGAACATTGTTGGAGCTGCACTCGTCCAGGCAAGTGGGTAGTATTCTATCACGTTCCTGACTTCTGTCTTGTAGATAATGGACAGTCTTTGGAATATTGTAGGTGAGTTATTTGCTACATGATTGTGAACCTCTGACCTATCACCATAATATTTGTCTGGTTCAGTTCCTAATGGTAACAACAGATTTTTGATAGTTAGGATTCAGTGATGGTAACCAGTTATAGCCAGTGAACAACAAGAGGCAATAGTTAATGCCCCTTGTAATGACCATCTCCAACTTGTCACTTGTGTGGCATCAATGATATTTGAGGCTCTTCAGCCCAAGCCTGGTGCTGTCCAGGTCTTGTTACATTTGGACATGAACTGCTTCAGTATCTGAAGCATTACGGACTCATAAGCAAACGTCTCCTCTTCTAATCTTATAACAAAAGGGAGGTAATTGGGAGGACACTACGCAGAGGAACCCCTGCAGAGATATCATGGAGCTGAGATGATTGACTTGAAGTTGTGAAAACTGTGTTCTTTTCTGCCAGGTATGATTCAAACCAGCTATTTTCTCCCAGTTTCGTTTTGTCCAGACTCCTTGATGCCACATTGTAAAATGCTACCTTGATGTCAAGGGCAGTTACTTTTATCTCACATCTGGATTTCAGCTCTTTTGTTCATATTTGGATCATGACAAAAATGATGTCAGAAGCTGAGTAGTCCTAGTGGAACTCAAACTGGTCATCAATGAGCTGGTATTTCATTTGGAAGTGTACTTTTGATATCACTTCAATGAGCAATCCCATTACTGTGCTGATGATCAAGGGTAGACTGGGGCAGTATTTGGCCAGGTTGGATTTTTCCTGCTTTTTTTGCACATTACATACTTTGGCAGTTTTCCACTTTGTCGGGTAGATGCCAGTGGTGTAGTTCTGTGAAGATGAGGAAAATTGGTAATATTTGCACATGAAAAGTTGATAAATTAACATTTAAAATATGAATGATTTCTGGAGTGCTAGCAGTATTAGGGAAAAAAAATCTGATTTAATTGGAGGTTGGCGTGGCAGAAATTCCACACCAGAGTCACAAATTTCCATGACTTAAGGGGAATAGTGTGCAGAAATCAGAGGGAACAGATATGGCAATGATGTATCATACATGTCCAAACAAACGAGCAGTTGGTGGGAGAAGTGCTGAATGGAGCTGGTCCCATGGTAAGGGATTCACCACAGATATTTGATTCCACAATGTTTGCCATCTATCATAATACATCAGATACTGTAACAGTTCATGTCCCAGTTTAACAAGACTTGTCAGCACTCAAGCTTGGGCTGTAAAGTCTCAATGACTGACCAGAAATGTTCTGTAAGTTCAAACTGTCAATTAGAATCTGTGGCCAGCCAGTATGAGTTATGCAGTTTTGTATTTAACATGTAAGCAAATGGATGAATTCTTTAGCATGGGAGTCTGTAATCAATTGAAAAATGGTGAATTTATGAATTGCTTCATAAACACTGCTGAAGAGGTGATGCTTGTCTTAATGTAGTTAAGATTAACGAGGACAATTATTTGTGCTATTGAACTTAGCTTCAAGGAAATGGGAGAAGTGATATGTGAGCCAGTGGGATTAAATAATCAATGAATTCTTATGATTCAGCAGGTTGGTTCTGATGGATTGCAAGATGGCTCATGTTTCTGCTATTTAAGAAAAGAACAAAACGGAATAGTAGAAATAATAAAATTGTGATCTTCACTTTGGTATGAAAGCAAGGAATCATGTCAAGATAACTGATTACTACTGACAAGTGAGGTTATGCCCTTTTTGACAGGAAAAATGGAAGCATAGATTATTTTCTAAATTGGGAAAGCGTTTGCAAATCTGAAGCACAAAGGGACTTGGGAGTCCTAGTTCAGGATTTTCTTAATGTTAACATGCTGGTTCAGCTGGCAGTTGGGAAGAAAATGCAAGGTAGCATTCACTTCAAGGCGGTTAGAATTCAAAACTATAAGTGAACTGCTGGGGCTGTATAAGGCTCTGGTCAGACTGCATTTGAAATATCGTGGATATGCTGACATTGGTGGGGGTCCAGAGGAGGCTTACAAGAGTGATCCGGGGGATGAAGGGCTTGTCGTATGAGAAGCAGTTGAGGACTCTGATTCTGTTGTGGATGGAGTTTAGAAGGCTGAAGGAGGGACCTACTTGAAGCTTACAGAATACAGAGGCCTGGATAGAGTGGATGTGGTGAAGATGTTTCCACTAGGAGAGACTAGGATCCAAAGGCAAAACCTCAGAGTGAAGACATGACCTTTTAGAATTGAGATGAGAAGGAATTTCTTTAGTGGTAAATCTGTGGAATTCCATGCTGTAGAGGGCTACGGAGGCCAAGTCATTGAGTATATTTAAGATAGAAATAGATTTGGTTCTTGATTAGTTTGGGGATCAAAGATTATGCGGAGAAGGCAGGACAATAGCATTGAGAAACGTTAACCATCATTGGTGAAGCAGAGAAAAAGAGAGTTCGGCACATGCTGGAGATCAGAGTCAAAAAGTGTGATGCTCCTCTTCTTTCATGATGAAGAGTTTATGCTTGAAACATCAACTGTTCTGCTCCTTAGATGCTGTCTGACCGGCTGTCCTTTTCTAGCACCACAATTTTTTGACCCTGAATGGTGGAGCAGACTTGATTCACCTAATTCCGCTCCTTCATCTTTATGGTATTACAGGATTGACTGTTCTTTTATGGTGGAATTTTGGAGATCAGGATTGGGAGAATCAGGGAGGTTGAGTAGAGAGTTAGTGAAAATGTGGATAAGGATTCCAGCAGTAGTGTGAATGAAGCAAATATTGTGGAGTCAGTAGTCTGTGATGGTGAGGATAAACGTTTGAATGTTTTAAAAGTTACACTGAACCAAATTTATGCCCTGTTTAGTTTTAAATCCAGGTTGAGACTGGATCTTGAAGGTGAGGGTGTACAGTGTATGATAAAAATTATGAAGATGTTTTGGATCTTGGCAGGCTCATGACACATTCATGATTTGCAGCGGGCAAGTGGTCAGATGACAGGTTAATTTTGTGCTGTTGAAAGGAACATTTTGTTGGCATTCATACAAAATCACTGAAGTGGTAACATGTAATTGAGGAATGGGTTTATGTTAGTGAAGGATAGGAGTTTGAGATTCTCTCCATGGTGATTATGCTGCAAATAAGGGACAAAAACGTTTTGTTGCCATTGACTATTTTTGAATGGATTGGAATTCAATGGGATGTCACAGCTATACAGGGCAATGCTATGGTTGATGTGATGCGCACACAACAGGGTGAAGCACTGGCATGATATAAATGAAGTGTATAATCTAGGAAAGAATCAATTTTTTTTAGATTACTTAGTGTGGAAACAGGCCCTTCGGTCCAACAAGTCCACACCGACCTGCCGAAGCGCAACCCACCCATTCCCCTACATTTACCCCTTTACCTAACACTACGGGCAGTTTAGCATGGCCAATTCACCTGACCCGCACATCTTTGGACTGTGGGAGGAAACCGGAGTATTCGGAGGAAACCCACTCAGACACGGGGAAAACGTGCAAACTCCACACAGTCAGTCGCCTGAGACTGGAACTGAACCTGGGTCTCTGGCGCTGTGAGGCAGCAGTGCTAACCACTGTGCCACCATGCCACCCAAGTTTTGAATTTCTAATTCAAATTTTCTTATCAGCAAAATAAGGTTAAACAGTGATTTAGAATCCCCATTATGTGCATTATGCTCAAATGTTTTGACCCTTCTATCAAAATAAATCATTACCTTGGAAAGAAGCAATCCTATTAAGTACCTTTTTAGTTTATCTATAGGCTGAAGAATTCAGGCAATCATACTTCGTTTGGGTCTTATTGTTTTTACCTCTTTACATGAATGACTGCAGATGCTGGAAACCAGATTCTGGATCAGTGGTGCTGGAAGAGCACAGCAGTTCAGGCAGCATCCAACGAGCAGCGAAATCGACATTTCGGGCAAAAGCCCTTCATCAGGAATGAAGGTGGAGAGATAAGCTAGGGGAGGGTGGGGATGGGGAGAAAGTAGCATAGAGTACAATGGGTGAGTGGGGGAGGGGATGAAGGTGATAGGTCAGGGAGGAGAGGGTGGTGTGGTTAGGTGGAAAAGGAGATAGGCAGGTAGGACAAGTCCGGACAAGTCATGGGGACAGTGCTGAGCTGGAAGTTTGGAACTAGGGTGAGGTGGGGGAAGGGGAAATGAGGAAGCTGTTGAAGTCCACATTGATGTCCTGGAGTTGAAGTGTTCCGAGGCAGAAGATGAGGCGTTCTTCCTCCAGGCGTCTGGTGGTGAGGGAGTGGCGGTGAAGGAGGCGTTCTTCCTCCATGTCCTCGGCAGAGTGGGAGGGGAAGCTGAAATATTGGGCCACGGGGCAGTGTGGTTGATTGGTGCGGGTGTCTCGGAGATGTTCCCTAAAGCGCTCTGCTAGGAGGCGCCCAGCCTCCCCAATGTAGAGGAGACTGCATCGGGAGCAACGGATACAATAAATGATATTAGTGGATGTGCAGGTAAAACTTTGGATGTGGAAGGCTCCTTTATGTCTGGAGAAGAAAAAACGGAGGGCTTGGAGGCCCTGGTCATGGCGGATGTAGGTGTAGAGGGATTGGATATCCATGGTGAAGATGAGGAGTTGTGGGCCGGGGAAACGGAAGTCTTGGAGGAGGTGGAGGGCGTGGGTGGTGTTTCACAATCAGGATTCCCGCCCACCTTCCGAGGACCCCTTCACCCACCTCCAACACACTGCATCCACCTGGACACCCCGTGCTGGCCTATTACCTGCCCTCGACCTCTTCATTTCCAACTGCCGCCGGGACATTAACCGCCTCAACCTGTCTACCCTTCTCACCCTCACAACGCGCAGCCCTCCAATCACTCTGCTCCAATCCCAACCTTACCAAGATCCACAAACCTGACCACTCTGACCGACCCATTGTCTCAGCATGCTCGTGCCCCACTGAACTCATCTCTACCTACCTCGACACTGTCCTATCCCCCTAGTCCAGGAACTCCCACATACATTCGAGACACTACCCACACCCTCCACCTCCTCCAAGACTTCCGTTTCCCTGGCCCCCAACACCTCATCTTCACCATGGATATCCAATCCCTCTATACCTCCATCTGCCATGACCAGGACCTCCAAGCCCTCCGTTTTTTTTTCCTCTCCCGACGTCCCCAACAGTACCCTTCCACCGACACTCATTCGTTTGGCCGAACTGGTCCTCACCCTTAACAATTCTGCTTTGAATCTTCCCACTTCCTCCAGAACAAAGAGGTAGCCATGGGCACATGTATGGGCCCCAGCTATGCCTGTCTCTTTCTTGGCTATGTAGAACAGTTGATCTTCCGTAATTACACCGGCACCACTCCCCACCTCTTCCTCCGCTACACTGATGACTGCATTGGTGCCACCTCGTGCTCCCGCGAGGAGGTTGACCAATTCATCAACTTCACCAACACATTCCACCCTGACCTTAAATTTACCTGGACCATCTCTGATACCTCCCTCCCCTTCCTGGACCTCTCCATCTCCATTAATGACAACCGACTTGACACTGACATTTTTTACAAACCCACCGATTCCCACAGCTACCTGGATTACACCTCTTCCCACCCTACCTCTTGCAGAAATGCTATCCCATATTCCGATTTCCTCCACCTGCTCCCAGGAGGACCAGGACTGGGCACCTCCTAGCAGAGCGCTTTAGGGAACATGTCCGAGACACCCGCACCAATCAACCACACCGTCCCGTGCCCCAACATTTCAACTCTCCCTCCCACTCTGCTGAGGGCATGGAGGTCCTGGGCCTCCTTCAACGCCGCTCCCTCACCACCAGACGCCTGGAGGAAGAACGCCTCATCTTCTGCCTCGGAACACTTCAATCCCAGGGCATCAATGTGGACTTCAACAGCTTCCTCATTTCCCCTTCCCCCACCTCACCTGAGTTCCAAACTTCCAGCTCAGCACTGTCCCAATGCCTTGTCCGCTCTGCCTATCTCCTACTCCACCCTCTCTTCCCTGACCTATCCCCTTCATCCCCTCCCCCACTCATCCATTGTACTCTATGCTACTTTCTCCCCACCCCCACCCTCCCCTAGCTTATCTCTCCACGCTTCAGGCTCACTGCCTTTATTCCTGATGAAGGGCTTTTGCCCGAAACGTCGATTCCTTTATTCATGTAAAGGTGTAACTCCCCCTGCTCACTGTTCAGAACCTTGTCGTCTTCATTTTAAAGAAAAATCCATGCTGAATTGATACTCTTATATCTGATACATGCTGTATACCAATGAAAATTAGTATGCCAAAATACTAATAAAAATGAATTGCTGCGATGACACTATATGAGCATTTGTACGTTCTTTAATTGCCCAGTTTTGCTTAGTTTCATCACAGTTATTTGATCAGTTGTTGGCTTCAAGATATATTAATTACTTTTCGGTTTCTTTTTTTGTAGCCATTTGGTATCATGTTCATCCTGCATATTAACCCAATCTAATTCTGCATTATACTATTAGATTTATTCACTGCCTTGTTCCTGTACTGATATCGGTTTACTTTATGCTTTGGGTACAGTTGAAATAATGTGAAGCCATTCAGCTCATTATGTCCGTTGCTTTGTCCAATTTAATTCCATTCCACCGCGTATCAGCATTCTTTAAGTCCAAGTCCAACTGCCTTTTAAAATTGCTTAGCAGCTTTCAGTAGCAAAGCAATACAAATTTATTTGTAGCAAGCTGCACTTTAGACATGGGAGGGTTCATATTTGCATTAAGTTCCAACATTAAAAAAAATGGCTATTTCAATCTTTGCAAAAGTAGTGAATATTTTTGTAAAAATGTTCATCCAGAACTCAGACTGCATGATCACAATATTTAACGTTGTAAAGATCATAAATAAAAAAAATGAAGTTGAAACAAATGATTTGTTTGGTTATGAATACTTTAAACTCTGGATAGAGAAAATCTGAAAATGCACGTTTGAGGACCCATTTGTTTAACCAGAGTTTCAAGAAAAATATTGCAACAGCTATGACTTCATTGGCCCAGGATTAAAGCTTTTGTCAAATAACACTTGAGAGAGGATTAGCCTGTGTACAGAGAGGAATGTTGAGTAATGTGCTGGAGGATGCAAGTTAGTGTAACTCTAATGTACATCATGTACATGAAGGTTACTTGGGCAAGTTTAAGCCTCCGTACGATGTAAATGCAAGTCAATGTTAGCATAGTAAATATAGATGAGTGAAGACTGTAGTCCATAAGAACATAAACAATAGGGCCAGGAGTAGATCATTCAGCCCACCAAGCCTGATCCATTATTTAAAAATATTATGGTTAGTTTGTTTGTAGGCTTTACATCACTTTCCTGTCTACTCCTATTAATCTCTTCTACCTTGTAGATCAAAAAATGGTCTGCTTTATATATTCAATGACCCAAGCACCCCCCACACAACAGGGTGCAGCACTGGCATGATATAAATGAACTATCTAATCCAGGAAAAAGGTGGTTCACATGTAAAGCAATGAGAGAATTCACAGTGAATTCCAAACACAAACTACCCACTAAGGGAAAAAAAACTCTCCTCCATTTAAATTGGGAGGAGCTTAGCCTGACATCAGTTGGGAAAATGCTAGAATCTACTGTAAAGGATGTGATAACTAGATGCATAGAAAGTAATGGGAGGATAGAGCCAACGTGGATTTATGAAGGGGCGATCATGTTTGGCAAACCTATTGAAGATTTTTGAGCATGTTACTGAAGAATAGATAAGGGGAGCTGCGAATGTGATGTATTTGGATTTCCAGAAAGCTTCTGTTAAAATCCCAAGTTAGTAAATGGAATTTGGAGTGCATGGTATTAGGGTAATACACTGACATGGATTGAGAATTTGTCAGAAGAAACAACCATAGGAATAAATGGGTCACTCGTGGGTTCACAGGTCATGACTAGTGAAGTACCACAAGGATTGGTACTTGGGGACCATCTATTCAAAAATTTATGATTTGGATATGTGGATCAAATGTAATGCTCCCAAGGTTGCTGCTGACACAAAGCTCGATAGGAGGATTGTTCATGAGGAGTCAGAGGTTTTGAGGGAATTTAGAAATGCTGAGTGAGTGGGCAAGGACAGTGCAAGTGGAATGCAATATGAGAAAAAAGTGAATTTTATCTATTCAGGAGGAAGAACAGGAATGTAGAGTATTTCTTAAATGATGAGATTTTGGAAAGTGTACAAAAGAGTCTGGGTTTCCATCTTCATTAATCGCTCAAAACTACCACACAGATGGAGCAAACAATTAGAGGTAAATAGTAGATTGACTTTGATTGTTAGAGGTTTTGAATGCAGGAACAAGCACATCTTGCTTCAGTTGTATAAAAGGCATAACTTGGTCTCCTTAACTAAAGGAGCATGTACTTGATACAGATGGATCTCATCAAAGGTTTATCAGATGGGTGGGCCAGGGGAAATTGAAGAGACTGGACTTGTGCTGTCTAGAGTTTGAATAATGAGAAGTAATCTCATTGAAGCAAACAAAAATTCTTACAGGAGTGAACAGGGTGTAATTATATATACACGCACACACACTTGTATTGGAATTCACTATCCTTTGAATGGTGAATCTTTGGAATACTCTACACCAGAGAGCTGTTGAGGTTCACTATTTAGTGGGGGACCATGATGTTGAAGTAGAAGATTAATTATAATCTATTTCAACAACAGAGCAGTTGAGGGGCCAAATGGCCTAACCCCAACACCACCCGCCCCCCCCCCCCCCACCTACATTTTTTTGTTTTTGAACTGTGTCCTAGTTTGAGACTGTTCCTGTACTCCTGTAAATAACTCCTCAAGTTTTTGTTTGATAAGATCACCTCCAAAAAGGATAAGATGAATCCTATCAATCAAGACAAACCCCTCTTTCTCTGTCTTCTCTCTCTCTTCCCCCCCCGCCAGAAATTGGCAGAGTGAACCTTCCCTAAATTGCTTCCAGTGCATGCAGGACAGCCATCGCCTGCCCCCCTCAACACCACCACCACCTCCATCCCAGTAAGTGCATGATTACAATATAGTAATAAATAGGAGCAGTTTATACTTCCTGTTTCCAGACACTCAGGCAGAGGAAAATTCTATCTGAACATTGTGTCCAACCCTTTCAAGATCTTGCTGGATAAGCTTGGTAGATCTGGCAGCATCTGTGAAGAAATATCAAAGTTAATGTCTTAGGTGCGGTGACCCCCCTCATCAAGAGAAAGTTCTGAGGATGGATCATCAGACCCAAAGCATTAACTTTGATTTCTCTTTACAGATGCTGTCAGACCTGCTGAGCTTTTTCAGCAATTTCTGTTTTCATTTCTGATTTCAGCATTCGCAATTCTCTCAGTTTTTCCTTTCAAAATCTTCTTTTGTTTCAATCACCCCTTATTCCTTTAAACTCCAGACAATACAGGCCTACCCTACTCACTCTGATGATGGAGTTGATGAATCACATTAATAAACCTCAGCCAATTAGTCTCCAACAATCCTAGAAATTGGGGTGAAGTGGAGGACATTTTGGGAACCATTGGTCCAGACTCACCATTTTCCTCCCAAGCTACCATTTGCTGGCATATGACGTGTCTTTATTGCACATTTTTCTAAAACAAAGTATCTAATTTGTGTTAAAATTAATTCTTACTAATTGTTTCCGTTCTTTCCATTGAAATCTGTTCCATGGTTTGACTGCTTGCTCAATGAAATACTCCAATTAGAGATTCATACAATCCTGTTCTCTTTTAATGATGTCCTCTGATTATACTACAGATGCAGTGCAACAGTCAATCAGTCTGTTATCCAATTCCTTAAAATTGCTGTTTGCAGGATTCTAATCACTCTTCAACAATCTCTCTTTCTAGTGAAGACATGCACACTTTGCAGAGTCATTGAATGCAATCCTTACCTTGCTTCAGTATTTCACATTGCTACATATGATTTCCTTTCAGCAGCCGCAGCATCTCTTTACCTTTGTCACAAAGTGGGGGAATGGGGAAGAAAGGTTATGTTTTTGCCCCACTTTGCTAGTGTGCTTGTAAATAATATACCTCAAAAGCTAATGGACAGACATCAACATAGTTCACAGTTAGGGCATGGTCCAGGGAAGAAATGATTCATTTTTGGTGAAGATGTAAATGCTGACTTTTTGTTTCTTTGTAATTCATTCGTGGGACTGAGCTATGTTATGGAGTAATTGAAAAGATTTGTTAATACTGGGAGATAGATCAAATTGACTCTTTTTTTCAGAATACCATAGGTTGGTTGTTTTAGAATGTTGTGGATTGTCTTAACCAATGTGTTAGTTTCCTCAGCTGTTAAAATGTCAGCAGAGTTTTCAGTGCAGATTGTTGGAGATGGATTGCTCTGAAACCACCTGAGTGGTATTGAAGCTCTTAATAAATGTTTGCTGTTTTTGAACTTTGACATTATAGTACATCCACCAGGTATGAAAAAGCCTTGCAGAGCCTCATAAATACTGCTGGGCAATACAGCTTGGCAGAGGCATGTTCTTTCCTGAATGCTCATTTCACTTATTTGTAATGTGGTGACAAGAATATGCACAGCATTAACATCATTGATTTCTGAAGTGAGAAGATTACTGTTGTATACAGTTGTGTAAGACTTTGGTTTGGCCACATTTGGAATACTGTGTACAGTTTTGGTTGCTGCCTTACTAGAAGGATGTGAATGCTTTGGAAAGGGTGCAGAGAAGGGTCACTCAGATATTGCCTGGTATGGAGGTGCTAGCTATAAAGAGAGGTTGATGAGATGGAGGTTGAAGAGGGAACCTGATTGAGGTCTACAAAATCATGAGAGGTATGGACAGGGTGGATAGCAAGCTTTCTTCCAGTGTGGGGGAGGGGGCGGGGTCAATTCCTAGGGGTCATGAACTCCAGGTGAGAGGGGAAGAGTTTAAGGGAAATCTGCATGGACAGTTCTTTACGCAGAAGTTGGTGGGTACCTGGAACGCATTGCCAGCGGAGGTGGTAGAGGCAAGCACGATAGCGTTATGTAAGGTGGATCTGGACAGATACATGAATGGGCAGGGAGCAGGTTTAAATAGAGGATCGGGATCGGCACCGGCTTAGAGGACTGAAGGGCCTATTCCAGTGCTGTATTTTTCTTTGTTCTTCAATTTTTTTTCAAAGTTCAGCTTTCCATGCATCTCAACACTTGATTTGTTTATTTGTTGTTGAGGGTGGTTGTGACCCTTCGAGGGCTGCATTCAAGTTGCTAAATTTAAAAAGATTGGTGTAGGAATGCATGTGAGGAGCATGCTCATAGAAGGTTCATAGCCAGGCTGCCCAAATGGGCTGCTGCTTGCCAGGAACCCATGCAGGCTCTGGAATTGTCTCTTTGGCTGCAATTCAGATATTACAACTGTAAGTGGCCTCATTCCCCTTGTCAATTTCTACTGAAATTTTAAAAATTTTTTCACGGCAATAACCTAGAAATTAAATGGACGAAAACAAGGAAAGCACCCAATGCTGTTGTAGGTTTTTCCAAGTATGAAAATATATTTTTCCACTTTATTCTACCATCACTCTTGAACTTGAGGCACATGTGGTTGAAAAACTGCAATTGGGCAAACTTTTCAATTTTTCATTGTTGATGTGCAATATAGAAAAGGAAGGCATGGCTTGATATAGATAAAAGGAAATCTTAGGAAACTGGAATAAGCTATGAGAGAAAATGCTTTTTTTTAAACAGCCTGAGTTAACCACAAAATCTGATGCTGATTTATTTGAGAGGCTTTGAGTGTGCACAATTTTAGGAAATTCGTTTGAGGCTCACACTAAATCACAATAAGCAATGCCTGAAATTTAAAAAAAACACAAGTGCTGGAAATATGAGTTAGGTAGATTTGTGGAATGGGAAAGGTGAGTTGATGTTTCATGTCTCCAAGCTGTTGTCAGTTTGAGGTATGACGGATTTCAAGCAAGAGAAAGGTTGGGGCTGTCGGGTGGTGTTGATATTTAGAACTGCAAAGGATGGAAGGCTGGAGAGATCAAATCATGACACGGGTGATGGGGCAAAGCTGAAGTTTGAACAATTAAAGAAACAGAAGGTTGGTTTGGAGAAGATGGAAATGGCAGAATGAATTGTATTGGTTTTATTTCCTTTGTTCTGAACTGGGAAAATTTGCGTTTTGTTTTCAATTTTGTTCCTACCCTCACCTTCATATGGTCCATTTCAGATTCTTCCACATTATGTATATCCCCATTTCTAGGGATAATATATTGATGAAAATTCACTGACTGTCACAATCATGTTGGCTCTTTTTAAAAATATGTTGTGGGCTGAAAGGATCAGTTAAGATTTGTTTTTATCTGCAAGATTCACAAAAAAACTAACTTTACACAGACTTTTTGTCTGTCATAGCAATCAGGCTTAAAGGGTCTGCCCATTAGGCCGCACGCAGCAATAAAAATGAGGACTTGAAGGAGCCATGTCAGGATTGAGCCATAGTTCTGGAATCTTTAGTGCAGTGAAAGTGTCCCTATCTCTTGCATAGAAGATCCATGCTCAAAGCTTGGAATGTATTGGTCACAGAGGTGTGAAGCCTCAGAGCACATGACGTGAAAATCGAGTTTTGTAACCCCACCGGGGATTGGGGGAGCACTACCTGCAGATCGAGAGGCCCTGTTTGAAAGAAACATTAATGCAAACATTCTTGTCACTTGTATTTATTTTTAGATAGTGTAACAGAATATTTGCAACCTGAGGTTTATACAAAATAACTTGGCAATCTGAAAAGATCAGTCAGTAAAGCCTTAAATATTTCGGGCAAGGTTGTAATATACAACAGATGGGTTTGTCAGTATGTTTCGCTGCACCAGTGAGAGCTTTCAGATGTAAAACTGAAGGAGGTCGGTTGATGGTCTTGATCATCACCATTGATGTTGCGGCTGTGAGATAGTGGTTTAAATATCAACCGCAGAATTCAATTAGTAATGCTATTGTTACTGTGCAAGGTTAAACAATCATAGATTTTAATAAAATTGTGAAAGACCTTTTAAAAGAAGTCATCCCTTGTGCAAAATTAAAGCAATGGCAGATTTACATTCTAGATGGCATTCAGTTTTCTATGTTTTTGTTAAATGAGATGCTTGTGCTGCTTTTGGTAACTTTATCCTCCAAGCAAGGAGGATTTACTCTAAATCTTGCAATGTGCTGTATCAAACCAGTGCTTGCAGTTAGTTTTGAAAATAGACAGTGCTGTTCTGGCTGTCAGCTTGGTCTGTTGCCCCCTTGCCTGACTTTAGGATGAGCCCAACCTGCTTTTTTATAAATTGCCAGCTGCACAATGAAATTGGATAATACATAAACAAGCACCAAGAAAACCATGCCAGCAGATTTAACTAAACTGACATTTCCTAGCTGTCTGTTCCCAGCAGCTCATTAATAATAATAATAACCAAAACACCTTCTTTGGCTGATCACTTAAAAATAGCGAAGTGCAAAAATTGCAGAGCAGGTTTCTAATTAGCAACTTAGATTAAAAAGAACTTGATCTTTGCAGAATGAATATACATTTTAAGTATTTTCGTGCTTATGAGACAGGCAGATTAAAATCCTGTGTTTTTTTTAAAATAGCAATACATGGGTTAGCCTGTGATTGTCCTAAATATAATGTATTTTGATTTCTTGGGAAGGTTTTCACCTCAGAAGGAAAAAAATCTAGTAGAACCAATGCTTCTGGACTCTTTGTGATGGAGTCTCTTCTGTCAGATTCCTTCAGTGCAAATTAAATGTTAAAAACAGATTTTGATATTGAGGACTTTAACAATGTTGCTTTGAGATAAAGAAATAGGCAGAAGGACACAGACCTGTAACAACAGTGCTATTAGGGTTCTATGGCCAAAGCCTAGGTAACTGGTCATGTTTCATCAATGTAATTCGAGCAAATGAACTGTTGCAGGTATGAAAACTAGTGATTTTATAGAGTGCTTATATGATGTACAACTTTTTTAGAGTCCTGACAGGATTTCAACGACTTGACATCACGTTATGCAGTGATATTGAAGCAGATAGCAGAAAAGCTAGTTGAAGAGTGAATGTATTATAAAGTTTCTGAAAATCTTGAGGGAATTCCGGAGTTTAGGTCCTTGGCAGCTTCAAGGTATAATAAACTCCCTTGTTCAATTCCCATGACACAGGCAAGAATTTCAAAGAAAATTTACCAATTTTATAAAGTTTGTTCAAAAATGTCAATTTGTAATTTTAATCTTGCAGCCCTTTTTTTACAAAAAATGGTTTGTTCTATCAATCCTGTCCCATTTCTTACTGTTTAAACATTCACTCTATCCTCCACTGGTGCACAGGAGCTGCAATGTATATCATCCACAACTCGCTGAGCCTCCTCCCTTTCCATTCCCACGACCACTTCGGTATAGGAGAACAAGGGCAGCAGATACATGGAAACACAACCAGCTGCAAGTTCAGCTCCAAGCCACTGAACTATCTTGAACTTGGGACAATATCATTGTTCCTTCAGTGTTGTATGGTCAAAAGTCTGAAATTCTTCTTTTAATATCACTGGGGATGAAGCTGCACCACGTAGACTAGATGTTCAAGAAGGTGGCTCCTCCCCACCTTCTCAAAACCACTTTGGGATGGATGATAAGTGCTGGTCTTGCAAATAACATACTTATCCAATGCACAACTTAAAAAAAAAACATAATAACTTCAAGTTTGATTTCTCCACTGAATATGTTTAACCAGGACATTGATAACTACCATGTAAAGTTTTACTGAAGATGTTACAATGTATATGTAGTAATTGTATGTGGTATAATTTGTGGGCGGCACGGTGGCACAGTGGTTAGCACTGCTGCCTCACAGTGCCTGAGACCCAGGTTCAATTCCCGACTCAGGCGACTGACTGTGTGGAGTTTGCACGTTCTCCCCGTGTCTGCGTGGGTCCCCTCTGGGTGCTCCGGTTTCCTCCCACAGTCCAAAGATGTGTGGGTAAGGTGAATTGACCATGCTAAATTGCCCGTAGTGTTAGGTAAGGGGTAATTGTAGGGGTGTGGGTGGGTTGCGCTTCGGTGAGTCGGTGTGGACTTGTTGGGCCGAAGGGCTTGTTTCCACACTGTAAGTAATCTAATCTAATCTAAAAGCTTAATGTATCCAACTAAGTTACATGGAAATACTTGTCATGTACCAGACCACACCCTCCATCACATGAAACCCACTAAACATAAATGAAATGAGCCTTTGGTTCAGAGCCTAACATTTGTTTTACTTCTCTGCCAGTCGTTTAAGATAGTGCAATAAAGTAACACCTGTATCTGTCAGTTTTTGTCTGCCAAAAGAGTAACAAGTTAAAAAGAGAAAATTCAAAGATGTGCAAGTTACATCTTGTGTTCTGAAACAATGTCAGGCTTAAAGTCAGTTAAGAAACTTTAAAATGAACTTTTCTATCAAATTCAAATATTTTCGATTTTGAATCAGAAGAGGGCTAGACAATAATGCCAGCAAATGAAGCCATACCACAACTATCTGTGTATCTTAGCCATGAAATGATCTGTTGTAAGCTATTCAGAACCTCCATTGTGGCTACAAGAGCAGCTGGGAATGCTGCAGTGACTATTTTCCCACAACCTGCTCACCATCTCCAAGCTACAAGAAGCTTGACACCGTCCAGGACAAAGCAGTTCACTTGATTGGCATCACATCCACTTTTTCTACTTTCATTTCCTTCATCAACAAGATGTACTGAAATTACACTCTTTAAAGTCACCTTTAAGCCTGCAACATCCGTCATCTGGAAGGACAAGGGCAGTAGATTCATAGGTGCCAGTCTCCTCTCCAAGTCACACTATCCTGCCTTGCTGGATCAAAATCCAGAAACTCCCTTTCTAACAGCCCTTCAATGGTTCATGAATCAGCTCAACTCCACCTTCTCTCGAATTAGGGATGGGCAATAAATGCTGTCCTAGACAAGGATGCCCACATCCCATGACTGAATTTTAAAAATTCAGGTGCTTCAGGCTTCACTTCAAACTAGAATTTTGCTTTAAAACCTGAATGGGTTCTGTTGAACATTTCAATGGGACATTGATGATTCATGGCTATGCTTAAAACAGTCGTCAGGTTTACAAAACATTCTTATTCTTGGGATAGGAAGAATCGTATAGTAGATTAATCTAAGATATATGGCAGAACTAACTTTCTTTCTCAGTTTGTTTCCTTTTTTGTATGTCTTCTTATTTGAATCTATTGCAGAGACATTCATTCATTACAGGTAAGCCTATGTTAATAAATTAATCTTAATTATTCAGGGTTTTATTTCTCAAGTCCCTGAGCAAGGAGGCACTTTCATTGATCAGACAATGTCAATGGATTGCACCAGTGAGTCCAGCAGTGAGAAACCACATTGAAGAACCAAGCATTGTCGTCATCCATGCCTGCTCAGTGTGATGGTAGCTTCCTGAATTCTTCACTTGTCATGTTTTCCTTGGTTGCTAGTATTCTTAATCCAGGAACAGAATGGTGCAGGATGGGAAGGCCACATTTGTATAAAGTACTGAGTGGGATACTATATTGCCAATTTGCTGTCCTCCAATATATCAATAGATATTAAAGATACCACAATGTTGCTGTTAAATTTGTATGGAGACTTTTGCTGTTGGCCAGTTTCCCTGCCTGGATCAGTTCCATTTTTAAAAAAAAAAATTCATTGATATTTAATTTCATTGCTTGTGGGAAGGAATGCATTAATCTGCTGCCCAGTTTCTTTCTTACCCTTCAAGATGATTCATTATGTGAAGTATTTTGACATTTTTGGATCATATATTGTTTTTGTTCATGTATATTTTGAATCATTCTATAAGTGAAACCTTTCTGCATTGGAGTGAGTTTGACTCCTCTAGTTTTCTTTGGCCAGTACTCGGTTGGGGCAGTACTCAGTGAGTATGTTTCAAAATAATGTAAAATCTTAACATGGTGATCTTTAATTACAGGTTTTGAGTTGCTTGTAATGCAATATTTTGCCTCCGTTCTCCAACAGTCTGGTGATATTTCATTGGTGGCTAATAATATGTGGCAGTGTTCTCTGGTGTAACTTGAAATGGCTGCAATTTTTAGATTAGATTAGTTAGTGTAGAAACAGGCCCTTCGGCCCAACAATTCCGAAGAGCAATCCACGCAGACCTACTCCCCTACATTTACTCCTTCACCTAACACTACGGGCAATTTAGCGTGGCCAATTCACCTAACCTGCACGTTTTTGGACTGTGGGAGGAAAATGTATAGGTTAGGTGAATTGGCCATGCTAAATTGCCTGTAGTGTTAGGTGAAGGGGTAAATGTAGGGAAATGGGTCTGGGTGGGTTGCTCTTGGGACGGGCGATGTGGACTTGTTGTGCCGAAGGGCCTATTTCCGCACTGTAAGTAATGTAATCTAATCTAAAAATTGCAGCCTTTTCAAGTTACACCAGATAACAGTGCCACATAAATTGTCAAATATCCGACAAGTGCAAGTTGACATTGATAAAACCATCAGTGCCAATTCCTTGGTGTGTTTCAGTAATGGCTAATCAAGGTTGTGAACAGTTTTGCTTTGAAGGGAGGTGAATTGTCACAAGTTCACTGGTGCAACAGCCTTGGCAGGGGAGAGCACAAGGCTGAGGAAATTTTGTCCATCTGGTCAGTTAACTTATTTGGCTGGATAGTTGGTTTGAAATGCAAAGTGATGGAAACAGTGTGTGTTCAATTCCTGTAATGGCTGAGGTAACCACGAATGCCCTGTCTTCTCAACTTCACCATTTGTCTGAAGCGTGGTGACCCTCAGGTTAAACTCACCACTAGTTGTCTCTCACTAATGAGAAAACCAACTGGATTGTGGTGGCTTGCATTTTTAAATATTGATATTCATTCTTATGAGGCTTGATATCAAATTTTGACTAGTAATGAGCCTATGAAACACATTGGAATGTACAATTTTGTCAACGTGACCATATCAGTGTAAGTTGGTGATCAGGCATTTTTAATATTTGGAATTCAAAAGGAGTATCACGGCAAAAACAATGTATGCCAGATTTAGCACCTCATTTAAAATCTTGTACTAAGGATGCAATAATAGTACTTAGAGCACATCAAGAGGATTATAAAAATCATGAAAGACATTTCCTATTTGACAAGCTTACTGAAAATTTTTGAAGATATGATTAATAAAATGATTGAGAACTAAATGTGTATTTGGGTTTTCAGAAAACTTCTGATCAAATCCCACATAAGAGGTTAGTGTGCAAGATTAAAGTACATAGCTTTGGGGTTAATGTACTGGCATGGATTGAGAATTAGTTAAGAGTGGAAATAGTACGAATAATCTGGTCTTTTTCAGAACGTGGGTCTATGACTAAGTGGTTACCACGGCGATCAATGCTTAGGTTCCAGCGATTCTCAATACATATCAGCAATTTAATGGGGAAATCATATGTAATATTTCCATGTTTTCTGAAGACAAAACATTGAGGAGTTAACAACGGTGTGCAGAATGTAAAGAAGGTTCAAGGTCATTTAGAGAAGTTGACTGAGCAGATAATGGCAGATGCAGTATCATGTGGTTAAGTGTGAAGTTATCCAATTCATTAGGAAGAAGTAAAATGACAGGAATATTTAAATGGTGACAGAGTGGGAAGAGTTTATATATAAAAGGATTTGGGTATCCTTGTACACTTTTCATTGAAAGCAAGCATACATGTGTAATAAGAAGTTAAGAGGAGCAATGCCATATTGACCTTCAGTGCAAGAGGACTTGAAGTGGAGCAAGAATGCTTTGCTGCACCTTGGTGAGACCACCCTTGGAATATTGCATTCAGTTTGGGTCTTCCTGTCTTTGAAAAGACGTACCATAGAGGGAATGCACTGAAGGTTCAGCAGGTAGATTCCTGAGATGGCAGGATTGTTGTATAAATGAAAGATTGGGTCTATTGCGCTTCTACTCACTAGAGTTTAGAAAAATGAAGAGATCTCATTGAAACATTTAAATTTTAACTGGGTTGGACATAGTGGATGCAGCAGTGATATTCTCCCTAGCAAGGGGCTCATAAATAAAAAGGTCATGATCTCAGGATATAGGGTAGACCATTTAGACCAGAGAGGAGGAGAATAATCTTCTTTCCAGAGGCTAGTGTCTGTGAAATTCTCTGCCATGTAGGCAGTGGAGGCTAAGTCTCTAAATATATTGAAGTATTAAATAAATTTTTATTACACAGTAAATGTATTAAGAGGACAGAACTGGAGTGTGTTAAGTTAGAGGATCAGCCATGATCATGTTGAATGTGGAGCAGACTTGATGGGCTGAATGACCAACTCTTGCTGCTATTTTTTAAAGTTTCCATTATACACACTGTTGCTTTAGTTCACACTGGCTGATCCTAATAAAAAACACAATTTTGAGTCTTATTTTCTTTAAAAATGGTCTGATTATCTTTTGTTTCTTCCTCCTGTTCCATATATAATAATTGAAAGGCTTTCTTCCAGTGGAAGGCTATTTCCCTGCATCCTGGTTTAAGATGGAAAGAAGCAACAAGTTCTATTGAAGCCGCAGTTTGATGAGACTACTGAGCATGAATTATTGATGGTTTGAAATAGCATCTCCTTCTGACTATTGAACTGTCATCATTGATTTTCAACCCTACCTGAAAGCATACCACTTGGTGTAAAACAAGTGCAAATGAACCCAGATAATACTGAGTGTGTGAGCATGGTTACACCAGAATATGATTTGAAATCAGTGGGTTTTTAAAAAAAAATTACACAGGCTCCTATTCAGCACAGTATCAACAATTTTTAAATCCTGCCTGCAGAATTGTAGAATTGACCAACTGTGGTGAAAAGCTATTGATTCGCACATTTGAGAGGCAGGTGAAAACAATACAGTAAGGAATACTGGACAATAATATTGTGCCTTTCTTCAAACAGCATGTGTCCTATCAATATTACAGTTGGGGGGTGGGGGTCACTGAATTAGGGGACGATGAGTCCTATATTGAGCTATGTTGTTAAAGTTTGGGAAAGGAATGTCTTGTACTTGCTGAAATAAAGCTAATAAATGCGGTACTTGTATTTGAATTTATAGCATGCCCTGGACACCGCTACCCCAGAGCCCAGATTCCTATAAGCAGCACATGGAGAGAACAGGCTGCAGCAGGTGACGCAGGTTGCTTTCTTGTGTGTCCATGTTCCTGTTTCTGATAGTCGCCAGATTTCTGTCGTGCTTTGGAATGCTCACACTGACTAACTTGTAGACCTGTTGTTCAGTTGTCAATTTTATTTTTGCTGCCTTTTGTGTTCGGTGCTTGTGGCTTTGCTGTTGTTTTGATGTGATTTTGTGATCTAGAGCAATGCCAGTTGATGTGCTGTTCACAAATCTAGTTCAGGTGTTTTGTTTTTCTTATCTGCCAGCTGCTTATTGCAATCATCATTGTCTATGATTGCAGCCTTAACTGGTTAGAGCTGTCTTAGTTTTGTAATTTAAAAAAAATGCCCCTCGAATAACGTGAATCATTTATTTTCAGTCAAGAACATTTTTTTTTGGTTTTGGAAATGGTATTGAAAGCATAAGGAAACATTAGAATTTTTCAAGTTTGAACACATGCCTTCTTTCAAACAGCAATGCCTAAAAACTTAGCCTCATATCTCCAGTGCCAAACTGCCACTTGGCATTGGCACTTTATCAGGAACAAAAGCAAAGGAAGGTTTGTTTTAACCTTCAGAGCAGGGTGGCATGAGATAGAAAAACGACAAATTGTAGGAAACGTTATTCTGCAGAAGTCACTTTGTCCCTTTGCTGCCCATTAAATAGACACAGTGAAAACAACACACATAATCAATTTATAGGCTTTTACTGTTCCTTCTCTGCTTCATATCTTTTGCTGTTACTGTGCCTTTTTCTATTACCTTGGATTTTAACGCCAATGACAGCTATTATGCTGCAGATGCTCCATCATTTGTCCACTCATGGCCAATACATCAGACTACTGCATAATGTATCAAAAGAGGGAAGAATAAATGAATCAGATAGGATAATTAGAAAATGAAAATTTTGCTAATTTTGCTACAAAATATTTAGTTCTGGGATTCACAGTAGTCAGTCCAATTCAGATGACTAACTTGTCGGTAATGCAAAATTGAAAAGACATGTATTACTTTTCTTTACATGTCAAATGCAGCAATTATTTGGCTTTTACTGCTAGATAGTAAGAGATGTATCAAAACCAAATTCTCACTGCAATACTTGAGCAAAAGCGTGAATTTAAACAAGACATCATTAGATTTTGCCTCACAAAACGCTCGGACAGAATGAGGCCATTTGACCGACTGTCGTGCTGCTGGCTCTTTTGAAAGAGCTAGTCAGTTAATTCCCTTCTTGTTTCTCTGCTGCTCTGCAAAAAAAATCATTCAACCATTCTTTTCATAACTCCAGTACCAATCATACATTTATGCAGATATGTTCAGTCAGTGGAAAGAATCTTTCAGCAATTATCCTCCTTTGATAATTTTGAATACTGACTTTACCCTCTTAGGATATTTCCAGCTGCTGAAAATCATCTTTAACTTGCATTACTTCAGTAAACTGGAATACATTTCTATGTTCTCATAGTCAATTGCATCCTGAGATCGCAGTTGAGTTTTGTCCAATTTTTTAAGACTTTTCCTGTAATTACTAGGCAGCGTAGAAAGGATGTTAATGATCTGTATGCAATGCAGCATTTCCTGGAATGGATAATTTGAAATAGTGTCAAACAATTTAATTTCACCTTCAGGATTATTTGTAGTAATTTTTGTATACTAACTTAGATCCAGCCTGCAAGTTTCATTGAGATGCTGGATTCTGTTTAACAACAGCATTATGTGCAGATTTGACCTACGCCAGTAGTCTCAGTACTTCTTTGTTAAAAAAAGTACTTAATCTTTCTCCTGTGTCCTTTTTTTGTTTTAAAGTGAATATAAAATTAAAGGGGCGTACAGATATCTTGGGAGATTACTTACTATGTAAATACTCTTTTCCGTGTCTGTCATTTCCTTCCCTTTCCCTGCCCCCTACACTGGCTGTAAAAGGAAGTGTACCAGCTCAGTTCTTTGGTGTTCCCTGTTCTGCATGGTTGGTTCTGTTGTTCCAGTTTCCGCAGTGTCCTGTAACAAAGCACAAATGGAACAGAATCAAATCTTCCATATTGGTTTGAGGAGGGTGGTGTTTTTAGAGAATAGGTTAATTGTAGAGCATGGGAGAGAATAGGTAAATCACTCATTCGAAGATAAGGATCCTGTGGCATTTCAAGCTATTCTGTTTTTTTTTAAAAATCAATAAGTCAATGAAAATGAGTGCTCAGGAATCTTTGGCAACAATGTCTCCTCAATTCCATTCAGGGTTAGAAACGCTATTTTCAACCTCAGCACTTTAAGAGGTTTAAAATAACCCACTTGCCTTTAACTGCCCACAGCACAGGGGCCTCCTGTTATGAACCTGCCTGGGAATCCAAACATCCAGCAACAAAATAATCTTTGTAGAAACTAGGCCATCTTTTGCAACAGTCAGTGTGCCATGTTCTGTGGTTTTAAAAGTTAACACCATTACTAGTCCCTTTGACCGCCTCTGTGTAAAGGTTGATGTGTAAGTTTAATATTGGTGGTGGGGGGGGTGGGGGTTGCGGGTTCAGTTGGGGATGATAGGATCCAGTTAAGTGAATATCCTTGGGGTAGTGTGGGTGCAGTTGGGGACAGTCCAGTTGGTCCAGAGTCAGGATGAAGGTGTGGTACAAGCTGAACTAACTTCTAACGGTTGAATTCTTTAATTACATTTTTCAGATTGTGGTGGTGAAATTATGGTAAAGTTCTATTCTGACTGCTAAAATATAATCAATCCTTCGTAACACGATGTAAGCTGAATGAGCTATCAAATTTGAAAGAAAATAGCACATTAACATCTGACAATTGTCTGAGAATGAATTATTCACAACTGAACGGAGCTGCAAAGTTTTGGGTTAGGTCTTTCTACTCGCAGTCTCATTCTTGCCTCTTCAGCTAAATATCTTCATTGTTGAGCAGTTTAAGAAGCAAAGTCATGCATGCACTTGGCATCAACCTTGCCTTCCTTATATGTTGAGTCGAGGGGATGTGGGGTCGGATTGAGTTGAGTTGTTGGGGTGTCAGATTGGTGATTGACTGGGGTCAGGGTGTAAGTTGAATTTGGCAGGCCAGGGTGTGATGTCAGGCCTGTTCATTTGGTCAGGTTAAAGAGTATTGGTGGGGAGAATGGGGGCGGGGGCATTCAGTTTAATAGTTACACAGAAGTAGAGACAAATTCTCACTTTCCCTGGGTAACTATTAAGCTTAACTGAGTCAGTGACCTCTAAACTCTCTCACTTTAATGGCTTTATTTTGAAGGGTTCCAGATACTGGGCAATCATCATCAGAAAATTCAATTTCTTGGGCAGTTGTAGAGTCAGATGTATAGCATGGAAACAGATCCTTCAGTCCATCCTATATTAATCTAGTCCCATTTGCCAGCACTTGGCAGACATCCCTCTAAACCCTTCTTACTCATATACCCATCCTGATGCCCTTTAGATGTTGTAACTGTATCAGCCTCCACCACTTCCTCTGGCGGCTCATTTTAGACATGCAACATCTTCTGTGTGAAAAAGTTGCCCCTTCGCTCTGTTTTAAATCTTTCCACTTTCACCGTAAACCTATACCCTCTAATTTGGACTACCCTACCCTGGGAAAAAAAGACTTTGGCTATTCACCCTGTCCATACCCTCATGATTTAAAAAACCTGTCAGATCACCCCTCAGCTTCTGATGCTCCAGGGAAAATAACCCCAGCACATTCAACCTCTCCCTGTAGCTCCAATCCTCCATGTTAGCCAGACAGCCTGTTTGGTTCTCATTCTTAGCAATTTAAAAAAAACAGTCAGTTCTTTTCAATATCCTGGGGTACCCTAGGGTTGCTCACAGCATCATAGACACTGATTTTCAATTCACAGAGATTCCATGGAGGGTTGGCAACCCTAACCAATTGAGCCATTTGCTTAAGTTTTGCCAATAAAGCCCAATCAAGTAAGAACTCTTGAAAGAAAATGTTGATTACATGGTCTTTGACTCAAAAAAAATTACATTGAGCATTTGCAGCAACACTCTAAAACATATACAAGCAAAGACATGAAAGCTATTGTGTTTTCATGCACCTCCTAGCTGTTGCCATGTCCAGTGATTGAATAGTTTGATTATATTTGTCAGATAGCAGTAAAATTGAGATGAAGCTTTCATTCTGTCTGACATTTAAAACACAAACAATCCTTCAAAGCATTACTTGAGAATGAATGAGTGATTCAGAATGTGAAGAAAATTGCATATTAACGTCTGGCTTTTGACTGAGGATTAATGACTCCTCTATTATTCACAACTGAATAGTGCTGCAAAGTTTTGGGTTAAATCTTACTGGTCTCATTCTAGTCTCTTTAAATGTCTCAATTTTTTGAGCAGTTTAAGAAGCAAATTCATGCATACAATTTGCATTGACATTACTCTATGTATTCTGTAATCTGTGGGGATGATGGTGGAATAGAGGAAAGGGGAGACAGTTGAAATATAGAAGACTGCAGAATGAAGCTGAACATATGAAACAAAAGTTGAAGTGAGAATTGAATCTCATTGAAAGGTGTTATCTCCAACAAGAAAATGCCAACTGCCTCTCCTTAACATCCAATAACATTCCGCCCACCCCCCATCCACAATGAACATTGTTTTTTGCACAAAACGTAGTACTCAAATCAATCTGCTTCTATTAATGGGTTAAAGGTTTGTGGGGAGCAGAAAATGGAGTTGCGGTTGAGTTGAATTCAGCTGTGGTTGTACTAAATCGCAGAGTTGATGAGTAAATTGCCTTCTCCCGCACCCACTTCATATTCTTATTGAATAAAAGCAATGTTGTTTTGCATTTCATTGTTTGCCTCTGGGGACTTTGTATTAATCATCATTGTTGCCAATTGGTTAATTCTAAAATGAATTTATACCTTCTCATTTGAGTTTTCATGAATTGTAAATCTTAGATTGTTTCATAAATTGCCTTATGAATCCAAAAATTTAGAACCTTAACTACTTTGCATGTGTTGCTGGAAAAGCGCAGCAGGTCAGGCAGCATCCAAGGACCAGGAGAATCGACATTTGGGGCATGAGCCCTTCTTCAGGAATGAGGAATGACACTTTCCTCATTCCTGAAGAAGAGCTCATGCCTGAACCGTCGATTCTCCTGCTCCTTGGATGCTGCCTGACCTGCTGCGCTTTTCCAGCAACACATTTTCAGCTCTGAACTCCAGCATCTGCAGACCTCACTTTCTCCTCCTACTTTGCATCATGTAAATCTAAATCTCAGAAATGGTGCTTTCCATTCCTGTCTTTTTTTTGTGCTTGTGGTCTTTATCAAGAATTGTTTTGACATTTTCATTTATTAGTTTATATCTTTTTTTAAAAAATTCATTATTGGTATATGGGTATGCATTTATTGCCATCCCTAGTTGCGCTTGAGAAGACTGAATTGAGTTGCCTTCCTGAACTGCTGTGTTCATTTCGCATACATATACCTGTTAGTATTGTCGTTTGAGCTATACCTATCCAGGCAACTGGGGAGTTTTTCGTGCTTATTTGTTGCCTTGAATGTGGTAGACAGACTTTGGGGAGTTTGGAGGTGGGTTACCTGCTGCAGGATTACCATCCTCTGACCTGCTTGTCTAACCGCAGTGTGTACAACTAGTCCAGGTCAATTTTTGGTTAATGGTAACCTCCTGGTTATTGATATTGGGGATTCAGTATGATAGGAATGATTCAAACCAATGGTGAGTTTTCCCCGATCACCTAACCTAGTAAACTGTTGAATTCTAGCTCCCAATTTATATTGTGATCCCTTTAAATATTCTTGAATATCTTCAGTTAGGTCTGTTTTCCCCTGTTTGGTCTAACACCTAGAATTTACAGATATCTATTGTACCAACCATAGAATTGGGACTTTGACAAGCTCCTATTACGCAAAATCCAACTTGAGCGCTCTGGCAAATAATTTTGCATTTTTCCATGTGATTATCTATTTCTTTATTACTAGGTTTCTGTTTTACAACAAGAGCTAAGCCATGTGTGCTCTGCATGACTCCAGTGTACAATGGTTTACTCTACCCTTAATTTTACTTTGGATTTTCTATAATCCGTGCTTATACTTACCAAATTAGAGTACACTAACTGACATGCAATGAGACATCATACACACGTGGAGGGAGAGAGATGCAATTTCTTATTGTTGGTGTCTTCTTTCCATTCTGTTACCATGGCCTTATGTTGACTTAATGTTCAACCATTTTGCTAGTAAACCTTGGAAAGGAAAGCTTCCCCTAAGGTCCTCGAGACTTGTGATAAATGATCTTTTAGGTGTTGCTTAAGTCCTCATCCTAATGTTGGTAGTTGTACATAAAGTATTCTTGTTCAGCAAATTTGAATGCTTTTTTAAGACACTGTGCACCAGATGCTGGAATAGATAGGTAAAAAGAACTCTCATTTCTACATTTCATCTGTTGATTTCCTTCCAATTATTCAGGAAGGGTATTTTGCTGCATCATTGACCTGTTCTTTATAAATCTAGTGAACTTTGATTCTACCCTGCCCAACAATTAAACATTATCACATCACACGGTTTGTCTTGATTGATCTTGTTTGTTCTTTATTTTACAATGTGTGAAAGTACTTTCACTTTCCTTAGTATTTTATCCATGTACTTTTCATTTTTTCATTTCAGACTTCTTTATCTTCAATCTGGATTAAAATATTTTTCTGTTTTTGTTTTTACGGAATTTATAATCCTTTTTGGCTATCCTTGTAATCTAGTACATTTACTCATCACAATCTCTAACCCATCCTTAAATGATTTTGTCTCCCTCCTGTTTTTCCTTTGCACCATTTTTCATTATTGCCTTTTTTAAAATCAGTCTTACATGGCTTTTCCTGATTGATTCATTTCATCTTTCTTTTGTTGTAGGATTAGATTTGATGGTCCTTTGACCACTGCTGAAATGTTCTCAATTTTACCCACTCAAAACCATTATTAAGTAACAGCAGAGTAGTTTGCCACCTTCCTTTACTCATTGTTGCTGTGTATGTATCAAGAAACATTTTGCTTTGGTTGTATGAATTAAGCTGGTAAGTGTCTCAAGTATATCTTTTTAGATTAAAATTTACAATTATTGTTCCCTTCTCTTCAACCCCTCACCTTTTGTCTCTTGTTCAGTGTAAACTAATCTCTTTTTTTCATTCCGGCTTACTTTCACTTTTCTGTCATTTGTTGCTAACTCTCCTCTTCCAAGTCATTTAACGTCAGAGTTTTTGTGGTTCTACTATGAATGATATTTAAAGTTGATCTTTTAAAAAAAAGTCTAGAAATCGATGAAATTTGCTTTCTAATATTGTTCAAGTGAAATTGATCCATTTTAAAGACTTGTCCTCAAAGTTCTGACTTTCTTAGCTTAAATACAAATATCTAACTTTTTAGCACTGTTAGAAATTCCAGGTCTTGAGTCGAATATTCTGTTGAGGACACGGGGGTGCTGGTCCACCAGTAATACTTTGAGCATCTTGGGTTTAGAATATTGTGCTGTACACTAAAATTTAAATCTCTTAGACAAAGTCCAAGGATAAACTTTGTACTTCGAGTTTTATTTCAACCAAGCGCACACAGGGTATCACAAGCGTTCAGAGTGTTGCCCCTTTGTCAGGTGAGTTGTCTTGACCTGACGAAGAGTCTATGATTTGTGATGTCAAATAAACCTGTTGGACTATAATCTGGTGTCATGTGATTCCAGACTTTGTCCATCCCAGTCCAATGCTGGCAACTCCACATCACAGATTGGATCAAGATGAATCTGTTCAGAGATTTTACTTCTGGGGCTGTAAACTTGGTTCTCCTGACCAAGGAAATGGCTGTGGAACTGAATAATTACTTTGCATCAGTCTTCATGGTGGAAGACACCAATAGTATCCCAAACATGCAAGAGAGTCAGGGGGCAGAGCTGAATATGGTGGCCATCGCCAAGGAGAAGGTGCTAGAAAAAGTGAATGGCCTGAAGGTGGATTAATCAACCGGACCAAATGGTCTACACCCAGAGTTCTAAGAGAGAGTGTGCAGGTATTAGTGGTGATCTTTCAGCAATCACCGGAGTCAGGGAGGGTCCTGGAGGACTGGAAAATTGCTAACGTGACACCCCTGTTTAAAAACGGAGTAAGGCAAAAGACAGCAGAAGCCAATTAGCCTAACTTCAGTCATGAGAAAGGCTCTGGAGTCCATTGTGAAGATTGAAATTTCTGAATACGTGGAAGTGTATGTAAAATAGGGCAAAGTCAGCATGGTTTCATCAAGGGGAGGTCATGCCTGACAAATCTGCCAGAATTTTGAAGTAAGAAGCAGGTTAGACCTAGGAGAGTCAATGAATGTTATCTATCTGGACTTTAAGAAGGCCTTTGACAAGGTGCAACACAAGAGGTTGCTGAATAAGATAAGGGCGCATGGTGTTAGAGGCAAGATGCTAACATGGATAGAAAATTGGCTGTCTGACAAAGATTACGGAGAGTGGGGATAAAAGGGTCCTTGTCAGGGTGGCAGCCAGTGACAACTGGTGTTCCGCAAGGTTCAGTGTTAGGACCACAACTTTTCACTCCGTACATTTAATGATCTAGATGAAGGAACTGAGGGCATTCTGTTGAAGTTTGCAGATGATACAAAGATAGTTAAAGGGACAGGTAGTATTGAGGAAGAGGGGAGGCTGAAAAAGGATTTGGACAGATTAGGAGAGTGGGCATAGAGGTGGCAGATGGAGTACAATATGGAAAAGTATAAAGTCATGCACTTTGGTAAGAAGAATAGAAGCAAGGACTATTTTCTAAATGGGAAGCAAATTCAGAAGACTGAAGTGAAAAGAGATTTGGGAGTTCAAGTCTAGGATTCTCGAAAGGTAAACTTACAGGTTGGGTCAGTAGTGAGGAAGGCAAATGCAATGTTGGTAGTTATTTTGAGAGGACTTGAATATAAAAGCAGTGATATATTTCTGAAGTTCTAGAAGGCTCTAAACACTCTCCATTTGGAGTATTGTGCACAGTTTTGGACCCCATGTCTCAGGAAGGATGTACTGGCCCTGAAGTGTGTTCAGAGGAGATTCATGTGAATAGTTCCAGCGCAACATATGAAGAACATTTAACAACTCTGGGTCTATACTTGGAGTTTAGAAGTGGGGGGGGGGGGGGGATCTAATTAAAGTTTACAGACTACCAAATGGCCTGGAGAGAGTGATTTTGGGCAGACGTTTCCATTGCTAGGACTTAAGGACACAGCCTTGGAGTAAAGGGAAGACATTTTAGAACAGAAATAAGGAGAAACTTCTTCAGCCGGAGAGTGGTGAATGTATGGAATTCACTGCCACAAAAGGCTTTGGATATCAGGTCATTTGAGTATATTAAGACAGAGATCCTTGATTGTCGAGGATATCGAGGGTTACAGGGAGAAAGCAGGAGAATGGGGACAAGAAACTTTATCAGCCATGATTGAATGGCAGAACTGACATGATGGGCTAAATGGCCTAATTTCTGTTCTTATGGTCTTATAAGTGTGACAATCGGATGGAGACTGTCCCCATTGATAGGCTAATCAGCCAATGATTGCTGTTAAGGTGAGCATCAGTAATCATTGGTCCATTAGAACATGCCATAATCAGCAATGTTCCTCTGACCATTATTACCTGTTGTGTGTCCTGGGTAGTTCTGTTGGAGACAGCTGGAACCTGCATTGGCAGGTGAGTTCAACATCATATGGTTGTTCATATTTTCTCCTTTTATGAATTAAATGTAGAAGTAAATAATTGTTTATGGACTTTTGTATAATTATATCCAATACATTAGCACATTTCTGCAATGACTCAAAGAGCTTCATGTGATGAATTAATTAGTTTCAGACATGATGAAGCATGTAGATGAAACACGGTAGCAATTGGTTGTTGCACTGTTCGCCATCAGCACCTCTGACTCTTGCAGTGCTGAACTGGAGCATTTGTCCAGCAGCTCCTTTCTTGGACTCTTGCTTTATGATCCAGAACTGGTAAATGAGCTTCATTATTGAATGTTCAGCACAATGGATATAACCTTCAAATTATTCACTTGTGTGTCACATTTTTCTCCTGGTGATGAAAATGTAGAATTTCAAGATCAATGTTGCTACTTGTGTCATTTGTTTTTAAAACTGCTGACACAGGGCACTCTTGAACCGGCTGCGATCATCTTTGGAGGCTTGGATTTTATGCAGCTTGTCGAGCTGGACAATGACTTCAGGGTCCACTTGATTGTAGAGAAGCTTTGTGTAGGATTCCGTAGCAATAAGGAAACCTCACTTGATGGAGCTGGAGGGTGGAAGCAGCTGACATGGGATTTTGAGCTGCCAGTGATCTGTTGACAATTGGGTTCCTTCATGAGCCCACTAGCACTCATTATCCCACTACACTTTAGTAGTGGCTTAGGGATCAAATTAAGGTGGCAAACATCTCCTGAGATTCTCTGAGGGTTGCCCAATAAAGCCTGTCTAGTTTACCTACAGCTTTCCAGAAGTAGTATCCCTCACTATTAAGCACTTTCACCCACACTGAAAGCTATTTCTTTGTCTCCAACTCCCTCCCCTGTGATTCCTGTCTTGCCTTTGTTTAGCGGTGGCCTAGGCTTGCTCCAGGATCCTGGACTTTAGTTTGATGGAATATCACCAGTAGCCATGGCTCCCGTTGGCGATGTCTATGGACCAAAGTTTGATTTTTCCCGGCAAATGGAAACTTCCACCATTAGTAGCCTTAACTGTGGAGCATTTACCATAGCCAACTGCTAGGTTCCTGAAGGGAACTTTAGTCTCCCCCACTAAACTGATGATTAAGGCCACCCCTGTTGATTCACCAAAATCCAGGTCATAGATGCTCAAAACAGTATTGAGTATTATTGCATTTGTGGTGTAGCCCTCCTCAAATGCCTGTGTCACTGCTCATCCAGTTAGGGGAACAGAAGGCACATTATTCCTTTCTGTCCTTCACCCGGAGAATAATGTTTTGTATCATTAACATAAGCTGAAAATCCATTAAATCTGTTTCTATTGTTTAAAAATCTATTCGTCCTTTCAGCTATTGTGCCCTGGGGGAAAAAAAAGCAGGCTGTGTTAACCCTGCAAAATTTAATGCCAGTGCATTCTGTCTGAGTGAGGATTAACTCCACATGGTGCATTCTGTGAACAAGCAAAGCTCACATGTTTCTGATCTGATCACTGGGGAGAGTAAAGACGCTGGTTCTTTCCAATTAATCTTCTCCCAGGGCTTCATTCAGCAACAGATACATTTGATTTTTTTTTGTACAGATTTACTAATTAGAAGAATTGTCTTTATTCCTTGATTTGATTAGAAGTGCTTTTTTAAAAAAAACAGCAAATAGCACTTGTAAGCTCTGAGGTACGCAATTTAACTTAACTTGTAAGGCTTGAGTCAATTATAATTACTATATTAAGTAGTTGTGGAGCTGTAAAAGTTCCCAGTCCTGTTTAACTATAAGAGCATTCTGGACATGTGATTTCTGTGAAACCTGTGAAAATATCAGATTTATCACAATAAGTATGAAAGACTAACTTCATGTGGGGAATGGGATGAATTGGGATATCAACTCATTAATTCTGGTTAACTGCGTACCTGCCCCCTGTTATGTTCTTTTGACTGATCTTGTTCTTGTTCTTCTTCTTCTTCTACACACCCATCCACAGCGGTATTGTTTATGAACCCTTGCTAATCGCTGCTCCTTTGCATGGTCAGTGGCATCCCTGAACACTGGTATATGAACATATGAAAGCATATGATCTCTCTGATTGGTTGGGTGTTATTTATCCAGTTTCTTCAGGCTGATAGCTATCTTACTGATATCACTTCTTGTCATCTTCTGACTACAGTCATAGAGGTGTACTGTACAGCACGGAAACAGACCCTTTGGTCCAACTCATCCATACTGATCAGATATCCTAAATTAAACTAGTCCCATTTGCCAGCACTTGGCCTATATCTCTCTCAACCCTTCCCATTCATGTGCCCATCCAGATGCTTTTTAAATGCTGTAATTGTACCAGCCTCCAGCAGCTCATTCCATACACATACAGCCTTCTGCATGAAAATATTGTCCTTTAGGTCCCTTTTAAATTTTTTTTCCCCCTCACCCTAAACCTATGCCCTCTAGTTCTGGACACCCTCACCCCAGGGAAAAGATCTTGTCTATTTACCACATCCATGTTCCTCATGATTTTATAAAATAATATAGACAGATCTCAGCAAAACATATAATCAAAAACGAACCCAGTCGACTCACTGTTGTAGATTTACAGCAAGGTTATGCTTAAAAACTATGCACTTAGCTTCTCTTGTGCTGTGAGCTCACCCATGCAGGTTCCTCCAAGGTCAGCTGTGAATTTCGCTGTCTGTAAATTTTTCTTAGAGGCACTATGATATCCAGAGATACTTGAACTCAAACAGCAAAGGCAGTATCTGTGCAGATTCACTGCAGTGTCGGTGTAGGTTTCTTTCTCTGACCATGTGGTCTCTGTCTTTGTCCCTCTTCCTCCTTTTTAAAGTGCTGTTGTTTGACTTTCCTCAAAGTTCTAAAACAATGGAACAGCTTATAGAACAGTAATTATTGCTCTTGGAATTTGAGGAAATCGCCTCCAACACCTAAAATACCTCAAAAGGAGCGGCTCTTAAAGGCAAACTTTCTTCCTGTCCTCCATCTTGGATTATCCACAATCCTAGTTCCCTAAAAAGACAGCTTTGTGGATAAATCACATGAAGTTACCTTTAATTCAGCAAATATTAAGAAATCTCACAGACTATCAAATACTGAAACAATTATTTAAACTCTTAAGAGCAAATTACTGCAGATGCTGGAATCTGTACCAAAAACAAAGAATGCTGGAGACTCCAGCAGGTCAGGCAGCATCATGAAGAGAAAGCAAGTTAATGTTTTAAGCTGAAGTGTGGAGGAGACAGCATTTATGCTATAGTTTGTTGTGGAGGGAGGCGGTAATGGATGGGGTGGGGTACAGGGGAGAAAGGATGTTGATAGTTCAGAATAAGTCTTTGTCATGTGAGAACAGCGGAATATTGCCAGACTGCAAAGAACAAGCAGTCACACTGGGGTAAAGGGGAGGTGGGAGAGGATATGATGACAGAATGTAACAAGTACAGTTAAAAGAAAGAGAAGGAATGGAAGTGTGTTCACAATCTTAATATTGAGTTCAACACCTTAAGTCCAGAAAGCTGTAAAGTGCCTCGTCTGAAGAAATGTTGTTCCTCCAGGTTTCACTGTGATTTACTGGGGCATTGCAGCATGCTGAGGACAGACACGTGAGTGTGTGAGCAGGACACTGTGTTAAAATGACCAGCTGCGGGAAGGATGGTGTTATGCTTGCGCACAGACCGGAGGTGTTCTGCAAAGTGGTCACCCAGCCTGCATTTGGCGCCTCCAATATACAGCAGATCACATTGGGTGCAACAAATACAATACACAAGATTGGACGAGATAGAGGTGAAATGCTGCTACACCTGGAAAGACTGTTTAAGCCTTTGAAGGTGAGTAGGGAGGAGGTGAAGGGGCAGGTGTTGCACCTTCTGTGGTTACATGGGAAGATGCTGTGTGAAGCGGGGTCGTGTTAGTGATTAGAGGAATGGACTAGGGTGCCAGAGGGAACAATCCCTGTGAAATGCAGATGGGGACATGTGGGGAAGATGGTGCTGGTCATGGCATTCTGCTGAAATGGTGGAGAATAATCTTTTTGAATGCAGAGGCTGGTGGGATGAAAGGTGAGGGCAAGGGGTTCCGATCCCACTGTTGTGAGTGATGGAAAGGGGTGAGTGCAGAAGTATGGATGATAGGTCTGACACAGTTGAGGACCACCTTAACCACAGTGAGCAGAAACCATTGTTATAGAAGAAGGAAGCCATGTCAGCAGCATTGTTTTGAAAGGTGTGGCATCATCTGAACACTGTGTGGCATGTAGCAACCAAAATATGACCCCCTCAATTCGGCTATGACCTGATTAATGGTGGAATTTAGCTATGATTTTGACCAGTGTCTGTCTCTGGAAGTGTCCAGGGTTTAATCCTTGTGCAGTTTTATTCTTTGAAGTTCCGCTGCTGAATTGTTCAGATGTTGGTTTCTTCTTCAGACTTTTGTCCTTGGGGTCTGTGATGTGATATTCGTGATGATTCTTTAGATTCTTTCATCCAAAATATTGCAAGTCTGCAGCTTGCCGCCTTATTAGAAGTAGCTTCTTTGTTCCTGTTTACATTTAGCCTTAATTGTCTGTTTGAAGACACAGCTTTCCTGCAGGTCCTTAAGTTCTTCTGCAGGGCAATCAGTTTATCTTTGTAGCGTAAAGCAGCCAGTTATCAATTTAATGTCAACCAGTTTTGTATATGTTGCTTTGAACCCCCTTTTTTCCCAGGCATGGCTGACTTGCTTTCCATCCTTGTATAGCTTTGTCCTTGTCCTTAATGGCTTACTCCAGACAGAATTATTGCTGATTTCTTCCATATGGAAAAGTTTATCTTTAAATCCTTTTAATCCACGAACAGTTATAAGAGCAACCTTTTCATTACAGCTTTTCCTTGTTAGTATACCAAGCTTATAGCTTTCAACTAAAGTAATGAGGCACTGCAAGGTAATTTCTGTTTTATGTCTAATGGTTACACCTGAAGGTTCTGCAGAGTTCCAGATCCTATCAATAAATTTCGGTTAAAAGAAACATTTGCTTATGTGTGACTTTGCAGTAACTCTTGCTTCCTGTAACAAGCTAATTAAAAAGTCACTTGTTGTTTTCCAGAGAAATAAGAATCTCATTTCCAGAAATCAAAACCTATCACTGAACTAATCTTAATTTCAAAGTGTTGTATGTACTTTGACATATTATATATTAATAATTGTTTCACTTTAAAGCACCACAAGTTAAAAATTAAGCCAATCAATGGCATAAACCTATTTCTTCTGAGTAATGTCAACCAGAATTTTGTGTAGTACATGTCTATTGACTTGATTAAGCAAATTATTACCACTGGAGTAATTTAACTCTTGTTCCACTGGAAATTTGGGTTTCTGACCCCCGTATAAGTATAGACTGTGTGTGGGCACAGTTGTTGAAAGAAAAAGTTCCTGTAAATCTGTAACTTTAATGTGTGGCATCTGGAATACAGTTTTATTTTGAATACATCTGCAATATCTTGTGACAAGTAACATTACATAATCCATCTGGCCCATATTTGTATAATCCTCAAGAAGCTGCAAACAGCTCTTTGAAAGTAATGCTTCATGTTCTTCAAGATGATGAATAATTTGCACTCTGTCATGAAAGAGCACCAAGCAAATTCATCTGTCTATTTAACTTCCCTTTACCAGAATCCAATTTTGTTTCTCTTCAGGATGCTAGGCATATTTAGCTTAAACTTAGTAATGTCTGTGTTCAAGAATTTATAATAAGAATATAATTGACACCATCTAAATGGAGAGTCTTTTGCTGCAAATTTTACAAGGGCTAATTATAATAGGACAAACTCAAGGAATTGAGTATTTCAGATATTTCTTGGCTACATCAAACCTACAATGTAATCACACCTTAGTTAAAAATCAAGTAAAGGTTTTAAGACCATGACTCAGTTTGTGCTGTTAGATTGCAGACTCTAACAATCCGGCTTTGAATTCCATTTAAGTCACGAGGCATCTTTATTCATGCATATTTGGTCTTAAGTGACAAGAAGACTAACTTAAAATTAAGTCAATTCAGTATAATAGGCATACAGCTCTTTCCATGTAGGTAATAAGAATGAAAATGATTGTACCTTGAACGGTGAAGAGGCGGTATTGCAAGCCTCGCTTAACAGTTGAAGGCTCTCGGTGCTTCAGCTGTGAGTGCAATTCAACTCCTTCACACAGTTGAGATCATCAACTTCAAATTGTGCCAATTTGTTTTCTCTGACATTTAGAGACTGATGTCCTTTTACTTTCAACATCCATGGTGAACATGTGAGAGAGCATTATCTGATACAATCAATGGAAGAAAATGAAAAACTAGGTAATGCTGGCTCAGAAATCTTGATCAGTCTTGGCATTGGTTAACCATAATCTAGTTGAATGGTGAAACATGTTCAAGGGGATAAAAGACCTACTCCTCTTCCCTTTTCTTGTGGTTTAGTAGTGAAAGCATGTTTAGGAGTCAGAAGGTTGTTGATTCAAGGTATCTAGGCTGACACTTCCATTTAAAGCTGAAGGATGGCTGTACTGTTGGAGGTTTCTGAAACATTGAACCAAAACTCTCATGCCACCCTCTTGGTTAGATGTAAACTATCCCCAGCACTATTTTAAGCAAACCGACATAATGTTACCAATATTAGATATGTGAATCATCATTGAAGCATATGGGGTGAAACGTATAACCAGAAGTTAATATTTAACTACTCTCAATAAGAAAATCAAATATAAGAACTATTTTCAGATCAAGGCCTGAAATTAATCATGCTTGCATTAATGATTTGAATTAATATGAAAATGTTGAAGTTATTCTGTAAAATTATTTCTTGAAGCATTGCAAAGGTGTTTTATGATTAAAGAGGATTGGTTGTGCAAAATTATAGTCTTGGTTGTTGACTTTGTATGTCAGTTTTCCCTGGATGCTATTTGTATGATTAAATATCTTAAATGAAGTATGTGACCCCTAAAAGTAAGCACTATAAAATGAACAACCAGCCTCAGCAATACAGGTATGATCTCCACCTCATGTTTCTCTCTGGTACTAATAGGCCTTGGAAAATTAACATTACTTTATAGTTCTAATGATACAGGCAAGGACATAATCATTTTGAGACTTCAATTATTGAGTTTGGTATAGAGATTTGATCTGAGCTTTAGACTTCACCCTGTTTGTGGTGGAATCTTGGTTATGTTGAAACATTTTAGGTAGGCTCAACAGAACCTTTCACTCAATTCCTTTCATTATGGGTTCAATTTAGAGAGTGTCACAAACTATGGTGATAAATGAGACATGTTCAATGTAGGGAAAGCGTCTCGGAACATTTTTTTAAGCCAAGGCTTTAAGGTGGATGACGTATTGAAATTCTGCAACATGGGAATACAGTGATGGATGATGTTACCATCCTCTGAAATTTGGGCATTGTACAAAATGGCTTGAGGACTGATGATTGATTTGCTCTCAGTGACATTAGAGGTTGGGTACCTTATCATCTTGTCAATCTCATTACTGCCTTAGTGTCCTGTGCTACATGGTGGTGTGGTGTTCTGGTGGTGTGCTATTTTTGATGTGTAATTTAGAAGAAGCAGTTATTTATTCAGGTCTAAACATTTCACTTTTCTCCTTGCAGAAGAAATGGAAGTTAAGCCTCCGTCATCAGCACAGCACAGATACGGTAATGCATCTCTGCTTTGTAACCTCTTTTCTTCAGCTAGCTGCAACAAAGCAATCACTATACATTTACAAACTTATCTTTACTTGAATTAAGCTGGAAAAAATAAACTTCAAATCTTGTAATTGATGTTCTTTTGGATTTGGTGAAGTTACTATCATCTATAATCAGACACTGTCCATGTTGGGCACCAGTTCAACATTACCTAACAGTTACTGTTCACTGACATAAGATTGTGGATCTCGGGAAGTGGATGATATTATTGAAATTCTTTGTGAACTGGACATTGTAATTTTTCTGATGCTCTAATATCTCTTTCTTAGCTTCCAGGATATGAACAAGTTATTGAGACCAGGCCATTGACAAACTAGCATTTAGCTTTATTTTCAAAGTGCTTAATCTGAGAATAAGGTGCATAAGGAATTGCAGTCCATTTGAAATACTTAATTTAATATAATCAGTATAAAACATATTCCATTGGGATAAAGATATCGATCAAAATAATAAATTCTTCACCTTTTAAGACACCACTAAACATTTGCAGAACCTTGCTCCGTTCTGATTCGCTAACCAGATCTCTGCGAGCATTATTTCTGAACTCTTCTTTGCTCAGCTGGCCAGAAGGCAGAGGCTGGACATCACTCATGTCTGCTGGGTTGAGAGGCTGGTCAAACTGGGATATAAACTTCCAACCATTGAGACAAATTGAAAGTGCCAGTCCTGAAAGTGTGTGAATGTCAATCGGAAAGATATTAATTAACCTCCCCATTATCTCAGGCTGAATTTAATGCAGGACACCATTCCTTCTGTTAGTTGAGCTGGATCTAATCCTTTGTACTGACTTGTAATTCTCATTCCCAAAAGCTGTATGCGCACTGAGTTCAGTTTACTGGCATGATCTTAATGCAAATTGATCTGAAATCTCCTATTTGTTGTGGACATATGAAATAATTCCCAAAGGCACCAAAATTATTAACTGGGTATCAATGTCTTAGACAAGTTCTATTCAAATTTCCTCTGACTATAGGAACACGATGTGATTCAATCACAGTGTCTTGATGTTGAGGTCAGGCCACGACTCTGCCATGTTGCAATTTTCCTCTCAGAATTACCAAATGAGAGATGCAAGAGGAGAAAAGAAAATATCTAAGAAAATTGTTCAGCTAAATGTAGAAAATAAAGTTTTCTGTAGCTTTCTGTAAAATCCTTTGAAAGCCACATTTAAGTGACGAATAGTTTGACTGATGATAATTTGGATTTGAGAGGGATTTCTGAATTTACAATTTTGATATTTTTGTAAATCTTGGTGCATAAAATGTGTAAATCAATATAGTTTTGATAGATTTAAGTGAAAATATATTTATTTTTAAGCTGACTGTTAGAATTATGTTGTGGTCACAAATTGTAATGTTTAATTATAGTGAGTTTCTATTTAATTTCTTACTTGGGGAAAACACCTTTCAATCAATTATGTTTATGTCTTACAGTGTTTCTTCACAGTGCAATACCTTTCATTGGGTTTGGTTTCCTGGACAATGCTATAATGATTGTCGCAGTAAGTACTCCACCTATGTCCTTTGCTTCATTGTTTATCATAGACACTAATCTTAAAGGGAACATTTTAAGAAATGTGACTAGACTCTAATTGACATTTGGAAGGATTGGAAAGGAAATTCTTATTGGATTTGATTTGGGGTGGGAAGATGCCTGTGTGGAGCACAAAATCATGAACATTAGACTCTGAATAGCTAACTTCCATGCTGTGATTCAAGGGTAAGTCTACTATATAGGTTTTGTATAGAAGCAAAATGTATCTGTACAGTGCTTCACTGCAGGCAGTACAATGTCAGTTTGAACAAGGGGAAAAAAAAAATCCTTTTTGTTTGACTTCAGTCAGGTGACATCTGAAAGCGTGGCAACTGGGGACTATTTAGACTCCCTAGAATGTGGAAGCAGGGCATTTGGCCCAATAAGATCTGGAAAGCATCCCTTCCAGACCCACCACTCTACTCTACTCTATCCCCATAACCCTGCATTTCCAATGGCTAATCCATAATGGTCTGCATATCGCTGACACTACGGGTAATTTAATATGACCGATCCACCTAACCTGCGCATCTTTGGACTGTTGGAGGAAACTGGACCACCCGGAGAAACCCACACAGCGGGGGAGAATGTTTTCAGACTCCACACAGTCAGTTGCCCATGGGTGGAATTGAACCCGGGTCCCTGGAGCTGTGAGACAGCAGTGCTAACCACTGAGCCACCATGCCACCCCATGAAACTGGCATGGTGGATTACACCTAATTGTGTCTATGTACCTTCCAGTAATCAGATACATTAAGCATTCCTTGGCAATGGTATATTTGCATAACCTAAGCACGTAGGCAGTTTTTGTTTCTCTCTGATTAACCAAGCACCTGACGCTCATAGGTAGAATTAGAAAGAGAAAATTAGAATTTTTTACGGATGGGCTCAATGGCTTTTTTCTGTGCCATAACTTTTCTTTGATTTTAATTTTGGAAGTTTTGGAAGGTGATTTCTAGAACTAAAGGCAGTCTAAAATAGTCACAGAAGGACAGGAACAGTTGTTTAAGTGATATGTTGAAAGTGGCATTCTAATTATCAATTTGCTTTTCAATCCATCTTCCCAATTAACCTTTATTGTTAGCACTGACTGCAGAAAAGACAGGAGCCTCATTATGGCCTGAAGTCCTTAAACACAACTAAGGCTAAACGGTTGCAAAGGACATTGTAGAAAAATGCCATATTGTTCCTTGAGATTATAGTTAGCTTCACTGGGACAATGCAGAAGACAAAGATTGGGACATCAGAATGAGAGCTAGGTGGGTGATGAAATTGGCAAGTAAGGGGAAGATCAGGCTTACAAGTAGAACATTTTTGTGAAATCTTCTCCACGCAATGAAGCTTAGAGTAGTTATTAGATACAGGCCCAGGATAATGGTATGGGAAACGTGCAGGGAAATATTGCATCTCTTATGCTTATAGAGGAAAGCGTGTGGGAGAGGAAAACAGGAGCTGTAAGGATGAACCAAGGAATGTCATGGAAGGATTGGTTCCTCTATAAAGCTTAGAGGAAAGGGATGGGCATACTTTATGGGATTTGGGTGACAGAAGTTCATCCAGGTGAAAGGGAAACAAGATAATAGGCACCAAATGGTGGCCTTGCCAAAGACGGCCACATCCAATGAAATTATTTTTCAAGTTGCCCATTACAGTTCTGAAAATGGGAAAAAAAATAGGCAATTGGGTGGACTGCATTGCAGAATTACTTGCAAGAGAATGTGCTTACTGAAGGAATTACAAAGGAACTATATTTTGAGCACACTTGCAAGTGTTGTCTGCAGCAAGAAACTCTAATTTCTTGTTCTAGTTGTTTAAAGAACTCCCTGTAATTTGAGGGTTTTTTCAAAAATTACCATAGAAGAAATTCAGTGGAAATAAATTTCTAACAAACTAAAGTAAACAGGATCCTCAAGACAATCCATGAGTTAAATAGTTATCAGACCTCCCTATTTTCTCCTATAATTATTTTGCCATCCATTGTTGAAATGACCCTATTATAATATATCTCTGCCAGGTATTCGGGAAATTACCTGAATTCTAAGTGAGAATTGCTGGAGATACTGTATATATAAAAAAAAGCTGATTGGATTGTACTAGAAAAAGGGAAAGTGCTTTTAGTCTGATAGTAGATGCCACACTGGTTTTTCATTATTTTCATTTTTATTGTTTTATCAATTTTGATTTGAAGCAGTGAACTGGGAACTGTTGGCTAAATATGACTTTGGACTATAGTTAGCAGCTTGCGTTAAAAGGTAAACAGATCAAATAAACGTTTTTGTTTATTTGTGAGACCAGGCCTGAAAATTAATTGCAGGTTGGTTCCTCATCAAAAGATTCTGCAGACCCTTCGATATCAGAGGAGGTCATTATGTTTAAGCAGGTAGCAGAGTATGGCTGTTAATGAGGTCAGTACCTTTGGAATGGGTTCCAATATGTCTGGAAGGTATTTTATTCTCCAACAAATGGCAGATGTTGTGCGGTAACTGGGGCTTATGCTGGAGATGGTCAGTCTGTCAAGGAGTGGTTAGTGTATGAATTAGGTTTTGGACTCATGTTTTCTGTGAGAAGGAATCTGCCTGTTGGTGCTACAGCATAAAAATTTGAAAGCTTTCTGCCTAACTTAACATGAGCAGCTCTTGGAAGCTCAAACAATAGAAAACCAAGTTAAAAGCATGACTGCCTTTATTTGAGTGAACTGTAAAAGGTGACCCCAATCAACATCTTCAAAAAAAAAATCAACCAAGAAACAATCATCTATGCTGGTGAAACAACACATTGTGAAAATCACTTAAGTAATTTGCCAAGTTTTATTTTCTTTTATCTATCTATTTGTGTTTGTTTGTCTTTTGTATGAATGGAGCTGAAACCAAAGATTTTTGGGTTTATGGAACAGCTAAATTAGATTAGATCGTTTAACTTTGCTCTACTGAAGTTTATTGCATTGTTTAAAAAATTGCTGAATCTTTCACTTAAACCACAAGCTGGTGTTGAGAATTGATTATTCACATAATCTAGGATTGAACATTCAAAATAAAGTCTGATTTAAGAATCTTTTTGTGGTCAATTTTGTGCCTCTTTGAAGTTTTTAATTTTACTCGGTTGTGAATACAGAAGGAGGGAGTCTGATTTGGTTCAGCTGTCTGTCTCCATGTCATAGTTCAATTGAGAAGACAGGACATTGGTTAGGCCACTTTTGGAATACTGTGTTCAATTCTGGTCTTCCTACCATAGGAACAATGTTGTGAAAGGATTCCGAAAAGATTTGCAAGGTTGTTGCCAGGGTTGGAGGGTTTGAGCTCGAGGGAAAGGCTAAATAGGTTGGGGCTATTTTCCCTTGAGTATGGAGGCTGAGGGATGACCTTACACACGTTTATAAATTCATGATGGGCATGTACAGGATGAATAGTCATAGTCTTTTTCCCAGGGGAGGGAAGTCCAAAACTGGAGGGCATTGGTTTAGGGAGAAAAGATTTAGAAGGGATCAAAGGGCCAACTTTATCAAACAAAGGATAGTGCATGTATGGAATGAACTACCAGAGGAAGTGGTACAACATTCAAAAGACATCTGGATGGGTATGTGAGTAGGAAAGGTTTAGAAGGATTCGGGCCAAATATTGGCAAATGGGATGAGATTAATTTGGGAATCTGGTTGCCATGGACAAGTTGGATTGGTGGATCTGTTTCTGTGATGAACAGTTCTATGACTCTGAGCTTGGGATCAAATGGTATGCAGTATTAGACTGAAACTGACCCAGTATTATGAAGTTAAATATTTTATTATATTGTACTGTACAGCAATGATTTTCTAGTTACCTTTTAGAGTAGCACTTTAAAATGAGCCAGACCTTAACATGTGCATAGCTTAAAGTAGTGAAACATTTTATTACAATATTAATTTTTGCTCTTTTTCTTAGGGGACACAGATTGAGTTATCCATTGGAGTTATTTTTGGCATTTCCACAATGGCAGGTGAGCATTCTTAAAATAATTTTAGTCCCTTCAAGAAATCTTTGAATTGCTTCTGGGTTGTTGTCAATTTTGTGTACTTGGGAATGTTTTATTCCCATCTCGCCACAATTTTGAAATTGGTCAATTCCGAAAGAATTGGCTGTCACCCTGTATAGCAAATTGTGGGTGTAACACTTCGATGGAAGTTAGGTTTCTGACCGAGTCATGCAGCACAAAAGAGACCCTTCAGCCCATCAACTCTGCACCAATTTGTCCACACGAATCCCACTTGCCAGCACTTGGGCCTTAGCCTTAAATGTTATGACATTTCAATTACTGTTCAGGACAGGACATGTTTACACGGCAGCAACCGGATGCTTAGTTTGCTGAAGCAGCCAGCATGACAGACTTGGTTCCCATTATTGTGTATCTGTAGGCAGTTCACAAAGTACCTAACTTTCAAACAAATATCCACTGGGCTTCAATTACCTCTTAATGGTTTTTCTGTTTCAACTTACTCAAGCACATGTTTGTGTTGGCTACCACATTACAAGATGATGTTACACCATTAACCTGGGGTCATGAAGACAGCCAGTATGCTTTAGTTATCATTACCTTCAGTTTCTAGCTGTAAGTGTGCACGTCTGTGTCCTTATAAAACGTATGCCTGCCAGCTCCTATTTGTCACCATCTCAATTTCTTTTCTTTGGTGGAAGATCTACTGTTTAATTTTTTTATTCATTCATGGGATGTGACCATTGCTGGCTTGCCAGTATTTATTGCCCATGCTTAGTTGCCCTTGAGAAGGTAGTGTTGAGCTGCCCAGCTTAGTGGTATTATTGCTGGGTTATTAATTTTAAGACACTTAGGTACCTGGGTTCTAATACTGCCACGGCAGAATTTAAATTGTATAAAAATCTAGAATTCAGAGTCTGGTGAAACTATGAAACCATTGTCGATTGTTGGAAAAACCCATCTAGTCCATTAATGTCCTTTAGGGAAGGAAATTGCCAACCTTATCTGGACTGGACTACATGTGACTCCAAATCCACAGGAAAATGGATGACTCTTAATTGCCCTATAGGTAATTAGGGATAGCAATAAATGCTGGCCAAGACAGTGGTGTCCTCCATCCTGTGAATGATTTTTTTTTAAAAAAACATCCGCTGCAGTCCATGTGCTCTAGGTGACCCACAGTGCTGCTAGGGAGTAAATCCTAGTATTTTGACCTGGCAAAGTGAAGGAATGGTAATGTATTTCCAAGTCAGAATGGCGAGTGGCTTGGAGGGTAACTTGCAATTACTGGTGTCCCTATATATATCTGTTGCCCTTGTCCTTCTAGATGGAAGTGGTCATGGGTTTGGAAGGATTGGTCTAAGGAACTTTGGTAAATTTCTGCAGTGCATCTTGATATCCATAAGGAAGTAATCCTTCACTACGTATTCCATCTCTTCAAATAACTCTCAGAACATATAGGTCAATTACAGTGCAAAATGATTTACATTTGTGCTCTGTATTTTGTTCAGGTTTAGCAAAGTCAACTCTTGCAATTGTATGTTAAGAACTTATTTCCCCAGAATGAGAAATAGCTTTTGAGAAGCCCATTAATTCTTATTGGTGCTGCTAATAAGAAAACATCATTAGTTCAAAGTTTGTGCGAAGATTTGTAGCTCGGGTGCTCGTTGTTGTGGTTCTGTCGCCGAGCTGGAAGTTTTTGTTGCAAACGTTTCGTCCCCTGGCTAGGCGACATCATCAGTGCTTTGGAGCCTCCTGCGAAGCGCTTCTTTGATGTTTCTTCCGGTATTTATAGTGGTCTGTCCTTGCCGCTTCCGGTTGTCAGTTTCAGCTGTCCGCTGTAGCGGTTGGTATATTGGGTCCAGGTCGATGTGTTTGTTGATGGAGTTTGTGGATGAATGCCATGCCTCTAGGAATTCCCTGGCTGTTTTCTGTCTGGCTTGCCCTATGATAGTAGTGTTGTCCCAGTCGAATTCATGTTGCTTGTTGTCTGCGTGTGTGGCTACTAGGGATAGCTGGTTGTGTCGTTTCGTGGCTAGCTGATGTTCATGTATGCAGATTGTTAGCTGTCTTCCTGTCTGTCCTATATAGTGTTTTGTGCAGTCCTTGCATGGGATTTTGTACACTACATTGGACTGGAACAATGGACTGACAGAAGAGACACAACAAACAGTGAGACAAACTGTCGTACCTATGATGATAAGGAAAAGACAAACACATAACCTCAACACCAAGGAAAGGGAAGCACTGAAAGCACTAAGAAACGATAAGAACATAATCATACTACCAGCAGATAAAGGCAGAATGACGGTCATCCTAGATAAATCAGATTGCATCCAAAAAGCACAACAACTACTCGCAGATACCAACACCTACCAAATGAAGGAATCTGACCCCACACCACTACTCACCAATAGAATAAATAACACACTAAGGAATCTACAAAAAAACGGACAGATAACCAAAGCTGACCTACAAAGAATGAAACCGGAAAGCAGCAACACCCCCAGATTCTACGGACTACCTAAAGTACACAAACCAGACATCCCACTCAGACCCATAGTATCACTACCAGGGACACCATCATACAAATTGGCCAAAGAATTACAACAGAAACTGAAACACCTGGTCAGCGGATCCAAACACTCCATACAATCAACACAGGAATTCTTGAACATCATCAGAAATATACACATAGAAAAGAAGAAACCATGATCTCATTCGACGTGACGGCACTGTTCACTTCGATTGACAAAATCCTAGCCAGAGAAACAATAGCCAACCTACTGGACATACAGAACAGAAAACAGGATGCGGAACCTATCAACAAAGACGGCATACTTAAACTACTGGACTTGTGCCTGACTACACACTTTACATTCAACAACCAGATATACGAACAAATCAACGGAACACCCATGGGATCACCAATCTCGGGACTCATAGCAGAGGCAGTTATGCAAAGGTTAGAACAAACAGTCCTACCACAAATTCAACCCAAACTCTGGGTCAGATATGTCGATGACACGTTTGTAATCATCAAAAATGCGGAAATAGAAAAAAACACACCGGATCATCAACGCCACACTCTCAGGAATCCGATTCACGAGAGAAGAAGAAAAGGACAGCCAACTCCCATTCCTAGACGTGATAGTACAGAGAACACCGAACGGAGAATTCACCACAAGGGTATACAGGAAAGCAACACACACAGACCAAGTCCTAAACTATGAAAGTAACCACCCCAACACACACAAACGAAGCTGCATCAGGACACTATTCAAAAGGGCCACAACACACTGCAGTACACCAGAACTGCAAAAAGAAGAGGAACACCTATACAAGGTATTCGCTAAAAATGGATACCCGCGCAACTTTATCAACAGATGCCTAAGAGAAAGACCACGGAACGAGGACTAGCCACACTACCATACATCAGGAGCGTTTCAGAACTGACAGCCAGACTACTGCGACCCTTAGGACTCATAACAGCACACAAACCAACAGCCACGCTCAGACAACAACTCACTAGAACAAAGGACCCGATACCCAACATGAGCAAAACTAATGTGTACAAAATCCCATGCAAGGACTGCACAAAACACTATAAGACAGACAGGAAGACAGCTAACAATCCGCATACATGAACATCAACTAGCCACGAAACGACACGACCAGCTATCCCTAGTAGCCCCACACGCAGACAACAAGCAACATGAATTCGACTGGGAAAACACTACTATCATAGGGCAAGCCAGACAGAAAACAGCCAGGGAATTCCTAGAGGCATGGCATTCATCCACAAACTCCATCAACAAACACATCGACCTGGACCCAATATACCAACCACTACAGCGTCAGCTGAAACTGACAACCGGAAGCGGCAAGGACAGACCACTATAAATACTGGAAGAAACATCAAAGAAGCGCTTCGCAGGAGGTTCCAAAGCACTGATGATGTCGTCTAGCCAGGGGACGAAACGTTTGCAACAAAAACTTCCAGCTCGGCGAACAGAACCACAACAACATCATTAGTGCATGTTATTGTCTTGGTTTTATTCAGCATGAAGCAGTCTTTTTACAAGCCAGTGAAATGAGAGAAACTGTGTATTGTCATGTAACTCAATAAATCCACTAGTTATTTTTAGGCTTTTCATACCTTCCATTCAATTTCTGACTGTGGCTTGAAGAACTGCTAAAAAACACAAAGCAAGTGATATAGCCTGATGTGGCTCTTACATTTACACCCAAGAAAACTGGTTACATTGCATTTGTTGAAAGGCAGAAATATGGACATCAGTAAAACTTTGCTCCCTCGTCCCCCACCCACAATTTATCTCCCGCCTGACCCTCCCTCTCCCCTCCCCTTGCTCTCATCCCCTCGCTCCCCCTTCTCCCCCCACAGATCTCACTCCTCATTCTCCCTTACCCCACCTCCTCGCTCCCCCGTCCCTGTCGGCTGCTCTCCCTTCCCCCGGTCTCTTTCCCCCACCCCCCAACTTCTCGGTCTCCTCTTGCCCCATCAACCCCTCGCTCTTGCTCCAATTCCCCGCTCTCCTCTCCCTTTCCCCACCCCCATGCTCTCCCCTTCCTCCCCCAATTCCCCACTCTCCCTTCCCCTGCCCTCCCCACTCCCTTCCCTTTCATGTTGAACACTTGACAGTATTTTCAGTCATGGAAGACATTGCCACTTAAATTCCAAGCAGGTACAGGGAGTCACCAAAATAATCCGAGCATAAAAACGGTAATGGGAAAAATAAGGATTGAAAAAAGGCCCCAAGTTCAGATTAATTCCATTCTGAAGGTTTAAAAGAAGTTGATAAGATGATTTTAACTGCCCTAAACCGAGTACAGCCTACACTCCAGGCACACAGTGCATGGTAACCACAGGGTTTCAGACACAAGGAGCCATTCGACATTCACTGTTTTGAAGTATCAGGCCACATCTGTTTGTGTCCAAGAGTGACTGTCTGCCGGGTGTTATTAATGTCGTTACAAAGACCACTTCATTTCCTGGTCCTGAATTGTGTTGAATACAGCAATTGATGAGCTCGAACCATGTCTATCACAACGGGCGAATGTGCACTACGGGCTCCCACGTGTTCGCAAATCCATTAAAGAAATCACAGGTTCAATTCCCAGTGTGTGCCGAGTTTACTAATCAGGCAGGCAGTGGTGAAAGATCCTAAAATTACCATCTTGGGATTATTGAGGGAAGAAGTCAGCCGGAGTCTGTTGTAATTACTTTCCAATGAGTCCTGCTGCGTAGTATGTACGTATTTGACTGTCAGGGGAGAGTGGAATTGGCGATGTCCGTCTCAAGTGTACCCTCGGGCAACTCACATGATCAAGAATCTCCTCTCCAAATTAACTGTACTTCAGCATTGTGCCTTCAGCAGAGGGAAATAAATAAAGTTGTGCCGTCTAATTATTTATGAAACAGACCCAATTTGTTGACCTTCTGTCTATAATTTGACTAATTCTATCCTTTCTTTATAAACCAAACAGCTGCAGCGCTCGGCAACCTTGTGTCTGACGTAGCTGGCCTGGGGTAAGTATAACTTATGAATTTGAATAATTATAAACACGAGGACTTCAGATTAAGTTTTTGTCATATTTCTAGCATTTCCCCACTTTCCTACAAGCCAGCGGTTCTTTGGGCACTGTATTCAGCTGAAGGATGTGTTTTTAATGAGCAGTATGAAACTAACATTGCTGTTGAACTGTATAACTTCTGACAAATACTTACGGCCATATTTTTACTTTATCAGCTTCTATCAACTTTAACTGTTCAACTTAGATTTTGATAACAAAGACAGAGGTGCTGGAGAAGCTCAGCAGGTCTGGTAGCATCTGTGCAGAGAAATCCGAGTTAATGCTTCAGGTCCCGTGACCCTTCCTCAGAACTGACGGTAGCTGGGAAAGTGTCAGTTTAAATGCAGAAGTTATGGTCGGAGGAGGAGGTGAGGAGTACACGATAGGTGGGGATGAATTCCAAGAATAGTTGGACAGACAAAGGAGTGGATAACAATCTGCCAGGGAGGGTGAACAGCTGTTAATGTAGACTGTTAGTGACGATCAATAGGTAGTGAGTAATGGCAGATTATGTAATAACAAGTCCTGTTGTGGGAGGTACACACATACAAGGCCATGACACACTACATTGTTAGCCACTAATAGTCTCCATTAACATCTATTCCGTACCCCTGACAGAATGTTATCTACCCCTTTGTCTGTCTAACTGTTCTCTCTCCTGGTGCTCTAGACACACCTGTCATTTACTACTTACCCCCTCCTCCTACTCTATCTTCTGCATGTAAAACAACATTTTCCTAGCTACCATCAGTCTGAGGATGGGTCACTGGACTGAAAGCTTAACTCTGATTTCTCAAGCAACTTCTGGTTTCGCTTCTGATTTACAGCAACCACAGTTTGTTCAGTTTTTATTTAGATTTTGGTAAATTCATTCTTTGATCTACATATTTTTGCTGTGCCAGTTATTTCAGTATTTTGGCTCAGGAAATTGGCAGGCAGTGAAGAAACAACTAGGTGATTAAAAACTGTAGGTCCTGACAGTATTCTGGCTGGAGCTTTTGGAAAAAATGTATTTACAGGATGAGGGTGTTGCTGGCTAGGCTAGCATTTATTACCTATCCCTGGTGTCCTAAAGAAGGTGATGGTGAGTTCTGTTCTTGAACCTGTTGGTGCAGGGTTACCCAAAATGCTATTAGGAAGGGAGCTCCAAGATTTTGGCATGAAACATCCCATGTCAGGACTGTTTGTGTCCTGGAGAGAAACTTATAAATTATGGTGTTCCAGATGTCTGGTACCTTTGCCCTTCTGGTGGGAGAGATTGTAGTTTGGAACGTCCTTTCAAACAGGCCTTGGTGTGTTACTGCAGTGCATCGCATAAATGGTACGCATGCAATGAAGAATATGAACGTGGAAAGTAGTGGATGTGGTATTAGTCAAGTGGGATGCTTTTTTTTCTGGATGGTGTTAAGTTTCTTGAACTTTTTTAAGCTGCTTCCATCCAGGCAAATGGGGTGTATTCAATCATGCTCATAATCAGTGCCTTGTAGATGATGAACAGGCTTTGGGAAGTCAGAAAGTGAGTAACGTGCCACTTACCTAGCCTCTGATCTGCTCGTAGTTTTTAAATATGTAGCCTAGTTCGGTTTCTGGTCAATGGTAGCCTTCAGAATTTTGATAGTTCAGTGTTAATAATGCCATTGAATGTCAAGGAGTGATGGTTAGATTCTGTCTTAGAGATGGTGATTACTTGGCGCTATGGTAACAAGCATGTTACTTGTCACCCCAAACTTGGAATTGCTGCATTTGGACATGGACTGCCATAGTACCTGAGAACAGAGTACAAGAACTAGGAGTCGGCAATTTAGCCCCTCGAGCCTGCTCCATCATACGATCATGACTGATCTCAAATTGGCCTTAACTGCACTTTCCTCTCTGCTCATCATAAGCTTTCAGCCCATTACTAATTAAAAATTACTAATTAAAAATAGGTCTATTCCCTCTTTTAAACTACTCAATATCCTGGTGTCCACTGTGTTCTGGAGTAGTGAATTCAATTGTTTCAGACCTTTTGAGAGAAGTAATTTAGAGTCATAAGGATGTACAGCATGGAAACAGACCCTTCGGTCCAATCCATCCATGCCGACAAGATATCCCAACCCAAAATTCTCCTCAATTTTGTTTTAAATCTGCTATCCCTCAGCCAAAGAGTATCCTTACCCTAAAACTGTTATTTCTATCCCTCGTTCTAGATTGATTCACACAAGTTCACTTTTTTTTCAATCCCCTTCAGCATCTTGTATGCCTCCATTAGATTTCCTCTCATTCTTCTTAGCTCCAGAGAGAATTCATGAATGGTGCTGAATATTGTGTAATCGTCAGCAACCATCCGCAATTCTGACCTGATTCAGATGGAGGAAAGGCCATTGAAGAAGTAGCTCGGCGTGTTTGGACCAGGACACTAGTTGTGCTCTAGAATGAGCAGTGTCCCAGCCAAACTGCTCCAGTACAGCTAAAAGATTTATATCTACTCGACAGTGGAAAATTGCTCTGATCTATTCTGTCCTTGAAAGTTGGACAAATGTAGCCTTTTATTGTCTTTTTTAAAGTGTGGGGTTTCATTAGGACCACCAGCTCTGGACTTTATTACAACCTTGGCAAACTTGGGTAAGAGTTTATTTGAAGAATGATGGTCTGCTGGTCATATCATTGCATTAGCAATCCAGAGGCCTAAGATAATGCTCTGGAGACTTGGGTAAGGATGTCACCAGTGCAACTGATGAAGTTTAATATACTCTGGAATACAAAGTTTATCCCTGTGATTTTGACTATGAAACAATCATCAATTGTTGTAAACTAACTTCCTTCAGGGAAGGAAATGTCCTAACATGATCTGGCCTACATGTGACTCCAGACCCATAGCAACATGGTTGGCTGTGCAATTGCCATGGCAAGTCACTCAGTTCAAAAACAATTGTAATGTTTAACAAATACCGACCTTGCCAGTGACACCTGCATCCATGAATGAATAATGAACATTTCAGATGAGATGAGGATTACTGCCCTTGATATCTGTGCAGCATTTGACCAAGAGAGATATCAACAGCCTTAGCAAAACTGAAGTCAATGATATTATGGAAAAGCTCCACAGGTTGTAGTCATACCTTGCTCAAAGGAAGATGCTTTTGGATGTTGGAGGTTCGTACAGGACGTGACAGGGTTTCCATGAGGTAAACATGATATCAGAATGGAGTTCTTCACTGATAATTCCAGTACTCAGTCCCATTCACAATTTCTTACCTACCCAAGCAATCAACATGCAACAAGACCTGCTGGAGGCTTGACTTGATCGTTGGCAAGTAACATTTGTGCCACACAAGTGCCAGGGTAAGACCACCATCAACAAGAGTGTGTAATTATCTCCCCTTGAGCTTCAGTGGCACCATTGCCACTGAATTCTCTATCAACTTCCTGAGGGTCATCATTGACCAGAAATGAATTGGCTCAGCTGTGTAAATATTTCAGGTCACAACAGTTCGTCAGAACCTGGAAGTTCTGCAAGTAACTTGCTTCTTGACTACTCAAAGCCTATCCGCCCACTACAAGGCACAAGTGAGGAATGTGATGGAATGCTGTCCATTTGCAGGATGTGTGCACCTCCAAACCGAAAGGCTGGTAATCTTTCAGGCAAAGGCAGCTTGTGTGATATCATTTCCACCGTCTGTTGTTAATGGAAAAAAGTCATTGCTGGCATAATCAAGTTTGAAAACATCTGTAGTAAGAGAAACTGTTAATATTTTAAGTTGTAAGTGACTCTAATTTAAAAGGAACCTTTTGAATATTCACTTCCATCACAAGCATGATGTACAACTGGCATGTACCATCTGCATGGTGTGTTATAGCGGTTTGCCCATGCTGCTGCTTTATCACCTTCTAGACCTGTATCCTCTGCCACTGAGATGTGTGAGGGCAGCAAATGTATAGGAACATTACTGAGAACATTTTCTCTCTCTCTCTCTCTCTCACACTCACACTCACACTCACACTCACACTCACACTCACACTCACACTCACACACACACACTATCCTGATTTGGAGCAACTGTACATTGTCGGGTCTAAAATCCTGGAACTCTACAACAGTATTGTGGGTGTACTGACACTGCACAGATTATAGTGAATCAAAAAGGCAGTTCACGAACACTTTCTTGAAGCGAATTAAGGATATGAGCCATCAGTGCTATATTTTCCAGCAGTAAACATCCCTTGAATATTTAAAAAAATTATATTCTCAGTTGTCTATGCTCTTAAAGACAAGAAATACACTTGAAGTACTTTCTCTGTACAACTGTTTTACAAAAGTAGTCTCTGTTGAACAGATATCTAAGAGCATTGACTGATTCGTGTACAAGATATATGCTAACTTATTCTTAAATGGAAATTTTGCAATCTATTAACCCATTCCACATTATATACAGATTGTTAGGTAAAGAATTAGATTTTAAAAAAAAGCACATGGAGTCATTGGATATTGTGTACTTTTTCACTACTTGGACTAATGAATATCATCTTTGGGTGGAGAGCCATCAGTTTCAGTGTCTGTTAGACAGTGGATAAACTGTTTTTGGAATGTTGGATATTTTGTACGAGATCTTTGGATTTGTTGAGACTGCAATACATTAGCATATTTCATAGATCTTACACAAATGAAAAATTAATCAACACTTTTGTCCTGCTCTATTCTGATTAAAGCAATTTAATTATTGAATGAAAACAATTTTGAAGAGTGTTTATTAGAATTTTAATGTGATGGGTCACATCAGTTTAGAGCAATTTTTTGACCCCTTAAATGAGGTCTTCACTTGTCTGTTATTGGAAATACACATTCCTTTGTGCTGTGTTATGTATCTTGTGCCTATATCATGTTGGCACAAAAACAAATTGCTGGAAAAGCTCAGCAGGCCTCACATCTGTGGAAAGAATTCAGAATTAATGTTTTGGGTTGAGTGATCCTTCAGTGCAGTCTGTTAGATAAATTTTTCCCCAAGAGAATTTAAGATTTCAGAGGAAGGGAATGCTGGGTACGAGCTAGGGAAGAAATCTGCAAACCATCGACTAATTTACATGCTGATTAGGTCCCTCAGGAATCGCGCATGTTTTCGAAAAAAAAGATAAAACTGCCTTCTGTTTTATTGTTTACCTATTCATTTCACAGAATAATTTAGATTATGTAAAAGATTTCTCACTTTTCAAACTTATAATTTTTTTACCTGGCAACCCTACTCACCAACTGTTGTGGTGTGCAAGAAATAGACGATGATTGTGAACTGAATTGAAGCTCGCAAATGCATTCAATTCAGACAGACGGTTGGACTAACCATTAGTTGAGATGGAAAGCAATACGTTTTTGTGATGTTAGTTCAATACCAACTTGTCTGTGTTAAAGTCTGTCCCAATCAGATTGGTTGGAGTGAACATTCTTTTGAACTTGGAAGTATTTGTAACATTCCTCCCATCTTGGAATATTATACAGTACATCATTTTTTAAAAAGGGCTATAAAACTACCCTGCTGTCAGGGGCACAGCAGTTTTTTTTTATTCGCTTATGGGACATGGGCATTGCCATCATTTATTGCCCATCCCTATACACACACCTACATACATGAGCCTACTTTAAAAAGGTCTGGGAGCTGACTGCTTGTTGCATTTCCTCTCTAGGAATATGTGATTATGACTTGATGTGATTAATCTAATGAAGCTTAATACTAATTTTGACTGCTTCAGACTTGCAGGGTATGTGGAGGCTCTTGCATCAAGACTGGGTCTACCAAGTCCTGATCTAAACCCAAAACAGGCTGATATGTGGCAAACACGACTTAGCTCACAGCTGGTAAGTGCTTACATTTTCAGTGACTCCTATGCTATATTCCCTTTCTCTTTTCCATATTTCCTGATTACAAATATCTCCGCAGCCTGCCTTGTATGTTGGAAAATATTATATCGGAAGCCAGGCAAACTCCTGTCCGTTCACATCAATTTACAGGCTCCTTGCTGCCACTTACACAAAGCAGTTTGGTTAATCTGCCTGCCATGAGAATTAGATTATGTTGGAATGAATTACATTTTACTGAATTACTTTGGAACTGGTAAAATTAATTAACAGGTTCCCATTGAACCTGTTAATCATCTGTATTGCATAACAAGTAACCCTTCTTTGGAAAAATAGGGGAAACTAGCACAGTTAACCTTCATGTTTAAATTATTTAAACTTCTCTGATCAGGTGTTTATCATCTTTTCCTCCAAAAGGCAAAAAAAAGAGATACTAAGTATCTTGCCATTAGTGTCATGGTAGAATCTGAGTGCTCACAAGCTATCTTTGTTTGTCTGGATGTGAAAGTCAGCTGAGAGATCGATAGGAACAGGAAAAGCTGAATCAATCTCTCGAGCCTGTTCCATCATTCAATAAAATCATGGCTGTCTGTATCTCCAATCAATCTACCCTCCCTTATTTCATAACAGTTTAAAATTTGAATTGATCTCACCTCAACAGTTTTTTCTGGGCAGAGGAGGTTCCAGACTTCCATTATCTCCTTGTATGAAGAAATGATTCCTGTCATCACCCTGTATGTACTCACTATAAGTTTGAGGTTCTGCTCTTGACTGCTGCCAGAGGAAATAGTTTCCAGCTATTAACTTGATAAAATGTTGAACCACCTTAAATGTTTCAATTAGATCTTCCTTTAAGTTTCTACCCAAACATTTACTACGGGTGTACTGTACAAATTATCATCCTGAGTAACTCACTTTACTCTCTAGTGGGTACAGGCAGATCCAATCAAAGACTGTTGTGACCCTTTCTTACAAAGGTAGACCAATCTTCAGTTGTGTTAGTTTGTCCAGACTGCCTCGGACCTTAAGTAATACAAGAGTGTACCTCGAGCATGGAAATTTTCATGAATGTTGGTGGATACATCATTATCCAGTGACAATAATATGGCTGCTGGAAGGGCTATATTTATACCTGGGTCTGATTTGTTTCTCTCTTGTTTTGAAGATTATGTGACGAATTGTAATCGTACCCGCATGGTGTTTCTATTTTGGCAAAATGTGGCCATATTTTGAACTAGGTGGAGCCTGCTCAAGAACATGATATCTTTGGATCTCTGATTTGTATTTGATTACTGTGATATGATGGGCCAATGGCATTCTAATATTTGTCTTCAGTATAAGATGCAGTCCTTGAGTACAGATTTGTGTTAAGTAAGGCTGGACTCAGTTCTCTGGTAAGCATCAAACTTCAGTTGGATTTCTTTTAAGGTGCTGAAGTGTTGTGGGTGATATCATGAGAACCATTCTATAATATCATTTCACGTACTGTTCCAGGTAGCCACTATTCTGCTTTTAACATCTTCAACAGAAGATCTTGTGGAAGAGACGAGGGAAAGAATGCAAATTAATTAGTTCAGAATTGGAAATCTGTTTTGTAAAGGTGGAGTAGAAAAATGGGGAGGTTATTGAATGAATGTGACAAACCTCCGTAATGGGAGAAAACCAACTCCTTTTTTTTTAAGGTGCTTAACTGTCCAACTTACCAGACACCAGGAAGGATTCTAAATGAGAAACTTCAATCCCTTTTTTAATCCACATTGTACTTGGGAGACTTATGTGCAGAAGATGGATTTATTGTGTGTATCATGGGTGTAAAGGTGAGAGGTACTCCTGCTTTGTTAGAAAATGACCATTTAAGCAGAAGGAAATCGGTTGGAGTCCCCTATTTTTTGACTGTTGTCTAGGTACATCTGGACTATGTCTGCTAGAAATCTGGAGTCAGAAAACAGTCGTGGTTACTATGCTCTGTCACACCAGCAAATATCCTGTTGAGACCCTAACTCTACTGTCCCAGTACAAGTGACAGCTTTGAGATGAACAACTGGAAAAGTGAACTTCTGTTGGCAAAGAGATTCAGGTACCAACTAAAAGGCCAAAATTAAATCAAGGACCATTATCTCACTCATCACCCAAATACCTTTCTTTAAATCCTGGATTACGTCATCTAGACTGCCTCGTTCTTTGATCTTTTCCTTTACCCCTTGTCCTGATAATATAGCTTCCATGAAATGGTCTGCTTGCTATAGTAGCATAGTGCTGTGGTAGCATTGAAGCTCTCGTGTACTTTTGGCATTGCTGAACTTGGCTGAAGTCTAGATCACAGTTGACACGTTCCTCATTCCACAAGGATATGTTGGCAGAATGTTAAGATATTTGCTGACTAGGTAACGCAGTTATTATTTGTACTTTGACAGAGGCTGAATTCTCTTCAAGAAGACAAAGTTCAAAATAGATTTGAATTAGCATACCATCTCTTGAAATTTTATGAATCATGAAGTCTGTTTCAGTTTTGAGGTTTTGTTTTGTGACATTTCATTATAGTATACTATCTAAATATTTATTTTCAGGGAAAGGTTAGCTCCTTCTGAGGAGCTGATTTTTCTGATTTGCTGGTTAAGCTATGCTATGCACATTAGACAATTTTCTGAACGTGACTCATTCATTCCACCCTGACTTGCCAAAAAAATTGAGTGAGCCATTTTGGATGACCACCTTGACACCACTGCCTGAGGATGTACAGACTTCAGGATGTGTGATTATAAGCTCAATGATCTTTGTTGTGTTGGGTTTTTACTTTTTAAAAAAAAAAATTCTAGTGAGCTAATCCAGTTTTTAAACTTGCTCAAAGCAGAGTTTAAATCAATTTAGACTTCAGAATTTTTCAAGGAATTAGCATAACTTTAAGATGAACTTAAGGTAACGTAAATTGTTACGAAAATGATAGCAAGAAAAGATGCATAGGTTTATCCAGCTTACACCCCCCCCCCCCCCCCCCCCCCCCAACCCCTACCCCACCCCCACCGCCCATGCTATTGCAATGTATTGAATATTTCAAATCACTCCACACTCATCCAGAGCCATTGTAATCTCCTGGGGGAGATCACTAATCAAATAAATGAAAACAAAGGCTAATTGGAAAGGGTGGCAATAACTGGAAAATTGACCTTTGAACCAACTGGGGAAGCCATCCAACATTAGACTAGGAGACCACCCTAGCCCTGATTAGTGTTATCATTGCAAGGTACCTCCCTTTTCCATGAAATGGTCTCTGCCTCAGCCTGAGATGGCTTCAGTTCTTGTGAATCAGTGTTCACCACATAATCAAACAGGTTCCAGAGGTGCATTGTTCTGTGAAAAAAGCCATAATTTCCCCCTTTGCACAAATTGTAAGAGAAATTCCTGCTCCTTGGCTAACTTGGTCAGTTCATTAAATTGGTCTACACAGTAACAATATATTGTCATCATTATCATTTAAACTGAAATTCAACCATTCCTAATTCTTTGCTTGTATAATTGCAGTAATCCTGCTCCTGCAGCTAATTAAACTGGGACATTACACTCATGGCCCTTCTATATCCAACATTGTATGCAATGAAGACCAGGCTTCAAAGGTGGTGTTTTTGGTGAGGGTAACATTTCCTCCAGTGGCTATAATTTTAATTTAAAATACTTTGAAACTCAAAGAACCCTTGTACAACAAGTAAATCAATGAACGTAGCATGGAGTCAGTGATGGAATTTGCGCCTCCTTTTTTTTAATAATTTAAGTATGATGTATCAGTGGAGATGATACTTAAATGTGCACATGTTTGAAAGGATTTACGTTCTCAAGAACTTTACTGATCCCTTCCAGGAAATTGGACAATTTTGTGTTGAGGATTCCACTCTTTAATTTCAGTTTTAATTTTGGATGGCTTTTTAGCTTTCTCCTTTTTAATATTAACTTGTTCCTATGAACTGGAGTCAGCATATCTTTGAATTGTGAAACTGTTTTGTTAAAGGCATCATTAATTTTAGGTAGTTTTTCATATCAGTAAGAAAAGAATCTGGTTACCACAATATCTAATGTAAATGGACCATGTCAATTCTTTGTGGATAGCTGACTAGGCTCTAGGGTCTAGAATTGCTTCCCTTAAACCCCTCTGTACTGTTACATTCTTTACCTCTAAGTTACTCCCTATATCCCACCAGTTGTCTGAAAATCTTTTCATAAGGTTGTGTAAAATTTTGTTTGAATACATTCCTGTTAAGACCCAAGGGTATTTTAGTACAATAAAGGCGCTGTATGAATTTAAGTGATAAGAGTACCTCACAAGTCAGGCTTTTTATTTCCCTTGCGCACACCTTGCAGCATTTTCTAAGGTTGCCTAATTCAGTTGAATAATTTTGTCCAGTACAAATGTAATTCAATTTTAAGATTGCCTGAACTTTTACTCAGAAATTGTCCGTCTAGATGGCGTGAAATGTTAAGTTTCTCATTTGCATTCAACTTTCATTCCAACCCAAGACTCAGAGGTTTTAGATGATTAAAAGCATCACAGTTGCCTTTAACTATCATCGTCTGACAAATGACCCTAACCCCTTAAAAAGCCTGAATTGGCATTTAAACAAGGTATTACCATGTCATTTATATTTGATCTGCTTGAACAAATAAATTACTGGCTTAAACTACATTATTTACATATTTGGCAAAAGTGCATTTTGTTTGTGTATTTTAATTTATTCGTCTCCTGTGTTTGAAGTAATTCAGGATGGTATGAGCCACAGCAGCAGGAAGTCTTGATTCAGAGGAGGAATTTGTGTGGGTTTAAATTATAACTGGGAACAGGATTTGGGTAATGTGAAGTATGGCTGGCATTGAAAACTTGATAATCAGCCATAGCTGCAATTGGACCTACGGGGTATTAACAACAGAGGGTGGCCTTATGGATAAGTCTGACTTCAGTGTGATTGAAGATTCTATGTTCAAGTCCAGCTGCAATTGCTTAGGCTGCAAGCGTTTGACAATAAAGATCTAAAGGGATGATCCACATTCTGTGGTTAACTAAATAAGGAAAGCATCAAACTTCAGGGAAAAGCATACACCTGTACAAAAGTGAATGGCAGATCATATAATTGGTGAGAATATGAAGAACTGCAGAGAATGACTTTCAATTGGGGAAAGAAATTGGAGTACGGGAGGAATACAGCTAGGAATTTTGAAAAAGATAGCCAGAGTTTTTGCATGCATTTTAAAAAAGCAATAGGGTATTGGTCCTTTCGAAAGTGAGAATCGCGAATACTAATAAAGATACAAAGAGCATTCCAGTACTTGCCGTAAATTACAAGGAAGAAAGGAGCAAGAATGATGAAGGAAGTGGACGAATAAATTATGGAGCTGTGGGTTCATTGTCTTTGGATTCCAGGAAGATCACATCCTAGGCTCAAAGACTTTTCTACTGAGATAATTGTGACATTGCTGTTAAATTTACAGAATTATGTAAATTCAGGATATGTTCAATCAGATTGGAGAATAATAAATCTAATCCTTCTATTGAAGAAGGAAGGGTGACAGAGAACAGGGAACAGAGCTGAAAATGTGTTGCTGGAGGGAACAGGTTGATTAGCTTAGCTTGATGTCTGTTGTGAGGAATGTTTAGTCAAGGTAATTTAAGAGAGAACTTTGTACACAGAAAAATTCAGAAGAGTCAGCATGGTTTCATCAATGGGAAATCATATTGAGTTTAATTCGACCTTTTTTTTTTGAAGGGGTAAGCTTTTGAAGTGTACAAGATTCTTTGGAGGTATGACTTCCAGAGGAGTCTTGGACTGTAGGGCACAATCTCAGAATCAGGAGTCACCAAATTCAGACAGATGAGCAGGAATTTCCTCTGAGTAGTGAATTTGTACAATGTTTTACCGCAGAGGCCTATAGAGCTGGATCATTAAGTATATTCAAGGCTTGATAGACTTTAAATAAGTAAGGGAAGTGAGGGTTCATGGGATTAGACAGGAAGGTATAATAGAGGATTGGCAACCATGATCTCATTGAATGGTGAAACAACAGTCTCAATAAACTGAATGGCCTACTTTTTCTCCCGTGTTTTATGGTCTTGGAGTAAAGTACTGTGGATAGAAAGGAGCCTGGAAGCATATTCGAATTTCCAGAAAACACTTGAAAAGGTGCCACACCAAAGATTATTATGGTAAATAAAAGCTCATGGTGGGGTGAGGATGTAACATATTAGCATGGATAAAAGGTTGGCTGGCTGACAGTACCGTATGTAGAAATGGATTTTTTTCCTGGTATAGGATGTCATAAGTGGCCTTTAACAATTTACATCAATTACTTAGTTTAGGGGAACAAAAACGTGGTAGATAAATTTGATAACAATTTATAGAAAAGTATGTTGTGAAGAGAAATAGGTTGAGTTTTGGGGCAAAAATCTGGCAGGTGAAATATAATGTGGGAGAATGTGAAGTTGTTCTCCAGCAGGAAAAATGGTAAAGCAGAAGAATGATTGATTGTAAATTCAGAGGGTGCAGAGAGAGTTTAGGTGTGCAGGAGTCACAAAATGTTCATATGTAGGTGCAGCATGTAATTGAGAAAGTTAATGGGATGCTGAACTTTAAGAGGAATTGAACATAAAAGTAAGGATTTTATATTTGTTATATAGCATATTAAAATGAGAAATGGAGTTGGATTTTATTGTCATGTGTACTCTAGTTCAGGGATACAAGATTACACTGAAAAGTGTATAAAGTCACCATTCCTGGCACCATCTTAGGCATAAAGGTACCGAGGTACAGATTCTTACGTATGAAGTAGAAAAAGAGGAAAAAAAATTACAAGTTCAACATTACAGTCCTTCTCACAGGCCTCGCAATCCTCAGAAGGGCTTGATCTCCTTCGTGCTGGGCACTTAAATCACAATGGGCTCTCTCTCCCCATGCTGGCTAGATCTCCCTGCCCTTGATGGTGCTGCAGATGCTGGGAGAACTCTGGTTGTGTATTCATGCCACCACTTCAGGCTGCCTGCTCATGCCATATCTTGAATGCAGTGCATAGTTGTGGTCTCCATAATTAAGGAAGGATAAACACTCATTGGATATAATTCAGAGAAGGTTGACTAGATTGATACATGAAAGAAGTGTGTGGTTGTGTGTGGATACATTTGTAGGCTGGACTGGGCTTGTTTGCACTGGAGTTTGGAAGAATGAAAGATGACTTTGTTGAAGTGTATAAAATCCTGAAGGGTCTTGACCAAGTGACTGTAGAGAGAATGTTTCCTCTTATGTGTCAGTCCAGAACCAGGGAACACAGTTTTGAAATTTTAGGACAGGTGAGGAGAATTTCGTTTTTCTCTCGGAATGTAGTGCAACTTTAGGTAATGGAAGCAAAGAGGTTTAAAGTTATTGGCACCTTGATTCTTGTTGGGCAAGTGGATTAAAAAGTTTCTGGGGTAAATGGGAATGCGGAATGCAAAATCCAAACAAATCAGCCATGATCTTCCTGAATACTGGAGCAGACCTGAGGGGCAGAATGGTCTACTTTTACACCTTTTTCATATGTTTGAGCAGGCTAGTTGGGCTGAATGGCAGCCTTCAGTTCATTTTTCTTCATAACCTTATTAATTTATTAATGATTTGGACAAAGTTATAGACAGAAGTTTGTAGATGATATCAAGATAGGAGACCTAATAAGTTGTACTGAACAGATGGCAGGTAGTTATAAAAGGAACATATATAGTTTTGAGTGGGCAGTAACATGACAGATGGAATTCAATGTGTGTGGTCATCAGCTTTGAATCCAAAAAAGAGATATTGCAATACTTACCAAAAAACAAGAGGCTAAGCACTTCAGAAGAGGAAATAAGCACAAATTATTCAAATTTTCTGTGCACTCGCACAAAATAAACAACCAGCAAAGCAGATGGATGTTGGCTTTTATTTCAAGAGATCAAAGGGAGGAGATTCATCTTCTGTTGGACAGAGCTCTGATTAAACTCCATCTGGAATCTTGCTTTGGTTTTAGACACCATTCCTCAGCATCAAATTGATCTCAAGGGGCTCTTCCTCACTACATGTAACATCCTCTTCACTTGCAAGTTGTTAAACATAGTTCTGCACACATGTGAATTTGACAATATCAGTATTGTACAAAGAAATATGATAAGCCCCAAAAACTATCTTACAGGGACTGAACTCGCATTATCACTGACATCAGAGTATGTTGTGGCAAACTGACTTGTCTTCTACATCCGAGAAAAGCTACAGTACAAGTTTAAAAAGTTGTGAAATCAAGTTCCAAAAACCTTGACTTGTATTCATTTAGCTGAGAATATTGAAATATTTAAGATAAATAAGGTAGTATACTTGATGTAGTCTGTATGGATTTTAGCAAAAGCCAGTTCAGTTGGATTTATTGGATCCAGTTTCAAGTGGGAATTGAAGCCAGTTTGTTATCAGTTTCTAGACTTCCAGTTGACACCTGTTTGTATTTACTACTTGTCCCAGTTGTAATCAGTTGAAAGAGCAGTAGAGCATTTCCACTCACTAATTGCTCAAAGTGTCATTCATGGGCATCAGCATGATGTGTATCGTACTCAGTTGTGGGAGAAACATCAATGAAAAAATGCAGCCAGCTTGCTCACTGCAAATTTCAAATGTTATGTGAAAAAGCAGAAAGATGAAATTTAGAGAAAAATAACATATAAAGCATAGTTTGCTCTGAAACGAGACATTACTTATATTTAGACATTTCACTGGATTTCAAAATTAATGTTTCAGGGTGGTGTCCCTATTTCAGAACCTTAACTCTGCCTTCCTTCAGTTTCTTCTCCTCATCCCCCTGCATCTCTTCACCCCAAGCTTCCCGCTAGGTTTTCTGATGAAAAACCACCATTGACTCAATCTTAACTCTGCTTTGTTTTGTTTCTCTAATCTTCAGTTAACTTGATTCTCTTTAAGCTGAAAATATTAAGGTGTTTAATGTTGTCAGACCTGCTAAGTATTTTGAGCAATTTTTATTTTAATTATAAAGATGATGCAGGCTGAGAGTCGGCTCCTCACTGAAGCAAGGTTCCACATGGGCGCACAGCTGGAAATTAAAGAGCATGTGTTCCAAGACAAGTTAGTGTGCTGGATCTAAAATTAGCTCAGCTACAGGAAGCAAAATATTGTCGTGGATGAGTGTTTATGCCTGGAAGGTTATTTGCACTGGAGTTCTACAGGAGCTTAGTGGCTCTCTGTCCCCAGATGGTCATGGTGTCAATTAAAGAATTTAATGTGACTGTAGGGGTATGATGAAGAAATTCATAAATGATTGATGTAGTTTATGATGAATAAATCTATAGACTGGAAGACTAACATTTTTTAAAAAACCTCAAAAGACCTGATCATGTGCACTCTAGAACTCGGGGAAGCTAAGGGAGTTATTGCTGGGCCCTTTGCTGAGATACTTGTATCATCGATAGTCACAGGTGAGGTGCCAGAAGATGGGAGGTTGACTAATGTGGTGTCATTACTTAAGAAAGGTGGTAAAGAAAAGCTAGGGAACTATAGACTGGTGAGTCTGACATTGGTGGTGGGCAAGTTGTTGGAGGGAGTCCTGAGGGGACAGGATTTACATGTTTGGAAAGGCAAGGACTGGCTAGGGATAGTAAAGATGGCTTTGTGCATGGGAAATCACGTTTCACTAACAATTGAATTTTCTGAAGAACTAACAATGAAGATTGATGAGGGCAGAGCGTTGGATGTGATCTATATGGATTTCAGTAAGGCATTCGATAAGGTTCCCCATGGGAGTCTGGTTAGCAAGGTTAGATCTCATGGAATACAGGGAGAACTAACCAGTTGGATATAGAACTGGCTCAAAGTTTGAAGACAGAGGGTGGTGGTGAAGGGCTGTTTTTCAGATTGGAGGCCTGTAATCAGTGGTGTGTCACCAGTATCTGTGCTAGGTCCACTACTTTTTGTCATTTGTATAAATGATTTGGATATGAACATAGATGTTAGAGTTAGTAATTTTATACATGACATCAAAATTGGAAGTGTAATGGACAGTGAAGACAGTTACCTAAGATTATGAGAGGATCTTGATCAGTTGGGCCAATGGGCTCAGGAGTGACGGATGGAGTTTCGTTTAGATAAATGAGGTGCTGTATTTTGGAAAAACCAATCAGAGTAGGACTTATAAACTTAATAGTAAGGTCTTAGGGAGTATTGCTGAACAAAAAGACTTTGGAGTGCAGGTTCATAGCTCCCTGAAAGTAGAATCACAAGTGGATAGGATAGTGAAGAAGGCGTTTGGTATACTTTTATTGGTCAGAATATTGACTACAAGAGTTGGGAAGTCATGTTGCGGCTGTACAGGACATTGGTTAGGCCATTTTTGGAATATTGCATGCAATTCTGGTCTCCTTCCAATCAGAAGGATGTTGTGAAACTTGAAAGAGTTCAGAAAAGATTTACAAGGATGTTGCCAAGGTTGGAGGATTTGAGCTGTAGGGAGAGACTGAACAGGCTGGTGCTGTTTTCCCTGGAGCATTGGAGGCTGAGAGGTGACCTTAGAGGTTTATAAAGTCAAGAGGGGCATGGATAGGATGAATAGACAAAGTCTTTTCCCTGGGGTGGGGGAGTCCAGAGCTAGAGGGTATAGGTTTAGAGTGAAAGGAGAAAGATATAAAAGAAACCTAAGGGGCAACTTTTTCACAGGCTGGTGCGTGTATGAAATGAGCTGCCAGAGGAAGTCTTGGAGGCTAGTACAATCGCAACACTTAAAAGGCATTTAGATGGGTATATGAATAGGAAGGGTTTAGAGGGATATAGGCCAAGTGGTGGCAAATGGGATGAGATTAGATTAGGATATCTGGTTGGCATGGATGAGTTGGACCAAAGAGTCTGTTTCTGTGCTGTACATCTCAATGACTGTATGATTATGACAATGGATTGACCCTGTGGGCAGAAAAGCAGCAGTGAAATTCAGTCCAAGGAAGTGTGAACTAATGGATTTTTGGGAGGGTAAAGGAGGTGAGGAATAAATGTAAGGTACAGAGAGATTTAGAGAGCAGAGGACTGTGCGGATCCCTTAAGGTATTAGGTGTGGAAGGTAAGATGATTAAGAAATGAAATATTTTTCTTCATTGGCAAATGCAGGAATTTTGTGCTGGAACTGTATAAAATGCTAATTAGATTGCATCTAGAATACAGTACAGTTCTAGTTACCACATCGCAGGACAGATGCGATTGTACATGAGGAGTTCGGAGGAGATATACAAGGATGTTGCCTCAAATGGAGAATTGTAGCAATGAGGAAAGATTGGTTATGCTAGATTTATTCTTTGGGAAAAAACGAGATTGAGGGGCGATTTAAGGTCTACAAAATATTGAGAGGCTTTGAGTTTTTGGACCTATTTCCCCTAGAGAAATCTATAATGAAGATACATAGATATAAAGTAAACGCAGCGTGATTGGAAGGGAGTTGAGTACATTTTGTTATCCACAGGATGATGGGGTTATGAAACCCAAGCACTTATCTAACTTCCCTGAAATGCATCCTCACCATTTGCTTTTTTCACCCCGTGTGATAGCGAATTCTCTATATTTTCATCCCCCTGCATAAGTTAAGAACAAAATCTCCTTGACATTTCTCCTGAATTCATCGTGGATATCACTATGTCCATCCGAGACTTGGGACCTCCATAGGTTTGAGCTTCTCCACATTTCAAAACATCTTTTGTTTTTGTCAGACAAACCACTTTTTGGTTTCTTTTGCACTAATTTGGTCGTCTCTCATTCTTCTGTTTATTGGAGAAGCTATATTCAGGGTTATCTAGTGGGAAATCCAGATCACAGGGGACATGATCTTAAAATAAGAGCAAGGTCATTCAGGAATGTATGTGCTGTGGAATTCTGTTCCACAAAAGGCTGTGGTTGCTGGGTCAGTTGAAATTTTCAATCTTGAGGTCTGTGGATTTTCATTAGGAAAGGGAATAGTAAGATTGTATGTAGATATGGCTGCAGGAATGTATCCTTCCTGATCCCCCTTGACTTGTCTACAGTCCTAGATGTGATTGATCACATCACTGCCGTTCACTTTCTTTGTATCACTCAACTGATCTTGCCTGTTTTTATCCTTATCTATCTAGTCCAAGACCAGGGAACATCTGCAGTGCCTTCCTTGTGGAACCTTGGACCATTGCCTTGGACTTCTGCCAAGGATCAAACCTTTGTGCCATTCTTTTATTTCTCATCCACATGATGCCCAATCAACATCATCCAGAAACATGTCAGATTCCACATGACCGGGAACCAGACCTTAGCGCTCTTGACTCCTCTACACTTTCTAGAAAACCATGCTGTCATAATGGGGTGAACAACAGTTTCTTCCAGTTGAAATTCTGACGGGACAATGATGGCTTAGTGGTATTATCATTGGACTGTTAATCTAGGAACCCAAGTTTGAATCCCACCACAGCAACTTGTGGTATTTGAATTCAATAAAAATCTGGAATTAAGAGTCTAATGATGAGCATGAATTGACTATTATTTGTTAGAAAATACTTCACTAATGTCCTTGAGAGAAGGAAATTGCCATTCTTACCTGGTCTGGTCTACATGTGACTCCAGACCCACAACAATGTGGTTGACTCTTACTTTCCCTTTGGGCAACTAGGGATGGTCAATAAATGCTGGCCTCGCCAGCAGTGTCCTCATCCTATCAAATAATTAATTTTTAAAAATTAACAAATCTTCAATCTCACCAACAACTCCATCCTTATGCTCAACCAGACTGTTTGCACATTTCTGTTTAACTATAGCTGCTGTATAGAGTTAAGTGGATCGACAGCACATTAATAGAGTCCAAATACAGTGCAGCAATGATCTAATGGAAATGCAGCGATATCTCAAGGACCATATGGCCGCCTCCTGTTCCGATGATTGGAGGAATTACCTGACCACTGCAAGGTCTCATTAATATCATTTGGTATTCTCAGGTCTAACTTATGTTTGATTGGACCTTGTTAAGAAGAGATTTAATGGTAAAGGTGGAAGACTTAGATTTAGCTGAGCCCATGCTGCAGAGTAAGAGCTGTAAATAGGGTCAGAATTGGGTAATATGAGATCTGATTGGTGCAATGGATAATGTTGTGATAAGTGAAGTTGGGTCTCAGTCATGGGTTGCGCAATTAGGATCAGCAGACCCTGTGAAGGGTAACTGGGATCAGGGAATGGGTATATATTTCTGATCAACCTATTCAGATATTTATTACACACCTGGAGCAGGTGGGACTTGAGCCTGGGCACTCTGGCTCAGATGTACGGACACAACCACTACACTGCAAGAGTCAAGGACAGAGAATGGGTACTATCCTGTTACGTTGGGGCAGATGCTAGATTTGGAAGGTTTGAAGTAGGTTTAGTGGGTGAGTGTTCTGACTTGTAATTGGGGTCATGGCAGAGTGTTGAGCATTTTAATTAATTCTAGTAACTATAGGCCAGTGAGTCTGACTTCAGTGGTGGGCAAAGTCTTAGAGAGAATGGTAAGGGATAAGATTTATGAACATCTGGATAGGAATAACGTGATCAAGGATAGCCAGCATGGTTTTGTGAAGGCCAGGTCGTGCCTCACAAACCTTATTGAGTTCTTTGAGAAGGTGACTAAGGAAGTGGACGAGGGTAAAGCAGTAGATGTTGTGTATATGGATTTTAGTAAGGCGTTCGATAAGGTTCCCCATGGTAGGCTAATGCTAAAACTACGGAGGTATGGCATTGAGGATACATTAGAGGTTTGGATTAGGAATTGGCTGGCTGGAAGGAGACAGAGGGTAGTAGTTGATGGACTATGTTCATCTTGGAGTGCAGTTACTAGCGGTGTACCACAAGGATCTGTTTTGGGACCATTGCTTTTTGTTATCTTTATAAATGATCTAGAGGAAGGGCTTGAAAGCTGGGTAAGCAAGTTTGCGGATGACACAAAAGTCGGTGGAGTTGTGGATAGTGAGGAAGGAAGTGGTAGGTTACAGCGGGATATAGATAAGTTGCAGAGCTGGGCAGAAAGGTGGCAAATGGAATTCAATGTAGCTAAGTGTGAAGTCATTCACTTTGGTAGGAGTAACAAGAAGATGGATTACTGGGCTAATGGTAGGCTACTTGGTAGTGTGGATGAGCAGAGGGATCTTGGTGTCCATGTACACAGATCTCTGAAAGTTGCCACCCAGGTAAATAGTGCTGTGAGGAAGGCATATGGTGTACTGGGCTTTATTGGTAGAGGAATTGAGTTCCGGAGTCCTGAGGTCATGTTGCAACTGTATAAGACTCTGGTGCGGCCTCATCTGGAGTATTGTGTACAGTTTTGGTCGCCATACTATAGGAAGGATGTGGAGGCATTGGAACGAGTGCAGAGGAGGTTTACCAGGATGTTGCCTGGAATGGTAGGAAAATCTTATGAGGAAAGGCTGAGGCACTTGGGGCTGTTCTCATTGGAGAAGAGAAGGTTTAGGGGAGATTTGATAGAGGTGTATAAGATGATTAGGGGTTTAGATAGGGTCGACAGTGAGAACCTTTTACCGCTAATGGAGTCAGGTGTTACTAGGGGACACAGCTTTAAATTAAGGGGTGGTAGGTATAGGACAGATGTTAGGGGTAGATTCTTTACACAGCGGGTTGTGAGTTCATGGAATGCCCTGCCAGTAGCAGTGGTGAACTCTCCTTCTTTATGGTCATTTAAGCGGGCATTGGATAGGCATTTGGAAGTTATTGGGCTAGTGTAGGTTAGGTAGGATTCGGTCGGCGCAACATCGAGGGCCGAAGGGCCTGTACTGCGCTGTATCTTTCTATGTTCTATGTTCTATGTAAGGCTGACCCTGTGCCCTGAGATAAAACTGGATGTGGGCATGGATGTGTGCATTTCCCCATCCAAACTGATTTCAATTTAATTCCTTCCCAGAGTCCCTCACATTTGTTGTTGATGTGCTGCCCCCTGTTGGCTGTGTTTATAAATTATTTTACTTAGTCACATGGGAGATTTGGTGGCAGTTAAAATAAGAATGTTCTGCAGTGTGTAATAATATAAAACTGGATGTGGATCTGGGAACTGAGGTGTAATAGGGTCAGTGTTTGTTCTAAAGTTCACCTACTGAGTTTCTTGTGGCTAATTTAAACGTGTACAACACTGCCATCTGTGTAATGATCAGCGTTTTGAAATGTGAATTACTTCATGTTTAAGTGGATATTCCATCTATTTTTTCAAAATAAAATCCTGACAATTCTCTTGATTTCTTTTTAGGGCAAGGTTATAGGTGTGACCATTGGTTGCATCCTAGGAATGTTTCCACTGCTTTTCTTTAAAACAGAAGAAGAAGAAAAGCTAGAAGAAAGCAAGAATTAAATTAATGTGCCAAATGATGAACTATTTCAGCGTGTTGAATCTGAAGTTTGCATTGTAAAATAATCTGGAAATATAACAGCAGCATTTTGATGGACAGAAGTGAAATCTGGACTGTGATGTAGTGGAATATTGACATTAATAAGTCAATACTTACAAACACATTTTTCATGAACTCAGTGCAGCGAAACTGGTCTATTGACGCCTTATGGCACTTCTGTTCCACATTTGGGGGAAATCAAACGCACGCACACACTAAATGGTTGGCTAAGTGGTCTTTGAAATCAGTTTCGTTGCATGTCATACTGCCTTGTTTTCGTTAATATGATTATTTGTTTCAAAATAAATTAATTTTGTTGAGTTGTGACTGCTATTTTTATCCAAGGATGTAATTTTAAAACCAATCATAGACATTAATAATACTACCAATTGAAGGGAAATTTGTGTTGCAGTGTTGTCTCTAATTCGGTTTATGAAGTCTTATTATTTTTTGGGAAATATGACTGAACTATAGTATCGAAGCAGTGTATGTGTTCACATAATTTAGTTCCTATTTTTGTGCACTTGATCTTTATATTTGAAACATACTCTCTTAAATGGTATACTTGCAACCAATGCTCGACTTAAAAGCAACGTGCTGTAAAGTTAAAAACCATCTGAAAGGCATGTAGAAATGTAACTCCAATCTCAATATCTTTAGGAAATACCTGGTGCTAAGTTTAGAATTTAAACTGCATTGAATTTATTCTGAGAGAAAGCATGTGAAAAGTTAAATATTTTGTTCCATCTAAACCTCTATTATCTTTGTTTAGATATTACATCTGTTAATGACTGGGTTTTAATACCTGCTCGTTAGGGTTTCCATGTCTTAATTTTTCAATAGAATTAGCTGGCATTGAGATTATATCAAGGTTAGCAACCAAAACATAAGCATGGACGTCTTTGGAGGAATATGATGTGCTTTTGCAGTTAAATAATTATAAGTTCAAGTAATAACATAATTGTCCATGAGATGTGAGCTGAATCAAATCATTTTACTCCAGTCTATGAATGATGGTTAGTGAGTGAAGATGACTTTATTCTCAGTGCAGTGAGCTGGTTTTTTGAAAAATTAATGAGACAAAGAAAGATGGAGGGACAAGTAGTGTTGAGGAAGCGAGGAGCCTGCAGAAGGACTTGAACAGTGTAGGAGTGTGGGCAAAGAAGTGGCAGATGAGTTAGTGTGGAAAACTGTGAGGTTATACACTTTGGTGGAAAGAATAGAGCTGAGGACTACAGGTTGTTCTGCTATAACGCAATAGTTGTATTCCTCTGCAACCTTGTGCTGTAGAAAGTTATACTATGGAAAACTGCCATAGGAAATCCTGCTGTAGAAGATCACTAATGGAAAATTATTATAACTGTTCAGTATAAAGGTCCCATTATCCAAATGTTCACAATTCGTTAATCATGTTATAGCCAATTTGTGCTGATGAAATGCATGTTTAGCAGAATGACCTGTATTTTTGAATGGGAAAAGGCTTCAGAAATCTGAAACACAAAGGGACTTTGGAGTACTTATTCAGGATTCTTTAATGGTAAACATATATTTTCATTTGACAGTTAGGAAGGTAAACGTGATGTCAGCATTCATTTCCAGAAGGTTAGAATCCAAAGCAGGGATGTACTGCTGATACTGTGGAAGAGTTAGATTTCATTTGGGATATTGAGAGCAGCTTTGGGCTCTGTATCTAAGGAAGGATGTGCTGGCATTGGAGTGGGTCCAGATGTAGTTTATAGCAATTATCCTGGGGAGGACTTGTATGAGGATTGATTGAGGACTCTGAGTCTGTACTTGATGGAATTTATTAGCGTGGGGATGGTGGAAATCTTGGTGATGCTTACAGAATACTGAGGGGACCCTGAGAAGATGTTTCCACTTGTAGGAGAGACTAGGACCTGGGGCTCAGCCTCAGAGCGAAAGGACAGTCCTTTAAAACTGAGTAAAGGAATTCCTTCAGTCAGAAGATGGTAAATCTGTGGAACTTATTGCCATAGAAGGAAGTGGAGGCCTGGTCAATGAGTGATTTAAAACAGATGGATCGGTTATTGATTGGTGAGGAGATGAAAGGTTATGGGGGAAAATGTAGGAAAATGGAGTTGAGAAACATATCAGCTATGATTGAATAGTGGAGCAGACTCAATGGGTCAAATGGCCTAATTCTGCTCTTGCATCTTATGACCTTCAATGCAATGCCTACATTGATTTTGTCCTGATAACCTGAAGTAAAGAGCAAATGAAAAATATTGAAGAATTTGAAATCCAACTGAAACATACAGAAATGGAGCTATGGTTGCAAGTTGACTTCAACAAAACCTAACAAAAAGTAGATCCAAATGGTTGAGAGCAGGTTGAGCTGTTTGTCACTTTGCAATCTGATTGCACCAAAGTGGCAATTTTTATTAACATTTAGCCTGTGTAGAATATCAAAGACAATGAACTCCCATTTATTGAACAACTGTTTTCCGATGGATACAATACCAGATGAGTTGATAATCAAATTGTGAACTCATGTTTAACAGTGGCCTTGAGTCTTATTTACACACAGATGCCAGTTAATGACAAAACTGGTGTTTAATAGTTCTGAAATGATCACCTCACAGTGTTAGGAAGCACTGACGTATGTTTATATACAGAATGAGATAACCTGTGAGATTACCGAAGATATTAATTTATTGGAATTTTGCTGCTTATTTTTGTTTGATTTAATATTATCACGCATACTGAATACAGTGAAAAGTGTTCATGTGCTTTACAAGCCGATCATAATTATACAAGTGCATTCAGACTAACAGAATAGAGTACGGGATACAGCTGTTGAGAAGATGCAGAGAGATCAATATTAACATTAAAGATGTCCATTCAGAAGTCTGATAACAGCTGTTCTTGAATCTGTTTGAAAGTTTGTACAAACTTTTATATCTTCTGCTTGACAGAAGAGGGTGGATGGGAGTATAATGGAGTGTGATGGGGTTTTGATTATGTTGGTTGCTTTCCTGAGGCAGCAGGAAGAATAGATGGAGTCGATGCTATTTCTTCTTAAACTCAGAATAGCAGCCTAGAAACCAAAACCAATTAGTTAAGAAATAAGGAATATTATAATTTGATTTAATTTCCAGGCTGCAACACTAAGCTATATAATTAATTCTCTGTAGAATTATACAGAGCTTTTACCTTCACATGTATTTAATCTCTGAAATTCAACAGCTGAATTTTGTTTCATGATGATTTGCCTCATGAAAGATTTAGCATGCAAATAATAAATTAGTGCATATAGATGAGGTAGTTTAGAGGAATGAATGTATTTACTAGATATTGTAGGTGGGTTTAATATTGATACCTTGTGCATAGCCCCTAATAGATAGAAGTGTCCACAGCTGTAGTACTTGAGCAAATGTCATATATGTAAACAACCAGAATTTAAAAGTTCTAAAATGTTTGAATACAGAGAGACTGTTCAAGTCATGTCACACTATTCACTGCAGTTCTTTTTGCCGTTAGCACTTTTAAAAACACAAGACTCTAAATTGATGTATTTCTATAATGAAATTAGATCATCTTCTCAGACTGCAAAACAATGCAGAGGGACCAAAAATAAGAATGAAGTCTTTAAGCTTAAGTTACCTGTGTCGTGTTTTATTGGTGGTGCAAGTGAAATTAAGTGTAGTGCTCTTGAGATTAGGTTTGATGATAGCTTGAGTAATGGAAAGGATTTTAGCATTTCTATTAACTATAGAAATTCACTTGCAAATATTAAATATAAAAGAGCATTCCATTCTCCTGCAGTTGCTTGTAATGTATATTGATTACCTGTTTAAAAATCAATTGAATCCAGTCAGGCTTTATTTGCTGATAGGAGTTTTACATCTTGACTTCAGGACAAAAGAACAGCAAGAAAAGACTTTTTTTTTTGTGTATAATTCACGTGAACATGAGTGTATATAAGGACCGAACAGAAGTAAATCATTTGGCCCTGCCAACGTCTCCCTGCTATTGAGTGAGATCCCAGCTAATCTGATTATGGTCCTGGCTCAAATTTCCTGCCTTCACCCCATTACCCTTGCCTTGTTTCCTGTCAAAAATCTCAAACTCGGCCTTGAATAACTTTAAAGATCCAGCCTCCAATATCCTCTGGAAAAGAGAATGACTTTGAGAGAAAAGTGTTCATCTCATTTATGTCTTAAATATGCAGCCTCATTGTATATGACATGTTGCACCAATCTAAGCTTGAACTGGAATCAAGTTGAAAGCCTGGCTGTTTAAGATGGTTGTATTTTCAGATGAATGTAATGGAACAATTTTTTTAACCAGGAGAGCACTGAATCACATGGTACCATTTAGTCAGCTACAATACGACCTCCAAAAACAATGGGAAATAAAAAAAACAGTTTGAATCCTCAGGGGAAAATGAAAGATCACACTTTAATATGATTGAGTAACTCATTGACTGTTGATCTTGGTTATTCATGTAATTTCTTCCTAGAACCTTCTAGGCTAAGGTTTCCAAGTTTTTAATGAACATCTTCAATACTTCAATAATCGGCTTGTCCACGTTTTTAATGAAGTTAACTTTGTTTATAAATGCATGCGTTTTTTGTGTTGTGTGAATAGTCAAAGAGTACATTGCATGTAGTTTTCAACTTAATTACATTTGGAACTGATTGTAAATATTACAAGTGTTAAACATTTTCTGATGTTGAATTGTGTAAATAAACTGTTTCAGTTCAGGAATACTTGTTACTTTGAACTTTGATTTACTGAAGACCTTGTATGGTCTGCAATACTCTAAATAATATCAGCCCAGGTTTTACAATAGCCAGATAATTGTTGTTCCGGTGTAGATGGGAATTGTGCATAGGGACCCAGCAGAATCCTGAAAGGCAACACACCCTGATGGAATTGCCCAGGAAATTGAATTTTCCTCTACACTTGGAACCCTCTGATAAAAGCCAGACTTCAGAGGGTTCTGATGCAAATAAATAAAATAATACTTGGGTGATATTAGACTATTGAATAAGTAATTTACATCTGAAATAATTATTCAAATGATCCTGTACTTACCTCATACACCAACTATACCCTCATCACCCTTAAACAAGTCCCCTTCCTCAGGCTGCCAGCTATAGAAGTGTTGTTTGATAGTCATCAGTAATTAGGGCATATAGCCCTCTATACCTGGCACCACAGCAATATTGAAATTCATCGAACATATTACTCATTTCTGTGGCAACAATACTGTCTGTTTGACTTGTCACAAAACTAAATCATAAACGTGAGAGCCATTCTTCCTGTCACAAGACATGAGAGATTTATTCACTCAACATGAGGTTGGATAGCATTGAGTACTTTGGACCGTCTGTTTGGAAGCCCAAACATAGACCTCTCTCTAAGTGAATTCCATTGCTATAGATGAATGAGAATGCTTGTCACAGGCATTATTTAAAAGAAAATTGCAATTAATCAACCTATCAGATGTCTCATTGGCTGTAAAATAATCAGTAATTTTGAAGTGTAGTTACCATTGCAGTGTAGGAAGCACAGCAGTGAATTTGCCTCCAGATGGCTCTGACAAAATGTGATGTGATAATGACCTGATAATCTGCTTACATGATGTTGATTGAGAAAAGAAAGACAGACCTGTATCTATTTAGGGTTATTTATGACCACCAGATGTTTTTGACTTTGTAACTGTGATTTTGAGAACTATAATTTGGGAGTGATTAGAGCAAAACCTCTATGGTGCAAAGCTGTTAGCCAGGATTAAGACCACAAGGTATAAGAGCAGAAATAGGCCGTTCTGTCCATCGAGTCTGCTGCCATTTGATAATGGCTGATCTCCCATTCTCTTGCCTTCTCTCTGTAGTCCTTGATCCCCTTACTAATCAAGAACCTTTCTATCTGAATCTTAAATACATACATTGACCTGGCCTCTACAACCCTCTGTCCGAGTTCCAAAAGTTCACAACCCTCTGGCTGAAGGAATTCCTTCTCCTCTCTTTCAAAGGATCGCCCCTTCACCCTGAGGTTGTGGATGCTAGTCTCTCCTACCAGTGGACTAAAAACAATGGCCCATCTTTGTGATTTACTGCAGCAATCCTACTGTTCATTACACGTGATGTTTACATTAGTGGTTCATTTGGAGTTAAAGTAAAAAGTTTAGAATGGAAGAGCTGAGGAAAAAATAGTGAAGATAAGAAGAAAAAATAACAAAAGCACAGGAATAGGCCAAAACATTGCAACAAGAGAAAATAAGTACAATGCATCTAAGATTGGGAATAAAATCAGAACAATTTTTTCTTTGCATCAATGAAATCATTCAATTTATTTTTCATATCACATTGACCAAAGATATAGTGAAATCTCCTTCAGTCTTTACAGGACTGGATATATCAGACCAGACACAAACCAACCAACCAACCAACCAACCTCCCTACACGCCCCACCCCCAAAGTATATTATAGTGATAGCCTAGACACTAACTTTTATATCCTCTTTTTAAAATGAAAGTGTAAGGCATTATATTTCAGATATGATTTGATTTGTCCATTGTTTAAAATTTAATCAAAACATACTTTATTCCTGCAACACAGTTAAAATAGAACAGAAAGAAGAATGGCATAACTTTACTGTATTGAAATACTTGACAAGATAATGTATTGTTTAACCACTAGGTTTCAACTGTTCCAATATAGGCAACATCCCTTAAACACAGCAAAAATCAACTGCAGGGAGGAAAGCAGATTAATTTGTTTGGGGGCAGAGCAGAGATGAAGGGAATACTCTTCTTCCTGGCTCACTGTTGGAAAAATTGTGAACCCCTCACACGCACCAGCTCTCTTTTGGATTATGTTCCACAGTCAGTATATCAGCGTACCACAAGGAGACCTTGTCATTAAATATCTCTATCACAGCTTATGACCTGACAACATAGCAATCTCATACTCCTTCTGTCAGATCACTTAAAACATAACACTCTACTGAATTATGTTGTTCTATTTAACCTTATAGGTTAACATTAACGCAGACCCCTTGACCCTGCAGAATATAATATTTATGCAAAATGTTTTTTACAATGCCGGATTGATTCCTCAATGTTGATATCCACACACAGTTTATGTTATAAGACATAAGAATTGCCACATCAGTTAAAGACACCCTGCTGGAGATCAAATCCATTCCAGCCCTCAGCTCCCTTTAGCTGCTGCGTTTCCTTGGCTGAGATTAAATCTGGAATGCATAAAATCTGAGACAGTCAGGATTAATAAAAGGTTTAAACCAGTGATTCAAATCCTGTGAACTGGCTGATCACCTGTCTCTTTGTCCTACCTATATTAAATACAGAAATGAATAGATTTCCTTCTGGTTTAAGTATTTAAAACTGTTGACATCCCACCCAACCCAAACCAACCTATTATGCAAGTTCAAAATTCCTGCCATTGTACCATCGCTGCACTTATAGGCATTTTTCTGATACAGGAGCACCTAACAAGAGAAACTAAGTCTAGTGTGGTATAAATGTGATGGTTCAGCATTGCAGTACATCATAGAAGTATATGAGTATCTCTCAACTTTGCTTGCTTCTGGAAATGCCACCTTTGTGGCAACTGACTGAATTTGCATTTCTGCTGTCAGTGTTACACTGAAGTTATAGATTCTCTATCGATAACCTTTTCACTACCAGAATGCATATCAAGCAGAGTACTAATGCTGGGATGTCTGCTATCTACTCTTATGCAACACAAACTCATCTTCATGCCCAACTTATCCCAAATTTACTTGAAGGTAGCTGTTGAGTTCTGAATAATAATCAAGGCAGCATGAATGTTAACTGGTACAACAGCAGCTAGTTGATGGGCTGGCGGTGAGAGGAGATTTTCCTTATTCTGGACTAGTTTGCCTGATCACAACAGCTATCAGAAACTCTGGAAAATGCCCTTCATAGATATATGTTTCAGTGGTTGAATCAGAATTTTCTGTCCAATATTCATTGTAGCCAAGAGTTTCAAAGCTCCTGGCTGAGGCCCTGAGATTACCTCCCCAGTGACCATCACATGGATTGGCCCCTTTTCACCTCTGCAGAACAATTTGAATTGACAAAGGATTCTTAACTATCTGAGGCTTTATTTTAACATTTCATTACCAGAGATGTAATTTTAATAGCTGATAGAAGCAAAGTAACTGCTGGTCTTCTTGGGATCACTGATCGTATAACAAAAAGACATCCTGACCAGTCTGAAGATTAAAGATCCTGACTGTAGTTTCAGATAGTGTCTAAATACATGGCACATAGCCCTGTAAATTACAGGCCATTAAAAAAAATCAGAAATGCTCCTGTTGAGGAATAGTGGAGTTCTTTTGCTGTTATTGTGCATTCTATGAGAATTACTGATATTTGGATAAATGATCCTCTCTCTAAGAGACACTCTTGGAACAGGTAAAGATTATGCTGACTTTTGTGTTTTTTTAAAAATGTATGAGTATAAATAAAACAAATTATACTTTTTTATGAGTAATGTGAAAGAGGAGAAGTGATAAACAATTTTTGATGTATTAATGGCTGTAGCCTGAGCTCATCCTGTGCAGTTTTACCTTGTTTGAAATATTCGCTCTCATTTCTGCAGAACTGTCAGAAAATAAATCACTTCACTAGAACGAGCTGAAATATGGTAATTCTTTAATCTGCAGTTGACTGTCTCATCTTTATGTCTGGTAACGTCTTCTTAGTGAAACTTACTATCATTATATTCTGCACACATTAGAGACTTTGTCGTTATCATTACAAATTATAGACCCTATAAATAGTGAAGAAGGGTTCATGCCTGAAATGTTGATTCTCCTGCTCCTTGGATGCTGCCTGACCTGCTGCGCTTTTCCAGCAACACATTTTCAGCTCTGATCTCCAGCATCTGCAGTCCTCACTTTCTCCTATAAATAGTCTGACAAGTTTTAATTATCTCAAACTTGATGAAACATGTTTCAAGGAGTAATTAATTAGAATGAATTCCTTTATTTAATGTTTGGAAAATCCATCATTTGCACAGTGGAACAAAATGGAATTTTATGAATAAAATGGAGTGGGTTAATACATCTATAAAATACAGAATGGATTAATACATTCATAAAATATTCTATGGATTAATAAATGATTCCCTCTATTTTAAAAATGAAGCATGGCATTTTCTAAAAATACAGCTTCAGTTTTTGGACAGTGTAATTTACTGCATTAAATGCAAGATGAGGAATATACTAAATCTTGAAATGCCTTCTGTCCGATTTTGAAGCATTTCTTATGAGCCTTGGCTACAGCCTGTACTCATTAATAACAGTAAAAAGGACTGTTAGTTGGATGGTTAAAAAGTTGCAGCATGCTGCTATGCACAGGGACCAGAGTGTTCTTGTGCATGAATCACAGGAGGTTGGTCTGCAGGTGCAACAGGTAATTGGGAAGGCAAATAGAATTTTGACCTTCATTGCTAAAGGGGTTGAGTTTAAAAGCAGGAAACTTATGTTGTAGCTGTATAGACTCCTGTGAGGAGAAAGTGAGGACTGCAGGTGCTGGAGATCAGAGCTGAAAATGTGTTGCTGGAAAAGCTCAGCAGGTCAGGCAGCATCCATGGAGCAGGGGAATCGACGTTTCGGGCATGAGCCTTTCCTGAAGAAGGGCTCATGCCCGAAACATCAATTCTCCTGCTCCTTGGATGCTGCCTGACCTGCTGAGCTTTTCCAGCAACACATTTTCAGCTCTAGACTCCTTTGGCCTCACAGGAGTTGCATGCAGTTTTGGTCTCCTTACTTGAGAAAGGATGTAATGGCATGAGAGGGAGTGCAGAGGATGTTCACTAGGTTCATTGTGGAGTTGAGGGGGTTGGTTTATGAGGAGAATCTGAGCTGTCTAGGATTATATTCATTGGAATTTAGATGAATGAGGGGGATCTTATATAGAAACATACAAACTTATGAAGGGAATAGATGAGATCGACGTAGAGAGAATGCTTCCACTGGCAGGTAAAATTAGGACAAGAGGACATAGTCTCAAAATTAGGGGAAGCAGCTTTAGGACTGAATTGAGAAGGAACTTCTTCACCCAAAGGGTTGTGAATCTATGGAATTCCCTGCCCAGTGAAGTAGTTGACGCTACTTCAGTAAAATGTTTTTAAAGCTCAGATAGATTTTTTTTAAACAATAAATGAATTAAGGATTATGGGTGGGTAAGTGGACCTGAAGCCACCAAAATATCAAACATTATCTTATTAATTGGTGGAGAAGGCTCGAAGGGCCAGATGGCTTACTCCTGCTCCTAGTTCTTATATATATTCTTATCCATTATGAATTTTAATGGAAGTAATGGGTGATGTGTAAGTAAACCACTTTAAGAAGACCTGATAACAAAGGTGGATAGGGTGGAACTTCCCATTGTCTTGAGGGGTGTGGGCAATAACAAGCAAATTGGGAAATGCAATGACAATGAAAACATCTAATTTCAGAGCAACATTTTCTAATGTTCCAATCAAAATTTGAAAAGCGAGCTCAGAATCTCACGAAAGAGCAATGAATATCCTATTTCCATGTATTTGCATCTCTCAGTCCGCCTACTTGCCGAACGTTTCAGAGAACACCTCTGGGACAGCCAGACCAACCAACCCAACCACCCTGTGGCTCAACACTTTAACTCCCCCTCCCACTCCACCAAGGACATGCAGGTCCTTGGACTCCTCCATCGCCAGACCATAACAACACGACGGTTGGAGGAAGAGCGCCTCATCTTCCGCCTGGGAACCCTCCAACCACAAGGGATGAATGCAGATTTCTCCAGTTTCCTCATTTCCCCTCCCCCCACCTTGTCTCAGTCAAATCCCTCGAACTCAGCACCACCTTCCTAACCTGCAATCTTCTTCCTGACCTCTCCGCCCCCACCCCACTCCGGCCTATCCCCCTCACCTTGACCTCCTTCCACCTATCGCATCTCCATCGCCCCTCCCCCCAAGTCCCTTGTCCCTACCTTTTATCTTAGCCTGCTGGTCACACTTTCCTCATTCTTGAAGAAGGGCTTATGCCTGAAACGTCGATTCTCCTGTTCCTTGGATGCTGCCTGACCTGCTGCGCTTTTCCAGCAACACATTTTCATCTCATTATTAGCCAATTTCTCCTCATGTTTGTGCAGCTTCTAATTATTCCCTCCTTCCTTGAGAAACGAAATGGCATCAGAGAAAGGTGAGGGTGGTTACATGTCGTAATGGCTCACTGCTTGCTTCTCGGGTTTTTATCCAGCTCCACCATCACTGCCATTTCCCCTTTGGCTCCATGAACACTGCCATCTTTCACCCTTCATCTACGTAACTTGACATCACCAAATCACCGGCCACACCAGCTCTTCATGGCTGCTTTTGGAGTCATTCATTTGCCACATCAGAACTTCACTTTCAAGCTCAAAGACAATTTTGATCTGCATGTTTCTGCCAGATCACTTTGTGAGCAGAGGCATGCACACGTCTTATGTATCGACAAGAGATACCACTTATAGCTCTTAGTTTGCTTTCTTCGTGCTCACTCATTTTGTGCTGACTCTGAGACCTCTGACTTGCATTGCTGTTTTGTTCAGAGAGGTAGACATAGCCATCCTCTCACAGTTGGGAGTAACGAACATTCATGGGTAGAACACGTCAATGTAGAGCACAATATTACATTACTGGCAAACTTACAGTGTGTGTCTGTGATACAAATGGCAAACACACTGCACGTGATTTAAACCATGGCCATGTCTGAAATTCAAAGGCGACAAGTCCTTAGTGCCATGAAAGATCCTCTGGTCAGTCAAAAAGTGTCACAACATTTCAAGGGGCTCATTTAATCTCAGTGCAGGAGATTGGCCATAGTCAGTCAGAGGCTTGGTTGACCAGAGTCTGGGGATCTCCATCCTTGCAGTCCAGGGAGAGGGCCATGATCAGTCCTGCAGGTTTAGTACATCCAGCCTGGGGATCACGAGTAGATCAGTCAGGGTTCTGTGGAGATAACAGGCTAGGGACTGGGTCCTTTTCAGTCAGGACTGATCCCACAAGTCAGTCTGGAGGGTGGGCCACAGTCACACCTTGAGGGCGACTCAAAACTGAGACCATATCAGGAGGTAATCTGTGTAATCCGAGGGAAAATGGAATGCTCAAGTCTGGGATTGGGTTCATTGGACTGGGTTGCTGAGGGAACGATGCTGGTGAAAAGACGTACTTCAGGACAGACGGGTAGGATTCCAAAGAGCATAGCAGGAGCGAGGAAGGAATGGAGGGGGTGCGATTTGGTGCGGTGTTTATCTTACAAGTGACAATCACTGAGATCTTAATGTGAGGATAACAAATGGCCAGCAAAGATACGGTAATTCACAGCCATAGCTCTCAGGAACTTAAACAGAAGTACAAAGAAGAGAATGGGAATGTGGAGTGGCTGTATGATCATCGGGTATAGAAACAAAAAAGGGAAGATAAACGATGGGGAAATCAATGTTGGTCACGGGCTGAGCCTGTGAAAAACCTTGCCATCTTCATATGAAATTCAACTGTACGATAAGGAAGGTGGCTGCCACATCATGCAGAGTGGGTACAGTAAGTTACTGTGTCCTCCTCAAGAGAGGGGGCGCAATAATTTCCATGTGAGGCCCTTCTCAGAGCATTTATATCAATCATGCATCCACCGCTTGTATAATGTACCCCATCTGCCATCACATTAGATGTAATTGAAAGGTCACCCTTTTGTCAGCAATTAACATTATAAAGTATGGCCTCAAGCAATCATGACTATTACATACTTTGCTTCCTGACATCTCAAATGCATGCAGCCAAGCAGGTGCACACTGAAAAAGTTAACTTATCTTTGCCATTTCTGCATTACTTTTCATACTTCACACTGGAACACAATGATCTGGTGCTGGCATATTCCACACTTAATTGTAAGTATATGATAACATGACCTGAGACATTCAAGGAAGGATAGCTTTTTTTTTATCAGAAAGAGTGCTATCACAGTGGAGCAGTGTCTGCATTAAACTTTCTCAATATGAGGTTGTAATTTTATAGTTATATGTTTATATATGGTATTAACATTACCAAATATATCCAGGTGTTGGTATGGGTGGGGGTAGGGTGCTCACTGTTAACTCTAGCTTTGTATTATATTTGAATTCTCCTCATTTTATTGAGGAGCGCCTGGGTCAAGGGTGGGACATTGGTTGGGAGAGGATATGATGGACTTTTGGAAAGGAAGTGACACCCCCTGGGAACAAGGGGGAAAATCTCCACTTAAATATGTTTTTTTTTATTATTTAGAAATAGTTTTTTATTATACTGTTGTGAGTATATTAGAGAGCCTTTATTTTTGTAAATTTTATATGCTCTATGCTCGGGATGTTCTGGATAGGGTTTCCCCTCCCGAGGGGTCTCGGATTTGCCCGGATGATTATGGTTGATCAGTTGGTTAAGTGGTGCACTTGGAATGTCAAGGGGAGTAATTCGCCAGTCAAATGGAAGAAAATATTATCAAATCTTAAGGAGAGAGTTGATATAGCTCTCCTACAGGAGACACACCTGCTGGATAAAGAACACTTGAAATTACGACAGGGTGGATTTGATCAGGCCTTTTTTTCTTCTTTTAGCTCAAAAAGCAAGGGAGTTGTTATTCTTGTTCGGAAGAATTTCCCTTTCAAAATCCTAGATCAGATAAAAGACGAATCTGGACAATATATTTTGATTAAAGCCCTTATAAATGGAGAGGAATATGGGATTTTAAATTTGTACTGTCCCCCGGCACACCCCTTTAAATTTATAACGGAAGCCTTTTCAAAATTGATGGCCTTTGGTGCCCGTCATACAATTATAGGGGGAGACCTTAATTGTATTATGGATCCGGAAATAGATAGGATTCCCAAGAGTGCTGCAGGAGTATCTCCCAGATCTAGACAATTGGCGGATCTGAACAAAGAATTAGGATTGGTAGATGTATGGAGATGTCTTCATCCACAGGGCAGAGATTTTTCTTTCTACTCTAATCCACATAAATGTCATACCAGAATTGATATGTTTTTTGCCCCCTCGATTTTTAAAAATTCCATACCATCCTGTAAAATAGATAGTATAGCAATTTCCGACCACGCTGCTGTATATATGGAAACTAAGGTGAGGAACAATGGGACATTCCCTCGGCATTGGCGTATGGGCCCCTTCCTAATGAAAGATAGTAAATTTGTAAAGTACTTCTCTCAAGAATTTAAAACTTTTTTAGAAATTAATTCAGGTACGGCTAGCAACCAATCAATGATGTGGGAGACCATCAAAGCTTACACGTGAGGTTTGATCATCTCCTACTCAGCGACCCAGAAAAAATTGAAGGGGAGAACAACAGTGTCTGCTTGAAGCTCGCTTAAAAGCGGCTGAAACAGCATACACTGATAGAACTTCTATTATCAAATTGCAAAGGATTACGGCTCTTAGGACAGCTCTAAACACTACGCTTACTCAAACGGCTAAGAGGGAAATATTATTTGCAAAACAAAGGTTATATGAATATGGCGACAAACTGGGTAGATACTTGGCATTTCTTGCAAAGAAAAAAAAGGCCCCTCAGACTATTACATCTATCAAGGAAAGTACGGGTATTTTGACTCATGATCATAAAAAGATTAATGCGATCTTTAGAGAATTTTATTCTGAGTTATATAAATCGCAGGATTGTGAAGATAGGACTAGAAGGATGCAGTCATTTTTTAAAAATTTGACCTTTCCGGGCCTAACTCCGGAACAGGTATCGGTCCTAAATACTTCCCTAACAGTCCAAGAAATACTTGATGCAATTAGGCAACTTCAGAGTGGTAAGGCACCGGGCCCAGATGGTTTTCAAGCTGAATTCTATAAAGAATTTACAGAAATATTGGCTGGTCCACTTATGGACATGTATAACTATGCATATAGTCAGGGCTGTCTCCCACCTTCGCTGAAAGAGGCAAATATCTCTCTTACCCTTAAAAAAGGAAAGGATCCAGAAGATTGTACGTCATACAGACCAATATCCTTGCTAAATATAGATTTTAAAATCCTTTCTAAAATGTTAGCATTGAGACTAGAAAGGGTACTGCCATATATTATAAAGGAGGATCAGACGGGGTTTATTAAGGGCCGTAGATCATCCAATAATATTAGAAGGGTCTTGAATATGATTCAAGCCTGTCATCAGGGAAAGATACCAGGAGTAGTAGTTTCATATTGGTCATATTTGTTTTACACATTGGAAAGGTTTGGCGTTGGACAGGTGTTTACCAAATGGGTCTCAACATTGTATAGTGATCCCAAAGCAGTTGTGGTTACCAATGGATTAGGTTCGGATAGCTTCAGTGTGGGTGGGGCTGCCGTCAGGGATGTCCTCTCTCGCCATTGTTATTTACGCTAATAATTGAACCACTAGCAGAAGCTATAAGAGCTGATCCTAATATAACGGCCCCGAGGATTGGTACAGGTAAACATAAAATTACCCTTTATGCAGATGATGTTCTTCTATTCCTCAGTAATCCTCTGATGTCCGTACCTCGCCTAATCCAAGTTATTAATACATTTAGCGCATTCTCAAGCTATAAAATTAATTTTTCAAAATCGGAGGCTATGCCAATGGGTGGCCTTGCTATGACACCCCACTTAGTGGACGGATCCCTTTTTCCCTTTCGTTGGTCCCTGGAGGGCATTTTATATTTAGGCATTTTTATTACCCCAGTATTTGGTCAGTTGTATAAGGCTAATTTTGTGCATTTACTGGAAAGGATAAGGCAGGACCTCCAGCGATGGGGAAACCTTCCAATTTCCTGGCTGGGTAGAATAGCACTAATTAAAATGAATGTTCTGCCCCGTCTCCTATATCCTATGAGAATGCTTCCGGTGATGCTGCCGAGGGTGGCTCTATGTAAATTATATGGCTGGCTGGGTTCCTTTATCTGGAATCATAGACGGCCCCTTATTAAGCTGAAGAAGCTACAGAAGCAAGGGGAGGACTGGACTTCCCAGTTTTCAGGAAATATCAATTAAGTTCCCTATTAAGTTACATAGCTGATTGGTTCTTGTCTGATCCACAATCAATCTGGTTGGATATCGAGGCCTCTCAAGTAAAATACTCACTTATTAACCTTTTATTTTCAGACAAGAGGAAAATCATTACAGATCACTGTAAAAACCCTATAATACTAAACACAATTAAGGCTTGGAATATAATGCGGCAAAATGAGGGTAATTCACATAAAACATCTCCCTATGCACCGATAGTGGGAGCATGGGGATTCCAACCGGGGTTTACAGATGCCACTTTTAAACTCTGGAGATCCAGGGGTATCTCATGTCTAGGGGACCTATTTAAAGATGGGGTCCTGATGTCTTTTGAACAGCTGCATCAGAAATTCGTATTATCTAATGGAGATCTCTTTTGATACTTCCAAATTCGAGACTATATACAAAAGAAGACTACATTATTAGATCACTTTTATAAATCAGATAGAGAATGTCGTGTCCTACGACCAGTGGGGGTATCTTCCGTCAGTACTATTTATCATTTACTACATGATGAAGTATCGGGAGATATGGATAATCTGCTTAAAACATGGGATCAGGATTTAGGACAAGAAATCTCTATAGAAGCATGGAATGATATTTGGGAAAATGCTAGAAGAATTACTATCTGTAACAGAACCCAGGCTATCCAGCTGAAGATACTTCATAGGGCCCATATAGCACCAGTTTGATTGGCAAAATTTAAGGCAGGAGTATCTCCAATGTGTCCCAAATGTAAAATTAAGGTGGGCACTCTTGTACATTGCCTATGGACCTGTCATAAGATCCGTACATATTGGACTAAAGTAGCAAGTACCCTGACAGAAATTTTAAGAACGGAAATTAAAGTGGACCCTGTATCTCTCCTTTTGGGCTTTTCGAACTTTCCCTCCCTGGACATGCACGGGAAGAGACTGTTTTCTATTCTCTCTTTCTGTGCAAGGAAAAATATTTTGGTGAACTGGGTGGCTGAGGGCCCCCCTGGACTTTCAAATTGGCACAGATTAATTATGGGATGTATTCCCCTTGACTTCCTTACAAATACGGTGCACCGAAAGTCTGAATTATTTTATAAAATATGGCAGCCCTTCTTGAATTACATAAATACTGATATTTCGGCTATCCTAACAAGGGCTTTTATTTAATTGAGATGACAGACCTGGCTGGTCCGGGGTTCCTTGGGAGAGGAATCCCGCATGAATACGGGTTTTATTATATTTGATGTTAACACATTCCGAGCATGTCAGAGACTTAAATATACACTCTGGTTAGTTGTAGGTTAGATTAGTAGACAGTTGAGTTATGTTTTTTTCTTTCTCGGTATTTTTTCTTTTGTTAAATTTTGACTATTGTATATTTGATTTAATTGTATATCAATGCTTGTATTTGAGAGTTTTGTTTATTTTTATAAACTTGTAAAAATGTTAAATTTCTAATAAAAATATCTATAAAAAAAAACTTTCTCAATATAGCATGTACTTTGGTTCTGTAATATATATTGATGGAAAGGTACAGAGCTCAAAACATTTTTGTAAGGAACACATTGACCTCTCACTGAAAGTAGACCACATTGACTGAAGCCACAATATGTTGCTTCATACTGCTGAATGTGAAGAATCAGAATGACGGCTACAAGCGATCTGGCTCACTAAAATGCTTACTTGTCATGTCAGCTAAGCTAATGTAATTTTACAAAAGTATTTACAAGTGTCATCTGAGCTTTCTATTTCAGAAACACATTCCATAGCTAGAACTGGAAGACCACACAGTGCCATATTTGCGCACTGAACTATACGTATGCGAGGACATTGTGTGTGATGTGCAAGGCTGGTTTTCCTTCAGGGGAGGGGTTTGCTATCATGTTGGCTTAATGGTGGAATTCTATACCTAATTTTGTAGGAAAACTTTGGTTATGTCATGTACAATTGAGTAAGACATTATCAGCATTCCTTATGGAGGCATGGCATTGAAAAATCCCCATCTCACATAGTCAGAGCATGAGGCTTCATTGTGGTGGATACGAGGCGTCAGAATTTCCTTCATGTTGTCTTTCTGAACTTCCCCTTAGATTATCTATTCACACATCTGACATGGGCATTGCTGTGGCTGAAGTCCTTGTGGCCTTGTTTCAGATCTAAAAACAGTACAGAAAGAGACAGCAATTACAACATTGTCAGCAAGACATGCACCTTCCAGCCGACAGGCCCATCCTTCAAAGGGAGAAGCAGCAGCTGAAGATCAATTGATGGGGTGGAAACAAATGATTAGATCTGGATCTATAGGCCTCACAGGCATTTTCATTCACTATCTCTGAAAGACAGTGCAAGCACCAATTTATTATGTTCTGGGCCATCAATATTGAACTGTGTCAGCTGCTGGAGTGGAACTTACATGCAGAAAGGTGGCCATCCCATCCCAGTGCTGGTCAAGTTCATGGTTGCCTTGATTTTTATGTGAATGGTTCATTTTCTTTTATTCATTCATGGGATTTACAGGTGAGCCCATCCTTTGGGTATTTAAGAGGGCTGTTAAAAGTCAACCATGTTGCTGGGTGTCTGGAGTCACATGTAGGCCAGACCAGGTAGGGACAGCAGATGTCCTTCCATAAAGGACATTTGTGACCCAGATAAAATTTTATAACAATCAGCAATAATTACATGGTTATTAGATCAGCTTTTTAATCCAGAATTTTTAAAGCTGGAATTCAAATTTCACAATCTACCATGGTGGGATTTGAACTCATGCCACCTGAGCATTTACCTGTGGTTCTGGTTTAACCAGTCCAGTGACATTGCCACAAAGCTAGTTCCTCCCTATCTTCGAGAGGAACTCAGGCCTTGTATGGCATCTCCCAATTGTAAACTTACAAATGAATCCAAGCTGCAACTGATGCCAGTTTCTCTAGATCACATCCTTGTTCTGTAATGAGAAGAGTTGAGCAGCTCGGACATTGTCCACCTCTGCCAGCTTCCTCTCGTACAGGGCACTATCAATTGCATCCACATTGCTTTGACAGCATCCTATCATCAGCTGCAGAGTTTGTCAACAGAATAGGTTTCAGTGGCTTCTTCGTCAGGAGGTAGAGATGGAGCTGAGGGTCTCTGGCACTGGTATCTTCTGGACGAGGGTTGCTGGATGCCACTGGTGCCTGCATAAGAGAGGAGAAGGAATTAGTTGTCTAAGAACCAGTACAGATTAAGAATGCATCAAATAGATATTAATGGAAGAACCACACAATACAATGAAGCTTACTAGGTTGGTTGGTCCTTGAGATCTCCCAGCCACACAAGAGTGATCATGCTTTCTGCAGCCAAATCAAACCTTTTCTCTTCATATTGTTATGGACCAGACCAAACCCACTCAAAATACATCAAAGAGATAGCCTAGACCTAACTTTTATCTTATTTATCAGCAAGTGTAAGACTCTGCATTTCAGAAGTGATTTGATTAGTCACACTAATTAGCTTTAAGCCAAACACACTTTGTTCTTTCACTACAGTTAGAATACAAAGAAGAGAAAGAAAAATTGGTATAACTTTTACTCTATTAGAAAACTTAACAGAATAGATAATTTAACTATTAAACAGCAACTGTTCTAATATAGTAACATGCCATAAACACACCCTTGACAAAGATGATGTCAGTATAACAGAATGCCGCATGTGTGATTCTCACAGCTGAGAGGGAATACAAGCTTTTAGCTGTAGCAGAGAGAAAGATGTAGCAGCTTCCACAACCAGCTTCAAAATCCGAGCAACTACTGAAAGCTAAATTAAAACTGTGGTTCTGTAGGAGCCTGACTTCATCTGTTCATGCTGCTTCTACTGTTCCAACTTAAAATAAAGCCAAGGTCTAACAAGTTGTTTAACTTATTGGATTAGAGGAGACAGCTTTGCATCTCTGGCTCAAACTGTCTTTCAAAAAAAAACCCAGGATAAAATACACCTCTTAAATCCATTGTATCATCATCATATGAAGTGATGAATCTGAATGTTATCTTCCACTGTCTGCTAATCCATGCTTGTTTTGGTTCCCTCAACCAAACTGTTGGTCAATGTTTCCTACAATAAGATAAAGGGAAGGATTGAGGGTGATGGAAATGGATGAAAGATCACTTAGTGGTGATACATCATCAGGAGAAAGTCCCAAATGAGTGAGTAGGAAGTGAAAAGGGCAGGAAGGGCCATTATGTAGGCGGCCTATCTCCCCAATATAGAGGAGGCCACATTGGGTGCAGCGGATACAGTAAATGATGTGTGTGGAGGCGCAGGTGAATTTGTGGCTGATATGAAAGGATCCCTTGAGGCTTTAGAGGAAAGCAAGGGGGGAGGTGTGGGCGCAAGTTTTGCATTTCTTGCGGTTGCAGGGGAAGGTGCTGGGAGTGGAAGTTGGGTTGGTGGGGGGTGTGTGGACCTGACGAGGGAGTCACGGTGATAGGGAGACATAAAACGTAAAGCAAACAGAACTGCCTCCGAATTGAAAAGATTGCACGCTTTCCCTGTTATTGAAAACTCAGTTTTGTCAATAATAATTTGAATTTTTTCAGGTTGGTACTTGGCAGTAGTAAGTAGTAAGCACTGAACCAACTCACTGGCAAATAATCAGCTTTTTTTTTTGTTTTGCTAACAATATCTCCAACACAGCTTATATTAAATCAAAATTACTGCAGTGTTAGTGTGTGATCACAGAACTGATAACCTGAATGAGTTTTTATTGCTTTTTTAAAATGCTTGTTCTTCATGATCAGTCTTTTAAACCTGATATGGGGCTTTTGACAGAATCAGAATGAATGTGAATGATACATGGATTCATTAGGACCCTACAAGTGAATGCTGATTACATTTTTCAGTTGCTTTATTTTCTACGTTTTCAGTCGTGCGTCACGTTTTCTGCTAACATCTGATCAGTTTATAAAAATAATTTATGAAATGTGGGTGTCGCTGCCTAGCCAGCATTTATTGCCTGTCCCTAGTTGCCCTTCAGAAGGTGGTGGTGAGCTGCCGTCTTGAACCACCTACTGTAAGCAGCCTCACAATATTGTTAAAGCGGGAATTCCAGAATTTTGACCCTGAAGGAATGGTGATACATTTTTGAAGTCAGTTTGGTGAGTGGCTTGGAGGGGAACTTGCAGCTGGCAGTTTTCTCAAGTATCTGCTGCCCTTATCCTTCTAAGTGGTCACAGGTTTGGAAGGTGCTGTTTAAGGAGCCTTGGTGAATTTCCGCAATGTATTATTAGACTTATGAGTTGAATTTAAATTCCACCAGTTACTGTGGTGGCACTCAACCTGAGTCACCAGCACCTACTGACAAACAAATTGATTAATTCCTGTAGAAGGAAGGGTTGGGAAAAGGAAGTGCTGAGCAGGAAAGTGTCTTGGACAATGGGAGAGACTTCTCCAAAACGTACTGATTGAATCATGCTGACTGAGTCAGCCCTGGCAAGAAACAATGTGAATGGAACACTGCAAAATACATTCCTGCTGTCAAGATCATTCAGCCCCTCAGAGATATTACACATGTAGAAGTCAACTCCTAGATTTTACCTAAGTATTTGTTGTCAAACCAAACTTTATCTCAATACTTTTCCCGAGTCTGTACAATAATCATTCTTGTCACAATAGTCATAAGGAAAAAGTGAGGACTGCAGATGCTGGAGATCAGAGCTGAAAATGTGTTGCTGTAAAAGCGCAGCAGGTCAGGCAGCATCCAAGGAGCAGGAGAATCGATGTTTCGGGCATGAGCCCTTCTTCAGGAATGAGGAAAGTGTGCCAAGCGGGCTAAGATAAAAGGTAAGGAGGAGGGACTTGGGGGAGGGGCGATGGAAATGCGATAAGTGGAAGGAGGTTAAGGTGAGGGTGATAGGCCGGAGTGGGGGTGGGGGCGGAGAGGTCAGGAAGAAGATTACAGGTTAGGAAGGTGGTGCTGAGTTCGAGGGCTGGGACTGAGACAAGGTGGGGGGAGGGGAAATGAGGAGACTGGAGAAATCTGAGTTCATCCCTTGTGGTTGGAGGGTTCCTAGGCGGAAGATGAGGCGCTCTTCCTCCAGCCGTCGTGTTGCTATGGTCAGCGGAAGATGAGACGCTCTTCCTCCAGCCGTCGTGTTGCTATGGTCAGCGGAAGATGAGGCGCTCTTCCTCCAGCCGTCGTGTTGCTATGGCCTATCTCAGTTTATCTCCACTTCCCCTATCCCATTGATTTTCGGGCAATGATGTTTCGCTGCATTTAAATGAAAACTCACCCATTAACTTTCCTCCTGTTAAGCTTACTCCATCTATGTTTTCCTCTAAGGTCCTTCCATGTACAGGTCTGTGTTCAATTATTTAACATCACTCATTGTAATGGAATGATAAGGAAGAAAACCAAACTCCTCTCGAAATGTCTGCTCCGTAGATATTATTTCATCAACCTGTTCAGAGATGTTATGACAGATCTCTGGGGCAGGTGGGGGATGAACCTGGGTCTCATGGAAGATGACAGTCATCTGGACATTGGTGTGATTAGAAATATTTTTCAAATCAACCTGTTCAGATGTGCTGACACATATCTGACGCAGATGGAAGTTAACCTGTGTTTGGCTCAGAAACAGGGTCAAAACCATTGTGGGACAACAGGCCAAAGTCTCACTGGTGTTCCATTTACTCTACCCATTTGGACATGTTTCCAGGGTAGGTAGACCTGGAACCTAGACCTGACTCACAGGTAGGGACACAACCCCATTTAAAGAACATTTCTTTTTAAAATGATTTCTTGCTCTTGAGTTGTGAATAACATGACTTGCATTGTAGGCCATGTCGACAGTTTTTAAACAACTTGTATTAGCATCTTGCAACACATAGCTGCAATTTAAATCTGGTCCTTCGGCAGCACAGAAGAACAACCACTGTGACACAAGTGCAATAATGGGCTAATTGGGTCACTGATCACCACACGAATTAATGCTCTATGTTTGGCATACTTGAAATATTCCAGAGTTTTAATGAATCGGACACATTTATTGCAATTGATGATGGAAAGTGAGAATATTTAGAAAATAAAATGATCGTGCGGTTAATGGTGAAGTACAGTAAATGAAGAATGATTGAACCCAGAGTGCATTACAATTTGTGTATTTACTTCTTTTTTCTGCTCCAGTGGCAAAGAAATGCAAAACTTTGGGCAGGGAAACATCAGAGAGTACAATGTGGAGAGAAATGTCAGTGTCAATGGTGGATATTCCAGATTATTAAATTATAGTTGAATATGATATACAAACTTTATTTTAATAACTTACATTTTATGAGCTGCAAGATAAGATTTAATGGCATTAAACTTTATACATTGGAGAAATGTTTGCAGGAATATAGATAAGGCTTTGGTGGGGGAGAGGGGATGGTTGGGAAAGATCTAATTTCAACAAACCCCCTCTTAAATACTAGGCAGATCAGGAGCAGGTCTAGTATTTCCATGATGCGTGGGCTTATATTGTTTGCTGAAAAATGTTCACTACCTTTTATCTTAGCCTGCTTGGCACACCCTCCTCATTCCTGAAGAAGGGCTCATGCCCGAAACGTTGATTCTCCTGCTCCTTGGATGCTGCCTGACCTGCTGCGCTTTTCCAGCAACACATTTTTCAGCTCTGATCTCCAGCATCTGCAGTCCTCACTTTCTCCTAGCTTATATTGTTTACCAACATACACATGGTATTAATAAAGAAGTTTCTTCAGGACCAAAACATTATTTGAAAAGATTATATTTTCTCTGCATTGAAGCAGCTTTTACAGGCCCTGAACTTTGACACAATGATTATTGAATGATGCAATGGATCAGTTCAGGACATGGTTGTAGGAAAGGAAGTTAAATAAGGTCATGGCGTACTCATGGGTACAGGCCCATTGTTAATTATCAGGAACAATCCCATTTTTAAGGCTGGCTGTCAGTCTTAGACGATAACAACATGTGATCAGCGCAGGTTCTTACAAGACACTGCTGGCTAGTTATTAGTTAACTAAAATAATTTACTTTCATTTATTTTCTGTCCACAGATGCTGCCAGACCTGCAGAACCTCTCCAGCCATTTCTGTTTTTGTTCCAGATTTCCAGCATCCGCAGTTCTCTGTTTTACTATATAAATAATTTGCTTGCTCATATATGTTGTCTAGTGATTCAGGGTCTATCATCCAGTCAGGTTCACCAGGTAGGCTCATGCCCTGATGGAAACGACCTACTTAACATTTGTAAGGGTCTTGTGCTGTAGTGGTAGTGTTCCTACTTCTGGACCAGAGGTGGTTTGATCAAGTACCACCTACCTTGTATCCTGACCAGGTTGATTAAAAGCATTATTATGGTCTTTGATGAAGGGGCTTCCTGGCATGCACTGACGATCCTTAAGAGGTACCCACTGGCAAATCAAATAAACAAGACAAAGGGTGGAATATTCCCATCTTGGGAAGTGAGGAAGGCCAGACAGTTGGAGATAACCACACAGCGCCACCTCAGAAATTAAGTTCTGCATGATAAATAAGGCCCTGAAGTGATTAATTAACAACCACTCATCCTGCCTTGGCTACAATTATTTCAGTTGCAGGAGGAATGAGAGAGGACCTAGCCTACCTGATTGATGAACGAGTGTGGTCAGGCTAACAATTCCAGGGGATTTCCTATAATCTGCACAATTTGCGCAAGAAAGAGGTACCCAACATAGGGCAGGACTTTCTGAGCACTGTTGCTATTGCTTCTGAACTGCTTCAGTATGGTGTGGGCTTGGCTTCCAGCAGGGTATTTGTACCTGATATTGCAATGCTGATGGCCGTTCCTATAACATGAGAACTAGATGGGGGTAATGTGATAATATAATTTCAAACTCTGTTAGAACCAGTGGTATGAGGGGAAAGAGGAAAATTGAATTCCTGCACCACAGTGGTCATAACATCACTAACAGGCTGTAGACTGGCTACCCTGCCAGTTTCTAAGGCCTCCTCCCCCACTGAAACCAGGATGGCTGTGGCTGCCAGTCTGCTCTAGCTTAGCTACCTGTTCTCAATTTTCGGCTTTCTTCTGCAGTGAAAAAAAGGCGAAAGTGAAAATTGGAAATGATGGAACTAGTCCAAATTCATCTGGTAGCCCTTAAAATGGAACTCCAGTATTATCATTTCCAGATTTCACTGCTTTAAAAGGCAGCAAAGTTTCCACTACAGTGCATGTTGTTTGTTCATTAATACTTGCAGAATTCTGGTGGATTACATAATTCTCAATTGACAATGATTCTTCAAATTGCATGCTCCATTGCAGATAAAATCCTGACAGTGTGCAAACAGATCATTTAGCCCAACAAATCCACACCACCCCTCCAAAGAGGAATCCACCCACCCATTCCCCTACTCTATTACTCCATATTTACCCCGACTAATGCCCCTACCGTACACATCCCTGAACACTATGGGCAACATAGCGTGGCCAATTCACCTGCACGTCTTTGGATTGTGGAAGGAAGCCCACGCAGGCACAGGGAGAATGTGCAAACTCCACACAAACAATCGCATGAGGCGTGAGTTGAACTCAGATCCCTGGTGCTTTGAGGCAGCAGTGCTAACCACTGAGCCACCGTGCCCAGTAAGAAAGTTACATTACTGTAAAGTATTGACTGACTTTTGAGGTCCATAATACATACAAGTCAGTAAAAATCTGAAAGCTGAAATCAACAATTTAATTGGACTCATTTTCTTGAAAGGAAGAGAAAGTCGAGCAAATTGTTTTGAAAAACTCAAGAGAAGGAGAAAGTGCATTGATGATATTTTTGATACAGTTGGTACTATGTACTTATAAAGACATATTATTGTGGCTAAAACATAAAAAGAAAATGGAATGGTGAATCAATGAATCTCATTCACTATTGCTAATCATGTTTGTGCCATCTTTAGCAACAGAGACTGCCAGTCTGCTTACACAGGTTGCCCGAGGCATTTAATTAATTAGCCTGGCAAAGAAATGTAAGGTCATGATGTCTTACAGTCAAACCAAAAGCAGGATGGAATGAAATCCTGCAGACAAAATTTCAATCTAACCCTTATTTATTTGATGAAAGTATCTCTGCTAATTTGTGTTCCTAACTCCCAGGAGTTAGGACAGGAGTCTGTCTGAATGATTGATTCATTGCTTTCTCGAGTGCCGCTGTTGGTGGCTCAAGAGAAATGGCCCTTAATGTTTTGTATGGTTTGTCGATACTTTCTCCTCCATCTTCGACAGTCCCTTTGGATAAAGGAGGACTTGATTCCACACTGGTTTGATTGGTACTGGGGTGGCTGATACATTCAATGTGTGACCTCTGACATTTGCAGGGCAGATATCTCTTGTGGAGTTGGTTAGGTGAGTTGTTCAGAGGTTTGCATTTCTCGGAGACCTCAACTTCACCTCTGAACATTTCCCACAAAATCTATGATTGTATTTGATACCTTCACAAATGAACCTTATTCATTTTGGTCAGCCACATGCCCTGTGACTTCAGCTGTCATGGCGTAATTGTAACCAAACTGAATTGTCTAAGCCTCTCTGTCACCTTGATGAACCGAAACTTACTGCTTTCTTGGTGGTTGTAAGGATAAGTCATTGGCACCAATAAGAATCAGCTGCAAACTTCTTTGTGTCCGGGGAGAGCAACTGGAGAGGAGAAGAAAGCAGAGAATCAAAACTGTGGGAGGAAGAGGGAGATGGAGAAACCCAAACTGTAGGCAGAACCTTCTGCTCCCAGAGATGGTAAGTTTGGTGGTGGGCAGAGCATTTAATGAGGTAGCATGGTAGCTTCTTCCCTCCACCAGAAGTAAATACTGGACAGAAAGACTCATGTTCAACTTCACACCCCAAAACCAATGGAAGCCATTAAAAGGCCAATTAAGGGCCACATAAGTTCCTTGGTCATCCCGTGCTGGGATTAGCCTAACTGAAAACACACCCATTACCATGTGGCATGTGCAACAGGTCAAGCTGTTCATGCATGTTTGTCACCTCAGGAGAGGGAGAGACCATGGATTGAAGTGATTGTGTGGGGTTGGTTTTCTCCAGAAGAGAAATCGCTGGGAGCCAGACACCACCCCTGCTCCCTGCTGCCTCCTCTTCCTGTGATTCCCATCTCAGATCACTCACCGCTCCATAAATTATTAACTTGACTCCTGGGTCTTCCATGATCCCAGTGCTTCTTTCAACCACGGCCGTCTCCTTGACACTGCTGAGTGTGACCATTCTCTAATTAGGCACCAACTCTCACTGAGCAGCCCCTCGACCCTGGAGTCTTAATTCCAGTTGAAGGCTTACCGCTGGCCTTGCCAATGCCTAAATGGGTTGCCATACCTACCTGGAAGAGGCAGTGTGGTTCTCTCACTTACTGACTCTCCAGCCAGCTGCTGAGGCCCCTATGGTCTTGACCAGGTTCTGTCATGTGAGTGAGGGATTGAGAGAAAGATGCAGTAAATGGGGAGGGTGGGAATGACTGAAAAAGGAAATATAGAGTGGAGGAAGAAGGGAAAGCTACATAACTGGGAGAGAGTTTAACAGAAACTGTATTAAGAGAGGGACATACACAAATGAGAGACGGAAACTGGGAGACAGAGAAACATGAACTCAGAGAGAATTAGGAACATTCAAATTGGTGAAGAGAGAGAGAAAACAAGTAACACAAAATTGGAAGGGGAGGAGAAAAATTCCAAGCTAAGAGGGTAAGAGCGAAATAAAACTGAGGAAAGGTAATAGAAATTAGAATGAATGTTTGCGCAGCCCTTGCTGTGATGGATGCTTATTATCTGTGTGGTAGTGTTGGAATCAGTCAGGAAGTTTCAGTGCTTGTCCCATATAACAGGATTACCTCTGAGTCTGAACTTCGATAGTGTGCTATTAGAGTTTGTCTGGTATGAGTTTAATTTCTTATATTTTTTGTGATATATTATCAAAGATTAAAAAAATTACAAAAACTTCAGTTAGAAGCTGCTTATATTGATGATGTGTCTCATTGTGATTGAGAACATAGAAATGTCATGGAGGTAGTTTTAATTTGACTTTTACACATCCTCAAATCTTTCTTTTCTTGCATGCTGATTTATGAATTATATCATTCATTAAACTGTGAAAGAAAATGTCAAGTATTTTATTCAGAACTTGGTGATGGATACTTAACTGAGTAAAATGACGTTCACAAGCAATAGACAAATGCCATGTGATCAATGTCACATGATCAAATTGCCAGTAAAACATCAAACCAATGTTACTCATGTCTGTAGCCACACCCATCAACAAGTATCAAACACTTGTATCAAGTATCAAATGAAACTACAAATTTTGTGTTTTCAGATGGGCACACCATTTGATGACTTGTTTGGCACTTTAATTTGTTGTGAGTTAGAAGAGTGAATGCTGAGCTCTGAATCTAAACAAAGGAGATTACATTCAAATACAGTGCAGCCAAAAAAAGGCTAAGCTTGGGTGTGATTTATTTTTGGGCTAATTACAGAATTTACCATGACATCACAGCCCCATTACTGTAAATAAAATATTTCTTGCCTCCTGTTTGTACAGGTTTTAGTGTAGCTGGGATTAAAATGCCTTCTGTTCATGTTCAGAACAACAGCTGTTTATCCCACAGGGCCTAAGGCTCACTTCAACAGTGCAAATGAAGCAAAAAAAAGCCAAAGAATGATTCTGAAGAAATGTTTCTAGATCTGAAATGTTAACTCTGCTTTCTCTTTGCAGATGCTGCCAGATCTGCTGCATTTTTCCAGTGATTTCCCTTTGTCTGCAAAAGGAGCAAGTGCATCTGCTCTGTTCAATTGTAGGACATTGGAGAAACCAATAAAAAGACCACCAGGCCTCAGAAAATGGCTGAAGATTGATTGAAAATTTTATTTGTGTGAAGCTGGGATGAGGATCATTTAACTGCCAGCTCAAATATTAATTTGAGACTAATTGCTGTCATATTTTACATACAAATACTAGACCAATGATCTTGATAATAAGTCCAGTTCTTCAACTCTTCAACAATGCATTCTGCTGTTCTGGTTGTCGTTTGGTTACTAGATGTAGCCAATAATCACATTTTAGGCCAGTAAAGACAAAAACACTTTTGCTTAATAATTTTCATTCCGTCTTGTATGATAAGAATAGGTTTAGGCTGGTGCTGATTCAAGTTATATGACTCTGTACTGTAGCAATGAATATGGCCCCCAGAACATTTACAAATAAAATCTAGTTCCTACCTTCTTACAGACAATACAACAATATATCACTCCTACAATTATTTATAAGACACACTCTTATTTTGTTTCTTGTGTCAAGAAACATTTCTTGTTTGCTCAAATTTTATTTAACAAACCTATTAATGAGGGTAGGGTTTTTTTTAAACTAGCATGTTATTTTGAAACTTTCTGTGAAAGCTATATATAACCGTCTTACTATGAATATGATTAATTAGATAGCACAGGCACATGGGGCTGAATGGCCTCCTTCTGTAGCAATGTTATGCAATGATTGAAATTCACTGTAGGAAAGAGAAGCACTTGGCAGTGAATGTACTATTACAAGCTGAATGTCTATTATGCACAGCCATAATGATTCAGAAAACCCATTTGTTTATTTGTTTTTGCTGACAATGGCATTCTTTTGCTTTTGTTATAAATATCTGCCTTTGACAAAAATATCACTGGATTTTGGTCTTCATTTTTTTTAATTATCCAAGTGATAGGAGTAAACAAAGAAAATGGGTTTAACTTAAGCAAAGTGATCAGACTTTATATCAGAAGCAATTTATTTAAAAAAAGGTATCTTAAGGGCAACATGAACCAATTAAGTATTTTGATCTTTCAATAATGATGCCAAAATCATGAATCCACTTAATGATTGCTGAAAGCCATGAATCAAATCTTTAGCTTCCTCCAATAACTTAGTTTGAGGCATTAATTCCCTTAACATACACTGAAAATCCTGGAGAAACCCAGCACGTCTTTCCACATCTGATCTGTGGAAAGAGAAACAGAATTAATGTTTCCAAACTGAAATGATTCTTCTTCAGAACTAAAAGGGATTGGAAAATGATTTTTAATATACTTTATATTAAAATATTGTAATGTACTTTATATTAAATTATAGGTAATAGTTTTTAATATACAAGGCAGAAGAGGGGAGTATGGAATATATTCCAGTGAAAAACACAAAGGTTAACGAGGGAAAAAGAGAGATGTAAAATAGATGTACATTAAGGAGTGAAAGGGAGAAAATCCATCTTCTCAACAGAGAGCAAAGTGAACAAGACAAGACAAGACAAGGCTATAGGGGTGTGAGGAGAGAATGCAGGGAAAATGGATGACAGACTTCATGTAGCCAGGCTGTGAAGTTGTGAAATTCAATATTGAGTCATAGACCCTGTAAAATGGCTAAGTGGAAAATGAGGTGTTGTTCCTCAAACTGGCAATGTGCTGCAAGGAAATCAGTTCTCTTGCTGTGATCTTTTTAATGTAGCAAATAATGCATTTCTGTAAATACCTACCATCTTACATGGAAATGATTATGGATGTGACAATCTAGCAGCTCCAACTATGAAAGAACTAAGTAACAATGTGAAAATTAAGCAATGAACTCAGCAAGTCAGGGTTGAAATTTCTATTTTTGTTCAGGAAATAGTGAGATGCTTGGTCTAACCACTGAAATGTTAATAGGATCGCAGGAACACATTTGCTTAATGCATTAAATTGCTGAGAAATCAGTTTAATATTCAGGAATGTAAATAATATCCACTTTCAATGCCCCCACATTAATGTTTTCTTAAGACTGCTATTTAGATAATAAGACCCTTAATAAACATTAATGTGAAAATGTCTCTTCAATATTGTGTTGAGAAACTACATGAGTGCAAGATCTGAGGTGTGAAAGGAGCAGATTAATTTTGGGGTGCTGCTTATTGGGAATAAAATGGCCCTTGAGTTTTATATATTGTTCTATATGCTTTGTAAAACAATATATAATGTTGGGTTTGGAGTTATGCAAGGACAATTCTCTGATGTGTGAGTGGTACATTGCTCAATTACATTGCTGGATTATCAATGATGTCCTCAGGAATAGGTTTAATGAAAGAATACTTTGAGGTGTTGCTGAAAAGGTGTGATGCAAAATGCAGGCTTGTTTCCTTGTCCTGAACCAGTTGTAAACTCTTTAGAAATGTGATCATAATATTTTGGGAAATGTGCAAAACGAGTCTTAAAAACGTACAATTGGCTCTAGGTCAGCCAGGAATTCAGTGGTTGAGGTTTTCTTATAGGTATAATCATAGCCAGCAGTGATGCTGCCAGATAATTTCTTTAACATAGTGCACGCTTTTTTGATGAATGTAACAAGGTCCAGTACATCCTCATTGTATCATATTGCGACCGGGCGGGATTTTCAATTTCTTACAGTTCCTCATAGATTACTCGAAATCGAGATGAGGAGGTCTGGACTAACTCCTTTCTTCACCCACCTCATAACAAACAAGGCTGGTATCAAAAAGGTTGATTTTTTCATAAGATATATTTGTACCAGATTAATTTGTGTTTTTGAAAGAGCTAATTTAACCAGGTTTTCTTGAGTTAACAGATGGGTGAATTTATTAGTTACTAAATGTGGGAAGAAATAATGATGTTAACATGCTTACACTTAGATTATGACTAAGAAGTTATTCCAAAAACAGATAAAGTTTCAAAAATATGCATACAGATCCATCTCTGAGTCATTCAGGAAGAATAGATATTAGAAGATTGTGGCCGTTTCTGTGAATGTTACCAGTGGGCATTGTTGGTGGGTGAACAATTGATTTTGACACTCTTGGTATCGCAGATTGATTGAACTTCCATCATCCTGATCCCTTTTGATAACTGCTGCTGGCAGCACTCAGGGTGTAGGGTGACTTTGCCTTTCTTTAGCGCTGCATTGCATGAGCATTTAATGGCAGTTCTCAAAGCTATGACCTTCAGAGCACACTAGTCTACACACTAGGATGTCAGGGAACAAAACTGACTGTGTACTGGTGTGATATTCTATGGATCCACACAGGACTCTGAGTTCACAGTCAACTCTTGGCTGTACCAGTCCTCTTTCAAAAAACAGATTTTGGATTTAAACTTTCCATGTGTCCATAAGTACTTGAGGTTGTGATCCATCATTATGAGAGCAGTGATAGATCTGTTCTGCAAAAAGAAGTCAGGAGCAATTTCTTTTGGAGGAGTGGAACAGCCTCTGTGTTTTTAACTTAGGAAGCAGTTCTGCTGTGACTCTTCAATTTATGAAACTATTTTTAAACTAGTGTTTAAACCTTAGTGTTTTGGTTTAATTTTAATAATGTTGATGAAAGAATACCTATGGAGGGAAGGGTGGAAGGAAAATTGTATTTCCTTAGCTAAGCCCCATGGCATAAATTTGGAAGCACAAAGTCTTTTTCCAAATATTATAACACTTTCTTGTACCCTGGTTCACAGGTTGACAAAAGAAAAGTGCTGTTGTTTTCTAGTTTCCCTACCTACACTTCTTTTCTCCCATTTACTTTCAGAGAAACAAGAATCCAGCTCATTCAGCACAAAAGACCCCTAAGGTATGTAGTCAACTATCTAATTAGCTGACCTTTCAGACAACACTTACCCTCTGTCAGAAATGCCTCAGGAACATCTTACTGATGAAGTCAGAGCATCATTCCTGGCTCCTGTATCTGGACAAAGCAGCAATAGGATGTAGACAAGAAAGCAACCTGCTCCAAATCAGTAAGCAACATTCATACAAGCTCTGACACATTACATTCAGGGAGAAGATCCTATAACACTCACTGTATGACACATCAAAGCCACATGCAGAGTGTGGGTGGCTATTCAGCAAAACCTCTTGTCAGCACAGGATCATAACTTACAGGGGGGTCTTGGCCTTAGTTTGTTCTTTCACCCTTTCTTAAGTTGTACATTCAAAACATCTATTCACCTTATTCAGTCTATTGAAACTGAATTAATTCCAGCAGGAATTCAATCTGATGCCCAGCATTCTTTTTGTTACAATGTCTTATTTATAGAAAAATAGAATAATTTATCGCTTTGTAAGGCAACACCTCTTAGGAGATGGAGGAGGTAAATCATCCAGAAATAAATCCAGTCACATATGCACCTTACCTTTTCAACAAACTGAGTTATTGCTTTAGCTATAAAAATAATAGTAGATTTTCCTTTCTCTTGGCTACATTTCAGTCATGTATTTGGTTTATCTGTACAGATGATGACTGTTCATTGTGGAACAATTTATTTCTAATCCAAGCACATCCACTGGGGAGTTGAAGGCCTATAATCAAGGAGGAGACAGTTACAAGTGAGTGATGGTGGAAAGGGGATCCAAGGTAAGAAGGAAGAGATGTTGGCAGCAAGAGTGGGGGAGGCTCTCAGAGCGCAGCCCCTTTGCTAATGCCATGTCCCCTGATCAGCACCCAGTGTCTTAAACAATAGATGCCACTTCAAGCCTGTATGCAAACATGCTACATTTTATTCTTGTGCTTCCCATGTGGAGAGTCCCCTGCCTGCTGCTGGGGTAATATGAGTGACAACTAGATGAGAGGGCCTTAAAAGGGCATTATTTGCCCACTCTGGGCACTCAGTTGGAGGTGAACAGAAAAATCATAAACAGGTTTCCTGTCATTGACTTAACTGGGACGGAGGTGATAATTTGACAGGGACCCCTCTCATTAACTTCCCAACTAATTAACTGTCCGAGTGCATTAAAGTACACTACTGCAGCAGATGAGCCTTGAACCCAAGCCTTCATGCCATTGGTAGGGACGGTATTGATGCACCAGAAGAGCTGTTATGCAACTATAGCCTCTTAATCTCAACTGCTTCAATTTTGCTAATATATCTATTTTGGGGTATATTATCAAAAGTCTTTTGAAAGTCTCTAGATACATCAACAGAATAAATCTCATCAGCCCTTTTAATTGCTTCATCAAAGACCTCAATCAACTTAGTCAAACATGATTTACCTCTTGCATTTACTTTATTTGTTCATAATTTTTTTCTCAAGTGCTAATTGTCTCAAGAAAGGTTTCTTCAGCATTGATGTTAGCTCACCTGCCCAGTAGTTGTGAGGCTTATCCCTCTCTCTTTCTTTGGTATGAAATTAATGGATTTATCAAGCCAGCAACAAAAAGGAAAACTGAAGTGGTTAGGTTGACGGAATCAGGCTTTTCAAAATGCCTCCTGTGAAGTACATTTTAAAATGTTTTGACTATTTATCCTTGAATGACTTTGGTGAAGTCTTTAAAATGGTGAGTTCTTAAAGAAAGGTGTGTACAGATGCCACAACACAAGTCTTTAAAGTAATCAGGATTAAAATACCAGTGGCCTAAGCATTGGTGTTGTGACCCTGTAGACTGTCAGTGATTCACAGATGGACAATTCATTTACCCATCTGTGGCACTAATAAACACTGGACAGCTTGTCGGTTTACCAGTAATGAATCATTTCAGGCTGTGAGCAAGAAGTAGAAAGAAAGGGATGTTGCAGAATAACAGCTTTGAGGACAAATAAAATGTTCTAATTCATTAATTCATTTAAAACAAAATGCATTGATAATTATTGATGAAGGAAAATAAGACTTTTAGAGATAATAATAGATCTGTAGGATTCATTAACATGACATTTCAACAAGCAGACAGCCCAAAGATCATGAAACAAGCTTTTGTATTCCACTGGCATCAGGTAATTAAAAACATGAAGGGAAATTTAAGGTTAAGTATTGAAACATTTATATGGAAGAAAGACTCGTTTACATTGCATTGAATGATCCTTAGTCTGTCTGCTCCTTCTTCCTATGTGTCTGCCTTCTTTCAAAGATGCCCTTTTTTCTCACAGAGGGTTCATTCTACTCTTCCTTCACCATCACTATCTGCTGTTGGAGGTTTTGCCATGCATTTCCTGTCTGCAGCTTGCTCTCCACCTATCTAACACAGCATACTGTGACCATTCACTAAGCAATTCATGATTAGCAGATTCACTTGTACCATAAAGGCTAGACAGTTCAAAACCACATTCCTGGCAATGTTCTCTTCTTGCATTACTGTTCTGGGCAAAAGGCAAATGTCGGAGTAATATCTATCATTTGTTCGAGAGGAGCTGGTTTTTCTCTATTAGTATCTTCCAAGGGACCCAACCTGTCTGGTGGATCACCCAATTTGGGGCCTGAGTGGTCAGGGTTCCAGGGATAGTATCATCAGCACTTCTTGCTTCAGTTGCTGTCTTCCAACAGTTTACCTTGTACCATTTTCCTAGGTGGGAGTAGGCCTATCCTCACTGGATAAACTCTGTGGATTCATAACACATAGGTCACTCCAGGATTCTGCCTTCCTATCTGACACCTCTTTATTCAAGTCATTGTGTACCAACACCTCAGGTTTTGCATAATACTGAGTGAACGGCTTGCCTCCGTATCATCCACCAGATTTCTGGCCTCAGAAAACTCTCCTTCATGAACCATTCTCTGAGTCTGCCCCTAACTAAGTATTCAACAACGTAGGTCTTCATGACTACCTGAGCCCAGTTGCTTCATGCTGCTGTGTGGTATAGCATTCCCTAGATTTTGACACCTGATATTCCAATTTCAGTGGAATACCCTTGTACAAACCGGAAGATCAGTCCTTCAGCTTTGTGATTAGCCAATGTCTTTCTTCTCAACATTTCTCTCTCAGCCCTCTTAGATAGCATATCAAATGGCTGGCATAGCCTCATATGATGCTCAGCATCAGCCTGGCCATCTCTATCAGAAGGGGATGAAAGTGAGAACGGCAGATGCTGGAGATCAGAGCTGTAAATCAGAGCTTCTTCATTCCTGAAGAAGGGCTCATGCCCGAAACTTCGATTCTCCTGCTCCTTGGATGCTGCCTGACCTGCTGCGCTTTTCCAGCACCACATTTTCAACCCAAGGGGATGGTCCATGTGAAGGACTGGGTCTCATGCAAAGAAGACAGAGTGTGGAGATGGGCTCATGGATGAGTGTGGGGTGCTATTAGAAGCTAAACTCCAGGAAGTACTCAGGCCATTTGCATTAGCCATCAGGAGGCAAAGTACATTAGATCCAACTACCAGAAATATATGATTGGATTTGAAGACACAGACATCCCAAAGATAATGATGAGGGGTTCTGTCTTCCACTGGCATCAGGTCATTACAAACATTAAGGGAAATAAAGGCTAAAAAGGAAAGTATTTGCAGTATTACATGGAATGAAGCCTGTGGTTTACAATGGGCTAAGGCATCCTTTGTGTGTCTGTTTCTTCTTCTTTCCTTTTAAGAAAGCCATTCTTTATCACAAAGACTCTGTTTGACTGCTCCTGTTACCCTCATTCATCATTGCAACTGGAAGTCATGGCAAAACTATTTGAGCTCCCCTTCTCGGAACTCTCCCTCATTGTCATCATCCATTGCTGGAGTTTACTGGAGGTCTCAATATAATTGTGAAGGGGGAGGCAAAACGTTTTCAAAAGAGGCAATGCAGTAAAGCATGGGCAGAAATTATGCCATGTGGAAGGGGTGTGCATGATGAGAAGCGCACTATCTTCAAGGGAGTGGGGAGCTGCAGAGAGCAGAGAATTACCACCTCAGACATAAGTACATCACATGCCAGGGTTTGTGTGGGATGGGCAGTCAGATGTAGTTGAATGTAGACAAATTTGGTGGGAGCTTAGGGGAAGTGTGAAGTCTGTGGATTAACTGAGTGGGCCATTAGGAAGGGATGTGGATATTTTGTGAAATTGTATTTAAGGGTTTGTCAGCACATTCAGACTGAGGCTGGAAGCCCCTGGCAGAGGAATGCTTACTGTCACCTTCCATTGTGCTGCAAACTGAAGGTGCACAACAGGAAGAAATAGAACAAAGATAAAAGAAAATTTACAGCCCAGGAACAGGCCCTTCGGCCCTCCAAGTGTGAGCCAATCCAAATGTACTGTCTAAACCTGTTGGTCAATTCCTAAGCATTTGTATCCCTCTGCTCCCCACCTACTCATGCATCTGTCCAGACGCATCTTAAATGAATCGACCGTGCCTGCCTCTACCACCTCTGCTGGCAAAGCGTTCCAAATGCCCACCACCCTCTGTGTGAAGTACTTGCCGCGTGTATCGCCCTTAAACTTTCCATCTCTCACCTTGAAAGCATGACCTCTCATTATTGAATCCTTCACCCTGGGAAAAAGCTTGTCTCTATCCACCCTGTCTATACCCTTCATGATTTTGTAAACCTCAATCAGGTCCCCCCTCAATCTCCGTTTTTCTAGTGAAAATAAACCTAACCTACTCAACTTCTCTTCATAGCTAGCACCTTCCATACCAGGCAACATCCTCGTAAACCTTCTCTGCACCTTTTCCAAAGCGTCCACATCCTTTTGGAATGTGGCGACCAGAACTGTACACAGTATTCTAAATGTGGCCGAACCAATGTCTTGTACAATTTTAACATGACTTACCAGCTCTTAAACTCAATACCCCATCCAATGAAGGCAAGCATACTATATGTCTTCTTGACCACTCTATCCACCTGTGCAGCAACCTTCAGGGTACAATGGACCTGCAATCCCTGATCTCTCTGCCCATCAACTTTTCCCAAGGCTCTTCCATTCATTGTATAATTTTATCTAGAATTAGACTTGCCTAAATGCATCACCTCACATTTGTCTGGACTGAAAGCTATCTGCCACTTTTCCACCCAATTCTCCAGTCTATCTATACCCTCCTATATTCTCTAACTGTCTCTTATGTTATCTGCTACTCCGCCAATCTTTGTGTCATCTGCAAACTTGCTGATCATACCAATAGTGCCCTCTTCTAGATCATTTATGTATATTATGAACAACAATGGCCCCAATACTGACCCCTGTGGAACACCACTGGTCACCTTTCTCCATTTCGAGAAACTCCCTTCAACTACTACTCTCTGTCTCCTGTTGCTCAACCACCTAGCTAAAACGCCCTGCACACCATGTGACCTCACTTTCTCCATCAGTCTACAGTGGGGAACCTTATCAAACACCTTACTAAAGTCCATGTATATGACATCAACAGCCCTTCCTTCATCTAACAACTTGGTCACTTCCTCAAAGAACTCTATTAAGTTGGTAAGGCATGATCTCTCCCACACAAAACCATGTTGCCTATCACTGATAAGCTCATTCTTATCTAAATATAAATAGATCCTATCTCTCAGTACCCTCTCCAACAACTTCCCCACCACCGACATCAGGCTCACTGGTCTGTAGTTATCCAGAATATCCCTACTACCCTTCTTGTGCAGGGGGACAACATGAGCAACCTTCCAGTCCTCTGGCACCTCACCTGTATTTAAGGATGCCACAAAGATATCTGTCAGGACCCCAGCTATTTCCTCTCTTGCCTGCCTCAGCAACCTGGGATAGATCCCATCCGGTCCTGGTGATTTGTCCACCTTAATAACCTTTAGCATACTCAACACATCTCCCTTCTTATGCCAATGTGATCCAGACTAATCAAACTTCTATCTCTAATCTCAACATTCATCATGTCCCTCTCCTCAGTGAACACTGATGCAAAGTAATCATTCAGAATCTCACCCATTCTCTCAGGTTCAGCACACTGCCTTCCTTCATTATCTTTTAGTGGACTAATCCTTTCTTTAGTTACTCGCTTGCTTCTTATGTAAGAATAAAATGCTTTGGGATTTTCCTTAATTCTGCTTGCTAAAGCTATTTCATTACCTCTTTTAGCCCGCTTGATTCCTTGTTTAAGACTTGTCCTAATCTTCCGATTTTCCTCCAGGGCCCGTTCTGTTCTTAGCTGCCTAGACTTTATGTACGCTTCCCTTTTCCTCTTGACTAATGGTATAATTTCTCCTGTCATCCACGGTTCACAAATCTTGCCCTTCCTATTCTTTGCCTTCAACAGGACATGCCTATCCTGCGCTACCGTTAACCTATCTTTGAAAGCCTCCCACATCTCAAATGTGGACTTCCCTTCAAATAGCTGTGTCCAATGCATATTTCCAAGCTCCTGCCTAATTTTGATATAATTGGCCTTAGCCCAGTTTAGTACTCTTCCCTTAGGACCACTCTGATCTTTATCTACGAGTATTCTAAAATTTACAGAATGATGGTCACTGTTCCTAAAGAAATCCCCCACCGCAACTTCTACCACTTGTCCTGGCATATTCCCCAGAAAGGTCCAATATGGCCCCTTCCCTCGTCGGACTATTGACATACTGCTCTAGAAAACTCTCCTGGATGCTTCGTACAAATTCTACTCCATCCAAACCTCTGGCGCTAAGTATATCCCTGTCAATGTTGGGAAAATTAAAATCTCCCATCACCACTACCCTATTGCCTCTACATCTATTCATAATCTGTTTACCTATTTGTTCTTCTACCTCACACTCACTGTTAGGAGGTCTGTAATACAGTCCCAATAATGTAACTGTACCCTTCTTATTTCTCAGCTCCACCCATAATGCCTTACTACCCAAGCCCGCCATAGTGTCCTCCTTTTGCACAGCCACAATATCATCCCTGACTGGCAATGCAACTCCACACCTCTTTTACTTCCCTTCCTATCCTGTCTGAAGCGTCAATATTCTGGAACATTTAGATGCCAATCATCATGCCCTTCCTTCAACCAAGTCTCTGTGATGGCAATAAACCAAGCCCTAAGTTCATCTGCTTTACACACTCTACTCCTTGCATTAAAGTAGATGCATTTCAGGCCACCAGTTCTTTTGCGCTCACATGCTCTCTGCCTATTCTTCCCTTTATTAATGATATCTTCATAATTCTTACAGTCTCCAGTCTCCACCTCGCTGCCTACCTGCTTTCTCTTCTGGTTCCCAGTCCCCTGCCACATTAGTTTAAAACCTCCCCAACAACAGTAGCAAAACCCCCGGTCTGGTTCAGATGTAGACCATTCCTTTTTTAATAGTCCCACCTTCTCCAGAACCGGTCCCAATGTCCAACAAATCTGAACCCCTCCCTCCCACACCATCCCTCAAGCCACATGTTCATCCTGTCTACTTTTTTCATTTCTACACTGGCTATCACGTGGCACTGGTAGTAATCCCGAGATCACCTTTGAGGTTCTCCCCTTTAACTTCTCTCCTAGCTCCCTAAATTCTTCTTTCAGGACCTCATCTCGCTTTCTACTTATATCATTGGCACCATTATGCACTAATACAACTGGCTGTTCACCCTCTCCTTTTAGGCTGCAAGAACACTTAGAGCAGGCAGAGTAAGTGATGAAACCTGTGAAAGAGGGGCTTCACCAGACTTTTAAAGGGAATAACATAGGTTATCATGTCCTTGGTCCTGAGGATGGGGGATGGAGGACAGGAGGACAGGTGTATGTGCCTTTGCACCAGGTGCAGAGGGTTCAGGACCTGGGTCTCCATGGCAGCTGCCAAACCTTCCATGGAGGCAACCAGACAATCACAGAATACACTAGCTCTTGCAGCCTCTGAATTTCATCACCTCCCATATACCTGTCTGCTGTTCTGTTCCTCCCTGTGTCTGTGGATGAAGTTCCTAATCACCTATACCATAGGGTTTCCAGTCCTTCCTGGGGCGAGCTGGTTCGAGGTCTTTGGGAGTCCTCTGAGTGCCAGCGGCCAGGGGCATTTCTTCCTCAGCCACTTGTGAAGCTGGGATTTGCTCAGCAGATTGGGCTCCCACGCTCACAAGTCTAACATTCGCACCGAGGTGTCAGTATGTGAGCCGATGGGGGATCACAGGAAGCAGCCTTGCCAATGCTTCCTCTGAAGAACTCTCTGATAAACTCAACACAACTCTGACTTCACCAAAAATATGTAAGATTCACTCTTTGTATTTCCTTTCACAGATGAAGACACAAGAGATCTCCATAATGGTCTAGTTACATTGTGGAACTGAAATAAACTGGTATTAGTCAAAAAGTAGTACTGGTAAAATTAATGGGACTGAAAGTTGAAAAATCCCTGGGATCCAGCGACCTTCAATGTACAGTGTAGAAAGCAATGACTACAGAGATTATAGAAGCATTAGTGGTCATTTTTCAACATTTTATGAAGTATATGTGAATTGGGCTAATATGTTAGCATGGATTGAAGATTGAGTATTAGTAGCCAGAAAGCAGAGCGTAGGCATAAATGAGTCATTCTTGGGTTGGCAGGCTGTTACCAATGCCTGGGCCACAGATGGTTACAATCTTTGCTGATGATTTGCATGTGGGGACCAGTTGTAATATTTCTAAGTTTTCAGATGAATTAAAGGGAATGTGAGTTGTGGGGAACATGCAGAAAGACTTCCAGCAGATTTAAACAGGCTGTTAATGGGCCAGAATATGTCAAAAACAATACAATATGGATATGTGTGAGGTTATCCACTTAGAGTCATAGAGATCTACAGCACAGAAGCAGACCCTTCAGTCCAACTAGTCCATGTTGACCAGATGTCCTAACCTAATCTCATCCCAGTTACCAACACTTGGCCAATATCTTTCTAAACCCTTCCTATTCATGTACACATCCAGATGTCTTTTAAATATTATGATTTACCAGCCTCCACCACTTCCTCTGGCATCTCATTCCATACGTGCACCACCCTCTGAGTGAAAAAGTTGTCCCTTAGGACCATTTTAAATCTTTCCCCTCTCACCATAAACCTACGCCCTCTAGTTCTGGACTCCCCCATCTCAGGGAAAAAGACTTTGTCTATTTATCCCATCCATGCTCCTCATGATTTTACAAACCTCTGTAAGATCACCCCTCAATCTCAGATGCTGCAGGGAAAACAGCCCTAGCCTATTCCAGCCTCTCCCTGTAACTCAAATCCTCCAACCTTGGCAACTTGGGGAGGAGGAATGAATGCCTTCAGTAAATGTGAGAGATTGGCAAGTGTTAATGTCCAAAGGGACTTAGGTGTTCTTGTTCATAAGTCACTGAAAGCTAGCATGCAGGTATGGTATGCAATTCAGAAGGTTAACCTTTATTGGAAGAGAGTTGAGTAAAGAAACAAAGAAGTCCTGCTTCAGTTGATTAGAATAATGGTGAGACTGCACCTGGAGTATGATATGTATACTTGATGTTGTGTCAAGATGTTACTCTGCAACCTTTCCTCAGCTTGCAGAAGAGGCTCAAAGAGGGAGATATCCTAGAGTCAATAGTGGAAAATTCCCCTCTGATCCACAAGAAATCAAGGCACTTTCAGAAGAATACATCAACTGTCTTCATATGTTGTCAACTCAAGGGGTAGCCTATGGTGTCTGCTCAGGGTTTCAAGTTTCTGCAGTGACTCCCCATAGGAGACTGATTAGCAAGGTTAGATCTCATGGAATACAGGGAGAACTAGCTATTTGGATACAGAACTGGCTCCAAAGTAGAAGACAGAGAGTGGTGGTGGAAGGTTGCTTTTCAGACTGGAGGCCTGTGACAAGTGGAGTCCCACAAGGATTGGTGCTGGGTCCACTGCTTTTCGTCATTTATATAAATGATGTGGATGTGAGCATAAGAGGTATAGTTAGTAAGTTTGCAGGTGATACCAAAATTGGAGGTGTAGTGGACAGTGAAGAAGGTTACCTCAGTTATAGCAAGATGTTGATCAGATAGGCCAAAGGGCTGAGGAGTGGCAGATGAAGTTTAATTTAGCTAAATGCGAGGTGCTGCATTTTGGGAAAGCAAACCTTAGCAGTACTTTTCCACTTAATGATAAGATCCTAGGGAGTGTTGTTGAACATAGAAACCTAGGAGTGCAGGATCATAGCTCCTTAAAAGTAGAGTCGCAGGTAGATAGGATAGTGAAGAAGGCATTTGGTATATTGGCTTTATTGGTCAGAGCATTAAGTACAGGAGTTGGGAGGTCATGTTGTGGTGGTACAGGACATTTGGTTAAGCCATTTTTGGAATATTGTATGCAAGTCTGGTCGCCTTCCTATCGGTAAGATGTTGTGAAATTTGAAGGAGTTCAGAAAAGATTTACAAGGATGTTGCCAGAGTTGGAGAATTTGAGCTATTGGGAGAGGTTGAATAGGCTGGGGCTGTTTTCCCTACAGCATCGGAGGCTGAGGGGTGACCTTTGGTTTATAAATCATGAGGGGCATGGATAGGATAAATAGACAAAGTCTTTTGCCTGGGGTCGGGGAGTCCAGAACTAGAGGGCATAGGTTTAGAGTGAGAGGGGAAAGATATAAAAGAGATCTAAGGGGCAACATTTTCACGCAGAGGGTGGTATGTGTATGGAATGAGCTGCGAGAGGAAATGGTGGAGGCTGGTACAATTTCAGCATCTAAAAGGCATTTGGATGGGTGTATGAATAGGAAGGGTTTGGAGGGATAAGGGCCGGGTGCTGGCAAATGGGACTAGATTGGGTTGGGATATCTGGTTGGCATGGACCGAAGGGTCTGTTCCATGCTGTACATCTCTATGACTCTATGACTTTATATGGAGATAACATGGGAATATAGTGTTGAGGCAGATGATCAGCCATAGTAAGCAATTAGTGCATACAATGATAACTCTATTTTTAAAGTGCAACAGGGCTGTGGTAGCAGTGGTGGTAGGAGATCTTTTTGATGAAGAAGGCAGTTTGTCCAGAATTGGATGCAGAACAAGACATCTTACTGTACTGATGTTGGGAGGTGTTAATAAGGCTGTAATAGAAAAGTGAACCTGGACATCATCAACATAGTTGATCCCTTATCTCTGGATGATGTCATCAAGGGGTAACTAGATGAAGATGGCCTGCTGGGTGGCAGAAAGCAAATTGAGGCCCTCGTGTGATTTCAGAAGTGGCAGTGTAGAGAGGAAAAAATAACAATTGCTGGAAATGTTTTGGTTATAATTTCATGGGTAAAGAGCGGAACCTAGTGAAGGTTGTCCCAGTAAGAAGAGAAGGATGGTACAATGGAAAATGGAGAATTTCAGAAATGAAATAATAAACAGGACATGTTCTGTTGCTCTTTTTTCCCAACAGAAGAAGCAATTGTGATTGATTTTAGGTAATTATATTAAGTACAATAGCCATAGTGTCATAAAGTCATACAGCACGGAAACAAACCCTTCAGACTAACTAGTCCCTGCTGACCAATAATCCCAAACTAAACTAGTCCCACCTGCCTGTGCTTGGCCAATATCCCTCTAACAATTTCTTATTTATGTACTTATCTAAATGTTTTATGAACATTGTAACTATACCCACATCCACGACTTCCTCTGGAAGTTCATTTCACACATGAATCACATTGTGTTAAAAAATTGCACTCCATGACTTTTTAAAATCTTTCTCCTTTCACCTTAAAAACATGTCCTCAGTCTTAAAATCCACCATCTAAGAAAAGGACATTCCTCTTATCTATATCCCTTATTATTTTATGCACCTCCATAAAATCACCTCTCAACTGTCTATGCTCCAGTGAAAAAAGCCCAAGCCTATCCAGTCTCTCCTTACAGCTCAAATTCTCTATTCCAGCAACGTCTTGGTAAATCTTTTCTGAATCTTCTCCAGCTTAATAATATTCTTCCTACAGCAGTGAGACCAGAACAGGACACAGTACTCCAGAACAGGCCTCACCAATGTCCTGCATGACCTCATAACGTCACAAACTCAACTTGTATAATGTCCCAAATCCTATGTTTCAAGGTCTGAACATGAAGGCAAGCATGCTTATCGCTTTCTTAGCTATCTTAGTTATATATGATGCAAACTTCAAAGAACTATGTACCTGAACCCTTAGGTCTTTCTGTTCTAAAATACTATCCAAGGTTCAACCATTAATTGTACATGTCATAGCTTTATTTGTTTTACCAAAATGCAATACCACACGTTTATTCAAATTAAACTTGACCTGCCATTCTTCAGCTCACTGACCCAGTTGACCAAGATCTCTCTGTAATCTTAGATAACCCTTTTCACTGTCCACTATACCAACAATCTTAGTGTCCTCCGCAAACTTACTAACCATTTTTTTAATGTTCTTATCCAAATAATTTACATAAATGACAAACAAAAGTGGACCCAGAACCAATCACTGTTGTACACTGCTGGTGACAGACCTTCAATCTGAAAAAACAACCCTCAATCACTCTCTGTCCTACTGATAAGTCAATTTTGTATCCAATTGGCAAGCTAACCCTGAATCCCTTGTGATCTAATTTTAATAATTAGTCTAACATGTAGAACCTTGTCAAAGGCTTTACTAAAGTCCAAGTACACAATGATTACTGTAGTTAAAGTTAGGAGAACCTTGCAAACTATGAGATCAAAGATTGAAGCATTTCTCCATCATCAGAAGCCTTTTTGTCCAGATTTGTGGTAAGAGTATTGGTGAGGCTATCAGTGATGGAGTAAACTGGATAACAACTAACAGGTCCAGAGTTAAAATTAGAAATCTTCAAATTACTAACCAGGTTGACTGTTCTGTCACAAGCTGCAATATACTAATATCTTAACAACAGATTCAACATTGAAGTACATAAAGGACGTGAATTTCTGGTTAGTAAACCCTCAAAAAAGCCACAAAACCTCAGCGGTTGCCTGTTCAAATGCAAGTGATTTTGTAACAGTGTGGTAAGTCTTGATTATTGTCAAGAGAGTCCTGAAAGTTTAATTTTTGAAGTGTGGGATTCATGTGGCACAGGGCACCGCCAAAAGGCAGCAATGCTAAAAAGGTTCTTCCATTACTTTAAACTTTTGTTCCAAAGTCCAGGAAAATTCTGTGCGCATTTGTAAATGTTTTGAATCATACTTCCTATTCATTTGCTATTGATCACAATAAGCCATTTAATAAATATTAAGAACTGTTCACTTTTCCAGCTCTGGCCTATTGTGCATTGCCCTTCCCACAGCCCATCATTGACAACTTCTCTTCAGCCATTTAGGTCTGAGACTCTCAAATTGCTTCTCTTACACCCCAATACCTCTCCAGCCTCCTTCATGACATTTCTTAAAACTCAAATTCTTCCATTAAACTTTGGATCAGACATCATAGCAATAGGATAAGGCAGAGTGTAAGATTTTGGAAACACAAGATGGACACTTGTTTATTCAAAAGTAATTGTAAGGTTGTTAATTTAAGTGGCACAAGTTCATATTTGATATACTCACGAAATAGGCAGGAAGTGACCACCCAGGGAACTTCCCTAATACCAGCACTGTCTCTGTCTCAAAAGAAAACTTTACATAAAGCAGGCTGAGAGAGGAGAAAAGAGGCTGAAACGTGAGCCCTTCTGACCCTCACTTTTGTATGAATTTTGTCCTGGCCAGCTTGGAGTGTGCACTGCCAGGAGTGAAGCAAGTTCAATTTTAGTTAAACTCGACCCCTGAGCTCGCCCCCCTGTCCCATCACCTTCCCGAGTGATTAGGGCATGTGGTGTTTTCTATTTCTCTCTAGCTCCACTTCTTAAGCAAAAAAGGCAAAGAAAATTTCATTGATTAGGTAAGCTGCTTTGTACCTTTTAACGATTATTTTTATTAATAAGTCTTTTTAAATTACCAATTTATTACTTCTGCCCTGAAATTAATGTTTACTGTGGACTGTTGTTACCTTTCCTAAATTTGTTCAGCAGTCCCCTGAGTGGCCCCATGATGTGATAGTCCTGAGGTAGAAGTTTCTCTACAATTTTGAGGAATAGTTGAGCAGGCTCAATGTTTGTCCTATTTACTATGGTCCTATGAATATTGCTTTCTGTGGCTTGGGCATTAGCTTTTATCTAATTATGCCCTGAGAAGCACCTTATATAAAACACTGATAAAAACAGGTTTCACTTATATATTGTAGAATTTCTTTGAAACGTTGACAGAGTATTTAAACAGGATTTCCTGGCCACTAATGGGAATGCATTGCAGATCCTTTGGGACTCAGTGACCTTCCTGCCTGAATTAAAAATGTGTACTCTGCAAAGTGAAACTGCATGCCAGGAGAGTATTAATCAAATCCACCCCATGTAATCGAAGCTGTAATTTTATATGTCATGTAGAAGCATACTCTTTGCTTTACAATCTTTGTTCCTGATGTCAACAGATGCAACACATGGATAATAGCAATGGCAGTGATTCACATAAAGATATGCTTTCAGTATTGGAGCCCAAAACAATATTGATTTAAATTGTATTGCCTGACAGGGTAAGATTTCAGTTTTTGCATAATTCAAAACCTATTGTGGTGAAATTGTACATGTACTTTCAATTAACTTGAGGTGTTTAGTATTTTTGTTCAACAATTGATTTATTTTCTCAACTTCTAATTTGTGCATCTATTCACAACACTCTTGCCCACCAGATCAAACTAACCTTTACCTTTGTGGATCGTTCAAGGTGGCAACAGAGTAGGATGCTCATGTTGGAGCTCCTCTGCTCTGCCTGTTCTTTCTCTTTCATTATCTTTCTCTCTTTTTTCTTCTTCTCTCACCACAGCACAAGAGGTGAATACTGGTGCAGCAACGGCTGCAAGTCCCAGAGCAATGAGCTCTGGTACAGGCTTGGGCAGTGAGCCCCAGGGCACAATGGGGAAGCAGCCCCAGAACAGGCTTGGGCAGTGTGGCACAGAGCACTATGGGGAAGTAGCCACAGAACAGGTTTGGGCAGTGTGGCCCAGAGCACTACAGTGGAAGCAGCCGCGGTACTGCGCTTGGCAGTGAGCCCCAAAGCTCTATGGGGAAGCAGCCCCAGTACTGCGCTTGAGCAGTGAGCCCCAAAGCACTATGGGGAAGCAGCCCGGTACTGCCCTTTGGGCAGTGAGCCTCAGAGCATAATGGGGAAGCAGCCCCGGTACTGCGCTTGGGCCATGAGCCCCAGAGCACTATAGAGAACCAGCCCCAGTACAGGCTTGGGCAGTGAGCCCCAGAACACTATGGGGAAGCAGCCCCGGTACTGTGCTTGGGCAGTGAGCCCCAGAACACTATGGGGAAGCAGTCCCGGTACTGTGCTTGGGCAGTGAGCCCCAGAGCACTATGGGGAAGCAGCCCCGGTACTGTGCTTGGGCAGTGAGCCCCAGAGCACTATAGGGAAACAGACCCGGTACTGCGCTTGGGCAGTGAGCCCCAGAGCACTATGGGGAAGCAGCCCCGGTACTGTGCTTGGGCAGTGAGCCCCAGAGCACTCTGGAGAAACAGCCCTGGTACTGCACTTGGGCACTGAGCTCCAGATCACAATGGGGAAGCAGCCCCAGAGCAGCGCAGGGGAAGCAGCCCAGGAGCATTGCACATGCAGCGAGTCCCAGGCGGAGATTGACATGGGGGAGGCAGTCTTGGCACTTTGCCTTGGAGCAGCTGAGTGCCGGTACAGAACAGTCTGGGGCTTGGAGCAGAGTGGAGATGGCTTCGGACTGGGACCTGGCACAGGCGTTCAGACCATGTGTAGAGTCCCTGCACTGAGCTGCTACACTGTAATGTCTATTTGAAATTTCCTATATTATTGTAAGGTCAACTCTTTAACGTTGTCCTCTTTTTAACTTATTTTTCAACTCTGTAAGTAAAGCAACTACTTTTATACCTCTGCCGTTTCCAAGAATTGTACCGAAGTACTTGTACATAAGATGTTGTAATAAGAAGGTGGTCATTGTAAAAGATTTTCACTGTGTTTTTACCATGGAGTACGTGCGACAATAAAATTGTTCCTCAGTGAGTTAAAGTCATTAATGTGTTATGTTAAGTGAAGTTTCAAAACATCATTCATCATTTATAGTAGTTCAATCCATCCTGACATGTTGCCAGTTATAGTCATTGAAGGACAATATTAAACATAATCAATTTCCACCCCTAGCGATTTATAATTTATTCTAGTACAGAAGGCATTTTCCTCTCATTCATTCTTGGGATATTGTCAATGCTGAACATTTATATTCCATCTCCAACTGTCCTTGAGAATGTGATAGAGTATGTACCTTATGTTACATTCTTCTAATTTCCAGTAGAATCATGGAGTCATAGAGATATAGAGCATGGAAACATAAATCTTTCCTGGACCCTTTCAAGTTTAACATCTGTCCTAGAGAAGGGAAACTAGAATTGAATGCAGTATTCCGAAACTGGCCTAGCCAAAACATCATTCATCATATCGCTGAAACTCAAAATGTAATGGCTTTTACTTTGTTTTCCTTTGTTTACCATATTTACCCAAAGTCTTATAGCTTGATTCATAGCTCCTTGAAAGTGGAGTTGCAGGTAAGTAGGATAATGAAAAAGGTGTTTGGCATGCTCACCTTTATTGGCCAGAGCATTGAGTATAGGAGTTGGGAGCCTTACAGGACATTGGTTCGGCCAGTTTTGGAATATCGTGTTCAATTTTGGTCTCCCTCCTATTAGAAGGATGTTGTGAAACTCGAAAAGAAAGATTTACGAGGATGTTGCCAGGGTTGGAGGCTTTGAGCTAAAGGGAGAAGCTGAATAGACTGGGGCTATTTTACCTCAAGGTAAAATATTTTAGGGGCGGCACAGTGGTTAGCACTGCTGCCTCACAGCACCAGAGACCCGGGTTCAATTCCCGACTCAGGCGACTGACTGTGGAGTTTGCACGTTCTCCCCGTGTCTGCGTGGGTTTCCTCCGGGTGCTCTGGTTTCCTCCCACAGTCCAAAGATGTGCGGGTCAGGTGAATTGGCCATGCTAAATTGCCCGTAGTGTTAGATAAGGGGTAAATGTAGGGGCATGGGTGGGTTTCGCTTCGGCGGGTCGGTGTGGACTTGTTGGGCCGAAGGGCCTGTTTCCACACTGTAAGTAATCTAATCTAATCTAAAGTAATCTAATCATGAGAGGATTTAAAGGTTTATAAGATCATGAGGGGCATGGATAAGATGAATAGCCAAGACCCCTGGGTGGGGGAGTCCAAAACTAGAGGGCATAGGTTTTAGGTGAGGAGTGTTGTGAGGAAAATCACCAGTCTCGGAGTCAGAATCGGGATTCAATGACAGAGTTTATTGTACAAAGAAACTGGAGCTCCAGGGAGAGAGAGAGACATCTGGCAGCATGCTGTTAGCCGTGAGCCTTCCCTCACCCTGGGAGCACATGTCACGATATTTTATACATTTCATGGTACAATGGCCCAAATATTGAGTCCTTGTTTGTGCAGCATGGTTTGTTTACAGAAAACATTACAGAGTCATTGTCAGTTTCAGGGGAATGTTACAGAATCATTGTCAGTTTCAGCAGCTAAGCAGAAGTCCATTGCTGCAGTAATTGGTGGTGATCGTTCTTCCTGAGAAGGAAGGTCATTTTCCATTACTGCAAATCTAAGGTATTAACACTTGTATACAAGCAGTCTCAGGTAAGGGGTTAACGTTTCTATTGAAGGTGGTGGCTGGACTCAGGCACTTTGGCGGGTGGTAGACGTTACTGATGTGTGTTCTCTCCTTCACCCGCCTTAAACTAATTATCTTTGTTCTGTGTCTATTGTGTTGGTATCCTGTTGGCCTGTATCTGTGTATGCTTCGCTGTACTTTCCCATGTAATGGTTCAGTGGCCATCTTGTGTAATAAGTGACTAACTTATGGCTCAGTAGCCAGCTTGTGTCTGTGACCAACTGATGGCTCATCTTGTGCCTGTGTGCCCTGTGTCAGCATGCCCCGTGTCAGCACTCCCACTTCAGCGGGAAAAGACATAAAAGACACTTAATTTGCAACCTTTTTGTGCAGAGGATGGTCCATGTATAGAACGAGCTGCCAGAGGAAGTGGTGGCGGCTGGTACAATTACAACATTTAAAAGGCATTTGGATGAGTATATGAATAGGAAGGGTTTAGAAGGATATGGGCTAAATGCTGGCAAATGGCACTAGATTTATATAGGATATCTGGTTGGCATAGATAGGTTGGAACAAAAGTTTCCGTGCTGTATGACACTATGACTCTACGAAAATACAAAGTTTTCTTTTCGGAATGTAATCAAAGCAACGTTTTGGGGTCAGCATTCAAACTAGTCTGATCCACCATACCATTCTAAATGATAATGTTAGAATCCCTACAATGTGAAAGCAGGCTATTTGACCCATCAAGTCCACACTGACTCTCTGAAGAGCATCCCACCCAGACTCATCACTGGATTTATCCTTGCATTTCCCAAAACTAATCTACCAGTCTGCACACTACAGGCAATTTAGCATGGCCAATCCATCTAACCTGCACATCTTTGGACTGTGGGGGGAAACCGGTGCAGCCAAAGAAACAGGGAGAATGTACACACTCCACATAGACAGTTGCCTGGGCTGGAATTGAACCCAGGTCCCCAGTGCTGTGAGGCAGCCATGCCACCCTAAACGGAGCAAGGAACACCAAAGCAATTAATGCAAATATACTCAATCATAAATTGCAGCTTTTATAATGATTTGGAATAAGTTAATACAAAGTCATGCAGTACTCTGTCTCTGCATAGCTTTCTCCAGTCCTGCAAAAATTCCAGGCCATTCTTCAAGCAGTTCTGTGCAGTGTGCAATGTTCAGTCAAATGTATCATAAACAGAAGGAATGTTGCAAATTGAAAAAGGCTCAGGTTTTCATGTACAAGAATAATAAGCCCATAGAAAGCAGAGAGCAAAGCCGTGGATATGAAAGTTGAATGAGACAATGGTCATTGTATTCAGAGGAACACTGTGCCAGCTTCCAGAGTATGGCTATTTATGTAGCAGGTTAATTGTACTGGAGCCTGGTGTTCTTTGTCAGTTCAGAAAAGACTGTTTAAAAAGCAAATGTGGATACTGGGGTAGAGATTAATGAACATGTACCTCATGGGGTGCAACAGCATTTTCCTTTCAGTTCTCCTCAAAAACTGCTCTCCTGCCTTCACAGTTAGGAATGCTATTGCTTTCCAACACATTTCCCATTCAATGCATCTTGGAGACTGCTATTGAAATAACAGCTGGGAGCAAAATGGCTGTAACAAAAATTATTACAGCCAATCAAGATGAAGGTGAAACAGATGCACAATTATACCATGTACAATACTACCAACAATGATATTTGGTTTGAATTTAATTTGAACAATTTCTGATGCTTCACTGAGCTTTGCAACATGTATCCAATAATAGGAGCACTTTTCTATGTCACAAGATGGGGTGCAGCATGAACTCTGTTTCTGAATATCAGTCACACATTTTCAAAAAGGTTGTGCGTTGTTGTGATATTCAAAAATGATATTTAACACTTAATCCATTTTTTGAGGTATACTCAGCATAGTTCATGGAACATAGAATGTACAGGGCAAAAACATTGAACATATTGTAAAGAAATGGGAAAGATCTCCATTTTGTGCAATAATGTAAAACACGTGAGTGAGTAGACAATTTTTCAACTCTTCCAAAGAGGTTAAGATCTATCTCATCTTTTTCTAATATGGAATAAATATGAATACTTGAAAGAAAAACCCTGGTCTTTATATTGTTCTTTTCAAAAGGTCATCATGTCCCAAAACATTTCTGAGCTAACTCGACAAAAGCTGGTAACCTGTCACCCTTTATTTACAAATGGAGAGTTCTTGATACTGATCCACCTCCTCAGAGCCATCCAGCTCCCAGAATGAACAGAACCCCTGACACTCTTCTTTAAACCTGTCAGCCAGGGCTCCCTGATTGGACCAGGTTAATAGCCCCAATCAGAAAACTCATATTCTGAGGTCCAACTGGCTGACCTTGTCATAAATCACTGCAATTTCACAGCCCTTAAATTACTTTTGAAGTTAGGACATGAAAAGGTTAACTGACATCACAAGGTAGTCTCTACCCAACAGGATACAAAGGATGCTCCTGTGAGGAGCCAAGCAAAGTTATGAATTGTGTCGTATCAGCTCTCCATGTGTTCACCCCAAAGTTTGCAGAAAGTACCCATGTTATTGTTCTTTGTATTATCAGCATTTAGCTAACAATCTGATCACACCAAAATTTCCTGGCATGTTAAATGGAAAAGACCTATATAGCATTATGTACTGCTGAGACAATCACTATATTTTTCCTTCATTTTTCTCACTGTTTTTTGTTTGGGAATTATGAGCTAAAGTTGAGAATTAAATTTTGAATGACTGCTTTTTTTTCTACAAAAAAGTGGAGAGAACAAATAAAATCATATTTGTTTCTGGGAACTGGCCTAGAAACATGATGACAGGTACATTTTTATTCGAAGAACCCTGCAGACTTTCTGACACCTACGGCATGTTACACTCAGGGACTGACACAACATCTTTGCCCTTTGTTGCTTCAGCCAGAATTTAAACTTTCACTGTACTTCTATCTTGCCTGGTTGTTCAGTGCAGACGTAAGTTGGCAGCAAGGTGGATCTGTGGTTAACCCTGCTACCTCATTGTACCAGTGACCTGGGTTTGATTCCAATCTTGGGTGAATGTCTGTATGGAGTTTGCACACCCTCCCTTTGTCTGTATGGTTTCCCCCTGTGCAGATCAGGTGAATTGGCCATGCCAAAGTGTCCAGGGATGTGCAGACAAGGTGGATTAGCCATGGGAAATGCAAAGGGCTGGACTGTCAGGCACTACTCTAAGTCAATTTAGACATGCAGCAAGTGCCAGCAGCAAAGGTGAAAAACACTCTGTACGAGCTTCAACCAAATGACCATGTCTCAGTGAAATAGACCTCAGGCAGGTAAAGAAAGACATTATTCAGTCAGGGGGAAATAACACAGTACGTCAAGGGCATCATTTGATATCAGTCCAAGGGCTTAGACTTGTGCAGCCAGGATCCAGAAATACCTTACACTAAGTGGGCCATGGTAAATGTTAGTTACATTGAGTCATGGAGATGTACAGCACAGAACCAGACCCTTCAGTCCAACTTGTCCATATTGACCAGGTATCTTTAGTTAATCTAGTCCCATTTGCCAGCACTTTACCCATATCCCTCCAAACTTTTCTCAATTCAAATACCCATCCAGATGACTTTTAAATATTGAAATTGTACTAGCCTCTACCACATCCTCTGGCAGCTCATTCCACACACGCACCACTCTCTGCATGAAAAGGTTGCCCCTTAGGACTCTTATATCTTCCCCCATCTCATCCTAAACCTATGCCCTCTAGTTCTAGACTCCCCAGCTCTGGAAAAAGATCTTGTCTATTTACCCTATCCATGCCCCTCATGATTTTATAAACTTCTATAAGGTCACCCTCGAAAAGCTTCAGTAGATTTGTCAAGCATGATTTCCCTTTCATAAATCAATACTGACCCTGTCACTGGGGATTGGTTCAATGAAATTCAATGAGGTTTTGGGGGCCACTGCTGTAGTAGGAAGTCAGTTCTGGATACTGGAGACACCCAGCGTGGAGGCAGAGTGAACAGTAATTTCAAAAGGGTGGACACTCAATATGTTAGTTGGGGAAGAGACAGTAGTACATTGGTGGATGTAGGTTACTGTGAGAGTGCAATGCATCGTCATTCACTGCTACCCTTGATTCAAGGTGGGGACAGCACGATACTTGGCATGGCTATCCCTGTGAAATGAAGTTTGTAATTAAAAGATTTGTTTGGAAATGTGCAGTAGCTCAGTAATGATGGGCTTGACAGGGACTGTAAGGAAGAAAGGAACATAAAGGTTCAGTGGAGCCCTTGATTGCCAGGTTCAGCCGACGTCTCTCTCTGCTAAACGTGGCTAGTGTTGCTTTAGATTCTCATATGAATCACAAATGCAGTTTGGAAATGGAATATGGCTGCAACTATAACCAGAGTGCATGCAGTTAACTTACATTTCCGAGCACACAGGATCTACATGTAACCAATGAGAAGTCCTTCAGGTGCCAATTGCATCAATCGGGGTCCTTTCTAGAATAGATTGAAGTCATCATAGGATAGTCAGCATGGCTTCATGTGAGCAAGGTCTTATTTCACAAATTTGATTGAGTTATTTGAGGAAATGATGAAGGTAATTGATGAGGATAGGGCAATGGATGTGGTCTAAAACACTCAGCAAAATTCCTCATGGTAGGCTGATCCAGAAAATTAAGTCACATATGGGATCCACGGTGAGTTGGTAAGTTGGATACATTGGGTTGGTGATTGAAGATACAGGGTAGTTGTGGAGGGTGTTTTTTCTGGCTGCAGGTCTATATCAATGGTGTTCCACAAAAATCAATGCTAGGATCTCTATTGTTAGTAACATATATAAATGATACGGATGAAAATCTGAATGGTCTGATTAGTAAGTCTGCAGATGACATTAAAATTGGAAGAGTTGTGAATAGTGAGGAAGGTTATCAAAGGATGCAGGAAGATATAAATCAGCTGGAAAGATGGGCAGGGAAATGGCAAATGTAGTTTAATCTGGACAAGTGTGAGGTGATGCATTTTGGGAGGTCAAATGCAAGTGGAAATTATACAATAAATGGCAGACTCTTAGGAGCATTGATATACAGAGAGACCATGATGTGCAAGTCCACAGCTCCATGAAAGTGGCAACACGAGTGCTAAAGGAATTGATAAAGAAGTCATATGGAATGCTTGTCTTCATCAATTGGGACACTGAGTGTAAAAGTTGACAAGTCATGTTGCAGCTGTATAAAACTTTAGTTAGATCACATTGGGAATATTGTGTGCAGGTCTGATTGCCACACTATAGGAAGCATGTGGAGGTTTTGGAGAAGGTGCAGAAGAGGGTTACCAGGAGGTTGCCTGGACTGGAGTGCATTAATTATAATGAGAGGTTGGACAAACTTAGATTGTTTTCACTACAGCGTCAGAGGTTAAGAAGCAACCAGGGTGGAACTGTCAATTACTAGAAGTCAAAGGTTTAAGCTAGAAGGGGAAAGTTTAAAGAAAATGTGCAAAGTAGGCTTTTAAAGAAAAATTAATAGGTGCCTGGAATTGATTGCCAGGGGAGGTGCTAGAGCAGATATGATAACAATATGTAAGAGGCATTTGGACAGATGCATGAACAGTCAGGAAATAGGGAGAGACTGACGATGTGCAGGCAGGTAGAATTAGTTTAGAATGGATCATAGTTGGCACAGACATGATGGGCTGAAGGGCCTGTTGTTGTTTTGTACTTCTCTAAGTTCTAAAATGTTGATGTGTATTTACCCTTACACTGAGCCTGATGTTTAATAAGAGGCAATTATGTATCTTAGATGTACTATAACTAGCTACTAAGAAATATGTAATAATCCTTTACTGTTTCATCAAGGCAGGCCCTATCTTTTGCGTAAGATGGTATCAGATCCAGCAAGAAAGATGGCGATGGCAAATCTTCCCAAGATATCCCAGATGGTTCTGGCAGGAACCATCATTTACAATATTCTGGCAGTGCTGCTATAACTTTACAACTGTTCCTGGTGATAAATAGGTAAATACAACAGCCAATTGTGCACGGCAAGGTGCCACAAACAGAAAAATGAGATGACTGACTGTTTCTGACAGCGGAGAGTTGGCTGGAACACTAGGAAAGTTTTGTGCCTCTCTTCAGATAGTGTCTTGGGATCTTTTATGTAAATTTGAACTGGCAGATGATGCAAATTGGCTTAACGTCTTATACAAGAGACAGACTGCCAAATGTAGCACTCCCTCAGTGCTGAGTTGTTGTGTCAATCTGGATTGTGTTCAAACTCTGGAGTGTGAGGACAATCATCTGACTTGGGAGCGCTACAAACTGATGAAATTGGAGACTGGAATTAACTGAAATGTTTGGTGGGAGATATTTACTATTGTTATGCTCTAATAGATATAAATGTGATGGAATAATTGACATTAATAATATTTATAATTGAGCTGCCATTTGTACCACTGTACACTTAAGGAAATAGCTCTTGTTATTGTGTGGAATTTACAAACAGGTCAACTTGTTGAGACTTATAAATTCAAAAGTAAATCGTGGCATGTTAGGTCAAACCTAACAATGAATATGAATTTTCTCATCACATATTTATCGGACTATAACTATTGTAATTAGGAACCTCCAACATGAGTGCTAAAGGAATTGGGAAAGAAGTCATATGGAATGCTCGTCTTCATCAATTGGGACACTGAGTGTAAAAGTTGACAAGTCATGTTGCAGCTGTATAAAACTTTAGTTAGATCACATTGGGAATATTGTGTGCAGGTCTGATTGCCACACTATAGGAAGCATGTGAAGGTTTTGGAGAAGGTGCAGAAGAGGGTTACCAGGAGGTTGCCTGGACTGGAGTGCATTAATTATAATGAGAGGTTGGACAAATTTAGATCATTTTCACTACAGCGTCAGAGGTTAAGAAGCAACCAGGGTGGAAATGTCAATTACTGGAAGTCAAAAGGTTTAAGCTAGAAGGGGAAAGCACTCCAATTAGTTTTGGATTCTGCTATTCTCAGTTGACAACTTTTCTGCATCTGAGTCAGAACGATCCTTAGTCCCATTTGAGAACTTGAGCATGTGGAATATTGGAGCAAAGAGTCCAGGCTGACAAATGTGCACAATGTAATATCAATAAGTAGATCCCATGGTCGCACCCAGAGTGGGCACCACTGCAGATGCAGTTGGCTGAATTCAATTATATGGCATCCAACCAATTAACAAAATGGAGGCACGGGCCCAGACAATCAAGTAGACAATAGTCAGGATGGCATCAATCTTTGTGTCAAGAGAAAGGAGTACATGCCATTTTTAAATGACAGTAGAGCTGTCTGCTGTCACAACACAATGGTTTATAATGCAAGAACTGTCATTTTGCAAAGAGCAAGAGCCAGCAATTCCTGGATGAAGACTCAACAACTCCCAGAGCAACATCCACAGCAAAAGCCAAACCTTCCAAGCAGGTGACAGCAACTCCTAGAGCAAGAGATACCTCGCAGAGCAAGAAGGAGAGTAAGGGAAATCTTGAGGACACAATGGAAGAGGGTCAATCAGAACCTCAGATCTGGAGTTGAGTAAGCCATTGAATGTAGATATGGGAAGGTGGTCATCAGGCAGGCAAATGCTCACATACATTGCAAATTGAAATGTTTTAGATACTGGATATACTTTGGAATACATTTCCCACTTGTAAAATAGGTGTTATCGGAACTGAGCTGAAAATGTGTTGCTGGAAAAGCGCAGCAGGTCAGGCAGCATCCAAGGAACAGGAAATTCGACATTTCGAGCATAAGCCCTTCATCAGGAATGAAGGGCTTATGCCCGAAACGTCGAATTTCCTGTTCCTTGGATGCTGCCTGACCTGCTGTGCTTTTCCAGCAACACATTTTCAGCTCTGATCTCCAGCATCTACAGACCTCACTTTCTCCTCATTATCTGAACTGACAATTGGTCATCTAGGATCTTTTAGTTTGCTTTAGACACCCATCACCAGAAACCACAACTGTAGTTCCTAAACATTTATATTGATTTCTCTATGGAATAAGTTGCAGATTTGGAATTCATTATAAAGATTGCTTATATTCCACACCAAAGATAACCCGTTAAAGTGGTTGAGTGTAGCTTGAAGAAACAAGGCCATTTAACCCTGTATTTTCCATTCCGTTAGGTCATGATGTGCCCCAGGGGGTTCTGTTAACTCTCACCCAACAGCAATTGGTAGCAATTGCTTCAGTAGATGGTGCAGCAAGTACTAACATCCTGGACCCTGTTCTCAGACACACCAACAAACTTCAACATCCATTCTTATGATGAAAGATTTTTGACCTCAGACATTAATTCTATTTCTCTCTCTGCAGATGCTGCCAGACCTGCTGAGTTTCTCTAGTGTTTCCTGACTTTACTTCAGCACCCAATTATTTGCAGCCTTTAGAACCAGCTGGTATGTCTGAGCTGTTGTTATTCAAGTTACTCAGCAGTTAACCAACAAAGGATAATTAAACGTAACAATAAATCCCGAGGGCTTGGATACATTGTTTCATCATGAAGCAACTCCTACCCAATAACACACACAGAGTGGCAATTTTCCCCATGGACTTCAGGACCTGCTGCCATGGTTCATGGAGGTCAGATGCCCACCCTTTGTTGGGAGCAGACTGGCATTTTGCCCATAATTTTTTAATTTCCCATAAATATACCCTATTCATAAAAAATACCTCATCACAGCAGTACTGAGAGAATACTTGAGGACCCCTCCACTGAGTCCATATGGGTAGAACTGAGAAAAGAGTGGAGATCACTTTGATAGCATGTATCATAGGTCCCCCAATAGTAAGCAGGAGATTGAAGAACAAATATGCAAAGAGATCACAAATAGCTGCAAAAATATTTTGGTTGTAGTAGTAAGAGGTTTTAACTTTCCTAACATTGGCTGGGATTGCCATATTGTTAAAGGTTTGGATGGAGAAAAAATTATTAAGTGTGTTCAGAAAGAATTTCTCACACAGTATGCATGATGGCCCTACCAGAGAAGAGTCAAGACTTGACCTCCTCTTGGGAACTAAGACAGGGCAAGTGATGGAAGTGTTAGTGGGAGAATACTTTTGGACCATAATTCCATTAGTTTTAAAATAGCTATGCAAAAGGTTATGTCTGGTTCACAAGTTAAGGTTCTAAATTGGGTCAAGGCTGATTTTAATGGCCTTAGACAGGAACTTTCAAAAGTCGACTGGGGGAGGCTGTTGGCGGGCAAGTGGACATCTGGTAACTGGGAAGCTTTCAAAAGTGAGTTAATGAGTGTTCAGGCCTGGCATGTTCCTGTCCGAGTGAAGGGTAAGGTTGGCAGGAGCAGGGAACCCTGGATGACTAGAGTTATTGAGGTCCTGGTCAAGAAAAAGAAGGAGGGATATGACATGTATAGACAGGTGTGATCAAGTGGATACCTTGAGGAGTATAGAGAGTGTTGGAATACAGTTAAGGGAGAAATCAACAGGGCTAAAAGAAGACATGAGATGACTCTGGTAGAAAAGTTAAAGTAGAATTGAAAGAGATTGTACAAGTACATGAAGGATAAAAGAGTAACTAAGGAGAGAATAGAGCCTCTTAAAGATGAACAAGGTTGTCTATAGGTGGAGCAACAAGAGATGGGTGAGGTCCTAAATGAATATTTCTCATCACTGTTTACTGTTGGGAAAAGCATGGATGCTCAGAACATGGGAAATAAATAGTGATGTTTGAAGAGAGTCCACATTACAGAAGAGGAGGTGCTGGAAGTCTTAAAACACATTAAGGTAGATAAATCCCCAGGACCTAATGAAGGGTATTTTAGGACTTTGTGGGAGGTTAGGGAGGAAATTGTGGAGTCCTTCGCTGAGATACTTACATCATTGACAGTCATGGGTAAAATGCCCAAAGATTGGAGGGTGGCTAATGTTGTGCTGTTATTTCAGAAAGGCTGCAGGAAATGCCTGGGAATACCAGACCGGTGAGCATAACATCTGGTGGGTAAATTGTTAGAGGGAATTCTGACAGACAGAATCTACTGGCATTTGGAGAGGACTCATTTCAGATAGTCAGTATGGCTTTGTGCACGGGAAATCATATCTCATGGATTTGATTGCGTTTTTTGAAGGGATGACCAAGAAAGTAAATGAGGGCAATGCGGAAACACTGTCTACATGGATGTTAGCAAGGCCTTTGACAAGGTACCGCATGGTGGGTTGATGAGTAAGGTTAAATCTCATGGGATCCAGGGACAGCTAGTCAATTGGATACAAAATTGGCTTTAATGTAGAAGATTGAGGGTGGTGGTAAAGGTTGTTTTGAAACTGGAGGCCTATGACCAGCAATGTGCCACAGGGATCATTGTTGGGTCCACTGTTATTCATCATTTATATAAATGATTTGGATGAGATATGGCTAGTAAGTTTGTGGATGACGCCAAGATTGCTTTTATAGTGGACAGTGAAGAAGGTTATCTGGGAATACAGCAAGCTCTTGATCAACTAGACTGGTAGGCTGATGAATGGAAGATGGAGTTTAATTTAAATAAATGCAAGGTGTTGCATTTAGGTGGGTCAAACCAGGGCTGAACCTACACAATCAATGGCAGTGGTCTGGGGAGTGTTATAGAACCAAGAGATCTAGGAGTACTGGTTCATAACTCCTTGAAAGTTGAGTCACAGGTAGACAGGGTGGTGAAGAAGGTAAAAAAGCCCCAACTTATTCAGCCTTAACTCAAAAGCTCTAGTACTGCATCGTCACGAAGAAAAATTCAAATGAGAAATAATAAACCTTGAGACTAAGGACAGGCTTTCAATCCTTGAAGCCAGAAAGAGATGGGGTGAGAAAGGGAAATAATTGGGTGAGTTTGCTCTGGGGAGATACTGTCCACCTTGTCACCACACCACCAATTAGATGCTGGATGCATTTTCCAGTGTTTAAGGTGAGGGAATTTAGAGACACAGAGGGGGAGGTGGCAGTTCTTTGCCTCTGAACTCCCTGAATCCCCTCTCTTCATGAGAGGTAAAAGAAAATCAAAGAAAAGCCCTAAGCTTTTTTATGAGTATATTAAGAGTAAAAGGATTACCAGGGAACTGGTAGACATATTAGAAACCAAAGGTGCAATCTGTGTGTGGAACTTGAGGAGTGGGTGACGTCTTAAATGCTTCTCATCTTAATATTTCTCATCTGTATTCACAAAGGAGAATGGCATTGCAGTCAGGCATTTTGTTTGGGATGCTGAGCTTCTATAACATGTTAAGATTAATAAGGAGGAAGTATCAGCTGCTTTAGCAGGCATAATGGTGCATCAACCCCCAGGTCGTGCCTCACTAACTTAATCTAGTTTTTTTGAGGAGCTGATGAAAATGATTGGTGAGGAAAAGCAATTGATGTTGTCTACATGGACTACAAGGTTTCTTATGGCAGACTGGTACAAAAGGTGAAATCACGTGGTAACATGGTGTCAGTCAGCTGGCAAGATGGATACAGAACTGGCTTAGTCATTGGAGATAGACAGTAGTGTGGATGGATGATTTTTGGAATGGAGGGTTGTCACTCATGGTGTTACACAGGGATCACTGTTGGGACATCTGTTGTTTGTGATTTTCATAAATGATTTGGAGGAAAACATAACTACTCTAATTATTAATTTTGTAGACAACACAATGATTTGGTGTAGTTGCAGACAGTGAGGAGGATTGTCAGAGGATACAGCAGGATGTAGATCAGTTGGGGCATGGGAAGAAAAATGGCAGATAATGTTTAATCTAACAATTGTGAGGTGATGCATTTTATAGGTCAAGTACAGATGGAAATTATACAGTGAGTGGCAGAAGGATATTGATATGCAGAAGGATCTAAGTGTACAGGAAGGGACATTGACTATAAAGATAGACAAACTGCTGAAGTTTTATAGAACTTTAGTTCAGTCACACTTGGAATATTGTGTGCAGTTCTCATTCACCACACTACCAGAAGGATGTGGATGCTTTTAAGAAAGTACAGAAAATGTTTACTGGGATGTTGCCTGGTATGGGGAATTTTAGGTATGAAGAAAGGTTGGATAGACCGGGTTTGTTTTCACTGGAATGCAGGAGGTTGAGGGGTCACCTGATAGATATTTATAAGACTGTGAATGGCATGGACAGAATGGAAAGTATGAGACTTTTTCCCAGGGTGAAGGAGTCAACTACTAGAGGACACAGGTTCAAGGTGTGGGGTAGGGGGATATTTAAAAGAGATGTGCAAAACAAGTTTTTCACACAAGGGGTGATGAGTGCCTGGAACATGCTGCCAGAGGAGGTGGTGGAAGAAGATACAATAGCGGCATTCAAGCAACACCTGGACAATATATGAATAGGAAGGAAATGGAGGAATACAGATCCTGTGAGAGAAGGCAGTTTTAGTATCGAAGGGTAAAATGTGTCAGCGCAGCCTTGGAGGTCTGAAAGGCAGAGCAATGGCAGATGGGATTTAATCCTGATAAGTGATATATTTTGAGAAATCCAATAGGGAAGGATATACACAGTGAATGATAGGTCCATATGGAGTATTGAAGAACAAAGGGATATTGATGTACAAATCCATAGATCCATGAAGGTGTCAGCACAGGTAGACAGGGTGGTAAAGAAGGCATATGGGATGTTTGCCTTCATTAGCCAGCGTGTAGAATATAAGAGCAAGAAAGTCTTGTTACAACTTTATAAAACATTGGTTAGGCCACGTATAGAATATTGTGTTCAGTTCTGGTCACCACACTGAAAACAAAAAATTCTAGAGATTAAAACAAGTTAAATAATATCCATTTAAAGAAAGCAAGCTAACGTTTTGAGCTAAGATGACTCGTCTTCAGAAGTAAAGTGAAGTGTGGAGGGGGCAATATTTCTGCAATGGTAATGGGGAGTGTTGGAGTGCTGGGGGAGAAAAGATGTTGGCAGTTCAGATCAAGTGATTGGAATGTGAGAATGGCAGAACAATGGTCTGTCTAAGTGCCAGACTAGAAGAGACAGTCATACTGAGGTGGGGGAAGGTAAGAGAAGGTGACAGAGAATGTAACAAGCAAACCTAAAATAAAGCGAAGACATGGGTTAACAATTTAAAGGTTTTAAACTCAATGCTCAACCCAGAAGGTTGTAAACTGCTGAGTTTGAAGATGAGATGTTGCTCCTCCAGTTTGCACTGTGATTTGCTGGAACACTGCAGCATGCCAAGGACCATCAAGTATCGAGAAGTGTGGTGCTGGAAAAGCACAGCAGGTAAGGCGGCATCCAAGAAGCAGGAAAATCGATGTTTCCGGTGTTAGCCCTTCATCAGGAATGTAGAGGGAGCAGGGGGCTGAGAGAAAGGTAGGAGGGTGAGCGTAGGGATGGGAAGAAGATAGCTGCAAAGGTGATACGTAGATGCAGGTGGGTGGTGATTATGATAGGTTGGTGGGTGGGGTGGAGGAGATAGGTGGGAAGGAAGATGGACAGGTAGGACAATTCAAGAGGGTGATGCTGAGTTGGAGTGTTGGATCTGGGATGAGCTGGGGGGGGAGGGGAGATTTGGAAACCGGTGAAGTCGATGTTGATGCCATTTGGTTGAAGGGCCCCAAGGCGGAAGATGAGGCGTTCTTCCTTCAGATGTCAGGTGGCTTGGATTTGGCAGTGGAGGAGGCCTAGGACTTGCGTGTCCTTGGAGTGGGAGGGGGAGTTGAAGTGGTCAGCCACAGGGCAGTGGGGTTGATTGGTGCATGTGTCCCAGAGATGTTCTCTGAAATGTTCCACAAGTTGGTGTCCTGTCTCCCCAATGTAGGGGAGACCACATCAAGAGCAACGGGCATAATAGATGATGTATATGGATATGCAGGAAAACCTCTGTGGGATGTGGAAGGATCTTTGGGGCCTTGGATGGAGATGAGGGGGGAGGTGTGAGTGCAGGTTTTACAGCTCTTGTGGTGGCAAGTGAAGGTGCTAGGTGTGGAGGGTGGGTTAGTGGGGGTTGTGGACCTAAGAGGGAGTCATGGAGGCAATGATCTCTGTGAAACACAGATAAGTGTGGGGAGGGAAATATATTTTTGGTGATGGAGTCTGATTGTAGGTGTGGAAATGAGGGAGGATGATGCATTGTATTTGGAGATTAGTGGGATAGAAGGTGAGGACTGGGAGGTACTCTCCTTGGTGCTGTTGGAGGAGTGGGGTTCAAAGGTGGAGGTGCGAGAAGTGGAGGAGATATGCTTGAGGGCATTGTTGATCACGTGGGGAGGGGAAATTACAGTTTTTGAAGTAGGAGGCCATCTGGGTTATTGCTGAGGCTAAACGCCAGCTCACGGACACCTCCTCCTACTACCCCCTTGACCATGACCCCACCTCCCACCACCAAACCATCATCTCCCAGATCATCCACAACCTCATCACCTCAGGGGATCTCCCATCCACTGCCTCCAATCTCATAGTCCCACAAGCCCGCACCGCCTGTTTCTACCTCCTGCCCAAAATCCACAAACCTGACTGCCCCGGCCAACCCATTGTCTCAGCCTGCTCCTGCCCCACCGAACTCATTTCTGCATACCTTGACACAGTCCTGTCCCCCTTAGTCCAAGAACTCCCCACCTATGTTCGGGACACCACCCACGCCCTCCACCTCCTCCATGATTTTCGCTTCCCTGGCCCCCAACACCTTATCTTCATCATGGATGTCCAGTCCCTGTACACCTCCATCCCCCATCATGAAGGCCTCAAAGCCCTCCGCTTCTTCCTTTCCCGCCGAACCAACCAGTACCACTCTCCTTTGACTGACTGAACTGGTCCTCACTCTTAACAACTTCTCCTTCCAATCCTTCCTCTTCCTCCAAACCAAAGGAGTAGCCATGGGCACCCTCATGGGCCCTAGCTATTCCTGCCTCTTTGTTGGATATGTGGAACAGTCCATCTTCTGCAGCTACACTGGCACTACCCCCCCATCTTTTCCTCCACTACATTGATGACTGTATTGGCGCTACCTCGTGCTCCCACGAGGAGGTTGAACAGTTCATCCACTTTACTAACATTTTCCACCCCGACCTCAAATTTACCTGGACCGTCTCAGATTCCTCTCTCCTCTTCCTAGACCTCTACATCTCTATCTCGGACAACCGACTCAACACAGACGTATACTATAAACCGACTGACTCCCACAGCTACCTTGAGTACACCTCTTCCCACCCTGCTCCTTGTAAAAACGCCATCCCATATTCCCAATTCCTTCGCCTTCGCCGCATCTGCTCCCAGGAGGACCAATTCCAATACCGAACAACCCAGATGGCCTCCTTCAAAGACCGCAATTTCCCCTCAGACGTGGTTGATGATGCTTTCCACCGCATCTCCTCCACTTTCCGCTCCTCTGCCCTTGAACCCCACCCCTCCAATCACCACCAGGACAGAACCCCACTAGTCCTCACCTACCATCCCACCAACCTCCAGATACATCAGATCATCCTTTGTCATTTCCGCCACCTCCAAACGGACCCCACCACCAAAGATATATTTCCCTCCCCACCCCTATCAGTGTTCCGGAAAGACCACTCCCTCCGTGACTCTCTTGTCAGATACACACCCCCCACCAACCCAACCTCCACTCCCGGCACCTTCCCCTGCAACCGCAAAAAATGCAAAACATGCGCCCACACCTCCCCCTTCACTTCCCTCCAAGGCCCCAAGGGATTCTTCAGTATCCATCAGAAATTCACCTGCACCTCCACCTACATCATTTACTGCATCCGCTGCACCCGATGTGGCATCCTATACATTGGGGAGACAGGCCGCCTACTTGCGGAACATTTCAGAGCACATCTCTGGGACACCCGCACCAACCAACCCAACTGCCCCATGGCTGAACACTTTAACTCCCCCTCCCACTCCGCCAAGGACATGCAGGTCCTTGCCCTCCTCCATCGCCAGACCATGGTAACATGACGCCTGGAGGAAGAGTACCTCATCTTCCGCCTAGGAACCCTCCAACCACAAGGGATGAATGCAGATTTCTCCATCTTCCTTGTTTCTCCTCCCCCCACCTTTTCCCAGTCCCAACCTTCAGACTCAGCACCACCTTCTTGACCTGCAATCTTCTTCCTGACCTCTCTGACCCCACCCCCTCTCTGGCCTATCACCCTCACCTTAACCACCTTCCACCTATCGCATTCCCAATGCCCATCCCCCAAGTCCCTCCTCCCTACCTTTTATCTTAGCCTGCTTGGCACACCCTCCTCATTCCTGAAGAAGGGCTTATGCCCGAAATGTCGATTCTCCTTCTCCTTTGATGCTGCCTGACCTGCTGCGCTTTTCCAGCAACACATTTTTAAGGCCATCTGGGATGTCCAGGTGTGGAATTGCTCCTCTTGGGAGCAGATACAGTGGAGGCGGAGGGCTTTGGAGTAAGGAAGGGATAGCATTTTTACAGGAGCAGGGTTGGGAGTGTAACCAGAAGATGATCTATTCCCCGTATCCTATGAAGAGGCAGGCAAAGCCAGGGTCCAAGCAGACGCCCATGGCTACCCCTTTGGTCTGAAGGAAGTGGGAAGATTCAAAGAGGAAGTTGTTGATGGTGAGGACCAGTTCAGCCAATTCAGTGAGTGTGTCAGTGGAGGAGGAATGGTTGGGCCAGCAGGAGAGGAAGTAACTGAGAGCTTGCAGGCCTTCGTCAAGTGGATGGACAAGTATAGGGACTGGATGTTCATGGTGAAGATGAGGCACTGTGGGCTGAGGAAACGAAAATCATGGAGGAGTTGGAGGACCTGGGTGGTGTCCTGAAAGTATATGGGGAGTTCATGGGCCAAAGGGTACAAGACAGTGTTGAGATATGAGGAGATAAGTTCAGTGGGGCAGGAGCAGGCAGAGATGATATGCTGACCAGGGCAGTCAGGTTTATGAATTCTGGGTAAGAGGTAGGACTGGAACAGTGTGGAGTTCCGGGACTATGAGGCTGGTGACTGTGGATGGGAGGTCCCCTACATTGATGATGCTGGGGATAGTTTGGGAGATGATGACTTAGTGATGAGAGGTTAGATCGTGGTCGAGGGGGCAGTAGGAGGAGGTGTCCGTGAGTTGGTGCCTGGCATCAGCAGTGTAGAGGTCAGTACACCAAACTGCCACTGAACCCTCCCCATGTCCGCTGGTTTGATGGTGAGGTTTGGGTTGGAGTGGAAGGGGTGGAGGGCTGCGCATTTCAAGGGTGAGAGGTTGGAGTGGGTGAGAGGGGTGGACAGGTTGAGGTGGCCATTGACATGACAGCAGTTGGAGATGAAAAGGTTGAGGGTGGATAAGAGATCAGGGCAGGGTGTCCAAGTGGATGGAGTAGTTTTGAGGCAGGAGAAGGGCTTCTCGGAGGGTGGGTGGGAGTCACAATTGAAAAAATAAGCACGGAGGCAGAGGTGGCAGGAGAAAAGTTTGATGTTGCACTGACCTACCACAATCACACCCCCCCCTCATCTGCATCCCCCTGTTGGCCTTCTCAGTTACCTTCCCACCAGCCCTAACCCCACCTTCCTATTTATCTCCCCTTCCCTCCTCCACATTCCTTATGCAGGGCTTATGCCCAAAACGCTGACTCTCCTGCTCCTCGGATGTTGCCTGACATGCTGTGCTTTTCCAGCGCCACCTTTTCCAACTCTGACTCTCCGGCATCACTTACTCTTGAGGACAGACAAGTGGGCGTGTGAGAAGGTGCTGTGTTACACTGACTGGCTATAGAAAAGTCAGGGTCATGCGCATGGACTGGAGGTGTTTTGCAAAGAGGTTACCCAGTCTGCATTTAGTTTCACTAATGTAGAGGAGGCCACATTGGGTGCAGCGAATGCAATACACAAGATTAGAGGAAGTAGAGGTGAAATGCTACTTCATCTGGAAATACTGTTTAGACCTTTGGATGGTGAGCAGGGAGGAGGTGAAGGGTCAGGTTTTGCATCTTCCACAGTTATATGGAAAGGTGCTGTGGGAAGGGGTCCCGGGGGGTTTGGGGAGGGTGGGGGCAAGTGTTGATGCACAAGGAATGAACTAGTGTGTCCTGGAGGGAATGATCCCTGCGAAATGCAGACAGTGGAGTGAGGGGAATATGTGTTTGGTGGTGGTGATCCCTTACTATCCCATAGCACCCACCGCTTTCCATCCTCAGATCCCATCCCTTGAGTTATGCTGTCTCCTTCCCATTGGTTCAGACTCATCCACCTATCACATGCCTCTAACTTATTGACCCTGGACTAGAGATTTAGGTAGCATTAGGTTTTGTATTATCTCATCTTTTGCAGAACTTAGTTGGTACCAACCGGTTCTGATCGGCTCAGGCCAGTACCTGAACTCAGGTGATTCCCAGTTCACAAGCTGTTTTTCCCTGTGTGTGTCAGCAGTTTTACACTGAGTATTCCCAGTAGTATGTCAGCGGCTGGTACCTCTCTTTCTCAGCATCCTCCTGACTAACAGCTTACTCTTCAGGGCATCCAATGGTGAGGAGTTAGATCCTCTTAGAGTCAAACAGAGCCCTTCAGCCTACCATGTTTATGTTGACCTACATCAGCAAACTGCACTTAATCCATTTACCTGCCCTGTCCGTAGCCCTAACATTTTAGGTGCTCATTCAGATGTTTCTTAAATGTTGAGAGATTACCTGCTTCCGTAACCCTCTGAGGCAGTGCATTCCATATTTCTACCAGCCTGGTTGGTACACACCTGGGGACCGTTGCTGAACAAACAGACCGAGGGCTGCAGGTGCCCAGTTCCTTAAACATGGAGTCTCAGTAGACAGGGTTGGAAGAAGGCGTTTGGTATGCTTAGTTAGGGCATTGAGTATAGGTGTTATAGAATTCATAGAATCCCTACAGTGTGGAAACAGGCCCTTCAGCCCAACAAGTCCACACTGACCAACTGAAGACCTCACCCTATTATCCTATTATCGGCTTTCTCTTCCTGTCAAGTAAATGAGTTCAATTTAATTGTTGCCTTTAGCTATCAGACTTTTACAAACTTGTATGTATTATGGACCACAAAAGGCAGTCAATACTTTACTGTAATGTAACTCTTACTTACAGGGGTGGTATGGTGGCTCAGTGGTTAGCACTGCTGCCTCACAGTACTTGGGACCCAGGTTCAATCCCAGCCTTGGGTGACTGCCTGGGTGGAGTTTGCCCATTCTCCCCATATCTGTATGTTTTTTTTTCTGGGTGCTCCAGTTTCCTCCCACAATATAAAAATGTGCAGGATAGGTGAGTTGCTCATAATAATTCGCCCACAGTGCTCAGGGATGTTTAGGTTAGATGCATTAGTCAGGGGTAAATGTAGAGCGGTAGGATAGGGAAATGGGTTTGGGTGGGATACTCTTTGGATGGTTAGTGTGGACTTGTTGGGCCAAAGGGCTTGCTTCCACACTGTAGAGATTCTATTCTAGATAAGAAGAAAATCCTTAGGGCAAGCAGCCAGTGACAACTGCAGAAACCAACCACTGCAGAAGCAGACACTATATCAAGGATGTGGTGATGTCATCGAGAGAGAGAGTAGAGTGCTTGGCCAGTGTCAACTTTTGTTAGCAGCATCAGTTTTTCTGACCGGGTATTTGCTTTTATGTTCTGTGACTACTCGGAGAGTGTCGGAGACCCTAGTGGATGTACAAATACGTTCTAGTTAAGTTTGTGGGAAAGAATATAAGCTCTGGTTTGCAATAAAACATATAAGCTACACGTATACTGTTTAATATCTTAATAAAGTTATGAGAATTGACCCTTCTCCTCTCTGTACACACCATCAGCCTCCCATAGCTAGCCATTGCTGGACTCAAATAGGCTCTAAAAAGGTTCTCTCCACCAACCATCTTTGGGACCTGAGGTTCCTTGACTCTGACTGACTGATTCTGGAGAACAGGTTTGTCAGAGTTGAGGCCTGTGATAGGCCAGGAAACCAGCTGAAGTCTTGAAGAAGGGTTACATCCAAAACATTGACTTCTCCACCTCCTGATGTTGCCTGGTTTGTTGTGTTTTTTCAGCCTCCTGCTTGTCTCTCTTGGATTCCAACATCTGCAGTTTTTTTTTGTCTCTAACAAAATGTGTCACCTAGATCTTAATAAACAAATTGGTGTACAATCTGGTGAGATTTCTCAGTGGTAGGAGCACCGAGCACAACTCTTGCCCTCCACCCGTGATACAATGAGCCAGAGAAAGAGACAATCTCAGCCTCCAATTCTGTCTTTACTGATACTGCCTGACCTGGCAGTACCTACATTACCATGGCACCCAACTCAGTTTCATTTCTTTTGGTTTGGGCATGAGTTAGAAATTAGGTGTTTAATATTAGAATTATAAATGATAGGCCATTCAGCCCACCACTGACTCTGAAAGATCAGTCCCACTCCATTGGCATGAAAATTCTTTCTCTTCAATTCTCTAGCCATTTCCATTTTGAAGGCTACTTTTGATTCTGTAATACAAGCTATCAAATTCCAAATTCAAACCATTGTACAAGACTTTGTCCCCAGATAGATACAGATTGTGATTTAGCCATTTCTGTAGACCCTGTGTGCTGTGGTACTGACCTGGATGGAGTGTCAAGGCTCAGGGAGGGCACTGAATTACCATGGACAGTCAGGTGTCCTTGGTGCCTGGTCTGCACCTTAGCTTGTTGACCGCACAAGCTGCCAGGAAATCTAGGCTGGAAGTTAATATCCCCCTAGTCCTGTAGGTAGTTCAGGGGTGGAGAGGCTGTTTACCTGAGCTGAATGGAAACCCTTGCACCTACCTGACTCCCTTGCTCTATTCATGCTCTGGGTGTGAAGGATTAGAAGGTAGCCTTCCCAACTGAGGGCAATTGACATAATTTCAAAATCACTGAGTTAGACTAGCGCCATGTTGGACAATCACAAAGAAAACTTTGGTGGGCGTGCTGGCTGTGCACTGGGGATGTTGGGATGGTGGATTGTGTGTATGAGGTTTCCTTGCAGTCATGCACTCCAAGGGGCATGGCATTGGGAACAGAGTATTCCTCAGGAAGCCACATTCACGCTCCTCTTGTTGGACAGTTCCTCCCTGGTATTGCCTTCCTTCCACTGTGAACACTGATTTCTGAGCATAGTCTTTCCAGCCCAATTGAATCAAATGAATTTCAAGTTCGGCCTCAGAGAATAAGCCTTACATTTGTAAGGAGCCCATAGATACTTAATTTTAAACAAAAACATCATTTGCTGTACACAGTTGATCCATTCCCATCTTAAGGAGGTAAAACATCTCTCCTCTCAACGTTAGGAACTGAGAAGTAAAGGATATGGGACTTCACAAAGAGAGTTGGAATCCCACCCAGCTTCATCCACTGTGCATTTGTACATGCAACATGGGAAGAGCAGAATCAAAAGTTTAAAACACAGAAGTAGGCTGTTAGCAGTGGTTGTTATAGGAATTCAGAATTAATTTCACTGATTTCCTCTGTGGCTAGAGCTTAGCCTTCTATTTCAAATAGGGCTTATGCCTGAAATGTTGAATTTCCTGTTCCTTGGATGCTGCCTGACCTGCTGCGCTTTTCCAGCAACATATTTTCAGCTCTGATCTCCAGCATCTGCAGACCTCACTTTCTCTATTTACTGAAGTTTACCTTGGAAGATGTGATGATTTGTGCCAGAGAAAATTGCTATAGAAACACAATCCATCTCCATCAACTATTTGCACAAATCAGTTTCTCCTTATGTCTCTCCTCACTCTCGATGACAATGTCAAACTGATGACCGCTTGTCTGAATTTCTGATCTCCTCTCGACTTTCCAGCTAGAGGGACACCTGCCCCCTTATGGTGGAGATATTGTGGTGCAGGAGGTAACACTGCTGCTGAGCCAGAAACTCCTGGATGTGACAGCCATGGAAGATGTGTTCATATTCCGGTCAAATAGGTTGTCTACCAACTTGTAATTCTTGCCGAAGGCAGGAGATCAGAACGGGAGAGGTTCCTGGTCAGCCATGAGTCATGAAGAACATTGGAGCTTCCACCATCACTATCCATAGCTCCCAGCTACAACATGCAAAAGTACCAGAGAGAATTGTCACGGACCACCACCACAAGAACCATCTATGTATTTAACACTTTGTTTTAAATCTCTAGTTCTTCCCTATTCCAGTGGGAACAATTCCAGTATCGCAATATGACCTATGGCTCTATAATTTCAACTTGTGAATCTGCTCGGAGCACTCTCATAACATGAAATAAGGAAATTTCATTAGATGGAAATCTTAGATTATGTTAGCTATTGTTGTATTGTCTGTAAACAATGAGGAATTCATTAGCCCAGTTATGTGGAAGTGGGCCATGTACATGGTTAATGCTGGTGGGTCAGGACATGTGTAACATGACACAAGCCCATAAGCAGTCTCCTAGCCAGACAGCACTGGTTAAAGACAAAAGGCTATAATCTTAACAAACTTTTGCAAATCTAATCTATGAGGGCTAGAAGACAATCAGAAATTGGAGAACCCTATTGGACGAATAGAAAAATGGAAGAATGTCAATTCAACTTCTTCACATTTCAGTGAAATTGTAAGGTGGTGCACCTTTGCAAAGTGATTAACACCATCGTGCATTTGCAGAAAACAAAACATTACCAACCAAGGATTTGACATATTGGCATCCCTTCCACACACGCTTCAAATTCAATGCAATTATTTGTATTTCAGTCATCAACTTATTTGATTTTTTGTTGTTGTTAAATGTCAGGACAGAAGAATATTATGTGAAACTAAAGTTAACAACAAAATAGCAGTGAGAGAAAATGTCAAGATGCATGATCGGTTTATAAAAAAAGATTCAATGAAATGTCAAGAATGAGCAATTTTAGAATATTGGAGTAAAGTGGAAGCAAAATGAATGAAAGATGAAATTTTCTTTGTGAGTTTTATCTCAGCTTGAAAGGATTCATTTTGTAATAAATTGAATTTTAAAAGTCACAGCATGATTTTTCAGTGAAAACTGTCCAGTACTGGAAAAAATGCCACACTTCAATTACAACAGTATAATTTACTTTCATACAAGATGGCCAGAGTTCAGTCATCTTCTCTGAAGCTAAGAGACTGTATACTTGTATCTCTGAAGTTGCAATCTCTGCCATCAGTCTGCAGTTTTCTCCAGAGGTAGCGTATCAGTCAGAGTGATGAGTTTTCTTAACTCTGTGACCCAAACCTTAACCCCATATCATTCTCTCCAGTTCTGAAAAGCAATAGCAAAAGACCCAACAAAGACTAAAAACCAATTTAAAATTGTGCTGAGTATTCAATGTGAGTGAAAGGACATCATCTTGATGAATATTGACAGAGCTCAGTAGAAACACAAATTATAATTTTGTGGCAAGGGGAGAGTAGGGAGAGAGCAATGAAGAAATGCCGTGGTAAAGAAATGCTTGAAGTATTGGGGTGTATTACACGGTGGTAAATTTTAGTCAATTGATGCAAACATAGTGCACAATGTTAGAGAGGGAAAGAGGGCAGAACAATTTCCAGGATTTAACAGAATTTATGAAAACTATTTGGTACAAGGATCCTTATAAAATAAGTTTTGAAGGAGGGTTACTGGACTGAAATATTAACTTTGCTTTCTCTCCATAGATGCTGCCAGACCTGCTGAGTTTTTCCAGCAAATTCTGTTTTTGTTTGTAAAAGAAAAAAAACTTGTTAGTGATTACCTCCAATTAAGGTGACTGTAGATTAGCTGCTTTAAATTTAATTTTGATTTTGTCTCTAATTCATTCACATGCATACTGAATCTGATTTTCTCTAACATACTCTGATCTTGACTGCAATATAATATTTCTCTGACTCTTTAGGGGTAATTTTCAACTATACCCCATGGATTGTAAGCTTAAGCAGCACATTGACAAACAGTTATCTATCTTATGTTTATAAATTTACTGATTTAACTTGTAGACTTCTGTTTGGCAGGGGTTTGGGGGCTAGGAATGCAAGTTGGGTGAATTTAGTTGAGATTCAGGTCAGTTATAACATAATTGAATGGCAGAACAGTCCTGAAGAGGTTGAATGATAGGCCATAAGACCATAAGACACAGGAGCAGAAATTCTCAACCTCATTCTCCCACCTTCTCCCTATAACTTTTGATGCTGTTAACAATCAAGAATCTACCCCTATCTTAAATGTACTCAATGACCTGGTTTTCACACCCTCCTGTAGCAATGAATTCCATATATTCCTCACTCTCTGGCTGAAGAAGTTTCTCCTCATCTCCATTCTAAAGGCACTTCCCTTTACTCTGAGAATGTGCCCTCTGATCCTCGTCTCTCCTGCTGATGGAAGTATCTTCCCAACGTCCACTCTATCCAGGCCTGTCAGTATCCTGTAAGTTTCAATTAGATCCTCCCCTCATCCTTCTGAACTCCATTGAGTATAAACCCAGGGTTCTCAAACTTTACTTACATGTTAAACATTTCATTCATTGGACCATTCTTGTGAACACGTTTCAGGGCCAGTGCATCCTTCCTGAGATATGGGGTCCAAAATTGCCCACAATATACTAAATGTGGTCTGGCCAGAGCCTTATAAAGCCTCAAAAGTACACCCCTGTTTTTATATTCAAGTCCTGTCGAAATAAATGCCAACATTGCATTTGCCTTCCTAACTACTGACTCAACCTGCAAGTTTACCTCAAGACAATCCTGGACGAGGGCTTTCAAGTCCTTTCACACTTTAGATTTCAGAGTTTTCTCCCAATTTAGAAAATAGTCTATGCCTTTATTCTTCCTACCAAAGTGTATGATCTCACACTTTCCCACATGGTACTCCATCTGCCACTTCTTTGCTCACTCTCCTAACCTGTCCAAATCCTTCTGCAGCCGTCCCGCCTCATCAATGCTACCTGTCTCTCCATCTATCTTTGTATCGTCTAGAAACACAGTCAGAATGCCCTCAGTTCCTTCATCTAGATCATTAATGTATAATGCGAAAAATTGTGGTCCCTACACTGGCCCTTGAAGAACTCCACTAGTCACTGGCTGCCATACTGAGAAGGACACTTTTATCCCCCCTTTCTGCTTTCTGCCATACAGCTAATCTTCTATCCATGCTAGTACCTTACCTCTAACGCTATGGGCTCATATCTTACTCGGTAGCCTCCTGTGTGAGACATTGTCAAAAACCTCCTGGAAGTCCAAGTAGATAACATCCATTGGCTCACCTTTGTCTAACCTGCTCATTACTTACACAAAGAATTCTAACAGATTTGTCAGACATGACCTCCCCTTGATGAAACCACGCTGACTTTGCCCTATTTTACCTACACTCCCAATTATTCAAAAATCACATCCTTCACAATGGACTCCAAAATCTTACCAACAACCAAAGTCAGGTTAATTGGCCTGTAATGTTTGGTCTTCTACTTTACTCCCTTCCTAAACAGGAGTCTGCTCCTGTTCCTTCTTCTTAGGGATTTAACTCAATGCAGATCTGACTGCATTAGGCAGATCCCAAATTCACCCAGGCCAAACAGGGACAGAACCTCATTTTTTTGGGAATAAATCCAATTCACCCCGGCCATCCAGTCAACTGAACCAATAGGTTCCCCCAAGGCAGAGAGGATCTCTGCAGCAACTTGCAATCATAGGCACATTGTAGCTTGCAGTCATATGTATCACAAAGCTGACCAGGAATTTCTCTCACTCTTACGACCAACTATAAGCATTTCTTGGAAGGATTTAAAAGTTGTTTATCATGAATACACCTTCTGTGGTCATGTCCTGGAGTGGGACCTGAATCTGGATTTTGTGGCTCAGAGACAGATTTACTAACCAATACACCACTAACCCGACTCACCCAGTTCTGCTGCTGTCTAAATATTCAGGAGTTCTTTCAAATCTGTTTTTTAAGAGTTTAAAAATGAATTACATTTCCGTGTTCAAAGCCCTGGTTGGTTTTTATTCATTCACAGATTATAGGTGTCACTGTCTATTGGCCAGCATTTATTGCCCTTCTCTTTATAAATGAATTAAAAGCAAGCAGTGCAAACAATAACAGTAGAAGTCCACTCTCTCTTGATTTCTAATAACTGAAAGGGTAGAACTTTCCCTTTTTGCAACAAAATATGGATGTAGGCAATATTAGGTGGGGTTTGATATGCAATCCACATGCCCAGCACCCTAGATTGTCAGGAATTGCCAGCCATCAGAAGTTGGCAGTATCTGAGTTCTAAAGCTTGTTGGTTCAGGTTTACTCCTCAGGAGATCACAAGTGTTTCTTTTCTACTTGCTGTGAGGTTGGAGTCACAGGAAGATCGCTATTAGTGGGGACAGAGGCAAAGGCAACTTTTAGAAGCCATCACTTTGCCTTCACCTACACTGCCCCCATCTGTTTGTCCTCAGTCTGGAGCAATTGAGCCCTCCTTCCTGCCCAACTAAAGGGTTTCCATTCAGCTCAGGAAAATGGCCTCTCCACCCCTGAACTACCTACAGGACTAGGGGGACATTAACTTCCAACCTAGATTTCCTGGCAGCTTGTGTGGTCAACAAGCTAAGGTCATCATCGTTACTCATTGAGGAAACCAGATAGCTTTCCCTCTTACTTGGTGAGCAGTTGAGGCCATTGAGTGGTCATCATTCTTACCCAGGTGAGGCACCAAGAAAGGAGGATGGGTGAATATTTCTCCAGGGCCAACCTGCTAACTTATTTCCCCTTCTCATCACCTCCAGGGAGGGGATAATTCTGCCTTAAGTCTCTTGAATATTAAACTTGCTGACATTCTAGCCTCTAATTCATTTGTATTGAATTTTGCAGCAGGTCCAAAGGAAACATTTAATTAGAATTAGATGATGTCAGTTCCATTGTAGATAAACTTTGCTCATGAATGAAGGTTAGGAATGTGAAAAGATCAAACAGATCTTCTCCTGAAGTCAGCAGTTAAGGCTCCTGTACATAAGGTATCAGAATCATTTGTAATTCTTTCTTGTATTGCCAGTTAAACTGTTCCATTTCCTGTTGAAGGTGGGCTTCTGCCTGGTTTATTATAAATATAGATATGTTAGCTGTATTCAAAATTGTTGCCATTTTCTAGTAACTCATAGAAAAGTGAATTAGATAAATCAATTTAAAATACAGTAGAACGCTCAGGATGGACAATTGATCTATCGAAATTTGGAGTTTGGTATTGATTTGGACACCAGGATAGCCCTGATTGGGCCAAATGGAGTTGAAAAGTCTACATAACTGAAACTGCTAGCAAGTGATACAAGTATCTTATGGGAGTCAATATGAGGATAAGTGGTGAACTGACATGTGGTGTCCGTCATGTGTCCAACCTTTCTCACTGACTGTGGTGTGGGGGTGTTTCTGGTGTTGTATTTGGTTTGTTGCAGATTTGTTGATAGAGATTGGTTGCTGTGATTGCTCACAGCTCCATTATTGCACCCTTTGACTGTCAGGATTATTGAGTTTCAAAAATAACCCTGGTTTCTGATCTCTGAGTTTACATTTCTCATCCAAGTCAAAGTCAAATATCTATCTGTAAAGAGACCTTCCAATGATTGTTACTCCTGCATTGCCCAAAGGTTTGACATGTCCTGTTTGACTTGTAACCCCTCCCTTTCCGATTGATCACTCCTAACTTTTCTTTGGTTTCCAATTCATTCAAGGGATATGGACATCACAGGCTAAGCCAATGTTTACTGCCCACCTCTATTTGCCACAGGGCATTTAAATATCAATCACATTACTCTGGGTCAAACCAGATAAAGATGGCAGCTTCCTACCCTAACAATAGAAAATCAGAAGGGTTTTCCTGATAATTGACAATGGTATTATGGTTGGACTTAGAATCTTAATTTAGATTTTTATAGAATAAAAATTTCAAATTCCACAATCTGCCATAGCAGAATTCAAACCCAGGTCCACAGAGCATTATCTGAATCTCTAGGTTAATAGTCTAGTGATGACCATCTCCTCCCCATTGGTAATAGGATTGGACATATTAATGCCCGAAACGTCGATTCTCCTGCTCCTTTGATGCTGCCTGACCTGCTGCGCATTTCCAGCAACACATTTTTCAGCTTGGACATATTAAAGTCACTTTATGGTTATTAAGTGGGAGACAGATTGCAGTAGTTGGAATCTTTCTGGAATCTTCAGAAAAGGGGCATTGGGAAAGGGTGTAAGTATTAAAACTGTAACATAGTGCAAAGTAAACATGTTTCCTTGCTATATATCTTTTTTTGAATATTGACCAGGAGAATCATACTGCAGAAGCACTGAGTGTTTGAGAGACACAGGAGCAAGTCAGTTACTGATGCTGGTTGATGACACCACTTGCCTTCCAGAGGGAGTAATGATATTAATTGAAAGTGGAGGTTATACATGGAGGTTATAAATCAGTCTTATGTAGAGTTAGATTAAAATGTGATTTGGTAAATGTAGACGTTGTATTGGGCATAGTGAAAATATTTCCTATAAAAGGAGTTAATTTTATTTTTGGAAATTATTTAGTGGATGCAAGTATATTAGGCTGACAAAAGATGGTGAAAGAAACTGAGATGTTATAAGACGAGAATCCTGGATTTTGTCCTGACTGTGACTGGTTTTCAGGCACATGAAAGTGGGAAGTAAAGGAGATAATTTGGATATTCATCCGTTGGATAAAATGTTTCAGAGTTTAACTAAAAAGGATAAATGCTGAAAAGAATAAGGCTGAGATATTAAGCTCATCTTCCTTAATCAAAATGTAAGAAATGGATTTGAAATTGAAAGTGTGATCAATGACAACATCTAGAACGATACCTGAATATGATTATTTGAAAGACTAAATCTTAATGAGTCGGTGAAAACTGTCTCCAATACCAGCCATTAAGGAATGTGCAGCAATCCATCAGGTGGCAGTGCCACCTGAGTAATGAATTTTACAAGTGGCTTGTGAATGCCCAATTCCACTTAGGAAAATGCTGGCCAAAATACAACAATATTTTTATTGGTCAGTATGCATAACACATTTAATCACATTTTACTAGATTTGCCAAAAATATCAGGTAATAGAGAAACCCCTAAACCTCAGTTAAGCCGGTTCCTTTAATTCCAATACCATCTTTTGAAGAACTGATTACCAGGGTCTGAATAAGTTGTGGAGAAACTGTACTGAAAACCAGGAATGGGAACAAATGTCTTTCATCAAGTTTGCAGATGGAGTAGTAGTGGACATTGGAGAAGGTTACCTCAGAGTACAATGGGATCTTTATCAAATGAGGCAATGAGCTAAGGAGTGGCAGACAGAGTTTAATTTAGATAAATGTGAGGTTCTGACTTACAAAGGCTACTACAGAATTATAAATCAATTTTAGGAATAAGCAGGAAGAATGGTTTTGGCTAACCATGCTAATAGTGTGAGGGGATGTATTACCTGTAAAACAACACCACAGAATGATAAAGAACTCATTTAGCACACTTGCCTTCATTGCTTGGAACATTAAGTGTAGGAGTTGGAACATCATGTTGAGGTTGTACAGGACATTGATGAGGCCACTTTTGGTATCATGTGTGGTTCTACTTGCCCCGCAATGGAAGGATATCATTAAATTAGAGAGGATGCAGAAAAGATTTAGCAGGATATTGCCAGAATTGGAGGGCTTGAGTTATAGGGACAGGCTGGATAGGCTGTGGTTTATTCACTGGAATGTAAAGGTTGAGGGGTGATCTTATAGAGCTTATAAAATCATGGGGGACATAGATAAGGTGAATAGCCAATGTCATTTCCCTCGGGTGGGAGAGTTCAAAGCTAGGGAGCATATTTTTAGGGTGAAAAAAGAAAGATTTAGAAGGGACCTGATGGGCAACGTTTTCACACAATGGGTAGTTTATATGTGGAATGAATTGCCAGAGGAAGTGGTAAGATGCAGGTACAACATTTAAAAGACATTTGGACAGGAAGGAAAAGGAATAGGAAAGGTTGAGAGGGATGTGGGCCAAACACATGTAAGTGGGACTAATTTCGTTTGGGAAACTTGGTCAGCATTGACGAGTTGGACTGAAGGGACTATTTCTTCGCTGTATGACTCTATGACTCTATAGTGCCACCTGCAGTAAGTCAGGTAAAAACACTGGCAACTTCCTGTGTAAAAGGCAGATTTAATTTCTTCAAGTGAGTGCTCCAAAACAGTGAGAAATTTAATGTTGAAAAGTCAGACCTGTATAGTTATACATTTATTGACAAACTTCAGACTGATGCTGTATCTTTTATATTCATTAATTTTAAAAGACTTTATTTTAAAAATCCTGTGAATTAAACAAATTAAATATACTTTTATTAACATGAAAGATCACATGACACATTGTAATGTCTGGGAAAACAAATTAATTACCTGGGCCAGTTAGTGGAAGAAAAATATTAACAATTCCTTCCAAAAGAATGCTCTAAACTCCAATAATCTGAGACACAATACATGAATTTGATTGTAATATTAAACATTAATTCCTTTTTGCATCGTGTAGATAATCATATGTTGTAATACAAATCACAGGAAGAAGCATAATATTGAGGATCTCATGTTACTTGCAGTAACCTAGATGTGAAGGGCAAGATAATTTGAAAAAGGATAGGAATAAAGTTTCATTATTTTCTCTACTGACCTTCAACTGTAGCTCACACACAACTGTTTACCTTGCGTACCAATAAATGCAAACTGTACTTAAGCTTAAATAAAATATTCATTTGTATTAAAGTACCTTTTTTTTACAACATTTAGTGGGAGTGTAATTGGCCTCAGGCAGTAGCACTAAATGAGGAATATTCAATTAGCAGAGAGTGTTACACCCCTCTCCCACTAACTATTTTCTTTTCCATTAACTTCAAGAAAACCTAGTGATGTCTAAAACAAGTGGCTGATTCATTATTACCAGTTATACAGTCCTTCCCAAAACAAATTTCACTCCCATCAAATGAGGCACAGTACCTCGAGTTGGTAGTGATGAGGAATTCAGAGAAAACAGAATTCTCCATAAATATGTACCACAAGAACAACAAATTTGTAAGAGGTCCTCTGCAACAATGGTCCACCATTTCAGCTGGCTTTGTCAATGGTTCTCAAGCATTTTTTCATCAAGGACCACTTTTTAAATGGATTAGTAATCACATTTCCCTCCATCCAAATTATAACATTACTTAATTCTCATACTATGACAATAGAGCATGTAATGAGTGTTTTAATAACACATTTAGTAAAATAAGTATTACTTTCTTATGATCGGGTGAAGAAGATAATATGGCTCCCCTCTTTTTAATCCACTCACCGTTGGTCACAACAAATTATTTGAATTCTTTTTAGCAGCAAGTTATCATTTCAATTAAATATGTTGGTAACTAGATCAAAATGAAGGATCCAATTTCCAGTTTTTCTTGAGTGAAATGAAGTCGCCTCTTTCCTTCTGAATTATTAGTTTAAATATCTTTATCACTACTCCTCCATATCCCCTCTCCCTGACTCTATGATTCACTGTCAATCATCTCAATTTCGATATATTTTCTGTCTGATAAGCTTAATTCCACCACTGTGCAATAAATAGGAATTGGTGCATAGCATACCGTTCACAAAGTCTTCACCTGACCTATGTTTAATACAATTTCCAGGTCAGTTTAGCAAAGAAAGCTCACAAAGCAATTAAAATACTTTTTAAAAAAACTCTTACTTTCCCTCTGCCAATGCTTTGTCAACCAATTATTTGATCACAAATTGGTTGCCAAAAATTATTTGGAGGAAAAAGAAGCCCCAAAGGCTAAAGAAGAATTTGACTCCACACTACGATTTAGCTCAAAGAGACCAATCTTTTTAATTCTTCTGTATGTTCTTCAAGTGCTGAAGATATGCCAGATTTCCCACTAAGTTCCCAATGTCAAGTACTCAGCTGAATGTGAAATGATGGGGTAACTGCATGAATTGAAAGGGTTGGAACTGAAAAATATACTACGGATGCAATTGTCATTTTTGAAACCAAACATGGAGATGGTAGTAAAAGGTTTATGTTCAGGACTGGATCAGGTTTTCTCATGCAATTATGTTCTGTTCAGCTTATTACATATTCATGAGGAATAAAATGCCAGATTTCATGAGCATGAAGTTCTTCATTTGGGTTCCAGCTTCCAGAGGCCACATTGAAAAGGGAATGGATAGCACTTCACTCTCTGAAACCCAGCCTTCTGCTGTAGGTGTAGCTAAGTGGATCCGCTTGAGGGCAACCTGCAGCACCCACTGCCAGTACGCTCCTTCAAGTAGTTTCACCAGCCTGGTGGAGATTTTGATAAATGGAAAATCCCAATCTGCTTCCTTTAATTAGCCTTCAGTGGCTCTTAACAGCCTCTGTCAGTTACCAGTCCCACATAGGTGGACATTTCTGCTATTACTCCATAACCTGGGGCTGGAATGGAGTGTGGAACTGTCCAGGGGTCATTTGTAGGTCCTATCTATCCTTGACTCTCATCCAATGGTGTTCAAAATTCAGGCTAACAGAGCAAGAGAGGTTTGAGGAAGGCATTCAAGAGTGGGTGTTTGGCAGCTGAAGGGAGACAGCTACCATTGGTGATATGATTAAAGTCAGGAATGACAAACAGCCACAAATGAAGGAATACAGGTGCCTGAAATTTGGAGGGTACAGTAATGAGGAGAGTCAAATCAATGTAATACCTTGCAGAAAGTATAGGTCAGTGAACTTACGATGGTGTGAAATCTGTACACAATTTATGAATATGAAGCATATTTTTTGACCATAGAACTGGTTAATAAATGCAGTTACCCAGCATTTCCAGAAATCTCTGATACTTTAAAACACAGAACAAACTCAAATGTATTAATTGACAAGGGTAAACTTCTTCAATTCATGAGTATATTGAACTACTGCAGTGTCCTCTTTAAGTGAGACAGAAGGATCATACTTTAAATGATCTTGAATCATATTTTAGGAGCTCCTCATAATGGCCTGAGTTATGAATATACAATGCCAATCAGTTCGGTAAGTTACTGTCACCATTTTCTTTTTCTACAGGACCTTCATGGTCTAAAGTAGCAGAGGAAAATCATAAGATCACCTAAATATGGTGCAGTTTATTACAATAGCATTCAGAAAAGAGTTGCATTTCTAGATAGACATCATTACTATGATTATGAGGAGACCTTAATGACCAGTCTGCCTTCCTTGTGTCTCTTTGAAACCTATTATGAAATCCAATTGTAGATATTTTTAATCAAAATGTTCAGACATGTTATGACATATCTCTGAAGTAGGTGTGAGTTGAGCCCAGACCTTCTGGCTTAGAAGCAGGGACAATACCACTATACCACAAGAGGCCTTATCTTCCTTCTCTTTCATACATGTTTTGCTTTTCTCTCTCCAAGGCATTTTGACATTATAACATTGAGTGGAGCTTAACAGAGTCTTCAGCATTAACCCTTTCAAAACTGTTACCTTATACAACATGGTCCATCTGTAATGAAATGTGATCTGTTGAGGTAGCTAAGGGTTGATTTGTCACAGATACTGGGTTCAATGCAAACTACAAATCAGTGTTTTGTAAATCATTCTGTACTGGATTCTTTTTAGAATCACATTGCACCTATTAAGTGAAAGAATATTCACTATATAAACATGGTGCTCTGCACACACTGAGGGCTCCCCCACTTAAAATTGGCACCTCTGCTTAAAATAATGACTGATATAAAAAAAATAAAATATTCAGAACTGAGCACACAAAAATAGCAACTTAATTAATTTCAAAACATGCAGTGTTGGCAAAAATAATATCTCTCATATTTTAATTATTTATTATCTCTGTGAGTGATTACTCGATGCAACATTGTTGGCTGGCACTTTGTAAACATACATGTGCTTGCAACAATCTCAATAGAGGGTTGTTCAGGCTCATTGGTAACAGCTCATTATCTGCACCCCTGTAAGGGTTTCCATCAGTTTGTGGGGACCCTGGCTGGTAACAAATTGAACATCCTAGGAAATGTGTTAGTGAACACACAATCTTCTAATCACACCCCGGATCCTGTGAAAGTATTGAAGTGATAATTAATGTTCTACATGCTCACAAATCTAACATCTTGTGGCAGAGGAAAATTAAATGCGGCTGTGACAAATTTCACAAAGAGCTGATGTGAATAAATCACATTTTATACAACTCAAAACATAATGCTTATCACAGCACTGAAAGAGCTTCAAGGTCTTATCTCTGATGAAAATTTCTTAAGTCGATTCATCGATGTAGTGACAGCCTCTTTTGTAAAACATGGAATGGATTTACCAGGAATCAGGGGAGGGATGTGAATCATTGCAAGACGGGTTTCAGCTGAAGAATATTACATATTTATCAACAGAACAACTCAGTTGGTTGATGATATCCTAACATTCTGACTTTGCACAGAGTCAACTTGTGGGAGGGATTTTTTTTTAACTGGCACATTGAATTGTGAACAGGAGGGCTAAAGAATCAGTCCTGATTTGTTCCAGTATGGCCACAATCTGACAAGGTGGAAAATTGCCCAGGTATGTCTTGTACTCAAAAACAGGTCAAAGTCAACCTAGCTAATTACTCTCTCATCAGCCTGCTCTTGATCATCAGAAAAGTCAAGGAAATTGTCATCAACAATACAATCAAGCAACACTTGTTTAACAAGAACCTGCTCACTGACACACATTTTGTGGTCTACCAGGGTCATTCAGCTCCTGATCAAATTGCTCAGATAGTGAGGCAGTTCTTATCCAAATACGGCAAAACCTAGACAATATCCAAACTTGGACTGAAAAATGACAAGTAACATTCACACCACATAAATGCCAAGCAATGAACATTCTGGAATTTCCTCTATCAGGGCATTGTTGATCTACTTATACAGATGGACTGCAGCAGTCCTAGAAAGCAACTCAACCACTGGCCAGCCAGTGATGTCCACATCCTTTGAATGAATAAACAAACTGTCCAGTTTTTAAAGTATTTATCAAAAGCAGCAATTGTCTCAGTTCCACCCCTTGGGAAATCTCATAATACAGTAGCCCAGGTTAAACAAAACTATAATTCAACATTGTTCTGAAGAAAAGTCATATTAGATTAAAAAAAAATTCTCTCTTTGCAGATTTTGCCAAAGTTCCTTTGGTTTTCCATCCTTTTGTTTTTAATTCACCACTGTTCTCTGCCTTCTGTCCTTTGATACCAATGTCTCTTTAACCGTATACATTTTACTTTTGAAAACAAATTTATGATTATGGTCCATATAAAAAATATTAGCCGCATTTCCCCTCCTCATCTCATCCCTGCTATTTTCACAAAGAACTCAATCAAGTTTGTCAAATATGATTTAAGTTCACGACTCCCACACTGACTTTCATTTATTTTATGATACCTGTAAAATTTTCAAAAAGCCACCTTAGTCCCAGATTGTCACCTCAAAGATTTGTCCTACTACAGCTATTAAGCTGACTAGAGTTTGTTAATGAGATCACTCCCATACTTTGAAATATTCTGTAACTTTTGTGATCGTTCAGTCTTCTGGCACCACCTGGATATTGAAGAAGAATTGGAAGATCATGACTAAAAACCTTATTATCTCCACTCTCACTTCCCTCAGTAACTCAGAAGATGGACCAGATAACCTTCTTACTCAGGGACTAACAACTTTGAACCACGTTAACTTCATCAAACAAGATAAAATCAGATATCACTATTGTCTATTGTCTTCTCTTTTATTTCTGCATTTACATTATCCTCTTCTTTCATGAAGCCCAATGAAAATGTATTCATTTCTCACCCCAACCTTAGAACATAGAGCAGTACAGCAAAAGAATGGGCCCTTTGATCCATGATGTTGTGTTGAACATGTCGCCAAATTATACGAATCCCTTCAAACTGCCCTTGATCCAACCCTCCAGTCTTTGCATATTCATGTGCTTATCTAAAAGTCTTTTAAATGTCTTTATCATATCTGTCTCCACCACCACTCTTGGCTGCACATTCCACATTCCTACCACTGTCTCTGTAAAACACTTGGCCCTGACATCTCCCTTGAACTTTCATCCTCTCACCTTAAAGGCATGACCCCTAGTTTTAGGCATTTCAACTCTGGGAAAAAGATTGTGACTATCACCTCTATCTATGCATCTCATAATTTTATAGATTCTACCAAGTCTCTCCTCAGCCTCTCCCATTCCAGAGAAAACAACCCGGGTTTTTCCAGTCTCTCCTTATAGTTCATACCCTCTAATCCTGGCAGCATCCAGGTAAACCTCATCTACACCCTCTCCAAAGCTTCCTCATCCTTCTACCGAAAACCAACAACATGGAATCGGATCTCGGCTCTATTTGGTTGGTTTTCGGAACTGGGGCAAGGATTAAGAAGGACAGCTGGGGGAATTTGTAATGCGCCGCCAGAGGTGAAATTCTTGGACTGACACAAGATGAACAAAGGAAAAAGCATTTGCCAAGAATGTTTTCATTAATCAAGAACAAAAGTTGGACGTTCGAAGGTGATCAGAGCCTTACAAACGGATTAGGTCCAAAATTGGAACACATCCAATTCAATACCTTTGAATATTTATATGTTTATGAAAGATATTTTTGGCTCTTTAATTTTAAACCATTAATCAATTCTTATACTCTCTTTTTGCCCCTCTTACTTCCAGTTTTTTGGATCTCCCTTTATTTAGCAGAGCAAAAGCTGTTGCTATGGTGACGGTGTCTGTGAATTAGCATGAGATTTGGTTATGGATTGCTCACAGTGTTAAATGCAAGAACTAATCAGATCATATTTCAACAGAAGGACTGCCTGTTGGAGAATATATTGAGCATTATAAATTTACACAAGTGCTTTTGAACTGATTAATAAAACAACTTAATTCTTGAAAAACAAGAGTTCACAGGAAGTTCACATTTGTTATCTTGTGTCAAGTTCAAACTATGATCTACGTGTAAGCAGCACAGTTTGAGAGACAGGCTAGGTGCTGTTTAAACATAGGAATTGTTAGCTCTGGCATTAGCTCACACATTAGGCCTTATTTCAAGTCTAAGTGGCATTGGATATTTTTGTGCACCCTTCTCTTGTTGGCCATTGCTTTGTAAAATTGGCTGTTGTTATTCCCTATCTTCTTTCTGGAAACAATCCAATTTCTACCCCAAATTTTGTAAGATGTGCGGCAAAAGAAGCTTTAAACCTCAAGTGACCCAAATTGAAACTCGTTTGATGAATAGTCCAACCTACACAAGTAATTTATGGCATTCTCCATCCTATCTCAGGCTCTCCCCTAGACAGCGTTTCACCAGAAAAAGAGCTTACTGCATGTCTCTGAAGCCAGAATGGCAGCAGAAAGTGGAAATGTATTCTTCATTTAACTTTATATCTTTGTTAGCCCAAGGAACATTCAGGAGAAGGTGACAATAATGGGTGCCAAATTTCAAAGCCTTAACAAAAAGCAACACATCTAAAGTGCAGAATTCTTGTAAGACTACAGGAAATCCCTCCCGTTTCTTGCATGGACTGTTTAAATGGCCTGAAGCAGCCCAGCCTAAGTCCCATGACAATGGGGGAGAGGTGAAGAATTGGCGAAGAGAAACTTGCAGCATTTCAATTGGTTATAATGATCAGAACTGGTGAAGATCAGCAGCTGAAGGTTATCATTTCAGCTTAAACTTCACAAGGTTCAGAAATAGGGAAGTAGTTATTGAAGTGTAACTTCAGATTGTGATTCTCGGATATTGCAGACCCTCAGATTGTGACTCTGGAATATTGTGGACCCTCAGATTCAGATTCTGGGATATTATGGACCCTCAGATTGTGACTCTGGGATATTGTGGACCCTCGGATTCTGATTCTGGGACATTGTGGACTCTCAGATTCGGATTCTAGGATATTGTGGACCCTTAGATTCTGATTCTGGGATATTGTAGACCTGCAGATTCTGATTTTGGGATATTGTGGACTTTCAGATTCAGATTCTGGGATATTGTGGACCCTTAGATTCTGATTCTGGGATATTGTGACCCTCAGATTCTAATTCTGGGATATTTTGGAGGTGCAGATTCTGATTTTGGGATATTATCGACTCTAAGATTTGGATTCTGGGATATTGTGTTCTCTCAGGTTCTGATTCTGGGATATTGTGGACCCTCGGATTCTGATTCTGGGATATTGTGGACCCTCAGATTGTGACTCTGGGATATTGTGGATACTCTAGGAAACCAAAGACTGGAACAAGATCGTTTCTTTTGTGCTCATCTACTTTGGGTCAATGTTGTCACCAGTCAATCTTTCAAGGAATGATTTTCCCCACTTCATTTAATTGACAGGGATTTCTCAAAGGTGCCAATCCTGAGAATTATGAAGTCCCATAAACTCCATAGAGGTGATAAAATGTTACAGTCCTGACAATCCATTTTCCTGACCCCTTGTACCTCTGTTCCCAAGACTAGAAACATCAGCCAATATTTCACTAAGGACACTCCTGTTTAGTTAGCAATAAATTAGATGATGGAGTTGGAGAATCCTGGTGGAGAGTCATCTCCTTTCATTCTACTCGATCAGAATACATTTAAGGGTGACACTGGAAGGAGACATTAGTGACCTAAATGCACCTGGGGATCATGTTTGGAATCTGGGAGCTTTGTTGGCTGTAATCCACATCTGAGCTGCCATTCAGTATGTCAAAAGCAGAATGATAAATTTATTGGAGAATCAATTGCTTGTTTCATTGATTTGTGCCAAACTGCTGCTACTATATAGCATATAATTGGTGTGAAATTAACATGATTACAAGAGTAATTAAAATCACACTTTTAGTAAATCAATACAGCACTGATTCTAACTATATTGTGCATAATCAGGTTCACCTATGGTAATGATTATGAATAACTGCCATGTATTGATATTTGGCCAACATTTTGGTAAGCCATTGCCAAGCAATTGCTTATACTCTGATTCTGCCTTGCATGCCTGCAATTTGAATCATATAATTTATCTAAAACAAGCGATTTAGTCAGTCAATGCACTAATGATGTGTAAGTGTTATATTTGGATAAAGAAGACTGCACATTCACAGGCTGATCCGGGCTCCACTCATTTGGGATGATGGTGCTGAGCTCAACATCTGGTGTTAGCATTTGCCACCTAAGGATCTCTGATTCTTGATTGACATATAATGATGCCAGTTGGTGACATCAGGTCTGGAAAGAATTACATTGACTGTGCTACCCACAGTCAAAAAGTCTGCTGATTATCATGCCTAGGTTCACAATTGAAGAATGGCTACTTGGGCAAAATATCAGAAGGTTGATAGATACCCTAGGAGCAGAGCAAGAGGAGTCATTATTTAGCTAACAGAGCTTGTGTAACAGTTAATGAGATTACGATGGAAGGGAATGTGTAGATTAGTGACCATAAAATTGGTGTTGCACTGAAAACAGGTGCCAAACGAATGGGATGGAGGGCAGTGTCTGTTAGGGCCTTTGGATCTCATCTAAAGGTGCCTTGCCAATGCCCATTGGCTGTCCTGATTTAGCTTGCTGTTGGGATTAGATTCACTTTAGATTAGATTAGATTCCCTACAGTGAGGAAACAGGCCCTTCGGCCCAACAAGTCCATACCGACCCTCTGAAGAGTAACCCACCCAGTCCCTTTCCCTCTGACAAATACACCTAACACTATGGGCAATTTAGTATGGCCAATTCACCTGACCTGCACATCTTTAGACTGTGGGAGGAAACCGGAGCACCCGGAGGAAACCCATGCAGACATGGGGAGAATGTGCAAACTCCACACAGACAGGCACCCGAGGCTGGAATCTAGCCTGGTACTGTGAGACAGCAGTGCTAACCACTGAGCCACCATGCCATGCTGGAGGTTTGACAGTTATGTCCTAGGGAGGAGGAGTTAAATGGGAGAAGGATAAACACAGATTGCCTTTTGTGGCTAGAATGCCCTTCTCCCACTGTCTGTGCATAGAATCAGATGAAAAGAAAACCCCGGCTTACATAATCTTCAGTGCCTTCCAACAGTCCCCTTTAAGGGCCACTGGCAAGGCCTCTGCTGTCCAGCAAAGTTATGTGGAAATTGCACAGTTTCCTCCTGAAACTGACAGTCCGTCCTTGATTAGCACGGTAAGAAAAGAACACACTTGCTAAAAGTGGCCACAGTGAAACACTGGCTGTCACATCAGCAGCTGCTGAGGGCAGGAAGATTGTTGGCATCAGAATTACTTCTTCAAGACAGGGCACCACTGACACTCGATGGTTTGGCAGTTATCTCATTGAAGCAGGGATTTTCATTTGATTTCTCTGCTTGTGTCAGCTTAATCTTTCCTCTAATTTCTATTTTCAGCACTGGATCAATGCTTCGTCCAGCCAGTTGCTCTGTCTCAGCCTCACAAAACAAGTAGCGAATGGTAAGTGCAATGGGCAATGATGCTTTTGAGCTGTTGTTTAAATGTAGCTGTTGTCGGATGAGATTTGTTTACTTGTAGGTAGCTATCGAATGTACAGAAGCAGGAAAGGAAAAAAGGCCATCAATCCTATGAATCTTTTCCCTTTCAGGAACTTTCTTCAGAACTGTTAGTCATTATACATCAATGCCATATTACATATTCCATTCTGAACCCTTAGAAACTCTGCACACATGATTATTTTAGTACAGAGAAATGGATGGCAGAGGTAATATTCACTTATTGCCAGCTGTCGTGTTCTATGCCTCGGAGATACATAGAGATGATATACTTATTTCTATACATCCTTAAGCTTTATTTCCAATGCTTTAAAAGACTATTTCCAGTCTTACAGCAGCTAGCCTCAGTTTACTCTCTCCCTACCTTTTAAGAGATCATACATTTTAGTTAATCATTCACAGGATTAAAACCTTTCAGGACACAGTCTTGTTTCTTCGCGTGTCTTGATTGAATTGACTTTTACCTTGGAGTCCTAATATTGTACACAAGCCATTTATACATTATATTCACTCATGTTTCAAAACTTGCCTGCAAAGCTTTCAAATTTAATGCAGTCTGTTTCTTTTTGTTCTTTTGGAGAAGTTTAGTCTGAAATGCAACTGTGAAAAATGTAGCTACTCATTCTCTCTAGTTTGTTAATTACATTTTTTGCTATTTCATAGTTTTGTCATTGTGGGTAGGAAAGCTACATTCTGTTCGTATTGCATTGCCACAAGCACCATGCTTGCAAGTTTCAGAAAGTAGATGTGATTCTGACATTGGAAATCATTTATTAAATAATCAAGACCATGCTAATTGCACCATAAACCAACCATGTTTTGATAACTATTGCCTAGAGTTTCTTTTTTAAAATCATTGCGGAAACCATAAAAAAACCTATAACTTAGTGTTAAAAATCACACAACAGGTTATAGTCCAACAGGTTTACTTGGAAGCACTAGCTTTCGGAGCCTTACTCCTCGATCAGGTGGTTATAGCTTAACGCTTCTTATTACAAGAGTATAGGAACGGGAGTAGGCCATTCAAGCTCTTTGAGCCTGTTCCATAAGTAATCAGATCATAACTGATCATCCACTTCACTGCCAATTTCCTAACACTATTTCCATATTCCTTGGTGCCATTATATTTAATAATCTATCAATTTCTGTCTTGAACATTATTCAATAATTGAGATTGAACAGGTCTCTGGGGGAGAGAATTCCAAAGATTCATCAGTCTGTGAGGGAAGACGTTCCTATGCTGTTCAATCTTAGAAGGCCTACTATTCTGAAATTATGTTAGATACGTGTGAGGTGTTGCATTTTGATAAGGCAAATCAGGGCAGGATGTATACATTTAATGGTAGAATCCTGGGGAGTGTTGCTGAAAAAGAGACCATGGGATGCGGGTTCATAGTTCCTTGAAAGTGGAGTCCATGGAGATAGGATAGTGAAGAAGGCATTTGGTATGCTTGCCTTTATTGGCCAATGCACTGAGTATAGGAGTTGAGATGTCATGCTACGGCTGTACAAGAAGTTGGTTAGGCCACTTTTGGAATAGTGCATTCAGCTCTGGTCTCCCAGCTATAGGAAAGATGTTGTGAAACTTTAAAGGCTGGAGAAAAGATTAACAAGAATGTTGCTACGGTTGGAAAGTTTGGCTGTAGGGAGAGGCTGAATAGGCTGGGGGGGTGTTTTCCCTGGAGCATCAGAGGCTGAGGGTTGACATTATAGAGGTTTATAAAATCATGAGGGGCATGCATAGGGTGAATAACCGAGATCTTTTTCACAGGATAGGGGAGTCTAAAACTAGACGGCATAGGTTTAAGGTGAGAGGGGAAAGCTTTAAAAGGACCTAAGGGGCAACCTTTTCATGCAGAGTGTAGCATGAGTATGGAGTGAGCTGCCAGAGGAAGTGGTGGAGGTTGGTATAAATACATGTAAAAGGCATCTGGATGGGTATATAAATAGGAAAGGTTTAGACGGTTATGGGTTAAATGCTGGCAAATGGGATGTATGTAGGACATATGGTTAATGTAGGATATCTGGTCAGCATGGACATGTTGAAGCTGAAAAATGTGTTGCTGGAAAAGCGCAGAAGGTCAGGCAGCATCCAAGGAGCAGGAGAATCGACATTTCGGGCAATGGAGGTTGAGAATTCATATTCTGGTTTAAAAATGCTGTGACAAGTTTTAATCTGCCAAAAAGAAAATGGCCGCTAAGCTGTTGTGAAAAAAACTGACCATCATATGATTTCAGTCTCATACCAATGTGACTAATTCTTAACTGCTCTCTCAATTGGCCATAAAAGCCAGTGAATCAAGTCAAACAGCTACAGAGTTAGATGACCTAGGTAACAAACATTGATGCTGCTAATGTTTCCCACATCCAAAAGAATTAATAAAATAAGCAGTGCTTTTAATTTACACACAGTTGGATCCTATAAACAGCAAATAAATGAGCAGAATGTGGGTGGAATCTTACTGCTATCATGAATCAGAACCATTTCCCAAGTCGCAAATCCTGCTCAACTCAAATGCACACTTAGGATGAGTCATATGGGAAATAGATGATGAGGAGGCTACCTCTGCATTTTCCATATGACTAAAGACAGTGGATGAACTCCTGAGGTGAAGGTTCAAACAGGAGAGCTTGCAGCATTGGATGGGCAGGAGTCATAGCAGAAAAGACAGGCACGACTGAGGCAGGTTTATTTGATTTGCTTTGATTTGATTTATTATTGTCACTTGTACCAAGCTATAGTGAAAAGTACTTCTTGAGTGCTAACCAGACAAATTGTACCATACATAAGTACACCAGAGTAATAGAACAGAATAGGGGAAAGTAAGGACTGCAGATGCTGGAGGTCAGAATCGAAAAGTGTGGCGCAGGAAAAGCACAGCGTATCAGGCAGCATCCAAGGAGCAGGAAAATCAATGTTTCAAGCAGATTGGAGCACTGGGAAATTTAATCTTTCACTGCTGAGATTAATAGATCTCACCAGGTAAGAGTAGAAAAGGATGTCGAGCAAAGTTAGGTCAAGTGAAGGTGAGATGCAGATCAGACGCAAACAGTTCCTACTGGTATCTTTTGATAAATTATTTGGCCATGCCAATTCATTATTTGCAAACTACCAGATCATGATGGACATTCTTTACCCCTACAATAAGTGTGCCCTACTCCTATTCCAAGCTGATGTCAGATATTACCTTGCTCTGCCTTAATTGATTACCACATGTTTATGAGCCATAAGACATTTTCTTATTTCGCTTACATCATCAAAGTCAGCTTCTCTATCAGAGGATACAATCTTTTTTCAACAGCAAAGTCTACAAGAAATAAATGAAATGTTCTGAAATATAACATCAATTATTGGCTTTTAAAAACCAGCAGCAGTGTTCAACATAAATTTCAGAAAAGGAGGGCATCAGATATAAGAAGCATAAGATAACAGCAAGACAAGGGTAGGTTAGAATTAAAATGTTTTGAGCAACTTTGGTGTCCATTTATATAAAAAACTAACAGTATTTCCAGTCCAGCCCTTCGCTGGTGCCTAGCCTAGCATTCGCACTGGGCTTTGACCATATTCCATGCCAGGGTTTCCAGGGTTTACCTTGAGGCTCTCAAGACTAGGAGACTGCTCTGGAACTATCTCAAGGCCAGAAGTCCAGGCTGAGGCCATGCCAGACTGAAAAAATGTCATGCTAGGCTGCTGAGAAAAAAAGAAAAGGATTGGATGGAATGGATGAGCTTTGGCTGAGGAATCCTATTCCATCACCATCTTGGATCTGAATCTTCAGTGGCTTTGAATAAGAGGGCAAGCTGTAAAAAGCAATGTTACCCCAGTTAATTCAATTGAAGCACTACAGCAGCAATTTACAAGGATGTTGTTAGGAATGAAAAGTTATAGTTCTGAAGAGTTTTGAAATGATCTAAAAACCAGCCAGCTTAGACATAATGGCCTGAATGACCTCAAAATTTGTTACAAACTTTTATAGTTCCATAGGAATTATTTTTCACATTAATTTCTCATTTTTAAAAATCTATATTTTTCACTATGTAGATCTGTTGAATATATTTTATAATTTATTAAAACTTGGGGACTAGAAATAATTTCATATTCAACTTAGTCCTCTGAGCCACCTCAGTGCATGCTCCAAATGTATCTATATTTCAGTAACTTGTCATATAGTTGATTCAAATTTCAAACTCCTGTGTCTCAAAGGCATCATAAAATTAAATAATTTTGAACTGGCAACTGTGCCATTTTTTTGACTGAAACGCTGAGCAGCATACAGATGCACAATGAAGAATCCTGTAATATTGGTATATTACATGTAAAGAGCCAAACATTACTTGCTGTCTGAATATATAACTTTGGAGTCCCACATTGAGTTACATGGCAGTCATGTTCCACACAGAGAGCTAAAATTCAAAAAGCCAACAAAGCACTGGCATATTTGAGCCTAAAATGCAATTATTTCAAATATGCAGAAACCAGAAAACACAAGTTGGTGTCAGATGTTAATGAAAGAAAACCCAAGCACTTCAAACAACATGAACGCTGTATTAATTTGCAAAATCAATCTGAGTTAGGGTTAGCACGGGAAAAATAAGACCAAGCGAATCACGTAAAAACAAACTGGCTACCATTTCAGCACTTCACGTTCTCCCCGTATCTGCATGGGTTTCATCTAGGTGTTCCATTTCCTCCCACAGTCCAACAATGTGCAGGTTAGGTGAATTGATCATGCTAAATTGCCCATAGTATTCAGGGATGTGCAGGGTAGGTGTATTAATTGGGGAAATGCAGCGAAATTGGGTTGGGCCAAGTGCCCTGTTTCCACACTGTAGGGATTCTATGGTTAACACAATAGTTTCCACCCATGCTGTATTGGGAGGCTTAGAGGTACTTGAAAACTTAATACCATAAGGCATAATAATTTTTAATAGCTTTCAAAAAGACTCTAGCAAAAGAAAGGTGCAAGCTACATCCTTTGTAAGCAGGAGAGGAAGATATAAATCTAAAATCTGGAAGCTGAGCAAAGAAGGCAGCAGCTACATTCAAATATTTTTGAAAAAGTTTAAAATACTTCTTCTACCAAAGTCAAATAGTCAGATCCAGCAACCTGAATGTCAAGGTTGGAGACAGAAACTGGGTGAGCCTGTTGACATTTTTAAACCAAGATTAGAAAATGCAGACAGCAAAAGTAAATTTGAAGCAATGATCGAAGTTTGCTAGAACAGCATATTTGGGTTTCCTGCACAGCTTGAAGTACAAATGGGTTTCGTTAGAATGAACAAACACATAAAATTGCAGGGCATGAAGACTCCCAGAGTACAGGAAGACACAAGAAGACCTAGGAAACAGGAGAAAGGGTAGAAAACAGTCTGAATTGAAGAAACTCAGCAGTTCTGTCAATATATGACTCTTCTTCAGAACTTGAGTTATGTTTGAGTGTTCAGTTAAGTCAGGGCAGCAGGATTGATGCAGTGAAACCTCAACAAAATGCACACCAGACATGGAGAAAGCTATGTAGTCACATGCACTCACTGACAGAAGGAAGTATCACTGCAAAAGAAAAGGTCAGTTATAAGACAAATGAGAAAGAAAATAAAGCGAAACATCCATGTCCTGGTTATTGTGAACACAACAAACTTGGAACCAAATGCCTATATGATATAATTGGATGCACTGCTCTCAGAGAACAATAAAAATATTTACAATGTCATTCAGATCAGAAAGAAAGTGAGAAATAAGCCTCCCATATGAGAAATGAAGCTCACTGCCAAATAATTTTAGTCCGAGTCAAATTCCGAAGCGGTCCTTATTCATATGTTCTTGCAAGAGTGAGTGTCCAAAAACTGGCACACTGCTGAACAATATCAGTGCATTTTTATACAGTTTCTATGAGTCTCTCTGTACTTCCCCTTTTACCTCATACGTGACAGTTGCAGTTGCTCTGTGCAGCTGCTAATCTAATTGGTTTACCACATCTGTCTGTGGGCTGTTATTAGCGTGCAAACCCCATCTCCTTTGATAGCTAAGTATTATGACTTCTGCTGAAGCAACATTGAGTCTTATCACTTCTGAGTACGTGACTTCTGCAGAAGCAAAGCTTACACATATTCTCCACACCCATCACCAATCTGGAGCTGAAGCTTGACACTGGAACACAGAATAACATCACTCCACATAAACTGTACCAACAGACCTTTCCTGAAAATTTGGAAATAAATGTTTACTCAGGTAGATGAAACCAAACAATGTCAAGCTAATTGGGGAAATGGGATTTGACTGCTACGAAAACCCAAATCAGAGAGAGACTTAATGGGAAACTTTTGGTCTACATCCCTGACACCTATGGTCCAGCTACATACAGATTAAGCAGTAATGCTGACCTGCAGCTTATCTTGATTAACCATGCAGTGAAGAAGGCAATACAGAAGGTTGAAGATAGGGCTGAGGAATAACCTACCCACTAATGTCTAGTTTAAGTTTTGCCAGGGCCACACAGCTCCAGACCTTATTTACAGACTTTGTTCAAGCATAGACTAAAAAGTTGAATTCCAGAGATGAGGTTAGAGTGACTGCCTTTGACATCAAGGCTGCATTTGACCAAGGAGCCCTAGAAAAAAACAATAGTGAATGCAAAACAAGGGCAATTTCTCCATTGGTTGGAGTCATTGATGAAGGAGCTGAAAATGGTTGGACATAGGACACCACCCTGAAGAACTCCCATATGTCATGGAACTGAAATGACTGACCTCCAACAACCATCCCTGGCACAAAAGAAGAAGCAAGGAATATCTGGTAGAAATCTGGAGACTCCACAATGATTCTCAGCCCCAATGATGAGCTAGCCCAGCACTTCAGTACAAAAGAAAAGGCTCATGACGCATTGGCATCCATCTTTAGCCAGAAGTGTCAAGTACATGCCTCCCCCAATCATCATAAACGCAAGTCTTCAGCCAATTCAATGCATGTCACTTAATATTAAGAAACTCCTGAATGCACTAGTTTCTGCAAAACTATGGCCTCTGACAACATTCTGGCAATAATAACACTAAAGTTGTGGCTCCAGAGCTAACCACTCCTCTAGCCAAGCTGTTTAGGTACAGCTACAACATTGATGTCTCCCTGGTAATGTGGAAAACTGCTAGATTAATTCCCGTAAACAAAAAGCACACAAATTCAACACAGCCAATTGCTGCCCTAACAATCTATTCAAGATCATTAGCAATGTGATAGAAGATGTCATCAATAATTCTAGTGACACTTGATCAACAATAACCTGCTCACAGATGCTCGGCCAGGGCCACTCAGCTACTGGCCTTATTACAGACTTGGAGCTGAACTCAGGAGGGGAAGTTTAAGTAACAGCCCTCGACACCAAGGCTGCGTTTGACCGAGCATAGCATCTAGGAATCCTAGTAAAACTACAGTTAATGGGAGTATAGGGCAAAACTCTTTGCTGTTTGGAGTCATACCTGGCACATAGGAAGGTGGTCATGGTTGTTGAAGGTCAGTCATAACTGCAACTACCCAGCTCAGAATGATGTGTATCCTTTCATGTATTTGAAACAGTTCAGTTTGCAAGACGCTTTGGTTTCCAAATTTCAGTTAATTTTTGTTTCACAAGAAAACGGAAGGATCAGTTTCCTTTCTGTGTTTACCTGTCCAGTTATCCTTTTAGTTCATTTTCTGTTTAAGTTAGGGTCTGCATAAAAGAAACTTCAAATTAAATTTAATGACACAAGTTCCATCACACATAAAGTTTGACATGGATGTTGTAGTCTGTAACTATGGATAGTGATGGCAAAGAAAATATAATTACCTACATAAATGTGTAATGTTAATAATAGGGCAAAAGACTGGAAGAGACAAGATTTTCCATTTGGGTATAAGGGTCTGAAAGGGATTATTGTTGAGGAGTGCAATAATTGCTGATAATTTCACTTGGATCAGGTGGGTGAACAACTATGGATCTCAAAGGAGTGAGATCAAACAATAAAGTCTGCCTCATAGTGTCAGTAACAATATCTGTCAGTCTAATGCAACTTGCACCTAATTCTTGTCTTACAACACATCTTGTTTAAGATAAGAACTGTTCTCATTAGATTACCAAATGTTTTTCTCTCCCACACTCTCCCTCCAGACCTCTAACAGGAAAAAGGAAGGTGGCAGCAAATCTACTAAATGGATCTTACACCACAAAGAACTGCGGTGAGAGTTCATTCTGCGACAATTAGACGGTAGGAGCAGAATGTTGTCCTCTCGACCAATAAACATTTTCATCTCACCATGGTATCACATGGTACTTTTTAAAGCAGCTGGAAGTATTAAGAAATTAAACCAGTTCATGAAAAAAATTGAGGTATTAATTATAATAATGACAGGTAATGACTTAAAACATATAAGATTTAAATATTTGCCCAGACCAAGACAGCACGATGGCTCATGGGCAACATGGTGGCTCAATGGGCAGCACAGTGGCTCAGCGGTTAGCACTGCTGCCTCACAGTGCCAGAGACACAGGTTCGATTCTGGCCTCGGGTGACTGCCTGTGTGGAGTTTGCACATCCTCCCAGTCTCTGCGTGGGTTTCCTTCGCATGCTCTGGTTTCTCCCACAGTCCAAAAATGTGCAGGTCAGGTGAATTGACTATACCAAATTGCCCATAGTGTTAGGTGCATTAGTCAGAGGGAAATGGGTCTGGGTGCATTACTATTCAGAGGGTCAGTGTGGACTTGTTGGGCTGAAGGGTCTGTAGGGATTCTAAAGACTCATAAATAAGAAAGCATGAGACCATATAGACAGAGTTAGTTGATTATTGTGATGAATTTTTCTCAAAGTATTTTTAATAAATGAATTACAACTTAGCTATCTTGGAAGAATTCTTGGGGCTGAACATTCTTATTTATCTGAAGCCAGGATTTTGGCTATCTGCCCATAGCTTCAAGGTTTCCTTCAGTGAAATAAAATAAAGAACAGAATAGTAACATAAAGTGACTATTACAAGACAAAAATAGGTAATGCATTGTTCTACAAAATGGAGCTTAGTAGGAAAATGACATTGAAAGAAATGGAAGTCTGCTGGGAGCACCGATCCTACTGGTGGAGTGAAATGAACAGAATAGACTCAGGCATTAAGTGGAGTTTGTAGTTGATGTCAGAATTAAGGTTGATGCAATCAAAGATGATGACAAAGAAAAGACAAGCTAATGGAAATGTAAATGGAAGAAGATGTCCAGACAGAAAGAGCAAGATAATAAATCAGTTAATTGAAGCAATGTAAAAATAATTTTATTACATGCATAAGTGTTCAAGGGAAACATTTTTTATCTTCACATTACTTATGCTGCTAATATTTGTTTAACAACTATTTGGGTGTAATTACAGTCAAAATATTCATTTTTCAATTTTTAAAAATTTCAGCTGTTGTTGATGTTGGTTTAATCAGTGTTTGGGAAAGGGTATACCTGTGCATAGATTCATAGAGTCGTTGAATCATAGCGATGTACAGCATAGAAACAGACCCTTTGGTCCAACTCGTCCATGCTAACAAGATATCCTAAATTAATCTGGTCCCATTTGCCAACACTTGGCCCATATTCCTCTAAACCCTTCCTATTCATATACCCCATCCAGATGCCTTTTAACAGCTATAATTGTACTAGCCTCCACCACTTCCTCTGGCAGCTCATTCCATACACGCACCACCCACTGCATGAAGATGTTGACCCTTAGGTCCCTTTTATATTTTTCCCCTCTCACCCTAAACCTATGCACTCTAGTTCTGGACTCTCCCACCCACTTACCCTATCCATGACCCTCATGATTTTATAAATCTCTATAAGGTCATGCCTCAGCCTCTGACGCTCAAGGGAAATTAACCTTAGCCTATTCAGCCTCTCCCTATAGCTCAGATCTTCCAAACTTGGCAACATCCTTGTAAATCTTTTCTGCAAGTTTCACAACATCCTTCCTTTAGCAGGGAGATAAGAACTGAATGCAGTGTTCCAAAAGTGGTCTAACCAATGTTCTGTTCTGCTGCAACGTGACCTCCCAACTCCTATACTCAATACTCTGCCCAATAAAGGAAAGCATACCAAACACTGCCTTCACTACATTATCTACCTGCAACTCCACTTTCAAGGAATTATGAATCTGCACTCCAAGGTCTCTCTGTTCAGCAACATTCCCCAGGACCTTACCATTAAGTGTATATGTCCTGCTCTGATTTGCTATTCCAAAATGCAGCACCTCACATTTATCTAAATTAAACTCTATCACCCATCTGATTAAGATCCCATTGTACTCTGAGGTAACCTTTTTTGCTGTCCACCATACCTCCAATTTTGGTGTCATCTGCAAACTTACTAACTGTACCTCCTACGTTCACATCCAAATCATTTATATAAATGACGAAAAGTAATGGACTCAGCCCCGATCCTTGTGACACACCACTGGTCACAGGCATCCAGTCTGAAAAGCAATCCTCCACCATCAACCTCTGTCTTCTACATTCAAGCCAGTTCTGCATCCAAATGGTTAGCTGTGCCTGTATGACATGAGATCTAACCTTGCTAAGCATGAGGAACCTTGTCGAATGCCTTACTGAAGTCCATAAAGATCACATCCACTGCTCTGCCCTCATCAATCCTCTTTGTTACTTCTTCAATAAACTCAATCAAATTTGTGAGACATGATTTCCCATGCACAAAGCCATGTTGACTGTCCGTAATCAGTCCTTACCTTTCCAAATACATGTAAATTCTATCCCTCAGGATTCCCTTCAACAACCTGCCCACCAATGACATCATGCTCACTGGTCTATAGTTCCCTGGCTTGTCCTTACCAAATAGTGACACCATGTTAGTCAACCTCCATTCTTCCGGCATTTCACCTATGACTTTTGGTGATACAAATATCTCAGCAAGGGGCTCAGAAATCATTTCCCTAGCTTCCCACCGAGTTTTAGGGTACTCCCGATCAAGTCCTGGGGATTTATCCACTTTTATGCGTTTCAAGACATCCAGCACTTCCTGCTCTGTAATACAGACATTTTTTAAGATATCACCATCTATTTCTCTACATTCTATATCTTCCATGTTCATTTCCACAGTGAATTCTGATGAAAAATATTCATTTAGTATCTCCCCATCTCCTGCGGCTCCACACAAAGGCTGCTTTGCTGATCTTTGATGGGCCCTATTCTCTCCCTAGTTACCCTATTATCCTTAATGTATTTATATAAACATGTTGAATTCTTGTTAACCCTTTTTACCAAAGCTATCTCATGTCTCCTTTTTGCCCTCCTGATTTCTCTGTTAAGTGTACTCCTACTGCCTTTATACTCTTCTAAGGATTCACTCGATCTCTCCTGTCTATACCTGACATATGCTTCCTTCTTTTTCTGAACGAAACCCTCAGTTTCTTTAGTCATCCAGCATTTTCTACACCTACCAGCCTTTCCTTTCGCCCTAACAGGAATATACTGTCTCTGGACTCTCATCTCATTTCTGAGGTCTTCCCATTTTCCAGCCATTCCTTTACCTGTGAACATCTGCCCCCAGGCAGTTTTTGAAAGCTCTTGCCTAATACAGTCAAAATTAGCCTTCCTCCAATTTGGAACTTCAACTTTTAGATCCGGTCTATTTTTTTCCATCACTATTTTAAAACTAATAGAATTATGGTCGCTGGCCCCAAAATGCTCCCCCACTGACATCTCAGTTACCTGCCCTGCCTTATTGCCCAAGAGCGGGTCAAGTTTTGTACCTTCTCTCATAAAAACATCCACATGTTGAATCAGAAAATTTTCTTGTACACACTAAACAAATTTTTCTCCATCTATACCTTTAATAGCTATACCTTTCATGTTTGGAAAGTTAAAATTCCCTACCATAACCACATTATTTTTCTTACAGATAACTGAAATCTCCTGACAAATTTGTTTCTCAGTTTCCCACCTACTACTAGGGGGTTTATAATACAATACCAATAAGGTGATCATCCCTTTCATATTTCTCAGTTCCACCAAAATAACTTCCCTGAATGTATTCCCAGGAATATCCTCCCTAAGTAAGCAGTAATGCTATCCCTTATCAAAAACCTTCAATCCTTCCTGTAGCATTTGTATCCTGGAATATTAAGTTGTCAGTCCTATCCATCTCTATGCCCTGAATTCATCTGATTTCCCTATTAAGTAAATGCAGTTTAATTCAAGAGTCCTACCATGCTCTCTGCTTCGTTCCTTCCTGTCCTGACTGTTTGACTCGCTCCCTTTCCCAACTGTACCAGTCTCAGATTGACCTCTTTCCTTGTTATTTCCCTGGGTCTGAGACTGGTACAGTTGGGAAAGGGAGCAAGTCCAACAGTCAGAGCAGGAAGGAAGAAAGCAGAGAACACGGTACGACTCTTGAATTAAACTGCATTTACTTCAATGCAAGAGGCTTAATAGGGAAGTCAGATTAACTCAGGGCATGGTTAGGAACATGGGACTGGGATATCATAGCAATTACAGAAGTGTGGCTCAGAGATGAATTACTACTTTAAATCCTCCTGAGCAGCTCTAGCAAATCCCCCTGCCAATATACTTGTCCCCTTCCAATTTAGGTGCAGGTCAGTTCTACCCCAGAAGAGATTCCAATGATCCAAAAATGTGAACCCTTCTCCATACACCAGCTCCTCAGCCATGCATTCATCTGCTCTATCCTCCTATTCCTACCCTCACTAGCTTGTCGCACCGGCAGTAATCCAGATATTACTCCACTTGAGAACCTCCTTTTTAAATTCCTGCCAAATTTCCTACATTCTCCCTTTGGAATCTCATCCTTTTTCCTTCTTACATTGTTGGTTCCAATGTGTACAATGACCTCCTGCTAGTCCCTCTCCCCTTTGAGAACATTCTGCACCCTCTCTGAGACATCCTTGATCCTGGCACCAGGAAGGCAACACACCATTCTGAATTTTCAATGCTGGCTGCAGAAACATCTGTCTATGCCTCGGACTGGAGAATCCCCTAACACAATTGATCACTTGGAACCCGACATACCCCTCATTACATTAGGCCCTGTCTTGATACCAGAAACTTGGCTATTTGTGTTGCTTAGGGATAGCCACAGAAGATTCCTGCACTACCTGTCTATCTCTCCTACCTTTCCTAGAGTTAATCCATCTACCTGAATGTATCTGTGGCTTTTCTCCCTTCCTATAGTTGCCATCAATCACACCCCCTAACTCCTGTAAATTCCTGATTGTTCCAACAGATCCATGCGATCTGATCAGATTCACAACCAAACATCCACTTACTACAGGCAAAATCATCAGTGAAGTGTAAACTCTCCCTAAACTCCAACATCCAACAAAACGAGCATACCGTTCAATGAAAGGACATCTCTGTTCCTTCTTAATCTACAGACTCAGAAAATAGCACCATCATTTTGCTCTAAAAACAGTTCTCCAGGCTAACTTAGTACTTATGGTTTTTATTTTTAAAATTTAATCAAGAAACAAATTTCAGTAAAACATATGATCAATGAAGAACCAGCTCTCCTCACTACTGTAGACTTACAGCAAAGTTACACTTAAAAACTATGCACTTAACTGTTCCTGTGCTGTGAGCTCTCCCAGATAGGTTCCTCCTGGTTCAGCTGTGAATTTTGTGGGTTGTTATTTTTTCCTAGACATGCTCCGGTGTCCAGAGATACATGAACTCAAACAGCAAAGGCAGTAACTATGCAGATTCACTGCTGTGCAAGTTAACAGTGGAGGTTTCTTTCTCTCTCTCCTTCACTGACCATGCAGTCACTGCTTTTTGTCTGTCTTTCTCCCTTTTAAATGTGTCATTGTTTTGACTTTTCATTTGGATGTACAAGTTAGCTGGAGTTGCAGAGCAGAGCCCTGTTTACTGACTTTTCTGCTGTGGAGTATAAATAAATCAATAATGAATATTCACAGCAAGGTACTCATTGTGAATCCTTTCTAGTGTAGTACACAACATCAGTTACACCTAAATAATCAGGTATTTCTTGTATTTAAAGAAATCTGATCCAGCTTATTACTATCAGGTATCAGGGATATTCCAGCAGGTCACTAGTCCAATAGATATTCTTCATAGAAATATAGAAACATAGAAAATAGATGCAACATTAGGCCATTCGGCCCTTTGAGCCTGCATAATCATTCAATATAATCATGGATGATCATGCAATCTCAGTATTCCACTCTCCCTTTCTCTCCATACCTCTTGATCCCTTTAGCCAAAAGAGCCACAACCAACTCCCTCTTCAATATCTAAAGAACAGACAGCAATAGTTTTGTGTGTTAGAGAATTTCACAGGTTCATAACTCTCTGAGTAAAGAAATTCTTTCTCATCTCAGTCCTAAATGGCTTACCCCTTATTCTTCAACTGTGACTCCTATTTCTGGACTTTCCCAACATCAGGAATGTTCTTCCTGCATCTAGCCTGTCCTGTCCTATCAGGATTTCATATATTTCTATGAAACTCCACCCCCCCCACCACCCCAGTATTTTTATAAATTCCAGGGAGCACAAGCCTACCTGATCAAACCTTTTTCATAAGTCAGTCTTACCATCCTGGGAATCAGTCTGGTGAATCTTTGTTGGACATCCACAATAGCAAGCATGTCCTTCCTCAGACTAGGAGACCAAAGCTGCTTGCAGTACTCCAGGTGTGGCCTCACTGAAGCCCTGTATAACTGTAGCAAGACACCCTTACTCCTCTATTCAAATCCTGTCACTATGGAGGCCAGCATGCCATATTGTGAACAGTTGGAGCCCCAGCACTGAACTCTGTGGTACTTCACTTATCACTTCCAGCCATTCTGAAAAGTACTCATTTATTTGAACTCTCTGCTTCCTGTGTGCCAACTAGTTCTCTCTCCACAACAATCTGGTATCTCCAACACCATGAGTTTTAATTTTGCTTACTAATCTCTTGTCTGGAACCTTGTCATAAGTCTTTTGAAAGTCCAGACACACAAAATCCACTGATTCAACCTTGTCCATTCTACTTGTCACATCCTCAAAAAATTCAGAAGCTTTGCCAAGCATGCTTTCCCTTTAGTGAATCCATGCTGACTTGAACTGATCCTATCACCGCTTTCCAAATGCTCAGTCATTACACCCTTAATAATTGACTCCAGTATTTCCCCAGCACCAATGTCAGGCTAACCAGCATCCGTTTAACTTCCAGTTTTCTCTCTCCTGCTTTTCTAAAAAGTGGGGTTACATTAGTTGCCACCTAGTCATTACAAACTCTTTCAGAGTCAATTGAATGATGGAAAGTGATCACAAATGCATCCACTACTTCTAGGGCCACTTCCTTAAATAGTCTGAGAAGCAGAGCATCAGGCCCTGGGAACTTATTGAGCTTTAATCCTGACTAATAGCGATTTCCTTCAGTTCCTTCTTCATGTTTAACCGCCTGTTCTCTAGCCTTTTAGAAAGGTTGTTAGTGAAGACAGATCCAAAGTATTTGTTCAATTGGTCTACCAAGCTTTATTGTAGTTATTAATTTACCTGATTCTAACTGTAAGGGATCTACATTTGTCTTCAACAGTTTCCATTCCGTTAATTGCTTCCCCATCTTCAATTTCTTTCCATCCTCATTTTTTCCTTCTTCAGGGTTGAGCCTCATATTCTCTGAGCTTTTCGCTCATAATTATTGCTGGCACAAAACTCTCAGCAAAGATACTCAAATATGGAGCACTTAAGCTTTAGAATGTGAATGCAGTAAAAGTTTCACATGTCATGTAGTCAGACATCACACGACTAGAAGTGCAATGTCAGGTGATCAAATTTCCAGATTACTTTCCAGCCAGACTTGCAACTATGCCAACAAAATTCAAGATTCAATTCCTGATTTGTAGAAAATTGACAAATTGGCAGTACTGAGGAACACTTACTCTTTGGTTAAAGATGGAACAAGATTGCAGGCAGGGCTCATGCCCACTAACTGAGAAACCCAACTGAAAATGGACAAAGAAACTGGATTCTGTATCACTGCAAAGTTGTCATGAAAGAACATCTTCTTCAGGGTCACAGATGATGACTTTGGCCTGTGATAGATGCCAACACCTGAGAATCTATAAGCTGCATTTCCCATCAACTTCAGACTTCACCATATATTCAGTGCTGGAATTCAACAATTAAAGAGAGAAATTGCATTTATTTAACACCTTCAATCATTTCAGGACAGCAGAAAGCACTTTTCAATCAATTAAGTATCTTATTATTGAAGACTAGCTGCTGTGACATATACCAGTTGATGCATAATCTTTGATATTAGTTGATGAATGGATGCCACTTGGTTAAATAGCTAACCAGATGAATGCCAAAAACATGGGGTTGGATCTCCATTCTAGCTGAGTTAGAACTAGGCCCCTGACCTATCTGAGGCAAAATAAATTAAGGCATTTCATATAGCTAAGTGAATGATCACCAAGGACCTGCCTTCAGGCAGAGAATAGAGGTTGATGGGCAATAAATCAGTTGTGCCATTGCTCAAAGAGAAAATGAAAAACAAAGTGAACCCTTTTTCTTCCAAATATTTCTGATAGCTTACTGACAGTGCAGCTGCTCACCTGGAAAATCCAGAAAAGTTGATAAATCACTTCACAATGCGAATGCACTTCCAAATAATACTGACCATACAAAGAGTATCATGAATCTTAATATGCCTAAGGTGTCAGAATAAATTAAACTCCATTTTATTGTGTGGGATTTTACAGTTTTATTAGTGCTTTGGGATTACTTTCCACTAGTCAATTTGCTTTTAAAGTGAAAACAAAAATTGTCATGAAGAATATGGGAGTTTGGTCAGCTATATCGTGTCATATACTCAAAGCAACTGCAATTAATATCCAGAATTTGTCTTAAGGGTGAAACCTCAAGTAAAAAGTAATCAAAAGTAAAATTAGAAGTTAATGAAGAGGAAGTATGGTCTTTAGAAATAGAAGTATATTTCCAGTACGTGAAATGGGGGAGTAAGGAACATGTTATTAGAGTTCGAGCAATAGCTGGTGCCACTATGATCCTTCATGAGGATGGGGCCATATGAATGCACATATTCAGAGGTGCTAACACTACTGTTAAGAGTGTGCAGAGAAGGAATAGCTGAGCATCAGACAGTCAAAGAGAACAAGCATGTGAGGCATCTCACTATCACTTTTCCCCCAGTATTCAGTATGGATTACTGATGAGGACAATGAATCTACTGGATTATGCAATCAGAGCCAAGTCAACAGTGCCACAGGTGGCTCAGCTGTGTTAGGGCAAGTTTATGACAGTGATAGGAAATTCAGTAGTTAGGATAACAGGTTGGTATTTCTCCGTAGTACATTGTGTTGTCTCCCTGCTGCCAGCAGTTGCAGTGTACTCTAATGGAGACTCTACATTGTCTAACTATGCAGGTGGAAAGAGACATGCAGTGCTCCAAGCGGATTATAGGGAGCTATGAAAGAAACTAACAAACAGGACTTTAATGATAGCAATCTCTGGACTACTCCTGGTACCATGCAATAGTGAGAAAAGTAAGAACATAGAGAAGGACAATGCCAATTTTATTCCATCCATATGAGATCAAGAAATGGCTGAAGGCTCTGGATAGTGCAAAGACTATGGGGTTGCCGATATTCCATCATTGACATTAAGGACTTGTGATTCAGAATTACATACAGCACTAGCTGAAATAACTCCACAGCTGCCGGTAAGCAGTCACCAAGTCATCTTTTATTTATATGTGGGGAGTTCTTGGCACTGATCCAGCTCCCTCAGAGCCAGCTGCCAGCTGTCAGAATGATCAGTCTGACACTCCTGTTTGTATCCTTCAGCCAGGGCTCCCTGATTGGACCAGATTCTTCTATGAGGCCCATCTGGCTGACAGTGTTACAATCACTACCCTAACCAAGCTGTTTCAGCACAGCTACAAACTGGCATCACCCAACAATGTGGAAAATTACTGAGTGCATGCTATGTACAAACAGCAGGACAAATCCTATCAGGCAAGTTACTCCCTTATCTGTCAACTCTACATCATCAGCAAAATGATGGAAGAGATCATTCACAGTGCCATCCATGGCACTTGCTTAGCAATAACCTGCTCACTGATACTTAGTGGGGATTCCTCAAAAGCCACTCAGCTCCTGACTGCATTGCAAGCTTGGTGCAAACATGGACAAAACAGCTGAATTCCAGAATGTAGGAGCAAATGATTAAAGATGCTGAATCTGTACTGAAAGCAAAAAATGCTGCAAATCACAATGGGACAGGCAGCATCTCTCTCCATGCTCTCTCTCCACAGATGCTACAGTGATCTGTTGTAACTTCCTGCAATTTTTGTTTTCAGCTGAATTCCGGAGGTGAGTCAGAGTGACTGCTCTTGATGTCAAGACTGCATTTGACCAAGCATGCATCAAGGATCCCTAGCAAAACTGGAGTCAATGGGAATCACGGGGAAAACTCTCCACTGGTTGGAGTTCTACCTGGCACATAGGAAGATGCTTGTTGGAGAGCCATCATCACAATCCCATGACACTTCAGGAGTTTGAGTTGCTTTCCTCAGCCTAACAATCATTTGCTGCATCATCAACGACCTTTCTTCCATCATAAGTCAGAGAAGTTATCCCTTGCACAAAGAAGAATTGTTTTTCCATCTGGAGGCTCGTGACCAGCAATATTCTATAGGAATTGGTACTGGGTCTACTTTTGTTTATCATTTATTTAAATGACTTGGATGAGAATATAGGAGGGATGGTTAGTAAGTTTGCAGATGATGTCAAAATTGGTGGTAGAGTTGAGAGTGAAGAAGGTTATCAAAGATTACAACCAGATCTTGATCAGTTGGGTCAATTGGCTGAGAAGTGGCAGATGGAGTTTAATTTGGATAAGCATGATCTTCTTCATTTTGATAAAACAAACAAGGGCAGAACTTATATAATTAATAGGTCCTGAGTTCAGACCGGGCTGCTCCGGGGCCCCTTGGGAGAGGAATCCTGCGCGAATACGGGTTTTATTTTATTTGATGTTTATACATTCCGAGCATGTAAGAGACTTAGGTATACACTCTGGTTAGTTATAGGTTAGATTAGTAGAAAGTTGAGTTTTTTCTTTCTTTCTTTTTTCGTTTCTTTTTTTTTCTTTTTTTGTTTTCTTTCTTTCTCTTTTCTTTGTTAAATTATGACTATTGTATATATGATTTAATTGTACATCAATGTTTGTATTTGAGAGTTTTGTTTATTTTTGTAAATTTGCAAAAATGTTAAATTTCAATAAAAATATCTACAAAAAAAAAGGTCCTGAGTAGTGTTGCAGAACAGAGAGACGTGGGGTTCTGGGACATAATTCTTTGGAATTTGCATCACAGGTAGATAGGGTGGTTAAGAAGGTGTTTAGTATGCTTGCCTTCATTGCTTAGATCTTTGAGAATAGGAGTTGGGATGTCATGTTGAGGTTGTACAGGACATTGGTGAGGCCTCTTCTGAAAGACTATGTACAGTATTGGTTACCCAATTATAGGAAGAATATCATAAAGCTGGAGAGGGTTGAGGAAATATTTACAAAGATGTTGCCAGGAATGGAGGGTGTGAGTTATAAAAGTAGACTGGGGCTGTTTTCACTGGAGCATAGAAGGTTGAAGGGTGACCTTATTGAGGTTTATAAAATCATGAGGGGCATAGAAAGATGAATAGTGAGAGCCTTTTCCCGAGGGTGGGGAAGTTCAAAGTTAGGGGGCATATTTTTAAAGAGAGAGGAGAAAGATTTAGAAAGGACATGAGGACATTTATTTTACACATAGAGTGATTAGTGTGTGGAATGAACTGCCAGAGGAAGTGACAGATGCAGGTACAGTTACAACATTTAAATGACATTTAGATAGGTACATGAATAGGAAAGGTTTGGAAGGATGTGGGCCAAAGGCAGGCAAGTGTGACTAGTTTACTTTGAGAACATGATTGGCGTGGATTAGTTGGGCCAAAGGGTCTATTTGCATGCTGTATGACTCAATGACTATGACTCTTGAAGTGGAGATGTTCAAAACAATTTGCAACTCTTCAAGTGATAGCAGTTTGTATCCATATTCAGCAAGATGCGGACTACATCCATGTTTGGGTTAATAGGTGGTAAGTAACGTTTGTGTCGTACAAGTGCCAGATGATTACCATCTCCAGCAAAAGAGCTTCTGACTGTTTTTTCTTGATGTTTAGTGGTATTACCATCACTAAATCTCCCACTATCAACATCCTAGGGTTTACCATTGACTGGACATGTCTAAAAAAGGCTGGCTTACAAGAGCAGGTCAGTGGTTTGGAATTCTGCAGCAAGGCGCTCACTTCCTGTCTCTTTATTTCCTATCCATAATCTATAAGGTACAAGTCAGGAACACTATGGAATACTTTCTACATGTCAGGGTAAGTGTAGCATCAATAGCTTAAGAAGCTAAAAACCATCAAGGACAAAGCAGCCTGCTTGACTGACACATCATCCACAATTTTCAACAGTCACTTCCTCTATCACTGACATACAGTGACAGCAAAGTATTCCATTCACAATTTGCACTGAATCAACTTACACTTAGGAGAGAAATAAAGAGGAAAAAAGGGACATGAGATAGCTTTGGTAAATAAGGTTAAGGACAATCCCAAGGGATTTTATAAATACATTAAGGACAAAAGGTTGATTATGGAGAGAATAGGCATGCCTCAAAAGATCAGCAAGGCAGCCTATGTATGGAACTGCAGTGGTTGGGGGAGATACTAAACAAGTATTTTGCATTAGCGTTTACTATAGAGAAGGACATGGAAGATATAGAATGTGGGGGAATAGATTGTGGCATCTTGAAAAATGTCCATACAACAGAGGAGGAGGTGCTGGACGTCTTAACACGCAAAAGATGGATAGATTTCCAGGACCTGATCTGGTGTACACCAGAACTCTGTGGGAAGCTAGGGAAGTGATTGTTGGACCTCTTGCTGAGATATTTGTATCATCAATAGTCACAGGTGATGTGCTGGAAAACTGGAGGTTGGCTAATGTGGTGTCACTATTTAAGAAAAGTGGTATGGAAATGCCAGGGAACTATAGATCCTGATATTGGTGGTGGGCAAATTGCTGGAGGGAATCCTGAGGAACAGGATGTATTTGGAAAGGCAAGAATTGATTAGGGATAGTCAACATGGCCTTGTGTGTGGGAAATCATGTCTCACAAACTTGATTGAGTTTTTTGAAGAAGTAACAGAGGACTGATTAGGGCAGCATGTTGGACGTGATATATATGGACTTCAGTAAGGCATTCAACAAGGTTCCTCATGGTAGAATGATTAGCAAAGTTAGATCACATGGAATACAGGGAGAACTAGCCATTTGGATACAGAACTGGCTCAAAGGTAGAAGACAGAGGATGGTAGAGGGTTGCTTTTCGGACTAGAGGCCTGTGACTAGCAGTGTGCCACAAGGATCGGTGTTGGGTCCACTGCTTTTCCTCATTAAAAAAAATGATTTGGATGTGAACACAGGAGGTATATTAGTATGATACCAAAATTGGAGGTGTAGTGGACAGCAAAGAAGGTTACCTCAGAATATAATGCGATCTTGATCAGATGGGCCAATGGGCTGAGGAATGGCCGATGAAGTTTAATTTAGATAAATGTGAGGTGCTGCATTTTGGAAAGACAAATCAGGGCAGGACTTATATACTTAATAGTAAGGTCCTGGGAAGTGTTGCTAAACAAAGTGACCTTGGAGTGCAGGTTCGTATTTCCTTGGAAGTGGAGTCGCAGGTGGACAGGAGTGTGAAGAAGGCGCTTGGTATGCTTTCCTTTATTGATTGGTGCATTGAGTATAGGAGTTGGGAGGTCATGTTGCAGCAGTACAGGACATTGGCTAGGCTACTTTTGGAATATTGTGTGCAATTCTAGACTCCTTCCTATCAGAAGAATGTTGTGAAACTTGAAAGAGTTCAGAAAAGATTTCCAAGAATGTTGCTAGGTTTGAAGGGTTTGAGCTATAGGGAGGGTCTGAATCGGCTGGGGCTATTTTCCCTGGAGCGTTGGAGGCTGAGGGGTGACCTTATAGAGGTTTATAAAATTATGAGGGGCATGAATAGGGTAGATAGACAAGGTATTTTTTCCTGGAGTGGGAGAGTCCAGAACTAGAGGGCATTGGTTCAGGGTGAAAGACTTAAAAGGGACCTAAGGGGCATTTGTTTCATGCAGAGGATGATGTGTGTATGGAATGAATTGACAGAGAAAGTGCTGGAGGTTGGTACAATTACAACATTTAAAAGGCATCTGGATGGGTATATGGTTAGGAAGTGTTGAGAAGAATATAGGTCAAATGCTGGCAAATGGGACTCGATTAATTTAGGATATCTGGTCAGCATTGACGAGTTAGACTGAAGGATCTGTTTCCGTACTATACAGTTGTATGACTCCATGACTCTAACTCAGCAATGCTGCTTAAACAGCACCTATCAATTCCATGATCACTAAAAAATGGCAGCGGGTGTATGAAGGCACAATTGTATTGGAATTTATCACAGTCAGTATTCCAGTATACCTTTCAGAGCAACGCTCATAATATCAATACCAAATGTCACCTGAAGGTATGAGGGTCTCGTATATCCATCTCGTCTCAAATCACGTGAAGTAAGATATTCCACTGGCAGTATGCTTCTCTGTTGACACCTAACATTAGTCAAGATACTTTTGCACACTATCTTCAGTTACATGGAAAAGCTCAGGCAACAATGAAAATCATCAAAGAAATCATAAAGGAATTGAGCGAATCCCACACAAATGTTTTACTATGACTGCCTACCAGTTTTACAAGGCACTACATTCACGTGCTGTCAGAGAGATAAAAGGAACACAGCAATAACCATTGCTACCTTTTTGTGCATAAGATATCTTTAAATTAAATCAAAATAATTGCGCAAGACAGAGCAACTTTAACCATTTATGAAGTAACTGATTTTTGAAAATCTACAGTTTAGTTGTAGACATTAATAACCATGTTTTCCTGTGCTAAGTGTGCTCTTAGAGTACTTTACATAATTTTGTGCACTGGAAGCTGGGTGAGATCAGCATTTCTATCTGTACCACGAAGAAGCCCCTAGTCAACTGTTTTCCAGCCTCTGACATGAATGTGTTGCTGAGGTGAAAAAGCTGAATCTTTACACAAAAGCAGGCAGACTAAATATTGGTGATGATGTGCTACTGATGTTGGACATTGAGTCTTCAATATGGGTTCAGTGTAGGCCATACAGTCAATCCATGAAAGTACTTGGATGGAATTTAGTGGAACTCTATTTTTCACTCTACTATTTAGACTTGGCCATGCATCATTTACCTCAAAACATTTTTTATCTTTTAAGTTGCTAACAGTATGAGCTGGTTGTGCAGGGCATCTGGGATATTAGCAAATAGGGTATCTGCCACCAGCGGGATTTAAGAGTTGAAAAATAAGGAGGACAGAGAAGGACGATGAATTTGAATCAGTGAATTCAATGTCAAAGCAGATATGGCGACACCCTTCTGTCTTAAAAAAAACAATAGCTTGCACTTCTGTGGTGATCTCTGTGTTAAGTATCACACACTGTGTCTCAGAATGGCCATTCTGGCTTGGCAGTGTCTATCACGTTTGCTGGAGAGACAGACAATGGGCTCTGAAGGTGCATGATTCAGATTAGATTAGATTAGATTAGACTTACAGTGTGGAAACAGGCCCTTCGGCCCAACAAGCCCACACCGACCCGCCGAAGCGAAACCCACCCATACCCCTACATTCTTACCTAACACTACGGGCAATTTAGCATGGCCAATTCACCTGACCCGCACATCTTTCTCCGGAGCACCCGGAGGAAACCTCAGATTTCTCTTGGTCCTCTCATCAGCCGACTGTTTGCTTGTCCTTGCTATTTACAATGCCCTTCCAAAGACAGCCTCTGGATATCGCAACCATCACTGACTATCTCCCATGTATGACAGCTGATGAGTTTGGAATTTCTTTAGAGACAGAAGGTAGGAGTTAACACACTCCAGGGCCTCTGATTTACTGACCCTGTTCAGCCAGGAGATGCCAAGAATATGTCAGGAAGTGAAGGTGAAAACTGTTGGGCCATTTTTCCTCCTAGCAGGTGTTGCCCAGGTCTCACTACTGTAGAGGGATGCACTGAGGATACAAGCTTAAGGGACTTGACTCAATCAGATTACTGTTGTTCCTGAGAGGGAACGTAACAGCTGCAACTTATGGCATGTTAGCACTGGTTTCAGCATCAATGGATGGATTTCTGGGGATAGTGGAGGCTAGATATGTGAAGTTATTAGCAGTCTCCACCATCATATTCTTGATTGGGGTATGGAAACACTTTTGACCATGACATTTAGATTAGATTAGTGTGGAAACAGGCCCTTCAGCCCAACAAGTCCTGAAGCGCAACCCACCCAGACCCATTCCCCTACATTTACCCCTTCACCTAACACTATGGGCAATTTAGCATGGCCAATTCACCTAAACTGCACATTTTTGGATTTTGGGAGGAAACCCATGCAGACACGGGGAGAATGTGCAAGCTCCACACAGTCGCCTGAGGCGGGAATTGAACCCGGGTCTCTGGCGCTGTGAGGCAGCAGTGCTAACCACTGTGCCACCGTGCCGCCCAATTTATTTTGCTGATTCTGGTGGTGAAGGTGGTCTCTTTTCTTCACGGTATATCTTGGTGCCTGTGAAATATTCTATATAGACATTTTGAACAGTTTATTACTCATAAGACATGTTTACCCAGGTGCTCTTACTGTATGAGACAAACAAAGGACAGTGGTTCGAATTTGGATCGTACACTGTACTGACATGGGAGAGTCTGTTCGTATTGCTCAGTATGGAATATTGATGGGGCATCATCAGAGTAGAGTAACTCTCTGACTAGGTCTTGATGTACCTTTGTTGAGGATCTTAGACAAGTAAGACTGAGCAGCTTTCTGGCAATGCTAGTGTGGTAGTAAACCCCTCTGTCAATGGCCTGAACACGTATGACAGCAGCAAAAAGAAGAATATGCCAAAGTCTGTCGGAGCGAAACACAAATCTGTTTGACTCTATTGTGGATATTGTCCCGTCACAGCCGATTTTACGTATCATGTTCTAATGAAAAGGGACAATGATATTGACTGCTTTAGCAGGCAGCTGATTTATAGAGCCATACAGCATAGATACAGATCCTTCTGACCAACTCGTCTATGTCGAATGAGTTTCCCAAACTAAACTGGACCCACTTGCCTGCATTTTGGCCTATATCCCTCGAAACATTTCTTATTCATGTACCTATCCAAATGCTTTTTAAATGTTGTGACTCTACCCACATTTATTACTTCCTCTGGTAGTTCATTCCAAGTACAAAGCACCCTCTGTGTGAAAAAGTTGCCCCTCAGGTCCTTTCTTAATCTTTCTCCTCTCATCTTAAAAATATGCTCCTGATGATTTAATAAACCTTCATAAAGTCAACTCTCAACCCTCTACTCCAGTGGAAAAAGTACCAGCCGAACGATATAACTCCAACCCTCCAGTTCAAGTAACATCCTGGTAAGTCTTTTCTGAAACCCTCTCCAATATAATACCATCCTTCCTATAGAGGGGTGACCAGAACTGTACACAGTACTCCAAAAGTAGCCTCACCAACTGTACAACCTCAACATGACATCCCACCTCCTATACTCAATGGTCTTACCAGTGAAGGCAAGCATGATAAACACCTTTTTAACCATCCTTTCTACCTGTGATGCAACTTTCAAAGAACTATGTACCAGTAACTCTAAGTCTGTCCGGTCAACAACACCATCCAGGGCCCTATCATTAACTGTATAAACCCTGCCCTTGTTTGTTTGATTTTGTCCAGAGACTGTTCGTAATTTTTCATAAAAGACTGCTTTGGTGAGTTTGTTTTTGCACTAAATAGGGAATGGTGCCATTTTTAATCCCCCCTTTCTGAGTTCCTTTGGAATGTTCTCAGACTTCAGCCAATGAAATCACAGAGCAGGGTTCACAGTGCCCACTGAGATTGCATTAGGCCACCCTAGATGTACCCATCCCTTTTCCGACGTATAATTACTCCATGGTGCTAATGGGTCTGCTTGACCAGCGCAGTACGCAAACATAATGTCTCTCTCTGTTCTTCTGACTGTGTACCACTTAATGAGAGTCGGTTCACAACGACTCTTCCATTGGTAAAGTCGAACACTCCTAATTAATATGGAAGACAGGCCTGAACTGGTCCTTGTTTGCTTTTGACCTGTGGTAACCTTGGCCTCTTTACAATTTATCAGGCCTTGCTTGTAGAAACCTTATTAAAATGAGCTAATTTTATATTAAGGTTATTTGCTTTGGCCATAATCTCTTGCAGATGTTAAGTTGGGAAGATCATAAATAGAGTTAAGGAGAATCCAAAGAGATTCTATAAAAATGTTAAGGGCAGAACAGTAACGAGGGAGAGAATATGGCCCCTTAAAGATCAACATGGCTCCCTATGTGTGGAACCACAGGGGATGGGTGAGATACTAAACAAATACTTTGCATCAGGATTTACTATGGAGAAGGATATTGAAGCTAGGGAACTTAGTGAAGTAAATAGTGATGTCTTGAAAAGAGTTCATATTACAGAAGAGGAGGTGCTGCAGGTCTTAAAGCACATAAAGGTTGATACATCCCTGTGACCTGATCAGTGTTTCCCAGAGTTTTGTGTGAAGCTAGAAAAGAGATTGCTGGGCCCATTGCTGCGGATGAAGTGCCAGAGGACTGGAGGGTGGCTAATGTGGTATCATTATTTAAGAAAGACTTTAAGAAAAAGCCAGGGTAAAACAGACTGGTGAGCCTGACTTCAGTGGTGGGTGAGTTGTTGGAGGGGATTTTGAGGAACAGGATTTATATATATTTGGAAAGGCAAGGACTGATTAGGGATAGTCAACATGACTTTGTGCATGGGAAACAATGTCTCACTAACTTGATTCAGCTTTTTGAAGAAGTGTCAAATAAGATGATGAAAGTAAATGATGGATATCGTCTATAGGGAATTTAGCCATCCATTCAACATGCAACATGGCACACTAGTTAGCAAGGTTACATCACATGGAATCCTGGGACAGCTACCATTTCCATATAAAATTCACTTGAAGGTAGGAGACAGAGGATGGTAGTGGAGGGCTTTTTGGACTGGAGGCCTGTGACCAGTGGTGTACTGCAATGAGTGGTGCTAGGCCCACCGCTTTTTGTCATTTACATACATAATTTTGCTGTGAATATAGGAAGTATGGTTAATAAGTTTGCAGATGTTGGCAAAATGTGAGGTGTAGTGAACAGTGAAGAAGGTTACCTCAGAGTAAGAAGGGACTTTGGTCAGATGGGCTGATGGGCCAAGGAATGACAGATGGAGTTTAATTTAGATAAATGTGAGGTGCTGCATTTTGGAAAGGCAAATTAGGGCAGGACTTATACACCTAACGGTAGGAAGCTGGGGAGTGTTGCTGAACAGAGAGACCTTGAAGTGCAGATTCAAAGCTCTTAAAAGTGGAGTCACAAGTCAACAGGATAATGAAGAAGGCCTTTGGTACACTTGACTTTCTTGGTCAGTGCATTTAGTATAGGAATTAGATTGTTATGTTGCAGCTGTACAGGACATTGGTTAGACCACTTTTGGAGTACTGCATTCAGTTTTTATCTCTCTGCTATAGGAAATTTGTTGTTAAACTTGAAAGGGTGCAGAAAAGATTTACAAGGATGTTGCCAGTGTTGGAGAGTTTGAGCTACAGGAAGAGGCTGAATAGGCTGAGGATATTGTCCCTGAAGCATCAGAGGCTGAGGGGTGACCCTTAGAAGTTTATAAAATCATGAAGGGCATGCATAGTGTGGATACCAAAATATACTTTTTCCTAAGATAGGGAAGTGTAAAACCAAAGGGCATAGGCTTAAGGTAAGAGGGGAAACATTTAAAAGGGACTTAAGGAATAACTTCTTCATGCAGATGGTGATGTGTGTACAGAATGAACTGCCAGAGGAAGTGATGGAGGCTGGTAGAATTGCGACATTTCAAAGGCATCTGAATAAGAAGTGTTAAGAGGGATATGGGCCAAGTGCTGACAAATGGGACTCGGTTAATTTAGGATATCTGGTCAGCATGGATGAGGTGGACTGGAGGGTCTGTTTCTGTGCTGAACAATGCTATGATTCTATTAAACAAGGACTGCATTAGTGCAGTAGTGCAATAGAATTGAAAGGAAGACGATAACTGTTTGAAATATTTCAGATTTTAAGATTTTATCAATCACGTATTTATATTAACAAAGTTAATTTTCCACGTGACACTGATAGGCCAAATATGTGTTTTTCACATGTTGTAATTCATTAGAAACCACACTGGAGATCTTGAGCTGCTTACTGTCTGAAACATCCGAAATGTATTAGGTTCAGTCTGAAGGTGTCAAACATCTGAAGGAGGATAAAAAATATGTAACTAGGCTGCCACTGAGACATGGAGAAAGTGAGGACTGCAGATGCTGGAGATCAGAACTGAAAATGTGTTGCTGGAAAAGCTCAGCAGGTCAGGCAGCATCCTAGGAGCAGGAACGCCGACGTTTCAGGCATAAGCCCTTCATCAGGAATGAGGAAAGTGTGTCCAGCAGGCTAAGATAAAAGGTAGGGAGGGGGGACTTGGGGGAGGGGCGATGGAGATGCGATAGGTGGAAGGAGGTCAAGGTGAGGGTGATAGGCCGGAGTGGGGTGGGGGCGGAGAGGTCAGGAAGAAGATTGCAGGTTAGGAGGACGGTGCTGAGTTCAAGGGAATCGACTGAGACAAGGTGGGGGGAGGGGAAATGAGGAAACTGGAGAAATCTGAGTTCATCCCTTGTGGTTGGAGGGTTTCCAGGCGGAAGATGAGGTGCTCTTCCTCCAACCGTCATGTTGTTATGTTCTGGCGATGGAGGAGTCCAAGGACCTGCATGTCCTTGGTGGAATGGGAGGGGAAGTTAAAGTGTTGAGCCACGGGGTGGTTGGGTTGGTTGGTCCGGGTGTCCCAGAGGTGTTCTCTGAAGCGTTCCACAAATAGGCGGCCTGTCTCCCCAATATAGAGGAGGCCACATCGGGTGCAGCGGATGCAATAGATGATGTGTGTGGAGGTGCAGGTGAATTTATGGCGGATATGGAAGGATCCCTTGGGGCCTTGGAGAGAAATAAGGGAGGAGATGTGGGCGCAAGTTTTGCATTTCTTGCGGTTGCAGGGGAAGGTGCCGTGAGTGGAGGTTGGGCTGGTGGGGGGTGTGGACCTGACGAGGGAGTCACGGAGGGAGTGGTCTTTTTGGAACACTGATAGGGGAGGGGTGGGAAATATATCACTGGTGGTGGGGGTCCGTTTGGAGGTGGTGGAAATGACGGCGGATGATACGCTGTATACGGAGGTTGGTGGGGTTGTAGGTGAGTACCAGTGGGGTTCTGTCCTGGTGGTGGTTGGAGGGCCGGGGCTCAAGGGCGGAGGAGCGGGAAGTGGAGGAGATGCGGTGGAGGGCATCGTTGATCACGTCTGGGGGAATCTGCGGTACTGCGGTGCATGCCACTGAGACATGCACAGTAACTCTTCACCACCACTAGCCACCAGCGAGGGCAGGTATAATGTTATTTTATACAATTTAAGTTAATCTTTTTTTTAACAAAAGGAGTTAGGTTAATTAAATAAACAAGTAGATTGATAGTATTTTAAAACCTTCTGGAGCATAACACTGGTGAAATTTGAGTAAACATTATTTTTATCCAGGAATTTGTATTCTTAGTGTGAACGTGATTGAATTGTTCACCGCCATTTCATGCATGAGCTGTGAAATTATTCCTGACATCTGAAAAGTGTTAATGTCTGGATTTTTAAAAAAACAAGTTACAGCAGCAGCCAGGTGACCAAAAAATAGTTGGCAATGCAGAAAAACTGTCTAAATTAGTTAATAATTTAACTGATCAACTTTTCATTCCCCTCTCATCTTTACTACATCTTGTTTAGTTATTTCAAACTCTGCCAGTTCAAATGTTAGAATGAGGATTAAGTGACACCCTTCATCCAGGTGTGGACCATAACTGATACACATTCTATGATTTTATTTATTTCACTGTCCAGTCCAACAAAGGCTCAGGGAATGGTATAGTGTACTCACCTATGACTCAAAAGATTGCAGCCTCAAGTACCATTCTGGAGCCCAAACTCCTAGATTGGAGAACCAACGTAGGACTGAGTGTGTTGGCTGTGCTGCCTTTTAGATGAGATGTTAGACTGCGGCCTCATTCGCTCCCTCAGGAGAATATGCCACTACTTTCAAGAGCATATACCTGGTAAATACTAATCAATCAGCATTGCTAAAATGGATTATTTGATCCATACCACACATGAGCTTACTCTTTACAAACTGCCTGCTGGGTGCGTTTCCTGCAGTAAAACAATAGCTGCAATTTGAAGTGCTTTGTTAGCTGTTCAGCATTTTATATCATAGAATCAAAGAATCGCTACAGTGCAGAACGAGGCCATTCAGCCCATCAGATGCACACTGATCCTCAAAAGGGCATCCCACCCAGAGCCAGCGTCCCTACTCTATCCTCGTAACTCCACATTTCCTATGGCTAACCCACCTAGCCTGCACATCCTTGGACACTATGGGCAATTTTAGCATGGCCAATCTACCTAATCTGTGCATCTTTAAACTGTGGGAGGAAACCAGCGGACATGGCGATAACCCATGCAGACAACTGGAGAATGTGCAAACTCCATGCAGTCATCCAAAGCTGGAACCAAGTCCAGATCCCTAGTGCCATGAGACAACAGTGCTAACCACTGAGCCACCAAGAATTGCCTTGGATAACTAATGGCATCATATTTCTCTTTCTTCTTTGCATAGTTGATTCATAACTGGAACACACTTTAAACCATTGTGTTAGATAGTTAGTATCTTCCCATAGCCGGTCATTTTAACAAAGCGTCCTGCTCACATGCCCACTTGTCTGTCCTTGGCATTCTGCAATGCTCCAGTGAATCACAGAGCAAACTGGAGGAACAACATCTCATCTTCAGACTAGGCACTTTACAGCTTCCTCAACTTAATATTGAGTTCAACATCTTCAAATTGTGAACCAAATCCCATTTCTTCCCTTACTTTTAGTTTAACTTGTTACATTCTCTGTCACCATGTTCTCTCTTCCCTTCCCCCCACTCCAGTGGGACTCTCTGTTCTTTCCACTCTGGTAGTTAGACACAACGTTGTTCTGCCATTCTCATATCCCAATCACTTAATCTGAGCTATCAACATCTTTCCTCTCCCAGCACAACAAGTGACACCCCTTGTCGTGGAGAAGCCCAAGGAAGACCAAGAAACTGAGGGGTTAATGCAGAAATATCCTAGTATTTTCCCAGACTGTGTGGTAACCAGATCCCACTATCATAAGTCACTGCATGAAGTGAAAATTAAAGAGAAAGGTGAAGAAGTTGAGGTTCTGTCTGATGTAATGGTCAGGAAAAACCTGAACAGGCAGAGGGTCAAACAGAAGTATTTACTCCTGAAAGACTAAGAGACTTGCAACAGCAAGACAAGATGATAAAAGATGTATATGTGAATGCATGAAAAGGAGGCAGAGAAGATTCTGTAGGGTTATTATCTGAAAGATAGAATCCTAAAATGGAAATGGAGACCACAGCAGGTTAGGGCAGAGGACAAAGGAGCCAAAGTGCACCAGATTGTGCTCTTGGTAGCGTACAGACAGGAGGTATTATGGGTAACACATGAACTTTCTGTAGGAGATCACCTAGGGGTACGAAAGACTCAGAGTAAGGCACAAAAATATTTTTAGTGGCTTGGAATGCACAAGGATGTGGTTAACTTTTGCCTTACGTGTCATTCATGCCGAATGGTAGGTAAGTCACAGGCGGTAATAAAACCAGCACCTTTGTTGCCAATTCCCGCATTTGAAGAACATTCATGCAGGTTATAATTGATTGTGTAGGTCCCTTCCTGAGACCTAAAAGAATTAACCAGTACTTGTTAACTGTAATGGATGTGTATACCAAATTTCTGGAGGCAATTCCATTACAGAGTATCAAAGTAAAATGGGTAGTAGAGACATTAGTAGCTGTCTTCACAAATTTGGGTTACCCAGAGAGATTCAGTTGGACAAAGGATCAAATTTTACTGCTAGGCTGTTTAAGGAAGTTATGGATAGCTTAGGTATAAAGCACTTTAAATCCAGTGTGTATAATCCTGAATCCCAGGGAGCTTTAAAAAGGTGGCATCAGACCTTGAAGATCATGTTGAGAACATACTGTCAGGATTACCCGAATGATTGGGATAAAGGTATCCCATTCATATTGTTTGTCATTAGAGATGCCCCAAATGAATCTACATAGTTCACTCCCTTTAAGTTAACATTTGGTCATGAAGTGAGAGGCCCTTTGAAATTAATTTAAGCAAATTTGACAGGACCAAAGTCAAAGATCTCATATTAGATTATGTATCAGAGGTGAGGAAGAGGTTAAATTGAGTAGGCAAGTTAGTTAAACAGCACCTAAAGAGGGCACAGTATAGAAAGAAGCAGGTGGCAGATAAAAGCACTGAGACTCAAATGTTTTCCCCTTGTCATTCTCTGAGACAAAATTAATTTATATTTGATAATGAGCCTAATTAACCAGGCTTTCTTGACCTAACAGAAGTGTGACTTTGTTAGTTACTAAATGTGGAAGAAATAATAATGTGGCACATGTATACACGGTTAGAAATGAGAGATGAGTCTATGATAAAAATGATAAAAGCAATATGGATGTTCTATGAACTCTGTGAAGAGTAAATGATATTGTGTTGCAGCTATCACATTGGATGATACTGCTGTTGGTAAGTGACAATTGATTTTGAAATGCTTGGCTTTGCAGGTCAACTGAAAGCCCTTTGTCCTGTTTCCTTTTGAATATGGGTTCGCTTGTTTTCTGGCTTCAATAAGTAATATTTTATCTCTAGCACAGGGGTGACTAGGTTTTTTCTTAGCTCTGACCCATTAGAAATACAGACCAAGGTTGGATCTGGTCTGCCCCATTCTTGTACAGTCTTGAAAAGGAAAACCGTAAATGTGTCTCTCACCCAGACTGTTTTCTCCTATAATGTTCATCGTCTGATTTTGCTCACAGGAGATAACATTTCAGCTTGCAGTGTATTTTTATCTTTGAAATCCTTCTCTTTAAAGCATCTTTGATATCCGTCAAGTGTAGAATTCAAGATCTCCCTTGAGGTTGGGGATAATCCACACAGACCTTCTAGTCACTCACTGAATGTATATTCTCAGTCACTTATTGCTTGCATATCCTCTTTTTACTAAAACGCAAGTTGTAATTATAAACTCAGCATGCCCATAGTTGATTTGGGGTATTATCTGTTGCCCTGAGATCCTATCTGCTAAGTTGTTGTGATTTATATGTAAGGACACCTGATTCATCTGTGCAGCAGTATTCTGTATTCTACGTAAAGTTAGCTAAAATGGAATGACAAAATAGGTTTAAAGTTAAAAAAAGAGACATACATTTGAGAAGATATTTCACAACTCCAAACAAAAGTATATTCCTTTGAGAAAGATACTTTGAAAAGAATGCACAATCTGGTCCAGACACATTTCAGCTGAAGATCATTCGAACCATACCATCCCTCTTTCCCTGGTATGGGTACCAATGGTGAAGTTGAGGTATAGGAGGGAGCACACAAACCTCCAAACAGATCATCTACCTGGATCATTAAGCAGCATCTGCTCCAAATGTGGCAGATTCGGCAGATCACAATTGGATCTGTCAACCATTTCAGAACCCATCAAAGTGAGTAGAAGCAAGTCATTCTGGATCCGAAGGGACTGTCTAAGATGGAGGTAGCTGAATCATCAATAATTTGTCTTCGCTCATTATCATGCTGCCAAGCATGCTGTATATCTCAGTATTTCCCTTTTGTAAAGAATATCCAAATGAATCCAGCCAAGGCTAAATTTGAGACATAATCTAAACAGAACAAGAATTTGAAATTTTGCCAAGAGCTAATTCTCAGATACGTGCTGCAGACATAGGAAGGTGTGAGATGGTATTACGACTAAATTCCCTCAGCCCCTCCTTTGAGTTTATTTACTCTAAATTAGACCTCTGGCAAGAAAAAGGCTGGTATGATCCTCAATAATTCTTTGTTGAAATAAGATTTGAACAAAATAGTGGTTTGTTTCTAACTGCTGTAGAGATGAAAACGGTTTCTTAAAAAGCCAGCACATGGATACATACAGACACAAATCAAACAACTTGTCAGAAACAATGCAGGGTCAAGTTTGAAACCAAATTCACCCTTTAAAGGTTGAGACAAAGATATTCTACACTATTTAGAAATTATATTGAATTGAAATTGTAATTTTCATCTCATGTTTGTTCTAATATCCAGATGTTTCTTAAGGTGGATTTAAAAACTGTATGAACTTTTAAAGTAGGATTGTCATGTTCTGGCAGTTGTATGTTCTAGCATTGCCTGCATGAGACACATCTTTAAGGACTCCATATGGTGTGTGCAAACAAAATTGCAAACCTCCCTGGCAGTTAGTCTGCCTTGGATTTGCAAGTTACACACAGAAATCAGTTAATTTGCTGTAACATCTGCGTCATAACTTCTAAAGTGTTTTACTGTGTTAATCAATGACTGATGATTGATTATTAGAGCATTATTATTAATATGACAATAACTATCTTTAGCTACTATATAGTCAATGAAATATCACTCATTACTATTGTGTAATCCAGAATTGATTTGTATAATAAATGTTCATAAGCAAGTATTAAAAAGGTTTGTAATTCTATTCTCAAGAACCCAAACACAGAAAGCAATATTCTGGTATTCTTAAGTTGGAATTCTCTCTGCTGATTTATGTTAAACCAGATGAGTTGATGCTGCTGGTGTATACCTGGAGATGCATCCTATCCTGAAACACCTTTGCTGGCCTAAAACCTCACAGAGGGGGGACATTTCATTATAGGACCCAGTTTATTGCTGATTAAATTCCTGTAGTGACTTGAAATTTCTTTTAGTGGAGAATTTAGACTGGCAAAGTGTTCTGCTGGATAGGTTCACTTTGCCAGAGGCCCAAAGAGATGACAATCATTTCATTTTACTGATGAATACAGTCAATAATTTCAAGATAGAATGTCTGTAATATAGGGTGCCTAGGCAGCTAAATCAAATTGAAATCTCTCTCCCATGGAAAACAATTTTTTTTAAATATCTAGATTATTACACCCAACTCTATGGGAGCAATGTATTCTGATGAATTTAGTGGTTCGATTTTAAAGAAAAGCATTTAGCTCCACATTCTTTGCCTGTCCAGTTTTGTGATTGACAAAAGCTCTCAACTTCAGAGACTTGTTCATTTTAATCCGAACAGTGATATCAATGTTTGTATTCAGTGAAACTCAACGAAATTACCAGAAAGTAACATATTTGTTATCAACATTTATTTAGATGTCAAGATTTTCATTTGAATTAAGGTCAGTAGTGAACAGAGCTGTAATTATTTGAGAAACCATTTCAATGCTGCTTGCCTAACTTTACTGATTATATAAACTATATTTCCACGGTAACCATTGCTGTAACTATATAACTGATAAGTACAGCAATACACATTGAACAAAATGGGCTAACTGAATGTTTACGCTCACACGTGAATTGTTGAAATGTAAACAAGGCATTGAGCCACAAAAGGGTGTAACGATGAACATTTTACACAGAATGGAAACTATCAAAGCTCAGCCTTACCCTCAGCAGCCTTTAGCTAATTTGAAAACCTGATATTGATCAATTTAAAGCCCAGAATGTTTTTAGTGAATCCACAGATACATTTAGAACTAAATCCTCTTTTCAGTGTCTTAGAGTCTTTGTTCCTAGCTACATTCGGCTTTGCTATAACGCGCGTTTCTTCAATGCAAATTGGCTATGACACGATTGAAGAATTTAGACCGTAATTTGTAGAACACAAACTATAATGCGATTCCAGTCTCATTGGTTTAAATGGTGTTGCTATCATGCCATTTTCTTATGACATGGGATCACACAGGATCGGAACTATCACGCTATATCTGTATTCTGAATTGTGTTAATACGTACATGCACAAAGTGGGACTAATTTCCCTACATAATGCACATTGACAGTCTCATTCTAAACCTAGAGTCATCTGCAACTATCAGATGTTTCATGTGGAGGGGCGAGAAGCAAGGGAGTTCCAGAAATCCAATCTCAATCCCACTTACTTAGTAAATTCATCAACCAGATTCTCCAGTCCTTTTGGCAGGAGGGTGCTCTAGGTGTGCTGATAGTTATATAGCCATGGAGTTTAAGAAATCTCTCTCTGACTCACAAAGTTCAGGAATATCATGTCAGAGCCTCCATTCTATTATCTGTGTTTCATCTGATTGAATTTAGGTTGGTTTGCTCATTAGTTTATCTTAAACTTCAGGAATCACACATTTCAAATACTGTAGTCACTCAGAGACCAGCAGTTATCTGACGATAAAGGTTTCACAGCTAGAGGAAAGAGAGTGTCAAATCCTCTAACAGACTTAAATGGTTTAACATGGTTTTAATCGTGTTACATTTTACTGTGCAACCAAGATATTTTTTGTCTTCCATGAGTGGACATAGATCATCAACGTGCACATAAACGGTTAATTCAGATACCGCGACTGGTCCCAATATCCCAATGTGAACAGTGAAACAGAAAACAAACTGCAATTAAGTCATTTCCCAAAAAATGATACAGGTAACATTTTTACAGTGCATCCAATTTAATTCATCACTGACTTTGGAAGAAGCATCTAAAGGGGATGTTAAATTGCTGTCACACATTTTGCTCTATTACAGAAGTCACATTTCACCCAGTATTCAAATAAGGTTAAAGTACAAACAGCCTGACAACCACAGGATAAAATTATGTTCAAATGGATGCACTTACTGCCTTTCTGGGTGATAAGCAGCTGAGCTGGTCTTCAATTGAGATTATACACCCATCCATTACTGTTTTAGCCCTGATTCATAATTGTAATGTTATTATAGCATGTGGTCCTTACCATTGTGAACACAAGGAATTGTCGATTGTGCCCATGTGGGACAGTGAACAGCAATATCAAGGCACATGGAAACTGTAAAGGTTTATTATTTAATTATTTATAATTATAATTTATAATTAAGTAATAATTATTGCTTAATTATTCAGCAACTCCACAAGTTCCAACCTCTCACCCACCCCATCTAAAAAATGAAGCCCAACTCATCTCCCTCACAAGCCACTACCTGCTTTCCTGAACAATACCCTCTCCCATCCATCTCTGCTCCTGACACTCAGGCCTGGCTCTTATCTGACTGAAGCAGTTTGTCTGGGGTTCCCCCTCAGGCCTGCTCCACACTTGTCCAACTCTCCATCATGCTACAGCAACCACTAGAATGGCTGCGCCTCCAAACAGACATTCGTCTGGTGAGGCACACAATGGAGGAGGGGGGGAATTTGGGATTGAGACGGCATGAGGGTCAAATTTTTTACACAGAGGGTCGTTCGCATGTGGACTAAACTTCATAAGGAAATGGTGGATGTGGGTACAATTACAACGTTCAAAAGACATTTGTATATGTACATGGATAGGAAAGGTTTGGGGGAATATGTACCAGAAGCAAACAGGCGGGACCAATTTAATTTGAGATTACGTTTGGCATGAACTGGTTGGACTAAAAGGTCCTTTTTGTGCTGTATGACTCTATGTCACTATAATTTACTTTATTATCAATGAATTGAAGGTCAGCTCATGTATATACAGCATCATAAAGATTTTTTAGTTTAATGATTGATTACAAGCATTATACAAGCAATTTTATAAATCTGAGCAAACACATACAATTCCATTTAGAAAGACTAACTTTAAAATGTTGCAGTTGATATAGCATTTATTAAGTCACTTGTGTTAACATTACAAACAAGAATAAAAAAATCTGAAGATTCTAGAAAACTGAGCCAAAACCTGAAAATATTGGAGACAGCAGGTCAGGCTGTATTGGTGAATAGAAAACTCAAGTTAATGTCTTGGGTGCAAATTCTTCAAAATATATCGAGGTAACATTTGCATTCAAATCATGAAGTTGTCTAGGATTGCCATAGTTAGCAGCCGACTTACTAAAGAGTTCCAGTGCTTTCTGTGTGATCTAACATTCATTTGTCAAAGTAAGATACAAGCTATGTGTGCTTTAACAGACTACAGTTAAGGAATACACTGCATTGCTTTGGCATAAAGGATGAAGTGGCTGTGAATTCCTTACTTCTGCCCACACAAACTTGGTGACAATTCACCAGAACTCTGGCTACAATATTGATTCCAACCTTTCAACTGGTTAATAAGATCAATCACAGTTACTCTACTCAAACAATAGATTTCTATTAAATTTTGTGTTACTCGCATTTCTCAAACTATTTGTGACAATTTGCTAAATCGCTAAATTCATAATTGCCTTTGTAACTATTGTTTGTCACAATGTTTTTAGTTGGAGTGACATCTCCAGCCAAACTACTGCAGAAAAGACAATACACTAGCATCTACTTGTCAATGTGGAAAATTGTCTTATCCTCAGGACAAATCAAGTCAGGCCAATTACTGCCCTATCAGTCTACACTTGATCATCAGTAAAGTGAGTGAAAGGTCATTTACAGTGCTGTTAGGTGACACTTGTTTACCAATAATCTGCTCATTGGCACTCAGTTTGGAGTATTGCATCGAGCAGCCCTAGCAAAACTGGAGTCAATGGGAATGCAAGAAAAATCACTCCTCTGGTTGTAGTCACTCCTCGCACAAAGGAAAATGGCTGTGGTTGTTGGAGTTCAGCCATCTTAGCTCCAAGACATCGCTGCAGAAGTTCCACAAAGTTGTGGGCAACCCCCCCCACCCCCCCCGCTCACCTGCTTCATTAATAATCTTCCCTTAATCATAAGTTCGGACTGGGGATGTCCATTGATGATTACACAATGTCCAACATTATTTGCAACTCCTCAAATACCGAAGCAGTCTGTGTCCAGGTTTGGGCTGATAAGTGGCAAGTCACATTTCTGCCATACAAATGGAAAGCAATGACCACTTCCAATAAGGGAAGATCAAATAGAAACATAGAACATAGAAAAATACAGCGCAGTACAGGCCCTTCGGCCCTCGATGCTGCGCCGACCAAAGCCTACCTAACCTACACTAGCCCAATAACCTCCATGTGCTTATCCAATGCCCGCTTGAATGACCATAAAGAGGGAGAGTCCACTACTGATACTGGCAGGGCATTCCATGAACTCACAACCCGCTGAGTAAAGAATCTACCCCTAACATCTGGCCTACACCAACCCCCCTTATTTTAAAGCTGTGTCCCCGAGTAACAGCTGACTCCATACACGGAAAAAGGTTCTCACTGTCAACCCTATCTAAACCCCTAATCATCTTGTACACCTCTATCAAATCTCCCCTAAACCTTCTTTTCTCCAATGAGAACAGCCCCAAGTGCCTCAGCCTTTTCTCATACAATCTTCCTACCATGCCAGGCAACATCCTGGTAAACCTCCTCTGCACCCGTTCCAGTGCCTCCACATCCTTCCTATAGTATGGCGACCAAAACTGCACACAATACTCCAGATAAGGCCGCACCAGAGTCTTATACAACTGCAACATGACCTCAGGACTCCGGAACTCAATTCCTCTACCAATAAAGCCCAGCATGCCATATGCCTTCTTCACAGCACTATTTATCTGGGTGGCAACTTTCAGAGGTCTGTGTACATGGACACCAAGATCCCTCTGCTCATCCACACTACCAAGTAGCCTACCATTAGCCCAGTAATCCATCTTCTTGTTACTCCTACCAAAGTGAATGACTTCACACTTAGCTACATTGAACTCCATTTGCCACCTTTCTGCCCAGCTCTGCAGCTTATCTATATGCCACATTCTTCTTCGCTGTCCACCACTCCACCGACTTTCGTATCATCCGCAAACTTGCTCACCCAGCCTTCAAGCCCCTCCTCCAGGTCATTTATAAAAATGACAAACAGCAATGGTCCCAAAACAGATCCTTGTGGAACACCGCTCGTAATTGCACTCCAAGATGAACCTTTACCATCAACTACTACCCTCTGTCTCCTTCCAGCCACCTGATTCCTAATCCAAACCTCCAACTCCCCCTCAATGCCATACCTCCGTATTTTTTGCAGTAGCCTACCACGGGGTACCTTATCGAACGCCTTGCTAAAATCCATATACACCACATCTACTGCTTTACCCTTGTCCACTTCCTTGGTCACCTTCTCAAAGAACTCAATAAGGTTTGTGAGGCACGACCTGCCCTTCACAAACCATGCTGACTATCCTTGATCACATTATTCCTATCCAGATGTTCATAAATCCTATCCCTTACAATTCTCTCGAAGACTTTGCCCACAATAGAAGTGAGACTCACTGGCCTATAGTTACTAGGGCTGTCCCTACTTCCCTTCTTGAACAAGGGGACCACATTCGCTATCCTCCAGTCTTCTGGCACTATTCCTGTAGACAACGAGGACATAAAAATCAAGGCCAATGGCTCCGCTATCTCCTCCCTAGCTTCCCAGAGGATCCTAGGATAAATGATCACTGCTTGGCATTCAAACACATCAACATCATTGAATTCCCCAATATCAAATCCTGGAGGTTACCATTTACCAGAAATTGAAATGAACCACCCATATGAATGTTGTGGCTCCAAGAACAGGTCAAGACTGAAAATTCTATGGCTAGTAAAGGCACAAGTCATGAGTGTGATGAAATACTCCCAATTTGCCTGGATGAGCGTAGTCCTAATGACACTCAAGAAGCTTCATACCATCCAGGCCAGAGTAGCTTGCTTGATTCACCCTCCCTCCGTCAACTTCCACATTTACCATCTTCACCACTGATGAACTGTAGTAGTAGTTTGTACCATCTGCAAGGTATACTGCAGTTACTGACCAAGGCATCTCCAACACCTTGCAAACTGCAACCTTTAACATTTAAAAGGTCAAAGGCAGCAGCCCATGGCAACACCACCACCTGCAATTTCCCTCTCAGTCACACACCATCCCAATTTGGAACTCTATCACCATTCCTTCAGTGCCACTGTGTTCAAATCCTGAAACTCCCCTTGTAACAGTTCTGAGGCTGTCCTTACACCCTGAGAACTGTAGCAGTTCAGGAAGGCAGCTGACCAGCATCTTCTCTGTGCAACTAGGGATAAGCAATAATTGCTGGCGTGACCAGTAACATAGACTTCCCCTGAATAAATAAAGCTAAACATGAAACCATCCTGAGCTTCTAAGCAGCTAAAATTCAAGAGAGCAAAACAGCAAAGAAGATTGAAGTGTAGTTAACAAATAAAAACTCAATTTTGTAGTAATACGCAACTTGGAGTTGGAAAAGAATAGAAGTAATGTAAGAAATGGATATGAAAGACATCACAAGCAACTAAATATGTCTAACATTTTGTGAGTTAAAAACAAATTGTAGAATTTTACACAGTTTCACCCTAGAAAGTGAAGGATCTCCATTAATGTTTTTGCATTTCATAGTGAAGTTGGACGAACACAATAACTCACTGAATGTTGATTCATCTCTATAACATAGTGGGTGGCACGGTGGCACAGTGGTTAGCACTGCTGCCTCACAGCGCCAGAGACCTGGGTTCAATGCCCGCCTCAGGCTATATGGAGTTTACACATTCTCCCTGTGTCTGCGTGCGTTTCCACCGGGTGCTTTGGTTTCCTTCCACAGTCCAAAAATGTGCAGGTCAGGTGAATTGGCCATGCTAAATTACACCGTAGTATTAGGTGAAGGGGAAAATGTAGGGGAATAGGTCTGGGTGGGTTGCTCTTTGGAGGGTCGGTGTGGACTTGTTGGGCCGAAGGGCCTGTTTCAACGCTGTAAGTAATCTAATCTAAAGAATAGTGCACTATCAATAGAACACAGCCTTCTCTCACCTAAAGTCTTGAACACTTCTATCAAGTGTAAGAAATATAAAAATTGAGCTCATTTCCTGAAAAACAAAGCTGAATGGTTTAGTTAAATGAATGTTAAGTGCTCTAGCCCTTCATTGTAAACAAGTTCATTGTCCATACAATGTCCGAGCTATTTCTCTCCTCATCACTTTGACTACTTGTACATCTTCCTTCAGTCAGGAAGGCACGTCAGCATTGAAGGACTACATGGTCCACTCAGAAAAGGACCGAGCAAAGATCCCTAGCTTCTGAATTTGTGTTTGGAGCGATTCACATTTAGATTCACACATCCCATATGAATTGCTATCTTGGGTGGCATGGTGGCTCAGTGGTTAGCACTGCTACCTCACACCACCAGGGTCTCAGGTTCAATTCCAGTCCAAAGATGTGCACGTCAGGGGAATTGGCCATACTAATTTGCCCATAGTGTTAGGTGTATTAGTCAGAGGGAAACGGGTCTGGGTGGGTTACAATTCAGAGGGTCAGTGTGGACTTGTTGGGCCAAAGGGCCTGTTTCCACACTGGAGGGGATCTGATCTAATCTTAACCTCTTCAATAACCAGTTTCCTCACAATGATTATTTCTTTTCATATATTCAAAATTCCTCTTGGATTGGAGCTTATTTTAATATTCTTTTATATTTTAACCATGATATATTTCTCATAATTCCCTATTTATCTACACTTATCTTCACGTCTTACTTTTATAACTAGTTCACTCTCTGAATGCAGTTAAATAAATTGGGTCCTAGCTTTCCCAAAGGCACTATCAAGGCTTTTGTGTCTGCCAGACCAGAGGCTTCAGGTGGCAGGAAACATCTTCATGCTTCACTCACAGACTGATGGCCTCACCAAAGCAAAGGACCCATCTACCACCTCAAAGTAAAGGCAAGTTTATATCAAGCTTAGTTAAGACCAAAATATTTTGTTCTTGTTAGAATTCTATTGCAATTTTACACTTTTGCTATTTCTGAAACTGAAACCCTATACATCACAGGTTCCATTTCTAGCAACTTCGAAAAAAATAAGAATGTAGCTTTAACACAGTGGACAGTGTGGGACTATTCTGCTAACAGACTGTACATTACCTAATTATAGGTTGACAAAGAAATCTTTGCTTTATTGTCTTACAAACATATTGCTACCGAGAAAGGAATAAGCTGCATGTATTTATGCTACTAATTAAAATTTAGCAATTTAGTAACATCTTAACATGACAAATTAGACACTTATTAGAACCCAACAAAACTTTCAGTTCAAATAGATTGCACTGTGATTGGAAAAAAAATCCAGTGGAATACATTGCCATTTAACAGTTCATTTGCAACCATTTAACCTCATGTCCACAGGAAGCTAAAGCCTGAAGCATTTTTGAAGAGTTCTTCCATTTCAAGTAAAAAAATCTTTTAGCTCATCCATTTATTATCCTTGTACTTATTGCACTAGGCAATGTGTAGATCAATAACACAATAAACAATGTGAGTATTATCAAGATTAGTCCAATTATGATGTACTTCTTGTAATTTCTCCAGATCAGATAGTAAAGGCACTTGAAAGGGTTTACAAACCAAGAGAAGGAGGTGTCAGGGCGGCTGTAGGGAGAAAGAAAATCCAATTAAAACAATTTCAAACCATTGTGAGTGTTGATGACCTTCTAAAAACTAAAATAGTACAAGTGTTGCTGTTCATAGGATTTAAATACATTGCAAGGTTCAATAAACTTCAAGTTGGCAACCTTCCCAGAGTAATGTTCGTTGCAATAACTTTATCATTAAAATACACTGCATAAAATATTTGCACTACACATGTGTCAGGCAATGACCATCACCGCCCTGACATTCAATGGTATTTTTATTATGGAATCTTCCACTGCCAATATCATGAACATTACCATTGACCAGAAGCAAATGAATTAACCACATAAATACTATGGCTATATCAGCAGGTTCGAGCTGAGAATGTTGTGGTGAGTAACTCGCCTTCTGTCTCCCTAAAACCTGTTCACTATCTACAAAGGACAAGTCAGGAGTGTGTTGAAGTATTCTCTACATGCTGGATGAGTGTAGCTCCAATAAATTCAAGAATCTCCACATCTTCTAAGTTTGGGAAACCTGATTGGCATGGACAAGTTGGACCAAAGAGTCTATTTCTATGCTGTATGTCTCTATGACTCTATGACAAGGTAGCCCACTGATAAGCTTGCCACCCACCACCTTGATCTTTCCTTCCTTACACCACTTCTGCAGAGTGGCCTCAGTGCGTACAATCTAAAAGACTCATTGCAGCAATGTACCAATGTTTCTCTGACAGCACCTTCCAAAAGATCAGGCAGCGTCCAAGGAGCAGGAGCATGAGCCCTTCTTCAGGATTGAGGATATTGTGCCAAGCGGGCTAAGATAAAAGGTAGGGAGGAGGGACTTGGGGAGGGGCATTGGAAATGCGAAAGGTGGAAAGAGGTTAAGGTGAGGGTGATAGTTTGGAGTGGGAGTGGGCGCGGAGAGGTCCGGAAGAAGATTGCAGGTTAGGAAGGTGGTGCTGAGTTCGAGGGTTGGGACTGAGACAAGGTGGGGGGAGGGGAAATGAGGAAACTGGAGAAGTCTGAGTTCATCCCTTGTGGTTGAAGGGTTCCTAGGCAGAAGATGAGGCACACTTCCTCCAGCCATCAGGTTGCTATGGTCTGGTGATGGAGGAGTCCAAGGACCTGCTTGTCCTTGGTGGAGTGGGAGGGAGAGTTGAAGTGTTAAGTCACAGGGTGGTTGGGTTGGTTGGTCCGGGTATCCCAGAGGTATTCTCTGAAATGTTCCACAAGTATGCGGCCTGTCTCCCCAATATAGAGAAGGCCACATCGGGTGCAGCGGATGCAGTAAATGACGTGTATGGAGGTGCAGGTGAATTTGTGGTGGATATGGAAGCATCCCATGGTGCCTTGGAGGGAAGGGGAGGTGTGGGCGCAAGTTTTGCATTTCTTGCGGTTGCAGGGGAAGGAGTCGGGAGTGGAGGTTGGGTTGGTGGGGGGTGTGGACCTGACGAGGGAGTCACGGAGGGAGTAGTCTTTTCGGAATGCTGATAGGGGAGGGGAGGGAAATATATCCCTGGTGGTGGGGCCTGTTTGGAGGTGGTGGAAATGACGAAGGATGATATGATGTATGTGGAGTTGGTGGGGTGGTAGGTGAGGGCCAGTGGTTCATCCCTTGTGGTTGGAGGGTTTCTAGGTAGAAGATTTTCATCCCTTGTGGTTGGAGGGTTCCTAGGCGGAAGATGTTCATCCCTTGTGGTTGGAGGGTTCCTAGGCGGAAGATGTTCATCCCCTGCGGTTGGACCACAACCCCACTGGTCCTCACCTACCACCCCACCAATCTCCATATACATCATATCATCCGTCGTCATTTCCGCCACCTCCAAACGGATCCCACCACCAGGGATATATTTCCCTCCACTCCCCTATCAGCATTCCGAAAAGACTACTCCCTCCGTGACTCCCTCGTCAGGTCCACACCCCCCACCAACCCAACCTCCACTCCCGGCTCCTTCCCTTGCAACCGCAAGCAATGCAAAACTTGCGCCCACACCTCCTCCCTTACTTCCCTCCAAGGCCCCAAGGGATGCTTCCATATCCACCACAAATTCACCTGCTCCTTCATACACGTCATTTACTGCATCCGCTGCACCCGATGTGGCCTCCTCTATATTAGGGGGAATGGCCGCCTACTTGCGAAATGTTTCAGAGAACACCTCTGGAATACCCGGACCAACCAACCCAACCACCCCATGGCTCAACACTTCAACTCTCCCTCCCACTCCACCAAGGATATGCAGGTCCTTGGACTCCTCCATCGCCAGACCATAGCAACACGACGGCTGGAGGAAGATTGTTTCATCTTCTGCCTAGGAATCCTCCAACCACAAGGGATGAACTCAGACTAACCAGTTTCCTCATTTCCCCTCTTCCCACCTTGTCTCAGTCCCAACCCTCGAACTCGGCACCACCTTCCTAACCTGCAATCTTCTTCCTGACCTCTCCGCCCCCACCCCCACTCCGACCTATCACCCTCACCTTAACCTCCTTCCACCTATGGCATTTTCAATGCCCCTCCCCCAAGTCCCTCCTCCCTACCTTTTATCTTAGCCCGCTTTGCACACTATCCTCATTCCTGAAGAAGGGCTCATGCTCCTGCTCCTTGGATGCTGCCTGACCTTCTGCGCTTTTCCAGCAACACATTTTCAGCATAAATGCTGCCCTAATCAACAATGCCCACAGCCTATGAAACAACAAAATAAACTTAACATGAAGAAAAAGCATGTATTTTGAACAAGTCTGCTTGCCAATATTTCAATAATCAGAGTTAGTCATGCATGCTTGAAAGTGCAGACTAGAACCCTTGGTTCATTATCAGGTTCTATACTGTTTACCTGTCTAGCAATGAGACCAAACTTACTTGGGTTTTTCCAATGGTTCTGGCTCTTTTCGACCAGAGCCAACTGGATTCTTGTCAGCCTCCTCACCAGTAAGTAGATGGAATTCAGCTTCAACCTTGCCCTACATTAATTGTGCAGAAAGTATGAATTGAAGAACATTCATAAACATAGGCATAAAAAAGAATAAAAAGGAGACACAGTTTAGATTATACCTGCTGATCAGTAAAGGAACGGCAGTCAATCTTTTTTTTATATGTTTAAAATGCAACAATTGATTGAATGGATTTTGAATATTGGACCCATGTTGACAATGCTATTCTGACACATGACCTTTAGACCTGGTAAGGTGAAAGGAAAATCTCTGCCAATTTGATTGGCAATGGACATAGAATCCCTACAGTGTGGAAACAAGACATTTGGCCCAACACATCACTCCTCCAAAGAGTTTTCCACCCAGACCTATTCCCCTATTACTCTACATTTTCCCTAACTAATGCACCTAGCCTTCACATTGCTGAACACTATGAGCAATTTAGCATGGCAAATTCACCTAACCTGCATATCTTTGGACTGTGGGAGGAAACCCAAGCAAACACAGGGAGCATATACAATTTCCACACAAACAGTTGCCCAAGGCTGGAATCGAACCCATGTCCCTGGTGCTGTGAGGTAACAGTGCTAACCACTGAGTCACCATGCCACCCTGAGCACAGCTTGGGGGGGGGGGGCGGAAGGGGGGAACAGAATGGGGACCAAGCCACGTTTAAGCCAGCAGAAGAACCCTTAGATGCATTTTCTTAGTAGTGGTCAAGTAAGGACTGGATGCCGCCAACAAGAATTGCTGGCAGCTCAGCAGCACCACCACTGGTGAGGACTAGTAAGCTCAGTAACAGGATGGAGGAAGTTGTGAAGCACTGGTAATGAAGTTGCTGTGGAACCCCTCCCCTTGGCTGCATAGATCCTCTCTAAATAAGCAGTACTATCACGCTATTTTCTGCAATATGATTTTATATTGATTTAATATATTCTTATCATTTGAGAACTTGGTTTCTAAAACAGAGAAAGTATGTACAGGTTTGAGCTTGATTCGAAAATGTGCTAAGGAGGATATGAAAAGATTTTAGTTTCATTTAATGTTGTTCTGAATGGTGCTGAGACTTATTGATGTACAGGTTTTTTTTATGAGGCTTTAAAGCTTTGGAGCAAAACTTGAGGTGAATAGTTGATTAATCAGGGAAAAAAGGGATAGAAGAGAAAAATGTTGTTGCTTAGCAACCAGAATCACAGGTGTGCGTGTCTTAGTGTCTGTGAAAAGGTATTGTTAGGCCAGCAGTGCCTCAAAAAATAATCAAGGCTGGAGAAAAAGTGCAGAATAGCTTAAGAGAAAAATATCCAGCAACAGGAAACTGCTGGAAGAGGATATATAATAAACCCATCTCTTTGTTCTCAAAAAGCTGAGATGTCAGTCAGAAGAAAGCTCCAGAAACCAATTACAGCTGTTCCAATTAAATAAGAGACTTTAAAGTGAGGACATAGTGCCACCTCACTGAGATTTTAGTATCTGTAAGATTGTTGAGAGTCTGAATCTCTTTTTCTGATATTTGTAATAAAACAGTTTCAAGTTATTTATATGTAATATCTTTTTTTTCTTATTTGTGTAATAAATTTTATTTTCTTCTATTAAAGTACATTGGCAGTCTCTTGTGAATGTGTCAGTGACTGACCTCCACAGTAAACAAATAGCAAAAACCAAATTTATGGTCTCACTTTGGGATCGGATATGGCTGGTATGTTTAATCATAACAAGTAAAAATACAACATTTTCGGAATTGTGGGTTTTCATATCATTCAACACTGGTTGTTGCAATCTTTCCTTTGGGTGAAGAATTCGGTGATCAAGACAGAAAATTTTAAAAAATCAGAAGTGTTTTGCAAATTGTTTCTGAGATGTTTTTGGTGTCATGTGCTTGAAATGGAGCAAAATTTCTTTCAGAATGACATCTTGAGCTAAAATAAATTTCACAAGTTATGATGGGTCAAGCAGGACTATGGTGCTTTTTTTTTTACAGAACATGTAGTTTTTAGTCAAAATAAAAGTACTGACAGGGATGATACCATTATGTGGGTGGGTAATAGTCATTGGAAACATTTGGCAAATGAACTTAACTGTTAAAATATGCATAAACAACAGTTTTGTTTTCACTGAATTAATCCTATACTATGCTATTTTTGGCAGATACTAATTCTTCTCAGGACAAAGTGTATGCTTCTAAGAACCTGGGGGCCAGCTTTTCAGCCCCAAGGTGGGCAGTTGAAGTCAGATCAATAGACCTGCCTTGATATGAAAGGGTCCATCACATGCAGGTTTTGTGCTGACAGAGAGGGACAGGATGGAATTGAGGCGTGGCGATCCCTGAAGTAGATCGGGGTAGCAATGTGGGGACAGAGTGCGGAGGTGAGCTCATTAGAAGGCACTCTCTCATCCACTTCCCTCATCTCTAGCAAGTTCCTTTTCCCCTTCACAATTTCCATATCCTCTCCATGGCAACTCATGCCCTCAATCCACCTCCATTTTCCCCATATCCCCACAATCCTCATGCCATCCGGTACTCCATGCCAGCTCCTAGTATGTAGTGGTGCTGTAATAACAACATTTGGGAAAATTCAACAATGGACTCCTCCATTCAAGCCAATTTTGTATTCAATTGGCTAGCTCCCCCTTGATGCCATGCAATCTAACCTTTTTAACCAATCTACCATGCGGAACCTTGCCAAACATTTTGGTGAAGTCTGCCGGGAGGGTAAGTTTTCCTCTTAAATACTTACCTTGCGAATCAGCGGCTTCCATTTGCAGCAGCAGGAGCAGTCAGAGGGAGGACTAGGTGCTGTCACTAAGGTAAATATTTCGCTTAAAGACTTACCTCATGAATAGATGGAGTGAAGGCTCAACAGGAGTGGATGGGGACACAGGGATTGTGGACAGATAAATTCAGATCTCTGCTTTTTGTGATTTTTATAAATGACTTGGATCAGGAAATGGAAGGCTCGGTTAGTAAGTTTACCGATGACACAAAGGTTGGTGAAATTATAGATAGCGCAGAGGGCTGCTGTAGATTGCAACGGGACATTGACAGGATGCAGAACTGGGCTGATAAGTGGCAGATGGAGTTCAACCTAGAAAAGTGTGAAGTGATTCACTTTGAAAGGTCAACTATGAATACAGGATGCAGGGTTAAAGGCAGGATTCTTGGCAATGCGGAGGAACAGAGTGATCTAGGGGTCCATGTCCATAGATCTCTCAAAGTTGCCACCCAAGTTGATAGGGTTGTTAAGAAGGTATGTGGTGTGTTGGCTTTCATTAGTTGGGGGATTGAGTTTAGGAGGTGTGTGGTTATGCTGCAGCTCTTTGAATCCTGGTTAGACCATACTTGGGATATTGTGATCAGTTCTGGTCACCTCATTACAGGAAAGATGTGGAAGCTATAGAGAGGATGCAGACGAGATTTACTAGGATGCTACCTGGACTGGAGGGCATGTCATATGAAGAAAGGTTGAGGGAGCTAGGACATTTCTCATTGGAGTGAAGAAGGGTGAGAGGTGACTTGATAGAGGTGTACAAGATGTTGAGCAGCACAGATAGCCAGAGACATTTTCCCATGGCGGAAATGTCTATCATGAGGAGGCATAATTTTAAGGTCATTGGAGGAAGGTTTAGGAGAGATGTCAGAGGTAGGTTCTTTACATAGAGAGTGGTGGGTGCATAGAATGCACTGCCAGCAGTGGTAGCAGAGTCAGATACATTAGGGACATCAGGGACTCTTGGATAGGCACTTGGAAGATTGTACAATGAAGGGTATGTAGGTTAGTCTGATCTTAAAGTCGGATAAAAGACAGCATAACATTGAGGGCCGAGGGCTGTACTGTGCTCATGCGTTCTATTTTTCATAACTCAATTTAAACTTCAAGGACAGATCAGAACCATTTTTTCTAACCTCCACTAACTAGCATGTCAAACTAAGCAGTGCAACCACTGGGGATTTGTTTAACTCAAAATGACATTTGCATCATTCATTTTTCATATTAAAAAGGTGGGGTGATAAATAATGCCTGACCATAACACTGAAACAAGCTCTGTCCAGCTTTCAAGAGTACTTATATGTTTATGATTAAGTGTAAAAGCGGAGATGGTTTGAACTTAGCCCTCATTTCAAATAGACTTCTTGTGCTTGGATTTCGTGCCATCTTGATTCAGACTCTTGTTCCTTTCCCCATCAAGGAAACATGGGATCTGTTGTAAAATTGGGTGGTATTTATTATCTAGATCTCACTGACCATTTAAAAGGCCTCTAGGAATGGGATTGACTGTGCAAAAATCTGACCCTAATGGTACATGAAGGACTTGGAAGATAGGCTACACAAAGCAAGAAAAGCCCAGCTTTGGTCTCCAGTCTGTCAGTTAACTGGTCTCAGCCAGTACCATTGCATGAAGCAATAGGCCTTACGATTATTAAGCTAAGAGAGGGAACAAACATCAGGTAGATTGATTTTGTCTGCTTCCTTGAATGTCTGAGAGAACGTAGCAGAGCTGGAACAAAGAATGCTGGTGTAGAAATTTGCTTAGGTCCGATTCCAAATACCAAATGGGCACATGGCATAGTCCCTGTTCCCGGCGGATGGAAGCCTGAGGATTGTGGACAATTATTGGGATGAAATGCTGCCACTTATCACTTGAGTCAGCTGGACAATGAAACTCTAGACTATCTGTGTGTCAAGATAGTGGGAAGGTTTGGGTGACCTGGTTATGGAAAGTGGTGGGGGAAATGGGCGGAGGGTGGTGGCGTTGTATAGAAATAGTGGAAAGTTTGGGGGTACCCATTGCATGAGGGGTGGGATTGCCAGCAGAAGTGCTGTGGAATTGGAAGAAGCAAGTTACTTAAAAATAATAAGTAAACACATTTTCTTAATAACAGCAATAAAGCTGCATATACATTCAAATAGCCTGAACAGAACAGAGCCATTGCCTGCTGATTATGATGGTCAGACCAATGTTAACAGGGGAATCCTAAAACATGCAATAGGCCCCTCATTAGTTTATGAAAATGACTTATCACTTGTTTAGCTGATTGACCTAAATGCCTAAAAAAGACTGTCCACCCAATTTTAGATTGGATATTTTGTAGGCATCGTGTAGGTGCATGCAGCAATACTGATCTTATCGCCCCCACCTCCCACCCCCGCCATAATGCCCACACTAACATGTGTAGCAGCTTCTTAGAACAACTTCTTAGGACAATTTGTCCACTTTAAGGACAAATTCTGAGCCCTTTTATCTTATAAATTGCTTGTACCTCCAAGAAACAAACTGCCTGGCACATTTCACTCAGACTTGATATGAGACTTGCACTGGATAAATCAAACTCAAAAGAAGAAAAGGAATGTTACTGACTCCATTTTCTTTTTCCAATATGGTTGAAGTTTAGTTCAATGTTATTATAGCAGATTGGAATTACTGTACTTACAGTGAGTTCACCCGACTTTTCTAAAGGCCACCAACCTCGCAGTCGCTTCTGCTGAAATATTGAAATAAGTTTAGTCTTGGAGTTTTCTTCGATCATATCCAAGCCACATTTCTTTGCTGACTTGGCACCACGAGGAAATCCATTCAGATCAAGTTCAACAGATCCTACAAAAAGGTGTTAGAAAAATAAAACGCACATAAGACACTGCTTACATTGGATTGATTTTTCATGTTCTGGACAATGATAAGTAATCAATATTGTAGCCATTCCTTCTTTTAATCACCTCTACATGTTCAGTCCATTTATTCCCCAACAGTTATCAAGCATTACAATATTCTCCATGGTCAGAACAGCCATGTCCAAAATCAAGAGAAACAGCGTGAAAATAATCAATTAACTTGTGGCAGCATTTAGATTTGGAATCTTTGGAAAGGAAAAGAGTCATAGAGTTATACAGATGTACAGCACGGAAAAAGACCCATGGTCCAACTTGTCCATGCCAACCTAAATTAATCTAGTCCCATTTGTTAGCATTTGGCCCATATCCCTCTAAACCCTTCCAATTCATATACCCATCCAGATGCCTTTTAACCATTGTAATTGTACCAGGCTTCACCACTTTCTCTGCCAGCTCTTCCCATACATGCACCACCCTCTGCGTAAAAAGGTTGCACCTTAGGTCCCTTTTAAATCTTTCCCCTCTCCTCTTAAATCTATGCCCTCTGGTTTTGGACTCCCCCATCCCGGGAAAAGACCTTGTCATAGAGTCATCGAGATGTACAGCATGGAAACAGACCCTTAGGTCCAACCTGTCCACACCGACCAGATATCCCAACCCAAACTAATCCCACCTGCCAGCACCCGGCCCATATCCCTCCAAACCCTTCCTATTCATATACCCATCCAAATGCCTTTTAAATGTTGCAATTGTACCAGCCTCCACCACATCCTCTGGCAGCTCATTCCATACACGTACCACCCTCTGCATGAAAAAGTTGCCCCTTAGGTATCTTTTATATCTTTCCCCTCTCACCCTAAACCTATGCCCTCTAGTTCTGGACTCCCCGAGCCCAGGGAAAAGACCTTGTCTATTTATCCTATCCATGCCCCTCATAATTTTGTAAACCTCTATAAAGTCACCCCTCAGCCTCCGACGCTCCAGGGAAAAAAGTCCCAGCCTGTTCAGCCTCTCCCTGTAGCTCAAATCCTCCAACCCTGGCAACATCCTTGTACATCTTTTCTGAACCCTTTCAAGTTTCACAACATCTTTCCGATAGGAAGAAGTCCAGAATTGCACCCAATATTCCAACAGTGGTCTAACCAATGTTCTGTACAGCTGGAACATGACCTCCCAACTCCTGTACTCAATACTCTGACCAATAAAGGAAAGCATACCAAACGCCTTTTTCACTATCCTATCTACCTGCGACTCCACTTTCAAGGAGCTATGAACCTGCACTGCAAGGTCTCTTTATTCAGCAACACTCACTAGGACCTTACCATTATATAAGTCCTGCTAAGATCTGCTCTCCCAAAATGCAGCACCTCTCATTTATCTGAATTAAACTCCATCTGCCATTTCTCGGCCCATTGGCCCATCTGATCAAGATCCTGTTGTAATCTGAGGTAACCCTCTTTGCTCTCCACTCCACCTCCAATTTTGGTGTCATCTACAAACTTACTAACTGTACCTCTTATGCTCACATCCAAATCATTTATGTAAATGACAAAATGTAGAGGACCCAGCACTGATCCTTGTGGCACTCCACTGGTCACAGGCCTCCAGTCTGAAAAACAACCCTCCACCACCACCCTCTGCCTTCTACCTTTGAGCCAGTTCTGTATCCAAATGACTAGCTCTCCCTGTATTCTATGAGATCTAACCTTGCTACTCAGTCTCCCATGGGGAACCTTGTCGAACGCCTTACTGAAGTCCATATAGATCACATCTACTGCTCTGCCCTCATCAATCTTCTTTGTTACTTCTTCAAAAAACTCAATCAAGTTTGTGAGACATGACTTCCCATGCACAAAGCCATGTTGACTATCCTGAATCAGTCCTTGCCTTTCCAAGTACATATACATCCTGTCCCTCAGGATTCCCTCCAACAACTTGCCCACCACTGAGGTCAGGCTCACCGGTCTATAGTTTTCTGGCTTGTCTTTACCGCCCTTCTTAAACAGTTGCACCACGTTTGCCAACCTCCAATCTTCCCGCACCTCACCTGTGACTATCGATGATACAAATATCTCAGCAGGAGACCCAGCAATCACTTCTCTAGCTTCCCACAGAGTTCTCGGGTACACCTGATCAAGTCCTGGGGATTTATCCACATTTAACTGTTTCAAGACATCCAGCACTTCCTCCTCTGTAATCTGGACATTTTGCAAGATGTTACCATCTATTTCCTTACAGTCTATATCTTCCATATCCTTTTCCACAGTAAATAATGATGCAAAATATTCGTTTAGTATCTCCACCATTTTCTGTGGCTCCACGCAAAGGCCACCTTGCTGATCTTTGAGGGGCCCTATTCTCTCCCTCATTACCCTTTTGTCCTTAATATATTTGTAAAAACCCTTTGGATTCTCCTTAATTCTATTTGCCAATGCAATCTCATATCCCCTTTTTGTCATCCTGATTTCCCTCTTAAGTATACTCCTACTTCCTTTATACTCTTCTAGTCTGTTTACCTTATGCATGTCCCTTATGATTTTATAAACCTCCATAAGGTCACCCCTCAGCCTCTGATGCCTCAGGGAAAATAGCCCCAGTCTATTCAGTCTCTCCCATTAGCTCACATCCTCCAACCCTGGCAACATCCTTGGAAATCTTTTCTGAGCCATTTCAAGATTCATAACATCCTTCATAAAGCAGGGAGACCAGAACTGCAGGCAATATTACAAAAGTGGTCGAAGCATCCATGCTTTATATGGACGGATATCACTAACAAACATGAAAAAACCAGGTAACTATTCCCTTACGTTATAAAATTACCTTTGCTGATTGGAATCAAATAGGGCAGAAAAATAAATCATTGTCACTGTCATGAATTTTATTCATTCTTTTTAACAGGAGCAGAATATAACTGCAAATGATAAGAGGGCTTCCCTGCAAACCACATGGAGAAGACAGATAAGTACATGAAGGGGAAAAATATAGAAAAATATAGAAGAAGTGTAGTCATGATTTGGAGATGCCAGTGTTGAGATTGGGGTGTACAAAGTTAAAAATCACACAACACCAGGTTATAGTCCAACAGGTTTATTTGGAAGCACTAGCTTTCGGATCAACCACCTGATGAAGGAGCAACGCTCTGAAAGCTAGTGCTTCCAAATAAACCTGTTGGACTTTAACCTGGTGTTGGGTGATTTTTAACCTTGAAAGTGTAGATGAAGATGTGAGCCAGAAGATTCTTGTGGAGCATAATCACAGGCATGAACTAGTTTGAGCTGAATAGGCTCCAAGTAACAAGATGGGCATTTAAACAGTAATGTCTTTAGCACAAGACATAAACTTGATAAAGGAACTGAACCTTACACTAGGAATGGTTGCCCAGAGGATTGTTAATGGCCACTCAAATTTACTGTTAACACTCATTAAGGATGTCACATAGCACTTTGGTGGATAGCACATGAATTAATAGCTATCTGCTCATGTTGCTCAGCTAACTGGGAATAAAGAAGTCTTGATTTTGAGAGATACTTAATGTTCCATTGCATTTTAGCATTCACTTGCTTCTGAAAGTTTAATGAAATCAAACATCAGGAGATTTCCTGGAACATTTTTTCAAGGCTTCACCAACACTCAGACAACATTTTCATTGAATACCGACAGTGGAGAAAGAGGTCATTCAGCCCATCGAGTCTGCATTAACCCTCCAAATAGCATCCCACCCAGACCCAAGACCCCATCCTTTCCCTGTAATCCCACATTTACCATGGCTAATCCACCTAACCTGCACATCTTTGAACTGTGGTAGGAAACCAAAGTGCTCAGCAGAAACCCACACTGACATGGGAAGAATGTGCAAACTCTACACATACGGTGCACCTAAGACTGGGATCAAACCTAAGTCCTTGGTGCTGTGAGGCAGCAGTGCTATACAGGAAGTCTGTAAAACAAATTCTGTCATGGATGTTTGGACGTGGGTCCCAGAGTAGAGAGGTGGATCACATTCAAAAGCACTCAGTGTCTTGTTGTGGGAAATAATATGGGGACAAGGAAGGGGTGGGGAGCTGTGGAGGTGGGGGTGTGGGGGGGGTGTGGGTGAGGGTTGGGAGGGTTGGGTAAGCTGCTGACAGCCATACCTGACCCTGTCAACAATATGCCTCTTTGTATTTCCCCAGTCCATGTGTCCCCTTCTGTATCTCAGTCCCCCAACAATCCTGGACCTCACGTAATTGTGGTGCTGTCATTGTTTTGGTGGTGCTGCTGAGCAACAGAGAGGTGCTGCAATAGGGTTAGGATAAGGTCTCATTGGCTGGCAGCTCTCAGTGGGCAGGACTTCCTTAGTCCCGGGCAAGGTCCACTGCTGCCCAGTTCGTTGCCTGATTGGCACTCAATGTGGCAGACTCTGCTAAAATGGGACAATATGGGGCTTGCTAATTGGCTGTCCAGTCAATGTGTGATCCCCAAGTTACCTACATTAAATTCTGATAGTAATTCCACATAACCAGAAGCATATAAGGGAAAACAAATGTTGCAATGATCTGACTGGACTGTCTAATAGCATGGTAGTAGCTGATTAAATAAAGGTATTAGATGAATCCTTGAAGAGGAAGACTTTGTGGTGAAGAAACAGGAAAGTAGGACTAGTTGGACAGTCCTCAGGCCCAGTAGGCAGAATGACTACTTTTTTATATTGCATGGTTCCTTCTAGACCCAGAAACAACACAGAAAGTAATATTGCAGTTATGTAAGTGTGATGTAATGCATGTTCATTCACAAGGGGGACAGTTAGCTTAGTTGGCTGATTAGCTGGTCTGCAATACAGAGTGATACTGATAGCATGGACTCAATTCCTGCATAGTCTTAGGTCACTGCGAACATGTATCTTCTCAACCTTACACCTTGGCTGAGGTGACCTTTAGGTCAAACTCATCACCAAGGATTTCCCTTTAATGAGAGAACAGAACTATGACGACTTTGCCTGCTTCTTCACAATTTCATAGAATTGCTACAGTAAAGCTATTCAGCCCATCAAGTCTACACCAGCCCTCCAAAGGGCATCCCATCTCTGTGACCCTGTATTTCCCATGACTAATCCACCTAGCCAACACATCCCTGAATGCTGTGTCCTATTTAGCATGGCCAATCCACCTAACCTGCACATCCTTGGACTGTGGGAGTAAACCCATGCAGACTCAGGCAGAATGTGCAAACTCCACACAGACAGTCACCCTAGGGCGCAATCGAACCTACATCCCTGGCACTGTGAGGCAGAATGCCGCCATGCTATTGTTATAAAAAAGACATTGGTGCGGGATGAGTGAGACGGGTTGTTACATTTCCTAGGTGGGGTCATCCCCACCAACATGAGCTGAATGGTCAGGTCAGAGCGCAAATTCAAACAATTAAAATTTGAAACTATTATATTTACTGACACATTGTCACCTAATCTCAAGAGGCCAATCACAAAATGAAGATGAAATCCAAACTTAGGAAAATACAGAGGAATATTGATTATCCAAATATCAATTATCTGAATTTTGGATTATCAGAAGAAGATCTCAAGGTCTTGCAAAAAGTCACATCAAAGAGGTAAGTGTATTCGATTTATCTGTACAGGTACTGAAGAGCATGTGAAAACGCTGGCAAAAACAAAGAAACACAAGCACCTTAACCATCAGTGACTGGATATGTTTTGGATAATGGGTAGTTACACAGCCCTTTGCAAAAGTAAATACTTTGCAGGGTATTCCTGTCACTTTACCAGGCCATTCATGAAAAAATATCTGAGAAAGTAAACGCATGCGTGAGGAGGTGTTTCTGTCTTTCTGAGTTAAGGGAGCACAAGTGAGTTGCATATAAACTTTCTCTGCTCTTTTATAAGTTCTCTGAATGTCAGCCTGTAGAAGTTGCACATCTTTTTAAAAGAATACGTGTAAATAATGGCCAAGAAAGTAAATGCCTGCGCGAGATGGTGCTTCTATCTTTCTATCGTGACACTGAGTTCACGGAAACTGACAAATGTTCTTGTGATCGTAGAAGCTGTTCGGGACCTTGCTTAATGATGGGATTCCATATATTTTGGGTTAGTTCTTCTCAGTTTAACCTGCAATTTGCAGAATGCAAAGATTAGTTTGTTTAAATAGCAGACTCCTCAAAATTATAGATTTAAACAATCTCTCCAGTAGAGCATAGTGTTAGATCAATATGGCTTCCCCTGTTTAAGGTCAAATCGAAAATCCAAATAATCAATTATCTGAATGAAATAGTGCCCGCCCATCTCGTTTTGATAATCGAGGTTTGTCTGTAATGGAATGAACATCACTATTAACATTTCCTTTCTCAAAAATATTTAAAATAATCTGAAAATCGGCTCCATATACTTATTCATTCCAGAGATATAGACACATGAACAAGGAAGAATTGGTCTTCTGGTGCAGTGGGTCACATCTCTACCTCTGAGCCCCTGATTCAAATCTACTCCAGGATTTGTTGACCAAGGAAGCTGAGTTCATAACAGGGTCAAGCAGATTGAATGTTCACCAGAAATCCTTCTTACACACACCAATGGCATTGACAAGAGCTGGAGAGATTCCTGGTTAACCATGTGACAGAATAAACGTTGGAGCCGCCACTGTCAGTATTGATAGGTCCCCACTCCAGTTTATAAAAGTCTGTATTACCATCAGTTTAGGCAGGGTGGATTTTGGACATGTCTCCTTCTCTACCCATGGTAAAGGTTGTGGCTGAACCAGAGGTAGAAAACTAATGAAGAACTAAGGAGAGCCAGAGGTGTACTTCAACGGGAATCCGTGAAAGGCCTTTTTTTCCTTCCCAGCAGAGAGATGCAGAAGCCAATTGTATAAGTGCAACTTTATGTTATTAGTCAAGAGGTTTTTCAATCAATAAAATGTGGAATCAAAGCGCCTACTATGAACATTGTACTCAGAATATGAAAATTCTGCCCCACTTTAGACTCTGATCAAATTTGATTTTCAGTTTGGTCCAAAATTAAAGAAGAAATAGGCACAAAAAACACTCACTGAACTGGCTTCATGTCAGCAACTAACATTTCTGTAGCCATTAGCTAAAATATTAATCTGTCTTCCTATTTATAAGGATGCTCAAATATATACATCCAGGATTTGCTGGGTTTTTTTACACCCCTGATTCGCAGCATTTGCAATTTCTGAGGTAGGTATTATCTTGGGGTTACGCTGGAAAATCATAGGCTGGGTTTTATCAACAATCTGCCACTCTCCCTATCCTTATTGAGTACAGGAGTTGGGAGGTCATGGTGTGGCTGTACAGGACATTGGTTAGGCCACTGTTGGAATATTGTGTGCAATTCTGGTCTCCTTCCTATCGGAAAGATGCTGTGAAACTTGAAAGGGTTCATTCACACAGAGGGTGGTATGTGCATGGAATAAGCTGCCAGAGGAAGCGGTGGAGGCTGGTACAACTGCAACATTTAAGAGGCAGTTGAATGGGAATATGAATAGGAAGGGTTTGGAGGGATATGGGCCGGGTGCTGGCATGTGGAACTAAATTGGGTTGGGATATTTGGTCAACATGGACTTGTTGGACTGAAGGGACTGTTTCTGTACTGTACATCTCTGTGACTCTAAATGGAAGCATTTCAAGTTTCTGACTTACCTAAGAAGTCATCAGAAGACAGTCTTTCAAAATCCCAGACTTGAAGTACTAGGATTGCAGGGACTTTATGTTCTGTCTTATCCAGAGAAAAAATCGACTCTCTTTTGCTTATAACCATCTGTTTCTCTGCAGGTATGTAGTTGAAAGGAAAGATAAAACGCCAATTGAAGTTTCCCTCCCCAGTCAAAGAGTTGTAATGTACATCTGTTTCCTTCTTATCATCTTCTTTTCCCTTTAGCCAGCTAGAGAAAAAAATGAATTTGAAATGTTAAAAAAAATTGTACCTCAGATTCACACCATGGGAGAGAATAATGGCTCCTTTGTCTTGAGAAGAATTGGATTGCATTCCCACTTTCCACCATTTTCATGAACAAATTTAGATTATTTTGAGTGTGTGATGATTCGCAAAGAGCATAAAGAAGACTCATCTGGAATTTTGTGCTGGAATCCCTTGAAGGGTCTGCAGTCAATCGTGTCCAGCATTGGAAAGTCAGAGGGTTAGACTTTACTTTAAGTCAGTTGGCTTAAATGGAATGGCTTAGTGACTTGAAAGTGGTCCAATGCCCTGTTTAAGCAAGCATCCTAGCTGCTATTCCCTTTACCCTGGATCTCATGCCCTGCAGCCAACAGTACATTGATTGGTTCAGGTAGTAGCTTCTTTTGATATGTGAGCAGGCCAAGAGATCACTGTCAGTGGTCAACGATATAAATGGCAATCTGTTGTCATTTTAATCAAATCTGGGCTGTACATGCAACATGGCGATCTGCAGCCAAAGAAGAACCCTTAAATAAGTTTTAGTTATTACTTAAATATATTTTTAATTTATTTGTTGTTTTACTTGCATGTTTTGTGGGTCCAGGAGAGGTAGAAATGCCTCTGTGGGTTGTGTACAACTATTTGATATCACTGCTGCCACAGTCCTGCCCACACAGTGCAGTTGGACATTCCATATTATCTCTTGCTCTTGGCAAAGCTGCCTTGGATCTATTAATACCGCTATGTGGCCTCCTCTATATTGGTGAGACAGGCCGCTTACTTGCGGAACGCTTCAGAGAACACTTCTGCCAAGTTGGAGCCAGCCTGTTTTCCAACCACTAAGTATGTGTAATTTGGGTTCAGTCCTAAAAAGTGGGGTAGGAATTTGTAATGGTACAGGGATTTGTCTTGCCTTGGACATGCCTTCTACAGTTTCAGAGCTTAGAGCAAAAGTGAAGACAGAAAACATTAATGATGTTTGTTCAAGGGAGAAAAGGCAGGAAAGTTTACCCAGACTGGAGGCCAAAGACCAACTTGTCACGTATGCACTTACTGAAGTATCTCAGTCTGGCAGAGGTTAATTGGGAAGGTAAAGTTAATTGCAGCAAGTTGTGTAATTAATGGGATGTAAATGCCTTAATATTCTCACCACCTGAACAAGACCTCACTTCTGAGGTGGGAGAAGTTTATTTTGACAGTAAATATCTGCTCTTGGACTCCTGCCTAATTAAATCATCATAGCTTACTTCATTCCAGTCTCGACCGGGAACAATTGTGATTCTCAGTGAGTTTCTGGTCAAGTGTTCTATGGAATGCCTAGTTTAACGTTTAATTGTGGGACTAGTGTAGATTTAGTGTTTTTTTAGCGGTACAGACTCAGTGAATGATGGGCTTTTCTGCACTGTATAATTCTATTCTGAAAAATGTTGGTAAAATTGTAACTACATTTTAATCCCAGTTTCTCATAAAACTCCTTTTGAATTAAGTAAAGCAAATATTAACCATGTGCAGCTCTTACCCCTTGATGTAGATGTCACTTGATTTTTGACCGGTAATAAAATTCTCATCTTCTAAAATGACATCTTCTGTATTCCAAATAATTATTCGTAGCTCGTACCTGCAATCAAAGTCCATCAAAGAATATCCCACGGGCATTCACCACAAATGCTTCCCATAAGTACTAAATTATAGGTGAGCTTATTTCCTTAGACAACATGGCCTGAATTTTAGAACCACATTTCAAGAGGGGGATGTTTTTCAGCAGTGGGCTATATGGAACAGTGGCCACCTGCTTCAAGGAGGCAGCCATTTTATGGGGCCACCTGCATTTTGAACAACAGAGTGGCTCCTGCCTTGTGAGGATGCTGCCGGTTTGATGGAGGCAGCCTCGCTGTTGCACCCTGTGGATGGTGGATTGGGAGTGGGGTTTGCAGTACTAGAGGCTCACTATGACACAAAGCAAGAGAAGGGAAGCTATCTCCAGGGCACTGATGGACCATCACGTGGGGTTTCTCCACTGTAATTTAGGGCCTTCCACCCATGGTTCATTAAATTATCAATTGCTTTCATTCCAGTCTTGCGGTGCCTTCATTTTGAGGCTTCCAGCCTTCTGATTGGACTAGCTGCTGCAGTCCTTTATCACCAGATCTTTGCAGAGAGATTACTTCCAGGTCAGTTTATCCAGGAAGTTTTATCGATCCATTGAGACCATTGATCTCAAAATCTGGGCCGAAAAACCTTGAAAATAAATTTGTCCTCAACCGAGTGTGTAATATCAAGCCAATAGTATCCATTTCCCCAGTATATTCCATTATAAAAGGATCCGAAGAAGAAGAATATAACAACGTAAAAGTCTAAGAAATAACTTGAAGCCCTCAATTCCACTATTGGCCAAGGTCTCGCTGCGGTAAAGCACAAATGATTTCAGAAGTAGTCTTTAGAATGGATGGTTTTTAAAATTGCATATAATTTGATTCGATGTCAATTTGATAATCTGGATATACCGTATCAGTTAAGCTCATAGAATTAAATGAGTACAGAGTGCTCCGAAGAGTGGAATAAAACAGCGGGAAGCTTTCACAGTAAGATCAAATAATTTAATGAGATGAATGGCTCTAAATAAAGTTTAATATCCTTTTAAATAATAAATTACAGATATACAGTAGGACACTGTTCTTACAAACCCTCTTACAAAAATTATGGTGCTTGCGTTCCAACTAGAATTCAGCTCTTACCTTTTTGGTTTACGAGGTGATATGTCAACAGAAGGACCAGGAGGAGGCATATCCATTGGAAACATGTCCACCCACATCTGGATACGGCCCTGGAGGATTATCAGAAACTTGAAATTGACCAAGCAGTAACGTGTTTCCATAAAATTCAACACGATGCTTAAGAGATTATTACATTAGCAACACAAGATTGGAAAATGCAGAATTAGACTGTGGCCTAAGGACAACCTAAGCAAGTGATATTAGAATGTCCCTCCATGAATATCTTCACCTTATTTCCCTTTCATATTAGGCAACTGATCCATTAACACTCATTTTTTTAGCATCTCCATCAAAGTTGAAAGTTTCTGCAATTGTTTCAAGATGTCAAAAAGGACAGAAAGTTATGATAAGTTTCCAATATGGTCAAAATTCCATTCTAAAAGAATAAACAGACTACCCTTTAGAATCCCACATCTTTCACTGATTTGCACTTAAATCCAGCCCCTCACTTTTGTATCTTGTTGATGAATTGTACCAGGTTCTGAATGGGTTTTGATTATAGTCAATTTTCAAATTAAAGGAAAAAAACCTTGCAGTCAGATGCTGCCTTTTTGTGTCCATAGAAAGACTCAAAAAACAGTGCAGCTAATTTGTTGCTTTTGAATATTAGCTAATGCAATTTTGTCAACAAATGCAGCAGCCAATTTTTTGTGCAAATAACGTGTCACAAATAATAGGCAAGCAGCTTTTAGTGATTTTGGTTGAATAGGAAGGTGAGAACTCTACCACACAGCCAAGCGAGCAGGAATACACTACAAGCATAAGTTAACAAACCTGGGCTTGAGGAAATGGATTCATTGCCACTAGGAATCAACTAATATCTTAGTGATTAATTTATATATTTGGGTGGATGTATATTTCCCAAAGAGCTGCATGTTGTTTCTCAACAAACTGTGTGGGACAAATTTATTTCCAAAATTAATTACAATACATGCTTGACCAACACCAATGAATCATCTGGAACATGAACTGATGATTAAATATGTTTCTAAGTGAAAAACAACAAGTAAGCTTTGTCATTGTACCTGTAGCCAAGAAACAGGAACATTTCACAAAGCATTGGGATATCATCCCACAATGTTCCAATTTAAAATTCTTATTCCTATCTCTGTAATTTCCTAGTCTGACAACTTGTCACCCTCTGCAGTCATCCAATTCTGACTTCTTACATATTTTCAATTTCCTTCACTCACTCCAAGCCTTTGAGTAAGCCTCTGGAGTTCCCACCTGAGGCCTCTCTGTTGCTTTACCACTCTCTCTTCCTTTATGATACAATTTAAAGCCCATCGCTTTAACCAAGCAGAATATCTCCCCATGTAGTTCGACATCAAAGTCTATTTGAGACTGCCTCAATGAAATGTTTTCCAGCATTTTACCACACTAATGGTTCAATATAAATCAACTTTGTGTTGTTAAGTAACTTAAAATTGTGCAGCTTGAAGGAACATCTAATTGTCACTGACCAAGATAATGACCCTTATTCATTTATAAATGAAGCAACCCAAAATCTCAAACAGATAGTTATCAAAACAATCAAACTATTCAGAGATATTATTGCATACCTCTGGAAAAGGCCAAACTTGAATCCAGCCCTATTGCTTCAGGGGCAGGGACACTAGTAATATATCACAAGAGACCTAACAAAATAGTGCATGTTGAGCTCGGAATGGAGTTTAGTCTATTCATGGTTGTAATACTGCCTGATAAAAAAACACAATTTTTTAGCTGAAAATGTGTTGCTGGTTAAAGCACAGCAGGTTAGGCAGCATCCAAGGAATAGGAAATTTGACATTTCGGGCATAAGCCCTTCATCAGGAATGAGGAGAGTGTGCCAAGCAGGCTAAGATAAAAGGTAGGGAGGAGGGACTTGGGGGAGGGGCGATGGAGATGTGATAGGTGGAAGGAGGTCAAGGTGAGGGTGATAGGCCGGAGTGGGGTGGGGGCGGAGAGGTCAGGAAGAGATTGCAGGTTAGGAGGGCGGTGCTGAGTTGAGGGAACCGACTGAGACAAGGTGGGGGGAGGGGAAATGAGGAAACTGGAGAAATCTGAGTTCATCCCTTGTGGTTGGAGGGGTCCCAGGCGGAAGATGAGGCGCTCCTCCTCCAGCCGTCGTGTTGTTATGTTCTGCCGGTGGAGGAGTCCAAGGACCTGCATGTCCTCGGTGGAGTGGGAGGGAGAGTTAAAGTGTTGAGCCACGGGGTGGTTGGGTTGGTTGGTCCGGGCGTCCCTGAGGTGTTCTCTGAAGCATTCCGCAAGTAAGCGGCCCGTCTCCCCAATATAGAGGAGGCCACATCGGGTGCAGCGGATGAAATAGATGATGTGTGTGGAGGTACAGGTGAACTTGTGGCGGATATGGAAGGATCCCTTGGGGCCTTGGAGGGAAGTGAGGGAGGAAGTGTTGGCGCAAGTTTTACATTTCCTGCGGTTGCAGGGGAAGGTGGCGGGAGTGGAGGTTGGGTTGGTGGGGGGTGTGGACCTGACGAGGGAGTCACGAAGGGAGTGGTCTTTGCGGAACACTGATAGGGGAGGGGAGGGAAATATATCCCTGGTGGTGGGGTCCGTTTGGAGGTGGCGGAAATGACGGCGGATGATACGTTGTATACGAGGTTGGTGGGGTGGTAGGTGAGAACCAGTGGGGTTCTGTCTTGGCGGCGGTTGGAGGAGCGGGGCTCAAGGGCGGAGGAGCGGGAAGTGGAGGAGATGCGGTGGAGGGCATCGTCGATCACGTTTGGGGGGAATCTGTGGTCCTTGAAGAAGGAGGCCATCTGGGCTGTGCGGTGTTGGAACTGGTCCTCCTGGGAGCAGATGCGGCGGAGACGAAGGAATTGGGAATATGGGATGGAGTTTTTACAGGGGCAGGGTGGGAGGAGGTGTAGTCCAGATAGCTGTGGGAGTCAGTCGGTTTATAGTAGATGTCTGTGTTGAGTCGGTCGCCTGAGATAGAAATGGAAAGGTCTAGGAAGGGGAGGGAGGAGTCTGAGACAGTCCAGGTGAATTTGAGGTCGGGATGGAAGGTGTTAGTAAAGTTGATGAACTGTTCAACCTCCTTGTGGGAGCACGAGGCAGCGCCGATACAGTCATCGATGTAGCGGAGGAAAAGGTGGGGGGTGGTGCCAGTGTAGTTGCGGAAGATGGACTGTTCCACATATCCTACGAAAAGACAGGCATAGCTGAGGCCCATGCGGGTGCCCATGGCAACTCCTTTAGTTTGGAGAAAGTGGGAGGATTGAAAAGAGAAGTTATTGAGGGTGAGGACCAGTTCAGTCATTCGAAGGAGGGTGTCAGTGGAAGGGTACTGGTTGGTGCGGCGGGAAAGGAAGAAGCGGAGGGCTTTGAGTCCTTCGTGATGGGGGATGGAGGTGTACAGGGACTGGATGTCCATCGTGAAAATAAGGCGTTGGCGTTTCCTCAACTCAGCACCGCCCTCCTAACCTGCAATCTTCTTCCTGACCTCTCCGCCCCCACCCCACTCCGGCCTATCACCCTCACCTTGACCTCCTTCCACCTATCACATCTCCATCGCCCCTCCCCCAAGTCCCTCCTCCCTACCTTTTATCTTAGCCTGCTTGGCACACTCTCCTCATTCCTGATGAAGGGCTTATGTCCGAAACGTCAAATTTCCTATTCCTTGGATGCTGCCTAACCTGCTGTGCTTTAACCAGCAACACATTTTCAACTGTGATCTCCAGCATCTGCAGACCTCATTTTTTACCCGACAATTTTTTAGCTCCCAATAATTCATGAAAGTTTTAGGAAGTTCATGCATTAAACACATATCAGGGTGTAAGAATTTGTCATTGTGGAGGTAGATTATATAAGATGAGCACGTCATGTAATGGTTGAAGCTCTCATTTCTCAGCAATTAAGAGCTTTGTCCAGCTGTCCAGTGAAATTACCTGTTCCATGCCCGGTTTGTCCAAGTGGTAGAGAGATCGTGTTTCAATGTGTTCAGGAACCAATTTATATCCAGCACCAGGAATTTCTGACCAACAATGTAACACCTTTAAAGCCAAGTGTTCATGTGAGATCACCTCCTCGCCTACATAAAACAAGAATATGCTTAGATTGTATAAAAAACAATTATTGCTACTTAGAGGTGGCTGAATTACACACAAGCTCTAAAAGAACAAGTGAGTAGAATATGTAGAGACTGTGAGGTATCCACTCCAACAGAAAAAAATTGAAACAAAACATTTCTTAAGTAGGGAAAGCTAGCTAGAAAGTGTTGGTATTCAGAGAACTCCCTTGTATATGAATCACCGAAAGTTAACATGAAGTATGTTGGAACTTAATCGTATATTAAAAATACTATATAAATACATAATGTCATCTTGATTCACTGAAACTGGATTAATGAAAGTGATGAAAGTGTGTTCCCATTGATCACTCAGGAGGATTGAAATTTTCCTTAAACTTGACGTCAAAACAGTATAGCACTAACACAGTACAAAATGGACACATGCGTAAGGATAGGTAAACACTCATGAAAGGATGACACATAAATATGTAATAGTAGGCCAATATAGATTAATGAAGGAGAATTACCAATAAGCTTTAAAAGAAGGTAATTCACATCCTACATGAAAGTATAATCTCTGCTTCACATGAGGATGACATCAAAGCTAACATGTTTTACTTATTTAAAAGAATACTATACGAGATCCTCACACTCTTTTTCGGTTATATATCTGTTCAGAGAAAATACATTGAGGTAGAGCGAACTGTGAAGATTTCCTTCCCTCAAGCACATTAGTGAACTGATAGGATTTTTACTTCATTAAACAGATTTATTCCAGATTTCAATATTAAACTTCACCATGTACCATGGTGTGATTTGAAGCCATATCTCCAGAATATTAACCTGAGGTTCTAGATTACTAGTCCAGTGAAATTATCACTATGCCATTTACCACTATCACTCCTTTACTCCTTAACCTGCAGAATTTTGAATATATAGTGGTTTATTATAAAAATTATTATAAAATCATACTATGAAATCATGAGGGGCATGGATAGGGTGAATAGTTATGGTGGGGGATGTCCAAAACTAGACAGCATAGGTTTAAGATGAGAGGGGAAAGATTTAAAAAGGACTGACGGGAACATTTTTCACACAGAGGATGGTGCATATATGGAACGAGCTGCCAGAAGAAGTGGTGGAGGCTGGTACAATTACAACATTTAAAAGGCACTTGGACGGGTATATGAATAGGAAGGGTTTAGAGGAATACGAGCCAAATGCTAGCAAAAGGGACTAGATCAGACTGGGATGTCTGGTCTCAGCGGACACGTTGGATTGAAGGGTGTGTTTCTGTGTTGTATGACTACATGACTTGATGTTTCACAGACATATCAGTTTAATAATAACTGTGATAGGTTTGTTAAAAAAAACTTTGACTCCTTTGTGTATGAAGGCACTAATTTGCAGTCAAGAATCCCATAATTAGCTTTGTAATTATGGTGAATCTGCTGGAGGGATCGGGAAAAAGTGCAGAACAGCTTAAAAGTGAGATTTCCACATTCAACATCAATCTCAAAACCTGTGATGCAACCACCAATTATAATGTTGAGAAGGGAAAATGTTACAATTCCGAAGTTGTTGTAATATCTCTGTATTCCAGGTTTTTATTAACATAAATATTGATATTCACCGTCTTCCATAAAGATGGTTTTTCCCGTAAAGATTTTGTGTTCCACCTCTATCTCTCCCGATCTGAAGTAGGGTCCACGGAGATGGTTTTCCTTACACATTCTGCTTAAGATTTCGGTTGGTTTCATTGCATCACGCCAGGCATTGTAACCTTCTCTGCAATTATTATAGATTGTAATTAAAATATCCTTAGACATGTTTTTTTTTGTCAGCCTGATTAAATTATGTTAGCTTTGAAATCTACTGGTAGTTGGGAGCTCAAAACAAACAAGAGTAAAAATAAGGGACATCTTCCTCAGTGGAAAAGCATTCTAAATATTAATAAACTACAGACAAGAAATTTCTCCTCCATCCTAAATGAGAGACCCCTTATTATTTATTTTTATTACTTCATGGAATGTGGACATCATTGGTTCAAGGGCAGCTAGAGATAGGCAAGGAATGATGAGCCAGCCAGCAATGCCCACACCCCATGAACGAATAAACAAAACTTGTGACATCTATTCCTAAATTCCCTTCATGAGAGGAAGAAGTCTCTTAGTATCTAATCCGTCAAGTTCCCTCAGGACCAACAGTCAAAATACACAGGGCTGGCAGGTACATGTGCCCCTGAAAAGCCCAAAAATGCCTGTGAAAATTCAGTCGCTGAGGTGACCAATCAGACAAAACATGTCATAGTATGTGGGCGAGGTAAAGTCAGTGAGGAACTGTTTCCCCAAACACAAATTCTGTTCAGTTCCATCACTGACAAATTCCCTCTCTCCCAAGCTTGCTGCTCTTCCAGATACAGAAACAGTGAAAAGCAGTAAGACTGGGAAATGTGACTAGTGGAACTGAACTCCACTCAGGCCGATCTAGGTTGCAACCAGCTTGGGTTACTGTGTTTCAGTGCCAGTTGAGAGGTGTGGAGACAGGAGGAGTGGGGAAAGCAGCACTGAGATTGATCTACTAATGATTGGGTGGGTATCATGTCCTTTATGCATCATGTAATCTTATCCATTATTGACCAAGTTTAATGGAGTTGAGAATAATATTATTAATAATCATGCTTAATATTCAACATGCTGAGAGGTGATGTCATTTTCTGTAGTGGGTAGCTGAGAGCTTACATATTTTTAATGTGTAAAAACAAATAATAACTTGAAAATTCTCTGGATAACAGTGAATACCCTGTATTCAACTTCCATGAGCTTTTCAGAAAGCAAATTGTATTTTTTCCAGTAAGGAAGAATTACTCCTGGAAAATCAATATTAATGTTGCACCACTGTTAAATCAGGTATGCATTTAGCTATTCCTTTTTGTGAATATGTAAAAATTATGAACACTAAAGATTTATTTATAATAAATACATTTTAAAAGTCCTCTTGTAAGTTCCAAATTAGATTTGACCAAAAACATATGTGTGTATACAATCTTTAATATTTGTACAATCTATCTAAGGAAGGAACCCAAAAATAAGCCACAATGCATATGATAATATTACTACACGAGCCCATTACCTAATAAAGGAATTAATGAGCATGAAAAGGAGCCCCAAAAATCAAAAAATGTCAGTCAGGAAGATCTCAAATAGCCCTAAAAAAACTGACTCTCGCTCACAATATTACATGTTCCAATATGATCATTCCTTATTCATTTAAGTTCCAATGAATATAGGCCAAACCTGCTCATCTTTTCCACAAAAACCAATCTCTTCATTCCAGGAAACAGCCTTGTGACCATTTTCTGATCCCTCTAATTAATCCTCAGTGGATCTGTCTAAAATAGCCAAAACTGTACACAGTTCTCCAAATAGTAACTGACAAATGGCTGGTACAATTGTAGCAAGACCTCACATTTTTATACTCCAACTTCCTTATAATAAAGTTCAACATTCCATTTTCCTTCCTAGTTACTTGCTGAAACAGCGTACTAACATAGGGGATTCACTTACGAGAACACCAGGTGCCTTTATACTTCAGCATTCTGTGGTCTCTGTCCATGTAAATGATATTCTGACTTTCTATTCTTCCTGCCAAACTGAATAATCTCATACACTATACTTCTCTGCCATATTTTGTCCACTCACTGAACACATCAATGTTTCTTTGTAGATTATTTGTATCTGCCTCACAATGTGCCTTCCTACTTGTCTTTGTATCATAAGGAGATTTGACTACAATACTCTTTGTTTCTTTGTCCAGATCATTAATATAGATTGTAAATTGTCAAGGTCACCTCATTTCGCTAGTTCTGGTTTGTCAACCTGAAAATGATCAAATGATTCGCTGTTTCTTGTTAGTTTGTCAACTATCTATTTGTACTAACATTTCACTCACTTCACCATGAGTTACTGCCGTGTGCAATAACTCTGATGTGAAACTGTACCACATTCCTTTTGGAAATGCAAATACATTACATCTAATAGCCCCACATCCACCCTGTTTGTTACATCTTCAAAGAACTCTGACACATTTGCACACTTGCTAAACATGAGTTTGGACTCACATATAGCCCAAATGTGTTCAGGATGATAGACTCCCTGTCCTAATTGCCATAAATGCATACTTTGACGGTCACCATTATGTTTTATTTTCCATATTTGTTTGATATACTGAATTTAAATTCCCATTCTGCCACATTGAGATTTGAACTTATCATTATCTTATCAAGAACTATATCATTATTCCCAGCACTACTAGTTCAGTAACATAATAATTAACCCATAACTTGCTGGAACGTGTATCCATTGAGCCAAATAAAGTCTTTCTATAATTCAGTATTAGCAGTCCAGTGAGATCAATTTCTACAATTTCCCTCTCTAAGGCAGCTTAAAGAGAACCTGCATCATAAATCTGTTTCCTTCTAAAGAGATTTTTCACCATTGTATTCCCAATAGTTTGCAAGTTAGTGGGTGATTTTACACCATATAATTAAATAGCAAGCCAGAGATCACAAAGTCATTTGGCTCTACAGAAGAGAAACAATTGGTTATTAGCTTGAGGGATATCACTGCACATCAAATATGAGGCAAGACAAGAGGCAACTTCCATGAACTATCACAGCCACACTGGCATCGTTCTTCATTAATGCTAGGCATTCAGCCAACTGAGCAAACTACTACTTCTCTCTCAGTCGTGTGCAGTATTACAGGCACATCTGCCCTTTCTGTCCAGTAGATTGAGATGTAACCCATCCTTACATTTCATATTCATACGGTAGTCCGCAGGTAGCTCTGTACTTGCTGTAAAAGCGGTTCTCCAGATCAATTTTAGTTGATCCAATCAAATCATCTGTTCCAACCAAATCAAAATCATAGATTGTTATCGTGAGCAGAGATTCCATTGGGAATGTCGCCTCAATCTCATAAGATCTGTCAGACGAAGGAAAGGATTATTGTACAAGAGGTAATTTTTTTCCTAATAACAGATGAAGACTGAATAATTTTAACATAAAGCCTAAGAAATTAGAGCTCCAGATTTTGCAAAATTGATGTGATAAAATTATACTTTTGTTTTGACTTTTTAATGAAATATTGAATTTTCAAGGACTCTATCTCAAGTAGATTTAATTGGAATAAATAAAACGGCGCCATTGCAAATTTTGAAAGTTTTATTTTTAAGATAAGAGGCAAGTAAAACAAATATTCATAGCAAAGAACCTATGGATCCCCCCAGAGTTCAAAGAACATTCTTGGAGTCAAATAATTCTAACTCAGTGTCTAGTGCAAGGATCACACAGAGTTGTAGAATTGTGTAGCTCTTGAAATACAATTACAGTAAAAATGAATGGATCATATTAGAAATTGACTGTTTTAATTCAAAGGCATTTCAACGTACCATCTGACTTAATGTAAGAGCTGACTTTTTGCAGCATGTGCAGAATCTACTTTTAAATTTCTTCTTAAAAATCAGCTTTGAAACCAAAGCGTTCTTCTACAATATATTTCCTTTATTAATTAAAGCAAATTTGGAGTCTCATTAACATCCTTCTCAGTCAACAACAAGCTGAAGAGCTGGGAGTTTGTAAGTGCACATATTTGAATGCACAAGCACAGGGAATGGCAGAGTAACAGTGTCCTTTTCTCATTTATTCATTTGTGGGATATGGGCATTGCTGGCTGGCCAGCATTTATTGCCTGTCCCTAGTTACTCTGCTGAGTGTTCAGATGCTATCGGGCCTGGGCCACCCAGCAGGCTCAAAGTGGGCTGCAATTTTTCAGAGCTGGTGGCCCCACTGGAAGGGGTCGAGACAGCTCATCTCTACAGCTTTGGGAAGCCACAACCTGGTTTTATAGCTTTCAGGTTCTTATTTGTGTAAAGGCATGGCTTCCTGTTCTAACTGGGAGGATGTGCCACCTTCAAGAGACACCAGCTCCCACTCAGATAACCCACAGTTCACCATTTCCAGCACTGCTCCTACCTTGACACCACCACATCAGATAAAATAACAGCAGATAAAATACCAGCGGTAGCAGGAGGAAGTCCTTAAGCAGCCAGGCAATAACTCACCTCTTGACTCCCCAAAGCCTGTCCACCATCTACAAGGTCCAGATTGGAGTGGTGCTGGAAAAGCACAGCAGGTCAGACAGCATCTGTGGAGCAGGAAAATCGATGTTTCAGGCAAAAGCCCTTCATTAGGAATGTTGATTTTCCTGCTCCACAGATGCTGCCTGATCTGCTGTGCTTTTCCAGCACCATTCTAATTTGGACTCTGATCTCCAGCATCTGCAGTCCTCACTTTCACCACCATCTACAAGGCACAAGTCAGGAGTGTGATGTAGTACTCTCCACTTGTCTGGATGAGTGCAGCTCCAACAACACTTAAAAAGCTTGACACCATCCAGGACAAAGCAGCCCTCTTGACTGGCATTGCATCCCCAAGTATCTACTTTCTCCAAAACCGACGCTCAGACGCAGCAGTGTGTACTGTCTAGAAGATGCACTGCCGAAATTCACCAAAGATTCTCGGACAGCACCTTCCAAACCCACAACAATTTCCAATTCAATCTAAAAAACCATGTATTGGATATTTCATAGCCTCAACTGATTTATGCATCAGCATAAAACCATCATCAGTAAAATACCAGAAAAGGTTGGGTAGGCTATAACCTCCTGAACCCCATCTTCATACCCAATTTCACATTTTTGCCTCCTCATTCTCTCCTCCAAACTGGCTATAAGATCCATGTGAAATTATAACAGCAAAATTCAACATTTCACTGTCATTTACACTCATTTGTGAGTTGTAATACTAAACCTGCTTTGGTGTAGTTATCTCATGTATGGCTCAGCGTACAAAGCTGTCTTAAACCTCTAGTCTGCACCTTATCCAATTATTTATAACATTGGAACATTTACAGACTAGATCAGACATTAACACACATGTGAGCAGTCATCTTCTGACCTTCCAAACAGCGGATTAAGTTGTTTGGGGATGTAATTATCACGATCCTTAATTTCAGTCTTTCCAAGTTGCAGAACAATGTAAGGATCAGCCTTTCCATCAGGGTCAGCAGGGTAGAGATTACTTGCCTGATACAGGATGAAGAAATAAAAGAAACACTTGATTACTGAGATATTTATATATCGATATGTTTATTTTAATATGTAACTTTGTACTAATGATGTAGAATGATGACTTCTCCAGGCCAGGAGCTGCAAAAGAAGTGGTTAGATTGTAAGTTTGCTCGCTGAGCTGATGGATGTGTCCTCAGACGTTTTATCACCATGTTAGGTAACATCATCAGTGAGCCTCCCCTGAAACGCTGGTGTTCTGTCTCACTTTTTATTTATGTATCTTGGTCTGTTGTGGTTGGTGATATCACTTCTGGTTCTTTTTCTGAGTGGACCAAATCAATACGTTTGTTAATGGAGTACTGGTTTGAATGCCAGGCTTCTAGGAATTCCTGTGCGTGTCTTTGTTTAGCCTGTCCCAGGATAGATGTATTGTCCCAGTCGAACTGGTGTCCCTCTTCGTCTGTGTGTATAGATACCAGTGATAGTTGGTCACGTATTTTCATGGTTACTTTGTACTCATGTATCCTGGTGGCTAGTTTCCTGCCCTTCTGTCCTGTAATGTTTGTTGCAGTCCTTGCAAGGTTTCTCATTCTGCTGGTTGTTTGTACAGGGTCCTTTAGATTCATCCGGAGCTGTTTCAGTGTGGTTGAAGGTTTGGGCTACCATGATGCCTCAGGGTCAGAGTAGTCTGGTCGTCATCTCTGAGATGTCTAATGTATGGCAGGGTGGCTAGAGTCACTGGGTGGGTTGTGTCTTCTTGTTTAGGTCTGTTGTGTACAAATCAGCTGACTACACTTCTTGGGTACCTGTTGTTCTTGAATACGTTGTTATAGGTGTTTTTCCTTGGCTTTTTGTAGTTCCTGTGTGCTGCAGTGTGTTGTGATTCATTTAAATAATGTCCTGATGCAGCTCAGTTTATGGATGTTGGGATGATTGCTGCTGTAGTTGAGTATCTGGTCAGTGTGTGTAGCTTTCATGTAGACGCTGGTCTGCAGCTCTCCATTGGCTTTTCATCCTACGGTGACATCTAGGAAGGGGAGTTTGTTATTGTTCTCTTCCTCTTTGGTGAACTTTATATCGGCAAGGATGTTGTTTGTGTGTTTGTGGGTTTCTTCTAATTTGTTGCGTTTTGTGATGACAAAGGTGTCATCCACATAGCGGACCCAAAGCTTGGGTTGGATCGTGGGAATGGCTGTTTATTCTAACTGCTTCTGTGAAGAGTCCTGATACTGGTGATTCCACTGGCAACCCATTGATTTGTTTGTCGATCTTGTTGTTGAAGGTGAAGTGGGTTGTGAGCCATAGGTCTACTATTTTGAGGAGTTGGTGCTGTCAAGTGTTTGTGTCCTTGGTACGTCTAGTAGTGTGGCCAGTGTTTCTTTGGCTTGATCACAAATACCACCCTGCTATATATTAAAGGAATCTCAGAGATGATGACCAGTCTACTCCGGATCTTCAGCAGCATGGTAGCTCATAAATCAACTACCACACCGAAACAGCTCCTGATGAATCTAAATAACTCTGTACCAACAACTAGCAGATTGAGCATCATACAAAATACCCTGCAAAGACTGCAAAAAACATTACATTGCACAGACGGGGAGGAAACTAGCCACCAGGATATATGAGTATCAACTAGCCACCAAAAGGCATGACCAACTATCACTAGAATCCATACGCACAGATGAATAGGTACACCAGTTCGACTGGGACAATAAATCCATCATGGGATAAGCTAAACAAAGACACACATGGGAATTCCTAGAGGCCTGGCATTCAAACCGGAACTCCATTAACAAACATATCGATTTGGATTCCTCAGAAAAAGAACCGGAAGAAATATCATCAACCACAAAGGACCAAGACAGACAAATAGCAAGCAGGACAGAATACCAGCACTTCATTGGAGGCTCACCGATGATGTTACCTAGCATAGTGATGAAACGTCTAAAACCAAATCTACCAGCACAGCAAGCAAACTTACTACCTGATCCATAATCTGAGCTACAAATCTTCTCCAAAACCGCAAGAGAGGTGATTACTTGACTAAAGTATGAATGAATAGATTAGTTAAAATATAAAAAACACATATTGATCTGTTTTACCATGTTAATCTGGGGGTCTACAGAAATAAAGAAAACGGTCTTTGTAACTGGTGCAATTCTCAATCAGACCTGGGAACAAGTATGAGATAGCCTTTTAGGTGTGGACCTCAGCTGTTCCTAATATTAACATGTTTTATGTTTTTATTGCACTTTTTTTTCAAATAATTTTCAAATAAAAAGCTGAAGAATTAGGATTAATATTCAAAGCTGAGTGAAATGTCAATGGCACTTACTGCGACAATATAGATTCTAATTAAAACTTTGACAGGGGTGTTTGATGGCATGCCATGTAAAATTTTACATTGTCCATCTGTATCATAATCGTTAATACATTTCCACACCTGGAATGATCCCTGAAAATAGAAAAGAGAAAGAAATGCTGTTGAGAATATAAGAACATCAGAGTTAAGAGTAGACGTTGGCAGTTCAGCGCATTGAATCTACTCCATCCTTTATACAATCATGGCTGATCTCATCTTGGGCTCAAGATAGCTCTTTAACCCATTTAAAAATCTATCAGTCAATCTCCTCCTTCAGCCTATTCCATGTTCCAATGTCCCATGCACTCTGGGTAGTCAATTCCACAATTTCATGACCATTTGAGTGAAGTGATTCCTCCTCAACTCTAATGCATATTATTTAAATGGGCATAAAATAAAAAAATCACACAACACCAGGTTATAGACCAACAGGCTTATTTGGAAGCACTAGCTTTCGGAATGCTGCTCCTTCATCAGGTAGTTCCGAAACTTTTAACTTTGTCCACTCCAGTCCAACACTGGCTCCTCCACATCATAAATTGCAATAGAAATGGAATGCTGATCTGCAGCAGAAATGGAGCTCCCAATAGCCCAGCATTTTGTCTTCCATTTAGCATTGTATTTCTGCAGCTGTTCAATCCTTCACCTCCACATTTACACTCTATCAACTCCTCGATTATAATCCTCATGTTCAATTCTCTCTATATCATTGGCCCTGCAATCCATGAGTACTCTTGAGTTTCCGCAAAAACCCAGTGTAGCTGCTTGAAAAATTAGCACAATTAAAGCAAAATACTTTTATCTGAAAGAAGAAAAGTCTCAGGAATACCTTTAAAATGAGCTATCGTGAATGCAGTGCCTGGCTGGTACCAATATAGACGGGCTGTGACTCCACAAAACAACGTGGCAATTATCTGACATACATTTGGCAGTTGAGAGTATGAGTCTAAAAGCATAGCGCTGGAAAAGCACAGTAGGTCAGGTAGCATCCGAGGAGCACGAGAGTCAAAATTTCGGGCATAAGCCTTTCATCGGGAATGTGGGGGGAGGAGGGGGTGAGTGAGGAAGGAGGTTGAGAGATAAACAGGAGGGTGGGATGGGTGTGGGGGTGAGGTAGATGGGAAGGCAATAGGTGGATGCAGGTGGGGGGTGATGTTGATAGGTCAGTAGGGAGGGTGGAGCAGATAGGTGGGAAGGAAGATGGACAGGTAGGACAGGTCAAGAGGGCGGTGCCAGGTTGGAGAGTTGGATCTGGGATGGGGAGGTGGAGCATGGGGTGATTAGAAAACTAGTGAAGTCGATATTAATGACATGTGGTTGAAAGGTCCCAAGTTAGAAGATGAGGCATTCTTCCTCCAGGTGTCGGGTGGCTTGGATTTGGTGGTGGAGGAGGCCAAGGACTTGCATGTCCTTGGCAGAGTGGGAGGGGGAGTTGAAGTGGCTGGCAACAGGGTGGTGGGGTTGTTGGGTGCATGCGTCCCAGCGATGTTCTCTGAAACATTCCGCTATTTGGCGTCCTGTCTCCCCAATTTGGAAGAGAGCACATTGAGAGCAACGGACACAGTAGGCGAGGTGTTTGGATGTGCAGGAAAATCTCTGCTGGATATGAAAAGATTCTTTGGGGCCTAGGATGGATGTGAGGGGGAAGGTGTAGATTCAGGTTTTACACCTTTTGCAGTGGCAAGGGAAGGTGTTGGATGTGGAGGGTGGGCTGATGGGGTCGTGGACCTAAAGAGGGAGTCACAGAGGGAATGCATTCTGCGGAACACAGTTAGGTGTGGAGAGGGAAATATATAACTAGTGATGGGTCTGATTGTAAGCAGCAGAAATGGTGGAGGATAATGTGTTGTATCCGGAGATTAGTGGGGTGGAAGATGAGGACTAGGGGGGTTCTATCCTTGTTGCAGTTGGAGGGGTGAGGTTCAAGGGTGGAGGTGCGGGAAGTAGAAGAGATGCGCTGGCAGGCATTGTTGACCACATGGGAGGGGAAATTGTAGTTTCAAATATGAGGCCATCTGGGATGTCTTGGAGTGGAATTGCTCCTCCTGGGAATAGATACAGCAGAGGCGGAGGAATTGAGAGCGAGAGATTGCATTTTTACAGGAGAAGGGGTGGGAGGAGGTGCAGCTCAGGTAGCTGTGGGAGTTGGTGAGTTTGAAGTAGATATCCGTGTTGAGTTGGTCGCCGGAAGTGGAGATGGAGAGTTCCAGGAAGGAGAGGGCAGTGTCCAAGATGGTCCAGGTGAACTTAAGGTCAGGGTAGGAGGAGTTAGTGAATTTGATGAACTGTTCCACCTCCTCGATGGAGCATGATCCAGTCAGCAAAGTAGCAGAGGAAAAAGGTGGGAATTGGTGCCTGTGTAACTGCAAAGATGAACTATTCCCCATATCCTACGAAGAGACAGGCATAGCTGGGATCCATGCGGGTGCCCATGGCTACCCCTTTGGTCTGAAGGAGTCTGATTCCACAGAGCAGCAAGTCTTATGAAATTAAACTTCATGATGCCTTAATCAAATTAGATTTTATTTTATTCACTCGTGGGACATGGGTGTCGCTGGCTGAGTCAGGATTTATTGCCCATCGCTAGTTGACCTTGAGAAGGTGATCAAAAGTTGGTCGTCGGAGGTAGATGTGGATGATGTCACGCTTCTTGAGTGTTGTTGGTACTACACTCACCCAAGCAAGTGGGGAATATTCCATGACACTCCTAAGTTGTGTCTTGCAGATGGTGGACAGGCTTTGAGAAGTCATGAGGTAAATTGCTCACCGCAATGACTCTGCCCTGCTCTTATAGCCATTGTGTTTCAATGGAGAGTCCAGTTGTGTTTCTGGCTAGTGGTAACCACCAAGATGTTGGTAATGGGGAATTCATGATGGTAACACCATTGAAAGTCAAGGGGCAGTGGTTAGATTGTCTCCTATTAGAGTTGGTGATTGCCTAGTAATTGTGTGGCACAAATGTTCCTGATGATTAATGGTGATCTTTAGATTTCATAGTATTTGTAAATAAAATAATATAGTCTTTTTATAACTACTGTAAGTGATGCTCAATTCCTACAACATTTCTCTGTTATATCTTGCTGTTAAAAAACAGTATATCATCCACCTCAGTGTAACTCAATGATTAACCCCAGAGGCTGCAGGGTCCCCAAACAAAGATAAGTTGTTCTTCAAGCTTGCGTGGTTTCCGTATTTGTTATTTAATATCTCTGCTGAACAAAAATGTATCTATTTAGATTTAAAATTAACAACTTTGAGCTACAGGGAGAGGCTGAACAGGCTGGGGCTGTTTTCCCTGGAGCGTCGGAGGCTGAGGGGTGACCTCATAGAGGTTTACAAAATTATTAGGGGCATGGATAGGGTAAATAGACAAAGTCTTTTCCCTGGGGTGGGGGTGTCCAGAATTGGAGGACATAGGTTTAGGGTGAGAGGGGAAAGATATAAAAGAGACCTAAAGGGCAACCTTTTCACACAGGGGGTGGTATGTGTATGGAATGAGCTGCTAAGGAAGTGGTGGAGCCTGGTACAATTGCAACATTTAAGAGACATTTGGATGGGTATATGAATAGGAAGGGTTTGGAGGGATGGCAGGTGGGACTAGTTTGGGTTGGGATATCTGATCAGCATGGACAGGTTGGACAGAAGGGTCTGTTTCCATGCTGTACATCTCTATGACTCTATGACTCTAAGTAAAGTTATGGGAGAGCTGCTATCACTGAACATTTATAAAAGTGTTTCACTTGTAACTTAATACACTACATGGTTCAATGCAGAGCCAATCCTCTAAGAAGTCCTATCTTCAGTTGAGTCATTGATAGAGTCATGGAGGTGTACAGCACAGAAACAGACCCTTTGTTCCACCTTGTCCATGCTGACCAGATATCCTAAATTAATTTAGTCCCATTTGTCAGGAATTGGCCCATATCCCTCTAAACCCCTTCTATTCATATACCCATCCAGATGCCTTTTAAATGTAATTGTACCAGTCTCCACCACTTCCTCTGACAGCACGTTCCATACACGTACCACCCTCTGCATGAAAAAAAAATGTATGCCCTTTAGTTTTGGACTTCCCTTCCTTGGGTCTTAGATTTCAGCAAAATTCTGTTGGAGTACTATTCTTTAGGGCTGAATTTTCACTCCAATATGGGGACAAGATTGGAAGTAGGCAGGCAGCTAAGATCACAACACCAGTAGGAGTGAGCTGTGTTGGTATCATCCCATCCCTGCGCTACTTTCCCAGTCAGGGTTGGCGGGAAGCTAGTTGAATTACTTTGAAGGGCAATTATTGGAGACTGACAGGAATTTTCCATTTGTCTTCCCATAGGTCCATGAGACAGCTACTCCCTCAGGCAGCTTTGCCACAATGATGTGCCCCAGCCATTTTTCAACACAAATTAATTGAAGGTGCTCATAAAGTGCCTCAGGATGGTGGCACTCCCTATCTGTTAGCTGGAGCAGCAGGTTGGAGCTTCTTTCAAGATAAATTGCATTCTACTAGCCCTCCTACTTTGAGAGTCTGGCAGTCTCCACACTGGAGAGTGCCGTCTCTGCCTATGCAGCCGTAATCACTGCCAGTTTTCTGAGTTTCTGCTTTAGTAGTGTTAACATCAGAGACTAATATCTATATTTGGCTGACATTAATATAGACAGTAACAACTAAAGCAGACATGACTAGCTAAGATGGTTGCCTTGGTGACAACTTGTAAATAGAAATGATCTAAACTTGAATTTTTCCAGTGATAGGCCTGGGACTATTTTCTTGGCAGCTTGTTCCACTGTGGGATTGCCATTGGGAAATAGGGTTTGTTGAAAAGAAATGCTTTTAGTAGTTTGCGTGGAAGACTATTGCATGTTTGGCATTGGCAGAGAGCACCAGGTACTTGATACTGTTGGTTACCACTAGTCCAATCCATACTTTGTCAGTCTATCTTCCAATCCACTTCTGAAAATGGGGTCACTGCTCCCAACACATTACAGGGTTGCGAGATTCCCATTTCACCCCATCACTGGGGTCTCAACCTAAAACTCAATCTTGCCAATGGTCTCAAAAATATGGGCTAGTGAGAGAGGTAAAAAACATAGAGATCTCTTGTTCCCAAAGCGATCTGTGTGATTACAGTCAAATCCCCATCTGCTAATGAATATTATGCATTATCAGTGAGGCCAGCTGTGATGGCAGATACACATGGACTGAGGACTGAACCTGTATGGTCTCCAAACAGTCTCTCCTGCCTACTTAGCGTACATGCTGTAAGAATTGTCTCTCTCTGCAATCTCAACATGACCTTACTATGTTATACACTGATACTTGAAGCACTTCTGGTGATGATGTTCAGCCCATGATCTAATAGCTTGCTATAGTGCAGACATGGAGAATGATCGAATGTGGAAAGTAATGGAAGGCCATTAATAACTCTGGGACAGAGAATTGACAAGACAAAGTATTTTTCTCAGAAGCAGAGAATAGATCCCTGACATTAAATTGGGAGGAAGAGGACACTTATTTTGATCACAACATGGAAAAAAACTAGATTCACTTCTCTTCCTCCTCCCCAAAATGCACACAGTTCTCTGTGTCTGATCATGTTGCATGAATCTCTGTACCTTAAAATCCATTACAAATTTTAAAAAATAAATGATTAAAACACACCTTAAATTTTCCAACAATTCTTTCATCATCTAGACTGGTGTCATCTTCATTTGCTTTACCACGAAAGAGATCAAATGTTTGCACCCAATCACTAAAGTGATCAAATTCTTCTTCTAATTCTTTATCATATACCTGATGGAAACAATTCATAAAAATGATAACTTCTGTTCCAATGATACAACCTCATTAATGTAATCTATACTTGGTAAATAGGATGCTTCAGGAGAACTAGCCAGAGATGCGACCTCGAAATGAGCAGCAAAATATTAGGGAAGATTTGCAGACAGTGTTTATAAGATCATGCCCAATTTGAATTCTACAATTTGCAGTCATACACCTGGGATACAACTTAATATTTCATTGAAAGTCAATCAAGTTATTTTAACCATATATATCTGATTGATAAGGCCCCTACTAGAATAATGCCTGTAACTTTGACTATCACTTCTATGGAAAGGGCATTGAGGAAATAGAGAAATTTCAGAGCGATGTGTCAAGTAAGATTCTGGAGGTTGAAGCATAGGCTATGAAGAATTTGTGTCTCCATAAATAAGTGCATTTACTGCATTGCTTGTGCCGGACTACTCTCTCCCAATCCAACAAACATGACTCTTCACAGGCTCTATAATCATCAAAATCACAACCTCAGAGCTATGGTCTCTCACCCAGCCAAAACTCACCTTCCACGATCTGCACCTGACCTCTACAATCTCTAACAGCACCCTCCAAACCCTACCCCACCAACCACAATTACCATCAGTCTATGATTCCCATCAAGATATCCTAATTTTACCAACTACCTTTGCCCCACCCACTCCCCCAAACCCCCTGGCCTCTATCTACTCTACCCATATCGCAATCACCACCACCCCCAATCTTTACTATTTTCCTCCTAACCTCCATTCTCCTCCAAATCTCTGCCCTCCCCTTCATCCACACCAAATTGTGAAATATTCACCCATTACTGTTCAGTCCCTCCCTCCTCTCCTCTGCCATGTCCCTGTGTCACAGGATTTCAAACCCAGCAGGTGCTCAGCCTAAAGGGAAACCTGCAGAATAATTTCAAAATGTGTCCTATTGTTAATTTCATCACTTTGATGTTTCCTATTTGCAAATACTCTCCCCCATATTGCTGTCCCCAACTTTCCCCACCGCTCTCTCCACATCCCTGAAGAAATATCAGAACCAAAATATAACATTGCTTGGACCAATGCAGTGTGACTCAGAGAATGCAAATCAAAAAGGAATAGATTTCTGCAATGGTAAAATTGGACATCATGATATTTTACTGTTGGTGTTTTGCATTGTAAGTTTAACATATGATTTGTCTTCCTCTTCAGGAATTTGAATGGGCAGAATCAGGCTATACTAAGGATAAGTAGACATGGTCTTAAGAATAGAGTTAATGGATGTATTTCTATACTGAACCATGTGGGCCATACAGTTTATAACTTTACCTCAAAAGTTGCAATGTCAAGCTTTTGCGATGTTGTTCTTTCAACCATTCTAACTCTTTTTCTCTTCTCATCATCTTCATCATCTGAAGTGATGGCATCAAGCATTAAAAACAAAGGCAAGGAAATTTACATAAGCAGTCTCTATGCTCAGAATCAAATTATGCAGCACCGCAAAGAGTGAACTAAGAAACAGCATTTAGTACTTGACTTTTTAAAGACCGAAATTATAAGAATATATCATAATTAAAAGCAACTATAAATATCTGAGATATTAGTTAAACTATTTCCATTTTCACACATAGCATTTAAGATATTCAATTTAAAAACTAAGCAGGCATTCCATCTGCCTGTTTATGAAGACAGGTCATAGAGTCATTGAGATATACAGCATAGGAACAGACCCTTCGGTCCAACTTGTCCATGCTAACCAGATATTCTAAATTAATCTAGTTACATTTGCCAGCATTTGGCCCATATTCTTTTAGCTCTCATTCCCCATTCCCCTCCACATTCCTGATGAAGGTCTTATGCCCTATACACCAGCTCTCTTTCTCCTCGGATGCTGCCTGACCTGCTGTGCTTTTCCAGTGCCACCCTTTTTGACTTTTCCTATTCTCGTCCCCATCCAGATGCCTTTTAAATGCTGTTATTGTACAAACCTCCACCACTTTCTCTGGCATCTCATTCCACACATGCTCCACCCTCTGCATGAAAAAGTTGTCCCTTAGGTCCCTTTTAAATCTTTCCCCTCTCACCTTTAATCTATGCCTTTTAGTTTTGGTCTCTGCTACCATGGGGAAAAGACCTTGACTATTTACCCTATGCATGTCCTTCATGATTTTATAAACTTCTTTAGGTCGCGCTCCACCTCCGACACTCCAGGGAACAAAACCCCAGCTTATTCAGCATCTCCATATAGCTCAAATCCTCCAACCCTGGCAACATCCTTGTAAATTTTTCTGAATCCTTTCAAGTTTCACAACATCTTTCCTATAGCAGGGAGACCAGATTAGATGTAGTATTCCAAATGTGGCCTAGTCCATGTCGTGCACAGCTGCAACATGACCCCCAACTCCTATACTCAATGCATTGACCAATAAAAGTAAACATACCAAACATCTTCTTCACCATCTTGGTTTTGCTGCAATTTGCCAACACAGAAGGTTTTACCAAGTTTTATATTTTGAAATTCTGTGTATAACCTAGCAATTTCTAAAGGGCTCTGCAGGAAGAGGAGGAAAGTGAGACTAATTGGAAAACCTTTTGGAAGAGCTTGCATAGAGACAATGGGCAGAATGGTTCCTTTCTCAGCTGTGAATATCAGTTTGAGTAGAATGTGAACTCATGAAACAGCCAGACAGATACAACATATTTCCAGTCTAATCATTCCAATAACAATTAATTTGGGATTTATTTTCTGAATGGATCACTCAGACAACAACAATCACCGCTGGAGTGAGGTGTAACTTCTGTATTTAGAATTGAACTTAATTCTTTATGCTTACTCCTAGCTACTGAAGCAGTGGCCCAACACTCATTCCATCACAATTAACATTAATAAGATCAGAACTAGATATGTGAGAGAGTTCACCCAGAAACTCCTGGTTGCTATGGCAACATGGATTTTTTTTTGCCAGTTGTAGTCTGAAACTATGAATTGTGCCGAAGGAGACCCAACATTCTATCGCATGGCTGATCAGGAATCTCTCTTATTCCCTCTATCTGTGTTGACAAGTGGATGGAAGCAACTACAGGTTGACACACAACCACCTCTTTGGCCTTGTTTTGAATGCATGTTCCTCGGCCGTTAAGTCCTAGAGTGACACTTACTAATATGACTGACAGTGTACTAAATATATTATAGTTACAATCTCTTCCTTAGAACCAAAGACATTGAGCAATTATTTTAAATTTATTTTTAATCAACCTATTCAGACATGGTTTGACACACCTCCATGGTAAGTTGGATTGGAACCTCTACCTTCTCGCCCAGTGGTTGGCATACTACTGCTTCATTATGAGATCCTGAGCATTTATTTTATGTAACCATACCCCAGATATTATGGAGTAAATTTTATGAGGGTCTGTGGCCAATGCAGTTTAAAGGATCAGGCACAGAGTCCCACAGTCCCTTTGGGGCATTTCCACTGTTCTGATGATAAAAACAAATAACCAGGAAATCAAATGCAGCAAATCAGGCACATTGTTCTCAGCAGCCAATTTTGAGGGGAACATGCTTCTACCAGTGATGAAAGTCCTTCAGTTATGTATATCATACAATCATTTGTTTTGCCTTTTGTTAGACAACTGGGTGCTTTAATAAAGCTTACTAATAGCATTAGATAATTTGAACATTGAATTATATTGAAGAAGATTGTCCATCAATAACACATTTTATTTCTTTGCAGGGTTCACTTACCATTTTTGTATCCTTCAACATGCAGATTGCTACTTGTATCTTTCAGTTTTGCCTTATTAGAAACAGAACATTAGTGAGTAGACAAGCACTAAACTTGCAAATGTTGTAAATGATAAGTGTGGTAGCTTTACTAGTAAAGGTTATTGTCAAGTTAATGTGAGCATTCTAAGAAATGATGAGCAATAACAGCAGAGGATTTCTCTGAACTTAATTCCTTGCTGTGGGAATCTAGGTCTGCATTGTGTATCGTCTAATGCACTACAATGTTAATATGCATGGAAAACGTAGATCAAAAGTGAGAAATATTATAAGTGTTCAGAATAAACCATTGTTTGCTATAGGCTAGTTTGAACCATAAAGCATGGTATCTGAATTGTGTAGTGGTCTGTGAACTCAGTAATAAAGAATTGCACAATTGGAATCATATGATTTGACCAGGAGTACTCACATTGAATTGTGTAACTTGAGGTCAATAAAGACGAACATCTGATTTGGGGTTGTTGTGTTTGATATTCATATTCAAGAAACAAAATAAAATAGAGCAAAAAAACAGTTCAACACCTAACATCGAGGCCAGCTGTGTTTTTTGCATGGATCATAACTTCAGAACACATATGGACAAATCAAACTTCCATGATGTGTCTCTTAAAAGTGAAATGCTAAACCTAAATAACTGACTGTTGTCAGTGGCTGTTTGGAGGTTGAGAGCTGGGTTCAAGCAATAGTGTGCTGTGAAGGTCTCAGTTGAAGAACTACTTATGTGCACTCCAGTGTGACAGATAAAAGACTCTCTCGCTCTGGATGCTAGAAGCCATACAGTTCATGGACAGACTAGCTCAGTCAGTGGAGGCTGAGATGGCATCATAATCAGAAGATTCTGTGGTCTGGCTATCTGAAATCTTTTTCAGGAGTCCAGAAGACCTAAAGAGGTAATAAATAGAACTTACTTGGTAACAGCCCTACAAGCTGGCCCATAGCTCAGACAGCTCACTCTGAAGCTAAAGCAGAGCCCTTGAATGAGACTATTTTTAAAAATGAGGTGCTGATGAGTAAATGAAGAACCGCTCACAGAAAAGACCTGCAAGTGAGGAGTACACAGTGGTCCACGAGGCAATGAGACTACAGCAGTACCTTACTGAGATATTGTGACTAGCTCATGAGATTCCAATGTCTGGACTTGTCAGTATCTGTAAAACTGAAGTCCGCATTAGCCTGAAGACTCTATGCTATGGCCTGTTTCATTGCCACTGACCTCGAGGACAAGGATAGCAACAAGGGCAACTGGAACGGGATTTGTATAAGACCCATATTGAATCCCTTAATACCACACTAACCAATACAGAAAAATTATCAAACTTAGAGTCCTTATTCACTCATATAGATGCGGAACATTGGGCAGACTTAACAAAGCATAAGATATCACAAGGTAACATGTACTGGACCCAGCCATGTTTGCAAAGTGAGTAAATACATGCTGTACTACCAACTAATTGAGCCCAGTAGCATAACTGAAGCTCTCCAGCTGTGATAGTGCCCAAAACAGATGGTTCCACAAGGCTTTGCATTGATTATTGAAAAGCTTATAAAGTGTCCAGAACTTCCCTCGGCTGGAAGAGTGCATACATGGGATAGGTAAGGCAGCCCACATTACCAAGATAGACTTGTTCAAGGGGTACTGGTTTGTTCCCTAGATGGCACATGAAGGAAAGCTCAGTCTTCATAACTCTAGGCAGGTTATATCAATGTCATGTCATATCAGATGGACACCAAAATTCCCCAACCAACTTTCAAAGGCTGATGAAGCAGAAAATGTCAGGTTTATCTAATTGCATTGTGCACCTAGACAACCTCCTAATATATCACAACATCTGGGAAATGCACTTAGAATCATAGAGTCATAGAGATGTACAGCATGGAAACAGACCCTTCGGTCCAACCCGTCCATGCTGAGCAGATATCCCAACCCACCTGCCCGCAGCACCCGGCCCATATCCGTCAAACCCTTCCTATTCATATACCCATCCAAATGCCTTTTAAATGTAGCAATTGTACCACCGTCCGCCACTTCCTCTGGCACCTCATTCCATACACGTACCACCCTCTGTGTAAAAAAGTTGCCCCTTAGATCTCTTTTATATCCTTCCCCTCTCACCCTAAACCTATGCCCTCTAGTTCTAGACTCCCCGACCCCAAGGAAAAGACTTTGTCTATTTATCCTATCTATGCCCCTCATAATTTTGTAAACCTCTATAAGGTCACCCCTCAGCCTCTGACCCTCCAGGGAAAACATCCCCAGCCTGTTCAGACTGTCCCTATAGCTCAAATCCTCCTGGTGACATCCTTGTAAATCTTTTCTGAACCCTTTCAAGTTTCACAACATCTTTCCAATAGGAAGGAGACCAGAATTGCATGCAATATTCCAACAGCGGCCTAACCAATGTCCTGTAGAGCCGCAACATAACCTCCCAACTCCTGTACTCAATACTCTGACCAATAAAGGAAAGCATACCAAACACCTTCTTCACTATCCTACCTACCTGCTACTCCACTTTCAAGGAGCTATGAACCTGCAGTCCAAGGTCTCTTTGTTCAGCAACACTCCCTAGGACTTTACCATTAAGTGTATAATTCCTGCTAAGATTTGCTTTCCCAAAATGCAGCACCTTTCAGTTATCTGAATTAAACTCCATCTGCCACTTCTCGGCCTATTGGCCCATCTGATCAAGATCCTGTTGTAATCTGAGGTAACTTTCTTTGCTGTCCACTACATCTCCAAGCCTTTTTTCTACAAAATAGTCAGCGGACCTGGTGGACATCTTCACAAGTGCAAGCTCGTGAAAGCCCAAGTGATCTATCCAGGATCATAATGGGTCAAGGACCTGAATTTGTCCACTTCTGCAAAGGTAGCACAGATCTCTATTCCCATAATAAAATGGGAAGCTGTGAGATTCCGGGAAATGTGTGGGTTCTATTAAACATTTATCACAGACATTCAGCACAGTGGTCACAAATCTGACAGACCTAATCCAGAAAAAATAGGTAGTATGAACTGAGAAGTGTCAAAATGCTTTTGAGAGGCTGAAGGCCATTTTAATAAGTAAGCCTGTGCTTGCAGCTCTAAGCAGCTACTGATTCAAGTGATATCTGGGATAGAAGCTGTCTCTGTCAGGGAGATGAATATGAAATGGAGATACTAATCAGGTACTTGTCTAGAAACTAAAATTCATCAGAGATGGTATTCTGTCAAAGGAGAAGGAAACCTTTTGTATATTATGATCTCTCAATTACTTTTAAGATATTTATTCAAAATGGTTACAAAGAGACCACAGTCTCTACTGACCACTATGTATGACTATTTATGAAGAAGTTTAAGACCCAGAATGCCTGTTTATTCCATTGGTGTCAGTTCAATCAATTACATCAGTTAAAATTTACCCACATTGCTGGGAAATCAGATGTCCTGACCAAATCTTAAAGTACTGAAAAGATAATATAAACTAAAGCTAAGAGAATGAACTGATTTACGTTTTACATATTTAATTCTTTTTCATCCTTTGTAATGAAATGAGAATGGATCTCATTTCATTTATCATGTGAGGGAAATGTCATGACCATGGATCACCTATGGACATATTGAACTTTTAATGTCAATGTTCTAAAATATTTTTTGAAGAGTCAAACAAATGCCTGCAGATATAGATTCAGTGGCTGCCTGGAGAGAGATACCTTGGAATGTCACACCTGATGAACTGTCAAGAAAGCTTTAATGGGATAGATTAAAATGGGAGAAATGCACAACGAAGGGAATTATAATTTCCTGGGTGATACCTCAGACAGTGAATATGATGAGAAAGAAAATGAAGCCATAATAATTTGGGAAACATCATCTAAGATATGGTTATAACAACGATGACTCCACTACTACCCCTTGAGCTAGAATCATGGACAGTGATGAACAGTTGGTTTGAAATGATGTTGCATAGCTCGATCAATCATGGATAAACCCATTGAACCATTGACGGATACAATCAGAACTACACTGACGGTCACCATGGGATTATGACAAGAACCAAAGGATGATCAAAGAATACATGAAATCCACAAATCAGCCGTTACTCCTGATGGTTCTATACTTTCTCGGAATTCATGAGCAGAGTCACAGCTCAGACATCAAACAAACGCACTTATATAATTCACCAAGCTCACAGTCTAGCTTCTCACAGTGCCAGTAGACAAATACATTTGTGCAAGAAAGCTGTGCCTTGGTCTTTCAGCTTTTCCATAGCTTAAAGTGAGTGGATTGAAAAGCCATTGAAGAGTCAATTTTTTAATGTACATTTCTAGCACATGAATCGTTGTGTCAGGAATGCTGAAAGTTGTCTGGAGCTAATGAACTGCAGCACAGCAAGCAAGACTGATTCATGTGGCAATAGGATTAGAGCAAGGAGCAATAGTGCAGAATCTGGAAATCTGAAGTAGGAACAGGAAATGCTGAAAATAGCGAGCTTTGATAAGATTTATAGCTCAGTTTGAGGTTCTAGGTGTAAGTTTGCTTACTGTTTTGCAAGGTTCAATTTCAACCATTATATCGCCACACTAGGTAACATCATCAGTGAGCCTCTGGTGAAGCACTGATGTTATGTCCCATTTTCTATTTATATCTTTAGGTTTCCTTAGCTGTGTGATGTCCTAGAAGCATGGCATTTCGACCAGAACTCTATCAACAAGCATATCAATTTGGACTCCCATCTACCAGACTCTGAGAAAAAGAATAGGAAATCACTTCACAAACACAGGAAATGACATCACCAACACAGGAAATGACATCATGTGCCAAGGAAACCTAAACACATAAATAGAAAGCACGACACAACACCAGCACTGCACTGAAGGCTCACTGATGATGTTACCCAGTATGGCGATGAAAAGTCTGAAAATGAACCTTTCAGCTCAGTGACAAACTCAGTTACATCCAGAATGCTGGAAATAGGCAGCAGATCAATATGCATCTGTGAACAAAGAAACAGAATTGCTTTTCAAGTCAGCTATTGTCAGAACCAGAAAATGTAAGAAATTGTTTTTAATAAATAGAGTCAAAGAAAAGTGAGAACAAATATTTTTCTTTGCTTTCAAGACTGTGCATTTGTTATTTTTCATTTTCTATTACACGCTTGTACTTACCCTTTAGTTTGTTTCTCATATTATGAGCAAAATCAGTGAACTACAGCCATTCTTATTGATCAGTGCTACCATTCCAATCAATGACATAATAACTTACTGGTAACTTTAATTTGAACAAGCATTATAAAATGAACATTTATCAGTAAGTATGTCGTACATTTTGGGCCCTCGCCACAGAAGAGTAATACTTAGACCACCAGTCTATGACATTCTCACTGTCTTGAATGACAGAAGGTTTCCTTCTTGATGTGAACTTTCGTGACAACCTCCTCTTCTGTAACAAAGCATAGGCAATGGAGGTGGTTTCAGTAAGGAAAAGAAATAATGTTTTGTTTACACACTTTCACTGGTTATATGCAACCATAAACCATTGTATCCCATCACCGTGGCAAGGGAGCAAACCCTTAGTTTAATGGCAACATCCTCATTTCTGAATCAGAATCTTGCTCCAAACAATCCTGGTGAGTTAAGATTGGAATTCCATCCCTGGAGATTGATATCCAGCAGAATATTTCCACTGATATAGGTTCAATTTGTAGGCTGTGCAAGATTTTAAAAAACAGCGCCCACCATTTGAAAGTAACCACCTTATCAGCCAGTGTAAGGAAGATAGTCACCATGGAAGATAAATTTACATCATGGTTTCTTAGGCTCAGAAACAGACTGAAAATCCTTCCACAGTTTCACATTATTCGCCAAACAAATTATCTGAATATACAACAGCAACCTTAACATGAATAAAATAAGCATGTTTAGTACTGAACTTAATAATAGTAGCTAATTAGAGGACCCAACGTACTCGTTAAAAAAGTGAATTGTTAGTTATCTCAATTTTGTACCAGATGTCAGGATTTAGCTATAGAGTAGGCTCAGAAAAAAAATTTACTTAATGTAAAGTGTTAAGAAGTTATTACATGTATAGTTAACTTAATTTTCTGCTCCTTGGATGCTGCCTGACCTGCTGCGCTTTTCCAGCAACACATTTGTCAGCTCTGATCTCCAGCATCTGCAGTCCTCACTCTCTCCTGCATAATTATTTGTCCTAGTAAGTTTGGTCTTCTTTGTTGACTTTTTCTTTTCCTTCTCGAACCTCTCAAGAGAGGCAATGGGAAGAGGAAGACACCTGAAGAAAGGCTCATGCCCAAAACGTCGATTCTCCTGCTCTTTGGATGCTGCCTGACCTGCTGAGCTTTTCCAGCAACACATTTTCAGCTCTGATCTCCAGCATCTGCAGTCTTCACTTTCTCCTCCAAGAGGAAAACACCCCATGATCTGTCAATCTTTAACCTCAATCAATACCATTAAAACAGATTAGCTCATCTTTTATCTCACTATGGCTTTTGTGAGCTTGCTGTACAACACTGATATTTCCTACATTGCAATAGTGACTAGATGTTTCCTAAAGTAACCTGTTCAGAGACCGTATTGCACACCTCTGGAGTAGGTAGGATTTGAACCCTGGCCTCCTGGTTCAGAGAGAGGGACACTGCCTTTGCACCAGAAAAGCCTTTCGAAGTAGGAACTATACCAGAATTACATAATTGGGTGTAATATCATATGGGATGCCCTGATGTTGTGCTATAGAAATGTAAGTCACTTTTTTGACCAATGTTAGGCTGCTACAGTAATGTCACTAATAGAAGAGTGTTCCCTTGGGAAACATTTAGGAAGTGACTTTGCAGCAACCTGAATGCCACTCGGGAACCTAAAGTAATGGCACTGGATACAGATTTCAATGCAACAGATAGCAGAAAGTATAGTTATATGAATAAACTCTACAACTTTACTTCCAGAAGCACAGGCAGCACAGTGCTGCCTCACAGTGCCATGGACCTGGGTTTGATTCCAGTCTCAGGCAATGGTCTGTTTGGAGTTTCCATGTTCGCCCTGCACCTGCATAGGTGCTCCAGTTTCTTCTCTCAGTCTAAAGATCTGCAGAATCAGGAGGATTGACTATGTGAAATTGCCCATAGTGTCAAGGGATACATAGCCTAGATGGATTAACCATGGGAAGTCCAGGGTTACAGGGATGAGGTAAAGGGTTGGGTCTGGGAGGATGCTGTTCAGAGACTGGATGGGTCAAAGGCCCTGTTTCCACATGTAGGGATTCTATGAGAAGGCTGGGAAAATTAATTGAACATTTTAAACTTATGAAGCATTTTAATATTGAATAGGAAATACTGATTTCCTCTGGTTTATGGATGATTTTAAACTTTGCATTTAGGAGAATTTGGGAAATGAATGCTTTTCTACAAGAAATTGTGGAAGCAACAACCATTGTATTTTCCAAGAGAAAATGACATTCTTGAAGTGACATCACTTAATTTGGATCACTGATATTGAGATTTTTTATGATTTGTTTTCATGGAATGTGAGCATTGTTGGTTAAGGTTGCATTTATTGCCTGTCCCTTATTGACCTGAAGAAGATACTTGTGAGCTGTATTCTTAAATCATTGCATCCACAACGTCATTAGAAAGGAAGATCCAGGTTTTGACTCAGCAATAATAAAGGAATGGTGATACACTTCTAAGTCAGGATGGTGTAGCTTGGAAGGGAACCAACAGTCTATAATGTGCCCATATTTTAACTTTTTATTTAGTTTTCAACATTTGCATTAAGGCAACATTTCTCTGCTACCATATTCTATTCGAGAAAGCCAGTTAGTGAATGATAGAACTGGAACCAATTGTTTTTTATATTTATATATATTATATTTATTAACAGAGTCTTGTGCTATAAGCATACACCTCCTCACACAACAATCATAATTTAAGTCTCTTATTATTTAAAGGGATCTAAGTGAGTCCCCAGTTAAGTACCCATGACCTGTATACAATTAATAGCAAAGCATCCAGTTAAAACTATTGAAGTACTTTTGAAATGTAGTTATTATAGTGCATGTAGCATTATAGTCTGAAAAAGTTAATGGAGTCATACTTCCTCTACCAACATGGTACTCCATTGCTCTTTTCAGCTCAGTTCCAGATAACCAAACACTCTGGGTTTTAAAAAAGCCCCCTTTGAACACCCACATCAATTCTTCAACAAATTACTTTATGTCCTTTCTCCCTTATTGCTGATTTATTTACTCTCCACTCTATCAGAGCCTCTTAAAAGTTTTATACATCCAATTAAATCTCCCTTATTGCAAAGAAACAACTGCAGCCATTCCAATATTTTCTCATGGTTAATACCGTCAGCCCAACAGAAATAGGAACAGAAGTGGGCCATTCAATACTCTCATGGCTGATCTGACATTCCTCATATCCACTTTTCTTCGTTTTCCCCTAACCCCACTGATCAAGAATCTTTCTATCTCAGCCTTAAGTATGCACAAGGACTCTATTTCTAAGCTCTTGTGGCAAAGAGTTCCAAAGACTCTCAAGCCTTTTAGAGAAGAAATTCCTCCTCATCTCAGTCTTAAATTGGTTAAAGTTCTCTACCTTTGGCAACAGCTTTGCAAATCTCTTCACTACCCTTTTTAGTGCAATAACATATTTCCACTATTTTACGCTATACTCTAGATCTGGTCCAACTAGCGTTCTATACAATTCTAGCATAACTTGTCTGCACTTATATTCTTTAGCTCAACTAGTAAAGTATTCTGTATGCTTCTTTAACCATCTTATCTTCCTGACCAGCTACCTTCAGAGATTTGTTGGTATGCTCTCTAATCTTGTGTACGTTTCAGTATCCTACCATTTACTGGGTATCCATTTGCCCTGTATGTCTTACTCAAATCTCACACATTTCTTGATTAGATCCCATTTGTCGACTTTGAGTTCACCTGACTAGTCCATTGATACCATCCTGAACACTACAGCTGACTGCTTCACTATCAATCACATAAGTCTTCCTGAACTGAAAACTACTTAATCATGCATCCCTACATAAATTTGGTCTCAAACAAAATCAAAATAAAGGAATGATCATTTTGACTCAATTTTTGATCTGCATTTGAAAAACCAATAAAAAGAACCAGTCGTTTTCCATGGGTCCTCCTTTCAATTTTAGGGATAATTGCATACCCAGACATATTAAGGGTGTTGTGAAACTTGAAATATTTACAAAGTTTTTCCAGGGTTGGAGTGTTTGGGATATAGGGCAACCACTGTATCTGCGGATCCTGTCACCCTGGTTTCAGTTGCCCGTGGTTTACCTGAACATATTACATGAAACATTCCAGAACTGGGGACAGGGGCTGCCTGTGAGGTAAATTTCCCATTTAAATGAATGGGTTCACTACTATCCATGGTTTCGGGCATCCGCAATAGGTCTTGGAACATATGCCCCGCAGGTACAGGGGAACTACTGCATAAGGGACAGGCTGAATAGATTGGGGCTTTTTTCCTGGAGCCTTGAAGGCTGAAGGGCGACCTTTTAGAAGTTTATAAAATCATGAGGGGCATGGATAGGGTAAATAGTCAACTCTCCGACTCCTGCAGTGGGAGAGTCCAGAACTAAAGGGCATGGGTTTAAGGTGAGAGGGGAAATATATAAAAGGGACCTAAGGGGTAACATTTTCAAGCAGAGGGTGGTGCATGTATGGAATGAGCTGCCAGAGGAAGTGATGGAGACTGGTATAATTGTAACATTTAAAAGGCATCTGGATGGATATATGGATAGGAAAGGCATAGAGGGATATGGGCCAAATGTTGGCAAATGGGACTAGATTTATCTAGGATATTTGGTCATCATGGACAAGTTGGACCAAAGGGTCTGTTTCTGTACCGTACAACTCTATGCCTGTATGTCCTGGGTACCTTTCCGGCATGAGGTTCACCCCAAAAACAGTGCCATATAACGATCAGAGTGCTCCTGCACAAATAACATGAGGTCAATAGAAGTGCATTAATATTGCAGGTCATCTTAATCTATAGTATTCAATCAAGTTCAACATAGTCACACAATTGAACTTCAGTAAAGTAGATCTTACTGACCATGTGTCTTGAGAAAGGTACTGCTGGCATTGGTTCAGATGATGCGTCAGGACTCATGTTTATATGGACTTCATTTTCTTGCATTTGTGGTATAGTACAAGGTTCATCTAAAGATTTTTTAAGAAGTCAATTATTAGTGCAAATATAAACTTACATTTATGCTGAAATACCTAGCTATAAATATCAACTTATCTGCACTTATATTCTTTAGCTCAACTAGTAAAGTATTCTGTAAGAGTCTTTAACCATCTTATCTTCCTGACCAGCTACCTTCAGAGATTTGTTGGTATGCTGTAAAGATCGACACTGCTCAGGTACTTTGAGGTTGTTTTTTCCAACGATTCAACTCTTAATTTGTCATTGCTTTAACTTTTCTTTAATCTGAATCTGATAAATGCACATATTCAAAGTTAGTTCTACAGTCTCTTAGGTACCCAAACTGATATACTCAAGAGTAACCAGAAAGCCTATTTGGTTCACATACATATTCCTCTTCTGTTACTGATTTAAGACACAAAGTGTTTTGGCTCATTTGAGAACAGTCTGTTTTCTAATTCAGAAACTTCTGCTTTGAGGTGTGTTCTCAGACTGAAGCACATAAGCTAGCTTGACACTTGAAATCCTGAAGGATTTCAGAATTAGTCAAAATACTACTTTGAAATGAGGCATAATCTCCATCCTCAGGTTTATTTCATAACAAACTTGTGATTGTTATGGGGGACTTTAACGTTCCAGATATTGACTGGGAAAGCTATAGCTCGAGTACGTTAAATGGGTCGGTGTTTGTCCAATGTGTGCAGGAGGGTTTCCTGACACAATATGTAGACAGGCCAACAAGAGGTGAGGCCATACTGGATTTGGTTCTGGGTAACGAACCAGGCCAGGTGTTAGAATTGGAGGTAGGTGAGCACTTTGGGGACAGTGACCACAATTTGGTGACTTTTAATCTAGTGATGGAGGGGGATAAGTGTGCACTGCAGGGCAAGAATTATAGCTGGGGGCAGGGAAATTATGATGCGGTGAGGCATGACTTAGGATGCGTGGCTTGGAAAAGTAGGCTTCAAGGGAAGGGTGCAATCGATATGTGGAGCTTGTTCAAGGAGCAACTATTGAGTGTCCTTGATAAATATGTACCTGTCAGGCAGGGAGGAAAGGGTTGTGTGAGGGAGCCGTGGTTTAATAAGGAATTGGAATCCCTTGTTAAAGGGAAGAGGGCGGCCTATGTAAAGATGAAGCGTGAAGGTTCAATTGGGGTGATTGAGAGTTATAAGGTAGCTAGGAAGGATTTAAAGAGAGAGCTAAGAGCAGCAAGGAGGGAACATGAAAAGTCCTTGGTTGGTAGGATTAGGGAAAACCCAAAGGTTTTCTATAGGTATGTCAGGAATAAAAGAATAACTAGGGTAGGAATAGGTCCAGTCAAGGATAGTAGTGGGAAGTTGCATGTGGAGGCTGAAGAGATTGGGGAGACGTTGAATGAATACTTTTCGTCAGTATTCACTCAGGAACAGGACATTGTTGCCAATGTGAATATTGAGTCACAATTAATTAGAATGGATGGCTTTGAGGTATGTAGGGAAGAGGTGTTGGAAATTCTGGAAAGGGTGAAAATAGATAAGTCCCCTGGGCCTGATGGCATTTATCGTAGGATTCTCTGGGAAGCAAGGGAGGAGATTGCAGAGCCATTGGCCTTGATTTTTATGTCCTCGTTGTCTACAGGAATAGTGCCAGAAGACTGGAGGATAGCGAATGTGGTTCCCTTGTTCAAGAAGGGGACTAGGGATAACACTAGTAACTATAGGCCGGTGAGTCTCACTTCAGTTGTGGGCAAAGTCTTAGAGAGAATTGTAAGGGATAGGATTTATGAACATCTGGATAGGAACAATGTGATCAAGGATAGTCAGCATGGTTTTGTGAAGGGCAGGTCGTGTCTCACAAACCTTGTTGAATTCTTTGAGAAGGTGACTAAGGAGGTGGACGAGGGTAAAGCGGTAGATGTGGTGTATATGGATTTTAGTAAGGCGTTTGATAAGGTTCTCCATGGTAGGCTACTGCAAAAAATACGGAGGTATGGCATTGAGGGTGTGTTAGAGATTTGGATTAGGAATTGGCTGGCTGGAAGAAGACAGAGGGTAGTAGTTGATGATAAAGGTTCATCTTGGAGTGCAGTTACTAGCGGTGTTCTGCAAGGATCTGTTTTGAGACCATTGCTGTTTGTCATTTTTACAAATGACCTGGAGGAGAGGCTGGAAGGTTCGGTGAGCAAGTTTGTGGATAATACGAAAGTCGGTGGAGTTGTTGACAGTGAGGAAGGATGTGGCAGGTTACAGCGGGATATAGATAAGCTGCAGAGCTGGGCAGAAAGGTGGCAAATGGAGTTCAATGTAGGTAAGTGTGAAGTGATTCACTTTGGTAAGAGTAACAAGAAGATGGGGTACTGGGCTAATGGTCGGATACTTGGTAGTGTGGATGAGCAGAGGGATCTTGGTGTCCATGTACACAGATCTCTGAAAGTTGCCACTCAGGTAAATAATGCTGTGAAGAAGACATATGGCATACTGGCTTTTATTGGTAGAGGAATTGAGTTCGGGAGTCCTGAGGTCATGTTGCAGTTGTATAAGACTTTGGTGCGGCCGCATCTGGAGTATTATGTGCAGTTTTGGTCGCCATACTATTGGAAGGACGTGGAGGCACTGGAACGGCTGCAGAAGAGGTTTACCAGGATGTTGCCTGGTATGGTAGGAAGATCGTATGAGGGAAGGCTGAGGCACTTGGGACGGTTTTCATTGGAGAAAAGAAGGTTTAGGGTGACTTGATAGAAGTGTACAAGATGATTAGGGGTTTAGATAGGGTTGACCATGAGAACCTTTTTCCACGTATGGAGTCAGCTATTACGAGGGGGCATAGCTTTAAATTAAGGGGTGGTAGGTATAGGACAGATGTTAGGGGTAGATTCTTTAATCAGCGAGTTGTGAGTTCATGGAATGCCCTGCCAGTAGCAGTGGTGGACTCTCCCTCTTTATGGGCATTTAAATGGGCATTGGATAGACATATGGAGGATAGTGGGCTAGTGTAGGTTAGGTGGGCTTGGATCGGCGCAACATCGAGGGCCAAAGGGCCTGAACTGCGCTGTATTTTTCTATGTTCTTCTATGTTCTATGACCAAAGGTGAGAAACCATCATTAATCTCAAAGCTTTTTGCAAAATGTTGCTTTGTGCAAATTGACTGCTGTCCTATGTTATGAATGTGAATTTTTATATGTTGATTATGTTTTCGACTGTTTCTTCCACTCAAGGTAAAAATGGAGAGTGAGGAGATTCATATGATTTATTTCAATTTCTGGCTGACAACAAACCTGGGTGGCTTAGTTAACATGGAGACTATAGCATGCAGTATAGGATTAATGGTTGCATTAAAATATTAATAAGGATTATCTTTTCTGTAGTTTAGAACATTAGCTGCCAGTGATATTTAGTCAATGTTGTTCTTTGTTACAGTAAACGTCTTTAAACATCAAGCTTTGTCATGTGATTCCCTTAAGTTTGTCATTAGGAATGGAAATATTGTATGTTTTTTGAAGCTATTGGTGTCTACATGGATAATAACATTAGACACTAAACTAAAGAAGATAAAGAGCCCACGATGTTGGATGGAGTCCATTCACTTGAATAGGGGATTGGCTAACTAATAGAAAACAGAGTTGGGATAAGGGGGAGCACTTACAGGACGGCAACCTGTAACGAGTGGATTACCATAGGGCTCAGTGCTGGGCACACAATTATTTACAATACAAATGATTTAATTAAGCCTGACATTTTTGTCCTTAAATTCTCCAACAAATGTCAATGGGTTGTGATCAGTGTATACAATTGTCTCAGATGCATTGCTGGTAATGGGGCGGCACGGTGGCACAGTGGTTAGCACTGCTGCCTCACAGCACCAGAGACCTGGGTTCAATTCCCGACTCAGGCGACTGACTGTGTGGAGTTTGCACGTTCTCCCCGTGTCTGCGTGGGTTTCCTCCGGATGCTCCGGTTTCCTCCCACAGTCCAAAGATGTGCAGGTTAGGAAAATTGGCCATGCTAAATTGCCCGTAGTGTTAGGTAGGGGGTAAATGTAGGGGTATGGGTGGGTTGCGCTTCGGCGGGTCGGTGTGGACTTGTTGGGCCGAAGGGCCTGTTTCCACACTGTAAGTAATCTAAGTAATCTAAGGAAAACAGATGAACTATTGCCAAGTTTACAATGACATAAAAACTGTTGGGAAGGCAAGTGGTGAGGATAATGCAAAGAATCTGCAGAACAATAATGGCAGGTTAATCAAGTGGGCAAAAACTTCACACATGGAATAATATGTGGAGAAATGTGGGGTTATGCACTTTGGCAGGAAGAATAGAGGAGCTAACTATTATTTAAATGGAGAAAGACTGCAGAATGCTATAGCACAGAAGGATTTAGGAGTCATCATGCATAAATCACAACAAAGCTAGCACCCATGTTCAAGAGGTAAAAAAGAAGTGGAAATGAAATGTTAGCCTTTATTTCAAAGGGAATAAAGTATAAAATAGATGGGTATTATACAACTTAGACTACAGCTGGAATATAGTGAACTGTTTTCGGGCCCTTATCTAAGGAACGATATATTGTCACTGGAGATAGTCCAGAGAAGATTCACGAGAATAATCCCATCATAAAGGAACTATCTCATTAGGCGAGGTTGAGGAGATTGGGCCTTTACCGAAGTTAAGAAGAATGAGAGACAAGCTTATTGAAATATGCAAAATCCTTCAGGCACTTGACAGGGTAGATGTAAAGAGATTGTTTCCCCCTTTGGGAGAGTTCAGGACCAGCTGGCATTATCTTGGAATAAGAAGTTACACATTCAAAACAGACATGGGAGGAATTTCATCTCTCAGAGGATGGTGAATTGCGGAATTCTTTACAAGAGGCCTGTCGAAGTTGCATTCTTAAATATAATCAAGGTTGGGATAGACTGATTTTTAATCAATAGGGAATCAAGGGTTATTGTGAGAAGGTAGGAAAGTGGAGTAGGGTTATCGGATCAGCCACAATCTCATTAATGGCAGAACAGACTCGATTGGCTAAATGGCCTACTTCTGCTGCTACAATTTCTGGTTTTAATGCATAGAAATAATGACTTCCTGTCCAGTAAATAGTGCAAAATATTTCACAAATTAATTGACAAAAATGTTCAGAGGGAGCTAGCTGCATTGTGATCACTAGCGATCTAAAGGCCCAAGTTGATAGTCTTTGAAAACGGCCTCAAGTCCCATCATGGCAACTGGTGGAGTTGAAGTTCAATTAATAAATCTATAATATAAAGCTAGAGTCAGCAGCAACAGTCATGAAACTATCGCCAATTGCAGTAAAAACCAGTTTTGATAAAAATCTGATTCATTCATGCCATTTAAGAAAGGAAATTTACCTTCCTTAAAGGACAGTTCTGAAATTATCTGAAACCGGAACATTAATTCTGATTTCTCTCCACAGACGCTGCTAGACCTGCTGAGCTTTTGCAGCAATTTTCGTTTTTATTTATGTTTTTGTTTCTGACTTCCAGTATCTGCAGTTTTTTTTTGCTTTCCTTACCCAGTCTGGCCTACACGTGACTCCAGATCTACAGCAATGTGGTTGACTCTTTAATGCCCTTTGAAAAGATTCAGTTGGACTCTCAATTCAAGGGCACTTAGGGATGGGCAATAATATTGCTCTTGTCAGCAATGTGGTCTAACCGTAAATGAAAGAGAAAATGTTACATGTTACTGTAAATTGAATTAAAATTTTTGAAATGAAAACTGACCGACAATGATAGAGGGACAGTGAAAGGAAGGACAAAAACAAAAGAGAGAATATAGATTTTCATTCACATAATGTGTTTCACAACCTGGCAATATCTTACTGAACCTAAGGACCAATTAACAATTTTTGAAGGACAAGGAAATGTGCAGGTTAATATGTGCAAGGCAAATTGTCACAATTTGTAATCAAATAAATTACCAGATTACTTATTTGTAGGTGTTTGCTGAGGGATTAAGGTTGGCCAGAAACACTGGGAGATCTCTCCCTGTTTTGTTTTCCTTTGAATAGTGCTGTGGGATCTTACACATCCACCTAAGAGAACAAACATTTTACCAACCAAACAGCACCTCTGACAGTGCTTACTCAGTACTAAACTTGATGTGTCACTCAAGATTCTGTACTCAAGTCTCTGAAGTAGTACTTGATTATGCGAGCTTCTAACTCAGAGGGATGTATGCCAAAAACAATTAAATAGTGGCTGGAGGCAAAAGCCTTTCTTCAATATTATATTAGGAACATAGAAACTGGTGTGAGCCATATAGCTCCTCAAATTTGTTCCACCATTCAATGATCATAACTAATTTGCAACCTTAATCCATGTACCCATCTTTGGCTAACAAATATTGCTCAATCTCACTTTAAAAATTAACACATGGCGTAGCATCAGCTGCAATTTGCAAAAAAAAAAGTTCCACACATCTACCACTTTTTGAGTGAAGAAATGCACCCCAAACTTTTCTCCCAAAAGATCTAGCTCGAGCTTTTAGACTGCTTCCAGTCCTAAATTTCCCAACCAGACTTTCTGTTCTTGATTGTATTTTATATTACATTGCAAGACAAAATGTAAGTGGACACATGGCCTGAACATCATGAAGCAACAATTCTTTATTTCTGTTGGCATCTATTCCTTGCAAAAATTAAGGTTAAAGTAGGAAAACAGAATAATTGCAAGGAATTAAGCTTATAGTTCACATCTGGTTGAGGAATTTTTTGTGTCTATTTATGTGTCTCACTCTTCCTGAAGTCTCTTTCTGATAAAGACACCTTTTCTTCCTGAGAAAGTCCCTCTGAGCTTCCTCAGTCAATGCACCACTCCCCCCCCCCCCCCCCCCCCCCCCCAATCACTGTTGCCACTTATTTCTGGAGGCCTTGTTACAGAGTGTTTACTCATCACAGATGGGGGGATAAAACTGTCCCCCATTACATTCTCAGCTGCTTTGAGAAGAGTAAGGTCAGAGGTTCTTACCAGTTATGTCCGGTGTCCTTCTGCGTGCTGATTGACGATGTTCACGAGGTCTGTGCATGTACTGCTTCAGTGAGTTGATGGTATGTGTCCCAACAAGAGTGCTGCGGCCAAATGCTCTCCAGTCAACAACAGAGATACGGAGTGGTGGGTGAAGGTATTCATTGTCAGGTAATTCCTGTCAAAACAAACAGTAAAGCCTTTCTTTTACTCTCCTTTTAAATCAACGTGCACAAGTCTTACAGGTATATGGTACAATAGCCCCAGTATTTACCAAAGGAGGGAGGGGTGACCTGAGAGGGACAAGGGCAGGAGTAAAATCTGGAATCTAACCCATGATATTGGTATTATTTGCCAATGGAGAGGTTGCGGGGGCAAGAGAAACAATGGCAAAAAAGCTGCAGCCAGGACAGTTGGAAGTGGTGTCCAACCAGAGAGAAATTGGGGTGAAGGTTGGACCCTGCAATTTGGAGGTGGGGATGAATGGAGTGGGGAAGTGTTGCTTACAAGGAACAGGAAGGGGCCATGATAAACAAAAGATTTACTTGAAGTGTTCAGAAACACAATACAGCCAGTTTTGTTTAGAATCCCAACAGTGTCGAAGCAGGCCATTCAGCCTATTGAGTAAAAAGTGAGGTCTGCAGATGCTGGAGATCAGAGCTGAAAATGTGTTGCTGGTTAAAGCACAGCAGGCCAGGCAGCATCCTAGGAACAGGAAATTCGACGTTTCGGGCCAGAGCCCTTCATCAGGAATGAGGAGAGTGTGCCAGGCAGGCTAAGATAAAAGGTAGGGAGGAGGGATCTGGGGGAGGGGCGATGGAGATGTGATAGGTGGAAGGAGGTCAAGGTGAGGGTGATAGGCTGGAGTGGGGTGGGGGCGGAGAGGTCAGGAAGAAGATTGCAGGTTAGGAAGGCGGTGCTGAGTTGAGGGAACCGACTGAGACAAGGTGGGGGGAGGGGAAATGAGGAAACTGGAGAAATCTGAGTTCATTCCTTGTGGTTGGAGGGTTCCCAGGCGGAAGATGAGGCGCTCTTCCTCCAACCGTCGTGTTGTTATGTTCTGCCGATGGAGGAGTCCAAGGACCTGCATGTCCTCGGTGGAGTGGGAGGGAGAGTTAAAGTGTTGAGCCACGGGGTGGTTGGGTTGGTTGGTCCGGGCGTCCCAGAGGTGTTCCCTGAAGCTTTCCGCAAGTAGGTGGCCCGTCTCCCCAATATAGAGGAGGCCACATCGGGTGCAGCAGATGCAATAGATGATGTATGTGGAGGTGCAGGTGAATTTGTGGCGGATATGGAAGGATCCCTTGTGGCCTTGGAGAGAAGTAAGGGAGGAGGTGTGGGCGCAAGTTTTACATTTCCTGCGGTTGCAGGGGAAGGTGCCGGGAGTGGAGGTTGGGTTGGTGGGGGGTGTGGACCTGACGAGGGAGTCATGAGCGGAACGCTGATAGGGGAGGGGAGGAAAATATATCCCTGGTGGTGGGGTCCGATTGGAGGTGGCGGAAAAGACGGCGGATGATACGCTGTATACGGAGGTTGGTGGGGTGGTAGGTGAGAACCAGTAGGGTTCTGCCTTGGTGGCGGTTGGAGTAGTGGGGCTCAAGGGCAGAGAAGCGGGAAGTGGAGGAGATGCGGTGGAGGGCATCATCGATCACGTCTGGGATCCTGACAGAGATATCCTGTCTCTTCGTAGGATATGTGGAACAGTCCATCTTCCGCAACTACACTGGCACCTCTCCCCACCTTTTCCTCCGCTACATCGATAACTGTATCGGCGCTGCCTCGTGCTCCCACGAGGAGGTTGAACAGTTCATCAACTTTACCAACACCTTCCATCCCGATCTCAAATTCACCTGGACTGTCTCAGACTCCTCCCTCCCCTTCCTAGACCTTTCCATTTCTATCTCGGGCGACCGACTCAACCCAGGCATCTATTATAAACCGACTGACTCCCACAGCTACCTGGACTACACCTCCTCCCACCCTGTCCCCTGTAAAAACGCCATCCCATATTCCCAATTCCTTCGTCTCCGCCGCATCTGCTCCCAGGAGGACCAGTTCCAATACCGTACAGCCCAGATGGCCTCCTTCTTCAAGGACCCCCTCACCTACGTTCGGGACACCACCCACGCCCTCCACTTTCTCCATGATTTTAGCTTCCCCGGTCCCCAACGCCTTATCTTCACGATGGACATCCAATCTCTGTACACCTCCATCCCCCATCACGAAGGACTAAAAGCCCTCCGCTTCTTCCTTTCCCTCCGCACCAACCAGTACCCTTCCACTGACACCCTCCTCCGACTGACTGAACTAGTCCTCACCCTGAATAACTTCTCTTTCCAATCCTCCCACTTCCTCCAAACTAAAGGAGTTGCCATGGGCACCCGCATGGGCCCCAGCTATGCCTGCCTCTTCGTAGGATATGTGGAACAGTCCATCTTCCGCAACTACACTGGCACCACCCCCTACCTTTTCCCCTGCTACATCGATGACTGTATCGGCGCTGCCTCATGCTCCCACGAGGAGGTTGAACAGTTCATCAACTTTACCAACATCTTCCATCCCGACCTCAAATTCACGTGGACTGTCTCAGACTCCTCCCTCCCCTTCCTAGACCTTTCCATTTCTATCTCGGGCGACCGACTCAACACAGGCATCTACTATAAACCGACTGACTCCCACAGCTACCTGGACTACACCTCCTCCCACCCTGCCCCCTGTAAAAATGCCATCCCATATTTCCAATTCCTTCGTCTCCGCCGCATCTGCTCCCAGGAGGACCAGTTCCAACACCGCACAGCCCAGATGGCCTCCTTCTTCAAGGACCGCAGATTCCCCCCAGACATGATCGACGATGCCCTCCACCGCATCTCCTCCACTTCCCGCTCCTCCGCCCTTGAGCCCCGCTTCTCCAACCGCCACCAAGACAGAACCCCACTGGTTCTCACCTACCACCCCACCAACCTTCGTATACAGCGTATCATCCGCCATCATTTCCGCCACATCCAAACGGACCCCACCACCAGGGATATATTTTCCTCCCCTCCCCTATCAGCATTCCGCAAAGACCACTCCCTTCGTTACTCCCTCGTCAGGTCCACACCCCCCACCAACCCAACCTCCACTCCCGGCACCTTCCCCTGCAACCGCAGGAAATGTAAAACTTGCGCCCACACCTCCTTCCTTACTTCTCTCCAAGGCCCCGAGGGATCCTTCCATATCCGCCACAAATTCACCTGCACCTCACACACATCATCTATTGCATCCGCTGCACCCAATGTGGCTTCCTCTATATTGGGGAGACGGGCCGCCTACTTGCGGAACGCTTCAGGGAACACCTCTGGGACGCCCGGACCAACCAACCCAACCACCCCGTGGCTCAACACTTTAACTCTCCCTCCCACTCCACCGAGGACATGCAGGTCCTTGGACTCCTCCATCGGCAGAACATAACAACACGACGGTTGGAGGAAGAGCGCCTCATCTTCCGCCTGGGAACCCTCCAACCACAAGGAATGAACTCAGATTTCTCCAGTTTCCTCATTTCCCCTCCCCCCACCTTGTCTCAGTCGGTTCCCTCAACTCAGCACCGCCCTCCAAACCTGCAATCTTCTTCCTGACCTCTCCGCCCCACCCCACTCCGGCCTATCACCCTCACCTTGACCTCCTTCCACCTATCACATCTCCATCGCCCCTCCCCCAGATCCCTCCTCCCTACCTTTTATCTTAGCCTGCCTGGCACACTCTCCTCATTCCTGATGAAGGGCTCTGGCCCGAAACGTCGAATTTCCTGTTCCTAGGATGCTGCCTGGCCTGCTGTGCTTTAACCAGCAACACATTTTCAGCTCATTCAGCCTATTGAGTCCATACCAACTGTCTGAACGGCCTCCCATCTTTTTCCTGTAACCCTGCAATTCCCAGGGCTAATCCACCCAACCTACACATCCCTCGACACTATGGCCAGTCCACTTAACCCACACGACTTTGTGCGAGAAAACAGGAGAACCGAGAGGAACCCCATGCAGACACAGGAAAAATATGCAAACTCCACACAGGCAGTCACCTGAGGGCAGAATTGAATTTGGTCCCCTGGCACTGTGAGACAGCAATACCAACCTCTGAGACAGTATGTCGCTCTGTTACACAGACTCATTTCACTGCCAGGTTTCTCCAAGTCTCAAGGAACCTGTCCAGCAGCGTTTGCAATTGGAACCCATCCCCCAAGTGCACAGTGGGTGTGGACATTCAGACTTAATCACATTCAGCATCCCCAAGTCAAGACATATGCCACCTGCACACCTCATTAGTGTGACATAGGAGCAGGCACATGTGCAGTAGGTTGGTACAGGTCAGCATTTCTTGCTTCATTTTGTTTTTAATGCAGAATACTGCAAAATAGCACTTTTCATCTATTATCCTCCACCACTAAATCACCCATGTTTCCAGTTAATCAAATTACACAGAACACCAGGTAAGGGCAATGCAGACCTTTCAACATTTTTTAACCCCCTCTTCGACACTGCCACCACTATTGTTGGGAGGTAAATGACAACTCCAAATGAATCAATTCAATGGAGTGGATAGACAAAGAAAAAGGGTTGGCTCCATCACCAATCAAAATGGGAAGATGCTGAATGGAAATAAAGAGCAAAAAGACATACCTACAGTCAGAGTCTAATGATTTCTCTCACTAGTTGCCAGAAAGTAGGGCCACTTCCATGATATGAGGCCAGATATATCAAAAGAGCAGAAAAAGAACAAAATATATCCAGAAAAGTCAAAAAAGTATCTGGGACAGGAGGGTTTGAGTTGTAAGGAAAGGCTGGATAGACTGTGACATTTTTTCCTGGAGGGTAGAAGGTTGAGAGGTGACCTTATAGATGTTTATAACATCATGACATACATAGATAAAGTGAATAGCCAAGGTCTTTTTCCCATGGTAGGGGAGTCCAAAACTGGAGGGCGTGGGTTTAAGATGAGTGGGGAAAGACTTTAAAGGGACCGGAGGGGCAGCTTTTTCACACAGAGGCTGGTGCATTCATGGAATGGATTGCCAGAGGCAGTGTTAGAAGAGAGTACAATTATAGCATTTAGATGACGTTTGGACAAGTACATGAATAGGAAAGGTTTAGAGGGATATGGGCCAAAAGCAGGCAAAAGGGATTAGTTTAGTATGAGAAATCTGGTTGGCATGGATGAGTTGGACTGAAGGCTGTTTCCGGACTGTATTAATTCTATGACTATGACATATTTGGCTGCTCTGATTTTCCATATGCTGTTTTGTTTCAGCCACCATGAGGCACATCAAGAATAAACAAGTTTTTTGGGAGAGCATCCAACATTTCACAGACACTGCTTGACCCCTGGCAGTCTGACAAGGCTGACCTTTGGGCTGCTATTGTGCTCTGGGTTTAGCCTGTCCTAAAGCATTGTGCTGAGGTTATTTAAAACACAAGGGTGGATGGGCCACAGCAGAGCAAAGCTGGCCACGATAACTGTGAATTAGAGCAGTATCTCATCATACCGATAAAGGAGATATAGGGTCCTTCAATGATCTGAAGAAAAGATGTCACAGCTTTAAGCAACTTTTCAGAAGCAGTTGCCCTTCCTTCTTAATATATCCAGGTCTTTCCTAAAGCCTAGTATGGAAATCATGTCTGCTCTTGGCTGGCATGGACGCTAGAATGCCCTCAGCAGTGAATACCAGGCAGTATTTCTGGACTATCATAGCAATGGCACCAAGGCCAGCAGAGACCTCAACATGATGAATGTAATAGCTGTTTCCTTACTACAATGAACCAGTCTCCCTGAACAGTAAAGTTCGGATTTCTCTTGTAACTCTGAATGACAGAAGATTTGATTCCTTTCCCTGCATATTCAATGAAGACCTGCGGCCGGTCCACAGTCAGCAGCTGCACCCGTTTGAGCTCGCGGAGACCCCAAAAAAACACCTGCAAAAAACAAAATTACTATTCAGAACGACCAGAAATCGACTTTGATATCTAACATTTGATGGGAATCAAGCACATTCACTTGTCGAAGGAGCAGCCCTCGAAACAAATGATTTCAAGCAAACCTTTTGGTCTATAACCTGGCGTTATGTGACTTCTGACTTTGTCCATCTCAGTCCAACACCGGCACCCACACATGTTTTACAATTGAGGCGGTGTTACTTTGTATATGTTGATATGAAGACTGTGGCTGTGTTTCGCAGCGCTAAGGGAGCAGTGTGGGTTTTCAGAGTTTTGTACTCAATATTTATTCCTCAACTGCACTATCTGAGAGATTATCTGAGCATATATCTCATTGTGGGGCCTTATGGAGAAATGGAGATTACACTTCCAAAGTCACTCACTGCTGTGCAGCTCCTGTGGATATCTTGAGAACATGAATGTCTCTATTTAAGTATAAGTTCTGTTTTTCAAGCACCATGATCCCATTTACCATGCATCTTACCAGCCTTCACGTATTCCATCTTCCTCTTTGTCCTTTCTTTCACCTTTCCACTTGTTTAAAATGTACTCAATCTCCCAGGTCTGGTGGAATGTTAATACACTGAAATGTTCTGGGTTTGATTTTACACTCCAGCAGGGTGTCTTTGATGGTGGGGTGAGTTACATAAAATCTAGTGGGCACTATGCCCACTACAATCTTCCTGTCCTTTCTCTCTCCAACATCCCATACTTGGGATGGAGGAGTCTTCATGTGAGCTGCTCGTTTATGGGCTGATAGAGGCCCTTAGATGTTTGACCAGCAGGGTTAGGCCTGTGCCTTGCAGAAGGCCCAGGTTTATCCAACTGGCCTGTAATTTCCTGATTTCTGTCTCTCTCTCATTTTGAATAAAGGAGCTACATTGTTATTTTCCAATCTAATGGGACATTGCCCCAAGTCAAGGGAGCTTTGGAACATGCATCAATTATATCAGTAGCCATTCCTTTTAAAACCCTAGCATGACGTCCATCAGGACCTGTGCACTTGTCAGCCTACTGCTCTAACAATTTACTCAGTACCACCCTCTAGTGATTGTGATTTTCCTGAGTTCCACCCTCCTTTCCATTTCTGGATTTGAAACTGCTTCTGGGATGTTATTGTATCTTCCATAGTAAAGACTGATGCAAGCTACCTATTCAATCCATCAGCCATTTCTTTATTTTCCATTATTAATGCTCCAGAGTCACTGTCTATAGAACTTCTTATTTCTTTTCGCTTTTACATATTTATAGAAACTCTGACTATCTGTTTTGATTTTTTTTGCTGGCTTTTTCTAAGACTTCAAATTCTCCTTGCTTATAAATTTTGTTATCATTCTTTAATTTTCCTTCTGTCCAATCTTCTGACCTGTCACCTATCATTGCACAATTACTTCTTTTGTCTTTAAATTTGATATCATCTTTAACCATAGTTGTTTGGTCCAGTCTTTGGAATTTTCCTTACTCAATGGCAATTGTTTTAGGTTTAGAGGTGATTCCCCCCACACCACAACCTCAAGACCCAACAGGGTAATTCTCCCCACCTAGGTCCCATGCAGCCCCACTCAATCCTGTGTGCTAACACAGCCCCAACAAGACCCCCAACATACTGTGGTGTCAGGATTCCTTTGTTGGGAGTGGGCAAGTACCAGCAGTGACCACTGATGGCACTATTGGGACAAACGAGCTGCTGGTCATCGATTGGCCGACAGCTCTCTACGATGGGATTTCTTCCCAACACAAACATGGAAGGCCCACCTCAGAATGTTTAATGCTGATCACAGCTGAGGAGGAGGGACCTCCCCACTCCAGTCTCTAAATGGGTTGCTGTGAGGCTTTGGTGTCCCATTCAATCCAGTCCATTAACTCTAATTCTCCCTCCAAAGAATACTGCTAGGTCCTTTAAATGATACCAATATTTTCTGTTTCCATTTCTCTGCTTCTGTCCTACTTCTATATCATGCCAAGGGTATATAAGCTTCTGTATGGGTATAGCATTTTGAGTTTGTCAACAAAGGTATAAAAATTATGCAGATTTAAGGCTAAGGATTATTTATAAGGAAAGCAGTATAGTTAGTTTTTTTGACCTAGCTGCAGTCTCCCTCATATATCCAATGACGTGGAGGTGCCACTGTTGGGTTCATGTAAAAATGTAAAAATCACACAGCACCAGATAAAAGTCCAGCAGGTTTATTTGGGAGCACCAGCTTTCGGACCACTGCAGCGTTCTGACAATTAATACTTCCACATAACCTGTCGGACTATAACCTGGTGTTGTGTGATTTTGAACTTCATATATCTTGTACCTCCACCCTGTAGTTGCTTAGCACAGGACGGATGTTGACTGGCACTGGCAAGATCTGATTTCCATCTGGTTCATCAATAGGTGGAAGATCTTCAACTCCTGAATCCGGAATCTGAAAGTACATAATTTATAGCAAAAGATAAATATCCCACACACTTGCATTACTTATTATTTCTCCCCATCCTAAGATTGTCCTGTTCATCTAGCTAATACCTTCTTAATGAACAACCTAATCTATTGTCTCACAGTCTTCGTTTTTGCATTTAATGTCTGATATGAAATTGTTAAAATGAATCATAATAAAGTATGTTTAAAATCTTGTTTGAATTTAGCTCAGCTGGAGAAGCCATCTCTTTTCACAAGGAAAGATGACCATATTGGACTTGAAATGTTCACTCTGTCTCTGTCTCCATCTACTCCCTGTACTCTGTCTCTGTCACTCCTGATGAATTTCTTCATCATTTTCTGTTTCAACTCTTTCCAATACTTGATCATTTTGCAGGTTCTTGACTTGTTTCCCAGTTTCTTCATTTTGTGATGTATTTCTGGCTCTGAATTTTAATACTAAAAGGTTTTCTTGGGGTCCTGAGTCTGTCAAACGAGCCTTTTTCACATTACAAACTTGAAAGAGTAGAGGCAGTGCATGTGGAGATAGTGCTGGAGTGCTAATGTCACCAGACTAATAATGTAAAGGTCCAGACTAATGCTGTAGGAACATAGGGTTCAATCTCATCAATGTAGCTGGTGGGATTTAAGTTCATCTGAATTTAGTATTGAATACTAATCTTAACAATGGTGAACATTAAATATTTACTTTGTTTCTCAGAAGGCAGCAGAGGCAGGATTATTGAATATTTTTAAGACAGAGGTGGAGAGATTTTTATAAGACAAGACTAACAGGTTCTTGATGGAGTACATGGGAATGCAGAACTCAAAACACAAACAGATCAACCACGACCTTATTAAGTGGTGCAGCAGACTTGAGCCAAATAGTCTACTTTTTCTATTTCATATATGCACACATTCTGCTGTGAATTTAAATTTTCAAATCAAATTCTATAGTTTGTGCACAATATTGATAAAGATTTGTTTTTAACTGGCTTAGGTAAATTTCAAATTGCCACAAAAGAACCAATCATGTGGTATTTTGAGGATAAATTCTTCTCGTGGAAGAGACTCAAGATCAGCGGTTTAGTTTTCATCAACAGGATTGAGTGCTGAATTGTTAGAGTCAGATATTCATTTAGCAAACCAGTCTGATACTACAGACTAGATCTTCCTCTGGTTTGCCATCAGGCTCAGGTGTCTCCTGAGCTTATATTGGAATTGGGAAAATAAGGTAGACAAGACACCACATCCCAAATAGTTGACTGAATAATTTTCTAGAAAACTGTGTTAGTCTAACTTGTTTTGCTGACCCAGAATAGCTGTCCTAACCTTCCAGCAGTCACAACAATACAAGTCTGTGGAGTTTGCACATTCTCCCCGTGCCTGCGTGGGTTTTCTCCGGGTGCTCTGGTTTCCTCCCACAGTCCAAAAATGTGCAGGTTAGGTGAAATGGCTATGCTAAATTGCCCATAGTGTTAGGTGAAGGGGTAAATGTAGGGGAATGGGTCTGGGTGGGTTGCGCTTCGGCAGGTCGGTGTGGACCTGTTGGGCCGAAGGGCCTGTTTCCACACTGTAAGTAATCTAAAAAAGAAGCCCATTCTCCACCACGAGGGTCGGACTGCTGGAAGTTCTCACTGAAGAGCCAGGCTACCACAATGTAAACGTGCTCTGCTGGATGTGAGCACAGTTTTGATACATTGTCAGTGGCAATTCACTTCCAAACAAACTAACCCTTTGGCTCTTAACTTTCCCAGTTTTTCATGAAAGATATTGCACAAGGGCTATTTTAAAATGTGTGTGATCATGAAGATTAACTTCAATAAGCAATCAAGTATACTCTTTTACCTCTGGAGGCTAAATTCAATCAATATGAATTAAGCAAGCCATATAAATAGCAGCTAAGGCCTCCCCAACCCCTCCCCCCGCATATAGCAGTGCTATGTGAATGAATTCCCTCCCCAATACACCCTCCTAACTGTCTTTATAGGCATCCATTTTATTAGCTCCTTAGGCTCTTACAAGATCAAACTATCATCAATAATTCATGTTTCAGGAGTTTATTAGGTTGATTTAAACTTGATCCCAAAACATTCTTACCTGCAAAAGTTCAAAGGCTACAAGGAGCTCACCAGCAGGTACACTGCCACAGTACATGGGGTGATATTGAAGTTCAGGGGGCACATAATCTTGTCCAGCCAGCCTCACAACAGGAACAGCCATAGTGCTGCCAATGTACTCTGCTTTACCCTGAAATAAAGGTAGCATGAAAGAAGATCCATCTTTTCAAATTAGCTTGCTAGAACAACACTTTCAGCTAACAGTGTTAGCCTAACAGGATACAAGAGTTGGGATGGAGACTAATTCCCCCATAGATTGATGCTGCTTGAGATTACAGCTTCTTCTGTATGTTAACAGAAACTGCTTTATTGCATATTTGAGGACTGTATGCAATGTCACAGTAATACATCTTAACACTCTTCAAATCATACAATGCCTCTTTCTCATACAATGTTACTGCAAACATCATCATAACACTCTAGGTGAAGGAGTTAAGTTATTTATATTGTCAGTAATAGCAAAGATAGCAAAGTCAGTGAGAACCACAAATGTACAAAGAATGGATAACAAATGAGTCATGTTGGCTGTCAAGGTTAATAGAGTAGAAGCTACACCTGGGTAAAATACAGACAATTCCTGTAAAAGACAGCAAGAAAAGCAGCAGTTAATGTAAGACAGCTGGACAAAGGAGTGTGGGAATTTTAATGTGAATGTTATAACGTTTTCTATGAAGATTCGATTTATCTGCAAATCCATCAGAGTGCATTTTACTCATCATGGTGATAAAGCAGGCTCTCCCTGCGTAAGCATGAAATAAATTATCGTAACCTGATCTTGAATCCTCTTATCAATTTGTCAAGTTGTTCAGTAACACAGGCATTAAGCCAATACTTCCCGAACACTTTCCCACTCAGTGAGCTGTGGGACGGGAAGGAGAATACCCTTGAGCAAGGGGAGGGAATTCATCCATTGCTGCCTCAGAATTTTCAGTCTGAAAACTTCATCTTCCTGTCCCACTTGGGGTCCTGACCCTCACTCGGCAAAGCTCTGGATTAACCCATTCAAACCCTCATACTTCAAAGCAAAATGATAGCAGTGGATAACCAGCTTTTCTGCTGTTCAGTGAAATCATGAATTAAATTTATAATACAAACTAGATGTTTTATTGGAGCAAATTACTGCTGATGCTAGAATCTGTACTGAAAAGAACAAATGCTGGAGATCATAGTAGGTCAGATAGCATCCATGGAGAGAGAGCAAGCTAGTGTTTCAAGTCTAGATGACTCTTCATCAGAGGTGAAGTGAAGTGTGGAGGGGACAACATTATGCTACAGTTTGGGGGGGGGTGTTGAGGGTAGTGGATGTGGGATGCTAGTGGAGAAAAGCAGTTGATAGTTCAGATTAAGCAATTGGAATATGAGAATGGCAGAATAATGACGTGTCGAGAGGTTTTGTTGGTTCATTTCATTAGGTAGATGCATGGCTTACAAACCAACACTTGGATACTTGCAGATACTTGCAATGAATCATTGATGCTTGCCATTTGTAGAACTGTGATGTTTGCTTGATCATTATTAAGCATCACAATTAGAAGTCAGTAATAAATAAAGATGGACAGTAGGACAATGAAGTATGTTTGAAACCTGGTGATCTGTGTCAAGTGGAGAGCATGCACTCACACCAACTAAATTTCAGTATTTCAATCACCAATGATGACAAGCACTGGCAGGGTGCAGGTGAGACAATGGGTCCAGGCATTGGTTACAAGATTAAGTTAGGGAAGTTACAGTTGATCTCGATGAAACAAGGGAGACTTAATAGAAGTGAAACAATTAAGATAGGTTTAGGTGAGATAGATAAATATAAACTGTTATGACAAACTGATGGTAAAAGGACCGGGGACTTCAGATTTAAATCTTGGGGTAAGAGAAAAAGGTGAGGTGAGGGTGATTATGTGAGGAAGAACATATTTACTGACTGAGGGTCAATGACCTGGAATGCACTGTCTATGAGAGGGGTGGAAGCAGGAGCAATAAAATTGGATTGAGCCAAAGGAACTTGTAGGTATACAGGAGAAGAACGGGGAATTGGACTGAGTGGATTACATTAGAGGGTGGACCTAATGGGCCAAATGGTCTCCTCCTCCTCTTTGATGAATCTCTGGGCAATATCCTCCTATTTTTGGAGAAAACAATGTCACAGTGTCTCAGAATGTGAAAGTCTGCCGGATCATGCAGCAATTAGTGGCCAGTAGGGTTTCAATTCATATAAAGAACAAGGGAGTCTCAGTCACCAAGAGCTGCCAACTAATTAGTATAACAGCTCCAGAACAGACGAGGCCATGGCTTCTGCTGATACAACATGCCCTAGACTGCCAAGGTAGAAGATCAATTCCGGATGTTTGGGAGTGAGTCTTACTTCTTGGGGATTGCAGAGACAGGGCTTTTGGCATTTGGAAGCAAAGGCAGACTGTTGACTCTTAGCAGCCATATCCATAGAATGAGGGACACTCAACACCCCTCACCCCCACCCCAAACTGATAACCTACCCTGACCTGTTTACTGGTCAGGTAAGCTGCAACTGTCTCGTCCTGCCTGGAACTGGAATCATATCAGTAGGGTGAGGCTGTTACATGGTTATTAACAATCTATTTGAGGGTATTACTTGGCAGTGGGGCAGGAAGGATGGAGTTGAGCCTTCCCACTCAGAATGTAATTTGGCTAGTGACAGGAATGAGCAGGAATCTGTTATGTCACCATTGCACTGAAGTTCTTTACTTGCCTTTGGACCCAGATGATTCTGCCTTTAGATTCTATTTAAAGTTTTTCATTACCTCAGAATTCCCAAAGCCATTTTCAACCAATTAAATAATTTTGAAAATTAGTCCCTGTTAACTTCAGGAAAGGTACCAGTCAACATGCACCCAGCAAGCTCTCACAAACAAACAGTATCAATTGATGTTACTGTTCTGTGGAAAAGAAAGAGGAAGGCAGTGGGACAGATCACATTAGCTACTATCTGGCACCTCTCAGCAGCTAGAAGGGAACTGGCAGCTTGAATGCACATCAGAAAATTATCTAGAATTGAGACGACATTTGTGTTCAAGAAATAAAGTGGACCAGCGAATAATAAAGATGCAAAGCTAGTAACTTTCTTTATAAAGAATGTTTTCCCATTAAAGATGAATACTTTATACTCACAACTGTATCTTCATCATAAACCTCAATCACCACAAGTGGGGGAGACTCGCTGATTTCCATTGCTTCACCGTATAGGTGGATGTTATTGAACAGGAGCATCTGGTTCCATGTTGGAGACAAAGTCTGAGTAATAACCTGTTTAGAACCAAAAACAAAAGAAGTGTGATTAGGTTTTCATCTTCATCATCTTGATAAATGTTTGGTCTTCAGGACAATTTCCATCCTTTAAATAAATTTTCCTAAGTTACACTTGAAAATGAAAGATCAGGACAAATTTTATATTTTCAGAGCCATGCAATTTGACCAAGCTTCCTCCTTGCCTCAGGCCAGCCATCAGAGTGCAAACCTTCTCCAGCCTACAGGACATACACCGGCTGGTGAAAAAAGACCAATACAAGATGAAATCTCATTTAAGTGATTCATTTGGTCAGACAGAAGATAGGTGGTTTTTTAAAAGATTTATTCACAGGATTGTTTTCTAGGCTAGTATTTATTGCCCAGACAGCAGTTAAGAGTCAACCATACTGCTGTGGGTCTGGAGTCACATGCAGTCCAGACCAGGCAAGAATGGCAGTTTCCTTCTCTAAAGGACATTAGTGAACCAGATGGGTTTTTTCACCAATCAACAATGATCATCAGACTCTTAATTTTTATCAAATTCAAATTCCACCACCTGCTGTGGTCACCAGAACATTACCTGGGACTCTGGATTTACAGTTCAGGAATAATACCACAAGGCCGTTACCTCTCCAATAAAATAAACCCTCTTTAAAAGAGGGTTCTGGGTCTGAGAAACTTGGGAAATGTATGAACACAAATATTTAAAGCTGGCAGTTCAAGTTGAGAAGGTGTTAAAAAGAAGTGTATGGATTTACTAATGGAGGTGTCATGTACAAAAGCAAGGTACTCCCCAGACAATAACAAACCCACTTGGGATAATGCTGAAGTAGGGAAAAGGTAACTTTTATTATTGCAGTTGCGCTTATGGCGTACAAAAACCTCACAGCATGTAACAGTGGGATGCAGATTTAATGAATATTTGTGGCAAAAAAAGGGGAAGAGGAAATCTATCACTTGAGTACCCTGGAGAAGGAATTAGTCCCTTAGCCTGAATGTTTCTTTGTCAAAGCCACTCAAAATAATCCCATGACAAGATAGAGCTCCTAAATGGGCTCAAGGCAAATTATTTCTCAAGGATTGATTGAGTGTCAATAAACTACAATCAATATGGATTGAGAAGGGAGAACATTCTGCTTGACCAACCTCCTGAATAACTTTAGGAGTGACAACTCAAGAGAACATAGTATCACAATTCAGGGTAAGCCTGAGGAATGGGCAACATAGATAAGAAAGAATAAGCAGCAATTAAAAGAAATGACTGGAGAGGGAAGAAGGATATTGAGGGAGTTGCCTTTGTACTCATCGTTGGGACTACAATTGTTTCTGATTTATATAGATGGCCTAGATTCACAAAATTTATGCAAATGGTTCTATTTGCAGAGGATACCAAATTAGGAAGAACAGTGGCATAGGAAAAGTGAGCATAAAAATTACAGAACAAAGTTGGGCAAAATATGGAAGAAGGTATATTTGGATCAAACAATTGCAGATGAATTTGGGCACAAACAAGTGAAAGAATCAAAAACAAGGGAAGAAAAGCAAGTGATATGCAGACTCAACCTGAGACATCGTGTTGCATTTCAAGCATATTTTTGAGTTACTCATATTAAAAGCATCAAAAAAGCTAGAGTCCATTATAAAAGATTTAGTTACAGACCACATGGAAGACAATGACAAAAGAGAAATCAGGCTTGACAAATCTACTGGAGTTATTTGAAGATGATCATGGAGCCAGTGGGTGAGGTTTACTTGGAGTTTCAGAAGTCTTTAATAAAGGTCTGCATTGGTCATTAGCAAGTAAAATTAAAGTGCATGGGATTGGGAGTAATGTACTGGCACAGTTGGCAGACAGGAAATAAAGAATTGGAATAAAGAGGCCTTTGACCAAGCGATGGGCTGTGACTCATGGGGTTCTGCAAAGACCAGTGCTTGGAACCCAGTTAGTCACAATATATGTTAATGATTGAGATGAGGGAATTAAATGTCATATCTCCAAGTTTGTAGATGATACATAGCTGGGTGGGAAGGTGAACTGTGTGGAGAATGCAAAGATTTTCAATACAGTTTGGACAAGTTGAGTGGGCAAATGCATTGCAAATGCAGCATAAATGTGATGCAAAATAAAACAAAGAGGCAGATTATTATCTGAATAGTGACAATTTGGGAAAGGGTGAGTTGCAATGTGATTAAGGTTGACTTGTACATCAGTCACTGAAAGTAAGCATAAAGATACAGCAGGCAGTGAAAAAGAGAAATGATATATTGACCTTCACAGTGAGAGGATTTGAGTACAAGAGGAGGGATGAATTGTCACAATTGTACAGGGTCTTGGTGAGACCACATAAGAATACTATTTGCAGCTATGGTCTCCTTATCTGAGGAAGGATGTTCTGGCTATGTAGGGAGTACAAAAAATGTTTGATAGACTGATTCCTGGAATGCGGGGCAGGCATGTGAAGACAAACTGCATTGATTAGGACTGTACTCACTGGAATTTTGATGAATTGAGGTGCGGGAGGAGTTTCATAATCTTTCTATAAAATTATAACAGGACAGGATAGGACAGGATAAATACAGGAAGGATGTTCCCAATGACATGGAGTCCAGAAACAGGGGTTACAGTCTAATGATATGGGATAGGCAAGTTAGGATTGAGATGAAAAGAATATTGAGGCTATGGAATTTTCTGGCACAGAGGCAGCTGAGACCAAATCATTGAAGATTTTCAGGGAGTTACATGTAGTTCTTCGGGCTAAATGGGTTTGGGGAGTTTGGGGATAAAGTGGGAACAGTATGCTGAGTTGGGTGATTAGCCATAATCACTTTAAATTGCATAGCAGGCTCAAAGGATTGAACGATCTGCTCTTGCTCCAAGGATTGAATGGCTTACTCTTGCTCCTACTTTTGATGTAATAAGAAAATCCCAAGAACAAAAATGATTTACAAGGATGTTGCCAGGGTTGGAGGATTTGAGCTATAGGGAGAGGCTGAACAGGCTGGGGCTGTTTTCCCTGGAGCATCAGAGGCTGAGGGGTCACCTTATAGAGGTTTACAAAATTATGAGGGGCATGGATAGGGTAAATAGGTAAAGTTTTTTTCCCTGAGATCGGGGAGTCCAGAACTAGAGGGCATAGGCTTAGGGTGAGAGGGGAAAGATATAAAAGACCTACGGGGCAACTTTTTCATGCAGTGGGTGGTACATGTATGGAATGAGCTGCCAAAGGAAGTGGTGGAGGCTGGTACAATTGCAACATTTAAGAGGCATTTGGATGGGTATATGAATAGGAAGGGTTTGGAGGGATATGGGCAGTGTGCTGGCAGGTGGGACTAAATTGGATTGGGATATCTGGTTGCCACGGACGAGTTGGACTGAAGGGTCTATTTCCATGCTGTACATCTCTGACTCTATGACTGTAAAAGAACACTACCATTATATTAATAGGAGAATACTTAAGCACTATTGAAAAATCACAGAAAAGACTTGTCAAAAATAAAATACTAATATCATGAAAAAGTGTATGAATAGTAATAATTAAGTTTCTCAAGACCATATTACAGTGAATAATTTGTGTGCACTTTCTTATACATACAATGTTACCACTAATGCTAAATAGAAAGCTAGCTCATATTTTGCTATTCAAATGTTTGTATGAACAGTTGACTGACCTAAAACATTACATATGGCTGCCAACTCAAAAGAATGTTGGAAAACTGAGGGGACTAAATGAAATGCATAGTATGATCATCAGAAAGCTTCATTTATGACTGTAATTGTTGCAGTTCCTCCCATCATGTTAATGTTTCATTATTTACCTTAGTAGTCTGACAATGTGAAATGAAGGTCACTTTAGCAAAAGGATCTGAAAGACCAGTATTATCAGCAGCCAGAAGACCTCTTGCTTGGTACATATGGCATCTTAGCTGAAACATGTGATGATCTGTTCAATACAAAAAAGTTCAAAACACAAGATGTTAAAGATGCAGAGACATTGATTAGAAATATAACACTTGGTTCAGTAATAATCCACTGTTAGCAGTACTTATCATCACTGTTCAAAGAAATGAAATCACAGCCTAAACCTAATGTAATCATCTCCTCTTTCGTGTGCAGGAGCTAGAGTCATAAACCTTTTCAAATGCAGACTATGTGAAAGATGCTGTCTGCTAGATTTTCATAAGTAGTTAATATTTTCCAAGCAACTTTAATTTGGAAAATGCGAAGTACTGCACTTTGGCAAAACAAACAAGAGCAATAACATACAATAATATTAGGACCCTCAGTGATGTTGTAGAACAGAGAAATCTACAGGTTCAGATACGTAATTCTTTGAAATTTTTGTCACAGGTAGACAGGGTGGCTAAGAATGTTGAGGTTGTACAGGATGTTGATGATATCTTTTCCAGAGTACTGTGTGCAATTCTGGTCACTGTGCTCTAGGAAGGATATTGTTAATCTGGAGAAGGTTCAGAAAAGATTTACCAGGATATTAAGAACAGAAACCAGACAAAATTATGTTTGACACATTTTTTTTGTTGTTATCCTTTCATGGTTGGTAGCAAGGCCAGGATTTGTTGCCCATCCTTAACTTCCCTTGAGCAGCATGATGTTTAATGCATGTTCAAAAAAACAATAAGTGTCAATTAAATTGCTGTGGGTCTGGAGTTACATGTCGGCCAGACTGGGTAAGAATGTCTTTTTACAAAAAAAGTCAAAGATATTTGTCACAGTCACCATTACTGAGAGTAGTTGCATACATCAGATTTTACTAACAGAATTTAAATTCCACCAGCCACCATGATGGGATTTGAACTTATGTTCCTACAACCTTCACATGGATCACTACACTTCAGTGAAAATATCAATATGTTGGCGTCTCCTCAATGCTTCCATTGTCACCTGTGAATTCATTAAAAAATGGAGGGTTTGATTATAAAAATAGGTTGGATAGGCTGGGACCTTTCTTTACTGGAGCATAGGAGGTTGTGGGGTGACCTTTATAGAGATTTATAAAATCATGAGAAACATAGATAAGGTGAATATTAAGGGTCTTTTCTCCAGGGTGGGGGGCTCAAAATTAGGAAGCATATTTTTACAGTGAGAGGAGAAAGTTTTATGAAGGACATGGGGGCAACTCTTTTCCGCAGAGTTTGGTTCATGTGTGGAAGTGGTGGATGCAGGTATAGTTACAACGGATAAAATTCATTTAGATAAGTACGTGAGTAGAAAAGGCTTGGAGGGATACAGACCAAAAACAGGCAAGTGGGAACTAGGTTAGTGTGGGAACATGGTCAGCATGGACTAGTCGGACTAAAGGGTCTGTTTCTATGCTGTAAGACTCTATGACTAATATGTTACGGTTGCATTAATTTGCTTTGGTAACAATTTAAAATACCTTAAAATACATCTGCCCACATTTGCTGTATAAATAAAGCTCTGTATATAAAACAAAGACCTCTGGATGCTGGCGATCTGAAACAAACAAAAACAAATTGCTGGGGAAACTCAACAGGTCTGGCAGCATCTTTGGAGATAAAACAGAATTAACCTTTTAAGACCACTGATTCTGCTTTGGAAGTGATAGCAACATAGAAAAGGTGTATTTACACTAATAGCATGAGGTGGAGGGGAGAAAGAGAGTATGGATAGGTGCAGACAGAGCCTGAACAGAGAGAAAAGGAGGATAAAGGGATTGTTGTTGGTAACCAGGGAAAAGATGCTAGATACATGATAACTGGGGCTATGAGTGGGAGAAAATGGTTTGGCTATGCTGAAAAAGCTCATGACATGGTGTAAAAGACATGGAAGAAAAGACATGCTCAATGCAGCCTCAGGACTCAATATTGAATTCCACAATTTTAGAGTCTGAAACTTCCTTCCTTGTCTTTTGATGTCATCGGGAATAACTGGCTGCACTCTACTTGTGGAAAAATCTCACCCTTAATATAGAAAAGATTAAATACAGAATTAGTTATGAATTGGAATTAAGATCCGTTATACCTACCTTTATAAATAATACTGAGGGGTGGGGAAATCTCATATGCAGCATTACTTTTTGATGGCATTTCTGGATCAAATTCATTGGGCAGATTTTCCAGAATAGCATCCATGTGTCTGGTTGGACCTAACCATAGGTTAATATCCACTTTTGCTTGCACAGGCCATCCTATAACACGATTTCCTGGCAACTGAAAAGATACACATGTCAAAAAATGACATTGCAAGAAGCACAAATAACAGCCATTCAACTACTTCTAATCAAAATAGAACATTCACAGAACTGAATAACTTCAGAGTTAAGTGGGGGAAGTAGGTACAAAATAGCATTGATATACTTAGGGTTAATGTTTGAATTCAGCCTCAGATTAAACAAACAAGTTTCCTTTTCCACTGCAAACTTATTGATTCCCGCAGTTACCTTGACTATGCATTCCCACACCCTGCTTCCCGTAAGACTCCATTGCATTCTCACAGTTCCTGCATCTCTGTCACATCTGTTCTGATTATCCCAACTTCAACAGGGGGGCCTCCGAAATGTCTACCTTCTTTCTCAACTGAGGAATTCCCAGCACTATGGTTGACATGGCCCTCAGCTGGATCCAACCCAGCTTCCACAGTTTACCCTCACCCCCCCCTCTTCCCTCCCACAACAGCACTAGGGTCCCCCCTTGTCCTCACTTACCATCCCATCAGCATTCACATCCAGAGGATCATTAGCTGCCATTTCTGTCACCTCCAGCGGGATGCCACCACCAGACACATATTCCCTTCCCCTACCTCGTCAGCCTTCCACAAGGACCATTTCCTCAAGGCCCCCTGATCCACTCCTCCTTCATCCCATACACACACCGACACATCACCTTTGACAATAAGATGTATCGGTGGGAGAAGTTCAAGTAGGTGATGCCAATTTGGAGGGTTGGATCTGGGATAAGGTGGGGAGAGAGGAGATAAGGAAACTGGTGAAATCAACATTGATGCCATGTGGTTGGAGGGTCCCTAGGCGGAAGATGGGTCATTCTTCTTCCAGGCGTCGGGTGGCTTGGATCTGGCAGTAGAAGAAGCCCAGGACTTGCATGTCCTTGGTGGAGTGGGAGAGGGAGTTGAAGTGGTTGGCCACAGGGTGCTGGGGTTGTTAGGTGCATATGCCCCAGAGATGTTGTCTGAAATGTTCTGCGACTTGGTGTCCTGTCTCCCCAGCGTAGAGGAGACCACATTGAGAGCAGCGGACACAATAGATGAGATGTTTGGATGTGCAGGGAAATCTCTGCCAGATGTGGAAACTGATGCAAAGTGATTATTCAGTGCCTCAGCCATTTCTTTGCTCCCCACTAATATCTCTCCCGCATCATTATCCAGCGGTCCAATGTCCACCTTTCTCTCTCTTTTGCCCTTTATATATCAAAAGAAATTCCTACATTTGCCTGTTTGAAAGCTTTGAAATATGCTTGAGCTTGCACTAAATATTCAAAGAACAGCTTGGCCACCTGTTTCATAGCTTTTGCAGAGTTTTTAGTGATCTTTGAAAGCTCAAATGGATTCTGCTCAGCAGGGTTTGTTTTCCTAGCTGAGGAAGAAAAAGTGAGTTTATTTGTTTTGACACTTTGGAGCTTCTGAACAGAATAGTGGTTTATTAAACAGCTATTCAAGTTGTTTGTTCATTTTGACAGACCTATGAGATAAAATACATCCACATGAGCTGGTGAGTTGTTTATTTAATGGACACCGTGAGAGTATTTGGGGAAAGAGAGGGGATAAAGAGGGTGAAAGGGTTGAGAGAGGCATATGGTGTGTTAGCTTTTATTGGTAGAGGGATTGAGTTTCAGAACGATGAGATAATGTTGTACCCGTACAAAACCCTGGTACAGCCACTTTAGGAAGACATTTGTTGAGGTTCTCCATGGTAAGCTGATGAAGAAGGTGAAGTTGCATGGAGTCCAGGGTGTTCTAGCTAGATAGATAGAGAACAGGTTGGGAAACAGGAGACAGAGAGTAGTAGTGGGAGGGAGCTTCTCAAAATGGAGACCTGTGACCAGTGGTGTTCCACAGTGATCCGTGCTGGGACCACTGTTGTTTGTGATATACATAAATAATTTGGAGGAAAGTGTTAGTTGCCTCATTAGCAAATTTGCAGATGGTGAAGTAAGACTAGTGGGAATAGCAGATAGTGAAGGAGACTATCAGAGAATACAGCAGAATATAGATAGAGTGGAAAGTTGGGCAGAGAAATGGCAGTTGGAGGTCAATCTGGACAAATGTGAGATGATGCATTTTGGAAGATGCAGTTCCAGAGCAAATGATACAGTTAATGGAAAAGTCCTGGGGAAAATTGATCTACAGAGAGATCTGGGTGCTCAAGTCCATTGTTCCCTAATGGTGGTAATGCAGATCAATAAAGTGATCAAGAGGCATACGGCATGCTTTCCTTCACTGGAGGGGGTATTGAGTACAAGAGTTGGCAGGACATGTTACAATTATATAAGATTTTGATTTGGCCACATTTGTGTACAGTTCTGGTCACCATACGATCAAAAGGATGTGGATGCTTTGGAGAGGGTGCGGAGGAGGTTCACCAGGATGTTTCCTGGTATGGAGGGTGCTAGCTATGAGGAGAGGTTGAATAGATTAGGATTATTTTCGTTGGAAAGAAGTCGGTTGAGGGGGGATCTGATTGAGGCTTACAAAATCAGGAGAGATGTAGACAGGGTGGATAGCAAGAAACTTTTTCCCAGAGTAAAGGACGCAATTACTAAGGGTCATGAGTTCAAAGTGAGAGGGGAAAAGTTAAGGGGGGATATGCTTGGAAAGTTCTTTACACAGGGAGTGGGGGTGCCTGGGATGCCAGTGGAGGTGGTAGGGGCAGGAACGATAGCGTCATTTAAGATGTATCTGGACAGATGCATGAATGGGCAGGGAGCAGAGGGATACAGATCCTTAGAAAATAGATGATTTAGATCAAGGATCTGGATCAGCGCAGGCTTGGAGGGCTGAAGGGCCTGTTCCCGTGCTGTAATGTTCACTGCTCTTTGTTCTTTGTTCTTTGGAGTATTGCGTACAGTTCTGGTCACTGTCTTATAGGAAGGATGTGGAAACTTTGAAAAGGGTTCAGAGGAGATTCACTAAGATGTTGCCTGGTATGGAGGGAAGGTCTTACAAGGAAAAGCTGAGGGAATTGAGGCTGTTTTCATTAGAGAGAAGAAGGTTGAGAGGCAACTTAATTGAGACATATAAGCTAATCAGAGGGTTAGGTAGGTTGGACAGTGAGAGCCTTTTTCCTCGAATGGCGATGATTAGCACAAGAAGACATAGCTTTAAATTGAGGGTTGATAGATATAGGACAGATGTCAGAGGTAGTTTCTTTACTCAGAGAGTAGTACGGGCATGAAACGCACTGTCTGCAACAGTGGTAGATTCGCCAACTTTAAGGGCATTTAAATGGCCATTTGATAGGCACAAGGACGAGAATGGAATAGTGTAGGTTAGATGGGCTTCAGATTGGTTCCACAGGTCAGTGCAACATTGAGGGCAGAAGTACTGCGCTGTAATGTTATAAGTTCTATGTTTTGGGGAATGGGACAGTAAGGGCGGTTTGATGGAAATCAGGGAAGGTAAGGGAATTCAGAAGTGTGAGTGAGGCAATAAAGGTGAGGCTATTTAAGGGGAGTTGTGGTTGTGGTGGAGAAGCATCCATAAGGGTTTCTATACTTGCAGGCCTAGCCTGGGCTGCTGAACTGTTCTCTAAGAGAATGTCAGGCGCCCTCCCACACTCAGGGGGCAAGCAGATGATCAGGCATACCAGCTCACACACAAGGATCATCATACGTCAACGGGCCTTAGCAAAATGCCTGAGACTTGGAGTCAAAATACCCATCTGTCTATCCTGTGGAACAGAGCAATGCACAGAGCTGAAAATGTGTTGCTGGAAAAGCGCAGCAGATCAGGCAGCATCCAAGGAGCAGGAGAATCGATGTTTCGGGCATGAGCCCTTCTTCAGGAATGAGGAGAGTGTGCCAAGCAGGCTAAGATAAAAGGTAGGGAGGAGGGACTTGGGGGAGGGGTGTTAGAAATGCAATAGGTGGAAGGAGGTTAAGGTGAGGGTGATAGGCCGGAGTGGGGGTGGGGGCGGAGAGGTCAGGAAGAAGATTGCAGGTTAGGAAGGAGGTGCTAAGTTCGAGGGTTGGGACTGAGACAAGGCGGGGGGAGGGGAAATGAGGAAACTGGAGAAATGTGAGTTCATCTCTTATGGTTGGAGGGTTCCTAGGCGGAAGATGAGGCGCTCTTCTTCCAGCCGTCATGTTGCTATGGTCTGGCGATGGAGGAGTCCAAGGACTTGCATGTCCTTGGTGGAGTGGGAGGGGGAGTTGAAGTGTTGAGCCACGGGGTGGTTGTGTTGGTTGGTCCGGGTGTCCCAGAGGTGTTCTCTGAAAAGTTCAGCAAGTAGGCGGCCTGTCTCTCCAATATAGAGGAGGCAACATCGGGTGCAGTGGATGGAGTAAATGATGTGTGCGGAGGTACAGATGAATTTGTGGCGGATAGGGAAGGATCCCTTGATCTGAGTTCATCCCTTGTGGTTGGAGGGTTCTTAGGCGGAAGATGAGGCGCTCTTCCTCCATCTGAGTTCATCCCTTGTGGTTGGAGGGTTCCTAGGTGGAAGATGAGGCGCTCTTCCTCCACTGAGTTCATCCCTTGTGGTTGGTGGGTTCCTAGGCGGAAGATGATGCGCTCTTCCTCCACCTCCTTCCACCTATCGCATTTCCATCTCCCCTCCCCCAAGTCCCTCCTCCCTACCTTTTATCTTAGCCTGCTTGGCACACTCTCCTCATTCCTGAAGAAGGGCTCATGCCCGAAACATCGATTCTCCTGCTCCTTGGATGCTGCCTGACCTGCTGCGCTTTTCCAGCAACACATTTTCAGCTCTGATCTCCAGCATCTGCAGAGCTCACTTTCCCCTGGAACAATGCACAGCCCAAGAAAATGCAAAGGAGTAATTTGGCTATGTTTTCTTTCTCTTTTAAGATGCAATGCAAGTTGAAACATTTCTATATCAAAACAAATGAATACTTTAAGAAATAGAGACTGGATCATCCCACAGTTTTTCCCCTTCTCATCGTTTTTCTTAGAATACAGGATGTCCTTTGCTTGAATCCGCGCATATGCAATTCTCTTGTTGCCGCTGAGCATCCAAATGGACACATCTGGAATAGTATGTTGTGGCTGAAAATATAGAAAGAGAGAAATTAACTAAGCCTTTTGTTTTTAACTGAAAAGTCAAAATATTACAAGTTCTGGAGATCTGAAATTAAAACAGAAAAGTCTAGCCCTTCAGGCAACACCTTTAGAGAGGGAAACAGAGTTAACATTTCAGTTCTGGGAGCTTTCTTCAGAACAGACGATAGAGTTCAGGAGGTGATGAGTGATCACAGATGTGAACAGTAAGCTTTTTGGGTCCTGCCAAATGGAAGCAAGTGGAGCCCAAAAATACCAGTAGTGACCAACCTGCCAGTTTCCCAACCCTGTTCCTCGTGGATTTGTATTTTAGCCAATATAGGTTAGGAGCAGGGAGGATTGTCTGCCCTCGCAATGCAGCCAGCCCATTAGACTCATATAATCCCTCCAGTCTGTAAGCAGCCCATTTGGCCCATTAGGTTCGCACTGACCCTCAACAATGCATCCTATCCAGACCCACCCCGTCCCTGTAACCCTGCATTTTCCATGGCAAATCCACCTAACCTGCACATCTTTGAACTCTGGACAGAAATCAAAGCTGAAAATGTGTTGTTGGAAAAGTGCAGCAGGTCAGGTAGCATCCAAGGAGCAGGAGAATCAGGGCATGAGCCCTTCTTCAGGAAATCAAAGCTCCCAAGGAAATCCACACAGACATGGGGAGAACATGCAAACGCCACACAGTCACCCAAGGGTAGATTCGAACCTGGGTCCCTGGCACTGTGAGGTAGCAATGCTAACCACTGAGCCAGCATGCCTCATTAAGAACCTTATTAGTGGTAAGTTAAAGGTGGTAGACAAGAATTAAAGGACTCTCCTGAATTTGCCAGATGTGCCTACATAACTCCAACACTGTATTAAAATACTGATGCATCACTGTGTTGCCATTCAACTGGTAACCCAATACTTTAAAAGCTGTGCTATAAAATTAAATACAGTGCACATTGTTCAAACAAATAACAGATATTAAGAGGAAAGTATCTCCGGGAACAGACTTGTAATATTATCACTGGACTATTAATCCAGATACACAGGTAAAGTTCTGGGAACCCGAATTCAAATCCTGTCATGGCAGACGGTAGAATTACAATTCAATAAAAATTGGGAATTTAGAGTCTAATAATAACTGTGAATCCATTGCCAATTGTTGGAAAAGTCCACCTGGTTCACTACTGTCCCTCAGGGAAGGAAACTGCCATCCTTACCTCATGTGGCCTACATGTGATTCCAGATGCACAGTGATGTAGTTGACTCAGTTAGGGATGGGCAATAAATGTTGGCCTAACCTGCCTTAATGCCGTGAATGAATAAAATGAAATTAAGTGGGGAAAAATACAGGACTATTAAGAAAGGACAGGTGGGTGAGGGAATGGAGAATGGGACTAATTGAACAAACTCTTTCAAAGATCTAGCATCAGCATGATGGGCCGAATCAGCTCTTTCTATGCTGCCCGCTTTCTATGGCAATTTTATATATATATATATATATATATATTATATATATATATATCTAACTGGTCTGCATTGAAGCTCTGTGACTGGACCCCACGTGTCCACAATTCTATCCAGTATTGTGTTATGGCCTTCTTGAAACACACTCATAGATAAATAGAGATGGTTCTTGAAGTGATTAGGCAAAAATCAAACAATATGAATGTTAACACAGAGAAAGTTGCTGCCTCATCTTTAGATTCCTTTACCAGATTGACAAACTAATGTTTAATTACAGTGAAATATTCCTTTCTATTCTTGACTGCACTGTACCTCATCTGCAAGAAATCGTAACTTTTGCATCCAGTTCTGAATTTCACGCAGCCATTCATTCATTGACATCTTCTTCTTGTCCTGAATCATTGCCCTTGCTTCATTGCTTATCAGTTCCTGGAATACAAAGAAAGATTGAGCAAGGTCATGACTGTGAAAGCTGACTTTGATGGTTCACCAAACAATGTTTTCTTACTTCGTTTCTAGTTTTCTGTCAGCAGGTTACACTAAAACATGTATCTGCAGGCATGCATGTCACTCAACAATCTGGAGAGGGGATCAGTGGTGCTGGAAGAGCACAGCAGTTCAGGCAGCATCCAAGGAGCAGCAAAATCGACGTTTCGGGCAAAAGCCCTTCATCAGGAATAAAGGCAGTGAGCCTGAAGCGTGGAGAGATAAGCTAGAGGAGGGTGGGGGTGGGGAGAAAGTAGCATAGAAAGGGGATCTGGAGTTTTTGACTTTCTCCTCTATAGTCTAGCAGCACTCACCTACTTTAAAAAGCACCTTAAAGATTATGTGAACCTGGAATTCAGTTTTAATTGATGGAAATTCTTTCTGCTAATTGTAATGTTCTGTCTGGAAGAGGTCTGAACAGTCTCAGCTGCATTCCTTATAGACATTGGACAATACAAGCAAAACAAAACAATGTTTCTGCACTGAAGATTCAGAAGAGATTTACCAGGATGTTGCTGGGAATGGAGGATTTGAGCTATAAGGAGAGACTTGGACTGTTTTGACTGAAGTGTAGGAGGTTGAGAGGTGACTTAATAGTAGTTTATAAAATCATGGAGGGGTATAGATAACGTGAACAACAGGTGTCTATTCCCTAAGGTGGGGGATTTCATGACTAAAGTGTATATTTTTAAGGTGAGAGGAGAAAGATTTTAAAAAGACATGAGAGGGAATTTTTTTTAACACAGAGAATGGCTTGAATGTTGAATGAACTTTCAGAGGAAGTGAGGGATGCAGGTACAGTTACAGCCTTTAAAAGATATTTAGATATTCAGACAGACTAAAAATGATAGCTCATGGGGGAAATGGAAAACTCAGAATGATATGGCAGCTTGTCCTTTTTCTCTTTGAGATGAGCAGTCTGTTGATGCAGACTAGATCTGACTGGTATCAAACTGCACCTGACTATACTTGATGCTGTCATTGAGTGACTAGTCAAACCTTCTATTTCCCGGTAATGACATTATTGTTTTACTCAGCAAAAAATTACACTTCTCTTTCAAAAAAAAAATGCAAATCTTAATGTCCTGGAAAGAATCCCAAATGAATGGTTTCTACTGGTGGTGTTAAACATCCTTGGGCATAGATGGAGAAAGCATCATAGTTTTCAGTTACCTTCTGCATTGTACACACAAATATCATATGTTGGTCTGTATCCATGATATAAAGGAGCCAATGCCAAAGGCTCGAAGTTCAAGCAAAGGCATAAAGCAGTTTTTTGAGTTGAGGAGCAAGCAAGAAAATGGAATTAAGGCCATAATGAGATCAGCACTGACCTTGTTCAGGGCAGATCAAACTCAAGCAGCTAAATGGCCTACTCATGCTTCAATTTCATTGAGACAAAGTGAGGTGACAAAATATTCATCACGGGCAACATATGGAGACATTTTAGATCTAGCTTGTTGTTTTATTTGTGAAGTTTGTTTAGTGTTCCTCAACTTAATTTCCAACATTAAATTAAACAATGCTCTGAAAGCTGGATTTCTTTAGCCCTATGTTTGTTAAATGAAAAAGATACTATCATCAGCAAGATGGGCGAAATGGTTTCATTCTGTGCCATAATGACTCTATGATCTGGAAATTGTAGTTAAGCATCACAATTATATAATGCTTAATGTATTTGTCTCAAATTTCTCCATCCACTATTTGCAGAGGCATTAAACCCATTTATTCTAAATACATGAACACACCAACCATATTTCCAGGCTCATATTGTGATGACCCTGGAGCAGAACTGCTGTTTGAATTATATGGTTACTGTTTCGTGCAATCCAAAAACCATTTCTTTCATAGCATGCCCTCCCCCTGTCTTAAACTTGCAGTTCCAAGATTTTCCATATCAGTCTGCCTCTTTCTAATTCACTTCTCACTGCAAATGGAGGTCCAACCCATATTGCCACAGCCCTCACCACTTTGGATTTGGTAAGGAGGCAGATTCCAAATCCACCCCCACTGGAACAGGAATTGAATCCCTTGCCCTCCAATCTGTTCGCCACCTGCCCGCCAAAGAGTCCAAGTTACTTTGACAACTGTTATATGCTTATCACCAACTGCGATTCTGGATAGTGATGGTAGAGATTGTGATTTTCTTTCCATCATATAGCTGACCAGGAATCTCTCTTGCTTTCTCTATAACCACATGACCTGGCTGTGTGCTGGGAGGATTTACAAGTTGAACCTGAATTTATCGGCCATGTTACAAATGCACATTCTTGACCATCAAGTCCTGGAGTGGCACTTGAAGCTAGATGCTCAAAGGCAGAAGCATTAACCACTAGGCTACAAGACTTCCTCACTCCTTAAGAGTTACAGTATTGCAAAAAATAAAGATCTGTCAAAATACAAAATGCAATCAAAAATTGCAATATTAAAGCTCCAAATCATGAACTTCATGTTTGTGTTGGAAACTAATAAAATGAAGAGAAATGTATTAGGGATTTGAAGTATGCTATATTGGTTACAGAGGTTGCATAAGAGTTTGGAATCAGTTGTGCATATCCTACTTTCTATTAGTCAGTCAATTTGATATTATTTTCTTTTGGAAGCAATTTTAGATTGGTCTAGTTAGTACTAAATTGAATCTAACAACAACAGAATAGCTGCAGTATGCCAATCCTCATCATATATTGGCACTTGCCATGTTTAAAAGCTCCTGCATGTTTTGGGAAGTAAGTACCTTTTACTGAGCAAGTTTAACAAACATAAAAAATAGGGCATAGTGCTAGAGACTACAGAAATTAAACATGAATCTTCCCTGAACTCTTCTTTAGGAGAAAAAAAATTATCAGGCATTAAAAGAATGGTACATTTTTAAAGTTTTCTTTGCAAACATTCTTTTACTAGACAGGGCTGAGAAGAAAGTGGTTGAACTGGGAGTCATGATTTACTCAATCGGACCACTGATGGGTTGTTTGTTTGATCAATGTGGGAAGGTGAAGCATGGGGAGATATATGAGCAATGGCTGGACTGTGGACACAGGATTGTGAGCTGATGTGATGGTACTTTCAGAAACCAGAACAGGCAGCCCTACCTATAAAAGGACACAGGTGTCAGTTCAGGACAGACCTGAATAAAGCCTGAACCCAGCAATTTTCACTATAAAGCTCTCAAAAAGAGAAGTTAAAAATTATTTCTTCATTGTGCCAAGAAAGAGCAATTTTTTTGATGCTCTATTTCATTGGCCTTTGGTTAATTCTGAATTTAAATAATGATCCAAATTTATGTTAGACCGCCCAAAACAGAGAATGTGCTGATTGTCCAGGATTCCTTTAAATTACAGGATTGGATCTATTATTAATATAAGTTGTATTTTGTTTTCACAAATTGCCATCAGATAGTAAAGACCTTGATTATTGCTAAAAAAAAGACACATTTTGTCCCAGATTTTTGTTTTGTACTCATCAGCACATTTCACAAGAATTACCAAAGTAAATTACAAAATATAAAAGCAAATTACTGCAGATGCTGGAATCTGAAACCAAAACAGAAAATGCTGGAAAATCTCAGCAGGTCTGGCAGCGTCTGTAAGGAGAGAAAAGAGCTGACATTTCGAGTCTAACTGACCTTTTGTCAAATTTTCTCTTTTGGTTTCAGATTCCAGCATCCGCAGTAATTTGCTTTTATCCAGTGTTTAACCCACTGCCACCTCTCTTCCAGGAATGCCTACCTTGAAGAAGTACTGCTCTTCTCTCTGACAGGATTTTCGTTTATCTCTCTCCCCCTGTTCACCTTCACTGCTTTCCATTTCTCTCTCAGTGTTAGACAAGGTATTTACTAAGATTCACTTCCACAGCCATATTTCCTTCCTCAGTGACCAGCTTTGACAAAGATCAGTTAGACTTGAAACATCAGCTCTTTTCTCTCTTTACAGATGCTGCCAGACCTGTTGAGATTTTCCAGCATTTTCTAAATTACAAAGTATACTGTGTGAAAAGAGAGTGCTGATTGCTTGGCAAGTGGACTCTACTTGGTCAGGGCATTGCCATAGACAATATATCAGTTGAGTGATGACTAACAATTAACTGTTAAGCTTTTTTTAAACTTAAATCAAATAGGTTCGCTTTGATAGGTCAATGCATTCCCCGGGGCCAGAGGCTGTTAACTATTAGGTTCAGTTGAAACAGCACAATGAATGTACACATTCTTTCTGATGCAAAGAACAAGCTCTGTGTATTAATACATGTTGTTTCCATATCACACAAGAACTCCACACTGCAAACTCGAATGTTAATATTAAATTTGTTGTTAACACAAAATGAAACATTTCATCCCTCTTTTTTAAGGAATATTCTTACAAAATTGCAATTCAAATCTTTGGTCAATAGTTGAATTAGGAAACAAAGCACTTGGATGTCTCAAAAAATATTAGTTGCTGCCACCCTGTATTTACTTTCTTGCTTCCTCTAATGGCAAATCCCCCTACTCCCAGAAATGACCTTTCTGGTGGCCACCTGCCAACAGACTCACTGACCTTGTGCTGGCTCCAGTCCAGCAAGCTGCACCAGGCCACTAACTCCCCAACTCCAACTCTCTGAGGCCAAAGGTTTTGGCCTCCATGCTCTAAAGGACAAGGCGAGCTGTCAGTGCTGTCTGTCAGTCAGGCACCTAACAGTCAAAATCCCCCCATTACTTTTCTTTACCCCACAGTAAACCTCAAGGAATCTATTGCATCAGGAATTAATTATGGAAAGATGGCTAGAAGAAGGTGATGGGAATTTACATGTGCAATTGTCTTTTAGCTGCTCTGTGCTTTAACAGTTATAAGAGGCATCATGTCTTAAAGGCCAAATACAGCAAAATATTTCTTCGGAGCTGCTCACTTCTGCAGAAGTCCAGCACAAACTCCAATATTGCACCCAATTTGGTTTCTGTCTGACTTTCAGTGGCTGACCAGCAGCAGCATTGAGATTACAGCCTTTATACATACTCCATTCAGTCAGTGCCCTACCAGTTCCATCCTGCTGGTACTGAAGCGTTTCTTGTCAAGCGCCGTTTGTTCAACCCCTTCCATTTCCTTTTCAGCAAAGCTGGCAAAATTTCTGGAATACAAGTCCATTGAGCTTTTAGTTAGATAAGTGGTGGTTCTTTCACAGTCAAAGGCAATAGTTCATTGCTAGTGCTGAACTTCAAGGGAAAGTCCCACCAACTGGATGTAGTTAACAAAACATTATTGTAAATAAATAATTTGCTTCTTATCATCCTGCAATTCTTCTCAGCACCTGAAGAAAGTCAAAATCACCCCATTTATCCTTCACTCCTGATTATTATTATTCAGTGGCATGATGGGAAGCCTCTGAATCATGTTCTGACTGAAAGTATGAGATGAATTGATTACAATTCTAGATCATAGAACCACAGAAGCTCTGCCTCTAGACAGCTATTATTGTACATAAATAGCATTGGTACCTACCTGACAAACTGAAAAAAAAATGCCCAAGCATGCCTTGTCCATAAAAAGCTATAATTTGATTGATTACTACCCCATAAGCCTATTTTTAATTCTCACTAGTGTGACGGGAGTGTTGAAAAATGTGTTGCTGGACAAGCGCAGCAGGTCAGGCAGCATCCAAGGAGCAGGAGAATCGACGTTTCAGGCATAAACCCTTCTTCAAGAGCTTATGCCTGAAATGTCGATTCTCCTGCTCCTTGGATGCTGCCTGACCTGCTGCGCTTTTCCAGCAACACATTTTTCAGCTCTGATCTCCAGCATCTGCAGTCCTCACTTTCTCCTGACGGGAGTGTTGTCCACACTGCTGTAAGGCATCAGACACTGACTGACAATGTATTCACTGATGCTGAGCTCAGTTTCAAATGAGCCACTTGGCTTCAGTACAAAGCCTTGGGCTAAACATGAACAAAACAGTTGAACTCCAGCGGTGTGCCGAGAGTGACTGTCTTTGAAATCAAGACAGAATTTGACTGAGTGTGGCACCAAGGACCCCTAACAAAACTGGTCAATGAAAACAAGGAAGAAGACTTCCCATTGGTTGGAATCACTCTTATACAAAGGGAGATTGGGTGTGGTCATTGTAAGGCAATCAGCTCCAAGACATCTCTGCAGGAGCTCCTCAGGCTGGTGTGCTAGGCACAAACATCCTCAACTGCTTCAATGACATTCCTATTTAAAGATCAGAACTGTGAAAAACCACTAATAACTGCACAATGTTCAGCACTATTCACAACTCCTCAGATACTGAAGCAGCTGATATCTGCATGTAGCAAAGTTTGGACATCATTCAGGCTTCAGGTGATAAATCTCAAGTACTACATACATATGCAGCATAAATGTTAGTGAATGACCATCTTCAACAAGAGCAATTCTAACCATCTTCTCTTGATATTTAGTAGCTTTACTGCAATCAATTCCCCTACATGAATATTCTTTAGCTTACAAGTGAATAGAAACTTAACTGGATATTTCCAAAATCTATTTCATGAGATTCCTAATTGCCTTTGAGAAGTTAATGATAAGTCCCTTCTTGATCACACTAGTGCATCTGTTGAAAATATATCTGCAATGTTCTTAGGGTAGAGTTTCAGAATTTTGATTCAGCAACAATGAAGGAATAATGACAGTCAGGATAGTATGTGAGAATAGGACAGCAAATTGTAAGTGGTGGTATTCCCATATGCCTGCTATCCCTGTTCACTTAGACATTAGAGGCTGTAGGTTTGGGAAGTCCTGCTAAAGGAGCCTTGATGAGTTGCTGCAGTACATCTTGTCGATGGTACACACTGCTGAGATTAGGAAGGGAATGTTGAATGGGGAACCAATCAAGTAGGTTGCTTGTCCAGATTAGTGTTGTGTTTCTTGAGTACAGCTGGAGCAACAAAACCAGTGGTCAATACTCCATCACATTCCTAACCTGAGCTTTGTCCATGGTGAAAAAGGCTTTAAGTCAGGAATTGAGTTCCTCACTGCAAATTACCCAGCCTATGACCTACTCTTGAATTCATAGTGTTCATGCAGCAAAGGAGAGTTAGAATGTTGCGCTGGTGGAATTTGAATTCAATGAATAAAATCTGGACACGTAACCTAATCTCAGTAATGGTGATCATGAAACTATCATCAATTGTTGAATGAACCAATCCAGTCATTTAAGAAAGGAAATCTGGCATTATCTTTCATTCTAGATACACACTATTGTAATTGACTGTTAACTGCCCTCTGAAATAGTCAAGCAATCCATTCAGTTCCAGGGCAATTAGGGTTGGGTGATTAATGCGGGCCTTACCAGTGATGTCACATCCAGTGAGTGAATATACAGAATGAAGTGCAGTTTAAGGCCTGAGGTGTTTATTCAGTGTCACTTAAGTTCCAATAAGGTGATTCCATGAACATAACCCTTGCAAAGATCTTAATGCAGGGCCTTGGTGTAACTATCACCGAGAGTATTGTATGCTGGTTTTGTTTTCCTACCTGAGGATATATTTTCCATTGAGAGAGTGCAGAGGAGATCCACCAAACTGATACTGGGGATAGTTGGACTATCCTTTGAGGAGACATTAGTTTGATTGGGCTTATATAACTGAAGAACGACATCCTTACTTCTGAACTCAAGTCTTCTTGCAATGAAAGCCAATAGATCATTTGCCTTCCTAATTTTTTATTGCACTTGCTAGTCTACTTTCATTATTTAGTATACAAGAGTACAACAAGAGCTCAGAAGGCACAGAAAGAACCTGATTGAAAGGTATAAAATTCTAACATGGCTGACAGACTAGTCATAAGGTGGAGGTTTTGCCTGGTTGTGGAGTCTATAAACAGTGGACACAGTCTCAGGATGCAGAATAAACCATTTAGAATTGTGTTATGGAAACATTTCTTCACTCAAAGGATAGTGAACCTGCGTAGCTCTCTACCAGAGAAGGGTGTAGAGATCAAATTATTGAATATACTCAGGAATTGAGAAAATTTTTTTCAGGGATATGAGGAGAAAGTGGGAATATGGCATTGAGATAGAGGATCACCAAAAATCATTTGATCGGTAGAGCAGGCTCAAAAGGTCCAAATGGCCTACTCCTGCTCCTAGTTTCTCTTTTTCAATGCTTCTATGTTTTTTTGACAACATCCAGAATAAATCACCCCACTTGATTGGCACCACATTAACAAATATTCACTCACTCCACTGTTCAGTAAGAGTAGTGAGTACCATCTACAAGATACAATTCACCAAGGTTCCATAAACAATACCTCCAAACCTCCAACTACTATTATCTACTAGGACAAAGGCAGTAGATATATGGGAGCACCACTGACTGCAAGTTCTCTCCAAGATACTCACTGACTCAGAAATATGTTGCTATTACTTTAGTGTTACTGAGTCAAAATCCTGGAATTTCCTTCCTAACAACATTGTGAGTCTGCCTACAGCACATGGCCTGAAGAAGGCAGCTCACCACAGGCTTCTCTGTGACAACTAGGGATCGGCAATAAATACTGGTTCAGCCAGAGACATCTACATCCATGAATTCTTAAAAATCCAGTCCTTTGGCATTTCTTGTTTTTTGGTCACCAATTTGTTCTTCTTAATTCTAATCTTGCTTTTCTAATCTAATTGGTTGTTGACTCATGACATTTTCTGTGTTAGTGTAAGTATCTTTGGATTATCTATTTGTTTTAAACCCTTTGTTTAAAGATTATTCAGTCAAGTACTGAATATATATGGTCCTCAAGTATAGAGTAGAGCAACATTATTTAAACTTGCAAAACATATCCGCTCTTACATGTCAGGAATTAAAATCTACAAGTGGAGCAATAAAATGATCGCAGTCTAGCAGAGACTTAACCATAAAATGTAAAAATTAAAAATAGAAACATGAATTCCAAAAAGAATCAATGTAAAAATAAATTGCTGCAAGCATTCTTGAAATATGTTTGTACTGTACAGCTAAAAGAATGAAACGTAAATTGTGTTCAATTCTGGTCGCCTCATTACAGGAAGGATGTGGAGGAATTGGAGAGGGTGAAGAAAAGGTTTACTAGGATGCTGCCTGGATTAGAGGAGATGAGTTATAAGGAGTGGTTAGAAAAACTCGGATTGTTTTCTCTGGAGCAGCAGTTTCTGAGGGAGACTTAAGAGAAGTCTATAAGGTTATGACATGCATATATAGGGTTGACAGTCAAAATCTTTTTTCCAGAGTTGAAACGTCTGATACTGGGGGGAAAGTTCAAAGGAGATGTGAGGGGCAAGTCTTTTACACAGAAAGTAGTAGGGGTCTGGAATGCACTGCCACAGGTGGTGGTGAATGCAGTTATGATAGAGGCATTTAAGGAGATTTTAGATAAGCACATGAATATACAAAGCATGGAGGGGTATGGACCAAAGGCAGGCAGAAGGGATTAGTTTAATTTGGTGTCATTTCGACACAACATCATGGGCCGAAGGGCCTGTAGTTATTCTGTACTGTTTTATATGTTCTAAATTTGAAAATGGAAAGGCATTTGGGTATTGTGTTAGTATTATTCCTGTATGCGTTCTCAGTTGATATATCAGAGTCATTTTGAGTATTTTACCTGCATCTGACTATAAATTCCCATAGAATAGCTTTCATCTTCTTATTGATTCTAGAATCAGAAACCTTCATGCATTCTTTGATTTCTTCCAAATCTTCTTCCTAAATAAGAAGTTGAGATAATGGATAAAACTGTCAAGCTCCTTAGTCTTTTTTTGTGGGGTTAGGCCCACTGTATTGTAACCATTTTGCCTCTTAAATAATTATTTCCAAGTGTGTCACTGATACTTAAACTTCAGTGAATGATTACATATATCACATCCACTTTCACACTTGGGATCTAACAGTACAGTGTACACAAAAGGCTCTGACATATACATATGCCTCATGCAGATGATATGGATTCTGTAGAGAAGCAAATACACAATTCATTATAGCTGGCCAACAATCTGAGTCGATAGCCAATTAACATTCAGTTCCCCAGTAATACAGATATCGATTTCTGCTTGACAGTAAAAATTGTGATCTGCTTCATGGATCAAGGCAGTGATAGAGCGATTGTAGTGTTGGGAAAGGAATGTTTTGGAAGCCAGAAGCTTTGATAATGCAGAGATTGTGGTAAAGTTAATGGTGGGATCCTATTTAAATTGATCATCCTGCTGGTCCACAATCAACCAGCCAGGTTGAGCGGCTGTTGAGTGGAAAGGTCAAACTGGAAGGATAGGGTAAAGAAGGGAGGAAGAGGAAGATCACAGGTAGATGTTGTAGAGATCATGAGAGATAGGAGTATTAGGCACTCCTGCTCGCTGGGCCCACAAGCAATGCTAGCAGAGATATTTACTGGATCCAATCCCACACTCATTTCAGTTACAAATCACTGGGGAAATCACAGCTGCTTAAAAGCAGCATATTGAAATAACTGACTTGCCCTTCCAGGCACAGTTAGTCAACCAAACCCCATGTCAATGCCCTCACCACCACAATTGACCCTAATTGAAACTGGAAATAAGTAGATTTGAAACAAGTTGGTATTGGGTTTCAGACTTTTGACATTTCAACCACCTTTTATGCCCCTCTCCCAGGTGGGAGGAATTGAGGAAAGGGTGTTTCTTGCAGTTGTGCAGGAGGAGAGTTGGTAATAATTGGATGAGTGGTAGTTGGGGGGTCAGTGTAGGGATAGATTGAAACGGGGGGAAGAAAGATGAGGAATATAATAAAAGATTATATGGTGGGGGGCACATCAATATTCCAAGATGACAATGGAGAGGAGGATATTAGGGGAAGTTAGAATCTTGGAACAGGATGTTGGCTGGTTTGTGAAGTCAGGAGGAATTCCTGTTCCTCATGGTACACAAACAGGTCTGTATCTTATGGATACAATCCTAGCCCCAGTGCCCCATTCCACCCACCAACCTTCCTTTTAGCAGCTTCTTTCAAAAGCTCAAACTGAGCAAGATGCCAGCTGAGAGTGACTCTTGTTCAATCACACACCTCCCTCTCTACCTTTGTAGCAGAAGAGAGGGCAGCTTTGAGGTGGCTGAGGTTGGATGAGAAACTTTCAAAGCATTAACTTTTCACATGACCTAGGAGTTAAATTTACCCCAGGAGAGCGGAGAAGATCACTGCTATGTGGAAAGGAGAAAAGGTCGATCCATTATGGACAGACGAATTATTGAGAGAGGGTCAGAGAGAAAGTCAACAAGATCAGTGGAGATGGAAGAAATTAATTATTAGATAGTTTTCAAAAAACACGAACAAGCCTGTCAGCAATTTTGTCCAGGACGTTAGAACTGTGCAGTCGAAAGATTTGGTCCTCCCAGTGACTCTTGACATACATACAAGGTTTCTTGTTATTAAATGGCAAATAGTAGTAACATCTGCAAACAAAAGAAGGAACCCAGTTAGGATCAGTTAGCACATTTGTTACTTGTGTTTTACTATCTGAGACAAAGATTTCAGGGAGACTGAGGACCAGGAGAGTCAAAGCTAAAAGTTATGTGTTGGCCCTATCTTCCACATGGTCTCCTTGTCTGGATTAACAGGAACAGAAAAACTTGTGTTTACAGAGTTATCATTGGAATTCTCTGCCCTTCTTCAGTTCCAATTCTTCTTTAATTTCATCATAACACCATTGGCCAGGCCTTAAACTCTGAAATTCACCCCCCACCTCCCCCCCCCCCCCATTCTCCTTTTGAGACACTCCTTAACGCCAACCTCTTTGATCAAGCTTTTTGACACCAGTATGAATTTCTCCTCAGGCAATGATGCCCCTGGGAAGCGCCCTGGGACATTTTACTGTGTTAAAGGCAAGTACACAAATGCAAATTGCTGCTATCCCTGTTAAAAAAAATTCAAAAGCATACACAGTGAGGCAAATTAGACAAAATAGATGTCAAGCCATAGAAGAATGTATTTGGGAGGTGACCTAAATTTGGTCAAAGATGGTTTTTAAGAAAGGAGGGATGCAAGGGAGGTGGCACTTTCAGCATTGAGTGTTTAGATGAGTGAAGCTGTTGGTGGGGCTAAAGGAGGGAGACACAAGAGGCCAGAAGCAGAGGAATGGAATTTTTGGGGAGTGGGATTTATAGTACTAGAGGGGTTAGAGAAATGGAGGAGCAACACCATGAGGAAGATTTCAGCACAATCCATTGGGTGACTTGGATTTAATACAGATCATATAGGGCAGTGGTGATGGTTGAACAGAATTTAGTGCACGTTAAAATACAAATGGCAGTGTTTTGAATGAGATGAAGTTTATAGAGTATGGAGGATTGGGTGTCAGTCAAGAGATTTTGAAGTAGCAAGAGGTTAGCATTAGAAATACTTCACATTATATTTTGTAATCCATTTTTAAAAGCAATCATGCTGAGTATTTGGTGCTTGCCATATTGGAGATTTAGGGACAGCATATTGGTGGCTGGATATTGGTGGCAGGAATTGATGGCTGGGTTTTTGTGGCTAGATATTGATTGATGTGCCTTAGGGCCACTGTGATCTTCCAAAATCATTCTAATTGCTTTCAGAAGTTGGAGAACACTTTCCTAGAATGCTTTTCCTCTGAATTTGCTTTAGTTTTATCTTTCATTTATTTTTGTACTAGTTCCAGGAATTGAGAATCATAAATTCAAAGTCATTATGGCACAGGGGGACCATTTACTCTATCAAGGTCTTGCTAGCATTTTACAGGACAATGTTGTCAGTCCCAGCCTGATGCTCTTTTCACTTATCACTGTAAGTTTATTTCCCTTAACTGTTCATTATCGAATTTCTCTTTGAAATTGTTGACTGTCTGTCCTCCACCGTATTTTAATTAGTGAGATTAATAGGAACATGATATTTAGTTACGATGTGATTGCATAGGACAGGCTTGAGCTACTTGACCTAACATCCATCATTTCCATATGGTAGCATTAAAGATTTAAGTGGGTCATTGTTCGACAGGAATTTGTGTCCATTAGCACATTCACCATGTTCACAATAGTATAGACAATTTATCAGTATCTCAGGTGTCCCATTGTAACCAGCATAGCATTATGCTAACTGCTGATCACAAACACTTGGCTGAGCTCGTTTGGTGAAGGAGGATGGAATTTCAATGCTCTGGGATTACCATTAGCATAAACCTGTTGTTGGCATTTGAAATGTAAATACAATGGCGGGACTGCACATAAAGTAAAATTTTGGAACTGGGGTTTTGGTTTTGAAGCCAGTCCATAAGGAGGCTAGTTTGACAATCTCCAATCGAGACTTTGGTTTAAGTAGTTAGTCTTTACAGTTTCGTGGAACTCGTCTCACATAATTTTACCCATTTCCTGCCACACAAATCAATTATACAAAAACGCAGCTAGCACTGAAGTTGCACCTTCAGTCAGTTGACTTTGACTTGCATAATCTGAGGATGCAGCACACAGATGGGTGCAATAAATGTTTTCTCAACCAACACTTGTCTGGGAGTGAACAATATCATTAACTTTTTATTTTTCTCACATATGATTTCGGTAAAAGGCTTTAAGTCAAAGACAAAGAAGGAATACTCCTGCTAATGACTAGCTACTGCCCTACCTTGAGTGATGAATCAGTACTCCTTCGTGTTGAATACCACTTAGAAGAAGCACCAAGGCTGACAGGGCCACAGAATTGACTCTGGTTGGGGCACTCCAATCTTCATCATCAAAAACGTCTCAGAAGCACCACTGCTGAAGTCCTAAAGAACTTACCTGCTAGACTGGGTTTGCAGCATGTAAAGAGAAAGCCAACAAGAGGGAAAAATAAACTATTGAACTTGTCTTCACTTATCTACCTGTCACAGATATGTCTGTCCAGGATTGTTTTTGGTAGGAGAGACCACCTGACAAACCTGTGAAGACAAAGTACCTTCCTTATTTGAAAGATGATGCTCTCCATGATGTTGTGTGACACTACCACCATGCTAAATGGGACAAATTTCAATCAGATCTAGCAACTCAAAACTGGGTAGCCATGAGATGCTGTCAGCCATCTGTAGCACCCGAACTATATTCAACTGTAAACTGTAAACTCATAACCCAGCATATCAACCACTCAACCATTAACTTCAAGCCTGGGTATCAACCCTATCCACTAAGGAGTGCAGGAAGACCCGTCAAAAACAACAAAAGGAAAACTTCAAAATGAGGTGACAACATGGTGAAGAAATAAACACAAGGCCACTTGCATGCTAAGCAGTGAAAGTAGCAAGTGATAGACAAGGTTAAGCAATTCCTGATGAAGGGTTTTTGCCTGAAACATCGATTCTCCTGCTCCTATGATGCTGCCTGACCTGCTGTGCCTTTCCAGCACCACACTCCCGACTAAGCAATTCCATAACCAACTGATCAAATCTAAGCTCTTTAGTCCTGCCACATTTAGTCATAGATGCAAGCGGACAATTAAAAAACTCACTGAACGCCATCAAAAGTGCTGTAAAACATGCTGCTCACAAGCACTCTGCTATTGACCTCATTAAACCTTTGGTTTGGTCCAAATGTGGACAAAAGAGCTGGATTCCAGAGGTAAGATTAGAATGACAGCTCTTAGCATCAAAGCCCTATTTGATGGGGCAGCACAGTGGCTCAGTGGTTAGCACTGCTGCCTCAAAGTGCCAGGGCGCAAGGTTTGATTCCAACCTCAAGCGACTGTCTATGTGGAGTTTGCACATTCTCCCTGTATCAACGTGCGCTTGCTCCAGTTTCCTTCCACAATCCAAAGATGTGCAGGTTAGGTGAGTTGGCCATGCTAAATTGCCCATTGTTTTCAGCGACGTATAGGTTAGGTTCAGAGGTCAGGGGTAAATATAGGGTAGGGTGATGGGTCTGGATGGGTTACTCTTCGGAGGGTCAGTGTGGAATTGTTGGACAGAAGGGACTGTTTTCACACTGTAGGGATTCTGTGATATAAGGCATGGCATTGAGAAGCTAAGCTAATCTGGAGTCAATGGGAATCATTCTCTGCTGTTTGGAGTCATACCTGACACATTGGAGGGTGGTTGTGGTTGTTGGAGGCCAATCATTTCAGACACAGAACGTCACTGCAGGAGTTCCTCATAGGAGCCCCACCATTTTTCTTCCAATGTAAGGCGAGAGCAGAGATTTTTCTGAAGGTTGCACAATGGTCAGTACCATTGATGATACCTCACGTAGTAAAGTATACTTGTCCAAATGCCCAAATGTACCAAGATTCAGTTAATACCCAGGCTTAGGCTGATATGTGACAAGTAACAATTGCATCACACATGATCAACTCCAACAAGTGAGAGTTGGACCATCATCCTTTGGCAACTTTGAATTCTCCACTATCAACAACCTGTGGGTTACCACTGTCCAGAAACTGAACTGGATTCATGTAAATAAATAATGTGGCTTCAAAACCAGGTCAGAAGCTAGAAATGTTGTCATGGGTAGTTCATGTCCTGACTCTCTCAAATCTCTTTGCATCTGTAAGGTACAAATCAGGTGTGTGATGGAAAACTCATCACTTGCCTGGATAAATGTAGCTCCAAAATCAGTCAAGAAATTCAGCACCATTCAGGAGAAAGCAGTCCACTTGATCGGCCATCTGTCAGCAATCCAGCACTCTCTCTGCCACCAATGCAGCAGTGTGCATTATATACAAGTTAAGTTGCAGTGACTCACCAAGGTTCCTTCAACAACAACCTCCAAACCTGCAACCCCTACCACCTAGAAGGACAAGGGCAGCAGATTCATGGAAGTAGCTTTCCCTCAAAATGATATTTCATTCTGACTTCGAGCTTTATCATTTTTCCTTCACGGATACTGAGTCAATATCCTGGAAGTTCCTATCAAACATCACAGTGGGTATACCTGCATTACATGGGCTGCAGTGGTTCCAGAGGTCAGCTCACCAACACCAAGAACAAGTATGAATGAGTAACAAATGCCTAGCTAATGACACCCACACACTGTGACTGAAAAGAAAATTAATAGATATTGAACTCCACCTGTTGCCTTCAGTTAGTAATGGTTTCTCAGGGGTGCTCATTGACTTGTTGGACTGAGACATATCATCCAGTCCCCTGCCATACAACAGAGATACTGTTTCACCCTCATTCACTTCTGGTGGTCGCCTTTTGGGTGAACTGGCTGGAACAACTCCATCTATGGTATTTCCATAATTCCCTGCAAAGAAGAAATGAAAGATGAAACTTCCCATTTGCACATCTTTCCTTCTAAGCCATTAATGTACATCTTAGCAGCACCTCCTCCTATTGGCAGAAAGAGAGAGGATTGCAGCTGCCTTTACACTTCTACTTCGTAAATTTATTGGCCCACGTTTTGTTGTCAATGGCAAATGACCAGTACTCGTCACTTATATCTGCCCACAGATTTTCTCTAGTTTTTCTTTGCATTGGAACTTATGATTATTATGGTTATTCATGGAAATGTTGGACCTGTCTGATCATAAGTTCAGACAGTGAAGAAGGGCTTATGCCCGAAACGTCGATTCTCCTGTTCCTTGGATGCTGCCTGACCTGCTGCGCTTTTCCAGCAACACATTTTCAGCTCTGATCATAAGTTCAGCAATGTATTCCATTGATTTTACTGTGAGACATTGTTGTTTGGGAAGCTGTTGCTGAGTAAACAGGGAGCCAGCAACTTCTCAATGCCCTGGTTACCATGTGGACAGTAGACATGAGTCATTTGTAAATAACACTAGGCTGATGGCCTCAGCATTCTTGTGATGACTACATATGGGCCACATTGGGAATAGGTAGGAAGCAATCAATTCATGCAAGATATGCTGTAAATTCTTCAAGGAACATTCATCATTGTTTGAAATGGGTTTATATTCAGTGGATTTATACATTACAATCACATAAACATTTGCTGCAAAACATTATTGGAATAAATGGATAAATGAAAAATCATGGAACACAGATGTGTCAGCCAATGTTGGTATTACATACAAATGCACTAATGTGGTATCATCACCTTCTTTGGTGTTGTTATTTGTCAGTGGCCATAAAGACTGATTGGAAGCAAGCAATTTCCTCTCTGACCATGTCCAAGGCTACTTTTGTTCTATCAGAAGTTAGTGGGATGTAATTCTCCTTTTTTGTATCCTAACCCTCCCTGAGAGAGTGCGATGTATTCAGAGATATTATTGAACAGTTATGGTAATTACATTTTACAGTTGAAGCATATGCTTTCTCAATCTGCATGCACTCAGTGATTTCTCAGTATAGTATCAGCACTGTTCTCACACACTTCAGAATCTACAGATCCGGTAAAACATTGACCATGAAAAATACTGAAACTAACATAGGAACATAGCAACAGGAGTAAGTCATTCTACTCATCAAGCCTGCTCCATAACTGAGTGTAACCATGGTTGGTCAAATGCTTCCATATCATCTAAATGAAGAGACAAAACTGTAACTTCTTACCTAAAGACATCTCAAAGCTGATTGGTTTGTCGCCAATTTTCCTGTCAATCATTGTTGCCTCAAATATTGTACCAAACAGAAAGAAATCTTGGACAGTCTCTTCATCTGACTGGAAAAGACATTTATTGATTAGGTAGTAATTCTGAAAAGATAGTCTCAATAAAGACATTACAGAATCAGTACTTTTTCCAGTCCTCTGTTTCTTAAATGACTTCAATATTTGTGATAAATATTTCTAAAACACCCAATTCTGAATTTTCTAAAATGTGAGAATATTTAATTCAATATGAATCAGACTCTGAAACTCCACCCTACTCTCTAAAAGGTAAACAAAGCCAACACTTAACAAGAAAATACTGTCTCAACAACATTTTTTAAAAATCCAAAATTGAAAATGTAGCCAGACAACCACTTTGGCAGGCAGGGGTTTAAGACTCCCTGTCTACCGGGCAATATCTGTGTTACCTCCCCACTCAGGAACATAGAGAGTGGCTGCTGGCACCCTGTCCAGCCATTGGCTGTTTGTCTCCAAGTAGAATCATAGCTTTCATAGTTACATTGAGCAACTATAGGCTGCGTTGTAAAAGATAATGGCTCAGAAAAGATGAATGTTGGAAACTGTAATAAGCTCCATCTAACCTGATGAATTCATACAAGCTTGGTTGGGAATAAAGCACAACATTTTAGAATCTCATGGGGTGCTGACCTTATCTAAGAGACACCTAAGATTCAGTGACTGTAGCCAGAATCTTACAGGGACTTGAATAGTGGAGTCTATGGGGCAAAATATAGCAGCATGAGAAGTCTAATGAGGCCCATTTCCACATCAGGGCAACTCGTTGCATCTTTTAACTAAGGTCTAGATGAGATTCTTGATAGGCAGTGGTAAGTTCTCATTAGGCAGTGGTAAGTTCTCATTAGGCAGTGGTGAGTTGTCTATTCAATGGAATTGTTGCTTGTTGTTGCTAGTAATCCAGAACCCACAAACTAATATTCTGTGGTTTTGTATTGAAATCCCACCATGGTAGATAGTGAAATTTAAATTCATTTTAAAAACTTAGGAATTTAAAACTGGCTTTTTAAATTGCCAATTACTGTAAAAGCCTAACTTTTTTTCAGTTCATTCATGAGGGCGTCATTGGCTAGGCCAGCATTTATTGCCCATCCCTCATTGTCCAGAGGGAAGTTGACAATCAATCACATTGCTATGGGTCTGGAGTCATATGTAGGCCAGACCAGGTAAGGATGGCTGTTTCCTTCCCTAAAAGACATTAGTGAACCAGATGGGTTTTCCCCACAATCAACATTGGCTGTATCATCATTAGACTCTTAATTCCTGATTTTCACTGAATTCAAATTCCACCTCTGCTGTGGTAGGATTTGAAAATGGGATCCCAGAGCATTACATGCATTTCTGGATTAACAACCCAGTGATAATACCACTAGGTCATCGCCTCCCCCGGACATCTTCGTTAATTCCTGTAAGGAAGGAAATCTGCTATTCTTACCTGGTCTGGCCTGTATTGGACTCTAGACCCACAAAAATATGGTTGATTCTTAAGTGTCCTCTGAAGTGTTGAGAATGTGGTGCTGTAAAAACACAGCAGGTCAGGCAGAGTCCGAAGAGCAGGAGAATCGATGTTTCAGGCATAAGTCCTTAATCAGGAATACTCCTTGGATGCTGCCTGACTGCTGTGCTTTTCTAGCACTACACTCTCGACTCTGATCTCCAGCATCTGTAGTCCTCACTTTCTCCCTGTCCTCTGAAGTGGACCGCACAAGCCATTTATATCAAGGAGCTATAGGGGATGGGCAATAAATGCTGCACTCTCCTCCGCTGACCACATCACATGAACAAAAAAAACTTATTAACTTTACATGTCATCTCATTATTATACAGCTGCTCTTCCTACCAACACAGTGAGCAAATTTGACATCAGTGGTTACCTGGCGACCCCAGCTCCAGCCAATGTCTGTGAAGTGCTGCCATGTTCTTAGCATCAAACAGCAGGATTTATAGCCATCATCAGCAACTGACATTGAAAGGCTGATGCAAGGTTGCTTTGCACAAATGGATAGGAACCAGTGGGCTAGGCTGTACTAAGACTGCTCACTCACTGTCTTGTCACTCACTCATTTAGCACCTAATTACATGCTTGCACCATTCCTGCCTTGCCAAGTAGTGAACTCATTTAACCAGGCAGTCTGCCATGCTGGTCAGCAGTCCTCAGTCAAGTGGACAGACTTCCTGCTGTATGACAGCGTGCTACGTCAATCTCACACCAGCATCACATGCCAGCAGCTTACACAGCAAACAGACTGTATGTGCAGCAAGCAGGCAGCTATGGCTCAAGGTCTTAAGGGAACAGTCTTCACTGAAGTACATGGAAGAACCTGTCAAACAGTGGGTCTGGCACAGTGAATCATGGGCAGCCTCCAACATCAATCCAGGGGTTTGGGCACAGTCAAGCATCCAGCTGTGGTGTTCTTGGTCAGGGAGTCTGTGTCTCTGCAATCTGTGGATTGGCTAATGCTCCACAGCATCCAGTCCAGAGGCTCAGGCTCACTTGGTTGGGGACAGATATCGGTCGGGGCCTGGGACATTCTTATCTGTGGTATCCAGTTAGGTTACGTAAGGGTGTGGGCCACAGTCAGTCCATCAAGTCCTTCAATGGAAGCTAAGGGGAAGCAAGAGTTTTGGAGGTTGCAAGGGGATCACTGCCTTGGAAACTGGCCCAGGGACATAATCAGGGGAGTTGGGGACTGTAGGCTGAGGGGTAGAGGGAGATGACAATGGCGAAGGAGGCAATGGCATGTATAAGGGGGTGTACCGTAGAACATTGATGACAACAGAGTCATGTGGGGTGGGGTGGTTCTCATGCAGGACAATCCTGGCTTCAAGCAGGAGGGTGATGTACGGGAAGGCCACCTCAAAGGCCAGGAGCTGGGGAAGGGCAGGCAAGGACACATGTTGACAAGTCTGATTCCAACAAAAGGCCTTGTGACTTCAATCAAACTTGAAAATAGTTACCATGTGTAATAAATCTAATAAACAAAGTTAAAACTGCAACCTCATTCCATTTTGAAGTTTCATGCCCTTTCCCCCAGATTAATGTGAAAAAACAACTGGTGATTGTAAAACAAACCCAAGAAGATGTCTCTATTGACTCTACTTCAACTTCAGTAGAATTTGTCTTGTTAGAAGAGTTAGAGGATTTGGATTCTTCAGATGTGGCAGATGTCTTCTGTTCTTTTCCAAATTTAGTATCTTTAGGTACAATCTTCAACTCCTTTGTAAGCTTAGAGAATTTGGAATCAGTTGCGCCCACTGACAGAATCTCCACTGCAATTTCAATCAGGAGCCGGCCCCTGAATGATACTCCTTCTCCAAAGCCTTCATTGAGCTCCTGGTTATCGTCCAGTAGGGTATAATTGCGAATTGAGCCATACAAATTGATCCATGCTGGTCCAAAAGTTGGCAAAAACCCTGAAAGGTAAAAAAATGCTTTTCATTTCAAATCACTTCTCAATTTTTGAATATTACTTTTTTATTTCATGATTTTAATTGCATGCTTGCATCTAATTGCATGTTTGCATATTCCTGCCTTGCCAAGTAGTAACCTCATTTAACCAGGCCCAGGCACCTAATCATGAGAGTTGGAGATTGTAGGCTGAGGGGTAGAGGGAAGTGACAATTGCAAAGGAGGCAATGGAATTTATAAGGGGGTGTAACGTAGAACATGGATGACAACAGAGTCATGTGAGGCAGGGTGGTTCTCATGCAGGACAATCCTGGCTTCAAGCAGGAGGACGATGCCTTTACTATCTGCATCCCATTAGCTCTGCCGAGGTTGATTTCAATGACTTCCCTCCTGTATATTTTCTTAATCCCTTCGTTTTCAACAATCATTCAACCACATCTTGAAGCAATTTAATGGATTATTTTCAATGCCTTTACCCACGCCTAATTCCACAACTAAATTATTTTTTGCAGAATCTTGTGGGGTCATTTCTTAAGAGATGTGGCTTTCACTTGCAAGGCATTTATTGCCCTTCAACTTCGTGACTAACAGGGTCATCAGAGAACAGTTAAAACTCAATCACATTCCTGTGCTACTGAAGTTACATGTAGGACAGACCAGGTAAGGATGGCAGATTTCCTTTCCTAAAAAAGATTAGTGAACCATATGAGTTTTTATGATGATTGCTGTCATTTCTGACAGATGCTATTACTGAAACTACCTTTATAGATTTCTTCATTGTATTTAAATTTGATGGGCTGATGTGTTCGATGAATGTTGAGACCAAAGCATTATTTGGGTTTTTGCGTTGTTAGTCCAATCACATTCCTATGATACTAACATCTCCCTCAAGATTACATTCAATAACTTGGAGTTCTACTCCATTACAATGAACAATTTGCTTAAACTAGTTATGTAGGTTTGCATAACTGCTGGAAATTTTAATGCCATCAACTCAAGTTTTTCTCCCTTCAAAAGAAAACAAATCTATTTTCTAAGCCAGGGACTAGATTCTTGTCTCAGGGAACCAGGGAAATTTTTTCAGGGCTCTATTCCTGCTATATTTTTTCCTCTTCGAGACGTAGAAAGGGAGAGGTTGGATTGCAAGTCCCACAATGCAATGCAGGATGAGTACAGGGAGTAGTGTGGGAGGGGGTACAGGGGGTAGAGGTGTACTGGTTAGAAGACCCACCTTGGTTCTCAAGTACAGCTGTCCAGCTCCCAACATTATTTGTTAACCCCGTGAACCTCACATCAACAACCTCCAATGGCCCCTTATACCATCCATATCACCTTGAGTCCCTTCTATGTCTCCTCATCTCCTCCTACTCCTCATATCACCCTAAGTTCCATGTCCCCTCAAATAGCCATGCCCTCCTCATAGCTCCCATGCCTCTATTTATCCAATGTGGCCATACAGCCAGTGTCCACTGTCAGCTTTCAACAGGATATCTTTAAAATGGACATTAAAACATACCACCAATTATAAAGCTGGTATCCAAGTACACCACACTGAAAAAAAAATTCTCCTTCATAAAAATTTTTTTTTTAATTCCCTCAAGTGGTCAGCCTATCCTAAAACAAGCAATTCTTCAATTACTACATCAAGGATAGATAATATTTTTAGAACTTCTTACAGCAATCAATCTAAATCTGGACATTACCCCGATTACATTTGTGGGTGTAGAGTTTTGGAAACACAAATTAGTATAAATAAAAAAACACAGCTATAAAACAAACCATTGCAACTCCTGAGGAAAAGAAATGAAAACAATGGATGGTGCTTCAGTTCCATTTCAAAGCAGATTACCCGCCAATCAAATGCGTGGAGCTCAGCTTTATTTTTAAAGTTAAGGATCTCGCAACATTTAAATTACAGCCACAACTGCAAGAAAGACAGTTTCCTACTGTTTGGAATGCATGATAGCATTTTCCAAGGTTAAAGTACTCTGGTATATCCTGATACATAAATAATGCTGGTTGATTTAATGGATAAATTACCTTTACTGACAAGGTCCTATGATGCATCACCACAGTTCAAACACATTTACATTACAATACAATGTCTAACACTGTCACCTAAAATTATCAAAACATTTAACATTTAAAGGTCAGAAAGACACAAATCCTCAGTACACTTGCACCAATGATCATGAATTTGCCAATTTGGTTACTTTTTTAATTAGCACTTCCAGAACTGGTCCAAACACAAAGATATTGAGGGATGGGAGATATTCAGATTTGCTATAGTATTGCCAATGGTAACCCCAACATCAGAAGAGTGTGCACAGGGTCACAACCTAAGGCATTGCCAACTATAGAAAATGGCACATGAAAGTAAAGCAAGGTTTGAACTGCATATTTTGAAATTACTAGCAGAAGTGTTTTAAGATTGATTCCCCTCCTAACCTCATTCACATCTCCATCACCAAATGGGAATCTAGCCCACGACTTTAAGGAAGTTATCCAGAACAAAAAACCCTTAATTTTTCATCTGTTTTCCCTCTCAAGGGTCAATCAAATCCTTCTTATTATTCAATGAGCAGTAAATGTACACTTTATGACCAGAGTCAAACTATATTTTAAAGAAGTTTTTCTGAAATCGTACACATTATGCGAAGACTCACCCCTCAGAAACACAGATCAGACAATTTTGGAACACTTTCCACAACTCTCAATCTATTCAAATTAATGTTTGGAAACTTTTAAAGGGTGCACCCAAATTGCTAATTGTAATAGTAATCAGTGTGATTCTCAAGCAAGAGTAAAGCTGAGGACAATCACCCTCTTTAACATTCATAATTTGCCTGTCACTGTTCTAATGAATCTCAGTATCATTTTTTTCTTCACGGCCACAATCTGTTGAAATCTGAAGAATTCATTTGAAAGTCTTAAGTATATGAACAAAAAAAGTAGCAATATTCACGACAAAAAGACCACTTTGCTGTCGATATATGCGATGGTTCAAAATGTTGAGCACTTAACAGTTCTCAAACAAAACATTAATTTCAATTAAAAGTTTAAGTGAATATTTTGATTTTTTTTACTGAGAGATTTTACAAATGGGAATTAACCTTTATCTCCATCCTGTTCATTTGATATTTTCTTCAAGTCAATGTAATGGGTTCCTACGGCAACATCATTAACATTCCCTTCATCCCAAACCTGAATTTTGACTCGCCGACAAAGTGGTGGAAACATTTCTTTGAAAACGATCTGCTCATTCCAGACAGGGTCAGCACAACTTTTCTGTACAGATGTTCGGCCCTGATGAGTAGAAGGTGACAATAAACGAAAAGGTACGTCATAACGGAAGTGGAGAAAATACATCAGTCTATGTCAACACTGATCACATTCCCTGTGGGCCTTCAAAAGAACCACAATCAGCCAAATTCAAACACATTTGGAATCTGGATTTGGGTTCAGCAGCAGTCACATTTAAATAATGATATAAGTCACACAGGACAGCAGTTACATATTGTGTCAAAACATTTTTTCAGTGTATATTGAAGAGATACAAATTCCTGTGGTGCAGGAATACATGACAAAAACATTAAATACCATAGTAACCTCAACCAGTGCAAGAATTGAACCCATGCTGTTGGCATCACAAATCAGCCATCCAGCCAACTAAGCTAACACTCACCACATAGCCACCACCCCCCCACCAAAGTTTATAGAATTTTGAAAGATGGCCACAATTGCATCCATTATTTCTAAGGCCAATTCCCTAAAAGCATGTAAATGACCAGGCCCTGTGGTTTATTAGCCTTTAATCCAATCGTTTTTCCAACACCATTAATTTTTTTTTCAGTTCCTCTCTCATTAGATCCTGTGTTCCCCAAGAATTTTGGGTTTATATTTGCATCATCTTTTGTGGTGACAAACCAAAATATATATTAAATTAGACTGTTAACTCTTTGTTCTCCTGTTTCTGATTTTAATGGACCTATTGCTGGGCCTCTGCTGAGATATTGCTGGGCCACTTGCTGAGATATTTGTATCACAGGTGAGGTGCCAGAAGATTGGAGGTTGGCTAACGTGGTGCCACTGTTTAAGAAGGGTTGTAAGGACAAGCCAGGGAACTATAGACCAGTGAGCCTGACATCGGTGATGGGCAAGTTGTTGGAAGGAATCCTGAGGGACAAGATGTACATGTATTTGGAAAGTCAAGGACTGATTAGGGATAGTCAACATGGCTTTGTGCATGGGAAATCATGCCTCACAAACTTTGTTGAGTTTTTTAAAGAAGTAACAAAGAGGATTGATGAGGGTAGAGCGGTAGATGTGATCTATATGGACTTCAGTAAGGCGTTCGATAAGGTTCCCTGTGGGAGACTGATTGGCAAGGTTGGATCTCACGGAATACAGGGAGAACTAGTCATTTGGACACAAAACTGGCTCGAAGGTAGAAGACAGAGGGTGGTGGTGGAGGGTTGTTTTTCAGATTGGAGGCCTGCTACCAGTGGAGTGCCACAAGGATCGGTGCTGGGTCCTCTACTTTTTGTCATTTACATAAATGATTTGGATGCGAGCATAAGAGGCACAATTAGTAAGTTTGCAGGTGACACCAAAATTGGAGGTGTAGTGGACAGCGAAGAGGGTTACCTCAGATTACAACAGGATCTTGACCAGATGAGCCAATGGGCTGAGAAGTGTTAGATGGGGTTTAATTCAGATAAATGAGAGGTGTGCATTTTGGAAGAGCAAATCTTAGCAGGACTTATACACTTAATGGTAAGGTCCTAGGGAGTGTTGCTGAACAGGTTCATAGCTCCTTGAAAGTGGAGTCGCAGGTAGATAGGATAGTGAAGAAGGCGTTTGGTATGCTATCCTTTATTGGTCAGAGTATTGAGTATAGGAGTTGGGAGGTCATGTTGCGGCTGTACAGGATATTGGTTAGGTCTCTGTTGGAAAATTGCGTGCAATTATGGTCTCCTTCCTATTGGAAAGATGTTGTGAAACTTGAAAGGGTTCAGAAAAGAGATACAAGGATATTGCCAAGGTTGGAGGATTTGAACTATAGGGAGAGACTGAAAAGGCTGAGGCTGTTTTCCCTGGAGCTTCAGATGCTGAGGGGTGACCTTATAGAGGTTTACAAGATTATGAGAGGCATGGATAGGGTAAATAGGCAAAGTCTTTTTCCTGGGATGAGGGAGACCAGAATTAGAGATCATAGTTTTAGGGTGAGAGGGGAAAGATATAAAAGAGATCTACGGGGCAACGTTTTCACACAGAGGGTGGTGAGTGTATGGAATGAGGAATGCCAGAGGAAGTGGTGGAGGCTGGTACAATTGCAATATTTAAGAGGCATTTGGATGGGTACATGAATAGGAAGGGTTTGGAAGGATATGGACCGGGTGCTGGCAGTTAGGACTAGATTAGGTTGGGATATCTGGTCGGCATGGACGGGTTGGACCGAAGGGTCTGAATCTATGCTATACATCTCTATGACTCTGTGACTCTATGACATTTGTCTTCACTGACCTTTTTCTCTTCACATGTCTATGGCTTGAGGCACTGAATGACCTTCTGCTGTTTCTAAACCACAACAGTTTCCTTGTGCAGGTTGTGGATTAAAGTTCTAGGATAATGGGCCCAAGATGCTTATTTATCGAAGGGCCTAATTTTTTTTCAGGATGAGAAAAAAAGAAGAATAGCATTATGCCCCACACTATGTCATGGAAGCCTTTTCAACTACCCATCCTGCCCAGATACTGCCAGTGAGCTAAATCAATCCTTGAATTTTAATATAAACAGCATAACATAATAGAAGATAAAATGCCTAGTCATCCACTCTGAGTAATCCAATTCATGAATAATGAATAAGGTTAGATAAAAGTAAATAGGAGGTAACAAAGTCTATTTTGATTTCAAGTTGCAATCCTGTTGTTAGGTTTGCAGAATTGTGCAATGAACTTGCGAATAAACAAACAGAGAAATAACTTGAAAGATAGTAAATACCCTTTGACCAGAAAAGGTGACAATGACATATGGGTCCACAAAATCCTTGTTGTCTCCAATGAATGCTTTTGTTACATTTGCCATGAGGCTAGAATTCATCTTCGGCAATCCCTGAGCTTTGTAAATCTTGACAAAAAACCTTGCCCATGGTCTCTCTGTCGGAAATCCAACTGGAATAAGTAAATTCCTAACACAAACCAAAAATTGTGTTGTAAATAAAAATGTACTGACTTTTATGTTTTATTGAAGAAGCAAATAGTGACTGAAACACAAAGCTGTTTAAAATTAAGTTGTAATATGAAGTAGGGTATTTGGTGCTGGGTCCTCAGAATCTTAGAAATACTGGCTGCAAGGATTCTATTCAAAATGAGTTGACAGTCTCATAGGAACATTGAAAACAGGAAAAGGAGTAAGCCATTTGAACCTGTTCCACCATTCAATGAGGTCATGCCTTTGGCCCAGATTTTATCCCTTCATACCTGAGATAAAGTTTTGTTAAACAATCTCAGATTTAAAAGTATATTGATCCAGCATCCATTGCCATTTCCGGAAGAGAGTTCCAAACATCCACCAACCTTTGGGTGTGAAAGTGCATTTCTCCTGTTAGGTCTGGCCCTAATGTTTAGACTATGCCCCTAGTTCTAGAATCTTCAACCAGTGGAAATAATTTAACTTTATCTACCTTGTCTTTTCCTGTTAACATCTTGAAGATTTTGATCAAATCACTCCTGACCTTCCAATCCTTGAGAAAACAGGCCTATTTGTATAATCTCTCCTCAAAATTTAACCCCTGAAGTCCAGGTTTCATTGGTCCAAGGTCAATATATCCTTCCTAAGATATGGTGCCCAGATCTGCTCACAGTACTCCAAAAAGGTTGCACAGTTACCACATAATTTCCATGTCCTTATACTCCAGTCCTCCAGATATAAAGAATATCATTCCATTAGCTTTCTTTATTATTTTCTGCACCTGTTTCTGTACTTTTAAAGATCTGTGCACCTCCCAAGTTTCTTTGCTCAGCCACTGTCAAAAATCATCAAAAGATTCAATGAGGTTTTTCTGCCCTGGCCTACCTGTTATGAATTTATGCTAGCTTTTGCTGACCAACTGAAAATTTTCACAGTGTTCAACTACACATCCTGGATCATAGATCCAACAATTTCCACACCACAGATGTCAGGCCAACTGGTCTGTAATGCCCTGATTTTCCTCTTCCATCCTTTTAAAAGGCGGAGTGAAATACAATTTTCCATTCAGAGGGATGACTCCTGTATCTAGGGAACTCTGAAAGATTATAGTTAGAGCATATATAAAGTGCACCTCCACTTCATGCAACAGCTTCAGATGGCAATCATTAACTCCTAGTAATTTGACACTCTTTAGTTCCATTAATTTCCTCATTAGCAATGTTTTACTTATGTTAGTGTTACTCAGTGCCTGTTCCCAATCCACTACTTATTTCCTTGGGACTACAGGCAAGCTATCCTTTTTTCTGTAAATATTGAGGGAAGGTGACAATTCAACACGTCTGCCATTTCCCAATAGTCATTGACATTATCCCCACTTTCAGCTTTTAGTAGGCTTCCTCTAGTAAAACGTCCTCTTATTGATTTTGATGTCTCTAGAAAGTTTCCTTTTCATAATACCATTTAGTAGATGTGATACTGCTTTGTGGCCATTTCCTTGTCTTTGTATTTTTCCCACTCAGAAGGATTCTTACAGCTTTTTTGCACTTTTGTGAGCCCTTCCTTTTAGATTTATGCTATACCTTATCTTTTTCAGTTGTCCCTAGTTGCTTCTTTCTGTGAAGTGTAGCTTTCCCTATAACTGGTATAAACTGGTTTGTATCGTGTTTTTTTTAAACATCCTCCACTGTTGTGTTAGTAGATTTTCCAAATTTACTATGGACAGTCTCTGGCTCATCTCAAGAAAGTTGGTCTAACCTAAATCTAAAATTCTAGTAGCTGATTTGTGTTTCTCGCTTTCAAATGTTACGTTGAACTTGATCTTGTTATGATCACTATTTGATGACAATCATGTTTCACTGATCATAGGCCTGAATGGACAAAACTGCTCCAGACTCATGCAGTTCTTGGCTGCCATATCACTGACAAGTCTAATAACAACTAGTGTACAAAAGAAGAAAGAATATCGTGCTGACACATGGACTATTGGAGGCAGAACAGAGAAGATATGACCCTGCATCCTTTATATTGCAGCTGACCCTGATCTATTTTCTGCTGACCCTCATGCCTGAATTGGAACATGCCCCAATCATTGGCACTTAAACCAGCGTCTTCCGTTTGATAGTTTTAAATTGAAATTCCAATTCACTATCTTAAGGGAAAAGGGATTAACTTGGTTCAAAAAGAAGTTTTCAAGATGTTCATTTTCACATGAACAAACATGAAATACAAACTTTACTCCTGCTTCGAGAAAATCATGTTTTACCTGTTACTCAGGATAAATTGCTACATTATAATTCAAGAATTCATTAATTTGGATAGACAATTTTAGAAAAACACCACAGCTCAATTAACATTTGAAATCCAGGCAATAAGTGAACATTTCAGGCAAACGCTTCATCAGGTACGTTCTAATGAAAAAATACACATGGCTATCTTGTCTGTTTATAGAAGCTTCCTTCATTTGCTTTGTATACCAGTGTTTCCAGAGGGGATGGAGATTATTTCAGATTCTAGCACTGGCATTTCCTTCACTTCTGTTTCCTTTTAGTTGCATGTAGGTTTTAAGCTGAGCATATTTGTGCTCTCTCTCCAACAGCGAGTGCTAGTCATGGTGTTTCATCAGAGACATTAGGGATGGAGTTGAAGTGAGCTAGTTCTTGGAGTGGGGAACCCGTGTTCCTGGTAGCAGAGTGGTTTATAGCTCTCCCCTCTTCCTTGCACAATTTTCTGAATCTTGATTTTCATTGTCGCAATATCTGATTGTGCTGTTGCCATTTCCAGATCCTACAGACCCACATCATTATTTCCTTTCATTTCCCATTGCCATCCCTTGGACTTGTCCTGATACCCCCTTTCTTACTGAGCCTCTTCTGCCTTTCACCATATCATAGATTTTCCCCTTTCACTCTTTCCCCTCACTCTGTATACAGTTATTCGCATTCTTTTAGTTCTGATGACAGGCTAGTAAACCAGAAACACTAACTTTGTTTTTCTCTCTGCCACTACTCTCTGACATGCTAACCATTTCTAGCACTTCTAACTCAATTTTGTTTTCATTTCCTTTCCTTTCTCGCAAAGGAATGAAAGAATAACCATACTTTTCGATTTCTTCCTCAGTCGATTCAGCAGTTTTCAAAGAAGGTGGTGCACTGTCACCTTTCCCAGTGACACAGATGTCACATTTAAGGTAGCCTTTCACTCCAGTTTTGATATCACTAGGATCGGTTAGAGGTGCCCACTTGTTGCAGAATTGATGGCCTGTAGGAAGGAGAAGAGAAAAGGTTAATTCAGTACGCTGACTTTAATTCTTTTTATGAAATTTTCAATAACAAATCATAATTACAAAATTGCCGTATTGATGCAATTATTACGGCATTCCAGCAAACCAAGGGGTCCTTTGAATATTATGCTAAAAGGATGGATTTTTAAAATAATATTCATTCATAGGAAGTAGGCATTGCAGGAAAGGGCAATATTTAGTGCCAATTCCTAAATACCCCAAGTGCACCAAATTAGTGGTCAGACTCTTTCCTGACCAAGACAAGACGCAGAGATGACCTGCTCACACGACTCACACTGTGACACTGGCAATCCATATTCTGAACTCCTGCCTCAAGAGATCAGTTCCTGTTGGAATTACAATCAGTCATCAAGAATCAGCAGTTGAGTGGATTGTTCACCTCAGCATTGAATTGCCACTGCTTTCCTGGCCACACAAATAAATAAAGTAAATTGCTGTGGGTGACTGCGTTCCAGAATTTTAGTTTGCTGGACAGCTTGTTTACATAGACTAACATCAAAAGCACAGGTTCAATTCCTGCACCAGCTGAGGTTACCATGGAAGACCCACTTTCCAAATCACATCTTTCATGCTAGGCATGATGACCCTCAGGTTAAACCACCGCCAATTGTCTATCTCTCTAATGAGTTCTCATGGGACCATGGTAACTTGGACAGATCACTGGAAACTGCAGTTTTCTCACTAAAACCAAGTCCGGTGGCATAAGCCCCATCTAGGGAATTAATCCATCATTCGGGATTGGGAGAATACAGCAGGAAAAATGTTACAGCACGGAATCCGGGTTCTGAGTGGGAAACAAGTATCAGGAGGAAGATGGAAAATATAAGAGAAATTACGAGATCAGGTTAGGAAAGAAAAACAAGAGGATATTTAGTACGTATAGAATAAAATGAAAGAATTGTCATTATCAATGGTGATTAGTCTTTCTTTAGTAAATAATGTGCATTAAAAGATAATGCAGACATTCTAATTTCAAATGCCATACACTGAAATTCTTCTCTCACTTTCAAAATAATGAAATGCCATAGAAACCCTAAAGCATGGAAATGGGCCATTTGGAAACTATTCCACATCAACACTCCAAAGAGTACCCCACCCAAACCCAACCCCCTACCCCAATACCCTGCATTTCCCATGGCTAATGCACCTAAGCTACACATCCTTGAACACTGTGGGAAATTTAGCATGGCCAATCCAACTAACCTGCACATCATTGGACCATGGGAGGAAACCAGAGCACCCAGCAGAAACCTACACAGATATGGAGAGAATGTGCAAACTCCACAGAGACAGTTACCTGAGGGTGGAACTCCTTTTCTGACATGATCATCATTGGCCTCCTCCATTGCCAAAACAAACCACAGCACCTAAGGAGGAACAACACCTTATCTTTTGCCTGGGCACCCTGCAGCCCGAAGGACTCAACACTGAGTTCTCCAATTTCAAATAACCTACCAGCCCCTCCTCCTCACTGTCACTGTTCCCACCACCAACTCGATCCATTCCTCCCACTGACCAACCAGGTCATACCCTCTACCTGTCTACACTTAACCCCACTTCACCACCCTGCCCCCACCCCCCTCTTTATGTGCAGCTACCCCATACCCACCCCTCGTCCTGAAGAAGGGTTACATGCGAAACGTTGACTACTGCACCTCCTGATGCTGCCTGGCTTGGTGTGTTCTTCCAGCCACTGCCTGTCCCTGGTGCTGTGAGGCAGCAGTGCTAACCACTGAGCCACCATGTTGCATTAAGGGAAAGTTTGTAAATAACTGCTTCTTAGATGTAAATGTACCAATGACACACAAAGATTGTTGAAGCAATGACGTGGGTTCGTGATTTGAAAATAAGACTATATTTAGATACATTTACTGGGAGGTTAAATGCAGCACATCGTAATCCTACGACTGCTGCTTCAGATTTCCCTCCAGTCATGACAATAGTACATTAATTCCCCTTGAGGCAGTAAGGATTAATAGTAATTTAAGATACAAACTGTTAAAGGTATAAAATATACTATCATAACAGCTGGAAAATATGACCTTCCACTCAGCCATTACACAGACCCACTCCAATCTGCTCCATTCACCCCTATAGTTTTGAACTGACAGCAATTGAATGTACCTGGTTCATTGTAAACAGTTCCCACATCCAGTTTAAAAGCTCCAATCAGTGTTCCACGGATCAGTTTGGAATGCCAAACCTGCACAATGACATCAGCATTTAGAGAAATAGCAAATGAATGAAAACACTTAATGAAAAATTCAAACTGTGATATTTAGAAAAGTAGTAACAAGACATACTGTTTTAATCCTCTACCCATTTATTAAATCATGGGCAGCTTTGATCATTTCATTTACTGACAGTTCCTTATTCCTATGATGGTCCATTTTACATCTTTCTATTTAGAAATAAGAACAAAAGCCGGGAAGCTATAATAAACATGAATGAAACACTGGTTCAGCCTTAGCTGGAGTATTTTGTCCAGTTATAAAGTCATAGAGTTATACAGCACAGAAACATACACTTCGGTCCAACTCATCCATGCCAAACAGACATCCTGCTCCAACCTAGTCCCGTTTGCCTGCATTTGGCTCATATCCCTCTAAACCCTTTCAATTCACATACACATCCAGATGCATTTTAAATATAATTGTACCCATCTCCACCACTTCCTCTGGCAGCTCGTTCTATACTGGCTATACAGGCAGGAGGCTGGAAGAACACAGCGAGCCAGGCAGCATTTGGAGCTGTAGAAGTTGACATTTCGGGTGTAAACCTTCTTGGGAACTGGGGATGGGTGTGGAGTAGCTGTAGATACAGTGGAGGGGTGGCAGGGTGGTGAAGTGGGAATAGGTGAAGGCAGATAGAGGGTGCAACCTGGTTTGTCAATGTGAGGAATGGATCTGGTTGGTGGCAGAGAGAGAGAGGGGCTAGGAAGGGAGTCGGGAGATGGGGACAGAGGTTATTTGAAATTGGAGAACTCAATGTTGAGTCCTCCGGGCTGTAGGATGCCCAGGTGGAAGATAAGGTGTTGTTCTTCCAATAGGCACCTATGGTGAGAAGGCAGGGGAGTGACTTAAGGCGCCTTAATCCTGCAGTGAGCTACAATGGAGATGACAGGCTGAGTGGCCTCCTCCTGTGCTGTAACATTCTTTGCTTCATTGGAAATAGCAAGTTTGAATGAGGTAACAAACTGCTGACTCACTGGTCCTCCATTTACCTGAATGCAATATGTTTAATCTTCTGCTTCTAGTTCTACATGTAGCTGATAAACATCTCTCAGCCAATCTCACTTCATTGAAATTGTAATAAGATCCCATTATAGCATATTTGGCAATTAAAACTTTGCAGCATCTTTTATCTCATCATTTACAGAAAGCAATTCGAAATATGTATAATAATGTGATTACTTACTGAAAGCCGAATGATTCTGTCAAACAATATTTCTGTTGGACCAATGTAATCAAACACAAAGTACTGTGAAGAGAGAATAATTAATTAATGTTGTTATAGTGAATATTTCATGTTGTTGTGCCATACAGACCCACATCAGCACGATATCAGAAGCACCAGAATTGTAACTGTAACTTAATCTGAGACAATAGGACACTTGAGAAAGGAGCATTAATGCATGGATCAGACTTTTCTTCCTTGCTTGATCTCAGCTTCTAAATGTTTTCTTACTGTTCACAGAAACGAAATTAAAATCTCTGAACATAAGAAACAGGAGCAGGAGTACTCCATTAACGCCACAAACTTGCACCAGAATTCAGTAAGCATCATCTAAGTTGCATCTTCCCACAGATTCCCTACATCACTTGATATCCTCTATATCTAAAAATCTAGCAGTCTCTGACTTGAACTGACTCAACAACTGAGCATTTACAGCTCTCACTGGGAGACAATTTCATCAAAAGTTTGCAATCTTTCAGTGAAGCGATTTCTCTATACTAAATAGTTGATCCCGTATTCTGAGATTGTGATTCCTTGCTCTGGATTCCCTAGTCAGGAGAAACAGTTTCCTGGGTCTCTCCTGTCAGGGCCTTAAGGGTTTTCTATTAGTCAATCTCACCTCATAGGACAGTCTCCTTATCTTGAGAATCAATCTATTGAACATTCACTGCACTTCCTCCAAGGCAAGCATATTCTTCCTTGGGAATGGAGACCAGGTCCAGGTCTAGTCTCACCAAGGCTTTGTTTGACCATCTATGTGGCAACTTAATTGTTAAACTGATTAAACAAGATGACCATTCTAGATAATACACACTATAATATATAAAATAAACACAATAGAAACATAATTCCAGTAAAACAGCAACAGTTTAGATGCAACCTCAAGAATATTTTAACAATATTGTTTGACATTGCTATTATCCAAATATAATTTTCAATATTCAATAATTTTCAGCAAGAACAGAGAAGATGGTAAAGAGAAAGGTGTGACATTGTTAATCAAGGGTAGTATTACAGCAGCTGAGATAATAATTTGAGGACTCATCCACTGAGGGAGTTTGGGCTTAGGTTAGAAACAGGAATGAAGAGGTCACCCTGTTGGGAGTTTTCTATATGCCTCCAAATTGTTCCAGGGATATAGAGGAAAGGATTGCAAAGATGATTCTCGATAGGAGCGAGAGTAACATGGTAGTTGTTGTAGGGTCTTTAACTTCCCAAATATCGACTGGGAATACTATAGTTCAAGTAGTTTAGATGTGTCCATTTTTGTTCAATGTGTGCAGGAAGGTTTTCTGACACAATATGTAGATAGGCCTAGAAGGGGCAATGCCATATTGGATTTGGTACTGGGGAATGGACTCGGCCAGGTGTTAGATTTGGAGGTAGGTGAGCACTTTGGTGATAGTGACGATATTCGGTTATGTTTACAATAGCAATAAGCAGAGATAGGTATATACTGCAGGGAAAGAGGTATACCTGGGGGAAAGGCAATTATGATGTGATTAAGCAAGATTTAGGGTGCATGGGATGGGGAAGGAAACTGCAGGGATGGATACGTTTGAAATATGGTGCTTATTCAAGGAACAGCTACTGCGGGTCCTTGGTAAGTATCAGGCAGGGACGTAGTTGTCAAGAGAGAGAGCCATGGTTTACAAAAGAAGTTGCAGCTCTTGTCAAGGGAAAGAAGAAGGCTTATGTGAGGATGAGGCATGAAGGCTCAGTTAGGGGGCTAGAGAATTATAAATTAGCCAGAAAAGATCTAAAAAGAGAGCTAAGAAAAGCCAGGAGGGGAAATGAGAAGTTTTGGCGGATAGGATCAAGGAAAACCCTAAGGCATTCTATAGGTATCTCAGGAATAAAAGAATGACTAGAGTAAGATTAGGGCCAATCAAAGACAATAGGGGGAAGTTGTGTGTGGAATCTGAGGACATAGAGGACATAATTAATACTTTTTGTCAGTTTTCACATTGGAAAAGGGCAATGTTAGTGAGAAATGGAGATACAGGTTACTAGATTAGATGGGATTGCGGTTGACAAAGAGCAGGTTTTAGCAATTTTGGAAGATCTGAAAATAGATAAGACCCTGGGGCTGGATGGGATTTATCCTCAGATTCTCTGGGAACCCAGAGCCTTTGGCTTTGATCTTTATGTCATCATTGTCAACAGGATTAGTGCCATGGACTGGAGGATAGCAAATGTTGTTCCCTTGTTTAGGAAAGGGAGTTGGGACAACCCTAGTAATATAGGACAGTGAGCTTTACTTCAGTTGTGAGTAAGATGTTAGAAAAGGTTATAAGAGATAAGATTTATAATCATCTGGAAAGGAATAATTTGATTAGGGATAGTCAACATGTTTTTGTGAAGGGTAGGTCATGCCTAATTAACTTTATTGAGTTCTTCAAGAAGGTGACAAAACAGGTGGATTAAGGTAAAGCAGTTGATGGGATGTATATGAACTTTAAAACATTTGATAAAGTTCCACAACTTTTGCACAAAGTAAGGAGTTTCGGGATTGAAAGTGATTTAGCTGTTTGGATCAGAAATTGGCTAGCTGAAAGAAAACAGGGTGGTGGTTGATGGGAAATATTCATCATGGAGCTCAGTTACCAGTGGTGTGCTGCAAGGATCTGTTTTAGGGCCACTGCTGTTTGTTATTTTTATAAATGATCTGGACAAAGGCGTAGAAGGATAGATTAGTAAATTTGCATATGACACTGAGGTAGGCATAGGTGTTGAGGATAGTGCTGAAGGATGTTGTGGGTTACAGAGGGACACAGATAAGATGCAGAGCTGGGCTGAGAAGTGGCAAATGGAGTTTAATGCAGAAAGGTGTGAGGTAGTTCGCTTTGGAATAAGTAACAGGAATGCAGAATGCTGGGCTAATGGTAAAATTCTTGACAGTGTAGATGAACAGAGAGATCTTGGTGTCCAGGTGCATAAATCCCTGGAAGTTGCCACTCGGGTTGATAGGGTTGTTAAGAAGGCATATGGTGTGTTGCTGTTAATTTGTAGGGGGATTGAGTTTCGGAGCCATGAGGTCGTGCTTCAGCTGTACCTGGAGTATTGCATGCAGTTCCGGTTACCACATTATAGCAGGATGTGGAAGCTTTGGAAAGGGTTCAGAGGAGATTTAGTAGGATGCTGCCTGGTGTGGAAGGAGGGTCTTACAAGGAAAGGCTGAAGGAACTGAGGCTGTTTGTGTTGGAGAGAAGAAGGTTGAGAAGTTACTTAATCGAGACGTATAAGATAATGAGAGGATTAGATAGGCTGGCAGTGAGACCCGTTTTCCTCGGATGGTGAAGGCTAACACAAGGGAACGTAGCTTTAAATTGAGGTGTGATAAATTTAGGGCAAAAAGGGGTAATTTCGGGGTAGTTTCTTTACTCAGAGTAGTAGGGGCATGGATTGGCCTGCCTGCAACAGTAGTAGACTCACCGACATTAAGGGCATTTAAATGGCCATTGGGCATGCATGTGGGTTTTAATGGAATGGTTAGATGGGCATCAGATTAATTTCACAGGTCGGCGCAACATCGAGGGCTGAAGGGCCTGTACTGCACTCTAAGGTTCTATGTCCTAATGTAACAGTCGTGTAATTGATTTTCGACAAGTGAGATACTAATGTGAAATGTTTCTTTCAACAGTGAAGGTTTTTGTATTATTTTAGAAACATATATAGCCTATGTTTGACAAAATTATCCACATAGTACAAAATATATTAATTTCTGTTTACTGTCAAAAACAATCAATTTATATTTGTAATGTTTAGAGAACTTGAAACCTTTTTCTCAAAAATAAAACAGAAATCAATATTTGCTATTGCCTCTAACCTTCCATTTCACTTAGCAAGGAATGCATTTGTGTATTATTCTGTTCTCCTTTTATGCGTCACATTTTTGAAAGCATCATTTATTTTCGCAATATTTGTTATTTGTTTTCCTTCCTCACTTCTCTCCCATGTCACACATCATTCCTAATAAAAAGTGTATCGGCCTCTGGGGATGTAATGCAGGGTCCTGGCAGAATCAGCAAGAAGTGTGAGTGTGAGAGTAAGAGTGGGTTGTGTTTGTGAGTGCGAGAATGAGGTTGTATGTGAGTGTGGGTGTGAGTGAATGAATGGATGTGTGTGTGTGAGAGTTTGAGTATTTGTGAGAGAATGTGAATGTGTGTGTGGAACTGAGTGAGAATGTGTGTGCATCTAAATATGAGAGTATTAGTGTAGGAGAGAGTGAGTATGTAAGAGAGTGTGTGTGAGTGTGAATGTGTCTGTGTGGAAGTTTGAGAGTGTGGGTGAGATTGTCTGTGAGTGCATATATGAGAGACAGAGTGAGTGTGTGTTTGTTAGTGTGAGTGTGTGACTGTATGTGTTAGCTTGAGTATATGTGAGTGTGAGAGTGCGTAAGTGTGTATTTAAGAATGTGCTAGTGTATGTGCGTGAGAGAGTGAGTGTATGTGTTCAAGCCTGTGTGAGGGAGACTGTGTGTGTGTGTGTGTGTGTGTGTGTGTGTGTGTGTGTATTCAGAGGAGGACAGCCAAGTTCTAGTCCTCAATCAATATCACTCCATGACTGTGGCATTCAGGAATTTTCAGGCAGTTTCCCAATGAAATCGTCAATCTATCTTGATGGAAAAGATCTGATCTCACACAGCAATACAATGAAGATCAGGAGACCAATGTGCGAAGATTCGAAGATGTGAACTTGTGTTAAAACTGACACAGCATATTGGAGTCCTGAAGCACTTCCTTTATGATTTATGAGCTAAACCTTGTAAAACCTAGGCATGAGTGGCATAAAAATGAAGACTAAGAATTGACTACCTTGTTACTGCTATCTTAATGGTCGTTCATATTGTGTCAGGGTCCATTGAGTAAATAGGTTTCTCAAGAAAATGCCAATCTGACCTATCTGGATCCATTGACATCAATGGAAAGCCAATGCCATGTTTGGACTAAATCGGGTGATGCATAGTCTATACATACTCTGCCCACTATCTATAGGCAGATCAGGAAACATAACTTGCTATTGGAACCTTGTCCTTTTGTCCTTCCAGCTCAACTCCCCAAGAATTTATAAATTGGGACCCTGCAAGAAATCAACATGACCAACTGATATTATGCTCAACCTGACTTTGACAGGCTTCCCCGTAGAACCAACAGGCACCCTGCAATCTCTTGAATTCTGCCCTTGGAGAAAATTCATGTTTTGTGTCATTTTATTAATTCCCTCACTGAAGATAGGAGAAAGTGAGGACTGCAGATGCTGGAGATCAGAGCTGAAAATGTGTTGCTGGAAAAGCGCAGCAGGTCAGGCAGCATCCAAGGAGCAGGAGAATTGACGTTTCGGGCATGAGCCCTTCTTCAGGAATCAGGATTCCTGAAGAAGCGCCTCACTGAAGATAGGCAACATTATCCTTTAGTCCTTACAGGTCTGTTGTCTTTTTATTAGTTATCTCACAACAAGTGGCCAGATTTCAATAAAACTGGATAGGTATGTCGCAAACTGGTTAGCTTTGGCCTATGTTCATGTAGAAGCCTGGATCCGGTTGAATTTTTTCAAAGGTCCCTCAACACAGGGTTCATGGTGACTTTTTTTTAATGGTTGTTGATTTAGCATGCTGTGACTTGATCTGGAACATTGTGGGTTGTGTCAGCTGCCATAGTGGAATTTATCACAGTTGTCAAAATGTGAGCAGAATTTTCAGAACAGCGTGTGGATGCGAATTGTTCCAAAGCCTCCTCAATAAGATGGAAACTCTTATTGATAAGATTTTGACTTTTCAGCTTTGCAGTCGCGGCGCATCAATCAGGCAGCGAAAAGAACTATATAATTGTCATAGCATTGAATTAACACAGCATTGCTGAGATATGCACTCTACTGAGTGCCCTTTTCAATTATTGGAGACACATTTCTGAATTGTTATTTGAAGTTTGAAAGCTGTTTTCATCTGCTGTAAACTGATGCATGAACATTTCAACATAAGGTTGTTAAACCATCATAAAGTTTTCAGAGCAGATGTGTGATTATTGACATAAAAGATGAGATATTTTTACCTCATTGTAAAAAGGGGAATTTGTTGATTCTTTCACTGTTGTTTGCTTTTTCTCATCCCCAATTTCAATGATTACTGTTGGATCGATATTGTCCCCAGCTAGCTGCCGTGCCTCAGTGATCGTAATCCCAATCTAATAGAGCAAACAAGAGTTCCCCTATGAACAACTTTCATTTTGAATTTACTCAACAAACATTTATTGCAAAGCTACTAAAATTAGTTCATATGTCTCCTACCTGGTAGTGTTGAGCTTTGTTTTCAGTGGGGTGTATTTTGGTCACTGGTTTTGATCTGTGAAGAAAGCTTTATTAATGAAGTGTAATTACATCCACAATTTTTCAATTAAATAAATAAATTACTTAAATCAACAATTTGTTCAGGTTGGAAACCAGTTATTGGGAGGAAAATAATGCTCTTCCTGGTTGCTGATTAATGGGTCAGTTCCTGTGTCCCTAAATTCAAACACTGCTTATAATGGGGAGGCAAAAGAGTTCAAATGGAAAAACTCATAAAGTCATAGAGTTGTACAGCCTGGAAACAGACCCTTCAGTCCAACTCGGCTTTGCCAACTAGACATCCTAAATTTATGTAGTCCCATTTACCAGCATTTGGTCCAGATCCTTCCTAGGCCTTCCTACTTATGTACCCATCCAGATGTCTTTTAAATGTTGCAATTGTACCAGCCTTTACCGTTTCCTCTGGCAGCTCATTCCATATATGCACTACCCACTGCATAAAAATGTTGCCTCACATGTCTCTTTTAAATCTTTCTCCTCTCACTTTAAACATATGTCCTCTAGTTTTGGACTCCCCTACCCTGGGAAAAATACCTTAGCTATTCACCCTCTCCATGCTCCTATGATTTTATAAACTCTATAAGGTCACCCCTCAGCCTCTAACTCTTCAGGGAAAACAGCCTCAGCCTATTCCGCCTATCCCTATATCTCCAACCTGGCAACATCCTTGATAATCTTTTCTGAACCCTTTCAAGTTTCCCAAATTCTTCCCTACAGCAGGGAAAGCAGAAGTGAATGCAGATTCCAAAAGTGGCCCGACCAATGTACTGCACAGTTGCAACATGACGTCCCAAGTGAGGAGAATAATTTGCTAAACATACATGCCTTCAAACATTAGAAGCCATCATCCAGCATATGGAAACAATCATCCGAAGGAACTGTGCTTCAGAGCTAGGTGTCTTTACCATCCACTGTGCATCTCAGGTCATGATAGCAATCTCAATCTACTAATGATTTGAGAGGCAGTCACCATTGCTTTTATGGTTATGGAACTGAGTTTGTAGGAAGGATTTATGGCAGGAACACATGAACAAGTATGTTTTTATGTTCATTAGTGTGATATTTACATTCATTTAGCTTGAATACTTTTTAACTTCTCATGTGAGGTGCTGGGAATAGAAAAGCACAAATAGAAAATGGTGCCAGGACACCAAAAGGTAGATTTTCTAATATGAATGGTTTACTCCTGAAATGTAAAACATACGCTCTAGCACACTGTTGTCTGAGTAATTTGCTGAAGTTAGCTCATTATCACAATAACAGGGGATAACTTAATAACATTATCATAACTCCAGGTGCAAATTTGGGTGGGGAAATTTGTTTGAAAATGCTGTTCTGAATAATGACTACTATTCCCCAGGGGTAGGCTATTACCTGTAGAAACCACTAAGCATTCATCAGTATCAAAGCAGAACACTACTAGGGCTGCACAGTGCCCTGTAAGGATCCCTGCCTAGGAAAATATAACTCATTGTCACATCATCCACTAATTTCTTTGCCTTGAACTTTTGTATAGAAGAAAGTGTCATGATTTTGAGAAAATTTAGATAAATAATGGAAACAATTAGAAGAGCAAATATAACAATATGGAAGTGGTGGAAGTGTCATCATGTGCATGGAAGCAGCATTTACTTAACAATAACCTGCTCGCTGACACCCAGTTTGGGTTCCACCAGGGCCATTCATCTCCTGTTCTTATTATAGCCTTAGTTCAAGCATGGACAAAACAACTGAATTTCAGAGATGAGGTGAGAATGACAGCCCTTGAATTCAAGACCTTATTTGATCCAGTATGGCATCAAGGAACTCTAGCAAAACTGTTTCAATGGGAATCAGGGAATTCTCTCTGCTAGTTGGACTCATAGAATTATAGAATCCTTACATTGGGGAAGAGGTCATTCGTCCCATCAAGTCTTACACCAACCCTCTGAACAGCACCCCACCCAGACCCAGACCCAGACTCAGCACCCGACCCTATCCCCATTACCCCGCATTTATCATGGCTTATCCACTTAGCCTGTACATCCCTGGACACTCCGGACAATTTAGCATGGCCAATCCATCTAGCCTGCACATTTTTGGACTGTGGGAGGAAACCAGAGCACTCAGCAAAAACCCACACAAATGCAGAGAAAACTCCACACAGTCATCAGAGGGTGGAATCGAACCGAGGTTCCTGACGCTGTGAGGCAGCAGTGTTAACCACTGAGTAATCGTGTCACCCACAGTCATATCTGGCACAAATGAAGATGATTGTATTTTTTGGAAGTCACTCAGCTTAGCCTCAGGACATCCCTATCAGACTTCCTCAGGGTAGTGTCCTGGACCCAACCATTTTCAGCTTCTTCATCAATGATGTTCCCTCCATTATAAAGGTCAGAAGTCAGGTTGTTCACCAATGATTGCACGATGTTTAGCACTAGTAGTAGAAATCTTGAAAATAGGAGCAGGAATAGGCCATTTGGCACTTTTGATCTTGGTTAATCATCTAATTCAGTGCCCTGTTGATACTTTCTTTCCAGACCCTTTGATCGCTTTAGCCCTAAGAATTAGATCTCAATCCTTCATGAAATTACTCATGTTTTGGCCTCAATTGCTTTCTGTGGTAGAAACTGTAGAATTTCTTCAAATACTGAAACAGTTCTTGTCCAAATACAGCAAGACCGAGACAATATTTAGGATTGGGCTGACAAGTGACAAGTAACGTTTGTATCACAGAAATGCTAGACATGACCATCACCAGTATGAGACGATCTAACACCACTCCTGGACATTCAGTGGCATTACTAACTTTCAATACCCCATAATCAACATCTTGGGGGTTGTTACTGATTAGAAACTCAACTGGACTAGCCAAATAATTACAGTGGCTACATCTGCAGATCAGACGCTAGGAATACTGGGATGAATAACTCATCTCCTGACTCCCCACAATCTGTCCACTATCTACAAAGCTCAAGTCAGGAGTGTGATGGAATATTCCCCACTTATCTGGATCAGTGCAGCTCTAGAAGGACAAGGGTAGTAGATACATGGGAATACCACCTTCTGCTAGTGCTCCTCCAAGCCATAACCATGCTAACTTAGATATATTTTGCTGTTCCTTCAGAGTTGTTGGCTCAAAATCATGGAATTCCCTCTCTAATGGCATTGTGGGTCTACCTACAAGCATATGGACTGCAACGGTTCAAGAAGGTAGCTCATACTACCTTCTCAAGGACAACCCAGGACAGGTAATAAATACTAATACACCTAGCAATACCAAGAACTCATATGTTATTTATTTTGAAAAAAAAATAAATGCTTGAGTCAGGACAGGGCCTCTGGATTCTGCTGTTATTTCAAAATGGCAAAACAAAAGTCTAGAAATGTCCTGAAAAGATATGATAGAATTTTACTGTTTCATTCCAATTCTATTTTTCACTATTTATGGTACACACATCCAAAAACAACACATGAAACACCTTTTATATGTCTTCAGGCTGTTTCGGTGTGATTCATAGTTAGTGGATTACTTGTTAAGGTTACTCTGCAGTGACATTATTTGCTGTTGAACATAATTTGAAGTGTTCCTCTGTTCTTGTTTGTACAATGTACATGTGATCAGTTATATCCAGCTGAGAGGTCAGATGGGTCTGTGGTTTCCAATTCATTCAAAGGCCAGCAGCTGTGACAGTAAAGTCGTAGAGTCATACAGCCCTTCAACCCATCGAATCTGCACTGACCTTTCTACACTACTGCCTCTTTCCAACATTTGGTCCATAGATTTGAACATAATGGGCGGCACGGTGGCACAGTGGTTAGCACTGCTACCTCACACCGCCAGAGACCCGGGTTCAATTCCTGCCTGAGGCAACTGACTGTGTGGAGTTTGCACATTCTCCCCGTGTCTGCATGGGTTCTCTCTGAGTGCTCCGGTTTCCTCCCACAGTTCAAAAAATGTGCAGGTTAGGTGAATTGGCCATGCTAAATAGCCTGTATTATTAGGTGTAGGGGAATGGATCTGGGTGGGTGTGCTTCGGCGGGTCGATGTGAACTTGTTGGGCCGAAGGGCCTGTTTCCACACTGTAAGTAATCTAATCTAATAATGTCATTTCAAGTACCCCTTCATGTACATTTTAAAGTTGTGATGTCTCCCACCTCAATTACCCTCCCAGACAGTACATTCCAGACCCCACCAACCTCTGGGTCAAAATAAAATATGCTCAAATCCCCTCTAAACATCCTGACCATCACCTTAAAATGATGATGCATTATTATTGACCGTTCAATTAAGCAGAACAGGTTGCTTTCTATCCACTCTCTCCACGCCCCTTAGAATCATATACATAATACGTAGAATATTTCTTAAGTATGGTGGTGAGGTGCTAACTGAGGTTATGTGCTGACTCAGAGGTTGAAATGCTACTCTTAAATAATGTCGGTATAGACACTGAGAAAATATGTATGGGACAGTTCTCATCCCTCCTTTTGCTTCATTATCACTCCCTCTGCCTTTCATTCCATGACTCCCATGAATCTAATCTCATTTGGCCTCCAATGTCACCCTGACTTTCACTTTTTTCCACTACCCCAAGTTTCCCATATCTGCAGCTTTAAACCCATCATATTTCCCAACCCAACACATCTCCATCTCTCTTCAGTGCAGAGAAGAATCACATTGAACTGAAGTCTCTGGGTTGAACTTTCCTATTCTGAAGCAAAGTATTATTTTCAGAGAGTGTCATGGCACATGTCAGAAAAGTTGCTGTGATCTATCTTCTGTCCATCGCCCATTCTGGGCCAACTCACCTCCACCATGAGGTCTGCACTGTACCCCCTCACTTCCACCATGAGGTCTGCACTGTACCCCCTCACTTCCACCATGAGGTCTGCACTGTACCCCCTCACTTCCACCATGAGGTCTGTGCTGAGCCCACTCCTCCACCATGAGGTCTGTGCTGGGCCCACTCACCTCCACCATGAGGTCTGCACTGTACCCCCTCACTTCCACCATGAGGTCTGTGCTGAGCCCACTCCTCCACCATGAGGTCTGTGCTGGGCCCACTCACCTCCACCATGGGCCCACTCACCTCCACCATGAGGTCTGCGCTGTGCCCCCTCACTTCCACCATGAGGTCTGTGCTGAGCCCACTCACCTTCACCATGAGGTCTGTGCTGGGCCCATTCACCTCCAACATGAGGTCTGTGCTGGGCCCATTCATCTCCACCATGAGGTCTGTGCTGGGCCCATTCACCTCCAACATGAGGTCTGTGCTGGGCCGACTCACCTCCACCATGAGGTCTGTGCTGGGCCCACTCACCTCCAACATGAGGTCTGTGCTGGGCCCACTCACTTCCACCGTGAAGTCTGTGCTGGGCCCACTCACCTCCACCATGAGGTCTGTGCTAGGCCCCCTCACTTCCACCATGAGGTCTGTCCTGGGCCCACTCACCTCCACCATGAAGTCTGTACTGGGCCCACTCACCTACACCATGAGGTCTGTACTGGGCCCATTCACCTACACCATGAGGTCTGTGCTGTGCCTACTTTGGCCCATGTTGGGGTTCTTCACCGTTGCTGATGCCGTCTGAACTCAGGACAAGAGGTAAGTAAAAAGACAAAGAGAAAAAAAGAGAAGAAATACAAAGCAGTCACAGCAGATGAGCTCTGCCAAATTTGGATGAAGGGAGAAAGCCACTGTCCACAGACCATCAAGGATATGTTGATGAGGAGCATTAAAATGGATGTCTGGAGGAGCAAGAATTGAGCTACATCCACAGGAATTGTTGTTATTCAATTTATTGCTAGAGGAGGGAAGAGTTGCAAGCTTCATGTAAAGAAGGTGAGTTGAATATTAGTGAGATAACCAATGCACAGAAGTAAGATAGTCACCCATAATCAATGGAATCTTGATCTTGCTGATGAAACCCCAAGGAAAATAAATCAGAAACTGTTTTTCTCAATGTTTAGAACTTGACTTTTGTCATTCCACTTCTATTTTCCCACATTTCTCACCATAGCCTATGTCACTCACAACTTGGGAAAATTCAGCCTTCTATTTCTCTCTCCGTAGGTGCTGTCAAGTTTTACTTTCAGGTTGAACATGATAATAATCTCTAACCGCTGCACACAGTTGGAATATAGATTTACTGTACTGGAGTCACGTACCTTTTTCTGGGGGAAGTATTCCTGAAGGAACTGCTGAATGGAATTTCACTACTACCTTCATAAGTATCATGGTCGATCATTTCTGGCTTGTCCAGCACACTAGCCCTGTCATCCAGATCACCTGGAAATAATCACAGTAAGCTCTAGAATTCCAGTAAACATGTAGCCAGTCTTTCAACACAAAGGCAGTTATATTAGAGGGAGCTGACATTAAAGTGTGAAGTGTAAAGTGTGACTGTACTGTGAAAGCAATTTACCATTTGACATTTTACAAATAGGACATGTTTCATATTCCAGGAAGCAATGGGACTTTTACCTGAATGTAGGGAACAAACTGCAAGCAGAAACAAAATTATTCAATCAAGACATAGGCATAATTGATTGACACCATGAATATTTATATTGTGATCTTCACAGAGATTGGTTTTAAAAAGTCAAACATCATGAGTTCACATTTTAAGACCTTTACTATAACAAAAGACAAAAGCACTTTTGACTGAACACTATCTTTGTAAGTAGTTTATACTTTAAACCACAGTCCCTCTTTCTAATGTTTTAACACAACTGGAAAATATATTTCACAAGTATATGTCACACAATGCTTTAAATAGACATTTAAATCCCTCAGAATCAATCTAAAATGATACTTAGCTCTTCACTTCAGTTATTTTCCTTTGTCTACCTGGTAACTTCTAACTCAAGAATTGTCCTTCATGATGAGAGTATGAATGGAGATCCTAAGTGCACAAGCTCGGCAAATACCCTAGCCTCATTTAAACATTTCACAAACATGGGGCTGATTGGACTGTTAAGTTCCAAGAAGCACCAGGAGGCCGAAGCATTTAATAGCAGGATGTTCATTAAGGAGATGTTTACTCTACAGGCAGCAAGGTTAGTCTAAGATATTTCCACCCAAAAGGGTCAACAACGTCAACATTGTGGCACATGATCAGACTCCTAAAATGACAGTCCAACATACGTAGCCAAAAAGCAAATGTTGTGTATTCGGATAAGTGATAGTTTAATTGAGTTTAAATTAAATAAAGGCCTAGCAAGGTTTTCTTGCCCCACCTTACCAAACACAAGTCATTAACTACCTACCTCACCCCATGGCCTTTCTGTCATCTGATTCAAGCCTCATTCTATCGCTCACCATATCCAACACTTCTGCTCAATCCTCAAGCATGACCCTGATCTACCAGTTGCTTGCCATTTTAATACACTGCGTTGATCACATGGTCTTATTTCTGTCCTAGGCCTGCAATGGTGTTCCACTGAAGCCAATGCAAGCTAAAGGAATAACACCTCATTTTCCTTTTAGGCATTCCACAGACTTCTGGACCTATGATTAAGTTCAATCATTCAGATCATGAACCCTGTCCTCTATTTTGTTTTCCTTGCCGTCCTAGCATCGCCACCACTTTGCCACCATCTCAACTCTCCCCTTAAATACACAACACTACCCCCAATATCTGGTTTTGCTTTCAGCAGAGTTGACCTATATTCTGACTTTAACTGCTGCTATTGTCTCCTACATTGGGCCTATCTCCACAAACATTCCCATTCCCTTTGCCTTTTGGTAGATGATACCTGGGATCCCAATCTCCTTTGCCCTCAAACCTTTCACTGACTTTCTCTTCTGTTCCACTTGTTCTTCTCCACCATTTTCCAGCTCTCTCCACTTCAGTTCCTTAGAATACACATTTTCAAACTCAAAATGTTGTTCTCTCCTCAGATGCTCCCAGAATGACCAGATTTCTCCAGCACTTCCTGTTTTTTTATTGATCTCTGCATCTGCAGTATTTTGCCTTTGTTGATGCTTTCAAGAACTCCAAGATGAATATTGTACAGCTAAGGTCCTCTCACACACCAAGTTCATTGACTTCAACTTCCAAGGAACATGCTTTTCTGTACAAGTTTGAATTTTCTATTTACCTTATAAGCTGCTCGTATGACCTACATCAGTAGGATTAGCAAGTTTTAGATACATCAGTTTTGTGCTATAGACTAAAGTAATTGTCAACAATGAGGACATGCTGCAAACATACTTCACAAATGATTAAGGAAGGAAACACTAGTGTCATTCAGAACAGAGCTCTGAGAGAAATGTAATCTAAATGATAAATGATGGTTAAGAGCAGAACTGACTTGTGTACTTCTTTCCACAGTTTTATCTAATATGCTTTCTAGGTTTAGGAAAAGTGGCAACAAAAATTAAAGTCTTGCATACAAAATGCCAGAGTGCGTCTTCCTTTCCCTCGGTTCTTATCTATCTCTCTGCTAGAAATGCTTCAATTAATGCAAATCTGATCATTCTGCCATTAAATGAACAGCTACTCATCTGGTTTTGGATTAGTTAGTTCTGTTCCCAAGTGGGCTGTATAGAAAACTATAAAATGAAAATTGGTTACCAAAAGTCAAGTATCTGTCTTGAATGAAATTAGCCATGAAATTAAGGAGAATTCTGATAAATTTTATTTCGAACAAGTAAAACATTATGGTTGTTGAAATACACCATCATTTAAACATCTCCAAGGAGAATGCATATCTGTAAATCCTTATCCCTGGAACTGTTCCAGTAAATCTCTTCTATAGTCTCTGAAGCCTTCTTCAAATAGTGCCGAGAATTGGACACACTGTTCCAGCTGAAGTTGAAGTGGCATTTTAATCAGGCTTCAGATAACTTTCTAGCTTTAGTGTGCTATCCCTCTGTTAGAGAGTTGTAAGTCATACAGCACGGAAACAGGCCCTTCTGCCCAAATTGTCCATGCCAACCAGGTTTCCTAAACCAAACTAGTCCCGTTTGCTTGCATTTGAAACCCATAAGCTTAAACTGTATTGCCCCTTCAAAGGTCTCTGCACAAGCACTCCTAAGTTTCTTCATTCTTGCACTCCCTTTAAAATTGCACCAATTAGTAGTTAAATTAAATTGAAACAAAACATATTGCCTGAAACTTTTCTGCATTATATTTAAACTGGTGTGACTACCCTTTCCGTCAATCTGTCTAGGTCCTCTTGAAGTCTGTTATTATTTTCCTTACTGTGTGTGAACCTTCGAAGTCTTATCATCTAGAAAGTTCAAAATCGTGTCCTTTATCCAAGTCGAAATTATGATGTGCATCAAAATCAGTGACACAGGACTGAGACCACAGTATGCCTCTCATTGACTTAAGTAATGCTTTTAATGGTTGCCATAGCCAAAAGTGAAAGCAAGTTACAGCAGATGTACAGTTCATATAACTATGAGAAGCCAGCCAGTGCAAAATATACATTTTTCCAAATACACCCCATTCACAAAAAAAAATTATTTGTATATTTGCAGTTTAAGGTAGCTAAGTTACCATTTATATTGTCAATAGAACAACTATCATTCATTAATAAAGCATGTATGCTGATTCTACTAAGTCCCACTTTCATCAGTCTCTGCACATTCATTTCATCCATTATCTCTGAGTTATTCAGGTGTTAGAATGATATATGTAAAAGTTGTTGATATTAGTTTGTCTTCTATCTGTTCATTCCAGAGGAGTATTATTCACAGAGTGAGTGCTTGGTCAGAGCAAGATGCTTATTTTTCCAGATTCAACAGCTGTTGAGCTGATGACTTCCTGAACAGAACAAGCTGTTGTTCCTAAATTTTATATTCAAGTGGAAACTGCTTCTTATTCTGTGCCCAATGTCACTGCATATTGTTAGTAGTGAGCTTGGAGATTATTCACACTCTGATGACAAATTAAACAAAAACTTTGCTAGATAGTTCATGGATCATGGTCTATAGCTTATTTGATCATGTCTCCGTTTGATAGATTGAATTATCCATAGTAACTTCTATTTCAGAATGACAACTATCATTTATTCTGTGTTGATTCTCTTCTGAAGCAGTGGAAATGCCAAACAGCGTGTGGAACCATCTCTATCTCACAAGTGGTACCCAGAATGAAGTTAGGAACCTTTTGTTTACATCCAGCTTCACTTGTAAGTAACTAACCTTCACAAGTTGGGTAATAAGGACTATCATCTTAGGGAGCTGTTGAAATTTTTTTATTGGTTAACATGGGGTTGTGAAATCTCTTTAAACTCCTTTGGATCTATGCATACTGTCAGTTTTTCAAGATTTTTCAGCAATGGCTTCATCCATTGTGTCTCCGTAACCATAAACTAACAGTTCACCTATTATAGTTAGCACTTTGAAAAATCATGATCACATACTAACTGCATTGATGCTGCTGTGGAGATTATGAAAGTGCCAAGCAGCATGCACAATCACTTAGCTCCCAAATAGTTTCACTTGCTAGTACCCACTCTTCACTGTTAGGATAGCGAAGAATTTTGCTTTTGTAAGTTGTGGCGAAATCCTTCCAATGATTGGAATGGGTTAGCAAGATCTCTACAGAATTTTACTTAGATCCTTTGGGTCAATGTATACTCTTAGCTTTCCTGATTGCTTCACATCTGCTGTGCTGCTAATCCACTCTTATAGAGTTCTCACTTTCTTATTTGTCAGCTCTTCTGTCTTGACTTTCAGGTTGGCCTTAAGGATAGATGGCCCTATCCTTGGCAGATGCTAAGTTTGTCTCACACACTCATCTATTCCAAGATAATATGCACCAAGTAAACACCTAAGACCTGTAAAAAAACACCTTTGTAACTTCTTCTAGGAAACTTTGAACAATCAATGACTTAGTGGGCTGTGAAACATGGCACACCTCTTTTGCACTAGTAGGGCTACCCACCTGAGGTTTATTCTTGCTTCACCTGATACAAGTGGATTTTACTTAATCTGTACTCTCTGGAATTTCAGATCTTCATTCTTCCCATCGTACTGTGTTCTCAGCTACATTAGTCTTCTTAGGATGAGTATCATTCCATTTGATAGCTTCATAATTTTAACAGTCACAAACCACTTATTAGCTTTAGACCTGACGATGCCAATGAATTATGTAAGATCATAAGACATTGAAATAGAAGCAGACCATTCAGCCAATCGAGTCTGCCCTGCCACTCAATGACATTATGGATGCTTTGACAACCCTCCCACTCTACTTTCCTGTCTTTTCCCAATAACTTGTGATTTCTTTACTGATTATTTTCAATCTCAGCCTTGAATATATTTAATGACCTCAACAGCCCTCTGTGGTAAAAAAAATTCCAAAGATTCAAAACCTTCTGTAAGAAGAAATTCCTGCATATCTCTGTCTTCAATGTGTGACCCCTTATTTCGTCTTATACTCTTTAGTCCTCTACCCTGTCAAGCCGCCTAAGAATCTTGAATGTTTCATTGAGGTTGCCTATTATTCTTCTATGCTCCAATGAGTACAGGGCCAACTTTCATAACCTATTCTCATCAGAACAGGCTCTCCATAGCTGGTATCAGCTTACCACTCTTTCCTTGGAACTACTTCTAATGCCAGCATATTTTTCCTTAGATGAGGCCCAAAACTATTTACAGTATTTCAGGTGTGATCTGATTGATGCCTTGCAGTTTTCATTGTTTGTATTCCATTCCCATTGAAATAAAGGCTAACACTCCAATTGCCTTCCTAATTACCTGCTGAACTTGAATACTAATTTTATTAGATTAATGAATTAAGGACTCTTCTGTGCTGTTACTTTCTGAAGACTTTAAGCTCCTCCAATCATCCTGCCAAAGTGCAGACCCATATTGTATTCCATCAGTGAATTCTTTTCCCATTTTTTAAACTTGTCTATCTGCTTCTGCAGATCTTTTGTGTCATCCTCAACAGTTACAGTCCCATCTAGTTTTGGTGTCATCTGCAAACTTGACTATATCAACTTACCTTATCCAAGTCATTACTATATATTGCAAATAAGTGTGGCCCCAGCACTGATCCCTGTGGACTCCATGAGTTACAGGTTGCCATCTTGAAAATGACACCCCTATCCTAACTCTCAGTCTTTGATTAGTTAGTCAATCCTCTATCCACACTAATATACTACTTCCAACACCATGGGATCTGATCTTCTTAAATAGTCTTATGTGTAGTACTTTTCAAACACCTTTTGATAATCCAAATATATTACATCCATTGCTTCATCTTTATCTACCTGTTTGTTAACTCCTCAAAAAATTCTAGTACATTTATCAGGACTGACCTCTTATCATGAAGCTTGATCATATAATACATTTCTACGCTACTATTAAACCCATTGTAATAGAGTCTGACATTTTCCCAACAATAAACATATGCTAACTTTTTTGTATGGAAAGGTTGACAGTTTTCCAATCCACTGGAACTTTTTCCTAGAAGGTTATAAACATCCATCCATTATACCTATCATTATTTCCTGTAATGTCCCAGGATTTGTCTTACCAGGTTCAGGGGACTTGTCAGTCTTTAGGACATAGAACACAGTACACCTATAGCACCTAACACTACGGACAATTTAACATGGCCAATTCACCTGGCTTACACATCTTTGTGACTGTAGGATGAAACTGGAGCACCCAGAGGAAACCCACACAGACTCAGGGAGAATGTGCAAACTCCATTCAGAGAGTTGCCCAAGGTTGGAATTGAACCTGGGACCCTGGTGCTGTGAGGCAGCAGTGCTAACCAGTGAGCCACTGTACCACCCCGCAGTTTAGGCGCCAAAAGAGGTGAGAAGACCCGCTTTAACCCTAGTGATGAATTCCATGGAAAGTCCAAATCTTCTGTTGAGATGTGCTGCAACAGAAACTCTGGCCAGACTTGCACAAGTTATAGCAGACTTTAGCCCCATTAGTTTCCCTAGCACTTTTCTCCAGTAATCTATTTCTTCTCCACCTTTTCTTCCCTGAATATTTGGTAATTTTGCCATTTATGTCTACTTATGTCTTCTATTGTGATGACTGAAGAAAATACTTATTCAAATCCTTGTCACTTCCTTGCTGTGTGTTTACACGAGGCCTTGGAAATTCACTCAATTCACTGAAAATTGCTTTGGACATCGTAATTTGAACAATGTGTTTAATGGAAACCAAACAATAAAGAGAAAGCAAGTTGCAGCAGAGGAAAAAGTCACAATTCATGTCAAGCTACTTAAACGTCATTTATCCAAACAGCCTTCACCTCTTAGAAATAGTCATTCACCACAACCCCATATTTTCTAGCCCTTAAACAATTCTAGTTTCATCACACTACCTGTTTTATCTCATGGACTTCAATATTATAGAAAATTCATTTAGCTAGTTAATTTTGTATAGCATCAACTGCACTGCTCTCAAACAACAGTACAATGAAGTTAGCCAAATATGACTTACAAATGACAAACCATCCTTTAGCAACTCTGCATATCCAAGTGCATTCATTCTCTGTTAGTTTACTGAGTCTAAAAACTTCAATTGCTAGATTATGTCCTTTTTGCTTTTAAACAAGGGTGCAACATTTGCAATTGTCCAGTCCTCTGAATTCCAAGGAAGGGAACTTGGAAGATAGTGACAAGCAATTTCCCAATTTCTATCATTCCTTTCCTCAGCAGCCTCATACTCATCCCATCCAGCTCAGAGTCCTTTTTTATTTGCAACATCACAAGCTGAAAATGTAAATTCTCTATGTTATACTGCACTTCAGTTGCCACAGAAGATTGACAAGTGAAGCGAGACAATGCAAAATAGCTCAGAATAAGCTCTTTTACTGGGGAAAAGTACTTCAGCACATCCAGACAGTGCAGGTTTGCTGAAGCAGCTCTGAACTCTCCCTAGATTTGCTGCATTAATATTGTCTACTCCTTCCTAGTCTCTATGCCTGACACAGTCCCTGGATTTGAAGTTTTTGAGTCTGATATCTCGCAGGGAGAAAACCATTTGACAGAATCATTGCAATTACTTTATTACAAAATAAAGGTGAGTCAAAAATGTCAAAAAAGAAATGGTGTCAAAATCTATCAACACAGGATTAAATAAGGAATTATTGTGAGAACATGGAAGAATACAAAAAGAATGTGCTGATGTTTAATTTTGAAAAGGTTGTGATTTTGTGTCATGTGAGGATGGAGGGAAGGGTTTTAGAGTTACAGAAACATGCTTCCCAATCCAAACCCAGCAGCATTCCACCCATTTCCAGCCTTGACTGAGGTTGGAAGGTGAGCAACTGATTCACCAATCTCAGGAAGGGGAGTTGGTATTTTCAACAGCATGAGAAGAAAATTGTCAGCTTTATTAGCACACTTGATTTGAAGTGTGGGCAAGATTCCCCATGTTCAGGGAACACCTTTGAGGTCTGAGTGTGTCCAGAACTGTCTCCTGGATCCAGGAGCTTTCCTAAAGTAGTGAGTGAACCTAGCCCTTCCCACATGTGACCATCACCCGGCAGCCTCCAGATCAGATCAGGACGACAGATTTGTTTCTCTGCCAAACTTCTGCTTGAATGTGTTTATTCATTACTTTACTAAATCCTCCCAGTGCCACATTTATATATGTACGGACACTATGTGAATTAAAGGACATTGCGACAGTGCAGGAACATGGAATTGAGTCAGATACTCACTTTAGATTTATTAAATAAATTAATTGACAAAATTTCAATTAACCAGCTAGTCTAGTTATGGTGTTAATGAGATGCTTTATGAGCATGTTGTTTGGAAATAAATGTATAAAATTTACAAACACAAATCTAATATTGATCCAGTGTTTCTAACTAAATTAGGTGTGTCCACTCAGTCTTATTCTGAAATCAAAACACAATGGTTCAAAAAGTGACAAGCACTCTTCAAATTCTCCTGTCATATTGGTACTGAATTACATGGAGGAAGAGCATGATAGGATTGTACATATCAGTTGTTTACTTTGTGGGATGAGAGAATAGTCTATTGTAGGCACTTTCTCAGGAGATTCTGTCAGTATAAGGTTACAATATGAGCTAACTGATATACTTGTTTGTAAATTTGTTTGTTTTGTAACTACAGTAAAGATCATGAGACATTAAGTGATTGAGCCAACTTTAGCATAAAGATTTTTAGCATTTTAGTTTATCCACATCGAGTAATGGATTCCATCAAAATCATAAGCTCTGAAGATATGCATAAATGAGAAAGATCTTTTAACCATTCTTAACCATCTATCCAGGACAACTCTACACAGCCCTATTCATGCAGTGAATCACTTCATTAAGGATCCCAGGGTTTTATTTCCACCAATTTGTATAATAGCTCATTTCAGGTGTTGATCAGTGGCCTGCTTGAAAAACCACTCCCTGATACCAATTTTAAATTTATCTTTGAGTTTAGAAGAATGAGGGGGTATCTCATAGAAACATATAAAATCCTGATGGGCTTGGACAGGTTAGATGCAGGAAGAATATTCCCGATGGTGGGGAAATCTAGAACTAGGGGTCGCTCTCTAAGAATAAGAGGTAAGCCACTCAGGACAGAGAGAAGGAAGAATGTCTTCACTCAGAGGGTTGCTAACCTATAGAATTCTCTCCTACAGAAAGCTGGCGAGGTCAGTTTGTTAAATATATTCAAGAGGGAGCTGGGCATAGCTCATACAGATAAAGGGATCTAGGGGTTTGGAGAGAAAGCGAAAGTGGAATACTGAGATTGCATGATGAGCCATGATCATACTGAATGGTGGTGCAGGCTTGAAGGACTGAATGGCCTACTTTTACACCTATTCTCTCCAGTAGTTCAAATTAAAGAGTAATTAAACAGAACTAGTGAGCCATGGTTTAGTTGTTTTGCTAAGATCCTAGTGCGACTCCAGAAGCCTGGACATATACATTCAGACTGACATTCGAGTGTGGTACTGATGAAAAGTCATGTTTTCAGACAAAACATTGAGGTAGAAGAAAGCGCAAAGGAGTAACCTGGTCAATATTTGGCTTTCACTCATCAGATGATCTGGCTGTTATCATTGCCGTTTGTAAGACTTCCATATATGCAAATCAGCTGCTTTGCTTCTTACATTATAACAACCTTTTTACTTCAGATACATTTCTGCTGCTGCAAAGTGCTTTGGAATGTCCAGAAAGGCAGAAATACTTTCTTTTTCTTTTCTTTCCCACTAATTCAGACCTCCAACCCTGGAGCCTAGATTTACCCTGTGGGCTTCTGAACCCCACCTCGGGATTAAATAGAGGTCAGAAGCCTACAGTGTGATTTTCCAAGTATTGCCAATTAATAGCTAAAGAGAGGACTTCAGACCTAGGAGGAGGAGAAGGCAATTCAGCCCTTGAGCTTGCTCCACCATTTAATATGATCATGGCTGCTCTCATCTCAACCTGTGTCCATTCTCCTGCCTGCTTCCCATAACCCTTTCACCAATTACTAATTAATAATCTGTCTATCTGTTCCCTCTGTAGCAAGTTCCCAACTTCTCTCCCTGTTTTCCTTTAAAAAAAAATCAGTCTGCCAATCAAATGTTTCTTTTTAAAAAGGTACTTAAATGATCCTAAAAGTACAACTCCAAAGAACTACTAAAACAAAATACAGCTTTAAATCACTAAAAACAAAAGCAGTTTTCTAAGTTGAAAAGCCTTACCTATGTTCAGAGGTCAGTTCCACCATTTTCTTTTTTCCAAATTGGTGTGAAAATAAGATAAAAACCTATAAGATGTCATTGCTACTTATTTGGCGCACCACCTACAAACAAAAATCTACAACCGCAAGCCAGCAATTCTAAAACATGCAAACCTGCAGTTCTTAGAAAGAAAGTTTTAAAGTGACCAAGGCCAGTAACAGAGCAGCAACAAGGGAAACAAAATAGTAATAGAAGCAAACAAGGAAAAGATAAAAGGAGAAAAATGCAAAACAAATAAAGTAAATTTTTAAAAACTGCACTTCTAGTTTACTTTGGTTGTGTGTAAATTGTTGGAGGTGATTATAAAAGATAGGATTTATGGACATGTAGAGAGTCAAAAATTGATTAAGGATAGTCAATATGGTTTTGTGCAAGGAAAATTGTGTTTCACAAACTTGATTGAGTTTTTTGAGGAATTTGCCTAAAATATTGATGATGCAGAGCAGTAGACGTTGTTTATTTGGATTTTAGTAAAGCCTTTGACAAGATTCGGCATGGTAGACTAGTAAAGTTTGGTCACATGGGATTCAGGGTAAACTTGCCAGTTGGATACATAATTGGCTTAATGGTAGGAAACAGAGAGTAATGGTGGAGGGTTGCTTTTTGGACTGGAGGCCTGTCACCAGCGGTGTTCCACAGGGAATGGTTCTGGATCCTCTTTTGATTGTCATTGATATAAATGATTTGGATGAAACTATCAAAGGCATAGTTAGTAAGTTTGTGGGTGACACCAAAATTGGTGACATAGTAGATAGTGAATAAGGTTTTCAAAGGGGTCTTGATCAATTGGATCAATGGGCTGAAAAATGGTAGATGGAGTTCAATCTGGATAAATGTGAGGGACAACAAACAAGGCAGGGCTTATACAATTAATGGTAGGATCTTGTAATATTTTAGAACAGAGGGACTAAGGGGTGCAGATACATAATTCTTTGAAGTTCGCGTCACATACAGACTGGGTGGGTAAAAAGCCATTTGTCATGCTTGCCTTCCTTGCTCAGTCCTATGAGTATAGGAGTTGGGAGTGATGTTGAGATTAGTGAGGCCTCTTCTGAAATACTGTGTCCAGTTCTGGTCACCCAGTTATAGGAAGGATATTATCAAGCTGGAGAGAGTTCAGAAGAGATTTAACAGGATGTTGCCAGGTATGGAAGGTTTGAGTTATAAGGAAAGATTGGATAGGCTGGACCTTTTTCAATAGAACGTAGGAGGTTGAGAGGCAACCTGATAGAAGTTTATAAAATAACGAGAGGTAGAGTTAATGGCAGTTGTCTTTTCCATAGGATAGGGGATTTCAAGACAAGGGTGCACATTTTTAAGGTGAGAGGAGAGACAGTCTTTTTTTACACAGAGGGTGGTTGACATCTGGAATGAACTTCCTGAGAAAGTGGTGGATGTGGGTACAGTTAAAATGTTTAAAAGACCTTTGGGTAGATGTATGAATAGGAAAAGGTTTGTAGGGATATGGGCCAGAAGCAGGCAAGTAGGACTAGTTTAGTTTGGGATTATGTTTGGCATGGGCTGTTTGGACCAAAGGATCTGTTTCCTCCTGTATGACAATATGAGTTTAAGCAAAGAGCAGCAAAGAAAATTGAAGGCCAGCACTTCATTCTGGACTGGGTGTCCAGCGATGCCTTTACAACTGTGCAGACAGCTTATGTAGTTATATTTCACAGATCAAGTGAGATAATCCTGATAAGAGAGTACACAGCTAGTCTTTCCATTGATGACCAAAACGATCCAGGGAAGGTTTGGAAAATTGACAAACAACAGGGCAAGGCAAGAATTAACTTCAGGATTAATAGACTCCAACTCATATTGCGCAAATACAAACTCCAAGAGTCTGTTGTCTAGTTTGTCAGAAAATTCCACAAAAAAGGACATGCGTGAAAATTTTCAGAAGAAGAATTTTAAGGCGCTCACTAGGTGGGTTCACCTGTGTACCAATTAAACCATTGGTGACTAAAACTGACCACATACATTACTTGAGGATGGACACAAGTATGAAGCTATAGGGATGGCCAACAATAATTAACCAACACTATTGCTCCAGCCAGCAAAGTGCACCAAACCAACAAAATCTGCAGCAGATGCAGTTTATTGCATCTATTCAAAAGATGTCCACCTTTTCTTTTGTGTAGCACCAAGGCCTTTATATGTGCAGGAAATCTGGATGGAAAGGTCTAGCCAGAACCATTACAAAAAAACACATGACCAACAAGGCAGTACAATACCCCAGCACTGGCAGCAAGTGCTAACAATGTGCAAAAACACTAAAGTATCGATAAATTTCAGAGTCAACCAAGAGAAAGGTAAATTTCAGAAAATGACCAAGTTTACTACATTTTTAATCATATTTATGATATGAAGTGATCAAAGTTTTACAATCACCTGTTATAAAAAGGAAGGACAACACATGCTAAAAGCTAAAACTGACATGAGAATTGGTGTCAACAACTGCACAACCTGAAAGGCACATACCTCAGCAAATATTGCTCTATGGCACAGCTTCTGAGAGAGACTGTCTCACAGGGTGTAATAGATCATGGATTCCATGCCTTGGCACAACCGCAATGCAGTGGTAATTCACAAGCTCAACTTGGCTTCTAGAAATCCACGTGATAGATACCAACGGTCCAGAAGTCACAGACTAACAGCATGCTCTGATCTCAGTTAAACTCCCGTACTCAAATAGATTTGATGCAATCAGCTATTTTAAGAATGAAGCAGAGTTGCATCCCACCACCTTATTTATTGATCCTCAAAGGAAGTACAATTGGAACTGAACAAGATGGAGCAAAATGGGTATAATTCAGATGGTCAACTACTATATAATTTAGTATGGCTCCATTACATGTATTTTAATGAAAGGTGACTACTGCTTGATTTGTAATTGAATGCATTTATCCAAATTTTGGTCAAGCATTCTCTTATGTCCCATCATTTAACATGTTGTTTATGTTGCTTATTATCAGTATGAATATTTATCTTCTAGGCCTTACCTAATGCACCTTTGTTTTCTATGAATAAACCTCTTTCTTCATTTTTCTTCTTTTTCAGCTTAATACCAATAAACACCCTCTTCCTAGAGTAAAAAACAAAACACATACATTTTGAATGAACAGTTAACCTTCTTGAAACAAATGAGAAAGCAACTAATAAACTCCATCCCATGAATATGTTAGCACCTCAATTATTGGTTGCTTAGCTCCACATTAATGATAATCCAATAGGCAGCCTATAAAAATGCCTTTACATGGATCTCCCTCCCTCCCTCCCTCTCTGTTCCTCAGTGAGAGAGAAGTCCATCAGAAGAATATATTTTTTATTCATTTACAGGATGAGAGCATCACCAGCTAGGCCTGTATTTATTGCCCAGAGGGCAATTAAGAGTCAACCACACTGGGTCTGGAGTCTCATGCAGGCCAGACCAGGTAAGGATGGCACTTTCTTTCCCCAACAGGTGAACAAGATGGATTTATCCCCACAATCAGCGACGGATTCATGGACATCATTAGACTCTTGATTCCAGACTCTTTTTATTGAATTCAAATTCCACCACTTGCTAAGGCAGGATTTGAATACAGGTCCCCAGAATATTACCTGGGCACCTGGATTAATAGTCCAGCAATAATATCACTTGGTAGTCAGCGTCCCCATGATATATTGATCCTTTTCCGGATTGTTCTTTTGTTTTGTTAGTATAAGAGGCTGAAAATAATCAAATATAGAACTGCTGACACATCTTTCCAATTTTCAAAATGCTGTGATCATGATGGCAGCTCGTGTGCTGGCCTTACCAGTGACAATCACATCCAATGATAGAATGAAGAGGCAGCAAGAGCATTCAACACAGAGAGCAGCTTTCCCAGTTCTCAGAAGGAGACAGAGAGAGAGCAGAGTGTTTGGACTGAAACAAATTCTATGAAAATGCTTTTAGTAAGCACCATCTAAAGTACAGTTATTTATTGAGCAGCTTAAATCTTTTTGAATAAATTTAGTAAAATATTATATCAACTCATGTGCTCAATTGTACAAATTAACCAAATTACAGTAAAAGCTGTTGCCAACAATGGGGAAAATGGCTAAACAAAACTGTATTGTCCATTAAACACAATTTCAATAAGATCATGAGTTGTGGTTTTGGATTATCCGGTTTAGGTTGTTTTAAGTTAAACAACAAATAAGTGATCAGGAAACAGTGTATGATTCAAAATATGAGAGTGTACAAATGATTATAAAGCATGGTTACTCCTTCTAAAAATTGAATAAGGGATTTCTCCAATTGTGCTTCTTTAAACTAAAGCATTCACAGCTTTGCTTTATGAATAAACATAAACCTTAAATGTCTCTTAAAATTGTCACAAATATTTTACCAGTGAGTTTATATAGTGTGCTTGAAGATTTTTCAATAGGATTTAAAACTTCAAGAGCTAGTTGAGCGAATTGTCCTTCAAGTTGGCTTTATGTTTTACTGAGTGATTTCAATGTCTTAGTGGCTGAATTGGCTGCATGGTCAATAAAGTTTAGGTAGGTCATGTATTAGTTACTAGTCTACTTAACAAAATGAACAAGTGGGTCTGTCCTGTGGTAACTCTGTAAGTATGTAAGTATTGTATCAAATATAGTGGGACACAGTTTCATTGTCCCTCAAAGAAACAAAAAAGAATTAAGAATGTCTATTTAAATAAATTACCCAAATTTATATACCTCTTAGAAATGTATTTTGAATTTGGCTGTTATACAGAGGGAAAAACAGAAAGTTAGATAAAATATATGATATTTTGTATAACTTCAGAATTAAAATTTCCATTAGAGTTGATTGGGATAGAGACTGTTTGATATTCAAATTGTACAATGTGTAGCTGTATATGTATTGAAAAATATGTTATGTATTCAAGCAAAATATACATTAAAACTATAAAAATATAACATTTACTTGCACATTATTATCAACTTTTGCAATACATTTAGAATGAGACAAAGAGTTGCGATTCTTGGTATAAGTGCAAACACATTTATACACTTCATAGTTGGAAACAGCCTCTTTCATGGCTCCCACCACCTCCTTGGCAAATATATCTACTGTGGATATTAACTCATTAATGAATCCATTTTCACTATAATACAAAGCTTATTTTCTTTAACAAATAGAACCAAATATATTGAATCTGCTTATTGCCATAACACTAGTGCTTCCATAAATTCCAATCTAATTACATTTTTCAAAAATGCAACGTTCTTTTGACCATTAAAATTATTTAACTTTATTTCTTACGTTGAAAGATCAGCTAAAAGTAATTAACATGTTTACTTTAAAAATAGGTAAAAACAATATTTAGAAAATGTTCCAAATTTATTTTCATATTAGTTTTTCTCAAGTTAAGAAAATTCTCCTTATGAACATATTAATGCATTTTTTGGGTCGCAACCTGATGTAAGTTCATTTGAAACTAAAACTAGTTTAAATTAAATACATTTGTCATCTGCACAAACAGAAAACAATACTTTTACTTACTTTTGTGGGGTGCTGGGCTCCATCTCAGGTTTTCTTGGCTTCAGAGGCTGATTTTGTTAAGCTACAATATGAGCTTTTTTTTATTCAAATGTGCTTTTTTTTTCAAAAGTAGTTCCAGACTGTAAAGTTCATGTAACTAACCAGATCACTTTCTGTTTGAGTACTGATGAGCAATCATTATAAAAGAGGGAAGTATTTGTGTGTTTGTGATTGGTCTTTCCCACAATAAGCAACTTGGTCACATGGAAATGATTTTCCAGGTAAGTTGTAAAATTGGTCAGAAGAAATCAGACTGGAATATTCCAATTATTAATGTCCCTTTTCATAGTGGCATGAACTAGAATACTGACTGCCTCATGCACGGTGAGGATTGTTACAATCTGGAGGAATGAAATGTAAATTTACTTGAAAAATTTCCAGTTGAGCATGAAGAGGGAAACGATACAAACACTTGGGGAAAAAAAACAAAAAGGCAAAAAAAGAAATGAATGAGAATATGTAGTTCATCCTTTCAGAACTTAAATATTCATTTTTGTGTTGTAAAATTCTTTCATTGAATAATTGGTAAATAACCCATCTTATTTTCTGCTACTTATTGAATGGTTCAGACAAGAAGTCAAATTTTGTGATCATCCATCCAATCTTTCATTCTCTCAAGGACATATGGGAGGAGCAGTGATAGGGAAATCTTAACGTAGATGACTCATATTCCCTGGAACAACTATTTGCAACGTAGATAGGATAAGTATACCCCAAGGGTGCCTGACAGCTGGGGCAAAAGTATCAAGAGTGTGGTGCTGGAAAAGCACAGCAGGTCAGGCAGCATCCGAAGAGCAGGAGAATCAATGTTTCGGGCATAAGCCCTTCATTAGGAATCTGAGTCCTGGTGAAGAGCTTATGCCCAAAAAGTCAATTCTCCTGCCCCTCAGATGCTGCCTAACCTGCTGTGCTTTTCCAGCACTACACTCTCGACTCTGATCTCCAGGATCTGCAGTCCTGATTTTCTCCTAGCTGACACAAAACCAAGATCCACTGAGCTTGTGATGAGGCAGTTCCCTTCATGTTTCCTCCCTTGGATGTTACTCAGCATGAGAGGAACTTTTAGTCTGGAGAGAAAATTGTCTCTATGTTCTGGGGATGAAAGATATTAGTATCTTCTGATCAAGGCAAACAACACAAAGGTCAGAGTGCCTCAGATCGTTCTGTTGTTGGTGTGGGGGTGGGGCCTTCACAGAGATCTTTGTATCCTCTTTAATCTCAGGCAAGGTACCAGAAGACTGGTGAATAGCCAATGTGTTCCTTTGTTTAAGAAAGGAAACAGGGATAATCCTGGAAAATATGGGCTAGTGAATTTTACATCAGTGGAAGGAAAATTATAAGGAATATTCTTCGGGTTAGGATTACCCGCATTTGGGAAAGAATGGACTTATTCGGGATAATGTTGAGGTGCCGGTGTTGGACCGGGATGAGTAAACTTGTTGGACTATAACCTGGTGTCGTGTGATTTTTGACTTTATTAGGGATAGTTAACATGGCTTTATGAAGGGTAGGTCTAGCCTCACAAATTTGATTAAATCCTTTTGAGGAAGTGACAAAGATGATTGATGAGGGTAGGGCAGTGAATGTGGTCAGTGAACATACTTAAATGATTTGGATGAAAATGTACGTGAAGCGATTAGTAAGTGTCCAAGTGACATGAAAATTTGTGGATTGTGAGGAATGTGGTCAAAGGATACACCAGGATATATCTCAATTGGAATATTGAGCAATAAAATGGTCAATGGAGTTTAATCCAAACAAGTATAATGTGATGCATTTTGGGAGGTCAAATGTAAAGGGAAACCATACAGTAAATGGCAGGACCCTTTGGAGCACTGATATGCAGAGAGAACTTCGGGTTCAAATCCATAGCTCCCTGAAAGTATCAATACAAGTTTTTTTTATTCATTTGGAGAATGTGAGTATCACTGGCTGGCCAGCATTCATTGACCATCCTTAATTGCTCAACCACATTGCTATGGGTCTGGAGCCAAAAGGATGGCAGTTTCCTTCCCTAAAGGAAACAGTCGACCAGCTGGGTTTTCCCTGACAATCAGCAATGTCTTCATCATCATCATTAGATTTTAATTCCATATTTTTATTGAATTCAAATTCCACAATTCACCATGATGGGATTCAACCCAGATTAACTGGGCCTAATTATTAATAGTCTAGCAATAATACAAGTAAGACAATAAGGTGGTAAATAAGACACATGCATGATTTTCTTAATTACTCAGGGCATTGAACATTAAAGTTGGCAAGTCACGTTGCAGCTGTATAAAATTTTTGTAGGTCACATTTGGACTATTGTGTCACCATACTATAGGAAAGGTGTCGAAGCTTTGGAGAGGGTGCAGCAGATGTTTACTAGGATCTTGGATACTAGGATTGAAGTATCTTAGCTATAAAGAGAGGTTGGACAAACATGAATTGTTTTTGCTAGAGGTAAGGCTGAGGGATAATCTGATAGAAGTATGTAAAACTATGAGAGGCATGGTTAGGGTGACTAGTTGGAGTCCTTTTCCCAGGATGAAAATGTCAAGCACTGGGGGGCATAGGTTTAAGGTGAGTTTAAAAGACACTTACACAGAGCTGATCTCTCTTTGATGTGACACAAAGGACGGTAGATGGCTGGAACGTGCTGCCAACAGAGTGGAAGAAACAGGGTGATGGCAATGTTTAAGAGGCATTTAGACAGACACAGGAACAGGCAGAAAATAGACAGATATAGGCCATGTGCAGGCAAATAGGATTAGTTTAGAATGATATTATGGTTGGCCCAGATATAGTGAGCAAAAGGGCCTGCTCCTGTGCTGTACTGTTCTGCTTTATGTTCAATGAGTGGATGGTCCAGAAAAGTAGACAGCTGGCTGCGTTCCCTCCCACCTCATTAAGCCACCTATATGAGGTAAGCAGTGTCTAGTTTGCACACATGGTTAATCCCCAAGACAACTCCAGGCCACACAATGGCATGGAGGGCTGACGTAACATCTATTACTTTCTTGAAACTCTGTATTATGAATATTTTGCAATCTATTGCCATCCTGCAATAGTACTGAGATAGCTCTGACCAAAACCTCAGATGTTGCCCTCACAGGCATCATTCCACATCTTCTCTTCAGCTTTTGGTGCTGCCAACCACTCTATTCTCTTCCAATGTCTTTCTTCAGTTGTCTATCTCAGTGTAATTACCATGATTTATGGCCACTCCCACTTACCCAAAACATGGCCATACTCATTTTTTTATATTCAATCCCAACACAAGTATTTCTGGAGTATGCAAGGCTCTCCTCTTTGACCAAGCTTTTGGTCACTTCCAACTTTCTCCTTCTTTAGCTTAGTGTTCAATTTAGCCTGATAATGCTTGCTTAAGATACTTTTTATGTGATAATGATACTACATAAATGTAAGCTATTACTGTTGTGATGAGCAAAAGCCAAGCAACAAAAAATACTTATCCATCCCCTTGCTTTGTTGGGATTGGTGCTGAAGGAGATTTCTTCTTTGAAAGATCTTAATTGCTCCTCATTCCAAATTCCAATTGATACCAGTTTAAACTATTAACTAAGTAATCAAATGTATCCTGTATAAACGTATGCTTGGAGAATCACATGATCTTGGCACAATCATATTGTTAAGGCCCCACTTTACATCTGTTAATAAACCAGCCCTTAGTAAACATGTATCTAAAATACATAGAAAGTTGGATGAATAACACAGGTCTTATGACAATGTTCACGTAAGCAGTGTAAAATGAACTTAGAGAGAACACTGAATAGTAATAAATAGCATCGTTCCTTAAAATTTCTATGGAGAAAATTAGAGATATTTTCTTAATAAGCTTTATTGTCAACTTAAATTCCCAAGCATATCAATTCAACCATTCATGAATATGCTACAAGCAGGATAGAGCATTTGAACAGGGTTTTGAATATACAGTGACTTGGATTAATAGAGAAAAGACTCAAAATTAATCTAATGGATTACTCATGACCCTTGCTGATTCCAGCTATTTCGGACCAAACGCTGAGTTGCTTAATTCATAGTCGATTATCGCAAACATTGAAAGATTTTTTGAGCAAAAGCACATGTAGGGTCTCATCAGAACAATGTATAATCTCCTGACGGGTACCTTCAGAACGCCGACATTTTCAGGTTCCGATGTTATCTGTATGTGGCTGCCAAATGCTGAAACCAAACACGTGTTTGGTTAAAGCTCATCATTTGTGCAAAAATGTGGGAATCAATCCTGGATGGATCAGGCAGAACCTAGCATTGGGCTGTGGTAATTTGTTGAGTCAAGTAGAGCTCACCCATTCCTTCTGGCCCACAAAACCTCGGACCCCCAAGTATTTTTCCATTTCCAGAGCAGCCATTAAGAACTATCTGTTTGTTCAACTGATTGTACCAACAAACTACAAATACAGTGTGACAACAGGACCAGGACCCTGACCTGTAAATACAAGCAGGCTCCTACCAGAAACAGGTTGGCATATGGTTAAAACATTCACAAAAGCACCACATGGCTCTCAGATATTCCACACTCCATAATCTGCAACAATCAGCTCCCAACTTTCAGGTCTAGTCATCGACCCTATCCCTAACTCTACCTAATTCTAACACTAATCACCCCAACCCTAATCCTATCACATTACACAGTCTGGCTGAAGAGAAAAAGGTTTGATGTAGTTTGACTGTTTATACAAACCAACTGTGAAATAATTCCACAAAGGCCAGTATCCTGTCACCCTTTATTTATATGTGCATTGTAGTTGACATTGGTCTGGCTTCTCAGAGGCAGCTCTTAGAGTGAACAGAATTCCAGACATTCCTTTTTATATTTGTCAGCTAGGACTCCCTGACTGGACCAGGGTAAGAGCCCCAATCAGGAAACACATATTCTATGAGGTCCACCTGGCTAACCTTGTTACAATCACTACAAACTGCAGTTTTAATAAACACCATTAATGACAATATTTGATTTACAAGGATGTTGTCAGTGTTGGAAGGTTTGAGCTATAGGGAGAGGCTGAATAGACTGGGGCTGATGAGGGGTGACCTTATAGAGGTTTATAAAATCATGAGGGCATGGATAGGCTGATCAGCTAAGGTATTTTCCCAAGGATAGGGGAATCCAAAACTAGAAAGTGTCAGTTTAAGGTGAGAGGAGCAAGATTTAAAAGGGACCTAAGGGGCAACCTTTTCATGCAGAGGGTGGTGCATGTATGGAACAAGCTGCCAGAGGAAGTGGTGGAGGCTGGTACAATCGCTGCTGCAAATGTGTTGCTGGTCAAAGCACAGCAGGCCAGGCAGCATCTCAGGAATAGAGAATTCGACGTTTCGAGCATAAGCCCTTCATCAGGGCTTATGCTCGAAACGTCGAATTCTCTATTCCTGAGATGCTGCCTGGCCTGCTGTGCTTTGACCAGCAACACATTTGCAGCTGTGATCTCCAGCATCTGCAGACCTCATTTTTTACTCGAGGCTGGTACAATGGCAACTTTTAAAAGACATCTGGATGGGTATATGAATACGAAGGGTTGAGGGGGATATGGACCAAGTGTTGGCAAATGGGACGAGATTAATTTGGGATATCTGGTCGACATGGATAAGTTGATCTGAAGGGTTTGTTTCCTGTTGTACATCTCTATGACTCTATTTTCAATAGAAGGGTTGCATTAAGCAGCACCATCTTGTACACAAACTAGAAAAAGATTCCAATCACTTCTGGCAGTGCCATTGTAATGCTGGGCATGTCATCATGCAGAGATGATTTTCAGATACAGAGAGCAAAATTAATAAATTTCAAAATTTGCTGGTGACTCAATGTTAAAAGCACCAACTGGTTCACTGAAGCTCTCATTTTCCATGTCTACTGTGTGCTGTATTTGTTAATCCCAGTTGTAACATTTGTCAGTTAATGCACCTCCCAAAATTTGTTGTAATGTTTATTAGTGCTTTGCTAACTTTTTAATGCACACAACTCACAAAGATAGAAGGAAGAGAAAATAAAATGTTTTTATTCATGCATCCACACTATTCTGTTCTGTCGGTGTGATGTGTGTGGTAGTCACAGAGACCAAAATGAGAAAATGTATGAGACCAGTTTCCATTTTTTTATATTCCTAAAGCCTTACAGGAATCACAAGTTGACATTTTTCTTGACAGTTGCCTTGCATGCTAGACCTGCAGCAAGTGCGAAGTGAGTCAACCTAAGAGACTAACTCACCTTGGCTTGGTTCTCACTAACATCCTTGTCGTAGCCAAAACAAGACTCAGCTCAAAGAGAAAATGCCCCAGCAACTGGACTCATGTCTGAAACGAAGGAAGATGATATTGGTTATTAAAGGGCAGCTCCAGGATATCACTGCAGACATTTTTCATGGCAACAGCTAAAGGTGCAATGTGATGGTAACACCCTCAACACTGATCTCCACTCCAAATTACTCAAGGTGCGAAGATATAAATCTGCATTAGGTCAGGACTCTTCAAATGTAAACTTATCACTATTAGGACAACAAGCAGCACAAGATCTGTAGCAAGTCATGAAGAAAACCAATCCTTAGGGTTTTCTTTTCACTTATGGAACATGGGTGTCACTGGCTTGGCCAACATTTATTGACCGTCCTTAGTTGCTCTTGAGAAGGTGGTGGCGAGCTGCTTCTTGAACCTCTGCAGTCCATATGCTGTTGGTGACCTACAAGCCACTAGGGAGGGAATTCCAGGAATTTGCCACAGCGATATTGATGGTGAAGGAACAGCAATGTATTTCCAAGTCAGGATGATGCGTGGCATGGAGAGGAACTTGCAGGTGGTGATGTTCTTATGTGTCTGCTGTCCTTGTCCTTCTAGATGTAAGTGGTCATGGGTTTAGAAGATGCTATCTAAGTATCTTTGGAAATTTTCTACAGTGCATCTAGTTGGTACACACTGCTCCTATTGAGCATTGGTGGAAGAAGGAGTATATGTTTGTCATGTGGTGCCAATCAAGCAGGCTGTTTTGTCCTGAATGGTGTTAAGCTTCTTGAGTGCTGCTGGAGCTGCACCCATCCAGGCAACTGGGGAGTATTCCACCACCCTCCTGAGGTGTGCCTTATAAGTGTTGGACAGACTTTGGAGAGTTAGGAAGCGAGTTACTGTCCCCAGTATTCCTAGCCTTTGACTTGTAGCCACTGTGTTTATTTGACAAGTCCAGTGAAGTTTCTAGTCAATGGTAATCATCAAGGACATTGATAGTGGGGGATTCAGTGATAGTAATGCTATTATTATCAAAAGCTGTGCTTAGATTGACTCTGATTGGAAAAAGTCATTGCCTGGTATTTATGCGATGCAAATGTTATTTGCCACTTATCAAACCAAATCTAGATATTGTCCAGGTCTTGGTGCATTTGAACATGGACTGTTCCAGTTTTTGCGGAGTCAATGGTGCTGAACATTATGCAATCATTGGCAAAAATCCCCAGTATTGACCTTATAATGGAGGGAAGGTCATTGATGAAGCAGCTGAAGATGGTTCGGCCTAGGACACTACCCTGAGGAACTCCTGCAGAGATGTCCATGAACTGAAGTGATTGACTTCCAACAACCACAACCATCTTCCTATGTGCCAGGTTTGACTCCAACCAACAGAAAGCTTGCCCCTGATATCCATTGATTTCAGTTGTTAGGGCTCCTTGGTGCCAAAGTCTGTCACTCTCACCTCACCGCAGGAACTCAGCTCTTTTGCCCATGTTTGGTATACTATCCAGTATCATTCTTTCTTTGTTTCACAGTTTGCCCCATTATTTAGGATGATATGGGGGTCATTCAAGAGAATCCTGGGCATTGGTGAGGCCAGATTTCAAATGCTATGTACAGTTTTGGGTTCCGTATTTAGTCAAGGACGTTAATACATTCTCCCCCGTTCAGGGGAGTTCCAATAGATTGCTATCCAAAATGAGGGGAAAGTGAGGACTGCAGATGCTGGAGATCAGAGTTGAAAGTGTGGTGCTGGAAAAGCACAGCAGGTCAGGCAGCATCTGAGGAGCAGGAGAGTCGATGTTTCAGGCAAGAGTCTCATTCCCGATGAAGGGCTCTTGCCCAAAATAATGATTCTCCTGCTCCTCGGATGCTGCCTGACCTGCTGTGCTTTTCTAGCACCACACTCTCGACTGCCATCCAAAATGAACCCATTGTCTTCTGTGAAAAGATTAGACAGGCTGGGCTTTTAAAACTGGAGTTTAGAAAAATGATGTGATCTGTTTAAACTGTACCAGATACTGAATGGTCTTGACACGGTGAACGTGGAAAGAATGTTTCCTCTTGCGAGTGAGTCCAAGGGGACACTGTTTTAAAATTAGGGGTCACATCTTTAGGACAGAGAAGAGGGAATATTTCCTCTCAGGCAGTTACTCAACTGAGCACTATGACTCAGCGGTTAGCACTGCTGCTGGTTCAATCCTGTCCTTGGGTGACTGTCTGTGTGGAGTTTGTATGTTCACCTTGTGTCTGCATGGGTTTTTTCTGGTTGCTCCAGTTTACTCCCACAGTCCCAAACTGCAGAGATTAGATAGATTGTTCATGCCAAGTTGCCATGGTGTCCAGGGATGCACAGACTATGTGGTTTAATCATGGGAAATGTGGGGTTACAGGGATAGGATAAAGGGTTGCATATGGGATGCTCTTCAGAGGGTCAGTGTGGGCCTGATGGGCTGAATGGCCTGCTTCCACAGTGTTGTGATTCTATTTGTTTAAAAAAAAACTTTGGAACTGCCTCAGATGTATAGGAGGCACCACTGACTATTTTTAAGAAGGTATATATAGATTCCTGTTAGGCAGGGCAATTAAAGGTTATTGCGGGGAGATGGGATTGTGAAATTTCAAACATGATTTTATTGAATGGCAGTGCAGGTTTGAGGGCCAAATTGTCAACTTCTGCTCCGAATTTGTATGTTCATACGTAAAAGTATCATTGAAAGTTAACAGGAAATTTAACGAACTGGAAATATAACTAAATCAAAACTCAGTATTGTTCATCAACACTGTTGAATTACGCAACAGTAAAAAAAGGTTAAATATTAATTCTAACTCATACTCTCAAGTACCCTGTAGCTACAAGTAAAATGAAAGTGACTGTATGTTCACTAAGCTTATATTTAAAGAAATCCTTGCATGTATTTCAGCACATTCTCTTCCACAAATTGCAATAAAGTTTCACAAACATCACTGATACATTGTCTATCAGCGATAGCTGGGTCAACTTCAGATAGTAGCAAGGCTGCAACTGCGAACACAGGTGGAAATTTGTTCAAATAATGGTCGCTGTAATGGTCTCAGTGCCAGCAAAGAAATAAAAGATCCAACTCATGTTTACATGATATAAGAGAATCAGAGGAAAATCCCGAGGTATCAATATAGTATTGATATTCAGTGTGAATCAAGCTTATTATAACCAACTAAGTGTAACATCACGGGACAGTACTGATTCCATCCAAATTTGAACAGTTCAAGTTTTACTTTATTAATTGAATTGAGGGTAACAATACTCATTGTTATTAAAGAATAAATTGAACAACAATTTTCAATCAGTTAAATACAGAAATCTAAAAATTGTTTTGTTATATGTATACCTTGCCTAGAGACATAACACAGAAATTGCACTAGGCATTAATTACTCTCTAAACAAATCAAAAAAAGTCATGGCTGGTGTATTAATGTATAGTGATTTCTTTAATTGTGTGCTTCTTCTTAATTACAGCTGGAAGACAAAACTCTCCTGGAATAGAGAAGTTAATTTTACTATTATGGAATCTCAGCCCATCTGTTGATCAGTAATGAAGAATGTCTACTTTTTCTTTACTTTTCCACTCTGTCAGTTTTAAAAAAATCTCTTTACCCCATCTTTCTTTTGTTGTTGCTATTTCACTTATAATACATGATTTCCACTTTCTAACTGTTAACTCCTAGATTAGATTCTGTGGACAAGATTTTGACTGGTAAAGGGAGATATGTTTGGGTGGAGGTATCTGCTAAAACCCTGATACTACGACAGAAAGTATTTGATGCCAAAACATTGAATGTATTCAAGAAGTGGCTAGGTAGAACACTTGGGGCGAATGAGATCAAAGGGTATAGAAAGAAAGCAGGATTAGTCTATTGAGTTGGATGATCAACCAGGATTGTGCTGAGTGGTGGAGCAGGCTCAAGGGGCTGAGTGACCTCCCCTTGCTCCTATCTTCTATGTTTCTATGATTTCAGGTTAGGAACACAACATGATCTCTGCCCATTTCTAAACTTAGCCCAGGCGAGTTTCCAAGGAAGCAGGGGATCTCTCCAGACTAGATCAGTCACCTGGCATCACCAAGTAGCAGTTTGAGATATTTCTAATCAACCTGTTTAGAGATGTTATGACAGGCAATTCTTTCACGCAGAGGGCGGAGCATGTATGAAATGAGCTGCTAGAGGAAGTGGTAGAGGTTGGTACAATTGCAACATTTAAAAGGCATTTGGATGGGTATATGAATAGCAAAGGTTTGGAGGGATATGGGCCAGGTGCTGGCAGGTGGGACTAGATGGAGTTGGGATATCTGGTCAGCATGGACAGGTTGGACCAAAGGGTCTGTTTCCATGCTGTACATCTCTATGGCTTTATGACCTCTGGAGTAGGTGGAAAGTGAACCCAGGGCTCCTGGCTCAGAGACAAGGACACTTCCACAAGGTCACAAGCATCCCTTTCAATTGTTATGGTTCTGCTCGCCGAGCTGGAAGTTTTTGCTGCAAACGTTTCGTTCCCTGGCTAGGGAACATCATCAGTGCTGTTGGAGCCTCGTGTGAAGCGCTGCTTTGATGTTTCTTCCGGTATTTATATTGGTTTGTTCTTGCCGCTTCCGGGTGTCAGTTTCAGCTGCAGTGATTTGTATGTGGGGTCCAGGTCGATGTGTCTGTTGATGGATGTTCTTGCCGTTTCCGGGTGTCAGTTTCAGCTGTAGTGGTTTGTATATGGTGTCCAGGTCAATGTGTCTGTTGATGGAGTTTGGGGATGAATGCCATGCTTCTAGGAATTCTCTGGCTGTTCTCTGTCTGGCTTGTCCTATGATAGTGGTGTTTTCCCAGTCAAATTCATGTTGCTGGTTGTCTGAGTGTATGGCTACTAGAGATAGTTGGTCATGTCATTTTGTGGCTAGCTGATGTTCATGGATGCGGATTGTTAGCTGTCTTCCTGTTTGTCCTATATAGTGTTTTGTGCAGTCCTTGCATGGTATTTTGTAAACTACGTTAGTTTGGCTCATGCTGGGTATTGGGTCCTTTGTTATATAGGACAAACAGGAAGACAGCTAACAATCCGCATCCATGAACATCAGCTAGCCACAAAACGACATGACCAACTATCTCTAGTAGCCATACACTCAGACAACCAGCAACATGAATTTGACTGGGAAAACACCACTATCATAGGACAAGCCAGACAGAGAACAGCCAGAGAATTCCTAGAAGCATGGCATTCATCCCCAAACTCCATCAACAGACACATTGACCTGGACACCATATACAAACCACTACAGCTGAAACTGACACCCGGAAACGGCAAGAACATCCATCAACAGACACATCGACCTGGACCCCACATACAAATCACTGCAGCTGAAACTGACACCCGGAAGCGGCAAGAACAAGCCAATATAAATACCGGAAGAAACATCAAAGCAGCGCTTCACACGAGGCTCCAACAGCACTGATGATGTTCCCTAGCCAGGGAACAAAACGTTTGCAGCAAAAACTTCCAGCTTGGCGAGCAGAACCACAACAACGGATACCCGAGCTACAAATCTTCAATCAGATTTTAATCCCTTTCAATAGCAGTTCAAAAGTCTGCACAAAACCTGTGAACAGCTATAAGCTCAATGAACTGGGAGGGGGTGTTCCATCACCATTGTCCATAAACGGGACATAACTTACCTGAAAAGGTGACTCTTCAGAATGAATAGTGCTGTAGAATCCTCTCAGAATATGACACATTAAAACTTAATACACTGAAAAAATACAGAAGGTTTTGCAAAACAATGCATCCAAGTAATAAGTAATGGGATTCTAGTTGGCTGCACATCTTCTATGAGTATGTGATGGATATTGTACCTGGATCATTTCCTTTTCATTTGTACACATGCTGCACGTGCTCTGGGAAATGTTCCAGGAGAAAGAAAACTTGGCCAGTTAAGAAGATTTTTTAAAATCTTCCATCTGGCAATTTTCTCCTGATTTACAACCAAGGGCTTGAAAAGCTTCATTGTTAATACTTTCCAACTTATTTATGTATCACCATCTCCAGTAGTTTTAAACACCACGTAGTATTTTCTAATGTTGAGTGTGAAGTGTACCTTTCAAGAGTGGAGTAAGATTCAAACATCTTTTAACCATTGTTTACACATTATGGCTGACAAAGCTTGATGCTGATTTTGGATTCAGGTTCTTTGGCATCCGGAGTGAAGGATTCTTGCTCTGGAGCAACATCTGGTACCAAGCTGGGAGGTGGATGTCTGAGAAAAGGGAAGACCATTCCAGGGAGTGGGATTTCCATCCAATAAGCTGACATTCCAAAATTATCCAGTGTTGCTACCCATATTTGCAAAACAAAGTAGCTGTTAAGAATATTCTGAGGCTTGACATCATAGTTGATGAAGGAGCCTGAAGGCCCAGTATATGAATAAATGTCTTCTATCTAGCACTCAGTGCCCATCATGTAGGTAAAGGCTGCTACAGAGAGTTTGCATCTACAAGCTGATGGAACTTCCATATGATGGGATATTATACAAATACTGGATCAAGAAGATACTAATGATTCTTTCATGCATTTTACAGCTTAGCTTCAAGATTCCTATATATGGCAAAGGATTTTTTTTTCTTTTCAATTCTCCCGCTTTCATTTTCAAGGGTTGGAATACCTTTAGATTGTCTCTGATTTTGTCAATCACCTTTACCATCTTATATACCTCAGCTAGACCTCCTCTCATTCTTGTGAACTCTAGTGAGTATAGGCCTAAACTGTTCATTCTCTCCTCATAAAACAAGCCTTAGATCTCTGGAATTAACTTAGTGAAACTTGTTTGAACTGTCACTAATGCTATTGCATCCTTCCTCCATTAAGAGAACCAAAACGGTTCACAATACTTCAAGTGTGGTCTCACCAATTGCTTTTGTAATTGCAACACACTTCCCTACTTTTATGCTCCATTCCTTTAGCAATAAATGCCAAAATTCTATTTGCCCTCCTTATTATCGGCTGTACCTGCATTCTAACATATCTGCTCATGCATGAGAACATCCAGATCTGTCAGCACTAAATCATACTGAAATATAGATAATAAGTTTCCTTTTTATGCTTCCAACAAAAATGGATAACCCACACTGTTCCATGATAAACCTCATCTGCCTAATTTTGGGCCATTCCCCTAACTTATTCATTTGTAAATAGCCATCACTTGAGTTGGAAGGATCTGCTGGCTCGCAATCAATCTGTTTGGTTGAGATCAGTTTCACCCATCATGGCCAAAATGTCCTGGGGATGAGATTTGAACTCAAGGTTGCTGTCCCAGAAGCAGAGATGCTACCACTGCACCAGAAGAACTCCCCATTAGGTTTAAGGTTGATGAAAAAGAAGTATGGAAATCATATGAACCCATGCTGCCATTATGCGAAATCCTCCAAACGTGGACTGAATAATAGTCACAAACTGTTTGTCTTGCAATTTATCTCACGTACCAACTGCCCATGCCAAACACCACAGAGCCTCAGTGCATACTGCAACAAATGACAGGCCATACATTCGGGCTGCAACTTATAATGGAACACTGTGGTGCAATGTTTCCCTTGTAAGAAATTTTTGGTCTTTAACTCACATCTTGGACAGAATTTGATTTAAACATGTGGCAATCAACACCAGCATTCTGTTTTTTGTTAAAGACTATAGCACGTGAGGCTGAGCAGTTTTGTCTTGCCATTCAGCAGAAAAGGAAATAAAAATGCTCGCCATTCAGGCTCAAACAGTAAAGGACACCCTCATCCTTACAACCAGAATTACGCTGTGCTGCATAATGTGAAACCTGGTATTCTAGCAACCTACGACCATAAAGACTGCGAATTTTGAAGACCCCTACTTGGTCTTGTAATTCCTTTCTTCACTGATGTTGTCCTTGAAAGCCAAATTTAAGCAACTTGGTGCCAAGAAGAGAACATTCTTTGACATAAGCCACATAAGATCTCATAGCTTGCAATGAACTTTCAGCCAATCTCTTTCTAGAGTGTTTACTATAAGATGTTCAAGCCAGCTTAATGTGTCATCAAGCTGGTTGGTTCGATAGCAAGTATCATCATTAGTGAATGCTGCTCTGGCCCAGAATCAGTGGTTTCTGCCATTGCTACCATACTTGTATCCACCTGCATTGAAAAAGATGTTTAGAAAAGTGTAGCTCCACTATTATCATCTTCAATTAAACAGCAGCCTCTCTGGTGAATACATTGAGAGCTCCTCTATATTGGTCCACCTGGTTGATTGAATTTCTGTCACAGGATTTACCTTCCTGCACATAGCTGACACACCAAATTTGTGAAGAGACCTTATCAACAAAGTCCTACAGTGACCAATTCCTGCAATTTCTAATCTGTCTACAACAATCTACCTACTACCAAATCACAAACATTCCTTTGATGACAATGCTTTTGTCATAAGTTATTACCAGCCTAGTAATAACATTCAGTATTGTTATGAAATCTATGTCAGGTTACTGTTCTGAAATAGGAACTTCAACCATGTACCACAAAATGTATGTGACTTGTCTGAAAGACTGTCATTCTAAATGGTCAACCTCTTAAACTGCTCATCTTGTTTAGTTATCTGTAAATGAGTTTACAAATACCATCCACTAAAAACCACTGTGCAAGTCAAAATATGAACATTACAAACATCGAGCCAGTTCTGCTTTGGGAACAAAAGCACTTTATGCTTATCCATTTCCTTTTTCTGTTTTTCAATATTATGCTCCTATTTGGAATTGCTAACGGCACACTAAGTTGGCGGATACCCAACTGCCTACTACAATGTATTTTTATGTCAGGTAAAATAGGCCTATGGCTACAAAAATAATTCTTCATTGTTCAAAAACAGCAGCAGTATTGAGGAACACACAAACATCATGTCAAAATCATGTTGCCAATGCCCCCTGATTTGTTCTAAACCACAAAAATTGAAACATTAAATATGGCCAATCTTCAACTTCTTCTTTCGTTTCGCTGGTGTAAAGAGTGAATAGAAGAGCTCCTACAGATTAATTATGTTTGATCATACAGATTGTTAATCAGGTTATGTCATAGCGGAGAATTTTTCAATTGCTTTCAAACTGGACAGGGGCAGAGCACCTTACTTCTTCATCTGTGGTGCCCAAGTGCGTGACAGATAAATATTCTTGAGGACAAACATAAGCTAAGCTACTAACAATCTTTAAATTTTATCAACGGTTTCACATTACTAAAATGAACCAATGTCAATTAAGTTATCTGATACAGTCTTCTAAAGAATATTGCTCTCCATTTAAAGAAACGGTTTAATGGAAACTTGTTTAAATGAAATGTCAGCCAGAAAACAAACAAGGACGAAAGTAACTTGCATCTAATTTTTTATTACAAATAGAAAAAAATATTTTATAGGCTGAGCTTATTTAAAGTATGAGGTGCAATGCGTTGACAAACATTACCAGCTTGCTTATTGTATCTTATCATTTTAAAAACATTCAACAATGTTTTTGGATTGGCTACATCAAAGCCCTGTCCTTTGGTGCTGCATCTACTGACGGCCTACTTCATATCTCTGCGTGCTTCGAATTTTAAAAATTATAAACATTATTTTTTTTTCTCTGGTAACAAGACCACAAATCATTCCTGCCTATTAAGAGACAGTTTTTTAATTTTCTTAACTTTTTCACTGGATGTTAGTTCATATATTGTCATATTATTTGCAGAGTATTTTTGTGATATACAGCACGTGTAATCTGTGAACATTAAAAATTCAATGACAGACTTTTGTTAATCAGTGTAGAAATGATTTGCAATGCATTGAAATATTAAGAATATGTTAGTCCTGGGAATGTTTTCTCTCTTTTTTCCTGAAGGCCCTGACTCTTCATTGGGTTATGATTCCGAGAGCCTTAAACACTGACAACAGTTCCCAAATATCAATTATTTATCTAAGATCCTAGATCAAGCATTGAACTGTACCATGCAATATAGAAAAGCCTAATGATTTCCTTAACTAGTATTTATCTACTTTTAGCAGAGGGTGGTGAATAACAATGAAGAGTGGAAACTCTACTGTATTTTTCACTTGCTTGGGTTCTGAGGTCTATTACAGCACTTACAATGAAGAACTGTTGCCAGATAATTCAGCAAAGTCAAGACATCAAGGTTGTGATCTTTCTGATGCATTGCCAGTATAGTCTTGATAAATTGTGCCTTGGAAACCTGTTTGTGTGTCCTTAATCTATATAAGTTATTATTCCCAAAATAACTAAAATGCACAACTGCATGGAGCATGGGTTACAGTATGTGATTAACATAATAATTTTAAAAGTCTCAAACATGAAAAAAAGATTGACCTGTACAATATTCAATAATGATTTGTTTGATGCGAGCTACTCTTTTGGACAAAATTGCTCTGAATTAGAGGCAAATTAGAGACTGTTACCTTTAATAAGCAGTTTTACATTTATTTCCTTTGGATATTGCTGACAAGACCAATATTAGTATTCATCCCTGATTGCCCTTCAGAAGATCGTGATGACCCACCTTCTTGAACAGCTGTAGGTGTAGATAAACCCACAGTGTTATTGAGAAGGGACTTCTGAGATTTTGATCCACTGGCGGTGAAGGAATGGTATTATGTTTCCATGATGTGGAAGTGCTGGTGTTCGACTGAGGGTTGGACAAGGTCAAAATGATACAACACCAGGTTTATTTGAAAACACAAACTTTCAGAACTTTGCTCCTACTTCAGGTTCTCGTGAGAAGGGGAGACCTTAGACACAGAATTTATAAGATCAAAGGCCATACAACTGGTGCAAATGAATTGAATACACCTAAGATGGCTGTTAAATCTTTCATCAATTAGAATGGAGGTGCAGGTTCCAAGTTGGAACCCATGAGGATGGCCTCAACTGGGATCTTGGGTTCATGTCGCACTACAGGTGACCCCATCACACTATACACTCTAGCACACACACTTACACACACACCCTCTCTCATATACAATAAACATACACTCATTCACATCTTGGGGTAGTAACTTGAAAAAAAATTCTGAGGGATTTGGATGTTAATCAATCGCAACTTGAACCTCCATTCTAACGAATTAAATATTTAACAGCCATCTTAGGTGTGTTTAAGTTGTTTGCATCAGTTGTACAACCTTTTGATCTTTTACTTATAAATTCTGTGTTTAAAGTCTCCCTCTCTTACTAGCACTTGCGGAAGGAGTGAGGCTTCAAAAGCTGGTGTTTTCAACTAAACCTGTTGGACTGTAACCTGGTGTCATGTGATTTTTGACATTATATTTCCAAGTCAGGGTGGTGAGTGCTTTGGAGGGGAGCTTATTGATGTGGTATTCCCTAGCATCTGTTGCTCTTATCCTTCTAGGTGAAAGGTGCTGTGGATGCAGCCTGGGAGATGATTCCAGTACATCTTACAGATGCTTCACACTGCTGCTCTTGTGTATTGGTAATGCAGAGAATTAATGCTCATGGTGGTGACTGGGTGCCAATCAAATGTGTTGCTTTGGCTGGATGGTACCAAGCTTTTGGAGGGTTGTTGGAGCTGCATTCATTTATCACACTCCTGACTAATACGTTGTAGATGATGAACATCTACAACTTTGAGGATTAAGGAGATAAATTATTTACTGCGGAATTCGTACTCTCTGCCATCCTCTTGTAGCCACAGGATTTATATGGCTATCTCAGTTCCATTTCTGGTCAATGGTAATCCTCAAGATGTTAGTGGTGGGGGATAACACCATTAAAAGGCTGATGGTTGACTCTGTCCTATTGGGAGTTATTGTCTGGCACTTGTGTAGCACAAATGTTACTTTCCATTTGTCAACTAAACTGAGAACCCGTGAGTAGGTTATTGCTAAACAAATGCAGTTTGATAGCACCGTTAATGAAACCTGCCATCATTTCACTGATAACCCAGATCAGGCAATAATTGATCAGCTTGGATTTGTCCTGTATTTTCATGGATAACGGAATTTGCTTCTATAAGCAAGACATTACATTCTGCATTCAATGACTTCAATATGCAAGTCCAATATTGACACTCATCAAAATGTTCGCTGTACAAAAATTATAGTTGAGAGAATTAATCAAAAGATGTGTCATATAATGAAATAAATCAAAAAGATGCAAATTTGTGCTATATTTAAAACCATGATTTCATGTCCTTGCCTGTTTCTATTTCAATAACAGTTTATGGTGTCTTGTAAAGCAGTGAAAGGTGTTGAATTTATAAATTGAATTGTTGACTGGGGGCAACATTAATAATGCTACAACATTTGCTGTTAAGTTCCAGATATGTCACAATGTAACAGTTACCACGGAGACTCATCGCATTCACAGAATTCTGGAGCAATACACATTATTTCCAGTCTATTTATAATTTATAAAGCAGGATTTAGCTTTTTAGGAGGTTGAATTTTCACACTAATAAAAGTTGCCTTTACAAAATGTGAACAAAACAATAACAGCTGACATTGACAACAAGAGTCCCAGTTTCAGTGCTTTGTTCAAATAAATCTTCATCATAAATTATATTGGGTGGCTTATCAAAATCCATCGCTCACAGTTTCAAACTCCTACACCTTTAAATGTTACTGACAAATCATGCTCTTTTCTTTACTCTTTAGATGTGTCAAATTGAGTGAAGACATGAGCTTAACTGTTGCAGTAAGGCCAAGATTGAATCTGACAAAGGACTGCTCATTTCAGATTGAGATGAGAAATTCCTTCATTCAGAACACTGCAAATGTTTTGAATTCTTAATGCCAAGCTACTGTGAACACTGTAATTGTCCATATTCAATCTGAGATAGAAAAATGTTTGGCTTATAATTTCATAAGACATAGGGGCAGAAGTAAAGCCATTCAGCCCATCAAGTTTGCTCTGCCATTCGATTATGGCTGATATGTTTCTCAACCCCTTTCTCATGCTTTCTCTCCATAATCCTTGATCCTCTTGACAATCAAGAACCAATCTATCTCAGTCTTAAATATACTCAATGACTTTGCCACAGAAGGCTGTGGAGGCCATGAATTCCATAGATTCACCACTGTTTAGCTGAAGTTTCTTCTTATCTCGGTTCTACAAGTTCTTTTCTTTATTATAAGGCTGTGCCCTCCAGGCCTAGTTTCACCTACCAATGGAAACATCTTCTGAACAACCACTCTCTCCAGGTCATTTAGTAAGGTTCAATTAGACCCCTCCCTGCCCCTATCCTTCTATACTCCAATGAGTATAAACCCAGAGCCCTCAAACTTTCCTCATGTTAACCTTTCCATTCCTTGGACCATTCTTGTGAACCTCCTCTGAACACGCTCCAGGACCAGTACATCCTTCCTGAGATATGGGGCCATGAGTGGAACATATAATGATGCTAAGCCAATTAGAATTCACATCAAAGTAGGAACAAACTACTGCAAATGCTGGAATCTGTAATGAAAACAACAAATGCTAGATATCACAGCAGATCAGGCAGGATCAATGGAGAGAGAGCAAGCTAATGTTGCGAATCTAGATGATCCTTCATCAGACTCAAAACATTAGCTGGCTTTCTCTCCATGATGCCGCTGACCCATTGATCTTCAACATTTTTAGAATTCAAATCAACCATTTCTAAAGGAATTTAAGCAGAAGCAGACATCCACACCCACCCCCTCCATACCCACAGGAGGGTTACGTTCCAGGACCTACCACGGAAACCACAAACCGCAGATAGGAGCGAATGGGAAATGTACCTTCCCGGCAGCCTCTTGGTCCCTGGTGCTGGAATGTTCCCTATGTTCCGGCCGTGGTAAGCCACAGGTGAGTGAAAATGATTCAGTGGATATGGGCATCACCGTGTATATTCAAGTTTGCTGACCTAGCTATCAATCCTTGTACACTTCTTTGTATCTTCCTTAATGTTTTAACACAATTGAAATCAGAGACTACATTGTTTGAAGATTTCAGGTACATTGACATTTTGTTGATGAAACTTGAAAAGTAAATTGCTGGATTTGTTTTATGTATAAAGACATGGTTAACATTTTCACCTCGAGAATCCAATTTGAAGTTGTGAGAATTAGGCTGGTGACTATGATTTAATGGCATCTTCACCAAACAATCAAACAATTTCTTTTGGTTAGCTTGGAAATTATTGCCTTATCCCCAGGAGGGAGGAATGCATTGAGATTCTTTCCAGCAATTATCTTCAGGTTTAATTCTTAGCCCCTGCTAATCTGTTGCCGTTGGGATATTAAATGTGGAGCATGTCTATGATCTGATGCACTGCAATGAGACCAAGTACTTGGCTGTTGTGGTGTAGAGGTAGTGTTGCTACCTCTGAGCCAGGAGGCCTATGTTCAAGTCCAACCTGTTCCCCATGTATATAACAACATTATTTAATAGGTTGATTAAAATGTTTCTTTTTAAAAGATGCAGTCAGTACTAATGGTTCTGGTGGAACCAAATGACTATCAAGTGAGGAAATTATTATTTATTTAGTTGTTACTAACTGGCAATGTTGATGAGTCCTTCCATCACTATATTTTTGATTGAGAGGAGGCCATTAGGCCAACTTGCCAAGTTGGGTGGATTCTGTGTGGGGTACAACTTGCCTGGCAACCTTCTACATTGTCAGGTAGAGGATACTGTTGAAATTATACAGGTACAGGCTGTGATAGAGCATCTAACTTTGTTATGCAGAGTCCTTCAGCTCTGCATTTCAATATGTTTCACCTGAAAAATAAAATACTGTAGACTTCTAGTAACTTTGGCAAACGGCAGGCATGTGTCATTAGATCAGAAGTTCAGCAATCAGACGTTCCATAAGATATAGGAGCAGAATTAGGCCATTCAGCCCATCACATCCGCTCTACCATTCAATCCATTTCTCATCCCATTCTCCTACTTTCTCCCCAAAACCCTTGATCCCCATACTCATCAATAATCTATCTGTCTTAAAGACACTCAATAATTTGGTCTCCACAGCCTTCTGCAGCAATGAATTGCACAGATTCACCACTCTCTGGCTAAAGAAATTTCTCCTTATCTCAGTTCTAAAGAGATGATTTGGAGGTGCCGGGGTTGGGCTGGAGTGGACAAAGTTAAAAATCACACAACATCAGGCTATTGTCCAAAAGATTTAATTGGAAGCACTAGCTTTCAGAGCGCTGCTCCTTCATCAGATAACTGTGGAGCAGGATCATAAGACACAGAATTTATTGCAAATTTGCTACAGTACTTCCAATTAACTCTGTTGAACTGTAACCTGGTGTTGTGTGATTTTTGACCCAGTTCTAAAGTGTCATCCCTTCAGTCTCAGGTTATGTCTTCAGGTCCTAGTCTCTCCTACTAGTAGAAACATTTTCTTCATGTTCACTCGATCCAGGCCTCTCAGTATTCTGTAAGTTTCAATGAGTCTCCAACACACTCCCATCTTTCTAACTTCCATCAAGTACAGACCCAGAGTCTTCAACCACACCCCAAAAGACAAGCCCCTCAGCCCCAGGAAATTTCTTGTAAACTTCCTCTGGATACCCTTTAATGCAAACACATCCTTCTGTGGTTATCAGGTCCAAAACTTTTCATAATATTCCAAATTTGGTCAGACCAGAGCTTATACACCCTCAGCAGTACATCTCTGTTCTTGTATTCTAACTCTTTTGAAATGAATGTTAACATTGCATTTTCCTTCCTAACTGCCAACTGAAGCTGCATATTGACATTTGAAGTGCTAGTTCAGGACTCTGTTAAGTCTCTTTGTGCATCAGATTTCCAAAGTCTTTCCTCATTTAAAAAATCGTCTACACCTCTTCTTCCCAAAAAAGTTCTTAACCTCATACATTGCATTCCATCTGCTACTTCTTTGCCCACTGTCCTAGCCATTCCAAGTCCTTTTGTAGTCTTCCTGATTCCTCAACACTACCTGATGAAGGGCTTTTGCCTGAAATGTGATTTTCCTGCTCCTCGGATGCTGCCTAACCTGCTGTGCTTTTCTAGCACCGCACTCTTGACCACCTGCCCCTCCACTTACCTTTATGTCATCTGCAAACTGAGCAACAATGCTCTTAGTTCTTTCATCCAGATCACAAATGTATAACATGAATAGTTATGGTGCTAATACTCACCCCTGGAGAACTCTCATCGCTCCTTTATCCCTGGTCTCTGCTTTCTGCCAGTCAGCCAATCCTCTATCCATGCCAGTAACTTTCCCCTAACACCATGAGCTATTCCCTTATTTAGCAGCCTAAATAAGAAGTACTTTGTCATAAACCTTCTGAAACCACATCCACTGGCTCTTTATTATTATGTAACTTGTTTGTTACCTCCTTAAAGAATTCTAACAGATTTGATGAAGCCACAGTGATGAAGCCCTATTTTATCACACATTTGCAAATACTCTGCAATGTCATCCTTAATAAAGGTCTCTAAAACCTTACCCACGACTGAGGTCAGGTGAACTGGCCTAGGGGTTCCTGTCTTCTGCCTCCCTCCCATTTTAAGCAATTACATACATCTATCCAACCAGAGTTGCTAATCCAAGGAACAAGAGTGGCCCATTCAGCCACTCAAACCTGTTCTGCCCTTCAATCTCAACTTCACATCTTTTTTCCATATCCTTTAATGCCCTTGCCTCAAAACAATTGATGAAATTTAGATTTGGAATTTTCCAAACATCACACCCCCAGCCTCAACAGAGTTTTGGGCAGAGAGCTAAGATTTCCACAACCTTGCGAGATTCCTAACACCACGCCTGAACAAACTCTCTCTCCGATTTTAAGGTTTCACCCTCTTGGTCTGAGTTCCCCCAGCAAAGTTAACAGCTTCTCATTATCTACCCTATCAAAAATTAAACTACAAAGTATCTGATGGAATAAGACTTCATTAGTTTGTTAAAAATAAGTAATGTCTACTTTTGGGGAAAAGGACAGCTTGTAGTAAAGCAAGTCAGTCTTTTCCACAGTCCAGCAGCACCCTCTGGTGGTAAGGTGCAGCCTGGCAGATGTAAAAGTGCAGGAGAGTCTTTTGTTTTTGAGTCATTGGCATGTTTGCTTCAGGCAGCTGAAACTCCTGCTCCTCCATGCTGAGCACAGGCGAGAAATTTGAAAAGCTCCAAATGCTGAAAATCCAAATTAAAACTGGAAATGTCATAAGGAGACACTGATTAGATTCCCTACAGTGTGGAAACAGGTCCTTCAGCCCAATCAGTCCACATCGACACTTAAGAATAACCCACCCAGACCCATTTCCTTCTGACTAATGCACCTGACACTATGGGCAATTTAGCATGGCCAGTTCACCTGACCTGCACATCTTTGGACTGTGGAGAAAACTGGAGCACCCGGAGGAAACCCACAGAGATACGGGGAGAATGTACAAACTCCACACAGTCGCCCAAGGCTGGGATCGAACCAGGGACCCTGGTGCTGTGAGGCAGCAGTGCTAACCACTGAGCCACCATGCCACCTATCACATATTTGCAATACTTTGTTTCAAAAATTCTAAACTTGGATAATTGATGCACAGAATCGAAAATAACTGGTCAATATGCAGCCGGCACAGTATAAACAAATTTGCTGTACATAGTTTGCTGATGGTCTTAGGCCTATAACCTTGGAAATAAACTAAGACAACTTAACATTAATATATTTTAAATATCTAACCTGATTTGTTTTCAAATCTGTAACAGTGGCAACAAATTGGTAAAGCTCAATGTCTGTACTGATCAATACATTAATCTTAGTCCATCTGATAGTTTGTGCTTTAAGATTTGACAGTGTAGGTAGTGACAAGCTGTTTCCTTTGCTGGGGCAGCTCAGAAGAGATTAGAACCTGAAAATCAGAGTTTGTTCCAATGCATCATGACCGATTTAAGGGATAGCTCCTGGAATAAAAAGGATTGTGTCAGCTGTTTCTTGATCGGATGTTTGCCTCTTTGCGTCAGAAGGTTTCAAATTCAATTCTCATTCCCTTAGAATAACGAGTGACTCACCAGTAATGTACTGTCTGCGGTGTCCTCTTTCAAAGGAAATGATAAGCCAAGACTCTATCTGTCCTCTCAGGTGAACATAAAAGATTCCTTGCCACTAAATCAAAGAACAGATGGGGTATTTAGCTAATATTTAGCTAAAGATCAGCACCACAGAAAAAATGGATTAAAAGCAATATACTGTGGATGCTGGATTCGGAAACAAACATGGAGAATGCTGAAGAAACACGAAGTCTGGCAGCTCCTCAGAAGACAGAAATAGAGACTGTCAAGTCCAGTATAAATCTTCAGAAACAGCAGAATGATTACCTGGTTATATTCAAATTGCTGCTGTGAGATCTTACTCTGTGCAAACTGATTACTCTGTATTGACTGCATAGCGGTTTGAGATGCCTAGTGATTGTGGGAGGAGCAACATAATTAGAACGCTTCATTTCTTTTTGTTTCATTTGAAACATGGAAGGTTTTTAATGGTGAAGGATCCAGGAAACTACATGATCACTTTCAAGGTACAGCATCAAATGCCTTCTCGGAGAGTGCTTCAGAAAACACCTCCCAGACACCCGCATCAATCAACTCCACCGTCCAGTGGCTAAACATTTCAACTCCCCCTCCCACTCTGCCAAGGACATGCAGGTCCTGGGCCATCTCCATCGCCACTCCCTCACCACCCGACGCCTGGAGGAAGAATGCCTCATCTTCCACCTCAGGAACCTGCAACCCTAGGGCATCAATGTGGACTTCACCAGTTTCCTCATTTCCCCTCCCCCATCTGATCCCAGTTCCAACCTTCCAGCTCAGCACCGTCCTCATGACCTGTCCTACCTGCCAATCCCCCTTCCCACCTTTCTGCTCCACCCTCCTATCATCTTCACCCCACTTCCATCCACCTATTGCACTCTCAAATACCTTCTCCCCAACCCCACTCCCTCCCATTTATCTCTCCACTCCAGAGGCTCCCAGGCTCATTCCTGACGCTTTTGCCCGAAACATCGATTTTCCTGCTCCTCGGATGCTGCCTGACCTGCTGTGCTTTTCCAACACTACACTAATCTTGACTTAAAGACAAAGGTACTGATAATACATAGGGAAGTTTGAGAGTGGTGAACTTGGCCCAGATAATCACAAAGGCCAACCTCCCATCTACAAAATCAATCTATTATGCCAATGGTCAAGGAAGGTACAGAAGCCTGAACACACACCAGCCAGTTTTGAAATAGTTTCTACCCTACTGTTGTTAAAAGACTTAATGGACTCAACACCTGTACCTGTGTTTTTATTTTTGCCGCTGTTTACCTACTATTTACTATCTCTGCTACTTAACTCTGTGATTGCCTGTATTGCTCACAAGACAAAGCTTCGCACTGTGCCTTGGAACACATGACAATAAATTCAATTTCAAGTTCTGTTTTGTGATAGAATAGCTTATCATTGGGAATGGTATAATAAAAGGCAGGGATGGGCATAAAAAAAGGGAACAGGTTTGCAATGCAACCGGCTATTGAATTGTTTCAGAATTAGCTGGTCCATCAAAATGACCCCGTGGCCCAAGCAAGTGTCCTACTCATCCAGGAACTTGTCCACCTCCACTCCTGCATAGGCTCCACTTTTCCAGGGATTCCCCCACACTGCCAGATTGTATTAGTCAAGAGATAGATAAGCCTGTATTCTGCTCTCAACGGGAAGCTGAGGGAGCCTTCGAATTATTTTGTAAGCACTTCCACAATGTAATTGGCTGATTTTTACTCCCGGTGCTACATGCTAGTGAGAGTAGGAATAGGGGATTAGAGCATGGCTGAGGAGCTGGTGAATGGGAGAAGGATTCACACTTTTGGATCATTGGAGTCTGTTCTGGAGTAGAAGTGACCTGTACAAGGAGGACAGATTGCACCTGAACTGGAAAGGGTTGGAAGGGGACTAATATGCTGGCAGGGAGATTTGCTAGAGCTGCTCAGGAGGGTTAAATGAGTAAGGTGGGGTCAATGGGACCAAGGGAGATAGTGAGGAAAGAGATCAATCTGAGATGGTACAGTTGATAAAAGAAGCGAGTCAAACAGTCAGGGCAGGCAGGGACAAAGCAGAGAACAACATAGGTCTGATAAATTAAACTGCAAGAGGCCCAATAGGGAAGACAGGTGAACTCTGCATAGTTAGGAACATGGGACTGGGATATCATAGCAATTACAGAAATGTGCCTCAGGGATGGACAGGACTGGCAGCTTCATGCTCAAGGATATAAATGCTACAGGAAGGACAGAAAAGGGAGGCAAGAAAGGAGGGGGAGTGGCATTTTTGATAAGGGATAGTGTTACAGCTGGACTGAGGGAGGATATTCCCGGAAATACATTCAGGGAAGTTATTTGGGTGGAACTGAGAAATAGGAAAGGGATGATCACCTTATTGGGATTCTATTATAGACCCCTTAATAGTCAGCAGGAAATTGAGACACAAATTGGTAAGGAGATCTAGTTATCTGTAAGAATAATAGGGTGATTATGGAGGGGATTGCAACTTTCCAAACATAGACTCAGACTGCCATGCTATTAAGGATTTAGATGGAGAGGAATTTGTTAAGTGTGTACAAGAAAATGTTCTGATTCAGTATGTGGATGTTTTTTTTTACAAGAAAAGGTGCAAACCTTGACCCAGGTTTGAGAAATAAGGCAGGGCAGGTGACTGAGGTGTCAGTGGGGAAGCATTTTGGGGCCAGATATCAAAATTCTATTAGTTTTAAAATGGTGGTGGAAAAGGGTAGACTAGATCTAAAAGTTGAAGTTCTAAATTGGAGGAAAGCTAATTTTGACGGTATTAGGCAAGAACTTTCAAAAGCTAACTGGGGGCAGAAGTTCACAGGTAAAGGGACAGCTGGGAAATGGGAACCCTTCAGAAATGAGGTAGCGAGAATCCAAAGACAGTATATTCCTGTTAGGGTTAAAGGGAAGGCTGATAGGTGTAGGGTATGCTGGATAACTAAAGAAATTGAGAGTTTTATTAAGAAAAAGGAAGCATATATCAGGTATGGACCGGATAGGTCAAGTGAATCCTTGGAGTATAAAGGCAGTAAGAGTATACTTGAGAGAAATCAGGAGGGCAAAAAGGGGACATGAGATAAGTTTGGCAAAGAGAGTTAAGGAGAATCTGAAGGGTTTTTACAAATATATTAAGGACAAAAGGGTAACTAGGGAGAGAATAGGGTCATCCAAAGATCAGCAAGGAGGCCTTCGTGTAGAGCTGCAGGAGATGCGAAATGAGTATTTTGCATAAGTATTTACTGGGAAAACGATATGGAAGATCTGGAATGTAGGGAAATCTTGGAAAATAGGAGGAAGTGGTGGACATCTTGAAACACATAATAGTGTTTAAATCCCGAGGACCTGATCAGGTGTACCCTAGAACTCCGTGGGAAGCTAGAGAAGTGATTGTTGGGCCTCTTGCTGAGATATTTGTATCATTGATAGTCACAGGTGAGGTGCCAGTAAACTGGAGGTTGGCAAACGTGGTGCCACTGTTTAAGAAAATTGGTAAGGACAAACCAAGGAACCATAGGCCGGTGAGCCTTATGTCAGTGGTGGGCAAGTTGTTGGAGGGAATCCTGAGGGACAGGATGTACATGTATTTGGAAAGGCAAGGAATGATTAGGGATAGTCAACATGGCTTTGTGCATGGGAAATCATGCCTCACTAACCTGATCGAGCTTTTTGAAGAAGTAACAAGGTGGATTGATGAGGGCAGAGGAATAGATGTGTTCTATATAGACTTAAGGAAGGAGTTCGACAAGGTTCCCCATGGGAGACTGGTCAGCAAGGTTAGCTGTCATGGAATACAGGGAGTACCAGCCATTTGGATACAGAACTGGCTCAAAGGTAGAAGACAGAGGGTGGTGGTGGAGGGTTGTTTTTCAGACTGGAGGCCTGTGACCAGTGGAGTGCCACAAGCATCAGTGCAGGGTCCACTTCTTTTCAACATTCACAAACTGTTTGAATGTGAACATAGGAGGTATAGGTAATAAGTTTGCAGATGACACCAAAATTGGAGGTGTGGTGGACAGCAAGAAAGGTTATCTCAGATTACAATGGGATCTTGATCAGATGGGCCAATGGGCTGAGAAGTGGCAGATGGAGTTTAATCCAGATAAATGCAAGGTGCTGCATTTTGGGAAAGCAAATCTTAGCAGGACGTATACACTTAATGGTAAGGTCCTAAGGAGTGCTGCTGAACAAAATGACCTTGGAATGCAGATTCATAGCTACATGCAACTCCACTTTCAAGGAGTTATGGTGATGAAAGTATTTAGTATCCTTTCCTTTATTGGTCAGAGTACTGAGTACAGGAGTTGCGACGTCATATTGTCCAGGACATTGGTTAGGTGACTTTTGGAACATTGCATGTAATTCTGGTCTCCTTTCCTATCAGAAAGATGTTGTGAAACTTTAAAGGGTTCAGAAAAGATTTACAAAGGGTGTTGCCAGTGTTGGAGGATTTGAGCTATAGGGAGAGGTTGAATAGGCTGGGGCTGTTTTTCCTGGAGCGCGGAGGCTGAGGGATGACCTTATAGAGGTTTATAAAATCATGAGGGGCATGGATAGGATAAATAGACAAAGTTTTTTCCCTGGGAGGGTAGATGCCAGAACTAGAGGGCATGGGTTTAGGGTGAGAGGGGAAAGGTAGAAAAGCGATCTAAGGGACGTTTTCACACAGAGGGTGGTGTGTGTATGGAATGAGCTGCCAGAGGAAGTGGTGGAGGCGAGGACAATTGCAAAATTTAAAAGGCATCTAGATGGGTATATGAATAGGAAGGGTTTGGAGGGACATGGACAGGGTTCTGCAAGTGGGACTATAATCGGTTGGAATATCTGGTCAGCATGAACGAGTTGGACTGAAGGGTCTGTTTTCGTGCTGTACATCTCTATGACTGGATTTCACTTTGCAACCTCAAAGCAGCAACAAATGTACTTGACCATCTCAGTGTTGTTTGGTCAGTTTTACACAATTAGGAAACTATATATTTGCTAGTTTGACAGTCTGACACTTAAATGTGTAAGTATGACACTCGAATATTATGCTAAGTACTAATTATACAGAAATCAGTCTGGAAAGTAAGAATTATATTCTTAGTTAATATTAGTAAACCTAGGTCAAGTTGGTGTAACTAGTCATTCATTTACTTGCAACCCATAATAAAACACAGGTGAATCATGTAAATCAAATGGCAAGTCACTAAAAAGGTATGTGGATAGGAAGTAGCTTATACAGCATTATATCACATTAAGGTTACTGATTCAGATTTGGTATTAATAGGGGAGTCAGCAAATTTTCACTTAACGTTATCTATTGGGTAAAGTCCGACCTTTTCTGAGGGGGGAGTCATATTGGACTCAACCATTAACTTTGTTTCCCACTCCACAGATGCTGCCAGACGTGCTGAGGCTTTCCAGGACTTAGTCTTTATTTAAAATCTGATGCCAAATCTGTTTTTGCTGCCTTTTTTATTGAAATAATGATTTGCAGTTTATTGTTGAGGTGGTGGTATTAACTCTTCCATTATCAAATGTGGAGAATACAAAAGGTCCACCATTTATTGATCTAATTGTGGAATTAATAAGGATTTCAGTTTTAACTCTAGAGAACACAACATTACCAGGTTTGGTCCTTTAAAGTCCTACTCCACATTGCAAGGAATAAAGTCTCACTTGTGGGAGTGACCTTCAATGCTGCAGATGTTGTTCTTTTTGCACTTACTTTATGATTAACAGTAAAACTCAAGTGTCTTGAGAATCTCCCCCGAGGATGGTGACTAATGCTTCTGATAAAGCAGTAGGGAAAGGCATTTCACACCAGTCTCACTTAGACCAGTGTTTCTAGACTTTGCCCCAGTCTGCATTACAACAGGAAACAAAGCAAACCTACACCGAAATTCTCCTAATAACTATTGCCCAAAGATCTCAGCATCTCAAATAAAGCTGTACTTTAACACATTGGAGATCAAACTTGTCATAGAAGTTAAAGATTTTTAAGAAGTTCACAGAACCCCCAATTTATCTCAGTTCTTTAGACTCAGGTTGACCAAAAGCATGGACCAAGTTTCTGTACTTAACAAGAATTGCTATTTATTGCAAATAAATAGATTCGAACTTCAGATAAACAATTATGAACTGTCAACATATAACTCCAACAGTTAAACTAACCCGCTTATAAGCTCCCCCTTGACGCACACAGACCTGAAAAAAGTAAAAAGAAATGGGTGTTATGGACAGAGGAAAGGCTGAATAGGTAGCAGATAAAGAGACAGTTAAAATACAGAGTGTTACAAACAGAGGAAAGACTGAGAAGGCACTTCAGTGGTCATTGTCCACAGGGTTCACTAAAGTGATGATCAGAATGTTGCATCTGACCTTCCTTTTCCAGGAACCTACACATATTTTTACAGACACAGGGTGACTGGTTCACACTGATAAAGCTCTCTGACTTATTAATAGCCACAGCTTCTTCCTCTCATGAGGTCTGATGACCCAAACATTCACACCCCAAACTATTTAACTACTTGGCAGCGAATCATATAGTAGTTGGCAGGCAGACAGGCACGAGGCCTTTGTCATTGGCAACTCGTCACAATTCAGCTACATGCCGCCAGCCAAACCTGAACTCATACACAGCCCCCTGGTTTCAGTTATCTGTAACTAGCCTTTCCCCTCAGCTTGAACAAAGGAAAGTGAAAGCAGCATTTATGTTGAGTGTCAGGCAACTCGCTGTTAAAAAAAAATGCAGCAATCCTTCAACAATCAAATCGGTTTATTTCCCAGTGCAGTTCACAATTCAAAAATACAGAAAAATGTATAGAATCTTTACACTCTTCCCTCACTGACCTCAGCTCCACCCTTCATCCACTCCTACCATTAGCAGTCCATTCCTTCCCCCTTCACTTCACACCCTCTGCTTCTCCTCCCCCGACTCATACATTCCAATCCTGCTTCCCTTCCCTCACTTCAAATCCCATCCCCTTGATCTCTCACTTCTCCTCACCAGCTCTCTTCAACCCTCCACATACTTCACCATCTCTTCCTTGAAGGGCCTGCTTTGGAGGTCACATCTTTAAAAGGAGGCAGGGCAATGGGACCAGGGTCAAGGCTGGAAGACTCCTGAGTAAGTGGTCAGCTCTGGAGGACCATGGAATGGAGCCAGCAGATCATAGGCAGCTCCTGGAGATTGCATCGCCTTACAGCTCTGCCCCCTCCTCAGCGTATTCCCTTAACCGCATCCTCTGTTCCTTCAGCACTGGTCATCCCATCCCAGGGAATGTGCAGTGAGAATAAGGACCCTGCAGTGTACATGAATATCTTGACCAAATACAGTGGTCACAGGACCACAGATGTGCATTGTGTACATTGACCTTGCAAGCATGCAGTGTGCATAAAGGCCCAGTGCATGCCCAGGGCACAGAACTGAACCATACATTCCAATACTATTAAACACTATCCCCCCTCTCACATAATCGCCATCAAATTACACACCAAGGTGAGATGAGAAATTAAGAAATTTGCAAAGCCAATTGTAAGCAAGTCAAAGCAGAAGACGGAGTCATCACAGAAGAAAAAAACATATGGAACAAACAGAAGAAAAAGATGCAATTGAATGCACCTAAAGGAAACTACATAGATCAAGTACTGACAGTAAAAGGTCTTTTCCCAGATCCTGGCAAAGTGAGAGCTGTAACAGATACCACAAGTAACAGATGTGAAAACTGTGCAGCAATGTGAATGCATGAATGAACAATATATTCATGAACTATTATCAAATTTCTTGTCTGATGTGTCAGTGTGAACCTTGATGCACATGCATTTTGGATTTGCAGTGGCACTTGGGCACAAAATAAAATGTAATTCTCACTTAAATCTCTCAATCAAAAAAGCTGGACATACTCTAAAGGTCATCAACTCAGTGACACAATGTTAAATATAATGTCTTGCTTTGGGCAAGCACTCACTATTGAAACGATAGCTCCAGAGAAGAAACTTCATTCCAGGAACCAGAGGAAAGCAGACAAACATAACTTTCATGCATGTAATTACAAGATATGAACACTTTGGATGAAATGGACCTGCAGAGACTGATAAGAGTAGGATAGAATAAAATTTAGTTTTGTTCATGGTTAACTTTTACTTGTTGACCATGTATATGTCAGAGACACTTCATGCTACAGCACAGGAAGCATGTCACAGCGAATTCAGCTATGTTGAGTGCCAAAATAGAAAGACAAGGCGGATTGTCCTACTTATTATACTCCTGGCATAAGAGGAAAGAGTGATGAGTTAATAGATTGACACATGGAAGAATGATACTGTCGCCATCACAGAAACATGACTGAGGGAAGGGCTAGACTAATAACTTACTATTCCAGGGTATCAGATCTTTAGGTGAGACAGAGGAGGGTGTAAGAGGAGTGGTGGTATAGCACTATTAATCAAGGAGCCAATTACTGCACTAAGGAGACGTGATATTTTGGAAGGGTCCTCAAATGAAGCTTTGTGGGTAGAATGTAGGAATGTTAAAGGGGGCCGTGATTTTTCTGGGAGTGAATTATAGGCCCCAAAGAGTCCGTGGGATATGGAGGAACAAATATGTAGATAGTTCAGAGGTGTTTAAGAGAATTAATTGAGTAATTATACTAGGGGATTTCAATTTTGCCAAAATAAATTGGGATAGTCACAGTGTTAAGGGTTTAAAGGGATGGATCCAGGGGAATTTTTTTGTTCAATATGTAGCAGGCCCAACAAGGGTCAGCCTAGTGCTGGAACTGATTCTGTGGAAAGAAGCCAGACAAATGTTGGGCGAGGGGGAGGTTAAGGATTATTCAGTTGCAGCCCTACAGGAAACATAGAAGGTGCAGGAGAGTACTTGGGGAAAGAATTAGAAGAGCAAACCAGGTTAGACAGAATGCTATGATATTTTCCAAATATATGAAAGGCAAGAGGCGAACCAGGTCACAGGGAGGGCCCATTAGCGATCGAAGGGGCAACCTCCCTCTGAAACCACAGGATATTGGAAGGGTAGTAAACAAATATTTTGCCCCGGTCTTCAGACTGATAAAGGAGAATGAAGGTACAGATTTTAGGAAAAGGGACTGACAAACTTGCACAGTTTGACACAGGAAATTGGGAGGTATTGGAGGGTCTGTGGAGCTTCCCTGGACCAGATGGATTGTAACCTAGGCTGCTGTGGGAGGCAAAGCAGGAGCTCTGACACTTTTTAAATTCCTTTCTGACCACTGGGGAAGCTCATCATTTTTCTTTTCATGAAGGCTGATAGAGATGAACCAGGAAATTGCAGACCAGTGTATCCCTCATCAGAGGTAGGGAAACTATTGGACAAAATTCTGAAGGAGTGAATGAATACCTACTTGGAAAATGCAGGGTTAATCAGGGATAGTCAGCACAGCTTTGTCAGAGCGAGGTCAAGCCATACAAATTGGTTGGAAATATTTGAAGATGTGATTGTGTGTATGAGGGAAGTTAAATTGATGTAGTTTTTATGGATTTTAGCAAAGATTTTGACAAGGTCCCACCTGGGAGATTGATCGAGAAGGTTAAAGCACATTGAATTGAGGGTAATTTGGCAAGATGGATCAGAAACTGGCTTAATCATAGGTCACAAAGAGTAGTGGTAGAAGGTTGTTTGAGTGGCTGGAGACCAGTGTCCAGTGGTGTACAAGGAATGGTACTGGGACCATTGTTGTTTGTTATATACAAAATGACAAATCTGTTAATAAATTGTAGTAGAGTGGCCAATAGGGAAAATGGTTGTAGGTTACAGGAAGATTTAGATGGGTTGGTCAGATGGGCAGACCAGTAGCAGATGATATTTTACCCTGATAAGTGCAATGATGCATTTTGGAAGAAGAAACAAGATGAGAGAGTACTTAATGAATAGAGGAACAGAGCGATCTTGGGATAATTATTCACTGATTTCCCAAAGTCAGCAGAGCACATGGATAGGATAGTTAAAGTGGCATATTTGCTTTCAGTCATGGCATTGATTATCAGGTAATGTTGGAGCTGTACAGAGCATTGGTCATGCCACAACTGAAGCACTGTATGTAGTTCTGGTCACCTCACAACAGGAAGGATATGATAGCACTAGAGAGGGTACAAAGGAGGTTCACCAGGACGTTGCCTGAGATGGAGAAACTGAGCAATAAAAGAGAGATTAGGATTGTCATCTTTACATCAGAGAAGACTGAGGGGGTACCAGGGTTAAGATCTATAAGATGAGGGGTATGGATAGGGTTGTTACAGAGCAGCTTTTCCCCCTTGGTTGAGAGGTCAATCAAGAGGTCATAGACAAATTATATAATCTCACCAATCCACACCAACACAAATCCACTTAACCTACCCTATCCCTGAAACTCTGCATTACCCATGGCTAATCCACCTAACATACACATCCCTGGATACTTATGGGCAATCTAGCCTAGTCAATCCACCTAACTTGTACAGGACAGTGGGAGGAAATCCACGCAGACATATGGAGGATGTGCAAACTCCATACAAAGGGTGGAATCTATTCTGGGTCCCTTGTGCTGTGAGGCAGCAGTGTCAACCACTGATCCACCATGCTGCCCATGGTGCTTTAAGATAATGGGGAGAAGATTCAGAGATTTGGGAAAATCAGGTAATCTGGAATGCATTACCTGAGCAACCTTACCACCTTTAAAAAAAATTTGGATGAGCACTTCAAATATCATAAATCCAAGGATATAGAACATGTGCAGGAAATTAGGATTAGTGTACCTTTAGTAGTACTTATTGTCAGTGCAGACCTAAATGGGCTGAAGGGCCTTTTCTGTGCTGTATGAATGCGTCATTTGTAACTGTAAATTACTGTGAATACCAATACTTTTTCACTGTTCTACGAAAGAGGACATTGAGAAATGCATGCATACATAGTTGTATTTGCAGGCTTACGATAGTCATATGAATCTTACTTCTGCTGAAGTTACTTTCACTTAAGTTTTTGGCAGCCATTTAAGACCATTATTTAAGCCAAGTGGAATTAAGAAACTTAGAATCACAGAACCCTACAGTGCAGAAGCAGGCCATTTGGCTCATCAAGTCCACACCAACTTTCCAAAACGCATTCCACCCAGACTCACCCCTCTACGCTATCCTTGTAACCCTACATTTCCCATGGCTAATCCACAGCATGCATATCCTTGGATACTATAGGTAATTTTCCATAGCCAATTCACCTAACCTGCACGTTTGAACAGTGGGAGGAAACCAGAGCATCCAGAAAAAATCCATACAAACGAGGGAGAATGGGCCAACAACATACTCACAGTAACCAGAGGGTGAAATTGAACTCAGGTCCCTGGCACTGTAAGATAGTAGTGCTAACCACCAAGCTACCATGCTGCCCCTAATCACTGAACCCAGAGTCAGGAATGAAATAAGGAAAGAAGCGAGAAAGTGAGACAGAGAAATGGAACAAACAGGAAAGACAAATGGAACTGCACAAATAGACAAAATAACTCTTTTCCCAAATCTCCTTTTAGAACATGAAATCCATTATTTTAAAGTCTTTGGGTCATTCTTTGTTGTTTAGCTCACAGCAATAAATTCAAACTATAATCATCAAAAACATGAGTGAGCAGTTAGAAAATTGAGAAACTGCAAGGACCTATGAATACTGCTGGTTGGTATTTTCAAAGGGACCACTGCCAATATAGGTTTTGAAAATTTAATTTTGAACTTAATGTAGAGAGCATGTGTTCCAATGTTAACAGCATATTATTATTTCCAGCCTAGGCTGTTGCAGTGTTCCAGCGAAACTCAATGCAAATTTACAGTTGAGGATCCATCAAGGATTTTAACAATTTCAGAGCATGAACAATGTCTTCCAAACCCACATCTTGTCTGTCTTGTTGGCTTTACTCTCAGCAGAGTTGACCTGTTTTCTCAAAATTTGCAAGTTAAGTGTTTTAAAACAAAATAATAACTATTTCTCCACAGACGTTGCCAGTCCCTTTCAGTTTTTGTTTTTATGTTAGATTTCCAGCATTCTGCAGTATTTTGTTTTGAGATAATTTTGGTAGACAAGCAGGAGGCTGCAAGAACACAGAAGCCAGGCAGCATCAGAAGGTGGAGAAGTCAACGTTCGGGCATAACCCTTCCTTAGGGCTAGGGGTGGGTGTAAGGGAAGCTGTGGATAAAATGGGGTGGGGAGAGGGGCAGAGTGGTGAGGTAGGGATAGGTGAATACAAATAGAGGCTTTTGAGATGTTGATTGCAAGGTAAGTATTTGCCACACCACTGGTGACTATGCTCATCTTCAACAAGTGCCATGGCAACTTTTTATATTCACCCAAGGAAGTAAACAGGGCCTCAGTTTAATATAGCATCCACATGCCACTTCTAACAATGAAGCATTCCTTCAGTGCTACACACAGTATTGCCACTGATTACCCAAGATGCTTTGAGTTAAATTGGGTCTTTAACTCAAAATGTTGAACCAAAGTTCATCCAACTGAACCAAAAATAATAGATTCATTCTGTGGATAACAATTTAATGTTAAGGAATTGCTTTAATACTCATTCTTAGATTCTAATTGTTTCGTAAAGTAGATCAAATTAATATTAGCATTTACTAAAAGGGTCACAGTATATGCTTTTTAATACAGCTTATCTGCACTACTGCAAGGATGGCAAACAGTTAAAAATAGCACTGGCAAAACAACTTACTAAGAACAAAGGAAAATAAGTATCAAAATGTCGTCACTACAGAGGGATAGCAACAGAACAAAAAACAAAGGCATATAGAGGGAATGGTAAGGAAAATGGTAAAGATCACAAGTATGTAATTCACAACAGACAAGTTAGTGAATTGGCATATTTATTTTAACATTACAGGTTAAAAATAAATCTATTCCCATCTCCCAATGTGTGAGAGAATAAGGAATAGCATATGACCCCCTTGACTCTGCTTTGCTGCTCAATGTGATCATCACTGATCCTCTCAACTCCACTTTCCAGCTTGTTCCGCATAATCCATCAATTCCTTGAAACACCAAAAATCTTTCTCAATCTTGTGAAAATAAAACAATAGAACATCCATCTTTGGGTTAAGGAATTCCAAAGATTCACAACTTTTGGAATAAAGAACTTTCTCATCTAAATGATTACTTCCATATCTCAAGACTATATCTCCAGCCAAGGAAATGATCTCTCGGATTTTTCAAACCCCTTCAAAATCTTGCATGTTTCAATTCTTCTAAATTCTGCAGTCTAAGACAAAATTACTCAGACCCTCAATATATGACAACCCTCTCATCTCAGGAACCAACCCAGTAAACCTTTGCTGAGGACTGAAACTAACTGGCCTAATCAACACAAATGAGGAATGCAGAATTCCAAATAGGTTTGGATTCACAAGAGTTGGATTCACAAGAGTTACACCAAAAATTTGATACTCAAAGACAATGCTTGTAGAAATGTCATTATGTAAGGTTATTTCCTTCACCCAAGAGGAGTTCTAATTGCTAGCAGAAACAATTTGCAAATGATAAAGTATAATATTCAAGTTCTGCTTGCACTAGAATTGTCACTTAAACCAGTGATCACAAATTATATGATATGTTAAGCTAAATAAACTTAGCTGGTATTTAAACAGAACATTCCTGTAGTATTCATTTTTGTTTAAAGGTATAAAATTACTCAACATTGAAAGAGACTTGATTCTCATGGCTTTTACATTTATTCCATATCCTTACAGCTTGCTAAATCATGAAAGTAGAGCTTTTACACATTTGGAGTCATGTTTAAAACATTAGTACTGACCCTGTACATCTCACACACTTTTTCAATAAACACGATTGGTTATGACCAGTGACTATTTAAAATTCTATGTATCAAACACAAGTAAATAGGTGAAATGATACAAACTCTTTTGCACTATTAATTTACAGTTGTAAACAAGGTCTTCAAGGAATATTGACACCAATGCAGTTTACCACACAGCACTTCACAAATGACTTTTTCTTTTGCTTTTAAATAATTCATTTGTTTCATAAATATAGATCCAGATTATTGCAGCACATAATTCAATACCTGATTGGTTAAAAAAAAGTACATCAATACATGTTTTTAAAGGAAACAGCAGCAGACAGAACACAGGACTGCACCATTTGAGGACTGAGTAAGCAAACACCAGTTAACCCAGACTTAGAGGAAATTAAGGGACAAGCAGGCATCTGTCCATTACTACTGTAACCCATACTCTACAAGCCGAGGCTTGAGAAAATTGTATTAGTATCTATTTGAACTCAAGCAGATTGCAGTCAATCTTGTAATACACATACGGATAGTATTCCTGTTGACTTAGACCTGGGATGTCCATGGCAGCCTGCAAAAGGAGTTGAACATTAATTAGCATCTGCTTTATTCTGTAAATTTTAAATTTTTAAATTTAAATGATCTGTTCAATTTCAGACAATGTCACAGGCGCCAGAATATATAAATCTTTCAATCTGCAGTTTACGTAGGATAAACATTAGACAGTCACCACATATTTTGAGTACTTTATTCAAGTTTCAATCAGCTACATGAATACTGCTCCAAAGGCAGTGTAAAATAAATACCATCTTAATCAAACAAAGTAATTCTCATGTCAATCATTGCAATCTCTACTACACAACAAATGTTCATAATTCAAACAACTTCCAGGAGGAGAGATTTTACACAAGAAATGCAAAGAAGTGTTGCACCATTGAATTGTTGCTCTGATTGTAACATATCTGTTCTTCAAGAGATGCGGAAACCATCTCTAAATATTTTTGCCCTGAAAGGTACTGGTGGGTGACTAGTATCATAGGAGAGAGTGTATAACAGGAACATGTCTGAGTTTTTGAAGGGAATTTCCAAAGAAATTTGCAAAACGTAAATCATAACTGCATTACCTTATGCTAATTTTCAAAAAGACATGTCTAAATTTGGGAGATGGGGATAGAAAGACTCTGGGGAGGTGGGTAGAAAAGAGTCTGCTAACTGTAACAGCCTGTTAATGTTTATAATATCAAGTTCAGATTATCATGGTGCAGGGCCTTTTTTGATGTAAAAAAGCTGCAAAACTATTGTGCAGTCAAATATTTTAAAACTATTGACTGGCTTGTGGGTGGCCTTGTTTCTCAGCTGTAATCATTAGCCTACATTCAGAAGATAGAATTCCTGTAGTGCAGAGGCAGGCCATTCAGCCCATCAAGTCCACATCACCCCTCCAAAGAGCATCCCACACAGACTCACCTCTGCCCCCCTATCACCATAACCCTGCATTTTCCCTGGCTAATGCACCTAACCTACACATCTTTACACTGTGGGAGAAAAGCCAAGATGATACAGGAAGAATGTCTGTGTTTAGTTTGCACAGTCACCCGCGGCTGGAATTGAACCAAGATCTCCGGCACAGTGAAGGGGCAGTGCGAACCACTGAGCCACCATGTCGCCTAGTTAGGAGAAATACAAACATGGGATTACAGAATCATCTTAAGGATCATTGTTGGGATGCCCAGGTCACACGAGCATGTTAGCATACAAACTCTTAGCTTGGCTTCATTTAGAATGTTTTGCTTTTTCATCCTCTTACACAGTGGGTAAAAAGTTCAGAAGGAGCCTCTAAATTTAACCAGTTTGAAAGGCCTTAATTATTTAAATAGGCTTAAAAACAGATTTTAATTCTCGAACAGCATGGCCTTGAGAGATATAATGTTTAAAAGTAATGAAGGCCAAGCCAATGTAGTGCTAAGGCACATTTATGTGAAGTATAGCATCAAAGAACTAGGTGAAACATCAGGAGATATTTTCTTCTCACAGTGGGTCATCAACTTAGAACATAGAACAGTACAGCACAGAACAGGTTTCAGTCCACGATGTTGTGCCAACCATTGATCCTCATGTGAGGTAAACCTAATGTATGAACTCTCAAATTTCTGTGACCATATGCATGTCCAGCAGTCACTTAAATATCCCCAATGACCTCGCTTCCACAACTACCGCTGGCAACGTATTCCATACTCTCTCAACTCTCTGCGTAAAAAACCCGCCTCTGACATCCCCTCTGTACTTTCCGCCAAACAGCTTAAAACTATGACCCCTTGTGTTAACAATTTCTGCCCTGGGAAAAAGTTTCTGGCTATCAACTCTATCTATGCCTCTCATTATCTTGTACACCTCAATTAGGTCCCCCCCTTCCTTTTTTTCAATGAAAAAAGTCCGAGCTCAATCAACCTCTCTTTGTAAGATAAGCCCTCCATTCCAGGTAAACCTCCTCTGAACCCTCTCCAAAGCATCCACATCTTTCCTATAATAGGGCAACCAGAACTGGACACAGTATTCCAAGTGAGGTCTAACCAAAGTTTTATAGAGCTACAACAAGATCTCATGGCTCTTAAACTCAATCCCCCTGTTAATGAAAGCCAAACACCATATGCTTTCTTGACAACCCTGTCCACCTGGGTGGCAACTTTAAGGGATCTATGTACCTGCACACCAAGATCCCGCTGTTCCTCCACACTACCAAGAATCCTGTCTTTAACCCTGTACTCACTTTCAAGTTCGACCTTCCAAAATGCATCACCTCACATTTATCCAGGTTGAACTCCATCTGCCACCTCTCAGCCCAGCTCTGCATCCTGTCAATGTCACACTGCAGCCTACAAGAGTCCTCTATACTGTCAACGATACCTCACCTGCAAACTTGCTAACCCATCCTTCAATCTCCTCATCCAAGTCATTAATAAAAATTACAAAGAGTAGAGGCCCAAGAATACAGTTCTGTGGAACACCACTCACCACTGACTTCCAGACAGAATACTTTCCTTCCACTACCACTCGCTGTCTTCTGTCGACCAGCCAATTCTGTATCCAGACAGCTAAGTTTCCCTGTATCCCATTCCTCCTGACCTTCTGAACAAGCCAACCATGGGGAACCTTATCAAATGCCTTACTGAAGTCCATATACACAATATCCACTGCTTAACCCTCATCAACTTGTCTAGTAACATCCTCAAAAGAACTCTAAGATTTGTGAGGCATGACCTGCTCCTCTCAAAGCTGTGCTGACTGCCTTTAATCAAGCCATGCTCTTCCAGATGGTCATAAATCCTATCCCTCAGAATCCTTTCTAACACCTTGCAGATGACAGACGTGAGACTGACTGGTCTGTAATTGCCGGGGATTTCCCTATTTCCTTTCTTGAAGAGAGGAATTACATTTGCCTCCCTCCACTCCTCCGGTACGACTCTGGTAGAGAGTGAGGATGCAAAGATCTTCGCAAGCGGCGAAGCAATCACATTTCTCGCTTCCCAAAGCAGCCGAGGACAAATCTGGTCTGGCCCTGGCAACTTGTCAATCTTAATGTTTGTCAAAATTTTCAGCACATCAGCTTCCTCAATCTCTATCCATACCAGCATGCTTACCTGCTCTTCAATGGTTTCATTCACTACAAGGTCCTTTTCTTTAGTAAAGACTGAAGCAGAAAACTCATTTAGGGCTTCCCCTACCTCCTCAGACTCTATACACAAGTTCCCTATGCTATCCCTGATCGGCCCTACTCTTTCGTTGATCATTCTCTTATTCCTCACATACGTGTAAAATGCCTTTGGATTCTCCCTAATTCTTCCCGCCAAGCCTTTTTCGTGTCCTCTCCTGGCTCTCCTCAGACCATTTTTGAGCTCCTTCCTCGCCTGCCTGTAATCCTCTAGAGCTGAGCAAGACCTTTGCTTCCTCCACCTTACATAAGCTGCCTTCTTTCTTTTGATGAGAAGCTCCTCCGCTCTCGTCATCCAAGGTTCCTTTATCTTACCCCTTCTTGCCTGTCTCAGAGGAACACATTTGTGCATCACTTGCAACAACTGTTCCTTAAACAGTCTCCACATGTCTATAGTGCCCTTTCCATGCAGCAATTGCTCCCAGTCCATGCTTCCCAACGCACATCTGATAGTATCATAGTTTCCTTTTCCCCAATTAAATATCCTCCCATTGTGTCTGCTTCTCTCCTTCTCCATAGCTATATAGAAAGTGAGGCAGTTGTGGTCACTATCCCCAAAATGCTCTCCCACAAGATCCGACACCTGCCCCGGCTCATTGCCAAGCACCAAATACAAAATGGCCTCTCCCCTCGTCGGTCTGACAACGTACTGAGTTAGGAAACCCTCCTGAACACACCTTACAAAAACAGCTCCTTCCAAACCATCGGCTCGAAGGAGGTTCCAATCAATATAAAGTCACCCATTACAACTACCCTACTACATTCACACTTTTCCAAAATCTGCCGACCTATGCTTTCTTCAATCTCCCTGCTGATAATGGGGGTCCTGTAGTAAACCCCTAATGAGGTGACTGCTCCCTTACTGTCCCTAATTTCCACCCATACTGACTCAGTAGATAGACACTCCTCGACAATGGTAACGTCTGTAGCTGTGATACCCTCTCTGATTAGCAGTGCTACACCCCCTCCTCTTTCTCCCCCCTCTCTATTCTTTTTAAATGTTCTAAACCCTGGAACATCCAGCAACCATTCTTGCCCCTGAGAAACCCATGTCTCTGTTATGGCCACAACATCATAGCACTTTTATCCCTGATCCTCCTTGCATTAAAGCAAACACACTTTAACCGATCCCTTGGTTCTCTCCCAGGAAATTTTTTCCCACTGGCTGCGCTACCTCTTGCTATTGCCTCATCTCCATCAACTCTCACCTCCGGTATATAGCTCAGGTTCCCACACCCCTGCCATACTAGTTTAAACCCTCCGGGACAACTCAAGCAAACCTTCCACCCAGAACATTGGTCCCTTTCCAGTTAAGGTGGAACCCATCCTTCATGTACAGGTCCCACCTTCCCCAGAAGGCATCTCAATTATCTACGTATCTGAAGCCCTCCCTCCTACACCAGCTGCGCAGCCACGTGTTAAACTGCGCCAGCTCCCTGTTCCTCATCTCGCTATCTCGTGGCACCGGTAGTAAACCTGAGAACAGTACTCTGTTCACCCTGCTCTGCAGCTTCCACCCTAACTCCCTGAAATCACTTTTTTATATCCGCGATCCTTTTCCTGGCTATATCATTGGTGCCAATATGTAATACCCTCCCCTTTCAGAATCTTACACACCCGATCGGAGGCGTCCCGGACCCTGGTACCAGGGAGGCAACAATCCTTCCGGGAATCCCGATCCTGACCACAAAATCTCCTGTCAATTTTCCTAACAATCGAGTCTCCTACCACTAGCGCTTCTTTGTTCTGTCCCCTTCCCTTCTGGGCCAGTGTCAGGCTCAGTGCCAGAGAACTGACCACTATGGCTTTCCTCTGGTAGGTCATTCCCCCCATCAGCAGTAACAAAAATGATATACTTATTGCTGAGGGGAATGTCCACAGGGACCCCTGCACTGTTGGTCTGTCCCCTTTCCTCCCCCTGACTGTAAGCCATCTATCCTTATCCTGAGCCTCAGGAGTGACCAACTGCTGGTAACTCCTCTCAATTACCCCCTCAGCCTCCTGAATGATCCGCTTGAAGGATAAGTTTCTAGCAATAATGAAGTATCAATGAAATCAGCACAGCTCATGGATCAAACTACAGACATTCCCAGTCTATATACTCATTATGCATCTGGTTGAAGATGTGTAGTTAGAAAATCTAAGTTTGCTGCTTCATTGGTAGCACCAACTAATACATCAACCACAAATAATACAAATGTCATGCGTATACTTACATCAATGATGGCAGCTGCACTGCTGTCCAAGTGTTTGTATAGATCATTGAGAATCTCTCGAAGCTTCTTCATCATCTTTTTGTTGGGTTGTAAAAGCATTGCTTGAAAATTCACCGGCAAACCATATCTGGATACAAGAGACAAGACAAAAAAAAAGTTACAAAAATATTTGCAATATTTCTTCGACATTAAGGGAAAAATGTTGTGCGATGCACATGCAGATGTGTTACTTGTACAATCAACCCTTTATATGAAGTTTCAAATTGTTCACAATATTTTAAAAATTGCAAAACTGAAGCAAACCTAAAAAGGTGTACATTGAGCAGAGCTCAATTTCTCCCAAAGAATTACTAAGTTTCCTTTGTGAACAGTCATGCATTCTCCATTGGAAAATGCCTATGCAATAAGATTCCTATGTAAAGTGCATATACTTGAAATATTTTTACAACTGCATATACATTATCATATTGTTAACTTCCCATGTCCTAATTTTGTCAGTACTTGTAAAAGACTTAACTACACACTTTCTTTTTGACTTGAGTATGATGGAGCTCATCTCTGTGCATTGCCCCAAGTCTGAGTTGCTTGCTGTTCTGTAATTAAATTAACTATTCACAGGTTGTTACTGTAAATGTTTATAGTATTAAGTTCAGATACTTGGTGTTTCAAAATCAAGATTTCCGTAACATTGTTTAAGTATATTAATAAATAAATGATTGGCTATGAATTGGTAAGGAAGTACACTTGGGAATCAGACCAGACCATAAAAGGTATTTCACCCTGTTTGCAATGCTGACATTTCCCTAAATTTTTCATCTTACCAATAAACTGTCAGCTGTCACTGGACCTGCCACCTGTCTGTCATATATATCAAATTATACCACACATGAAAATTTTGCTTTCAGTATAGGACTCAATTTTGTTTTGAAATAGTGAAACAAAGTAGTTTATTGTATAGGTCTTTTCACATTACGTGAAACTCCAAAGATCGACATTTTTCCTCATCCTCAGAATAGCATTTACATTCCACAAATAGTTTCTCACTGTTCAATGATACACGTGGCTTCCACAGCCAAAAGGTGTGTATTCCTACTCTTTTCCAAAATTTGAAAACTTCAGATCACTTTTCAGATCAGTCTACATCAGAGTTGATAAAGAGACTGAGGGGTGCAGATAGCTGATCCGAGACAGAAAGCCAACACTGAATCATAGAATTGTCTCCTCCCCTGCTGCATCCATTCAGTCCACTGAGTCAATGCAAGCTTTCTGCAAAAGAAAATTCCTTTCCCCATATATACTGCAAAGTCTCTCTTCAGGTGCTTTCGAAAACATGAGTGAATTAGTTTCTAACACATCTCAAGCAGTGCATTCCACTTCTTTATAAGACCACTAAGTTAACTGACATTTAACTGTGGTCAGACTTTAAAAATATATATATATGTATTAATTTAAAAGGTAGTGACTTGAAATACTTATTTTTTAAAAATTCTCAGGACTTAAGACCATGCTTTTGCGGAGGTCTGATGGCTTTTCTCTCCTCTCTTCTGCACTCTTAACATTGTTTTCATGACAATGTGCTCAAGCAAAGTCAATTATGAATGAGTATTTGGAAGGTGTTTGAGCAGTCTAAGATTCTTCAGACCTAGTTTTTGTGGTAACCACTTTTCACAATCAGAAACTAGATAAGAATATATTTAGTTTAGTAAAATCAGTCACGTTAAAAACTATCCTTTTATGAGAATAGTCTTGTACATGTGTCTCTTCATGGGTTGAAATATTATAATTGGACCTTGATAACCCTCAAACTCTAAGCTGTTACACTTTTTTTTGTATATAAGTTACACGCGCTCATTCAAAATGGAGGCCACTGTTAAGGTAAACGCGAAGCTTCGTTTCTGTTTGCAAATAAATGTTTGGAGTATACTGTAGCTAGAATACTTCAGCCCTAAAATAACAACTTCATACTTACTGAGGCTTTACATTAAATCAATATTGCTTTCCCATACAGATATTTTCATCCTCAATCTAAACAAATATAATATCCCAGGAGTTCCTTAGCAATCATGAATCACACTGAAACACGTTTTGACTGATTGAAAATGATGGGTTTCTATCTTAGAATTGAACCCGAAAGGCTTTATTCCATTAAAAGTACACTGTGAATCAATTACTTATCATGGATTACAAAACAAAGACACTTGTCTTTTTGTCCATATGCAAATCTAAGTGCCCTTTTATGAGCATAAATGAATGCTCATCTACAATTCATTGTGACCATTATAGCCAAGAACAGATTTCAGTAAGTAGCTTGATGAAATCATAACAACTTAGGAGGGAACTTACACTGAGATAAAGATAAAACTGCGGACTATCTAACGAACTAACCCAAAAAAGATCAAAAGTCAACCCGAATCAAAGTTGAAGAGATAGACTTTTGCTATGTAATTTTCTTGTAATAGCTTAAAGTTTTAAAAGCATTTACCCAGAAAATTATTTCTTTGCTAAAGTTATCATGATTTTTCAACCCAAATAATGCAGATTTCTGTCAACTTGTAATTACACGCCTGCCTCAAGTCCAAGTCTCTGAAACTTTTCCAGATCACTCAAGGCCAACTCCCTTCATACTAACATCCTGCTGTGACATGGTCGACTTTAAGGAGATCTGCAAAATTTGGACAGATCTGAATTCCACAGAGAAGGAACCCTTCATTGGAACTTGATTCACGTGACTTCAGTTCTTCACCATTAATTTTTAATTTATTCCTAGTCATAAAATTCTTTGGTTTTCTAGTTTCTCTCTAGAGTTTGCGTGTGAAATTGTACAGACCACCCATGACTTGTACATGAATAAAAAATATTTTGGGTTTCGATTAAAGAGTTTGTTGCAATTTATTTTCAAATAGGCTTCACAAATTGGATTCAGAAACACTACACCTGTTCAAAATTAAACTAATCTGATAACAAAAAAGACAGGGTAGAGAATAAGGAGGACTTCAGTCTGCTTCTCTCCCATGTCTCCAATATTATAAAGAAATGCCAATGTTTGGATATGGAGACCAAAATCTATACATATTTATCCATCTGTTTTTCCCATTCAATGCAAGATTTGAATACCATTATAGACAATTGTAAACTTCAAAAATTCTGAAAAAAAGTAGGAAAGACTGAGTAAATTAGATCATTGTTCAGTAATACCTAATTCATGTTCATATTCCTTTTGTTCTTTAAAATCATACTTTGAGTTATTGAAGAATTTTACACTTGACATTTTAAACATGGCTTATACTCCATGATTTTTTAGATCCTCACAAGATGAGATGCGGGTAGAATTACATAATGAAATGTGAATTAATGCTGGAGACATTTAACAACTCTGGCAATATCAGTTAGAAAACATGAGTCTATTTGATGCTGCAAAACACTTTCTCAGAAAAGAGTCGTCTTTAGGATGGAAAGATAATGATGCAAGCCCTCTTTAGAGGATTCTTGCTGTCAATTAAGTATTTAAATAACAAAATCTACATGTACTTCAGAGCCTGTAATGCAGGAATGGCACATTAGTTTGTAATTTCAATATTTAAATCAACTTGACTCTTCTTTAAATATGTCTAGCACTCACCTGATTCTTGTTTTATACATTTTTTAAACTTGACGTAGACTTTAAACAAATTTCTTGATATAAGTTACACTTCAATTCAGTCTTTGAGCTGGAAATATATGTCTTCAATAAAATACCATTAACATTTGTCCATAAATGTCCAATTGTTATTCAATATAGAATTATTTATGGTAAAACTGTGCTATGGCTTGCACCTCTGAATTATTTTAAAAGTGTTACTGGTCTTTATTGTGCACAAAATACTTTTTATAGCAGTATCATTTGAACCAAAGAATATACATTACAGTACATACCTTTCTGAACAAATATCATAACCTCCAGATTAGTCCCAGGGCCATGTACAAGTGAGTACAGGAATAGGAGGATAAGGTAAATGAATGCATGGCTGGAAAAACAGTGCAGGAGGGAAGCTTGAAATTCCTGTGATTAGTTCGAGGGAAAATGGCACCATTACAATCTGGATGGGTTGCATCTGAACAGCATTGGGACTGAGTTCCTTGCAGTGTGTTTACTGCTGCTGTTGTGAGATGTTAAACTAAGTTGGCACAGGTGTGGGAACCAAGAGAGAATAACAGAGGAGAATGCCATATGGAAATACGATGCTAAAGCAATCACAGATTTGACTCAAGGGCGGGCAAGACTGGGTGTTAAATATTTCTTGGCATAAGTTGTTCACAAAAGAGAGAAAAGGTAGCAGCAATATTAGTTAAGGAAGACAATGCAGTGCAGGAGAAACAAGATGTCCTCAGAATCTTCAAGAACAGACTCAATTTAGTTCGACCCAGGAATAAAAGAAAACAGTTACATTGCTTGGTGTAGTCTACTGACCACCAGCAAGTGGAAAGGATGTAGAGTAGTCAACCTGCAGGGAAATTACAAAGAAATAGCAATATTATAAAGCAATTATAATAGAGGATTTCAATTACTAAATATAGACTGGAATAATAATAGTGTAAGGGGCAATCAGGAGCAGGTATTCCTACAATAGAGTTCCTTACAGCAGTATGTGTCCAGCTCAACAAGAAAGGATGGATTGCTCAACTTAGCCTTCAGGAATAAAAAGTAGGCCAAGTGGATCAAGTGCCAGTGGGGGTAATTTAAGGTACAGTAAACATTGTATCATAAGGTTCAGGATGATGGTGGAGCTATGCAACAATTCAGAGTGAGCAAATTCAATTGGCTTCAGCTGACTTCTATGGAGCAGGAGCAAAGTTGCACAAGACTGATTGGAACAAGTAGTTGGAAGGAAAAACATGAACAATCGGCTACCTTAAAAGAGATGATTCGGGGATAGTCAAGGTATATGCCTTCAAATGGGAAAGATAGAGAAAAATCCAGAGTTCCCTGGATGACAAAGGTGATAGAAATTAACATTAAAATAAAAACGTGTTTAGGACAGGTGTAAAGCAGAAAATAGAATTGAGAATCATGAGGACTTTTAGAGGTTTAGAAGGGAGGTGAAGAAACAAATATGAGATGCAAAGAGGAATTACGAGAAAAGAGAAGCAAAACAAAAAGCCTTTTTGTAAGCATATAAATAGTAAAAGAGTGGTTGTAGTAGTAGAGCCGAGTAGAGTTCAAAAAGGGGATTTCCACATGAAGCTTGGGGCATGATAAGTGAATCCTTTGCATCTGTCTTTACAACAGAGGAATCTGCTCCCCAGAATATAGTAACAAGAGGAAGCGCTGTTCCTAAAAGGGAGGAGTCTCTGGATAGACAGTTGGTGTTTAAAGGCACCGGGACCAAATTAGATGCACCTAAAGATTTTGAAGGAAAGGAGGGTAGAAATTGAAGGACAATGCTCTTACAGTATTCGCTGAATTCAGCAAGATACAAGACCGAAGAAATCAAAATATTACAGCCTCAATTATAAAGAAAGGCTTGATAGGCTGGGACTTTTCTCTCTGGAGTGTAGGAGATCGAGAGATGTCCTCAAACAGGTTTATAAAATCACTGAAGTATAGATGGGTGGTAGGTGTCTTTTGCTCGGATGGGGAATTTCAAGACTAGAGAGTACATTTTTAAGGTGAGAGGAGAAAGATTAAAGGAGGACATGAGGGGCAACTGCTTCACACAAAGAGTCATTCAAGTATGGAATGAACATCCTGAGAAAGTGGTGGATGCAGTTTGAAAGGATATTCCCAGCAATTATACCCTTGTTAGTTTAACTTTAGTGGTGGGAAGCTACTGGAAACAATTATTCAGGACAGAATTAGTAGCCACATTAAAAAATGATGAGTTAATTGGGATGAGTCAGCATAGAATTCTAAAGGCAAATCTCATCTTTCAAACTTGGGAATTTCTTGAAGATGCAACAGAAAGGCTCAATGAGGGCAATGCTACTCATGTGGTGTACTTTGACTCTGAGAAAATGTTTGATACAAGGCCACAAAAGAGTCGTGAGGAAAGGTACAAGTTATGGAATAAAAAGGGTAGGTAGCAACATGGTAATGATGGGACTATTCCCCTTGGAGCGAAGGCAGCAGAAAGGAGATCTGATAGAGATTTCAAAGTCACGTTCAGACTGGAGTAAATAAGGGTAGTAGTAGATAGAGAAACTGCTTCCAGACATAAAAGGAACATGAATAACAAGGCATTGACTTAAAGCGATACACAAAAGTAAAGGGGCTAATGTGAGAAAGAAATTCTTATTCAGCAAGTAGTTGGGGACGAAATGCAATGCCTGAAAGGGTATTGGATGATTTCTTTTTTGGATAGAAATAGTGTGCAACAGTATGGAGATTAAAGCAGGAGATTGGTATGAGGTAATGGTGCTCATTTGGGAAGCCAGTGCAGGCATGAAGCACTGAATGGGCTTCTGCTGCTCCATAACAATTCTGAAATATCAGGTTGGGTCTTAAGATGCGGAAAATCAAAATTTCATCTGAAATTAAATTGCTGACTCAGGTAATTTACCTCTAAGGTAATAATTGAGAGAAGAGGTTTCTGAACAGTAGAGAGACAATCAAATTTAAACATTACAAACCCAGTTTAGAGTTAGAAATACTATGCAATGAATACAAATTAAAAGAATCAAATCTAAATGAAAACTTGAAAAGGCATTGCAGCAACATTCGCAATTATGTTGTGGAATTTCAAATTGGTGAATTAACTAATATGCCATACCTTAGAACTGATTCTACGAAAACTCTTAATGCTTTCACATGAATCCATGCAATGAAAGCTTCACTGAAGTTAACTTTCAACCATCGGACCAAGGGACCCTGTAAATAAATAGTTTATTCTTGAAACAGTTTAATTAATTGCACTGGAGGGGGGCACATGGGGAGTGGAAGTGTAAAAGCTGTGAACCACAAAATAAGTCTCTATCAAAGTATACCAATTCCTGGTGTATTCTGCACAAATAGACTTGGAGGCCCCCTAACATCAGTAGATGACAATGGCTGCTGAAAAATGAAGTTTGGAGATGAAGACTTACTTGCAAACAGATTTGAATTGCAGGTTTACAACAAAACAAACCATTGTTGTAGGGTTTGAGATGCAGTGGCAACATCCCTACCTCTGCACCAGGAGGTATGGCTACAACCCCACCTGCTCCAGAGGTGTGTAATAACATCTTAGACCAGGTTGACTGAAAAATATCTAAACTAACAGTGCCACGGCTCTTGTTGTATAATAGTGGGGTCCCCATTTCTAAGCCAACTGGACAAGGTTCAGGTCTCACCTGCTCCAGATGTACCATAACATTTCAAAACAGACCGATTAAAAACATCTAAAACAGTGTCATTGGGAGCGTTGCAGCACAGTCGTAACGTCTTTATCTTTGAGCCAGGAAACCAGAGTTCAAGTCCCATTTGCTCCAGAGATGTGTCATAACATCTCTGCCCAGGTTGATTAGAAAATATCTAAACACTGTCAAGCAAACAGACATCATATCGACAGCTCAAAAATGGGACTGCTTTCTTCATAATTTTATGGGAAATTATATATTTTACAAAGGCAAAATATATAATTTCCACGGTCCTTAGTTTATTTCATTATTAGTTACGGAAACTTAATTTTTGGCAGGTAGAAAATGGGGGAAATCAGGGAGAAATGAAAAATGAATACAGAATTCTTTGGAATGACATCAAACCTAACACAGTGGGTCTTCAGCAGACTTAAATTATATTTATTACTTCATTTTGTTCAGCTTATAATTTTCATATTGTGATGTACTACAAACAATCATACAGACCAGGAGAAAGTGAGGACTGCAGATGCTAGAGATCAGAGTTGAGAGTCTGGTGCTGGAAAAGCACAGCAGATAAGCAGCATCTGAGGAACAGGAGAATCGACGCTTCTGGCATAAGCCATTCCTGAGGGATGAGGCTTATGAGTCAAGAGGGATAGAGAAATAAATGGGGGGGGGGGGGGGGGGGGCGCAACAGAATATGATAAGTAGATGTAGGTGGGGCAAAATGGTGATAGGTCAGAGAGGAGGGTGGAGTGGATACATGGGAAGGAAGAAGGACAGGTAGGACAGGTCATGATGCCGGTGCCGAGTTCGAAGGTGAGAAGATATTCCACCTTAGGACCCTCCAACCATACACAATTAATGTGGATTTCACCAGTTTCCTTATTTCTCCTTCCCACCCCCCCACCCCCATCTTATTCCAGACCAAACCTTCTAACTCGGCACCGCCCTCATGACCTGTCCTATCTGCCCACATTCGACCTATCACCGTTACCCCACCTTCATCTACTTTTCGCACTCTCAGCTACTTTGCCCCCAGCCCACCTTCCTCCGATTTATCTCTCTGCCCCGTTGGCTCACAAGCCTCATTAGTAATGAAGGAATTATGCCCAAAACATTGATCCTCCTGCTTCTCAGATGCTGCCTGACCTGCTGTGCTTTTCCAGAATCATACAGACCACACAGGAGCAGTCAAAAGGGAAACTGAAAAGTCAAGCAAAACAAGGAAGAAGCGACACTGGTCAACACCAGTCAAACTTCTAGTGATGTGATCCACTACATTAAAACTTTTTGATTAAATTTCTCATAAATCCTCTTAAATTTTAACAGCCCATTAGTGAATCTGTTTCAAAACACACCTTAGACAGCTGAACAGTGCATACTGCCTGCAATCCACTGAATGGCAAACTATTGTTCTGTCATTTAGAATCTTTTAAGACAAGCTAATATGTAAAAGGTAGTGTCTGCTGACTCCCTGGGGATGGACAGGGGACAGAGGGGCTGGGACCCCTTCTCTCTCTCTGCTCCCCAGCACAATCTCGATCATGGACATCCTAATCTCAGCCTAGAGCCACTGTCCTCATTGTTCCCTTCTCACATCTGGCTCACAGCCCCCTTACTTTGGTCCAAGCCAGAATACCCCCTCTCCTGGGTACCAACAATAGAAGAAACTTTTTTTAAAAATCAGAAAGTGGCTCATATCTAAAAACAACTAAGTGTGGGGGAAGGCAGATTAAATTTCTGCCTTCAAAAAGGAAGCGCAGAGCTAGAATGAAAGAACAAATCTTTGTGCATGGGAAATGACGCCTCACTAATTTGATTGAGTTTTCTGAAGTAGAGGAATGATGAAGGCAGAGCAGTGGACTTCGGTAAGGCATTTGACAAGGTTCCTCATGGTAGACTGGTTAGCAAGGTTAGATCACATGGAATACAGGGAGAATTAGCCATTTGAATATAGAAGTAGCTCAAAGACAGAAGATGGTGGATGATTCTTCTTCAGACTGGAGGCCTGTGACCACTGATGTGCACAAGGATCAGTGCTGGGTCCACTGCTTTTCATCATTTATATAAATGATTTGGATGTGTACAGAGGAGGTATAGTTTGTAAGTTTGCAGATAACACCAAAATTGGAGGTGTAGTGGACACTGAATAAGGTTATCTCAGAGTACAACAGGATCTTGATGAGATGGGCCAATGGCTGACAAGTGGAAGACAGAGTTTAGTTTAGATAAATGTAAGGTACTACATTTTGGAAATGCAAATCTTAGCTGGACTTATACACTTAATGGCAAGGTCCTGGGGAGTGTAGCTGAACAAAGAGACCTTGGATTGCAGGTTCATAGTTCTTCAAAGTGTAGTTCCAGGTAGACAAGATAGTGAAGACGTTGTTTGGTATGCTTTTCTTTATTATTCAGAGCATTGAGTATAGGAATTGGAAAGTCATGCTGCAGTTGTACAGGATATTGGTTTGGCCACTTTTGGAATACTGCGTGCAGTTCTGGTGTTCCTCCTATTGTAAGGATGTTGTGAAACTTGAAAGGGTTCAGAAAAGACTTACAAGGACGTTGCCACGGTTGAAGAGTTTGAGCTACAGGAAGAGGCTGAATAGGCTGGGGCTGTTTTCCCTTGCTAAGGAAGAACCTTATAGAGGTTTATAAAATCATGAGAGGCAAGTGTAGGGTAAATAGACAAAGGTATTTTTCCTGAGATGGGGGAGTCCAGAACTAGAGGGTACAGGTTTAGGGTGAGGGGGGCAAGATTTAAAAGTGACCTAAGGGGCAACAGTTCCATGCAAATGGTGATACATGTATGGATTGAGCTGCCAGAGGGTGGCACAATTACAACATTTAAAATGCATCTGGATGGGTATATGAATAGGAAGGGTTGAGGAATATGGGCCAGTACTGGAAAATGGAACTAGATTAGGCGGCACGGTGGCACAGTGGTTAGCACTGCTGCCTCACAGCGCCACAGACCCGGGTTCAATTCCCGCCTCAGGCGACTGACTGTGTGGAGTTTGCACATTCTCCCCATGTCTGCGTGGGTTTCCTTCCACAGTTCAAAGATATGCAGGTCAGGTGAATTGGCCATGCTAAATTGTCCGTAGTGTCAGGTGAAGGGGTAAATGTAGGGGTATGGGTTGGTTGCACTTCGGCGGTTCGGTGTGGACTTGTTGGGCCAAAGGGCCTGTTTCCACACTAAGTAATCTAATCTAATTTAAGATATTTGATCAGCACTGACGGGTTGGGCCGAAGAGCCTGGTTCCATGCTGTATATCTTTGAGTCTGAATGAGTGGGTGGGAATGAGCCACAGTCTCCTAAGCATTTTGGGTTCAAGGCCCATCTGGGTTTAAGGGTCACTCAGTATGCTGAAGGCCAAGATAGATAGATTTTAGGGAGAAGGCATTGGCCTAAATGTATATGTCTGGAGTGTGAATCCAGAGACCCAGGTAATGTTCTGTGGACCCGGGTATGAATCCCACAATAGATGGCGGAAATTGGATTCTAATGATGACCATAAATCCATTGGCAATGGTCACAAAAGCCGATCTGGCTCCCTGGTAAGGTATATATGACTCTAGACACACAGGAAAATTGCCTCTGGGTAAACGAGCAGACAAATGCTGGCACAGCCAGTGTCGCCTTCATACCCTGATTAAGTTAAACAAAAGGAAATGGGAGAAGCTAATTTGCTCTTAGAGTGCTAGCATGGACACTGGGTTGAAAAGCCTCCTTCTGTGTTGCAACTTGCACTGTTACCCACAATTTCACAATTTTAAGAATAAAGCGAGATTCTACTGTGAACACCTATTAGCAATGTCCTGGAAACTTTAAGATACAGTGATCTTCAGTTTCCTTTTCTAAGGGAAAATGTCACATTAATTTGGCCAAGTTTCTTTTTGAAGGTAAACCTACAAAGTTTCTGCACCAAACTGCACTGAATGACAGCAGTCATGACAGAATAACACCTTGTATAGAGCACATAGAAGCACAACTTTTATAGCTGCAGAAAGTGTGGCTTATAATACATACAAATTGTTTCTTTTTGTCAGTTGAAAGTCGAGTCATCTCTTCTTTATCTGCTTTCAGCTCCTCCTCATTATATTGGAAATCCCGAACAATGAACCTGAAGTGAGAAGAAAACTGAGTACATTCATATTGAAATGCAAGGTTCTAATGGAAACTGGTAAGAAATTCTTACTTGTTCTCCCTGGCCTTCAGTCGGAAGTCATCAACTGCCTTTCTGAATAAGGTCACAGTGTACAAGCCGCTATCCATGTCATCACATATCAACCTTTAAAAGGAGAGGGAGGAGAAAATTCCTTTTTAATAAACAGGAGTATATATCAAAAATTATATTATTACATTGAAATAAGGCTGCAGGGTTTTATGCAATTAGACGTACAAGAAGTTTGTTACCTTGCTCACAAGTGAACTCACTCTGGCTGCAGTTACAATACACCACATTCAAAGTTATGGCTGAGATTGATTTAGCATTGATTCCCTGCATGTTAGCCAAATGCAAACAGCAGAAGCAACAAGTTTTAAATACAAGTCAGTTTTGTTTTAATTAGATGGTTAAAAAGCAGCACAGATTGCATGCCTACCTAATATATGCAAGTTGCCAACAACTGCTCTCTTCTCATTTTGCTAAGATTGAATCAGAAAATAATACAGCACAGAAGAAACTATTCAACCAATTAGAATTCCAATGGATCTTTCTAAAAACATCCAACTCTTCCCACTTACTTATCTTTTTCCTTTTCCTAGCATCTCTCCAATTTGTTTTGAAAGCACTTTTGAATCTGGTTCCAGCACCCTATCAAGTAATACATTCCAAAAAAATAAAGACTTTTTCATATTGTCTCTGGCTTTTTAACCAATCACTCAAACCTGTGTACCCTGGCTAGCAGTCCTTTGGCCAATGGAAATAATTTCTCTTTACTCACTAGATTTAAACATTTCATGATTTTAAAATCTGTTATCAAATGGTCTGCTTTCTTCCAAGGAGAACAGTCTGGTCGGGGTGGTGACATTGTCACTGGACGAGTAATCTACAGCCTCAAGTTAAATGTTTGGAAAACATGGAATGTTAACTCAAATTCCAGGATTTAGATGTTTCCTATCAGTGACAATGTAACCATTGCTGATTTTGTAAAAATCCATTTGGTTCACGAATGAACTTTAGGTATGGAGATCTGCCATACTCATCTACTCTGCCCACACACGACTCCAGAAGCACAGCAAAAATGTGGCTGATTCTTACTCCCCTCTGAAATGACCAAGTGACTGAAGGAAATATATGGATGGATAACAAATGCTGGTCTTTCACATCCCATGCAGGACTAAAATAAATGCAATAAACACAAACCATCAACACGAAACTGTCAATATTTGCACAAACCACTTAATTTAGTGCCCTGCCATTCCACTGCATTTCACGCTCAAAGGTCACGTGGCTCAGAGGTAAGTGACCCTACTTCTGGGCCATCCCACTTGTCTCAGATGAGTTGACACTGGTTGATCCTTTTTTTTCAATCCATCAAAAAAAATGCACAATTTAGTTGTTAGACACTGGTATATCAAGAATTTCCATCATCCTAAACTGAAAAAAATAGATCAGTCACATTGAAATCAAGCTTTAGGACACAGTACTAGACTCTTCCAAGTAGTTCAAGTGGTTCCTCAGCAAACGTAAAACTACAAGTTAGAATGGCATTTTATACAACTTCCAATGGTTAGAAAGACCACAAAAAATACATGGAAGAACTTCCTTACTTGCTTGACCGTGGAACCACCATGTCTGCTAGAGTTTCATAAGTCTTTTCCCATTCGAGATAATTTGTTCTAAAGAAGTAAAGAGTAATGAATAATTATACAGTTGTTCAAGGACCAGGATAACCAAGGTACAATTGGTTGTTTAACTGGAATCAATTGAGTTAAATTACTTACTCAGATTGCTAAAGACTACTTAGAATTCACAAAATACCTCCTTCATAGCTTTCTTATTGATCAATTACTACTTGCTAATTGATACAGCTTTGATAATTGAGAGAATTTCAAGCACTGAATCCATAAAGATGAGCTCCTGCTTACAACTACTTCAGTTGAGAATCAAATTGCTGCTTTAACTTTTCCTAAATTATATCATAATATGAAAGCATCTTACTCATCAGGCCATCCTGTACCCAATTCAAAATGACTGAACATTAAAATTAGATGGTGTAATAAGGAGGAAAAACAAAATAGTTAAGAGCATGACAAAAGTCTCTCCTTTCAGGAGTATATTCATGAATTGTTAAACAAACATTTCCTGACAAAGCGTCAAGTACTAGCTTTCTTGAAAGATTGCACTAATGGAGCTAGGTTTACATAACACTGCAATGTGCTTGAAAGAACAAAGTGACCTAGAATTTTATTCCAAATAATAGTGAATTTAATTTCACTTATCACCATTGTGAATGGTTTATGCAGGTCAGTACACGCAGAGTTAAGCAGAGAAGTTTAGAACATGCTGACCTGATCATCCTGCTCCTCCATACTATACTAGATCAGCACCTGGCTAACAAAGCTTGCTGTTGAAATCTAAGCACGGTCGTGAATTTGTTGTATTTGTCCACTACTTACCCACTAAATATTACAGAAAAAGTTAGGGTTGTTAAGTGACTTTTTAAATTTTGAATCTTCTACTACTATCCTTTCAGCTAACACAATCTGGATGACAATTTTCTTATGTTCATCTGGCTTTATCGCCAGCTACCTTAAATGTGTGCTCTCCGATTACCAACTCTATGCCAGTGGAAAGAGCTGTTCCCCCCATATACTCTGCCAAAATCCCTCAATTTTGAGCATCACTACTAAACCTTCCTCAAGTCTTCTGCTTAAAGAACAATCTCAGTTTCTCTAATTTTATTAAACAAGTGAACTCCCTCATTTCTGGTAACATTCTATAGATTTCCTCTGCACTGCCTCTTAATCCTTGACATGCTTATAATAGAGCAAATTTACACTAAAACAATTGTTAGTGACAGCCTCTAAAACAGAAATTGCTGGAAAAGTTCAGCAGGTCTGACAACATTTGTGGAAAGAAATCAAAGTTATCTTATCAGGTTGAGTGACCTAGGAAAATAGAAGGGGTCGGGGAGGGGGTAACAAGTAAACAATAGATGAGGGTAGAGCCCAAAAAGAGAGAACAGTTAGACAGATAAAGGATTGGACAACTATCTGGCTAAGAGGGTGAATAGTTATTCATTGGAATTGCTGATAACTAACACTGGCCTGTGTGTAATGGCAGACTACGGTGATTACCCCACACACCAGGCCGTGTTATGACATGAGAGCCCAAGCCCTAAAACAACAAATGCTAGAGTGGGTCAGATAGCATCCATGGAGAGAGCAAGCTAACATGGAGTCTAGATGACTTGCATCAGAATTGAAACTCTCCAGGCTGTCTGACCCGCTGTGATCTCCAGCATTTGTTGTCTTCAATACAGATTCCAGCATCTGCAGTAATTTATTCCTACATAAAATTGCTGAACTTGATAGAGTCTAGAAGGCTGCAAGATCCCCAAGTGGAAAATGAAGGATAGCCTTGCTGACATATCCTATCCACCTCCAAAGATTTGTGCCTGCAAATGCCTGGGTTCCTTGAACCCCTTCCAAAATGCAACCTTTTAATTTAGTTTCTAATTTGTCCATGTAAAATACATCAATTCAAATTCCTTCAGATATTTGAGAAATTTCAGTTATTATTTGAAGTAGTAATGAAGAGGATTGATGAGGGATGAGAATGGATGCCATCTTTATGGATGCCTTTCCTGAAGCCATTCTTATTGAAGGTCTTTTGCTTGAAATGTCGATTTTCCTGCTCCTGGGATGCTGCCTGACCTGCTGTGCTTTTCCAGCACCACTATAATCGAGACCTATCTTTTTTATGGACTTCAGTAAGTTATTTGACAAGATTTCTCATGGGAGACTGGTTAGCAAGGTTAGATCTCATGGAATACAAGAAGAACTAGCCATTTAGATGCAGATCTGGCTTGAAGGTAGATGACAGAGGTGAGTGGTGGTGGAAGTTTGCTTTTCAGACTGGAGGCCTGTGACCAGTAGTGCGCCATAAGGATTAGTGCTGGTCCACTGCTTTCATCATTTATATAAATGATTTGGATGTGTACATAGGAAGTATAGTTAATAAGTTTGCAGATGACACCAATATTGGAGGTGTAGTGGATAGGAAAGAAGGTTACCTCAGAGTACAATGGGATTTCAATCAGATGGGCCAATGGGCTGAGGAGTGGCAGGTCAAGTTTAATTTAGATGAGTGTGAGGTACTGCATTTGGGAAAGGCAAATTTTAACAGGACTTATACACTTAATGGTAAGGTCCTGGGGAGTGCAGGTTTATAGTTCCTTAAAAGTGGAATCATAGGTAGTTCGGACAGTGAAGGTGGTGTTTTGTACACTTTCCTTTATTGGTCAGAGTATTGAGTACAGAAGTTAGAAGGTCATGTTGCAGCTGTACAGGACATTGGTTAGGCCACTGTTGGAGTATTGTGCCCAATTCTGGTCTTCCTCCTATCAGAAGAATATTGTGAAACGTGAAACGGTTCAGAAAAGATTTATAAGGATGTTGCTAGGGTTGGAGGATTTAGGCTACAGGGAGAGGCAGAATAGGCTGGGGCTGTTTTCCCTGGAGCGTCGAGGCTGAGTGATGACCTTATAGAGGTATACAAAATCATGACGGGCATAGATAGGGTAAATACAAAAAGGTCTTTTTCTTGGGATGGGGGAGTCCAGAACTAGAGGTTTAGGGCGAGAGGGGAAAATCTTAAAAAGGATCTAAGAGGCAGAAGGTGGTGCGTGCGTGGAATGCGCTGCCAGAGGAAGAGGAGGAGGCTGGGACAATTACAACATTTAAAAGGCATTTGGATAGGTATAGGAATAGAAATGGTTTAGAAGGATATGGGAAAAGTGCTGGAAAATGGGACTAGATTAGGTTATGATAACTAGTCAGCATGGACGAGTTAGACCGAAGGATCTGTTTCCGTGCTGTACATCCCTATGACTATCTTTCTCCCCCATATTAACCAAGCACACATTTCAAAACCTTCCTTGCTTTTAAAATACATTTTAAAGGATTCTTACTTCGGGACAACTACTAACAATGTGGTAAGATATTCAGAGTCCATTACAAAGTCTTCCTTCTTCACAATATCAGCCAGGCTTCTTGTCATCAAGCTTCCCCTGCAAATGGCCAGACAGATCAATTATTGCAAGTCACATACTATTGTTCTCCTGGAAAAAGTAATACATCGATATTTGTAACAGTTTCTAAAAAAGGATGCAATTAAGATTGAGACCATGGATCAAGCATTCATTTTTAGAATATCACGAAGATGAGGATCCATTCCTAATACAAATCAGACAAAATTGGCAACACATGGGCATAATTGTCTCAAATACTGGGGAAACTGGAACCATAGTCTTTGTTCCTCCTCCAAACTCTGTTCCTTAGTCACTGACTAAATTCTTCTTCCTGGAAACAGTCAGATTAAGGCAGTGCTCCCAAAGTTGGTGTCACATTTGACTGTAGCAGTAGTTTTGAACTCACATTGGATCATTCCTAAGACTGAAAATGTGTTGCTAGAAAAGCGCAGCAGGTCAGGCAGCATCCAAGGAGCAGGAGCATCGATGTTTTGGGCATGAGCCCTGAAGAAGAGTTCATGCCCGAAACACTGATTCTCCTGCTCCTTGGATGCTGTCTGACCTGCTGCGCTTTTCCAACAACACATTTTCAGCTTTGATCTCCAGCATCTGCAGTCCTCACTTTCTCCTCACTACTAAAGCTGTCTATTTTCACTTCGAACCATCATTGGTGGTATAGCTGTCTTGCTATTTATATGCTTGGGTTGGTGATGTCATTTCCTATGGTGATACCCACCTCAGCTCACTGCTGCTAAAAACTTAAATCATGCCTGTCACCTTCAGACTAGATTATTCAGTACATTTCAAACTGGTCTCCCACACTCAACTGTCTATAAACTTGAGGTCACCCAAACCTCTGCTGCCCATATCTCAAGTTGCAATAAATCCCATTCCCCTGAAAACTGTGTTTGCTAACCTACACTGGCTTTCATTAATTAACACATTGATTTAAAATTCTCTCTTTCTTCCCAATCCCTCCATGACCATGTTTCTCCAATCTGTTGTTATCTCCTGCAGCCACAGAAAATGGATAACTATACTATAATTCTAGCCTCTTCTGCATCTCTAATTTTAAGCACTCCATCATTGGTGGCCATGCCAGAATACACTCCACTGTTCTATGTTGTTCCCCTCCTTTAGATGTACATCTTTGACTAAGCTTTTGGTCAGTTATATCCTATACCTGGATGTAGGTTTGCTCGCTGAGCTGGAAGGTTCATTTTCAGACATTTTGTCAACATACTAGGTAACAATTTCAGTGAGCCTCTGGATGAAGCACTGGTGGTGTAGCCCGCTTTCTATTTATATGCTTGGGTTTCCTTGGGTTGATGATGTCATTTCCTGTGGTGATATTTCCTATTGTGATGCCATTTCCTGTTCTTTTTCTCAGGGTGTGTTAAATGGGATCCAAGTCAATGTGTTTATTGAGAGTTCCGGTTGGAATGCCATGCTTCTAGGAATTCTTGTGCGTATCTCTGTTGGCTTGTTCTAGGATGGATGTGTTGTCCCAGTCGAAGTGGTGTCCTTCCTCATCTTTATTTAAAGATACTAGTGAGAATGGGTCATGTCTTTTTGTGAACAACTGTACTTCCTGCACGAATGCAAAAGGAAACAGGTACTACCCAAGTGTCATAAATACAAACCTCCCCTTAACACCCCACTAGCCAAAGGAATAGCAGAGCAAAACAGCCACTGAATATTTCAAGAAATGATTAATGATGCCCACAACAGACTCAGTAATAACAACTGGAAACGTTTGCACCAAAAATCTTCACTCACTCATGCAACAGACCATGAATGGTCAGATGTAATACAATAAGTCATTGTAATCAGTCAGTAACAAACACAGAAAATGAAAAAGCTAGACAAACTTACACAAAATAACACTGACAACAGAAACATGGATTAAAAAGAACTTCTGACCGAGCCTTAACTGACATTGAAAAAGTAGTCTTAGTGAGAGGATTAAATTACAACTTCCAGGATGCTAATAAGAAAGATTTCTTAGCAGCATTAGAAACAACACTGAAAGACAACCAACTCACAGAAGAAACCCAGCAAACCAATAGACATGCAGTCGCACCAACATTAAGCAGGAAAAAAGAAGGAAACACACTCAATACACAAGGAAGGAAAGAACGAGAAATACTTAAGATAAAAACATTGTTACCCTATCTGCAGACACAGGATACTTGACAGCCATTTTAAATCAAAGAGACTACATTAAGAAAGTGATGCACTACTTGCAGATACCGACACTTACTAACAAGTGGCAACAGACCTGACCCTACAACTAGAGAACCAAATCACAACCCGATTGAAAGAACTTCAGAAATCTGGAGAAACAAGTAAGACTGACTTCCAAAAAAGTGAATCCAGATGGATCCAACACACCATGCTTCTACGGATTACCCAAAATTCACAAACAAGGAGACCATCTCAGACCCATAGTCTCGCTACGTGGAACACAAACTTACAGATTGGCCAAGGAGCTACACCAAAGACTAAAACACTTAATAGAAGACTCATGCCATTCCATCCACTCCACCCAAGAATTCCTGAAAACAAAAGACACCAAGATAGAAGAGGATGAAATGATGGTTTCCTTTCACATAATGGCCCTGTTCATATCCATTAACATCAACCTGGCCAAGGAAACACTGACTACACTATTAGAAGACCCAAAGACACATACACCAAACACCAACTTCATCAGCAAGGACAGTATTGTCAAGCTAGTGGACCTATGCCTTACCATTCACTTCACATTCAACAAGATAACCTACAGACAAACCAATGGAACACCTATGGGATCTCTGATATCAGCGTTCTTAGCAGAGGCAGCAATGCAGAGACTTGAACAAGCAGCTCTGTCAACCCTCCAACCTAAACTTTGGGCCCACTACATGGACGACACCTTTGTTATCAGTAAATGGAACAAATTAGAGGAAACTTTCAAAACCACCAATAATATCCTTACTGGCATAAAATTCACTAAGAGGAGGAAAACAACAACAAACTGCCATTCCTAGATGTCACAGTAGAGCGAATAGCCAATGGGGAACTTCAAACCAGTAACTACAGGAAAAAAACACATACGGACCAAATATTGAACTACAGAAGCAATCATTCCAATAAATTAAGGTGCATTAGAGGATTATTTCAACGAGCCACCACACACTGCAAAGAGAAACACTGCAAAGTAGAGGAAAATCAGGTATACAGCGTATTCAAAAAGAACGGGTAACCAATGAACAGTCCACCAATTTCGCAGCAACAAACCCAAACAAACAGACAAAACGCATCCAGAAACCCTAGCCACCCTCCCCTACATCAAAGGCATCTGAGAAATGACTGCCAGACTACTCAGACCCTTTGGCATCATGGTAGCCAAAAACCCACCAACACACTAAACAGCAGCTTGAAGGACCCTATACAGACAACAAGCAAAACTAATGTCATTTACAAAATACCTTGCAAGAACTGTAACAAACACTACATTGGATAAACAGGCAAAAAACTAGCCACCAGGATACATGAACATCAAATAGCCACAGAAAGACATGCCCCCTCTCACTAGTATCCTTATGTACAGATGAGGAAGGACACCACTTCGACTGGGACAACACATCCATCCTAGGACGAGCCAAACAGAGACACGCAAGAGAAATCCTACATGCATGGCATTCCAACCAGAACTCTATCAATAAATGCATTGACTTGGATCCCATTTACCACCCCCTCAGAAAAAGAACCGGAAATGACATCACCATAAGAAATGTCATCACCAACCCAAGCACATAAAAAGAAAGCTGGCTACAGTGCTTCATCCGGAGGCTCACTGAAGATGTTACCTAGTATGTTGATGAAAACAAATGTTCCAACTCAATGAGCAAACCTACATTTAGAGCCTCAACGTGGAGTTACAAATCTTCTCAAAACTCACTAATACCTAATACCTAATACCTCCATATGTTTGTATTATGATGCACCTGTGAATTGCCCTATGAGGTATTATTACATTATATATCCATACAAATACATTTGTATGAATTATTGCTGTCATAACTACTGAACCCCAAAGTGGTTTCATCATAACTTTGAATAATTCTTTTGTTGTAGCAAATCTCAACTTGTGACTGAAAAATGAATATTTGAGATAAATCAGTTCACAGTCTTGGGGTGAGAGAAAGAAAGGAACAATAAAAAAAGGAATAAAAATAAATTAAAATCATCACTTCACAAGTAAAAGGCAAATTAATTCACTGTAAACCACAATACACAAAAAAACTTACACATTCTTCCTCTCCAAATTCTGTAAATTTCCTTTCAGATTGTTGTATGCTGATGCTCTTGCTTTCAGATCATTGTCAATCTGAGATACTTGCTGCAAATTTGTAAAGAGTTTTTAACAGTTAATTGATTTTTGTTACCCATAAACAGCGTAAAAATAAAACAAGTAAAAATAAGTTAAATCTTCTGTAGTACCTGGAAATTACTTGCACTTAGTTTATTATGTAAACTGTAGCTAGTCCCTTTTCACAGAGGCAATCATTAATCAATTACATTGTTTAAATTTCTTTGCAAAAATCATAAAAGATCTCAAGTCGAGTCATTAAAGAATGAAATTCTAAAAACATAGGTCCAGGAACACTGGATTTAGGATCAAGAGGCAACCATTAGGTCTTTCAAATCTGTTCTGCCATTCAGTAGGATCATGCTTGATTTGGTTGTGGTCTCAACTCTATCTCCTGTCTGTCCCTCACAACCCTCAATTTCTATCAAAAATCAAAACATCAGTTAAAATCAGTGACAAAATCTCTGCTGCTTTCTGGCAAACAGAATTTCACATTTTAATGACTCTCAAGAGATTTGCTTTCAATTGGTGTCCCATAGTTCTAATCTTCTTCAAGGGGCATCATCCTGATAAACATCATCACTTCCCCACAATCTCCAATACTGCAATAAATTCATCTTTCCTCTCCAAATTCCAATCTGTGCAGGCCCAACCTATTCAACCTTTATTCAGAGGATAAAACTTTTAGAAATGAGAGAAGAGAACCTTTGCTGAACTGCTTCCACTGATTATTTTCAAATAAAGGAGACCAGGACTCCAAATGTGGTCTCATCAAGGCCTTGTACAGCTGTAATAAAATATCCCAGCTTTTATATTGCATTCCCCTCAACAATAAAACAGCAACATTCCAATTGCCTTCATAATCACTTGCTGTACGTGCACGCTAACCTTTTGAGACTCAGGTACCAGATACCTAGGTTTCTCTGAACCAGTGAGTTCTATAATCTGGAAATAACTATGGTTTGAGCATACATGAAAAAGGCTGGAAAACGCAACTTAATAGTAATAATTCTTTTAGTGCCAGCTTGCATCTAACTACTTTGTGAATGCCTTTCTCTGTATCTCTACTGTAAGCCCATAACTGCTTTGCGTGCCCTTCACCTCTCTTACCAACTTAAAGCTCTCAATATAATTTCAAAATCTATCCTTATTTACAAGTCCCTCCATCAGCACTGTGCCACCAAAGCATGCACATTCTGATTCAGACTTCTTTTGCAACCTGCAGCCTTCCCACAACCCATTACCAGAATCTTGAATGACTTCAGCCTCAAACAGCCTTGTTACTCAGTCACTTCTTTAAAATAAAATCTCACTGAATATCATCCCATTAACCTTTGTGCAACCAATTAATTTGATTTTGTGAAACAGTGGAACATGGTCAAAGGTTACTTAGCAGATAAGCATTAAAATCTGTCGCATTTCTGTTAATAGCTGGAAAGGAAACTATTAATAAATGTATAATTGCAATAATGTATATCCTGAAAATAGTAATAATTGGATATAAAATGGTTTCTAAACAAACACAGTATAAACTTCCATTATTCTAATAATTTTGTTTTGACTTCCCCACCAACAGAAACTCCACTCTGAACTCTGGAGAATATGAATGTTTTGTGCAGCTCTGAGGGACTGCCTGACATTTAGAAAAATGCACGTTTTTGCTTTAAAATAAGAATACTTGCAGGAATTAGCCATTGAAATTGGAGTAGATTTTTGAAGTGGTATTTTAACTGCATAATATAACCATTATGCACATAACAGAAAACCAGACATTTTAACCTAACAAAATGCTAACACATGTAACTGAGCCTTTAAGGAAAAAAGAAAGTGAAAACTGAAGAGCAAACTTGCTAACCTGACATCAATAGAAATAGTGAAAATGCTAGAATCTAGTGAAAAGCATGCGATAACTGGACACTTAGAAAATAATAATAAGATTCAGACTATAAATATGAATGTATATGAAACAGAAATTCTGCTTGACAAACTTGGAAGTTTTGATGATGAAACTAGCAGAATAAATAAGCAGGAAACAATTGAAATGGTGTATTTGGAATTTGAGACAACTTGCTGCGTAAGATCTTTATTGAAAGCTAAGAAGCAAAATTAGCATTAAAAAGATTAGAAATAATATACTGGCATGGATTGAGAATTGATTAATGGCCAGAGAACAAAATAGGATTAAACAAGTCTCCCTCAGGTTGACAAACTGAGACCAGTGGGATACCATAAGGATCAGTGCTTGGACCCCAACTATTCACAATCCATATAATTTATTTGCAAAGTGAATGGGCAAGCATGGCGTGTTGAATACAATGCAGAAAAAACTTGAAGTTATCCATTTTGGTAGATATTCACTTTGCAGAGCATCTCTTAAACGGCAAGAGACTGCTAAGTGCTGATATACAAAAAGGAGCTCTGTACCCTTGTTCATTAGTCACTAAAAGCATGTAAGTGCTGAGGAAAACAAGTAACATGTTTGCTTTTATAAAGTCAGAGATGTACACTATGGAAACAGACCTTTCGTCCAACTCATCCATGCCAACCAGACATCCTAAATTAATCTAGTCCCATTTGCCAGCATTTAATCCAGATCCTTCTGAGTCCTTCTTTACTAATTTACCCACTCACCGATGTCTTTTAAATGTTGTCATTGTAACAGATTTCACCACTTCCTCTGGCACAAACACACCACCCTCAGTGTGAAAAAGTTGCCCAATAGGTCCCTTACTAATCTTTCCCTTCTCACCTTAAACCAATGACCTATTTCTGGACTCCCCCAGCCCTAGGCTGAGAAATGGCAGATGGAGTTCAACCTGGAAAAGTGTGAAGTGATTCATTTTGGAAGGTCAAATTTGAATGCAGATTACAGGGTTAAAGGCAGGATTCTTGGCAGTGTGGAGGGATCTTGGGGTCCACATCCATAGATCTATTAAAGTTGCCACGCAAGCTGATAGGGTTGTGTTGGCTTTCATTAGTTGGGGGGTGGGGGGGGATTGAGTTTACGAACACAAGGTTATGCTGCAGATCTATAAAGCCATGGTTAGGCCACACTTGGAATACTGTATTCAGTTCTGGTTGCCTCATTATAGAAAGGATGTGAAAGCTTCAGAGAGGATGCAGAGGAGATTTACTAGGATGCTGCTTGGACTGGATGGCATATTTTATGAAGAAAGGTTGCAGGAGCTAGGGCTGGAGTGAAGGAGGATGAGATGTGACTTGATAGAGGTAAACAAAATGATGACTGGCATCGATAGAGTGAACAGCCAGAGACTTTTTCCCAAGGTGGAAATGGCTATCACAAGTGGGCATAATTTTAAAGGTGAGTGGAGGAAGGTTTAGGGGAGATGTCATTAAACTCCATCTGCCACTCCTCAGTCCATCGGCCCATCTGATCAAAAACCTTCCATCCTCTGAGGCAACCTTCTAGGCTGTCCACTTACGCCACCAGTTTTGGTGTAATCCACAAATTTACTAACCATACCTCGGATGCACAAACCCAAATCATTTATATAAATGACAAAAAGCAGCGGACCCAGCATTGATACTTGCAGCACCCTATTAAACACAGGCGTCCAGTCTAATAAAACAACCCTCCACCACCAACCTCTGTCCTCTATCTTTGAGTCTGTTCTGTATTCCATGTGATCTAACCTTGTTAGCCAGTCTACCATGCAGAACCTTATCAAACGCCTTACTCAGTTCTATATAGACCACATCCACTGCTTTGCCTTCATCAATTCTCATCACTTCCTCAAAAAACTCAATCAAGTTAGTGAGACACAATTCCCCATACACAAAGCCTTCATTGTAAGAGGATGAGCACAATGAATAAAAATGTCTTGATGCAATCATCTGGAAAACACACCTGGGGTATTACATGCAGTTGTTGCTTCCATATCGAAAAAAGTGGTAATTGAAAGAATGTAACAAAGGTTCATCAGGCAAGCCTCAGAGATAGTAAGATCGTCCTGTAGGAGAAATCAAGGAGACTGTGCCAGCAAGTTTAGAAGAATTATCTCACTGAAGCACAGAAAACAACTTCACAGCTTGTGAGGATAGATTTGGAAAGTGCTCCCATTTTTGGATTGTAAGTATAAAGCTCAACGGTCAGTTAACAGACAATATAGCTTTGGTGCAAAGGTTGTCAACTGACCTCCACAATCCACAGTCAAAAGGCAGGCCTTGTTCCTAAATAAACTGCTATATGGTGCACTTTGTGTTGACACGTGGAAGGAGAATTCAGCTCGTCTTAAAAAAACTTGTTTTATCAACCAATATCAATCAATCCATATTGATTCCAAACAGAAATCTCAAGTCAAGAAATTTCAATTTTTCCACGTAAAATATTTTTCAATCAAAAAATTAATTCTGAAACTTTGACCACATAAATAAAGAAAGTAGGACTTGAGCCTTTAAGCAGTAAGTTTAAATGCGGCATTAAATGCAGGGGAACAGTGCTGGGCCCACAGGTATTTGTAAAATGCATTAACGTATTCAATGAGAGAAGTCAATGTATATTTTAAACAGTTTCAGTCCCAGTAGAGTTTGCTGATGATAAGGCGGGAAGACTAGCAGGGTAAAGATGACACAGAGTCTGCAGAGGGATATAGAAAGTTTAACCGAGTGGGCAAAAACCTAACAGATGGAACATAATAGGAGAAAATGTGAGGTAATGCACTTCAGCAGAAAGAGGAACTGAATATTATTTAAATGAAGAAAGACTGCAGAGAACGATGGAACTGATGGATTTGAGAGTCCTCATCCATGAATCGCAAAAAACTAGCCTCCAAGTTCAGCAGGTAGTAGAGAAGACAAATGGAATGTTGGCCTTTATTTCAAAGGGAATAGAGTATAAAACCAGGAAGCTTTTGCGAAAACTATACACGTCTCTCATCAGACCACAGCTACAGTGAACAGTTGGGGTCCCTCATCTAAGGAAAGATATACTGGCATTTGAGGCAGAGAAGGTTCATTTATAAGGGAATCAAGGTTTATGGGGGAACAGCAGGAAAATGGAGTTGAGGATAATCAGATCAGCTATGATCACACTGAAGGGCAGAGAAACTTAATGATCTAAATGGTCTACTTCTTTACCCATGTCTTTTGGTCTTAAGGAATTCTTTCCCCAATGCTGGCAAAATAGAAAAGGGACCAAAATCAATGGATGCTGTGTACCCAGCACCAGAATATCTGGAAGACTGAGATACAGACAGTGTTAATTACTAGGGCTCACATCTAGGCCACAGTATCGCTTTCTCAAGTGGCAAATCAAATCTGAGAAAGATCACAATTATGTGTAAATCAGAATCTGTGACGAGCTATTTTCTCCTTTCAGGTTGTCTCTCTCATGCTCCTCCAATCAGAGTGTGTTTCTTACCTGCATTGCTAATCAGCTGACTAGTGTGGAAGCACCAGGATTTGGGAATGATATTCATGTTTAGAGCTTCTTAAACACTTTATGACATATTAGTCCCCATTAATATAATTCTATTCAGATTGACAAAATGACACTTAACCACTTTAGTAAGTAATTCACAAAAGGTAAAGTCATAAGATCAGAGCTCATGGTGTTCAAGGTTGTATACTGGCATGGACAGAGGATGAGCTAATTGGCAAAAAACAGCAAATGGGGGGGGGGTGTTGGTCTTTTTCAGGTTGACAACCAGCGACCAGTGGAATCCCAAAAGGAATCAGTGCTGGGACCATTAACTGTTTACAATATATATTAATAACTTAGAGAAAGGTAGTGAATGCACTGTCGTCAAATTTGCAGATGCCAAAATGGACGCAAAGTCAGGTTGCAAGGGGGATATAAATAATTTACCAAAATTTGTTGATAAGTAAATGGCCTATCCTGTTCCCATTTCTTCTGGTCTTAGTAATTCAACTAATTCAAATGTCATCTAAGAGAGACCAAATTGATTGATACAAAACCATTACAGAACTCAGCCATTGCATTTGATATCTGCAGCAGCTCAAGGCGGCAGCTCACCACCATCCTCTGAAGGACAACTTGGAATGGACAATAAATGCTGGCCCAGCCAACACCCACATCCCAATAGTGAATTTAAAAAAAGGTGAAATTGTACTGATTCCCTTTCAACTCAACATTTTTGTATAAAATGAACAAATGAATTGAATGGGAACAAAACATGTTTCAGTATATGTAGTGGATTCATTATTGACAGCGTTTTTAGACAATCACTTCTATAATGAACACTGTTGCAACCATAAAACATGTGAGTTTCTCAAAGCATTTTCTAGAAGTTTTGAATTACACTTAAAACATAACTGATCAATAAAATCTTAGAGCAACACACAATAGAAATATAGTTTAAGGATGTAGGTTGTCCTCTTTTAATTGTAACACTTTTTATAGCTTTCAATTTCAATCCATTCTAAAATACCCAAATAATCTACTCTGAAGTTTAGCCCCAAGCAAACATACAAGTTTATCTATTCAGTTCTAAGTGTTTTCAATTAAAGAGGATTTGAAAAAAACCACAAAACTTGAAAACAATTCTTGTGAACAGCCTAGCATAGTGAGCAGACCATGCAATATAAGACATAAGTCTTTAACAATGCAGATTAATTCAAGAAACTATCAAGAACAAGAGCATTGCAAAGAAACTCAAATGTTGCCAACTCCTCACCATTTTGTATCTTCTGCAGAAACACAAAAGCAGTTACTCTCAGTACTACATGGAAAGGGCACAGTTATGCTATCCTAGGACATAAAATTTAGCATCAGTGCCTAATTGTTACAAGCAATGGTTTTCAAACATTTTTGAATAAGCCCCCCTTTGCAAATGGAGACTGAACAGGTTTTGGCTGTTCACCTTGGAGGGAAGGTTAAGAGAAGATTTGATATAAAAGTTTTCAAAATCATGAGGGACTAAATCAAGTAGACAGGGAGAAGCTATTCTCGCACTTGGAAGAACAAGAACCAAGAACAAAATTTGAAGTGATTTCTAAAAGTTCTAAATAGGAGGTGAGAAAAGATTTTTTTGTTCCACACAGAATAGTTAGGGTATGAATGTACTGTCTGCAAGTGTGAAGAGGCAGGTTCAATTGAGGCATGCAAAAGGGTATTGTATGATTATTTAGATAGAAATAAGGTGATGGGAAATTTATGATTGGCATTAGGTACTGGTAAGTAAAAGTAGATGCCTCAGGAGGACCACAGGGCTGCTCTTTCATTAGAGAGAAATGACTGTTGAGTTTAACCAGACAATCACCACACCTCAGGCAACGAGCATGGTTGGGAAGATGGGACACCCCCTCCTATATTGACTTCAGCTAGTGTGGGAATTGAACTCACACTGTTAGTGTCACTCCGCAGGACAAACCAACTGTCGAGCTAACTAAGCTAACCAACCCACATGGCATTAGATATGGATGCTCAACTGAAGAGCCAGAACAGACATGCTGGGCTGAATGACCTCCTTCTGCACTGCAGTACTTCTGTTATTCTAAGTAATTATGGACACCTATCTTGAGATAATAACATTAAACATTACTCATTATGTTCAGTACTACATTTGGAAAGACCTAGGTGCTCTCGTCATCTGGTGCCCTTACATTGAAGAATGTAATGGACAAATATTTTTATAAAACCTCTCTTTTGAACTAGCATGAACTCACTTGCCAATCAGACTTGGTAACAACAGGGCTAACTGGTAATTGGTGTTCCACTCAACCAGACTCTGTTCCTATAGTCAATTATTTATTTATTTATATGTACCACAGAGCCCAAGGCAGTTACTCAGGGTGCATTTGCACATTGTTTCAAAGAGCCCCAGAAAGTTTCCACGAACAGAGACTCCGTTTAAGAATACCTGGTTATCACTATGACTTTGATATTCAGCTCATTCAGTGCTTCTAAGAAAATTACATCAGAATCAACATGAAGCAATGCTAATAAAAATTCTTTGAAACATTTGCAGAATAAGAGCTTGATTCTCACCAAATTAAACCTTAAATTTTAACATTTAAAGTATTCAAAAAGGAAACAGTATATAAAACATAAATTTGTCATTTTTATTTTCCTTAGTATCACTAAACATCCCACAGTTAACCCCAGCAAAAATCAGTAAATCGCACCTGCTCCCAATTATTGACAATAAACTTATACCTATATGCGTTATTCGGTTGCATTACATTAACAACAAGAGTAAAAACTAAAACAGGTTAAGTTCTGCTCACAAGCATTCAACGTGAGTGTACCAACTTCAATGTTATAAATCTCCTGACTGTTTGAATCATCTTTGGCATTCCACACAATATCTCTAAGTTTGGGATGATGCAAATTTTGTGCTGATGCCATATGAAGTTTCTAACATTAAAACCACACCAACCTTAGTAATAATTTCAGAAATATTCTTCAGAGACTGTTTGATTGGATACTTCGCCATGTCCCATTGAAACCTTGTGATATAGGTGACCAAATCAACTACAAAAAAAGAACTTTTTCTTTAAAAATATAACAAAAGAAGATTTTCAGTTATTCCACAACAAAGCAATAGTTAAGGAAAAACACAAATTAGCCAACATTAACAGTAGCAAATAATTCCGTGTATGCAATTCCACATTCCAACAATTCAAAAGTCAATGACAAAGACTAAAAATAGTTCAATAAATCTTACACATATCTGAAATATTTTGATGCACAGACAGTATTTCACACAATGTTTAACACATGCATGAAATAGTCAAAACACCTGTTTAAAAATACATTTGGTTTCATATTTTGCAAATCAAGATTATTTAAATTAAAAAAAAATCAAACCAGAAATAGATTACTAGTACTTAAACATGACTTTTTTTCCCGCTCAGTGGTTTCACAAATTATACTTTACAAGAAATATAACTAAATACAGTGAAATATTTAATGTACACAATGCAAAAGATTTGGAGTTATTAGCATCTTTCTCAGGATGCTTCTTTCCCAAACCCCTTCACAGCCAACATAAAAACTTCTGAAGCATTACTGCAAAAGTGACAAAGGAAAGCCGATAAGCATTCGTGATTACACAAACAACTTTGATCAGTAAACGCATTCCTTTAATGACTTGGTTGAGAGGAATAACCACACTTAAAGTACGTAAGAAATAGCAGAGGCGAGAATGCTGATCTTTCATCTATCACTAGAATCAGGAAGGGTCCCAGAGGACTGGAAAATCGCTAACATGACACCGTTGATTAAAAAGGGAGTAAAGAAAAAGACAGAAAATTACAAACGATTAGCCTAACACAGGGCAAAATCAACAAGGTTTCATCAAGGAGAGGCCATACCTGACAAATCTGCTAGAATTCTTTGAGGAAGTAATAAGCAGGTTAAACCAAGGAGATTCAATGGACATTATCCACCTGAACTCAAAGAAGGCCTTTGACAAGTTGCCACACAGGAGGCTACTGAGTAAGATAAGGGCCCATAGTGTTAGAGGCAAGGTGGCAAGCTTGCACAGATACAAGCTTGGTTGTCTGGCCAAAAGCAGAGAGCAGGGATAAAAGGGTCTTTCTCAGGATGACTGCCAGTAACAAGTGGTGTTCAGCAAAGCTTAGTGTTTGGACCACAGCTTTTCACTTGAGACATGAATGATCTTTATGAAGGAACTGTGGGCATTCTGGCTAAGTTTGCAGATGATACAAAGAAAGGTAAATTCTTGAGCAGCATTGAGGTGGCAGTGGGAGGCTGCAAAAGGATTTGGACAGGTTAGAAGAGTGGGCAAAGATGCGGCAGATATAGTACAACATGAAAAAAATGTGAGGTCATGCATTTTAGTAGGAAGACTACCGGCATGGATTATTTTCTAAATGGGGAGAAAATTCATAAGTCTGAAGTGCAAAGAGACTTGGGAGGTCTAGTCCAGGATTCTTCAAGGTTAACTTGCAGGTTGAGTCAGTAATTAGGAAGGCAAATGCAATGATGGCATTTATTTTGAGAAGACTTCAATATGAAAGCAAGGATGTACTTCTGAGGCTCTAAAAGATTCTGATTAGCCCATATATGGAATAGTGTATGCAGTTTTGGGCCCCATATCTCAGTATGGATGTACTGGCCTTGAAGCATGTTCAGAGGAGATTCATGAGAGTGGTCCCAGGAATGAAAAGCTTAACATATGAGGAACGCTTGAGGTCTATATTCGATGGAATTTAGAAGGATTTGGGGGGAGTGGGGGGTGTTGGAATCTAACTGAAACATACAGAATACAGAGTAGATGTTGGGAAGATGTTTCCATTGGTAGGAGAGTCTAGAACCTGGGGACACCGCCTTAGAGTAAAAGGGGAAGACCTTTTAGAATGGAGATAAGGAGAAATCTCTTCAGCCAGAGAGTGGAATTCATTGCCACAAAAGGCTGTTGAGGCCAGGTCATTGAGTATATTTAAGACTGAGGTAGGCAAGTTCTCGAGTATGAAGGGAATCAAAGGTTACGGGGAGAAAGCAGGAGAATGGGGTTGAGAAACTTATTAGCCATGATTGAATGTTGGAGCAGACTTCATAGGTTGAATGGCCAAATGCCTGCTCCTATGTCTTATGGTCTTATAATTGCTGTAAAGCATCTGTCCTGAGGTCATGTACAGGGCTATAATCAATGCAAATTGAAATGACAGCCAAGATTTCTTGTTAAAATCTCATCTGACAGTCTGCAGATTTGGCAGATAAGCATCCCCTCAGTATTGCCATAAAGTACCAGTTTAAATTATGTGCTCACATTTTAGGAATGGGACTAAGATCTGCAGCCATCGGAACCAAAGTCTTATATGCTGCTAATAAATCACAACTGACATGACCAAATTCATTACAATACTTTTAAAAAAGGACTGTGCTTATGTAGAACTTTCCACTGCCACCAAATGTCACAGTCATGATCCACACTGAAATTGAAATCACCATGGTAATATAGGAAATGTGACATCCAATTTGCACATAGCAACCTCCCAGAAACAACACTGATAATGACTAGATAACCCATTTTTGAGATGTAAAGTGAAGGATAAATATTAGTCAGGACATTAAGAATCACACTGCTGTATTTCTTCAGAGTCAGACCATGCACTTTGGTTTTTTTTTATACGCAAAAAGGGCATTTCCAACAGTCAAGCGCTCCTTCAGTATTGCATTAGAAATCAATCTGGTCTTTTATACACAGCTGAAAATGTGTTGCTGGAAAAGCGCAGCGGGTCAGGCAGCATCCAAAGAGCAGGAGAATCGACGTTTCGGGCATGAGCCCTTCTTCAGGAATGAGGAAAGTGCATCCAGCAGGCTAAGATAAAAGGTAGGGAGGAGGAACTTGGGGGAGGGGTGTTGGAAATGCGATAGGTGGAAGGAGGTCAAGGTGAGGGTGATAGACTGGAGTGGGAGTGGGGGCGGAGAGGTCAGGAAGAAGATTGCAGGTTAGGAAGGCGGTGCTGACTTCGAGGGATTTGACTGAGACAAGGTGGGGGGAGGGGAAATGAGGAAACTGGAGAAATCTAGGTTCATCCCTTGTGGTTGGAGAGTTCCTAGGCAGAAGATGAGGTGCTCTTCCTCCAGCAGTCATTTTGCTATGGTCTGGCGATGGAGGAGTCCAAGGATGCATGTCCTTGGCAGAGTGGGAGGGAGAGTTGAAGTGTTGAGCCACAGGGTGGTTGGGTTGGTTGGTCTGGGTGTCCCAGAGGTGTTCCATGAAACGTTCCGCAAGTAGGCGGCCTGTCTCCCCAATATAGAGGAGGCCAAATCGGGTGCAGCGGATGCAGTAAATGATGTGTGTGGTGGTTCAGGTGAATTTGTGGTGGATATGGGAGGATCCCTTGGGGCCTTGGAGGGAAGTAAGGGGGGAGGTGTGGGCACAAGTTTTGCATTTCTTGCAGTTGTAGGGGAAGGTGCCGGGAGCGGAGGTTGGGTTGGTGGGGGGTGTGGACCTGACGAGGGAGTCACGGAGGGAGTGGTCTTTTCGGAACGCTGATAGGGGAGGGGAGGGAAATATATCTCTGGTGGTGGGGTCCATTTGGAGGTGGCGGAAATGACGATGGATGATACGATGTATGTGGAGGTTGGAGGGGTGGTAGGTGAGGACCAGTGGGGTCCTGTCCTGGTGGCGATTGGAGGGGCGGGGCTCAAGGGCGGAGGAGCGGGAAGTGGAGGAGATGCGGTGGAGGGCATCGTCGATCACATCTGGGGGCAAATTGCGGTCTTTGAAGGAGGAGGCCATTTGGGTTGTACGGTATTGGAACTGGTCCTCCTGGGAGCAGATGCGGTGGAGACGAAGGAATTGGGAGTATGGGATGACGTTTTTACAGGGGGGAAGGTGGGAGGAGGTGTAGTCTAGGTAGCTGTGGGAGTCAGTCGGTTTGTAGTAAATGTCCGTGTTGATTCGGTTGCCCGAGATAGAAATGGAAAGGTCTAGGAAGGGGAAGGAGGAGTCTTTAACAGGGTTTTTAAAACAGAGAGCTAATTTCACAATTACTGTTCAATATCTTCACTGGCCCTAGAAAGCTTATTTTATGTTTGACAAGTTACTAATTTTGCCACATTATAAAAAGATTCCATACACTTTTGAAATAATTTTAAGAGTAGTTTACTTTATAAGTTTCATCTTAATGCATCCAGAGACTGGGCCTCCACTGCCCTCTGGGGCAGAGCATTCCACACAGCTACCACTCTCATCTTAATACTTTGGCAAATAAAAATGCAATGTGAAGTTACTAACTGATTTTATCTTTTCTTGTTTGGCACATCTAAAAGCTTTAATATGATTAGTTGTTTGCCTGTTTGCTGACATCACTGCTACTGCACGCCAAAAGATTTCAACTTGGTGGCAAATTTAACACAAGGAACAGGAAAAACAGACCAAAGATTGCTAGATGTTTGTGAGCAACTTGAGGTTAGCAACAAATGAACCCTTCACTGCTGACTGCAAAACTCCATTATTAAGTACTCAAAGTGTAGAAGTACACACATTGCACAAGTGTTGACCGTGAAATTGGAACCGGAAATTAGATTTTATACTGAACAATTTTAAATCAATATGCAAATGAAATATAATTTTCATCAACAGAACACAGATATAATAGCTCAGATTTCAGAGGTTATTCATGTTCTACTCAGGCTACAAGTAAATATGAACTACTGCTTTGTGAATTAAACCATAACACCATGCCAAAAGGAGCACAATGTCAAAGTGATGTAAAAGTAACTTTGAATGATCAAGAGGTGAAACTAAATTCCAGGCAAAAGAGGTGAGACAATAACTCCCGAAACATTTAACAGATTAACATTGTAGGTCTTTGAATGGACTTGCTAGAAATGGTCAAATGACAGTCTATCTCAAGCTTACTGAAAGAAGCTTGCCCTGCAATACTTCATTCAATTATAACTAAAGAAAAACTGCGCAGGAATAAAGCAAACAAACTGAAGTAGCTGGAATCTTCAAGCTGACCTTGAAAACAAACTTGAAACAAAGAGTAGTGATAAACGGCTCCATCTTGGAATGGCAGACAGTGACCAGCGGGATACCGCAGGGATCAGTACTGGGACCTCAGCTTTTTACAATATATGTTGATGATATAGAAGATGGTATTAGCAATAACATTAGCAAATTTACTGATAATATGAAGCTGGATGGCAAGGTGAAATGTGATGAGGATGTTAGGAGATTACAGGGTGACCTGGACACGTTAGGTGAGTGGTCAGATGCATGGCAGATGCAGTTTAACGTGGATAAATGTCTGGTTATCCATTTTGGTGGCAAGAACAGGAAGGCAGATTACTACCTCAATCGAATCAATTTAGGTAAAGGGGCAGTACAGAGAGATCTGGGTGTTCTTGCACACCAGCCAATGAAGGTAAGCATGCAGGTACAGCAGAGTGTGAAGAAGGTTAATAGCATGCTGGCCTTCATAACAAGAGGGATTGAGGATAGAAGCAAAGAGGTTCTTCTGCAGCTGTACAGGGCCCTGGTGAGACCACACCTGGAGTACTGTGTGCAGTTCTGGTCTCCAAATTTGAGGAAAAACATTCTGGCTATTGAGGGAGTGCAGCATAGGTTCACGAGGTCAATTCCTGGAATGGTGGGATTGCCTTACACTGAAAGACTGAAGTGACTGGGCTTGTATACCCTTGAGTTTAGAAGACAGAGGAGATATGATTGAGACATTTAAACTTATTAAAGGATTGGACACTCTGGAGGCAGGAAACATGTTTCCGCTGATGGGTGAGTGCTGAACCGAAGGACACAGCTTAAAAATACGGGGTAGACCGTTTAGGACAGAGATGAGGAGAAACTTCTTCACCCAGAGAGTGGTAGCTGTGTGGAATGCTCTGCCCCAGAGGGCAGTGGAGGCCCAGTCTCTGGATTCATTTAAGAAAGAGTTGGATAGAGCTCTCAAGGATTGTGGAATCAAGGGTTATGGAGATAAGGCAGGGACAGGATACTGATTAAGGATGATCAGCCATGATCATATTGAATGGTGGTGCAGGCTCGAAGGGCAGAATGGCCTACTCCTGCATCTATTGTCTATTGTCACATTGCTGTAAAATGGACAAATATACATTAGAGTACAACTAAAATTACATAAATACCTAGGTAGCCAAGCCATTTCACAAAAAATGCAACCCAATGAGAAACATACTCTATTCCGCGCAAAAAAAATCAAAGTTAATAATTTTATTGTTATACATTTAAAATTGCAAAGTTTAATTTCATCCTGAGAAAGTTTACTATTAGCTCTTGTAACTAGAATGACAATGCACACCATTAATTGTTTGAAAACACAGTAGTGAAGTCCATATAACCCACAAATGTATCTCCAATTATGAACTATTTAAAACAAAATGAGTTTCACAGACTGAAATCTCAGGTTCAATTCCCAAGTGTGAATTATTTAACTGTTTGCAGCTGCACAGGGAAAACAATTAGGAATCTTAAGCCTCATTGCCAACAAGTTGCACCACAAAGACGTGAACAGATCTAATGATGATACTGGCTACAGTCGTCATTTTAAATGTACATTACATAGGAAATGTGCTAAAAGACATCAATGCCTTCCTAAATGGAATCAAACTGGCAAGAAAAAAATGCAAAGAATCTGTAAATCACTAATGAGGCATAAAGGAACATTCTAAATACTATGTAACATTATTAAGCGAACACGAAAACAGTACATGGTCTGGTAGATGTCCTAGGTCAGTAATTTCTAAGCAGCATCAAATGTCACAGCATCTCGTGTTGTTGTTCAGAGCTCTAGTTTTAACCGGTGTTCAAAAATTGGATCATGTAGGCAGTAAACTGACTAAATAAACAACACAAAAGCAGAAATTGCTCAAGCAACATATACAAAGTTAATATTTCAGGCTAATAAAATTTAGAGATGCAATGTTTTGAGTGAAGGATGGGTGGGAACAGGTTAAAAAAAAGCAGTTTGTGATATGGTCATGGACAAGAGAAATTGCCTGACAAAGTAAACCTTTGAGCCAAAGGAAATGGTAATGAGGCAGAAACAAAATGAAGAAACAAAAAAAAATCCTTGAGTAGCGATCAGAAAGCAAATACAAGAGGAAAACCAAAAGGTGCAAATAAAAGGAAACAAAATGACTATCGGAAATGATGGTCTGAAATTGCTGAAGTCATTGTTGAGTGCACAATGCAAAATATCTGAAAGCTGGTACTGTTCCTCATGCTTACACGAAACATCACTGGAACTTTGCAGTGAATAGGGCAGTGGACAAAGTGTGAAAGCAAGGTGGAGAATTAAAATTACAGGCCACAGAAAGCTCAGGGTCATTCCTGCAGACTGACTTAAGATCTCCACGAAGTGCTTAACTAATCTGCAATTAGACATCCCTAATTAAAAAGAGACTAGATTGAAAGTATACGCAACAAATGCTTCAGCTAGATGGCAGTTTAGGGGCTTGCATAGTGAGGAGTAAAATGGCAAGAGTTACATCTCCTGTGTTCATATGGAAAGCCGTAAGGAAGGTCTGGATGATAGCAGAGTGGACCATAGTATCTTGGAAGGAATGGTCCTTTCAAGATGCTGAAATGGGAGTGGCTTCCCATTGAAGATGGTGACATTACATTCAAGGTGGTAAAATAAATAGGTATGGTAGGATAGTTTAATTGAATGAACAAGAAAGTATATAGAATTCTCTCCTTTAACAAGAGAGGCCTACAATTAAGAGCTGAGAGGTTATGCAAAAATTGTGTAAATACAATGAGACTTTGGTTGGAGTGCTTTCTGGTCACTGCAATACAGAAGGATGCAATCATACTTCAGAAAGTATTTAGAAGGGTGCTGCCAGGAATGTAGAATTTCAGATAGGGCAAGATTGGATAGTCTACATTTGTTTGGAACCAAGGGGATTGAGAGGAAGATTTAACTGATGTTTGTAAATGAGGACCCTAGCTAAGAGATTGGAATGAAGTGATCTATTTCTGCTAACAAAGGGTTGAATAGCAAGGACATGATGTAATCAATGGAAGGATTAGATAGAGGTTCAGGACACGTGTTCACCACAAGATGTGGGTGATCTGGAGCTCATTGCCTGAAAGGAAGGTAAAGCAATTTCATTTCAAAAAAATGCCTGGTTGTGCATTTGAGTTACCATAGCTTCAGGAACACAGACCAAAAGCTGGATTAGACCAGATAGCTCTTTATAATTGGCATGGGCACAATGGTCTAAATATCCTGGAAATCTTTATGTTTCTATGTTACCTGTGCTCAGGCAAATCACTTACAATTAAATACTAAATGGGTGGAAGATATATAGTGGAAACTGGAGTGTGTTGGGTCCAGAAGGTTGAAAACATGGATATCAATGTTTGCCAAAGGGACTGGGGAGTATCCAAAAGGCTGGAATCAAGAGGCATCTGTACAGCTGAAGGAGTAGAGAGAGATAAGGACAGAGTACATAATGAAGGTATTTAAATCTTGAAAATTAGAACTTTAAACTGAAGGCATCAGAAGTCTTATGAGTCAATATAGTTTACCATAAAATGGTCAGTCTGGAATAATAAACTTCCTAGAGTAATTAAATATGTTGTTAAGATGGTTGAAAATTAAATAATTTGTCATACAGTCCATTTAACTTGTGGTTTTCCTTATACTCATATTTCAGCAATACTCCTGCACTACATTTCCATTCAGCATTACACGTTGATTATTTAATAACACAAATAAACTTGAAATTACAACAGCTTCGTTACCTAGTCATCTTAAGCTGTCATGAGATGAGCCAAGTGTCATCATCACAGAGTAACAGTGAAATTTCAGACTGACTCAATTATACTTCTGGCTCTTAACAACCACGATTCCAATGCCACTACATCCCCAAATTTGATGACATCTGCAAACTTATTAACTATACATCCTACATTCATATCATTTACATAAATGACAAAACGCATTGGACCCAGCACCGATTGTTGTGGGACACTGCTGGGCAGAGGCCTCCAGTCTGAAAAGCTAACCTCCACCACCACCCTCTGTCTTCTACCTTCAAGCCAGTCTGTATCCAAATGGCTTGTTATTCCTGTATTCCAAGTGATCTAACCTTGTTAATCAGTCTACCATGAGGAACCTTGTCGAATGTCTTTCTGAAGTCCACATAGATCATATCCATAGCTCTGCCATCTTCGTTACTTCAAAAAAAACAAGTCATTAAGACACAACTTCCATCAAAAGTCACATTGACTATCACTAATCAGTACTTGCCTTTCCAAATACATGTCAATCCTGTCCCTCAGGATTCCCTCCAATAACACGTCCACCATTGATGTTACTGGCTGAAAATTCTCTGGCTTTTCCTTACCATCCGTCTTAAATATTGACATCACATTAGCCAACCTCTGGCACTGTACTTGTGGTGATCAATGATACAAATACCTTAGCAAGGGCCCCAGCAATCACTTCCCAAGCTTCCCACAGAGTTCTAATATACATCTGATCAGATCCTGGGAAGCTGGGAAAAAATTGTGGCTGTAAGAGCTGCTGCTTTCTTTTTAATTATTTTCCGTGTTGGAGCTGATTTCCTCAACTTTTAGGAGTAGTAATTGTTTTATAAGCTGTTGCATTGTTTTGGAAATTTGGGAAAAAGGGTCAAAACAACAGCACTTTAAAAAAAGAGGGAGAGAGACAAAGGTAGTGACCATGTGGGAAATGAATCAAACCTGCACAGCTTATTTTCTTCTGGCCCAGCAGAGAACTTGCACAGCTAACTGCATTTGCTGTTTAGTTTGAAGGATCTCTGGATGTCAGAGTTCATCTAAGAAAAATAAACAACCAACAAAATTCACAGCTGACCTTGGAGAAACCTGTATGGGGAAGCTCACACAGCAGGGGAGCAGCTAAGTAGTTAGTTTTAAAGTGTAGTCCTACTGATTTTTAATTAATTAATTTATTTATGCTTTTATTGAGATCGGTCTCTCAATTAAATTTAGGTAATAAGTTAGCCTGAAACAGTGTTTTTAAGAGTGGTAAGACTGGGTTGTTTACTGGATCTGCAGATTATTAATGCCAAAGATGGCCTTTAGAAGAGTGATGTGCTCTTCCTGTCAGATGTGGGAAATTAGGGAGAGTTTCCATGTTATTGATAATTAGTCTGTAGAATGCGTGTTTGGTTGCGAATCCTATCAGGTTGTAGGGATCGGTTGTAGCAGCAGTTAGAGGCAATGAAGAATTTACAGTTACTAGGTGGTGTGATGGATGACAGTTGCAGGAAGGAAGATAAATCAAAGATACAGTCAGGTAGATGAGTGACCTCCAGGAAAGGTAGGAGAGGGAGGCAGGTAGCCACAGGAGACTCCTGCATTATCGCTATCTCAAACAGATACAATGTTTTGGAACATGTAAATGGTGAAGTACTCTCAGGGGAGTGTAGCACTGACAGCCAGGTTTCTGGTATCAGGACTGGCTCTACTGTAATGAGGGGTACGTCAGGTTCCAAGCGATCAATTGTGATGGGGACTCTGTAGTCAGAGGCACAGACAGGCATTTCTGCAACCAACAGCCAAACATCAGAATGGTGTTTGTAATTACAGAGACATGATTCCAGGATGGGCTGGACTGGCAGCTTAATGTTCCAGGCTATAGATGCTATAGGAAGGATAGAAAGGGGGGCAAGAGGGGTGGTGGAGTGGCGCTTTTGATCAAGAACAGTACAGCTGTACTTATAGAGGATATTCCTGAGAATAAGTGCAGGGAAGTTATTTGGGTAGAACTGAGAAATACAAAACGGATGATCATCTTATGTGGATTGTACTATAGATCCCCCAATAGTTAGCCTGAAATTAAGAAGCAAAATTGTAATGAAATCTCAGTTAGTAAGAATAATAAGGTGGTTATGGTAGGGGACGTGAACTTTCCAAACATTGACTGAGATTGCCACTGTGTTAATGACTTGGATGGAGAGGAATTTGTTAAGCGTGTACAAGAACATTTATGATTCAGTATGTGCATGTACCTATTAGAGAAGGTGCAAAACTTGACCTGCTCTCTGGAAATAAGGCAGAGCAGGTGACTGAGGTATCAGCAGAGGAGCATTTTGGGGCCAGAAATCATATTTCTATTAGTTTTAAAATAGTGATGGAAAAGGATAGACCAAGTCTAAAAGTTGAAGTTCTACATTGGAGGAAGGCCAATTTTGATGGTATTAGGCAAGAACTTTCAAAAGTTGATTGGGGGCAAATGTTTGCAGGTAAAGGGATGGCTGGAAAATGGGAAGCCTTCAAACATGAGATTACAATTGTCCAGAGTGAGGGTGTTCTTGTAAGGATGAAGGACAAGGCTGGTAGGCATAGGGGATGCTAGATGATGGGAGAAATTGAGGTTTCTGTCAAGAATATGTAGGAAACACATGTCAGGTATAGACAACAGAGATCGAGTGAATGCCTAGAAGAATATAAATGGAGTAGGTGTACTTTTAAGAGTGAAATCAGGAAAGCAAGAAGAGGACATAAGATAGCTTTGGTATATAGGGTTAAAGAGAATCCAAAGAGATTCTACAAATATATCGAGGATGAAAGAGTAACTCGGAAGAGAATAAAGTCCCTAAAAGGTCAGTAAGGCAGCCCACGTGTGGAACCGTAGGAAACGGGGGAAGATAATAAATGAGTATTTTGCATCAACGTTTACTGTGGAGAAGGATATGGAAGATAGGGAACATGGAAAATAAAGAGATAGCTTGAAATATTACAAAGGTGGTGGTGCTGGACGTCTTAAAACAAAGGTAGATAAATCCCCACTCTAAGACAGTTCATAATTAAACAAACACTAATTCAACAAATTTAAAAGAAAGAAGGGTCAAGTTCTGGTTTCTGATCCCTCGCTTATTACAATTAAACAAATTAGACATGCCAAAATACGAACTGGACATACCAATTCTATCGGAATTTCAAAATGCTTGTATATGGGGCGTTGGTCCTAGGTTCCATATTACGGACTTGAGATGTGTACACCTAAAGAAGCAAATGCCTGATGTGGGACACAAAACGCAATATGTGTGTTGCTCATCCAAAAGAATCCAGGCTAACCACAAAGAGTAAACACACCTGCAGCTTATTTTTCTCCCATAAAAACAATAGCTAGCAACGGGGGTTATTACATGCACGAAAGTCAAACAAAAAACAGGCAATGAATAATAAAATGGCTCTGTCTACATCAAGGTTTCAGTTATGAAACAAACATAAAAGGTAATCATTTATGAACAGTGCAAAAATAAGTGAATCAAGGACAAAAGGACACTTAAAAAAAAAATAGATTGTGGACCAGATTCCAACAACCTGCATTACAATCTTCAAAAATCAATTCAAAAGAACTGAAGGCTATAATTGCAAATATACAGGTAGTTCTCCGATAATGTCATAGTTGCATTCCAGCAAAAGATCGATTAATAAAATATCACTTCATAGAAATATTGAGGCCCATAGGACAAGTGGGGTTAGGGGCAGACCAGTCAACAAAAATCATTCACAATCGCTCAAACATCACCCAAAAGTCTCATGCAAAATATGGCACAGCCTGAATGAAGGTTGAAATCATGTTTACTAAAAAAAAAGTAAATTTAACAGTTCATTTGAAAAACTTAAGAAAGCTGTTCTCTGTACAGTTCCTCTCAGAAAGCTGCTGTTGGAAGCTAACATCTGTGCAGGCGTAGACTGCCACTGACATCACACATGCACAGGACGATACGAAGACTGCCGCTGACATCGCCCATGTGCGGAATGCACAGAGACTTCAGCGCAGACATCGTGTATATGCAGAACAGCATGAAGACCGGCACTGGCTCATGCGCAGTAGAGCAAGAACTTCAGCGCACACGCTAAACATCACAGATTTTAGCATGCACATTCGCAGAACAAAGTGCGTGAACAGATGGGAATTGTGCTATTGCCAGAGGTAAGCATTTCTAAAGTGCCTTTCTCTAATTCTTCAGTGACATTATAGCCAAATCGCGCTGCTGAAATGCACGTTACTCCAGAACTATCTGTAGTTACCACAAACAAATTCAACTTTAAAAGCCAATAAAATCATAGACAAAGAGATCAGATATAATTGAAATGGAATTGATGAATTTTGTGAATTTAATTAAATTATAGCAATTTTTGCACAATCACAGAATTGCTAGAGCACAGTATGCAGCTACTCAGCCCCTCTGCACAGGCTCTTCAAACAAACACTATCTGGTGCCATCTCCTGCACTTTCCCTCTCACCTTTACACACAATTCCTATCCAAATAAACACCCAATGCCCTCATGAATACTTCAAATAAATCTGTCTTCTTCACACTTCCACGAAGTGCATTCCAGATTCCAATTACTCAGGGGAAAAAAAAACTTACATTTTACGTTGTTTGCTTCTTTTGCACATTACTTTAAATCTCATTCCTGTTCAGTTTTTCACTCTTTACTACTTCATAGAGCCCAATCATGATTTTGGAAACCTCTATCAAATCTCCTGTCAACTGCCTTCTCTCCAAGATGAAAAATCCTAACTTCTTCAAATCTATCCTCATAACTGAAGTTTCTAATTTCTGGAACAATTCTTGTAAATTACCTCTGCGCACTCTCCAGCGCATTCACATCTTTCCTATAACATGGCATCTACAACAGTATTCAATAGTCCAGCAAAGGTAAAACAGGTATCTTATACAAGTTGAACATCACCTACTTGCTCTATGCCCCTTATAATAAAGCCAAGGAACTACATGCTTTATTAACTGCTGTCTCCACTTCAGTCCGGTCACCTTCAACAATCTGTGCACATATATACACAGTCTCTCTGCTGTCCCCTTTAAGAATTTTACTGTACCCCCTATTTTATATTGTATTTCAATGTTCTTCTTACCAAAGTGCAGCACCCCATACTCCTCTTCATTGAACCTCATTTGTCACCCCTCTGTTTACTCCTCTTGTCAAATGTTGTTTGCAGTTCTTCCACTGTCCTCCTTAGGATAGAACTCTTCCAAATTTCATGTCATCTGCAAACTTCAAAACTACTCCCCTGCAAGCCAAGATCCAAACCATTAATCTACATTTGAAAAGCAAGGGTCCCAAGGTTCCTGAGGAAACTCCACTACAAATGTTCCTCCAACCCGAAAATTATCTACTTACCACTACTGTTTCATATCACTGAGCCAATTTTGTATCCACATTGCTACTGTCCCTTTTATAACATGACCCATAACTTTCTTAATAAGTCTATGTAACACTATCAAACACCCTCTGGAAATCCATGTATACAACATCAATAGCTTTACCCTCACCCAGCCAGTTAGCTTTTCAAAAACACCAGCTTGTTAAAATTGGACTTTCCCTTTAGAAATCAATGCTGACTCTTCCTAATCAACCCATCTTTTCCTTTGTTTCTAATTCTATTCCAAATAATTGTTCCTGCAAACTTCCCTTCATCACTGAAATTAAACTGATTGATTTATTTTGTAGTAAAATAGGTTTATGCCAGAACTACTAAAAGCTGGGAGTCCATAAAATACATAAAAGCATATTTTAAATCTCGTACATCAAAAGACTTTCTAAACAACAATTGAAGTTTCACGTCAACACGATGGGAAATATTCCTGTAGGTTGTATTTGAAAAACAGCACAAGTTTCTCCAGTAACAGCTTATAGTCATCATTATCTACAGCTTCGCTAACCATAGGTCTATAAGTTTGCGACGCTGGCACTGGACAGGAATTGTTTTCCATTAACTCAACCAGCCCAATCTCAGAGTCCTTCATGGTAGTTAGGAGATTTACATTATAACTCAGTGTCATACACTGTTTGCTATCTGCAAGAGTTCTGTAGTTCTATCCCCTTTAGATAACGAGTTAGTGTGTGACACCTTTAACGAAATAAACCTTCCCAACGTACTTCAAGAGGCATTCTGAAACAAAATAGACAATAGACAATAAGTGCAGGAGTAGGCCATTCTGCCCTTCGAGCCTGCACCACCATTCAATATGATCATGGCTGATCATCCTTAATCTGTATCCTGTCCCTGCCTTATCTCCATAACCCTTGATTCCACAATCCTTGAGAGCTCTATCCAACTCTTTCTTAAATGAATCCAGAGCATTCCACACAGCTACCACTCTCTGGGTGAAGACGTTTCTCCTCATCTCTGTCCTAAATGGTCTACCCCATATTTTTAATCTGTGTCCTCCGGTTCGGCACTCACCCATCAGCGGAAACATGTTTCCTGCCTCCAGAGTGTCTAATCCTTTAATAAGTTTAAATGTCTCAATCAGATCCCTTCTCAGTCTTCTAAACTCAAGGGTATACAAGCCCAGTCGCTCCAGTCTTTCAGTGTAAAGTAATCCCGCCATTCCAGGAATTGACCTTGTGATCCTACGCTGCACTCCCTCAATAGCCAGAATGTCTTTCCTCAAATTTGGAGACCAGAACTGCACACAGTACTCCAGGTGTGGTCTCACCAGGGCCCTGTACAGCTGCAGAAGAACCTCTTTGCTTCTATATTCAATCCCTCTTGTTATGAAGGCCAGCATGCTATTAGCTTTCTTCACTACCTGTTGTACGTGCATGTTTGCCTTCATTGACTGGTGTGCAAGAACACCCAGATCTCTCTGTACTGTCCTTTTATCTAAATTGATTCCATTTAGGTTGTAATCTGCCTTCCTGTTCTTGCCACCAAAATGGATAACCAGACATTTATCCACATTAAACTGCATCTGCCATGTATCTGACCACTCACCTAACTTGTCCAGGTCACCCTGTAATCTCCTAACATCCTCATCACATTTCACCCTGCCACCCAGCTTAGTATCAACAGCAAATTTGCTAATGTTATTACTAATACCATCTTCTAGATCACTAACATATTGCAAAAAGCTGCAGTCCCAGTACTGATCCCTGCGGTACACCACTGGTCACTGCCTGCCATTCCAAAATAGAGCCGTTTATCACTACTCTTTGTTTCCTATCAGCCAACCAATTTTCAATCCAAGTTAGTACTTTGCCCCCAATACCATCCGCCCTAATTTCGCTCACTAACCTCCAATGGGGGACTTTATCAAAAGCTTTCTGAAAGTCCAGGTACACTACATCTACTGGATCTCCCTCATCCATCTTCACAGTTACATCCTCAAAAAATTCAAGAAGATTAGTCAAGCATGATTTCCCCTTCATAAATCCATGCTGACTCTGACCTATCCTGTTACTACTATCCAGATGTGTCGTAACTTCATCCTTTATAATAGACTCCAGCATCTTTCCCATCACGAGGTCAGAATAACTGGTCTATAATTTCCTGCTTTCTCTCTTCCACCTTTCTTAAAAAGTGGTACGACATTAGCCACCCTCCAATCCGCAGGAACTGATCCCGAATCTATCGAATTCTGGAAAATAATCACCAACGCATCCACGATTTCTCGAGCCACCTCCTTCAGTACCCTGGGATGTAGACCATCAGGCCCTGGGGACTTATCAACCTTCAGACCTAACAGTCTCTCTAACACCAATTCCTGGCAAATATAAATTTCCTTCAGTTCAGGTCCTTCAGCCACTGTTACCTCAGGGAGATTGCTTGTGTCTTCCTCAGTGAACACAGATCTAAAGTACCAACTCAATCCTTCTGCCATTTCTTTGCTCCCCGTAATATATTCCCCAGTTTCTGTCTTCAAGGGCCCAATTTTAGTCTTAACCATTCTTTTGCCTTTCACATACCTAAAAAACCTTTACTATCCTCCTTTATATTATCGGCCAGTTTACCTTCGTACCTCTTTTTTTTTCTGCGTACTTCCTTCTTAGTAATCCTCTGTTGTTCTTTAAAAGCTTCCCAGTCCTCCATTTTCCCACTTTTCTTTGCTATGTTATACTTTTTCTCTTTTAACTTGATATGTTGCTTAACTTCCCTCGTTAGTCACGGCCACCCATGCCTCCTCCTAGGATCTTTCTTCCTTTTTGGAATGGACTGATCCTGCAACTTCTGCATTATACACAGAAATATCCACCATTGTTCCTCCACTGTCATCCCTGCTAAGGTATTGCACCATTGGGGGCGGGGGGGGAAGAGAGGAGGGGGCAAAGGGTGAATGGGATCCAGTCATTTAAGTCACAAGCAGAGTATTAGCTCACTTCAAGTTCACAGTGGGCAGGTCACAGGCTGCCAGGGAGGGGTATGTTAGGACAATCAAGTCTAGAGGTAACAAAGGTATGGATCATGGTTTCATCTGCAAAAACCTGAAACAGAGACAAAGTCAGGCTCAGTACATTTTTTTTTCTTTCCAAGCCAAGAATTTAAAATTTCAAATGGGTGAAAATAAAAGGAATTGCACAAATAAGAATTTATGAACAGTCCAACTAAGGAATTTATTTACTGAGAACAGGTTTGTCATGAATGGAAATGCATATTAAATTTGGAATTTACCTAGATAAACTTAATACAAGGACAAGTAGCTGTCCTGATATTTAGAAGCATGAATTAGTTAAATAAGCACATGATAGATACACAGCAGGTGATACTTTGCTGCTGTAGCACGTGTGGCCTTGTAGACACCCAAGCAAACAGTGTGCTTGATAAACAGGAGTTCAAAAAGGAGCAAGTTATCTGGAAACATTGTTCTTCAAGGCAATCACATCCTGTAGGTTAAACACTTCTGGCTTAGTCAATGTTAGAAAAGTATCACTACAAGTGGAAGCAGTATGCTGCTCCACAAGGTAAAAACAAAGGAGCTTTAGCCTTGCACTTGTCTAACAGGATTGACCAGCTTAAAGCTTGCAGGAATGAGACCAAAGACTGCAGGGAGAATGAACAAATTGACCACAGTGCTGTGGTCTAGAGGTGCCTTTAAAAATGGGGAGATTAAAGGCACTAGTAGCTGTAGAAGACAAGATGCTGTGTTTAGCAGCCAAGAATAGGAGTCTAAAGGCTGTGATGCCAGACCAGTACCAGGTTAAAGACATCTCAGTGCTGGAGAGAAATGTGCAATGGGAGGAGGAGGATCATGGTTCCCATGGATACCAATGATGTAGCGAAGTTTAGTAAAGAGGCTCAATTATAAAATCATAGAGTCAGAGATGTACAGTATGGAAACAGATCCTTCAGCCCAACTCGCCCATGCGGAGCAGATATCTCAAGCTAATCTAGTCCCACTTGCCAGCACCTGGCACATATACCTCCAAACCCTTCCTATTCATATACCTATCCAGATGGCTGTTCAATGTTGCAATTGTACTAGCCTCCACTAATTCCTCTGACAACTCATTCCACACACATACCACCCTCTGCATGAAAAAGTTGCCCCTTAGGTCTCTTTTATATCTTTCCCCTCTCACCCTAAACCTATGCCCTCTAGTTTTGGACTCCCCTACCCCAGGGAAAAAAGCTTTGTCTATTTACCCTATCCATGCCCCTCAAGATTTTTATAATATTCAATAAGGTCACCCCTCAGCCTCTGACACTCCAGGGAAAACAACCCAACTTATTTAGTCTTGCCCTATAGCTAAATTCCTCCAACCCGAGCGCAACATGCTGTAAGTGTGTTCTGAACTCTTTCAAGTTTTACAACACCATTCCAATGGGAAGGATACCTGAATTACACCAGAAGTGACCTAACCAATATTCTATACAGCTGCAACATGACCTTTCAACTCAATATGCTGACCAATAAAGGAAAGCATACCAAAAGCCTTCTTTACTATCCTATCTACCTGTGATTCTACTTTCAAGAAATTATGAACCTGCACTCCAAGGTCTCTTAGTTAAGTAACACTCCCTAGGACCTTACCATTAAGTGTATAAGTCCTGCTAAGATTTGCTTTCCCAAAATACAGCACCTCGCATTTATCTAAATTAAACTCCATCTGCCACACCTCAGCCCACTGGTCCATCTGATCAAGATCCTGTTGTAATCTGAGGTAACCTTCTTCACTGTCCACTACACCTCCAATTTTGGTGCCATCTGCAAGCTTACTAACTGTACCCCTTATGCTCACATCTAAGTCATGTATATAAATGATGAAAAGTAGTGGACCCAGCACTGATCCTTGTGGCACTCCACTCGTCACAGGCCTCCAGTCCAAAAAACAACCCTCCACCACCACCCTCTGTCTTCTACCTTCGGGCCAGTTTTGTATCCAAATAGCTAGTTCTCCCAATATTCCACAAGCCTTGCTAACCAGTCTCCCATGGGGAACCTTGTCGAATGCCCTACTGAAGTCCATATAGATTACATGCACTGCTCTGCCCTTGCCAATTCTCTTTGTTATGTCTTCGAAAAACTCAATCAATTCAACTCAATCAACAACTTGTCCAACACCGACGTCAGGCCCACAGGACTATAGTTCTCTGGCTTGTCTTTACCATCTTTTTTAAAATAGTGGCACCACGTTAGTCAATCTCCAGTCTTTTAGCACCTTACCAGTGACTATCGATGATACAAAATGTTGTCGAACTATGAGCTGTGAGGTGTCTAATTGAAAGGTAGAACCACAATGGTAAAAATTTCTGGGTTACTATTGGAGCCATAAACAAATTAATTTGAGGTTCATCAGATCAAATAATTGAACGTGGCAGATCAAAGATTGGAGTTGGAGAAACTAGTTTTTATTTATGGTGCACTGGCATAAGTCGGGAGGAAAGAGGAAGCTGTACCACAGCGATGAACTTCACATAAGCTATGCTGCAACCAATACCCTGCCAAATGATATAATTAAGGGAGCAGAGAGGGTTTAAAACAAAATAATTAAGCGGGGAAATGGGGACACACAAGGGAAGTTCTGGAAAGTCAAAAGGGAAAGGGCAACTTGTAATGCAGGGCAGCCATAAATATAATCAGCAATGTGTGTCAGGAAGGCAACAAGCATGCAAACACAAAAATGCACTGTCAAATAAGATCAGGATCTGGAAAAAGTGTTAAAATGACACAATTAAAAGCACTCTGAATGCTCACAGCATTCAGTCAAAATAGATGACTTGATAGTGCAAACAGAAATTAATAGGATATCACAACCAATACAGAGATATGGTTACAGGGTGAGACTTAAGTAATACAGCTTTTAGATGGACAGGAAGAAAAGGGAAAAGGTTGTGGGTACATCATCTAATAAAGGGAGTAGTGAGGAATAATCCTACTCCCAAGATCAAATACAAAATCAGTTTGGTTGGAGATTAAAAAAAAGTTAACAGATATGAAGTCCCTGGTGGGATGCTTATTACAGTTGCTGCACTGCAGAACTAAGTATAAGTCAAGTAAAAATAGTGATTCATAAAAAAAAAGGTGGCGCAATGTTCATGGGCAACCATAATCTTTATGCAGATCAGGCATATCAAATTATAACGAAATCTGGAGAATGGGTTCATGGAGCATATTCAGACAGTTTCTTCCAACAATGCATTCTAAAAACCAAGGAGTACACTGTATTAGACTCAATACTACATATTGAAACATAATTAATTTATTTCACAATAAAGGATCCTCTACGTAATAGCAATCATACATGAAGAATTTCACATTCAGTTTCACTACATGAAATCTGGGTCTAAAATTACGGTCTTAAATTTTAATTAAGCCAATTACAGGTGCAAGCATATGAATATAAGCTGTCTAAAGTGCTGGGAACCTAGGCTAAAAGATAAAATGGTAGAGAAGCAGTAGCAAACATTTCTTGAAATAATTATTAACTCTCAACAACGATATATTCCATTTAGAAAGAAATACTGCGTGGATGATACATCACCCACAGCATGCAAAGCAAGTTAAGAATTATATCAAATTGAAAAGGCTCATGACGCTGCAAAGATTAGTGATAGCCCAGAAGATTGAACTTTATGGGCCAAAACAGGATGTTGAAAAAGACAGGGAAAATTAAGAGTATGAGAGAAACCTAATAAACGTGGTAAGAACAAACAGGGGGAAAACAAAGAAACAGCAGAGACATTGAATATCTATTTTGGATCTGTGTTCACAATGGGCAATTTTTTGGGAATACTGCATGCAATTCTGATATCCCTACATAGGAAGGATGTTGTAAAATTTGAACGAGTTCAGAAAACATTTACAAGGATATTGCCAGGGTTGTTAGGTTGGAGCTACAGGGAGAAGCTGAATCGACTGTGGCTATTTTCTCTGGAGCATCGGAGGCTGAGGGATGACCTTATAGAGGTTTATAAAAGCATGAGGGGCATGGAGAGGGTAAATAGACGAGGTCTTTCCCCAGGGAGGGCAGTCCAAAACTAGACGATATAAGTTTAAGATGGGAGGGAAAAGATTTAAAAGGGACCCAAGGAGCAACTTTTTCATACAGTAAGTGGTGAGTGTATGAGCTGCCAAAAGAAGTGATGGAGAATTTTTTTAAAAATGTATTCATTCATAAGATAAGGGTATTATTGGCTTGGCAACCATTTATTGCCCATCCTTAATTGCCAGAGGGCAGATAAGTGTCAACCACATTGCTGTAGGTCTAGTGTAGGCTTTTCCTTCCCTAAAGAACATTAGTAAACCAGATAGGTTTTTCCTGACAATCAACAATGGATTTATGGTCATTATTAGACTTTTAATTCGAGATATTATTCAAATGTAATTCCACCATCTGTTGTGGCAGGATTCAAACTCAGGTGCCTGAGTCATTATTATTGGATTAACAGTCCAGCGATAATGTATTAGACAGTCACCTCTTCACTGGTACAATTACAACATTTAAAAGGCATCTAGATGGGTATATGAATAGGAAGGGTTTAAGAGGGATATGGGCGAAATATTGGCAAATGGGACTAGACTATTTTAGAATATCTGGTCAGCATGGATGAGTTGCACCAGAGGGTCTGTTTCCATGCTGCATGACCCCCAAGACTAAGTGATAACAGAGTGGATGAATGGTAATAATCTTTCAACATTCTCAAGATGCTGTAAAGTTCACAAAAAAAACTTAGAAAACTGTAACCATAACACCTCTTTTCAAGAAAGGAGGGAGTCAGAAAGGAAACTACATTAGTTCGCCGAAAAACTCATTTGGATAACGCTTGAATCTATTGTTGAGTTAGTAGAATATTTGGCAAATCATAATAGAATCAAGGGTCAACACGGTTTTGTGAAAGGGGAATCAGGTTTGATCAATTTTGACTTTTTTCGAATGGTAACTAAAAGCTAACCAATAGGAGAGAGAGGAGAGGAGAGACTAGGGAGCATTTTCAGGATAGCAATCTGTAACTAGTACAGTGCCAAAGAGATTAATGTTGAGGCCATAATAATTTACAAAATATATTAATCAATTAGATGATGGGTGTGATTGTACGACCAAGTTTGGGGAATAACAGAAAAATAGGTGGGGAGGCAATTGATGAGGATTGCACAAAGAGTAGGCAAAGGAGTACAGACTGATTAAGTGAGTGGACCAAACTTGGCAGGTAGAACATAATGTGGAAAAATGTGAGGCTATGAACTTTAGAAGAGTACAGGAGCTGAACATTAGTTAAATGGAGAAAATCTGCAGAAAGCTACAGATGAAGGGATTTGGGGGGTCTTCATGTATAAATTACATAAAGCTACCATACAAGTTCAGCGGAAAGGGATAGAGTATATCAACTGTTGGCCTTTACATGAAAGGGAATGGAGTATAAAATAAACAAATTCTGAAAACGACTCAAGGTATAGTTATACCACACCTAGAATAATTTGACAATTTTGGTCCACTTATCTAAGGAAAGATGTATTGACATTGGAGTCAGTCGGGACATGGTTCACCTGGCATGGAGGGATTGTCTTATGAGAAGTTGAGTAGGTTGTGCTTGTGCTCATTGGAGCTTAGAAGAATGAGAGGCAGCCAAATTGAAACAAATGAGTCTTAGGTGACTTAAAGTAGACAGATGCTGAGAAGCTCTGTCCCCTTTGCTGATGGGTCCAGGACATAAGGACATGGTCACCAATTCAAGACTGAAATGAGGAGGAATTTCTTCGGAGGATAGTAAATCCATGGAATTCTTCACTGCAAAGAGGATGTCATTAAGTATATTCAAGGAACAAACAGCCAGATATCTGATCACTAAGGTTTGCAAGAGTTATAGGAAAAAAATGCAAGAAAGTAAAGTGGAAGTTTATCACATCAGCATGATCTCAGTTGAGATAGCAAGCAGGATAGATTGCAAGAAACCAGAAGATGTAGTGTATTTTGATATGTAAAGGGTATTCCATAATATGCCACGTAAAAGCTTAATGCCCATGACCAGAGTTCATGGTATTGCAATGATGCATCCGTTTGGAAAGATGTCTGGCGAATTAATACAAAACTGAAACAAGATAAATGGTTCACTCTCAACTTGGCAAATTAAGTAAAACTTGGAGATAGTGAGGACTGATGCTGGAAAATCAGACTTGAACAAGTGTGGAGCTAGAAAAAGCAGAGCTAGTCAAGCAGCATCAGAAGAGCAGAGGAGTCAACGTTTCAGGTTGGAACCTTTCATTTGGACTGGGGAGGGGATGGTGGCTGAGAAATAAAGAGAGAGGGATGTTGGTGGCTCTGGGGCAGTGGGAAGTGAAAGGTAGGTAGGATGGAAATAGGTAGATGCAGATAAGAGGTGATTGTGATTAGTCAGTGGGAAGGATGGAGCAGTAGGTAGAGGGAAGGTGGAGAATCAGGTCAAGAGGGCAAGGTGGAGAACAAGGGCTTGACCTGGATTGAGGTGGGGAGATTTGAAAACTGGTTATGTAAAACTCAGGGAAAGCAATGTGCATTAATGCTGGGACCTCAGCTATTTACAATTTATATTAATGACTGAATTGAAGGGTCTAACTGTATTGTAGCCAAATTGCTAACAGTAGAAAATTGGGTAGGAAAGTAAGTCAAGATGAAGATATAAAATATTCTGCAAAGGGATGTAGGTAATTGAAATGAGTGGGCAAACTTAACACAGAATTTAGTGGGAAAATGTGATGTTGCCCTCTTTGTAAAGAATAGAAAAGCAAAATATTGTAAAATGAAAAGAAGTTGCACAAAGGGATCTGGTTGCCCTCTTATCAGTCACGAAGTGTCAGCATAAATAGCAAGAAATTAAAAAGCAAAATAGATTTTTGGCCTTTAGAGAAAGTGGGAGGAAGGTTTTATTTATTCTTTCATAGGATGTGGGCATCACTCCCATGATCAGCATTTGTTTCCCATCCCTAATCGCTCCGAACTGAATGGTGCTACTTCAATTGGCAGTTCAGAGTCAACTACAGCACTGTGGGTCAGGTGTCTCCAATCAGGCAGACCAGCCATTTGGCCCCTTGAGGCTGCTCCAGTGTTCAATAAGATGACTGATTTGATGGTAAAGAAGGTTCATGAGTATGAATGATCTCCTCCTGGTCCTATTTCTCATGTTAAATATAAGAATTAATATACAATTGTGACAGTAAGACAATGCTGATTAAATTCCAAGGTTAGATATAACACTAAGGTTATAAGCAGCTTGACAAGGTCAGTGGCAACCAAGATGTGTTTTTGGTCAGGACCAAAGACAAAAGCTTCAGTTCTCCCAAAACTTAATTGAAAGACATTTTGTGTCGGTTACTGGATGTCAGATATGTGATCTGTTTTCTTTCTCAAAAAAAATTAAAAACGTACAGGTTATCATCTGTAAGCAAGAGTTTTTATCTCCAGATTTCTCAATTTTCTGAAAATTAAACCAGGGCAATGCTCAAAGAACTTGATTACAATGGCAAGAAACCTAATTTACCAGTATCAGTTACAAATACAGCAAACATTGATGTATGATGACAGAATTCAGTACCTGTTACAAAACACTCCAACAAATACCAAATAAACAAGCATCTATAACTTTTATAACCCCACACCACTTACCTCCACTGGCTAAAAGGTTCTCTTGTACTTTGTCCCTACTGTCTTCCAACACATCAGCCATGTACTGGGCTACCTTCTTCACAACACTGAAAAATGAGACCACAATTAAAGGTTACACATTTAACCAATACATCTCAACATAATAAAATAAAGCATCTTTTTTCCAATCAGTCATGAAATATTACAGCATTTTAGATAAAGTAGCACCTAACAGACTAGACAGAGGGGACAAATGTATATGCTTCACCATGATTGAATTTCTTGAATTCAATTTATCATTCATAAGCTAGCATCTAAAGTTTGCTACAGATTATTACAAAAATTCATCCAGTTCACTTATGCCCTCCAGTGACATACATAGTCACACATTGGTCAGACAGTGATCCATACAGCACAACTGGTTCTTCATGCCCTCTTTAACAAAAAAAAACTTAATTCTACAAGCAATGACGCTTGTTACCCTCCATGGATAACTAATACCAGGTAATAAATGTCAATAGACAAAAGAAAAAATACATTTGACAAATCTTTTGGTTTAGTATTTTCACAAGAAATTTGTAAGTTTTGGACTGAAATACTAGAATTTGAGCTAAGATTGTCCAAAGTCACTCAATATCAAGGAATACAATTTAATCAGGTTGAATGACTTTAAATCTGAATCTGGGAGTCAAAGAACAATGGACCAAGCAATTCTTCAAAATGTGAAGCTTACATGCCTACAGATTGCTGTGCCTTTGGCGATGATCTTTGCATCCTCACTGTCCATTGGACTAGTGCCAGATGACCGGTGGGTGGCAAATGCTATTCCCTAGTTCAAGAAAGGGAATAGGGATAATTCTGGGAATTATAGACCAGTCAGTCATCAGTCTTACATCTATGGTGGGCAAATTATTGGAGAGGATCCTGACAGACAAGGTTTATGATTACTTGGAAAAGGATAGTTTGATTAGATAGTCAGCATGGCTTTGAGAGGGGCAGGTCATGCCTCACAAGCCTTACTGAATTTTTTGAAGATGTGACAAAACACATTGAAAGTAGAGCAGTGGATGTGCTGTACATGATTTTAGCAAGGCTAAATAAGGTTCCCCATGGTAGGTTCATTCAGGAAGGAAGGAGGCATGGAATACAGGTCTGGCTGTCTGGAAACAGATTTGGCTGTGCCAAAGAATTCAGAGGGTGGTAATAGATGGAAAGTATTCAGCCTGGAGTTGGTGATCAGTAGTGTTCCATACGGATCTATTGTGGGACCTCTGCTCTTTGTGATTTTTATAAATGACTTAGAAGAAGTGGAAGGGTGGGTTTGTGCGTTTGCTAATGACATGAAGGTTGGTGGAATGGTGGATACTGCGGAGGGCTGTTACAGATTGCAATGGGACATTGACAGAATGCAAAACTAGATTGAGAAGTGGCAGATGGAATTCAACCTGGCAAAGTGTGAAGTGATTCATTTTACAAGGTCAAATTTGAACACAGAATATAAGGTTAAAAGCAGGATTCTTTGTGGAGTGTGGAGGATCAGAGGGATCTTGGGGTCCATGTCCACAGATCCTTCAAAGTTGCGAAAAGGCTTTTTAAGAAGGTTTTTGGATCAGAGTAGTGCTGGAAAAGCAGAGCAGGTCAAGGAGCATCTGAGGGGCAGGAAAATCGACGTTTCAGGCAAAAGCCCTTCCTCGGGAATAGAGGCGGGAAGCCTCCAGGTTCTCGCCTGCTTCTATTCCCAATGAAGGGCTTTTGCCCAAACCATCAATTTTCCTGCTCCTCGGATGCTGCCTGACCAGCTGCGCTTTTCCAGCACCACTCTGATCTAAACTCTGGTTTCCAACATCTGCAGTCCTCACCTTTGCCTTTTTAAGGTGGTGTATGGTGTGTCAACGTTCATTAGCAGGGGGATTAACTTTAAGAACCACAAGGTTATGCTGCAGCTCTATAAAGCCCTGGTTAGACAACACTTGGAATATTGGGTTCAGTTCTGATTGCCTCATTACAGGAAAGATATGGAAGCTTGAGAGAGGGTGAAGAGGAAATTTACCAGGATGCTGCCTGGACTGGAGGGCAGGACTTAAAGTTTCAGGGAGCTAGGGCTTTTCTCATTCAGCGAAAAAGGATGAGAGGTGACCTGATAGAGGTCCACAAGATGGTGAGGAGCATAGAAAGAGTGAATAGTTGGAGACTCTTTTCCAGGACAGAAATGACTATCACAAGGGGGCATGATTTTAAACGTGATTGGAGGAAGGTTTAGGGGAGATGTCAGAGGCACAACATCGAGGGCCAAAAGGCCAGTACTGTGCTGTACTGTTCTATGTTAAAAAGAATTTCCACCCATCACAACTGAACAATTCTCACTAGGCAATTCAAGATTGATTGCTACTATCATAGGTTAACATACTGTTCAAGTCAAAACGTCTTCACGTGTTAGTTCATTTTATATTCTGAGTTTGGCTTGTTCAAATTTATTCCATACTCGAAGCTCGCTACATTTGTTTCCCAGCCACCCTGCCCACCACGTTAAAGAAGTGGTTTCCCTCGATGAGTACAACATACTTAATTTAAAAGCTAGACAAATCGAAAAAGATGTAAGCAACTTTTACTTGGATCACACGATATTAAAAAACCTGTCAGATTCCACAACCATCTCATTGTAAAAAAAAATGATTTCACACTAAATGTCAATATTCAAATGAACCGAATGGGATTGTATCAAAGGAAATGATGCAATCAACTATTTTGACTTGAGGATACGAAACTTTCCAAGTAACCATTCATTTCAGTAACCAACATCAAAGGGACCACAAACCGGATCCAGTAAATACTAACACTATAATGCAACAAAATATGGGTAGGCAGTCACTGTACACAAGTAGTTCTAGTAGAAAATTAGAAATACAAGAGGACTCAAAATTTACAAGCTACTGGATTTCCAAATCTGACCCAAATGGCATACACATGATGTCTAAAGCTAATCATTCCTGAATAGAGGAAGGATGAGAAAGAGGGCAAACTGGACTGCGGAAAGTCAATGTCAATTCTGGCATAAAAACAGAAGGAATAAAACAATGGATTTGGTAGCAAGAAATAAATGACAAGAAAATTAACTTTACAATCTGATTCGTTAGTCCAACAATTCAACACCTTTAGGAATGGGATTCTGCATTTAATTGTATGCCAGAGAGAATTATTGCCAGTTATCAAATCATGAATTTCCATCAATAGGTTTAACTTTCCATGCCAATTAAAGGTAGTTCCCCTATGACTGAGCAAATAAGGACTACAGATGCTGGAGATCAGAATCAAAAAATGCAACACTGGGAAAGCAAAGCAGGCAGACAGCATCCAAGGAGCTGCCTTTATCTGTTCCATAAGCCCCCCTCAACCTGCCCAGCTACCTCACCCCCACCCAATTTAAATCTCGGCCCCCTTCCCCTCTCCACACGCTTGAAGAAGGGCTGATGTCCAAAATGTCAGATGTTGCCTGACCTGCTGTGCTTTTACAGCACCACACTTTTCAAATCTGTTCTCTTACAACATCATAGTTGCATTTCCATACAATGCTGTGTTTTGGAAAATTGTGCAAGAGAACTAATGTGGCTGATGGGAAAAAAAGGGTTGGGACAAAGCACCAAAAATAGCAGTAAAAAAGAAACTGAAATAAAAACAGTAGTTAGCCTAATATAAACGATAGCTCAATCTAAGTAAAATTTGACCTGTTAAATGGTACTGTATAGTGCAAATCATCACAATCTTGAACTGAGTACTTAAATACTCTTGAATGGCATCGATACCTGCTGGCAGCACTGAATGCACCAACCACCTTTTTCTCCCTGAACAACCATGTGCAGAGTTTCCTAACTCTGACCACTCTGAGCAGCTGACTAACCATGTCCAAGCCCCTGTACTGGTATTTTGTTTTGCAGTTAGTTACCATAGTGATTAGTCATTGAAACAATTTACATGCGTCTGCAGATATTCTTTAACATCTAAACGTATTTTTTTAAACGAGACAAAAAAAGCTCTTAATTCATACAACACAGCCAAGTTTCAAACTACTCAACACTGTCCTTTTACTGTTAGTCAATTCCAATGAAATTTCACTCTTATTTCAACTCTAAATTAAACAGATTGTTCCCAGCTTTTTGTCCTCAAGTTGTACAGACATTTTCATGATGCTTTTCCAAGTTCCCTAGCACAAACACTTCACAATACCTTTCATGAAGCTGCTCACGTGAAAACATACAAGTCAACCGATCACGTGATGCCAACGCAGAGTCCAGTCCTCCGGCACCACGACATCGAGTGCCAGGGATGGGAATCGCGTAACAGTGAATGGCAGTGCACTTTATAAAAGAAAGTCGGCAATTCATAAATCACGTTTAATAAACAAGTGTTATAGAAGTACTATAAATGTGGTAGTTAAATGCAGTCACTCAAGTCAACATGCTTTTCATAAGTGACAAGTGCAATGCTATAACTACAAAAAACTAACACCCAAGCAGGTTAAATTGGCCTTCATTTGTGGTGATTCACAATTCATAGGGTATCACCCCTAGGCAATAGGTTGCTGGTTCATCTACACATCAGCGATGGCATGTATCATTTACACACGTTTTCATCATTGAAGTTTAGGCTAATATTAAAAAGGGTTGAACTTAAAAAGCTTAAGTCACTAGAGTCAGTCTGAAGTAGTCCAAACTTGAGTTGTTCAGCAACTCTTAGTTCAGACAAATCCAAGTTTCAAAGTTTGCAAATAAAATTGAAGGTTTATGCTGTTGCACCAACATAGCCCTAGCACTACCTGTGTGTTTGTTGCACTTCTTTGAACTGTGACAGTTACTGAGCAGTCTGTTCTCCGGCCAGTGTGCTATAGTCGTGATCCAATAAATCCTTAGTCTTCCACATGTTACAATCCTCTGGAGACCAACAGCCCTTTAAAGAGAGTTGAATTTCCCCAACAACTAAGGCAAAGAACCTGAAAACAAGACTTGACATCATGGCTGCAGTGAACAAGCTAAAATCAACGTGGATCAAATGTTAAGAAACAGGCAACTAATATCAAACTGACCACACCTGTATCCATGCTAATATATCACTGCAACACCAAGAGCTTTTATCATATGCAGTAGCAATCCAATTAATACATTTCTTCACAAACTATCACTCAACACACTCTTGCACATAACTCAAGCTCACTTACAACTCTCCAGCACAGGTCACCTTTTCTCTACAATGCCAGGTCAAAAGTGCCAATGTCCTTTAACAATTTATCCGATGCTCCCAAATTTTTCCAGATACAAGTACCAACAGTAAGGCCTAGCTCAATGAAGCCCCCTTACCCTCAGTCAACAACATTTTTGGAAATCCAAAATTTCAGAGATTCCTATACCTGAACTCTAAATAGTTTAGGTGGTTCTGGGAAATGTTTTACTCTGTAAAGAATTTGAATGTTTCTCGACACATGAATACCTGTCCTAGGAAGGTCCAATGCTTCGACCTGCATGCCCGAAGCAGTTTTCCTCTCTTTTGTAAGACATGTGAAAGGTGTGAAATCTGCCACTTGACACCTTGTGTTTCTATTCAAGTTTCCCATCCCAATGCAAACAGAACTGAAGTATTCATTAGAAATTCCAATTGCAACATTTTCAGAATTGGTTTTCACTTGTAATTTAAAGAAACATTTTAAAACAATTGCACTACAAAGCTCAGCATTCACAAAACACATTCCTGCTAAGTGATGATGTCAACTAATTAGTTATGCACACACTCACAGACTACCTACTTGGCATTCCCAAGACCATCATCCTCGCCTCCTTGCTGTTGTAATTAGCTTCATACTATCATGGCTTACAAATGAGCAAATCCCACTGTATTTCCCAATAAGTTCCGACACCCAAAATTCAACAGCACATCTCAGGACGATCTCCACTGGCGACAAAGCAGCATCTGAGCAGCCACTTCCTCCTAGTGAATGGAATTTTAAGCAACTTCCCCAACCCATCCCTTCCATCGATGAGGATTTCCAACTGCTCACCACCGTTAAAAACATCAATTGCCCCCTTTTAGCTCTTTGTTTCCGAACTGAGCATATCAAGCTTTCTACACATTCACTAAACTACTTTTGAAAACTTGCTCGAGTTTCACACTCATCAATTCGTCAGATATTTTCCATTAATCTCAGTCCATCTCAATAGCCCCACTCAAAAGGCACACCCAGTTTTGTCTCTCCACGTGCAACACAAAAGGAAGATTGACCAACGCTTTAAGAACTGGATGCTGCATTAAAAGCAATAGAAAATATAATAGTGCTACCACTGTTGCATGAATCTATGAAGAATGATATTTCACAGTTAGCTTCTCTGTTCACACTTCCACTTTCAGAGAGTAAATTCAAAACAAATCAAAATATTTCACAGAACAAATTCTAAAACTACAGAACAGATCCCCAAGGAGAAGTGAAAATGTTGATTCATCCAAATACCAATTAGATGGATCTTTCACAAGATAATATTTTGAGAGATTTATCTGGTCAATGTGAAACATGAATGAAGTGACTTCAGTGCCAAAAGCTTTCCACCACTGGGAACTTACTCATCTCATATCTAGTTTGATGTAGATTAATTAATAGACTGAGTGCTGTGGCTCAATTAATCTGATATTATACAGCATTAATAGAAGATGAATTAGATGTACCAAGGTCTATTTTCATCCTGCCAATTTTAGATTTAATTTGATTTATTGTAGGCTCATTGCAGGTAGATAGGATAGTGAAGGCGGCATTTGATATGCTTTCCTTTATTGGTCAGAGCATTGAGTACAGGAATTCGGAGGTCACGTTGCAGCTGTACAGGACATTGGTTAGGTTAGGCCATTGTTGGAATATTGAGTGCAATTCTAGTCTCCTTCCTATCGGAAAGATGTTGTGTAACTCGAAAGGGCTCAGAAAAGATTGACGAGGATGTTGCCAAGGTTGGAGGATCTGAGCTATAGGGAGAGGCTGAACAGACTGGGGCTGTTTTCCCTAAAGCGTCGGAAGCTGAGGAGTGACCTTATAGAGGTTTATGAAATCATGAGGGGCATGGATAGGATAAATAGGCAAAGTCTTTTCCCTGGGGTAGGGGAGTCCAGAACTACAGGATGAGAGGGGAAAGATATAAAAGAGACCCAAGGGGCAAGTTTTTCCACACAGAGGGTGGTACATGTATGGAATGAGCTGGCAGAAGATGTGGTGGAGGCTGTACAATTGCAACATTTAAGAGGTATTTGGATGGGTATATGAATAGGAAGGGTTTGGAGGGATGTGGGCTGGATGTTGGCAGGTGGAACTAGATTGGGTTGGGATATCTGGTCAGCATAGACGGGTTGGACCGAAGGGTCTCTTTCTGTGCTGTACGTCTCTATGACTCTATGTAACTAAGTACAGTGAAAAGTTTTGTTTTGAGATATTATAGGCTTTTATAGCAAACATGGACATACAGATCATAGGATGCTTAGACAGAGCAATGTACACAAGCTAACAGGAGGTGCACAGAGCAAGATAACATTTTCTGGAACTACAGAGGTCCATTCAGCAGTCGTTAACAATAGCGGGAAAGAACCTGTTCTTGAATCTGTTGGTGGGTATGTTAAAACTTCTGTATCTTCTGCCTGACGGAAGTGGTTGGGAGAAAGTATTATCAGGGTGGAAGGGGTCTTTGATGTTGGCAGCCTTTCTGCAGCAATGAGAAGTGTAAATGAACTCCACGGACGGAAAGGCGACTTGCGTGATGGTCTGGGCATACAATTTTAGATTAGACTAAATTAGATTCCCTACAGTGTGGAAACAGGTCCTTCGACCCTCCGAAGAGTAACCCACTTCCCTCCGAACAATACATCTAACATTATGGGCAACATAGCATGGCCAATTCACGTAACCTGCACAGCTTTAGACTGCGGGATGAAACCAGTGCACCTGGAGGAAACCTACGCAGACACGGCAAGAACGTGCAAACTCCACGCAGACATTTACCAGAGACTGAAATCGAACCAGAGTCCCTGGTGCTGTGAAGCAGCAGTGCTAACCACTGAGCCATCATGTCGCCGTATTTCTGTAGTTACTTGCAATCCTGAGCAGAACAGTTGCCGTACCAGGCCATTATGCACCCGGATAGAAAGACGTGGTATATCTGTACAAGTTAGTGAGGACATGTTGAATTTCCTAAGTTGCCTGAGGAAGACGAGAAGTTGTTGGGTCATATCCTACATGGGAGGTCCAGGATAGATCATTGGTTATCGTCACTTCTTGGAACCGGACCCCCTCAACCCTCTCCACCTCAGCTGTTAATGCAGATGGGGGAAGAGCGAGAGAGAGAGAAAGAAAGAGAGTAAGCGAGAGAGAAAGAGTGAGCTCTTGGACATCTCACCCCAGTTGATAGGCTTGTAAGCAGAGAACCCTCTCCGTACTTCCAAATTCTCAACAGTTGTGCTGTCGCACAAAAATAAACACGGTTTTCTCTGGGTGCAGCTAGTCACTGGATCCTAATTGTGTAACACACCGTCCATGCTAGCTCCCTGTACAGCTGTCACCTCTGTTCAGCACATTCTCTCTCTCTGTCATCGTTGTACCAGATACCAAGCCTTCTATCTCCTTTCTGTATTCTGACTCATCATTGTTTGACCAGTCTACCATGGTGATGTCATCAGCAAACTTGCAGATGGCATTCATATGGAATTTGGCTCCATAGTCATGGGTGTACACGGAGTACAGTAATGAGCTGAGTATGCATCCTTGATGAGCACCAGTGTTGAGAATTATCGTGGAGGAGGTGCTGTTGTCTGTTTTCACTGATTGGGGTTTGTGGGTCAGGAAGCTGAGGATCCAGTTGCAGAGGGTAGAGCCAAGACCCAGGTATTGGAGCTTTCAGATGGCGTTGTAGGGATTATGGTGTTGAAGGCAGATCTGCAGTCAACGAGTAGGAGGCTGATGCAGGTGTCCATGTTATTCAGATATTCCAGGGATGAGTGTAGGGTTAGGGAAATAGCACCTGCAGTGGACCTTTCTTGCCAGATTTCAGGGAATCAAGGCAGGCTGGGAAGCTAGAGTTGATGTGGGCTTTTGCCAGCCTCTTGAAGCACTTCATGATTATAGAGGTCACAGCCACTGAGCAATAGTCATTAAGGCATGTTGTATATGTTCTGTTGAGTACCTTTTCTTTACTTTGGAGTATTTTACTCAGCTTTTTCAGAGAATCATAGCATCCCTACAATGTGGAAACAGGCCCTTCGGCCCAACAAGTCCACACCAACCCTCTGAAGAGTAACCCACCCAGATCTATTCTCCTACCATATTACTCTACATTTACCCCTGACTAATGCACCACACTAATTCATTCCTGAACACCACTACGGGACAATTTAGCTTGGCCAATTCACCCTAACCTGCACATCTTTGAACTGCGGGAGGAAACCCACACAGACAAAGGGAGAACATACAAACTCCACACAGACAGCCAGTTAGAGGGTGGAATCGAACCCTGGTCCCTGGTGGTGTGAGGCAGCAGTGCTCATTACTGAGTCACAGTGCCGACCATGGGCCAATGTGGGGTTGGTGAGAGAGGGTGGTGCCATCCAGCAGCAAAGTTCACAGACTCTCCAACTGCATCCACTGTCAGAACGGGCAGGAGGTTCAATACTGGGGGTGACCCACAGCAGAGTCACCGATGGAATCCAATTGTTGGGAGCGCTGGTGCTGCTGGAAAACGTGAACCTTTGCCCGCACTCTGAGCAGGTGAACGGCTTTTCCCCGGTGCGGACCTGCTGGTGCCTCATAAGGGCAGAGGCCTGGGTGAAGGCCTTCCCACTCGGGGTAGCTGAAGGGCTTCTTCCCAGTTTGGACCTGCCAGCGGGTCAGCAGAATGGAGGAGCATTTAAAGCCCTTCCCACATACAGCCCAGGAGAATGCCTTCTCCCCAGCGTGGACCCACTGGTGCCTCCGCAGTTTGGAGGAATCGCTAAAGCCTTTCCCACACTTGAGGCAGCTGAAGGGCCTCTCCCCCATGTGGACCCGCTGGTGTGTCAGCAGGACATAGGAGCAGTTAAAGCCCTTCCCGCACTCAGGGCAGGAGAACGGCCTTTCCCTGGTGTGAACCCACCACTGCCTCAGCAGGTTGGAGGAATTGCTGAAGGCCTTCCTGCACTCGGGGCAACTGAAGGGCCTCGCTCCCACGTGGACCCGCTGGTTGGGTCAGCAGGTCAGGGGATTTGCTGAAGGCTTTCCTGCATTCAAAACAGGGGATGGGCCTCAAAAGATTTGAGGCAATCATAACTTACTTCTTCCTAACTTGCTTTCATTCACATTACTTCAAATTTCAGTTTCTCTTTGCATTCATCTTCAGCAAATTTGACACATGCCCTCAGTCAGTCCTAAAAAAAAGGGATTTTTTCCAAGAATAGAAACAAAACTAGCTGGAGAAACTTAACAGGCCTGGCAGCATGGTTGGAGTGATCTCTCCACCGAATGTTGCCCCAGACCTGAGTTTCTCTAACACTGTTTAATTTCAGAGTTCCAGTACTTTGTTTCCCTTCCAATTGTTATTTTCCATTTTCATATGTAGGTAGGTACACTTGTATTTTTCATTTTCAATTCTTGTCTGTGTGCTTAATTCACCTTGTATTAAATCATTCTCTGAAACCCAAATTAGGCTTGGAAATGGAACTCAGTATGCAGTTCAAAGAGAAATTTCAAGTATTAATTCAACAAGTTTAAACACAAATATTTGATTATTAAAACTAAAATTTTAAAAATCCCTTTGGTTGATGTGAAAGTAATTACTTTCATTAGGAATCACACTGTAGTCTTCAACAAAGCAAGCAGAAATATATTCAAAGTTTACATGTTCCCTTCGATATCCAACAATAAAAGCCAGATTTCAAGGCTTCGTGTCCATGCCACAGTAAATGCAGCATCATTTTCAAAGTGGAGCGATTCTTGGCACAGTTGGGGATAATTCTCTTGCTGTTCTTTAGTGTCAGTTTCACAACTTCATCCATAAGATAACTCCAACAGCATTAGCCCAACAGTGCCAAGAGTTGTCAGACAAGGTTTTTGTGCTGAAAACTGGAACTGAATTTAAATCCATAGCCTGACACAGACAAGAGCACTACTGTCTGAGTCACATCTAACATTGTCAATCACTTTCCTGCAAGTGACAGATAATCACTTCAACAACAAAAGAAGATTTTGTTAACAAGGATAAACATTATAAATCAGAAGTATTTCCCGGAATATGTGGGGAATGGGTGAGATAATGGGGAACTAAATCTGCTGGTTGTATGAGAAGTACTCGCTGCGATTGGGAGAACTTGACTTATCCCTGCCACAAGATGAACATGAAATTTTAAAATCAAATGGCTAAGACCACTCATAAGTATTGGTATACATGACCATAATAGGGGATTCTATCTTTATAGATAAAGAAATTTGAACTAGCTCTAATAAAGCATTTGATTCATTATTTCCTTCCAACACATAATACAAGAAAAGTCCCAGTTATCCATAATTCAGAATTCTCATGCACCAACATCTGAGATTCAAAAGAGGACTTCTGAGTTGTTGAAAACCAGTTATTAAGGATTTTGCCATATATTTTTGCACATATTACCCAGTTACCCTCAGCCATTTTTTAACCTTATCTTAATATGCTATCACAAGGTTTATACCACAGAACCTTAACTATATAATGTAATACATCACAAATAAAACAAAATCTCTCAATATTTCACAGGTTTAAAATTCCTGCAAAACCTGAAAAGAATAAGTCATATATGATTTTCTAACAGAATAAATCAAAATTCATCACTTAGACCCTACAACTATATCAACTGATGGAATATATTGCAAACCGATCACTAAGGTAAATTTTTTTTTGTTATACAGCTATTTTTTAAACTAAGTCTCAGAGAAACAACTATCTCCATGAATACGGTTCCCTGCACAGGTGTATTTTTTTTTACGCTACATCAGAACAAATCAGTTCTTCAGCCTCCAAACCAGGGTCACTTAAAGACAATGCTTCTAAGATAGTTTTTCATAAACCACATGCAAACCGATTGCTTTTAAAGACTGAATAAGCAGTAGCTCATTTATGATGACATCCATGCTCAAAAAGGGATAGCAATAATCATATACCTGTTATGATTTTCACAGAAACTGTATAAGGTCACCGTAGCACCTATTAATTAACATGCAAAACATTGTGCATTTGTCTTAACAGAACGCTCCAGAAAAGGACAGACAACAAGTATTGCAAGTTTAGTTTCAGACTGTAAAAAATATTCAATGAACTTACCCCTCCACAAATGAGTCCAATTTGGCCAGCTCATCAGATAAACCCACTAAGACATCTAAAGTTCCAACCTAAGCCAAAAAATGTCAAGTTAAATCCAATACGAAAAGAAGTAAAAACATTTTCATTTAAGAACTAAAATGCAGGTTGACCTTTTTCGAAAGATAATAATAACTTTGAAAGGGCAACATGGTGACTCAGTGGTCAGCACTCAGTGCCACGAATCTAAGTTCATATTCAACCTTGGGTGACTGTGCGAAGTTTGCACATTCTCCCCATGTCTACGTGGGTTTCCACTGGGTGCTTTGATTTCCTCCCACAGTGCAAATATGTGCAGGTTAGTTGGATTGGCCATATTAAATTGCCCAAAATATTCAGCAATGTGCAGGTTAAGTGGATTAGCCAGGGTGATGGGGATAGAGTAGGAAATGGGTCTGGGTGGGATGCTCTCCAGGCAGTCGGTGTCAATTTGATGGGTTAAATTGCCTGCTTCCAAACTGTACGGATTGCATGTTTTCTCCACAATAAGAAAACTCTTCAAGCATTGGAACATTTAATCATTTAAATATATAATTAACACTGCCAACAAGTAGACATAACCAGAAAGGAGAAATGATAGAATGCAAACCCATTACAAACATTACCTCTAAGATAAGCATGTGGGCAACTCCAGAACAACGTAGAATGCACATGGCATTGAAATGACAATCATAACAATCATAATCATGACAATTTGACTATTGAAATGGAGCTCCCTTTTGTTCACTTTGTTGGTCTCTTGCATCCACTTCCAGCAGTCTGACTGATTGATAGTTATGTGACACATATTCCCATTTCTGCACTATTGATCGTGATTAGCAATATGTTAGAATCTTCTGATAGAAGTTCTGAGCAGCCAACTTCATTTCAATGCCTTGTGCATTCCACATTGTTCTGGAGTTGCCCACATGCTTATTTTAGAAGAGATAATGTTTGTAACAGGTTTGCATTCTATCATTTCCCCTTTCTAGTTATTTCTACTTGTTGGCAGTGTTAATCATATATTTAAGTGCTTAGAAGTTCCAATGCTTGAAGCGTTTTCTTATTGTGAAGAAAACATTACAACCCATGGGACAAGCAGTGAGAAATTGTTTTTCAGACATGCCTCCTATTGATTATTATTCTATCTTAACCATTAGCTTAAAGCTACACTGACTAGTTTAAAGATCCTAGGGTTCAATACACGCCACGTGCACTATATTTTTCTCACTAAAAATTTGAAGTACAACCTTCAGCACTAATTATCCAATGCAAGCTAAAAGAAATTTGGAATTACACAATTTTGATCCTGATTGTCCACCTGATCACACAACAATGCAACCTTGCTTGATGGTCACTTGAAGCTTCACTGCTTCTGTTCCACTAGACCAGCCTCAAATACTTCAATCTGTTTGCTGCACAGCCATCATGCTGCCCCTCCACATTCCACAAACATGTTAAAATCTTTTATATAACTCAAAAAGTTACTGTTTACTTGTCAGAAAAAAAACTTACTCAAGAATGAAACAGACAGACATACAGTCGTTGCACTCGAGTCAAAATAGTTCTTATCACAACTGAATTTTATTGGATGTGGGCTTCTTTGAATTAACTAAACGTGTAAATTAGTAGTACTCAAAATATACATCCCACAACCATTACAATTTTCTATCCTATACACGCTGTTAAATGAAAATTTTCAGGGGTGGGTGGACTACTCAACTGCACTAGAACTAAAAATTAAAATATAGTTTAGCTAAGACAATCATCCTCTACAGCATTTTTTTCTGTACCCAGAAATTGGGTATCAGTTGTCATTTACACCATTATAGAAAAGTTGTTAGCTTAGTTATAGATGTTAAGTTTTCAGATACGTTTGGGTTTAATTGAACTAAAACAATAAACTTCCACAGTTAGCTTATTAGTAAATATTCAGTTTAGTGCTGCATTCTGCATAATTTGGAGATACTGGTGTTGGACTGGGGTGTACAAAGTTAAAAATCACAACACCATGTTATAATGCAACAGGTTCATTTGGAAGCATTAGCTTTTGTAGCGCTGCTCCTTCATCAGGTGGTTGTGGAGTGTAAGGTCGTAAGATGCAGAATTTATAGCAGACGTTTACAGTGTGATGTAACTGAAGTTATATATTGAAAATGACCTGGATTGTTTGTTAAGTCTCATCTTTTAGAATGACCATGTTGGTTTCAGCGCTTTCATATGTAAATCGCAGAACATTTAAAAATTACATTCTCAAGTTACATTGTCAACTGGTAAAGTTCACTTGAGAATGTAATTTTTAAATGTTCTGCGATTTACATATGAAAGCGCTGAAACCAACATGGTCATTCTAAAAGATGAGACTTAACAAACAATCCAGGTTTTTCACAATATATAATTTCAGTTACATCACACTGTAAACTTTTCCAATAAATTCTGTGTCAAATGGTCTTATACTCTACAATCACCTGAAGCAGCAGCGCTCCGAAAGCTAGTGCATCCAAATAGACTTGTTGGACTATAAACCTGGTGTTGTGATTTTTAGCATTCTGCAGATCTTTCTTGCACCCAAGATTTGATTTGACAATAGATGCAGGAGTAGGCCATTCTGCCCTTCGAGCCTGTACCACCATTCAATATGATCATGGCTGATCATCCTTAATCAGTATCCTGCTCCTGCCTTATCTCTATAACCCTTGATTCCACAATGCTTGAACGCTCTAAACAACTCTTTCTTAAATGAATCCAGAGACTGGAAGAGGTTTCTCCTCATCTCTGTCCTAAATGGTCTACCCCGTATTTTTAAGCTGTGTCCTCTGGTTTGGAAACATGTTTCCTGCCTCCAGAGTGTCCAATCCTTTAAGAAGCTTATATGTCTCAATCAGATTCCCTCTCAGACTTCTAAACTCAAGGCTATACAAGCCCAGTCGCTCCAGTCTTTCAGTGTAAGGTAATCCCACCATTCCAGGAATTGACCTCGTGATCCTATGCTGCACTCCCTCAATAGCCAGAATGTTTTTCCTCAAATTTGGAGACCAGAACTGCACACAGTACTCCAGGTGTGGTCTCACCAGGGCCCTGTACAGCTGCAGAAGAACCTCTTTGCTTCAATACTCAATCCCTCTTGTTATGAAGGCCAGCATGCTATTAGCCTTCTTCACTACATGCTGTACCTGCAAGAATACCCAGATCTCTCTGTACTGCCCCCTTACCTAAATTAATTCCATTGAGGTAGTAATCTGCCTTCCTGTTCTTGCCACCAAAGTGGATAACCAGACATTTATCCACATTAAACTGCATCTGCCATGCATCTGACCACTCACCTAACTTGTCCAGGTCACCCTATAATCTCCTAACATCCTCATCACATTTCACCCTGCCATCCAGCTTAGTATCATCAGCAAATTTGCTAATGTTATTACTAATACCATCTTCTAGATCATTAACATATATTGTAAAAAGCTGCAGTCCCAGTACTGATCCCTGCGGTACCCCACTGGTCACTGCCTACCATTCCAAAATAGAGCCGTTTATCACTACTCTTTGTTTCCTATCAGCCAACCAATTTTCAATCCAAGTTAGTACTTTGCCCCCAATACCATCCGCCCTAATTTCGCTCACTAACCTCCTATGTGGGACTTTATCAAAAGCTTTCTGAAAGTCCAGGTACACTACATCTACTGGATCGCCCTCGTCCATCTTCACAGTTACATCCTCAAAAAATTCAAGATTAGTCAAGCATGATTTCCCCTTCATAAATCCATGCTGACTCTGACCAATCCTGTTACTACTATACAGATGTGTTGTAATTTCATCCTTTATAATAGACTCCAGCATCTTTCCCATCACTGAGGTCAGAATAACTGGTCTATAATTTTCTGCTTTCTCTCTCCCACCTTTCTTAAAAAGTGGTGCGACATTAGCCACCCTCCAATCCGCAGGAACTGATCCCGAATCTATCGAATTCTGGAAAATAATCACCAATGCATCCACGATTTCTCGAGCCACCTCCTTCAGTACCCTGGGATGTAGACCATCAGGCCCCGGGGACTTATCAACCTTCAGACCTAACAGTCTCTCCAACACCAATTCCTGGCAAATATAAATTCCCTTCAGTTCAGGTCCTTCAGTCACTATTACCTCAGGGAGATTGCTTATGTCTTCCCCAGTGAACACAGATCTGAAGTACCAATTCAATCATCTGTCATTTCGTTTTTCCCCGTAATATAATGCCCTGTTTCTGTCTTCAAGGGCAACAACGTAAAAGATCAATCATGTGGACCGATGAATAAAGACTTCACCACTTCGTCATGTTCACATTCACTTCAGATCACAGTAGCCGAAAGCATTTGTAGCAATACGAAAATTAAGACTATTTTCAGTCCAACAGTATTTGTTTATCATTTTAGCATTGTGTATATCCCTGTACTCTAACTTCAATTCCGGAACTTAAAGCAAAGCTGGATAAAAGACCAAACAATGTGCTCACCTTGCACCAGACAATGGACTTGGAATACATATTTTGGGGCAAAATATAATTGGCTTAATTGCAACAGGACTCTAGTTGAGGGCATTACTTGCAAAGTTATATCATGACATTTCAAGATAGCTTTATCTGAAAATTCACAAATTCAACGAATAATTTGTGACTGACCTTCAAATCTGGAATTGCAAACTTGAAGTTGGTAGAGAGGTGGTTGTTCCTCGTCGTTGCAGCATTTAATTTGTCCCATGTCTGTTGACATGTTTTCTCCCCAGGAGCAGATATTAACCAAAATTCTGTCATCCTCAATAAGTAAATTGTTTGAAGTAAACGGATATACTGAAATAAGACAACAAAACCCAGTTAATGCAATAGTATCTTCATGCTTCATTGTACATGCAGTTTATAGAATTAGCCTCACTAATCATGTCATATTACCCCTGCAAAGTTAAATACAATTACAAGGCCAGGATGACATTGAATGAATTATATATTCAGACCCACAATCAAAATTGGACATTACTTCTGCTCCATCAAATTAAAGATCCTAAACTAAATATTTCTAAGATATACAGTCAACTGCTAATGAACAATGACAAATGGAAACATTTCATGGCAAAATTAAACGGAGCTGCCAAAAACTGCATAGAGTGCATTCCTCTCCAATTGTCTTTAACATGGGAAACAGGATAAGGATTAAGCAATTCAACCCTTTGAGCCTGCTCCATTATTCAATGAGATCACGGCTGATCACTTCCCTGCCAACCACTGTCAGCCTCGTCCATAATCCCAGCCTCTTTTACCAATCAAAAGTCTGTTAAACTCAGCCCTGAATATATTCAATGACCCAGTCTCTACTGCTCTCTGACAGTGAATTCAGAGATTAAAAACCCACTGAAAGAAACCTTCATGTCCATCTTCACGCTTTTATTTTAAAACAATGCCGCATTTCTAGATTTCCTCAAGTGAATATGTTCTGTCAAGCTCCCTCAAAATTGTGAAACGCACAAAGATCACCTCTCAGGTTTCTAAACTCCAATCAGTATAGGCTAAGAGTACGGAAGTTAATGCATAGTAACAACCCACTTACCTCGGCTGCTTAACGTCACTGATAAACCTGCATTTTAAAGTACCTTTCAAGCCTGGGAGTATCTTAAAGACATCCCAAACAATTCTTTTTAGCAGAGCAAATAGCAATGAAATAAATAAGACTAACAGAAAATCCTGGAGAAACTCAGCTGGTCTGGCATCATGCATGGAAAGAAAGCAGAGTTAACATTGAGCTTTCTTCAGATCAAGATAATATGACCCTGAGACAAAGAACAGGAAATGACATCACCAACCCAAGGAAAGCTAAACACCAATTGAAACAGGCACGAACACCAGTGCTTCACCAGAGGGTCACTGATGATGTTACTTAGGATGGTGAAGAAACGTCTGAAAATGAACCTCCCAACTCAGCGAGCAAACTTACATCCAGGATAATATGTTTTAGTTTGTTATAATGATATTGGCTGAAAGCATTTCTCATGCTGGTCACAGAACAAAGAAAATTACAGCACAGGAGCAGGCCCTGCTCCCTATCCATCTATGTATCAGTCTAGATACATCTTAAATGACGCTACCATGCCTGCCTATATTACCTCCATTGGCAACGTGTTCCAGGCACCCACCACCATCTGCATAAATAACTTTCCACGCATACCTCCCTTAAACTTTTCCCTTCTCACTTTGAACTCGTCACCCAAGTAATTGAGTCCCCCACTCTGGGAAAAAGCTTCTTACTATGTAACCTGTCTATACCGCTCATGATTTTTTAGACTTCAATCAGGTCCCCCCTCAACCTCCTATTGAAAATAATCCTAACCTACTCAACCTCTCTTCATAGCTAGTGCCCTCCATACCAGATAACATCCTGGTGAACCTCCTCTGCACCCTCTCCAATCATCAACACCCTTTTGGTAATGTGGTGACCAGAACTGTACGCAGTATTCCAAGTGTGGCTGAACCAAAAAGTCTTATACAACTGCAACATGACCTGCCAACCCTTGTACTCAATATCCCATCCAATGAAGGAAAGCATGGTGTATACCTTCTTGACCACTCTATTGACCGGCATGGCCACGTTAAGGGTACAATGGACCTGAACACCCATACCTTTCTGTATCTCAATTTTCCCCAGGACTTTTCCATTTACGATGTAGTTCGCTCTTGAATTGGATCTTCCAAAATGCATCACTTTGCATTTGCCTGAATTGAACGCCACCTGCCATTTCTCTGCCCACTCTATATTCTGCTGTATTCTCTGACAGAGCCTTCATTATCTGCTTCTACACCAATCTTAGTGTCACCTGCAAACTTGCTAATCAGACCACCTATACTTTCCTCCAGATCATTTATATATAATCACAAACAACAGTGGTCCCAGCACAGATCCCTGTGGAACACCACTAGTCACAGTTTTCCATTTTGAGAAACTCCCTTCCACTACTACTGTCTCCTGTTGCCCAGCCAATGCTTTATCCATCTAACTAGTAAACTCTGGATCTCATGCAACTTCACTTTCTCCATTAGCCTTCCACGGGAACCTTATCAAACACCTTACTGAAGTCCATGTATGTGACATTTACAGCCCTTCCCTCAACCAGCTTTGTCACTTCCTCAAAGAATTCTATCAAGTTGGTAAGACAGGACCTTCCCTGTGCAAAACCATGTTGCCTATCACTGATAAGCCCATTTTCTTCTAAATGGGAATAGATCCTATCCCTCAGTATCTTCTCCAGCAGCTTCCCTACCACTGATGTCAGGCTCACCAGTCTATTCCTGGATTATCCCTGCTACTCTTCTTAAAAAAGGGGACAACATTAGCAGTTCTTCAGTCCTCTGAGACTTCAACTGTGTTCAAAGATGCTGCAAAGGTATCTGTTAAGGCCACAGCTATTTCCTCTCACTTCCCTCAGTAACCTAGGACAGATCCCATCTGGACTCAGGGACCTCTCCACCTTAATGCCTTTTAGAATACGCAACACTTCCTCCCTCCTTATGCCAACTTGATCTAGAGTAATCAAACATCTATCCATAACCTCAACATCTGTCATGTCCCTCTCCTCGGTGAATACCAATGCAAAGTGCTCATTAAGAATCTCACCCATAACTTTCCTCCTTTGTCCTTGAGTGCGCCAGCCCTTTCTGTACTTACCTTCTTGCTCCTTATAGGTGAATAAAAGGCTTTGGAATTTTCCTTAACCCTGCTTGCTGAAGATATTTCATGACCCCTTTTAGCCCTCAAGTCTTCATTTCAGATTGGTTGTACGTTCCTGATATTCTTCCAGAACTTCGTCTGTTTTCAGTCACCAACACCTTTTGTATCCTTCTTTTTCCTCTTAGCTAGTCTCACAATTTCACCTGTCATCCATGGCTCCCTAATCTTGCCATTTCTTTCCCTCATTTTCATGTCTGTCCTGCACTCTAATTAACCTCTTTAAAAGCCTCCCACATATCAAACAGCTGCTCCCAATCCACATTCGCCAGCTCCTGCCAAATTTTGGTATAGCTGGACTTCCCCCAATTTAGCAGTCTTCCTTTAGGACCACTCTCGTCTTTGTCCATGAGTATTTAAAAATTTACAGAATTGTGATCACTATTCCCAAAGTAATCCCCAACTGAAACTCCACCCACTTGGCCGGGGTCATTCCCCAACACCAGGTCCAGTATGGCCCATCCAGAATTGGAATATTTACATACTGCACTAGAAAACCATCCTGGATGCTCCGTACAAATTCTGCTCCATCTAGGTCTCTAACACCAAGTGAATCCCAGCCAATGTTGGGAAAATTAAAATCTCCTATCACCATCCTGTTGCTCCTATATCTTTCCATAATCAGTTTACATATTTGTACCTCTATCTCATGCTCGCTGTTGAGAGGCCTGAAGTTCAGCCTCAATATTATTACCGCACCCTTCCTGTTTCTGAGCTCTGCCCATATCGCCTCACTGCTCGAGTCTTCCATAGTGCCCTCCTTCAGCACAGCTGTGGTATCCTAACTAGTAATACAACACCTCCACCCCTTCTAACTCCCTCTCTATCCTGCCTGAAACATCGATATCCTGGGATATTTTGTTACAGACCATGCCCTTCCCTCAACCAAGTCTCAGTCATAGAGTAGCATGAAGTCATCTCTGCTGTTCTGTGTAGTGCCACTGGGCCTTATTTATCCAAGGAGAACAGACATGGTGCTCTCTAATGTCTTAGTTATAAGATAATACCTCAATAATTCAGCACTCAACTTAAACTGCATTGCTGGAACTTCAGTTTTTAATTACATATTTAGCATTGACACTTGAATGCAAAACTGCCATTTTTCTTACAAACTTTATTACTCATATTTCTTTTGAAGAAAATTGCCTGCCTATAACTAAAGAGAATCACAGATAGGCGTCATAAGTACATGAAATTTTACACAGAATCCCGACTGGCTTTACCTGGTAAAGCCAGTCGATGCAACAGGTAAAGCAATACAGAACAGAGGTTTGAGTCTCAATTACCAATTAATGCAAGTTTGCTGTAATCAGTTATACCGACAATCATAAAATTTGCCTCAACATTCAGGAAAGATAACGCAATTCATGGCAGGATTAGAAATCCTGGCTGATAAGTACATGCGCAGATATTGGATAAAGGCAAGACTGGGATCAGCTGTCACCTGAATAATTACTATTTAGGTTCACATGGCATGGTTATGCATGGTTGCCTGTATGTTTGGAATCATGGTGCAGTTTTATTCATATCATTCAAAGCAGTAGGACAGAAAATAGGCAAGAAAAAGAAAAGCATGGTACCTACATACCATTCTGTATTGTGGCAAGGTTGTTCAGAGATGCTAGCTAATTAGTCTCTGATAATGACACATACTTCCTCTCTCCCTCCACAAAGTAGAAAGCATATCAAATATATTTCATATGAAAAATTTTGGATATATGAACTCGCATGCGCTATTCTAAGAATGAATCATAGTAAAATACAAGCTCAAAAGAAAATTAAGTCAAAGAACTTTCAAAAGGAAAGGATATTGCCAGGGTTGCAGGATTTGAACTACAGGGAGAGGCTGAATAAGGTAGGGCTGTTTTCCCTGGAGCATGAGGGGTGACCATATAGTGGTTTATAAAATATGGAGGGGCATGGATAGGGTAAATAGAGAAAGTGTTTGTCCTAGGGTGGGACAGTCCAGACTAAGAAGGTGCTGCGTGTGCGGAATTAGCCATCAGAGGAAGTGGTGGAAGCTGGTACAATTACAATATTTAAAAAGGCATCTGAATGGATATATGAATAGGAAGGGTTTATAGGGATATGGGCCAAATGCTAGCAAATGGGACTAAACTAGGTTAGGCTATCTGGTCATCATGGACGAGTTGGACCAAAGGGTCTGTTTCTGTCCTGTACATCTCTATGACTGACATTTTCAAATGAGAATTGACAAATCACGTGTTACACAGTAGGACCAGAACTGAAATCACCAAGTTTTCACTTCTTGAAAAATACCCAAGCGTTCCAGCAACTTCCTGATGATCAGTTTACCAAAGTCTTGTGCTAGTTGTTTCCTGTCCCATTCTTACTCACAGAAGAAACAAACAAATTGAGTATAAGTTTATCCTCCCCTCACTCTCAGTCTAGTCTACTTTTATTAATCTGAAGTTGTTCATATTAAACTTCATGTAACTGTAAAACACCATTAAAAATGATTAAAACATTAATTCCCAGTCTAAATGTACAGTGACAAATAAAATCTGACAATTAATATCAACTCGATTTGGTTCCAAGGGAGCACAGCTAGTAAATTTCCTGATCTAATCATGCCTTATTGGAAACAACAATTTAATTCAAGGCATTCTGAACACGCTATTTTTGTTTCATAGATTAAATCTTCAACAACATTGTATAATAAAGCCTTGGCTCAGTATGTTTCCCTCACAAATTGTTGAAAAGTGCAGATGATAAAATAAATTACTTTACCCCTTTAAAAGCCCAGTGACCTCTGATGCTGATAAACTTGCAAGCTGTTGAACATTTTTATTTTAATATTTTACATGCACAAGGGCAAATAGAGAGGAAAGAGTGCGAAGTAGGAAATTTCCAGCATGCTTTTCACAAGCATGTCAGCTGGGAAACACAGCTGTTCACTAGTAAATCACAAACATTAATGTTTTCCAGGTGCTGGTTACTGTCCATATGATGCACAGCAATAAAATGACATGGACTGCAGTTTTGTTTTGTTTGAGGACAGGCACTGATTCTTTGCTATATATCTATACCTTAAACCAGCTTCCTCCGATTCCTGATCGCTTGGTCAGTGGGTACAGTTTCACTCAATCTACTGTGCCTAGACCACTCATTACCTGGAACCCCTCTTAACTTTCACTTGTTTGAGGCGAACAATCCCAGCTTATCCAATTTATCCATACTACTGAAGTCCCTCACCTCTGGACCCATGCTTGTAAATCTTTGATATATCCTTTCTAAATTCCTCATAAGCTTTCTAAGATAGGTTGTCCAGACATTTACACAATACTTCAGTTGAGGCCAGGTTCTCCATAACTACTTTACTCAGTTAAAAATCACAACACCAGGTTATAGTCCAACAGGTTTTTGGAAGCACACTAGCTTTCGGACTGCTGCTTCATCACACCCCAGTCCAACACTGGCATCTCCAAATCACGACTACTTTACTTATGTATTCTATGCCTCAATTTACAGATCCCAGTGTCAAGTATTAACTAATTGCTCAACTTTCCCTGGTACCTAACAATTTGGCAAATATACTGCTAGGTTTCTCTGATCTTTCACTCCATTAAAAACTGATCCTTTTTTTCCCTCTACTTACTCTTTATACTAAAATATAACACTTTACACTTCACTGTATAAAGTTTCTTCTGCCACTTTACCATGCATTCCATTAGCCTGCCATGCCTTTTTGAAATCTTAATTATCCTTCACATTGTTCTGTTTACAATACTACCAAGTTTCCAGTTATCCAAAGTTTTGGAATTTTTCCCTGAACAACCAAATCTACATCATTGAAAAAAGCAGAGGTTCTAACACAGATCTTCAACAAACCCTGCAGACATCGCTTCCACCCAAACAACAAATCACTGCTTCCTGTCACCCTGCTAACTTGAGATCTATGTTGACACCATCCCTTTTACTCCAAGGACTTTAACTTTATTATCAAGATGGTGGTAGAGTAGTGGTGCTATGTCCAAGCTCTTGAGCCAGAGCTCACACACATCCATCTGCTTTTTTGTTCCCCTTTTTACTTTTATTCTTTTCTTTTCCTCTTTGGAGTCCTTTTCGGCACCTTTAGCAGGGTAAGAGTGGGCCTGGTCTCCCGAGTACGTGCAACAATAGTGACAGGAGTCGGTTTATCAAGGACAGTGAGCCCAATGTGGGGCACAGCAAACCTTCAGAGAGCTTCTGACAGTGAATGCGGGCCCAACAGAGACAGATGGCGCCAGAACATGGTGTCTTCAACATTGGTGGACTCAATGCAAGACTTGAAGTAGTGCCAGCAGAACTGGTTTTTCAAGATGGCAGTGACAGCAGGGTAGCCTCTGCAGTCGGCAGAATCAGGACATTGGACTTCAGATATGACAATGCAGTAGACCGGAATTGGTATTGCTGGCAGATCTTAGCGGCGGTGTAGTAAACCAGCTGTGGTATTGGAACAATGTTGGCCTTCTGGAATGAACTGTGATGCAGGGATGTTGATAGGTATAGAGCATACCCCCTGCCACTGATGTTGAGCGGAGCACAAGGAGGGAGGAAGGACTCTGTTTTTAGTTATATTTTATATCTTTATTAACTCAAACTGGCACCAGATCATGGTGACTTATTACACTTTGCACTGTGGTTTGTTAAATACAAGTGACAATTAATTATTCAATTCAATTCATTCAAACCTAACATTTAATTTTATCAAATGCCTTTTGGAAACTCATGTGAGCCATTTCAACTACACTGCCTGACCAAAATTCAACCAACTTAATTTCCCATCATAAGTGGTTGGGTTAATCCTTGCACTCACTGCATTTATGGCCATTGCCAGATGGAGAGCATGCATGTGTAAAATTTGAAGGATGCTTTTAAACCTATGCCCAGGAGCTAGGCAGTATTTATCAACCAAATCACCTCATCCTAGATTTGATAAGGAGATACAGTTATGTACATTACTTACACACACACACAATACCTTCTTCTAATCTGCCAACAAAAACTGCTCTTTACTGACAGGAATTGTAATTAAAAAGAATTACATAGCTCAGAGTCACACTGGCTGACAGGAGCAATAACAGAGTACTGTCGAATACCAGTCATTCCTGAGAACACAGTCCACTGAAAAACCTTCATATATGTGCAAAACCAAATGCTTTCAAATCATTTATTTTGTTGTTCTTTGTTCTGCTTTGTATCAAGCATGGTGAATATTACTAATACCAAATATTAAAAACTTTAGGTACAACTGGATTCATGCCAATGGATCACAGAACCCATTTTTAATGAAGTTGCCCCATATCCTGCATTGGAAACATAGCTACATTCTTGCTCACAATTGCAATTCTCTGGCACTGCTTGTGTCCAAGAGAAGTTAGAATATTATGACTAGTGCTTCTGCTGTTTCCAACCTCACTTCCCTCATTATCCTCAAAAGACTTTCATTTAAACTTGGTGGCTCACCAATTAGTTCAACAGCCTTTCCAATACTTTTCTCTATCAAATTTTAACCCATCCTGTTTCACAACTACATCCTTGTTCACTATTACTTTGGTATCATTGAATTCTAGCTTTACAGTGCAAATAACCTGCTCCTAACCCTTTACTGATACCATTCATGAAAAATGATATTAGAGAGAGTGATTGATATTAAATGCAAATAGGATGTTAAAGCAATAGTTTTGAAAAGATATCAAACTGCATTAAAGAAAGGTAATCAATTAAATGAGCCAGGATTTTCAGAAATCAAAAATGCAACTCAAGTGATTTGAAAGAAAGCATGAAATATACAATTCACGTAACTTGACCCAAATATTCCATGTAGATGATTGCTTTCAACTCAGTTCTCCTCCCATCTTCCTTTATCCAACTCTACCAATGTAATCAACCTTCACCCATCTCTTCAGTAGAAACAGACCAGTCCGTTCAACCTCTAATAGATATATCCTTATATGTCTAGTATCATCCTTGTAAATTCTCATTGCACTCTCACCAGTACCTCCATATTCCTTTTATAATAGTGACCAGAATTGAATACAATACACCAGCTTTGGTCTAACCAGGCTTAGATTCAAGTTTAAGACTTTTACTTGCAATTCTATACCACTAGATAGAAGCCACAATAATAAGCTTGATTTAATTCCAGCCTTGTTAAACTGTCTCACTATTTTCCATGATTGCCAAAATGTAAAACCTCAAATTTATCTATTATCATTGCCAAATTTGCGTGTAATCTGCAAATTCAATTTTTTTTCTAATTTGTGGCACTCCGCAACTTGTTTCTATCTGCAAATTTAGAAATTGTGATCCTAATACTAAAACCCAAATTAATATCAAATTGTGAAGTGATCCAATTACTCATTATGTAAGACTTATAGCATCATAGTGATTTACAGCACAGAAACAGACCCTCCCATCCAACTTGTCTATGCCGACCAGATATCCCAACCCAATTCTACCTGCCAGCACCTGACCCATATTCCTCCAAACCCATCCTGTTCGTATACCTATCCAAATGTCTGTTAAATGTTTCAATTGTACTAGCCTCCACCATTTTCTATGGCAGATCATTCCATACACATACCATCCTCTGTTTGAAAAGGTTGCTCCTTGGGTCTCTTTTATATCCTTCCCCTCTTACACTAAAATTATGCCCCCTAGTTCTAGACTCTCTCCACTCCGCTCTCCCCCCCCCCCCTCCCGGGAAAGACCTTGTCTATTTACCCTATCCATGCCCCTCATGCTTTTATAAACCTTTATGAAGTCACCCCTCAGCCCCCGACGTTCCAGGGAAAACAGCTCCAGCCTATGCAACTTCTCCCTATAGCTCAAATTCTCCAACCCTTCTCACCTTCAATCAGTTGGATTAACCATCTGTTAACTCTGCAACAAAACTGGCACACTATCCATGCTGTTACCTGTCCCCAGACCCCACAATCACTTATTTATTAATTTATTGCAAAGGCTTTTTGAAAGTTAAATTACAGATGAAAAGTCATCCTTATCAAATTTTGTACTTACTTCTTCGAAATGCTCAATGTGGCACATCATGAAAGATGTTTCCTTTTGAAAACTAAGCAGACTTTTTTTGGTTTCTAGACACAGTAAATCTAGTTAGAAACTTAGTTGGCAGACAACAAACAGTCAGGATAGATGAATATTGTTCAGACTCAGAAAAGATGGGGATTAGTGTATCCGGTGATCAGTACTGTATCCATTTTTAGTTGTTGGTGCCTAAAGAGGCAACCTACTGTGCAGAACTTGTTTCTGACAGCAGAAAGAATTTCCAGTACATGGAACAAGTGAGCAAGAACAACAAGGCATATATATTCAATTGAAAGATGAAGGTATGGGTGAACACAGACAATTGAGAGATTCAAATACTTAAGTGCCACAAAAGGCCATCAGCATTTTTGGTGATATATATTAGGGTGCAGAACGCAAAACAATAAATTTAAATAAAACAATGCTGAGGTTGCAGCTAAGAGCACTATGTTTAATTTTTCATTGACTTTCTATTCAATGCAGGAAAGGCACAAAAGGAGATTTTTAAAATTATACAGGATTTTAATCATTCCTTTGTGGTCAGCTAATTTTCTGCATTTGGAGAATGATATGGGATCAATTTTAAACTTAATGAGATGCATCAAGGTTACAAGCTATTCAGTTGTAAAGAAGTCTGTTGCAGGATGTAATATGTAGCTTCAGCATATAGTAGACTCTCCTAAACAAAAAAGGGAAATGGGATTGTACACCTTTTAATCACAGATGGCTGCAGGAATATGGGATATTACAACATCTCTACACTGATCAGTGGGATCAGAAAAGTCCTAAGTATGAACAAAATGTATAAACTACTGTATTAGATACATAACCTGACAATCTAATTGCTTCATCTAATCAACCTTTCCAGATATTTCATAAAAAAAAGCCCATGAATAGTCAATTGCAGCATCTGCAATGGGAAAACAATTGTTATCCAAACTCAAGTTCTCAAAAATTACTTAAGTTGAGACATGTTATGCCAAGACATTTACACATAAACAAGAAGAATGCCAGTTTGGAGATCCAATTCACTTTAGTGACAATTCTGCTTTGGTAACATAACCATCAGCCACAATCATACCAAATGGGAGTGCAGGCTTGAATGGCTGAAAACCCTACTCCTGTTCCTAGTTGTTATGCTTCCATGATATTTGCTACACAAACCTGTAATTTACAACATAATCAATCATTCTCATTCTGACTGAAATAAAAAAGATTTTTTCAAAATTAGTGTAGGTTACAGAGCATGGCAACACATTTGCAAGAAAGGAATATGAATACCAATAAAAATGATAGCAGTACATCTATACATAAATGAACTGCAAAATCCCTTCAATGTCAATTCAACATGAAAAATCTCATGAAAGTGAGATCCAAATCAGATTCCTAGTAAAATTTGCTTTATACACTACTTGGTCATTTTTTTAAATAAAGAATCAGAACTCTTGAAAGTCAAGGGATCAAAATCATTGGACTAGTAATCCAGAATCCTAGGCCGATATTCTGGGAATAAAAACAAATTGCTGGAAAAACTCACATCTGGCAGCATCTATGGAGAGAAAACACAATTAACATTTTGTTTATAGTGACCCTGACATGTATTTGAATCATGTAATGTCCATTGGTAGAATTTGAATTTAATTTTTTAAAAAACAGTATTAAAAATAAGTTATTCTAATGTCAGCCATGCAACCATTGGCGATAAACTTATTTGATTCATTAATGCACTTTAGAGGAATTTCCTTTTCAGAAGAAAATCTGCCTTCGGTCTGACCTACATGTGACTCTGGGCAACAAATGCTGACTGAGCCAGTGTTGCTCATACCCCACAAAATACAGGAAAAAATGTGAACACCAGAGTCTTTGATTGCAGTTCCCAGAAAATGCGTTAACACCGTACTTCAAACGCTATTGCATATACCCCTGTTCTGTGGTGTCTTCTACACGGGTTAACAACAGAGCAGTCATGCACTAAACAGATGGATGAATTTTATTTTATTCAAAAACGCTCCATACTCAACCACAACAGACGAACATTTTTCCAGCTAAAGCGAGTGGATTACTTTAGCGATTGCTCAACTGATGTTTACACTTCCCTAAAACTTGCAGCCCTTGACAGACGTAGGAAAGGGCGATGCTCGCACAGTGACAGCCAGAAGCTGGGGCCTTCAATGGCAGTGACAACCTCAATCTACCAGTTGATCCTTCATTGAGGGAAAAGGAAGGAGGATCGGGCCAGTCTCCAATGGGGCCCGAGGCTTATCCCTCGTAATTTATCTCTCTCTCCATTTAACAAACAACCGTCCCACGTCTCCCACCGCCCAAACCCAACCATAACAAGACAACCATCACCTTTCAAATATGCCCCACTGCAGAAAGTAGAATGACGTACCGCCTGTTAGACTGGGGGAAAGACAGTGCTACTCCGCTCCTGACGGTCAGTATTTCAGTAACCGTTCCCCCCGCCGCCGCCGCCTCCTCCTCTTCTTCCCTCACATTGCTTGAGCAACCTGGTCCTTGATCGGTGGGTCAGCTGAACCTCACGCGCCTGCGCATTCTCTGGGCTTCGTGGGTCAGCTGACCTTGACGCGCTTACGCGGCCTCCGGGCTCGTTCGGGTCAGCTGAGCCTCAAGCATCTGCGCATTCTCAGTGTGGGCTGGACCGCCTGCGCATGTGCAGTCATGACTTCAACACTGTTAATTGATCATCGTTTTCTGCTTTCCTGGTGCAAATTGCAATTTTGGTAGGGGTGGATGTTGTAGTCATTGTTTACTTACTGTTGCTAGTGTATTATGCACACGTTTCTATGATCTACTCTTCGTGATGTTTCAAACATTTTCTCAGCGTGGACAGCAACATGGGCAACCATTCACAGTTGATGTGGGTAACAAGAATGCAATATTCTTGTCTTTTTATGAATGTGCATAAGTTTGGAGAAATACATTTATATACTCTGACCTGTGGTTTTCTGTATCCAGGCGTGAAAGCAAAAGCCATTAAAGCCAACACATGGAACAAAAGCCATACAGAAATAGAACTCAAAATGAAAACGAAAACACAAGTTGCTGGAAAAGCTGAGGCTCGAGAAAAGGTCCAGCAATGTCTGTGGAGAGAAATCAGAGTTAACGTTTCGGGTCAAGTGACCTTTCCTCCTGCTTTCTCTCCACAGATGCTGAGCTTTTCCAGCAATTTGCGTTTTTGTTTGTGATTTACAGCATCCACAGTTCTTTCCTTTGCAATCAAAATAGAAGTTTGCTTAAAAGTTTTGGGACCAGGACTAAACAAAAATCAAAAACCAAAGCACAAAGGAATAGTACGCAAAGTACCATTATGTATTTGTAAGAAGAAAGTTCTTTATGAAAGCATTTTTGTGACACATTTTTGGCCCTTTATGAGCCTTATAAAATAAATTGCGGCTGAGTCACAAAATTAGTTAAAATGTCAGATTGTCAAAATAGTTTTAAGGAGCATCTTAAGGGAGGGGAGAGAAGCAATTCCAGATTTTTGCCCAAACAGTTGTAAGTAAATCAACAATGGTGGAGCTTAGACAATTGAGGTGCTGCAGAGGTCAAACTTACATTAAAGTGGCATCTTAAAGGGTGTAGAATAGAATAGCCTTTATTGTCAAGTGCGCTTGAATAAGTGCAATGAAAAGTTTGTAAAGTTGCCTCTTTTCAACCATCTTCAGTACAGGATACTGAGGTTCGGATACTTAAGTGTTTTTTACAGATTTGAAAAAAATGATAAAGAATAGCATAGGAACACAAAGTTTTGAGAAATGCTCAAATTCTCAAAGTCTAGAATATGAATAAAAAGTATCTTTAGAAAGTACTCAGTTCCAGTCCTTTTCACTGAGTCTGTGCCCACCAAGCTTCAGAACACGGCCTCCAACTCGGACTCATCTCCCAGGCCAGCCTGGGCTCCACTCCAGGCTCCAGTCGTAACTTGCTTCAGGGACTCATCTTCCAGGTCAGCCTGAGTTCGGTCTGCTCCTGCTCTGGCTCTGTCGTGACTCGCTTCCGGAATTTACCGTTCAGGTCTGCTCCAGTTCAAGGCGAGACTGGCCTCCGAGGTCAGTTTGGGCTTGGTTTGCTCCCGCTGTGGGGTCCGGCCACGACTTGCCTCCCAGATCGGTCTTCTCCCACCCCGGGACCCGGCCACGACTCGCTCCTGCACTGGCACAGTCTTCGATTCGTTCTCCATGCCATGCTGGACTTGGACTCACCTCCATTCCCTCTGGGTGGGGTAATTTAAGAAGTTAAAACGGGGGGAAACTGCAAAAAAGACGAACAAGAGAAAGCAAAAGGAACTGGCGAAGCAGAGAAGCTCCGGCTAAAATGTCCTACTCTACCGCTATCTTTATCAGTAGTGGTGCTAGTGGAGTTCAAACAAATAAAAAGGAATGGAGCACTTTAAAAGCAAGTATTAGAATTTTAAAATTAAGGCCTTAATAAACTTTTTAAAAATCACTGTAAATCAGCAAGCAAAATAGTGATAGAAGAATGGAACATGATGAAGTTATGATATAGGCAGCAGAGCTCATATTAGAGACAGTAAAATGTGGGAGATATGCGAGACTTGCGTGCATTGAGATAGCCCAGACTAGAGGGACCAAAAGACTGAATGAGGGTGTCAAAGATAAACTGGGGCAAGGCAAAGCCAAGTAAAAAAGATGAAGGGCTCTGGCCCGAAACGTCGAATTTCCTGTTCCTTGGATGCTACCTGACCTGCTGTGCTTTAACCAGCAACACATTTTCAGTTCAAAAAAGATGAAGCCAAAAGCTCAATACAGGATTAAATGTAACACTGAAATGAAAGTAAAATATTGTGGATGCTGAACATCTGTAATAAAACGAAGTGTTGAAGAATCTCAACAGATCTGACAGCATCTGTGGAGAGAAAGTCAACATTTAAAGTCTGATATGACTTATTCAGAATTCAAAAATGACACAAAGGTTGAGAACGATGATAGTACTACTGGACAAGTCAGCTCTCAGAGTGAAATCATAGGTGAAAGTTTTATTTTTATAGTTCTGTTACTGTGGTAATTAGCCACTCATTTTATGCAAGATTGCCAACTTTTTTAACAAAACTTTACAACACAAAACATAAAAACAAAGCTTGATGTTGCTTTTGTCCATGGGTTGTACTGGGTCTTTTATGAAGAAATGACAGCCAGACTACTGAGACCCCTCGGAATCCTAGTAGCACACAAACCCACCAACACTCTCAAACAAAAACTAACAAACTTAAAAGACTAAGTACAACCCATGGACAAAACCAACGTCATCTATAAAATTCCATGCAAGGACTGCCACAAACACTACGTTGGACAAACAGGAAGAAAGTTAGCCACCAGGATACACGAACACCAGCTAGCCACAAAAAGACACGACCCCCTTTCTCTTTCGTAGCCCTACACACAGATGAAAAAAAACCACCACATCGACCGGGACAACACATCTATCCTGGGACATGCTAAGCAAAGACATGCCAGAGAATTCCTAGAGGCCTAGCACTCCAACCACAACGCCATAAACAAACACATAGATCTAGATACCATATATCAATCCCTCAGAAAATGAACAAGAAATGACATCACCGCAAATCCCAGGAACCCCATTCAGGATAAACATATAAATAGAAAGCAGGAGACAACAGCTTCGCTTCACTTGGAGGTCACCACTGATGATGTTACCTAGTCAGGTAATGAAACGTCTGGATATCAAACCTACAGCTCAGCGAGCAAACCTACACCCTAAACCTCAACCTGAGCTACAAACCTTGCAAAAACAGATTATCTCTCTGACTCTTACTTCTGAATCTGAAGACAAAATAATGATCTTTCATGGTCCTTTTCATTGAACTGCTAAAATAAGTAAATATTTCTTTCCAGTCTGAAGATTTCACAAATTAGCTGCCCATCAGCTGATATAATTCCATTCTAAAGAGCTGAAACATGATTCTAGCTTTTGACCATCTCCTCTGTAGTCTCACTTAAATCAATGTATCTTAACATATTTTCTTAAAGTGATATTCAAACTTCAAAAATGACTATGACCTCTTAAAGAAAAGGATTTCACATAACTGACAACTAACATCAATTTTCTCTTCTTTAGATTCCAAATTCACAACTGCTGATAATATTTTGCAAATCTTTATTACACTGTTTCCAGAAGGGAAATGCATGGTATTCATAGTTAAGCACTGGAACAGGTCCTTTGGCCCATGATGTTGTGCCAAACATGACACCAAATTAAACTAATCTCTTCTACTTCCTTCAGCCCACATCCCTCCATTCCTTGCATATTAATCTTCTTATCTCAAAGTCCTTAATTGCTCCTATCATGTCTGCCTCTACCATCAACCCTTGCAGCGCATTCTAGATTCCTCATAGAATCATAGAGATGTACAGCACGGAAACAGACCCTTCGATCCAACTTGTCCATGCCGACCAGATGTCCCAACCTAATCTAGTCCCGCTTGCCAGTACCTGGCCCATATCCCTCCAAACCCTTCCTTTTCCTATACCCATCCAGATGCCTTTTAAGTTTTGCAATTGTACTAGCCTCCACCACTTCCTCTGGCAGCTTATTCCATACATCCCACCCTCTGTGTGAAATAGTTGCCCCTTAGATCTCTTTTATATCTTTCCCCTCTCACCCTAAACCTATGCCCTCTAGTTCTTGACTCCCCCATCCCAGAGAAAAGACTGTATCCATTTATCCTATTCATGCCCCTCATGATTTGATAAACATCCATGAAGTCACCCCTCAGCTTCCAATGTGCCAAGGAAAACAACCCCAGCCTACTCAGCCTCTCCCTGTAGCTCAAATCCTCCAACCCTAGCAACATCCTTTTAAATTTTTTCTTGACCCTTACAAGTTTAACAATATCCTTCCAATAGGAAGGAGAACAGAATTGCACACAATATTCCAGAAGTGGCCTAACCAACATCCTGTACAGCCGCAACATGACCTCCAACTTCTGTACTCAATACTCAAACCAATAAAGGAAAGCATACCAAACACCTTCTTCACTATCCTATCTACCTGCGTCTCTACTTTCAAGGAGCTAAGGACCTGCACTCCAAGGTGTCTTTGTTCAGCAACACTCCCTAGGACCTTACCATTAAGTGTATAAGTCCTGCTAAGATTTGCTTTCCCAAAATATATCACCTAGCATGTATCTAAATTAAACTCTACCTGCCTCTCTTCTACCCAATGGCCCATCTGATCAAGATCCCGTTGTAATCTGAGGTAACCTTCTTCACTGTCCACTACACCTCCAATTTTGGTATAATCTGAAAACTTACTAACTATATCTCTTATTATTTAAATAAATGACAAATGGTTAAAATAAATGACAAAAAGTAGTGGACCCGGCACCAATGCTTGTGGCACTCCACTGGTCTCAGGCCTCCATTCTGAGAAACAACCCTCCACCACCATCCTCTGTCTTCTACCTTCGAGTCAGTTCTGTATCCAAACAGCCAGTTCTCCCTGTATTCCATGAGATCTAACTTGGCTAGCCAGTCTCCCAAGGGGAACCTTGTCGAACGCTTGACTGAAGTCCATATAGATCACGTCTACTGCTCTGCCCTCATTAGTCCTCTTTGTTACTTCTTCAAAAAACCCACTGTGTAAAAAACTTTCCTCCTCTCACCTTAAATGCATGCCCCCCAGATTTAGGCATTTCAACTCTGGAAGAAAGATTCTTAGCATCAACCCCATCTATGCATCTAATAATTTCATCAGTTTCCCATCAGTCACCTTCACTCCTGAGAAAACAACCAGAGTTTTTTTCTGGTCTCTCCTTATAGCTCAGACCCTCTCATCCAGGTAGCCTCTTGTGCACACTCTCCAAAGCCTCCATATCCTTCCTGGAATGTGGCGACCAGAATTGAACGTAATAATCTAAGTGCGGCCAAACCAAAGTCTTATAAAGCTGCAACATAGGATCCTAACTCTTGTACTCAATTCCCTGATTAATAAAGACAAGCATGCCATATTCCTTCTTTACCATGCTTTTGTGGGCACTTTCAGAGAGCTATGGACTTGAACCTCAAGATGTCAATGCTGTTCAGGGTTCTGCCATTAACTGTACACCTTTCCTCAACATTTGATCTCCCAAAGTACAGCACCTCGCACTTACCCAAATTAAACCCCATCTGCCATTTCTCTGCTCGTATTTGGAACTATCCCCTGTTGTTTCCTTTGAGAACCTTCTACACTATCCACAATTCCACCAATCTTTATATCATCTACAAACTTACTAACCCACTCATCTAAATTTTCATCAAAATCACTTATATATATCACAAACAGCAGAGGTCCCAGAATGGATCCCTGCAGAACACAACGAGTCACAGACCCGAAGCCTGAAAAACACCTTTCAACCATTACCCTCTGCCTTTTATGGGTAAACCAATTCTGAATCCACACAGCCAAGTCACCATGGATTCCATGCATCTTAATCTTCTGGATGAGCCTACCATGAGGGACCTTGTCAAAAACTTACTAAACTCCATGTAAACAACATCCATGGCTCTACTGCCATTGATCACCTTAGTCACTTTTTCAAAAAAATCAATCAAGTTAGTAAAACATGACCTGCCCTGCACAAAGGCATGCTGGCTGTCCCTAATTAGGCCATGCTTTTTCAAATGCATATAAATTCTATCAATTCTCTCCAATAGCTTCCCAGCCACCGATGTGAGACTCACTGGTCTATAGTTTCCTGGATTAACCCTATTTCCCTTCTTGAAAGAGGAACAACATTAGCTACTTGCCAGTTCTCCGGGATCTCTCCAGTGCTAATGAGGATACAAAGGTCTTAGTCAAAGCCCCAGAAATCTCCTCTCTTGCCTCTCTCAATAACCTGGGGTGGTTATCATTGGGGACTTATCCACCTTAATGCTTTTCAAGAGATCCAACATCATTTCTTTCTTGATCTCAAAATGCCCTAGCATATTAGCATAAAGAATTGAGTTTAGAGCAGAAACGCTAAAAAAAAGTGGCTTAAATTTTCTCAATATTCAAGAAATCCTTTGTTCATTGGATAATACAAAAGTAATCTGATAGTGCAGCAACATGAGTCAAGGCAGGTGATGGCAATGTGTGAATCAATGTCTATGTGAAAATTGGGTAAAAAAATAATAGGAAGAGGATGTTTCGAGACGTATTCAAAAGAGAAGTTTCTGTCAGAAACCTTTGACAGAGGTAACTAATATAGCAGGAAACGTTAATCTAATCTCTTCTCTTGGGCCAATACTTGCCATTCACTTCACACTCATCCAAATTCTCTCAACATCACCATTTACAGTTCCTAACTGGACATGACTTTCCAATTCTTCTTCTTTCTCGTCGTAAGTTATCTATTTGAGGCTGTTTCCTGTCACCAAATTGTAAAATCTACAATGTAATTATTGTAAAGTGCTTCAGGAGGCGCTGAGGTTTTAAAAAGAGCAGCAACACACACTATTTCCAGAAAGCAATCTTTCCATACATGGGGATGATCAAAATTAAGGGCAATAAATACACAGTGGTCGCTAATAAATCAAATAAAGAATTTGGAGTATTTGTTTATCCAAATAGGGTTTGAATTGGATCTTTTTAACATGGATTAGTTGGAAAAATGGGGTTTGGTTAGTTCAGTTGGCTAGAAGGTTGGTTTGCAGTACAGACTGACACAAACAGTGAGAGTTCAATTCATACACCAACTGAAGTTATTATGAAGGACTCTGCTCAACTTCTCCCCTTACCCAAGGCATGGTAATCCTCAGGTTAAACTGCTACCTGATGTCTCTTGTGAGTGGGCAGCCCTTTGGTCTGGAAAGACTATGGTTGACAACCACCTGATGAAGGAGCAGTGCTCTGAAAGTTAATGATTAGATTCCCTACAGTGTGGAAACAGGCCCTTCAGCCCAACCAGTCCACACCGACCCATTTCCCTCTGACTAATGCACCTAACACCATAGGCAATTTAGCATGGCCAATTCGCCTGACCTGCACATCTTTGGACTGTGGGAGGAAACCGAAGCACCTGGAGAAAACCCACGCATACACGGAGAGAATGTGCAAACTCCACACAGACAGTCACCCAAGGTTGGAATTGAACCTGGGACCCTGGTGCTGTGAGGCAGCAGTGCTAACTGCTGAGCAACCGTGTCACTCTCACCTGTTGGACTATAATCTGGTGTTGTGTGATTTTTAACTTCACATGAAAAGGTACCTTTGATAGAGTGTTTTCTAATTTCTTTAAGAGCACGATGTTAGGTGGGCATTTAGCTCTACAGCACTTGCTCTCCCTCTAATTTTCAAAATACCAGGTTTTTATATCCCCCATGACACATTAAATTCTTACAATTTGATTGGTTTTCAGGTGTCAAGTCAATAAAATTCAAATTCAAAATGTCAGGCAAGTGCTTTCCAGACCCCAAACACATGCTGCACAAGAATATTTTTCTTAATGCCACGTTTTTTCCTTTTGCCAGTTATGTTTAACCATTCTTGTTTCCTTCATGATTCTTCCAACAACAGGAATATTTTCTATCTAATCTGTCCAGCCGTATACATGATTTTGAGTTCCATTTAATAATCTCTTCTCTAAGCAAAATATCTCCAGTGTCCCCAAACTGAACTGAAGTAACCTAAGGTCCTCGTCTAGAGAACCACGCTCATGAATCTTTCGGTACCCTCTCTAGTGTCTTCACAACATTGTCATGGGACATGATACTCCAGCTGAGACTGAACCAAATGTTTTCTACAAGTTTAATACTTTTGTACCTCTTGATATTAAGCCTAGAAATCCATATGCTTTATGGATTGCTTTCTCAACATGCGCTGATGATTGATGCTCAAATATCCCTAGGTCACACTGCTCCTGTACCGTTTTTAGAAAGAACCTCAATGTTACATTGCCTCTCCTTATTTTTCCAAGAAAATAAATTACTTCACATTTCAGACATAGAATGTAGCTGACTTTGAACTGCCCCTGAAGTGGCCTAGAAAGGTACTTGTTTGTACCATACCACTAGTTAAAATAAGAATGAAACAGAATGAGCCACTCAAAGTGAAAGGGTTAAGACATTAGATGAGCTAAAACTAATAAAGAAGCATTAAAAACACCTGACTAAAAGTTGGTAAGGTCACCATGATTAGATACATTCGAGGAAATTGAGAAAAAAAGGTGGAAATCACTGAGACATTGGCCATAATTTTCTACTTTACTACAGTATGATGCAAAGGGACTAGAGTGTTGTAAATATTACACCCTTCATCAAGAAAGGTGTAAAGATAAACTCAGTAACTACAGCCCAGTCTGTTTAATCTCATGGATGGGAAAGCTTTTAGAAACAAAATCTGGTACAAAATTAACTGTCACTTGGACAACAATAAATTAATTAAGGAATGCCTGCATGAAGTAGTTAAAGACAAATATCAAACTAATCTGATTGGATTTTTTGATTAATCTGGTTGATTAGAAGAACTGGTCAGGTATGATGCATATGGACTCCCTAAATAGATTTTGTATTTCACAAAATAGGCTTGTGTGCAAAATACAGTACATGGAATAAAAGGGACAAGAAGTTAGCTGAGTAACAGGAAACAAAGAGTAGTAGTAAATAGTTTTCTCAGATTTAAGAAACATGTATGTAGACTTTACCAGGAGTTGGTAATATGTGATGCCACTTTTGATATATACTGTAGACCTGGATCTTGGTGTATAGAGCACAATATCAACATTTCCAGATGACAGACTAGGAAGCAATATTCCCTGTAATTTTGTTGCAGCGTAGACCTCCAAGGTCCATGTGCAGCGAATGACGAACTGACACAAGTTCAGAAGCAACATTTAAATCTTTTGTCTTTTGAAGAAAAATTATCAGTAATAGGGACAGAGGTAATGCTAAGTAAGCAGCAGTTTGCTAGTACCATGATTGATGACATGAAAATGTCCCATTCAACAGGACACATCCAAAGAGGCTGAATGAAGATATTCAATATACTCAATAAGTTGAAGAGCTTAAACACCTATATCAGCAGATTGATAGTAAAGATTTTCTTGAAGAAAATGGAGTTAAGCTGCATGTGATGCTATGCAACAGTCAAGAGTGTCATGCTGGACAAGCACAGCAGGTCAGGCAGCATCCAAGGAACAGAAGAATTGATGTTTCGGGCAAAAGCTCTTCGTCAGAAATCTGTGATGCTATGCAAGTCAGACCAATGTCCACAGATTCAGCATGGTCACAAATAAGGCATTGCCTGGTCAGCATATTGAGAATATTAAAAAGGGGAAAGGATTGGTTTCTACAGCGAAGCCACCTTCCATAAAGAACATTCATGATGATAACAGTCCTCCAGATAATATTATTGGGGCAACCACCTGAGTTCCTCAGCGAGGGTAATGCAGGAGGTTAAGAGTAAAGAAAATCGACCAATTATTGGCTTTAGCAAGTACCTCATTCCCAACAAAGGATGTCAGAGAGATAAGAGACCCTCCAGTGATCAGAATCAAGGAAAATAGTCCTCAAGCCAAAGACCTACCGATCTTTCAATTCTGAATAGACTCAGTTCTGTGAGAATTGTGACCATACCAGACCAACTGAATTTATGATGTCAGAGTCTTGGAGCTACATGGGTTTGTGATAAATACAAAATTATTTGTGTACCTTGTGAGGAGTGGATTTGGGGGGAGCATTTTAGTGAATACACTCCCTTTTTAACCTCACTTGGTTAGCCACAATAACGATTTTTAATTTATGTTAGTAGGCAGTTATATATCATTTCAATTAAAATGTAGTACTTCTCAAATTTAAGGAATCAATCCCAAGAGTTCTGAAGTGTAAAAAAGGAATTTTATTACCGACTGGTGTTAAGAAAAATAATAAAACTTGGCATCGAACACACACAAATAGTAGTCTCAAATCTGGTAATGATAGAGTATCTAGAACAATGGAAAGATATCGCACATGTAGTTTAATAATTCTTAACATCTGAGTTGTTATAATTGAACCTGTAACCATGTCTATTTAGTTTATCTCTTGTATCCTCAGCAGTGGTAAAATTTGAAGAAATGTTCAGTTATTGGCAAAAGGGTGTTTCTCCAATTTGTTTAACATTGGTGCTAGCTTTCAAGGTGGAAACAGAAGGAAAGAAAGGATCTTCCGATCTTTGCTGTTACCAATCTTTCTCTCTGTCTCTCTCTGCTGCTCTGCCAAGCAGCTACTAAAATATGTTTCATTGTTGAATTCCCAATCTGACTTAAATGTCTCCCAAGTTGGATGGTTGTGGGCAATCATTTCATTTCCAATACATGTAACCGACAATAAAAATGGTTGTTAAAATATATGTAAGTTTTTTCATTTCAGACTCAGTTGACTTAGATTATTTTGTTTATCCCACACTGGTTTTCTTAACTTGCTTCAATCTATGGCAGCCAATTCACTTCCATGTTCCTTCATTTTCAAAACCAGTTCAATTCATAAAGGTCTCAGGTATTAAAATCAAATGATAGACTTTGACATTAGAGGGTTAATATTTTTCACAGTTGAGACAACTTGACGATATAAATGTCAATGATGAGAATTGTATGAGGGAATTATTCTGAAAAAGGTTAATATTGGAGACTGCGTTAGGCTTCACCCAATCTGATCGTGCCATACAGTTTTGGGTGGAGAATTGAGGAGCCTATCATGAGATTTCAGTAGGTTTAGACATGTCAATCCTGTCTTATTTTTTGGCTAATTTTGTTGAAATAGCAAATGTAACTTGTACTTATTGATGTCACAGAATGAAATACATCTTGGTGTTAAGATAAGTTTCTTGTTAAGACTCCTTAGTGATTCATTCATTCCTGCTGTAAACCAAACAGATCCTTAGACCCAGAATAAAAGTACAACAGCAGACCAGAGGGCACCACTGGAGTAGGATACATAATCACCCTGGATAACCTTATTTTGATTTGATTTTGGTAAGTTTCCATTCTTTTGTACACTGACTGCTTTTTGTTTTTATTACTATGCACCACCAGGAGCTTTTGTTTGAAAGAGTAGAAAGGACAACTGTTGGTAGCCCCCTATTCCGACTATCAGCTGGTTGTGGTTGGATCCAGAGAACATACACCCGGCTTCACATTCTTGTACAAAAAAAGAATAGGAACTCCTGGACACAACAGAACTTGCATACTGCCTGCCCAAAGATCCCAACATGTACCCAACTCCACTTCAATAGCCAGGCCTCAATAACACTGTCAGCCAACTGCCTGTGACAACAGTCACCCACCAGCCTTGACCTGACAAACTGTGGATCATTAGGTCAGACTTAATAATATGACTGTTGTATTACTATTCCCTACTTTGTCTTATAATACTCAACCATAGCTAGATTTTAGTATTCCAAATTTATGTCTAATCTTTATTATTGTATACTTTTTATGATACAAGCAAAGTAAAATTTATTGTGCAATTGGAAGGATTTCTGTTGAAGTAAATGTAACTTCTAATCTGTTCATTCAAAGCCCTGGATTCTACCATCGCCATCGAACCTAACTATTATGGACTAGGCCAGACCACTCAAAACATTCTTAAGCACACAGCCCTGACCATAACTTTGCAATTTGTTTCGATAAGTGTACGGTGAAATTTACCTGGCGTAAGTTAGTGAGGATGACTATCTGGTTTTAAAATAGACAAAAATTTATTCACAATGAAACGATAGCCACATTGAAAGGTTTTGTGTAATCAGGTGTGGCTAATACTGGGGCAGTAGCTAACACAGTGGTTAGGCTGTCAAATGCCTTTTGACAGTCCGCTGTCCACTGAAACTTCTTGTCCTTTTTTAACATTCGATGAGTGGAGTAGTCACACTATTAAAGTTCGGCACAAACTTCAGTAAAATCCAGTCAATCCCAAGAACTGTATTACGGCTTTTGTCGTTGATGCTGTGGGAAATTGCCCAATTACTTTCACTTTTGCATCCCATGGGGCCATTTGTCCATGTCAATAACATGATCCAGGAAGGTTATTTGGGCTTTGGCAAATTCACTTTTGAAAGCCAAAATTGCCTTTGTTCTCTCTGACAGAGGTACTTGCCAGTAGCCTCTGAGCAAGTCCAATTTAGAAATATAAGTTGCTTGTCCCACTTTTTCAACATAGTCAGGCTAGTACAATTGAAACATTTAAAAGGCAACTGGATGGGTATATGAATAGGAAGGGTTTGGAGGGATATGGGCTGGGTGCTGGCAAGTGCAACTAGATTGGTTTGGGATATCTGGTTAGCATGGATGAGTTGGACTGAAGGGTCTCTTTCTGTGCTGTACGTCTCTATGATGCTATAGTCCTCCAACCGTGGAATTGGATATGCACCAGTCTTTGTAACAGTGTTGACTTTGCGATAGTCCACACATAATCATTGGGTACCATCTGGCTTTGGCACCATGACTATGGATGAACTCCAGTCACTTAACTCACTTCGATTATGCCATCTTGGAGCATGCGCTCTATCTCCTTTTGAATCTGTGCCAACTTTAGAGGGTTTTGCCTGCAAGGATGTTACTTAATCTGAACAGCGTCTCCTATATCTACATCGTGCACAATTAGACTAGTACTTCCCAGTTTATTTCCGCAAATCTCCCTATGTGATAGCAATAAGTCTTTCAGGTAATTTCAATTTTCTTGTGGAAGGTAACTCAATAATTTATCCCAATTTATGACAACTTCCTCAGTGTCCGATATGATTTGAGGAATGTCTGATTCAGAATCCTCTGAACTTGGTTCTTCCTTCTTTGCTGTAATCATTAACACCTTCTCCTCTTGCTTTCCTTCCCTATCAAAATATCTATTGAGCATATTCATATGACACAATGTGTGAGATTTCTTCCTGTATGGAGTCCTTATTAAGTAGCTCACCTCACTCAATTTCGTCTCGATTTGATACGGTCCACTAAACCTTGCTTTTAAAGGCTCATCTGTTATTGCAAGTAACACTAATACCTTATCTCCAATTACAAAATTGCAAATTTTTAATTACTTATCTGCTTCCTGTTTCATTATATGCTGTGATACTTTTAAATGCTGTCTAGCCAACTGTCCAGTTCTATTTAATTGTTCTCTAACATTTGACACATAGTCCAAATGGGTGGTCTCTGAATTCTGACTTATTAATTTCTCCTTCATCAATTTTAATGATCCTTTTACTTCATGCCCAAAAAGTAATTCAAATGGACTGAATTTGGTTGATTCATTTGGTGCATCTCTGATTGCAGACAGTACAAACAGTACCCACTTACCCCAAAAATCCTGATCATAAGCCCTCAACACGGTCTTTAGTGTTTGATGCCATTTCTCTAGCGCTCCCTGTGATTCGGGATGGTACACAGTAGATTTGAATTGCTTTATTCCCAAGTTATCCATAACCTCCTTGAATAGTCTGGATGTGAAGTTTGATCCTTGATCTGACTGGATCTCTATTGGTAGTCTATATCTGGTAAAAAAAATTATGTAATTCTTCTACAACTCTTTTAGCTAAGATGTTGCATAATGGGATTGCCTGTGGAAATCTAGTCGATACATCCATGATCGTTAATAAATACTTATTCCCACTTTTTGTTGAGGTTGGGGAACTACACAATCAATCAAGATTCTTGTGAAAGGTTCCTCAAACACTGGAATAAGTATTAAAAGTGCAGGTTTTATTACTGCCTGTGGTTTTCCAATTAGCTGATATGTGTGACATGTCTGGCAAAATTCAACTACATCCTTCTGTAATCCAGGCCAATAAGAATATCTTTGTATTTTAGCCTGTGTTTTCCTCACCCCTAAATGACCTCCAAGTGGTAGCTCATGCGCCACTCGCAGACTTCCTTTCTAAACACTACTGGCAAAACAATTTAATGAATCTTTGCTCATTTCTCATCTGCTTGAATGTGTGATAGTCTCCATTTCCTCATTAAGACACCATTTGTTAAGTAATAACACACAGGGATGCATTCACTCTCCTCTGTAAATGTCTTTTGACACAACTATTTTAAGTTCTCATCTTTCTGTTGTAATTCAATCAGCTTAGCAGAGCTAAAGATACTTATATGTTTATCGAGTTGCTCCTGCTCTGTCCCACTTATTTGATCAAAAAACTTATCTAGGATAAAGCTATGTAAGCTTCCTTATCTGTGCCTTTCGATGTCTCCTGCTTCAGCTTATGCCTCTGTGATCTTGTGACCACACAATCTGGGAAAATTCCTGGATACACATCCTTCATTTCTTCAGTTGTCTGCGTTTCCACTGACTTTTCAACTAGAGTAGGCAGCACGCCTACCAGTGAATCAGATATCATTTGCAAGGACAAGTTGTATTCGTGGAGCTGAGAGTTTGTCGGGTACTCCTACCACAAATTCTCCATTCTGCTGTGGACTCTCTAGCCTCACTTTTCATAACTGAGCACTTTTTGTCTCACCATGAATTCCTGTTACCAGTACCTTTTCTGGAAGTAGTCCCTCAGGAGTACATATCTCCTCATCCTTCAGCATTACAGACTGAGAGGATCCTGTGTCCTTTAATATTGTAACCTCTTTACCTGCTATTCCTGGCCTATCTGAATAAATTTACCCTTGTATGTATATTTTTTAAGCAGATCTGGCACTTCCTCCTTAACCAACCTCTGATCATCTTGTACACTCTGAGGCAGTTGTCTAACTTCCCTTGTGCTTTTTGTTACTAGCCCAACAAAACTCCTAGGCTTGTCTGGCTTTCTTCTAGCCCAACAATACTGTGATTTCATGTGGCCCATTTTATTACAATGAAATCACAGGAGCTTTTTAACTTCTTTGTCCCCCTCAAGGATTTATTTTTTATCCTGTGGTATGTTATCCTTATGATCTTCACTGAGATCTACCTTTCCCTTTCCATGTGAGGATTTCTCTTTGCCCAATTTTTATCCCTCATGGTCTGACATTGATTCTGGAAGCCAAACTGTGTTTTATGGACCAGCTCATAATCTTCAGCCACGTCAGCTACTAACCTTGCTGCTTTAACTCTCTGTTCTTCCACATAAGTTTTCACTACTTCAGGCAGTGAATTTTTGAATTCCTCCAAAATAATTACTTCTCTAAGGGCATCATAGGTTTGCTCGATTTTTAAATCTCTTATCCAGATATCGAAATTACTTTGTTTGACCCTTTCAAACTCAATGTAGGTTTGATCTAGGTCACTCTTCAGATTCCTGAACCGTTGTCTGTAGGCTTCTGGTACAAGTTCTAATGCACTTAAAATGGCTTTTTCACCTCCTCATACTCCTCAGATACTTCCTCTGATAGTAATGCAAATACCTCACTCGTTTCGTTTGGATCAATAAAACCCACATTGCTACTGGCCACAGCATTTGTTTAGCCACCTTTTCAAATGAGATGAAAAGGCTTTCACATCCTTCTCATCAAATTTAGGCAATGCTTGAATGTGTTTAAACAGTTTTTCACTAGGCTTTTGACTACCAAGGGCTTTATCATCCTCACTCTCTTCCTCACTGAGGTTACCTTCAGCCTTAATCTCCAGCCTTTTAAGCTGACTTTCCTTTTTACGTGTCAGTTTCTGAAGTTAAAAAGTTCCTTTTTTTCTTTCTCTTCTGCTGCTCTCTCTTTTTCCCTCTCTTCTGCTTTTCATCGTAATTCAAACTGTTTCATTTCTGCTGCCCTTTCCTTATTTCTCGCCTCTAACTCAAGCTGCTTCATTTGCAATTGAATTTTTGCCATCTCTATAGATTCTGATGGCTTCTCCAGCAAGTTTAAATGCTACTGCAATTATCTCTCCTTTCCTCACAGAAGCAGGCAGGTCCAATTCCAGCTTGTCCGCTAATTCCTGCAGCTTAGTCACCTTTTGCAAAACTTCCAAAGTCACCACATCCACTTCCAGAAACTTGTGGCGACTGAAAGAGCCATTACTATCCCAAGCTTTGTGCACCCAACCAAACCAATACCTGAAATAGAGACACTTGCACCTACCACTCGCTGTTTAAAATCCCGCAAAGAGTCCCCGATCTGTAATGGATCAGGCCAGGCCACTCAAAACATTCTTAAGCATGTAGCCCAGACCATAACTTTGCAATTTGTTTCGATAAGTGTAAAGTGAAAATTACCCGGAATAAGTGAGCATGGTTGACTACCAGGTTTTAAAACAGACAAAAACTATTCACGAAATGATACAATGAAACACAAAGAATAGAATAAAGAACCCCTACAGAGCTCAGCCTATCCAAACATCACCTAACTAAGCTGTTCACAACAGTCCCAATAAGCAAACCCCCTTAAAAAAATGTTTTTTTAAATGGAACAGATTCTTACAGATTGAAGGTAGAAAGGCAGAAAGAAAGCGAGCCTGTTCGCACAGTCCACTGCTGAACTCTCAACTAGTTCTGGACTGAACTGTTCAGCTAGAGAGTTGACCACTCCTCTTCCATTGTACAGGTCACTTCTAAAACATTGCCACTTTGGTCTGAAGTCTCATCTGTTTAGATATAAACCAAAGGCATCTCAAAATCCCTTTCATCTCTGTACCAAACTAGTCTAATTGGAACCGGGAGAGTTTTATTACCCCTCTGAAAACCAAGGACACAGTATCCTTGAGAAAAGGAACAGCTTTTAGGAAAAAGGGACCAGCTTTGTGACATAACCTATAACGTTTATACAGTAAAGTAGATTTTCATTTCCATTATCTATTTTGATTTTGAGAATTACTTCATTGGCTAACCATTAAATTCAATGGAATAGAAGATTAATAAATTCCTTATGCGTATTTTATGAATACCCATTTTAGATCTAATAATGATGAATGATCCTGTTTTCTATTGCCAACTGGAGGTTAAGTTAACTGGATATTTTACAAAGATTGTTAATTTATCTTGTGCATACATCATTTAAAATTTTGTTCTGCCTATTTTACAGATGGGAGAAGTGTCCAATTTTATCAGAGGATCAGAGAGTTCAAATATCCATCTCATATTTTGTCTAAAAGGAAATGAAGCAATGGTTAAGATCCATATGATGAGGGTATTATAGAGTATAATAAGAATACCATTTAAGTGCCAAGTATCAAAAAGACCGTTGAGATATTTCGGCCCAAACACAAGGGCCACTAGGTGGAGCCTGTCTGCTATGTTTGTTCACCATTTTAATTTGGATCTAATTTTTATTCATTTCCTGCATATGATGTCACTGGCTGGGCCAGCATTTACTGCAATCCCCAGCACCTTTCGGAAGGTGATGATTTTCTACCTTCTTGAAACATTGTACTCTCTATGTACTAGTGTCATTTAGTATAGGGAGTTCCAGGATCCATTGATGATTAAGGAAGTGTAATGAGCTAAATTTTGTACTCTTTTTGGCAAACTGTCACTTTCGTAAAGTTTCTTCACCATGAGATCTAGTAACTCCCTTGTCATATCTTACCAAATTCCCTGTAGGCAGCGAGGTTGCTCCAAGGTACTGTATATGTCAATTGGTGGGATTAGTATGCTGATGCAATGACTTCTATTACAGACCAGACCAAAGCCCCTCAAGATATACTGAGAAGACAGTCTAGAGTCCAAGTTTATAGCACTCACTTTCAAAACAATCATGACGGAACAAACATCCTTCTTAAAGGCACATCTCCTAACACTTCACTCCTTTAAAAATGAATTATTAAAATACAAAGCTGGCTTCATTTTTAAAACTTCTAGTCTCAAGTTATTAGTACACTTCTCTATATATTGTATTTATACATTCCACTAAATTTAAGTATACAAAAGTTTAGTTAGACTATTCATCTCAGTCCGTTTTTTTCTGCCACAGTGCACCCAATTCTTCATTCATCCAAGTTGTGAAAATGCATCAGCAAACAAGTTCTTTCGTAATCTTTATGATGATGATGCTCCTTTAACAAGTTTATGTTGTCCTTGGTTTTATTACAGTCGTAAAAACACAGGTTCTAAAAAGTCTGGGCATGGATGGGTTTTAAGGCCAATTTGATAATAGCTAATAGATACTGCCTCAGGCAAAAGACTTTCAAGTTTAAAAAACTTGCACCGCCTCCAGAAGTCAATCAAAAAATTCTGCAAGATACTCTAAATGTTCCATGTGTGATCAAAAATCAGCCCACAATTATTGTACACCCCACAATTGGATAATCCCAAAATGGCTTTGAACTAGTACAGTCCATTCGCCGTCATGAAAGCTGAAATGTCCTTCACTCTTTCAGATCAGTATCCGATGAGTAAATCCAGCTTAGAATTGTAAGTTGTTTGTCCCATCTTCTCAATGTAGTCTTCCAAACGTGGAATAGGATATGAATCAGATTTCATAACAGCATTGACTTTGTGATAATCCACACATAATTGTGGGTGCCATCTGGTTTTGACATCATTACTATGGATAAGCTCTATTCTTTGCAACTCACTTCGATTATGTCATCTCTGAGTATGCTTTCAATCTCTTTTTGAACCTGTGCCAACTTTAAAGGGTTAAGTCTATGAGGATGTTGCTTAATTAAAACAGCACTTCCTACATCTACAACATGCATAATTAGATGTAAACTTCCCAGCTTATTCTCACATATCTCCCCATGTGATTGTAATAACTCTTTCAAATCATTTTAATTTTCCTTTGGAAGGTAATGCAATAATGTATCCAAATTTTAAGAACTTCCTCATTGTCCAATTTAGTTTGAGGAATGTCCAAGTTAGAATTATCTGAACTTGGCTCTCCACTCTGTGTTGTAACCAGTAACACGATCTCCTTTTGCTTTCCTTCCCTATCAAAATACCTTTTGAGCATATTCACAAGACACCCAGATTTCTTTCCATCTGGCATTTTTTTCAAATAATTCAGCTCACTCAATTTCCATTTAATTTGATAAATCCCAACAAACCTTGCCTTTAAAGGTTCACATACAGTTTATCTCCACTAACAAAATTACAGATTTTGAATTTCTTGTCTGCTTTCAGTTCAGTCACATGCTATGCTACTTTTAAATGCTGTCTAGACAATTCACACACTAAAATTTGACACAAAGTCCAAATATGTGGTCTCTGAACTCTTATTCACCAATTTCTCCTTAATTAATTTCAGTGGTCTTCATACCTCATGCCCAAAAACTAATTCAAATTGACTGATTTTAGTTGATTCATTAGATGCATCCTAATTGCAAAAAGTGTAAATAAAATTCCTTTATCCCAATCCTCTGGATAGTCTTGACTAATAAGCCCTCAAATTGGTCTTTAAAGTTTGATGTCACCATTCTAATGCTCCCTACAATTCTGGATTTGAACTGTTTTATTCCTGAACTATCCTTAACTTCTTGAGTAACTTTAATGTACAATTTGATCACTGATCTGTTTGCATTTCTTTGGGTAATCCATATCTCATGAAAAGCTGAAAATGTGTTGCTGGAAAAGCGCAGCAGGTCAGGCAGCATCCAAGGAGCAGGAGAGTCGACATTTCGGGCATGAGCCCTTCTTCAGGAAGGTTTCGGGCATGAGCCCTTCTTCATATCTCGTGAAAAGTTGAGTAACTCTTCTCCAATCCTTTTAGCCATTACACTGTATAATGGAATGGCCTCCGGAAAGCTAGTATCCATTATGGTCAACAAATACTGATGCCCTTTTTTTTGTTTTGGGCAAAGGTCCTACACAATCAGTTTAAGATTATTGTAAATTATTCCTGAAATGCAGGAATGGGTATGAAGGATCCTGGTTTTATTACTGTCTGATGTTTTCCAATTAACTGACATGTACCTGACAAAATTCAACCACATTTCTGTGCACTTTAGGCCAATAAAAATGTTTTTGTATTTTGGTTTGAGTTTTCCTTACTCCCAAATTACCTTTTTCTGGTAATTCATGTACTATCCACAGCACCTCCTTTCTGTAACCCACTAGTAATACAACTTGATTAATTTCTGCCCATTGGTCATCTGCCTGAATGTTTGATGGTCTCCATTTCCTCATCAATACTTGTTTTTAAGAGAGTAACATTCTTGGATACTCTTAGATTCTGTTTCTGTGTGTGCTTTTTAATATAACTGCTTTATGTTTTCACCTTTGTATTGTAAGTCAATTAATCTCTCAAATAAAAATATCCACTTTGTCCTCAACCTGTCCTTACTTATTCCAAACCATTTAATCAAACATAGTTACTGATCATTGAACTTCGACTGTCTTGTCTTTATTTATAGATTTCTCCTCCTGTTTCAACCTTGGCTTTGTGATGTTGTCATCACACACTCAGTAAAAATCCCAGGATATATTTCCTGTAACACCTCAGTTGCCTAATTTTCCACTGACCTTTCAACCACAATAGGCATCACACCCACTTGTGATCCAGCTATATCATTACTGAGGATAGACTGTATTTCTAGAACCAAGAATTTCTTTATTACTACTACCACCACTTCATCACTTTTCACAAGACTGTCCAACCTCATTTTATGTAAAGGAACACTGCTATTGTAACTAGACGGAGATGAATCCTTCTGTTATTTAAACACCCAGAAAAGCTCGCCTCACCTCCTAATCTGCTAAAATGTGAGTGACAGAGAACCCCCAAATTCCACTATTTAAAGAAAATAGCATTGATTTATTTTTTAATTCTAAAACTGAACATTAAACAACTATTCACAACTCTAAGCTTTTTCTTAACGGCTTACTAACTGCCTCTAACTCTATAACAATATGCTGTTCCAATAAGACGCTTATTAAAATTACATCAACTTAATTTCAAAACATCACAGCCACTGTCGTCTTCTGTTTTCCCTCTTCCGGGTGATAATCTCCCTGGGTCATCATCTTTCTTTTACTGCGAGTATGTTTCATAGAGAGTGTTCTCTAATTTCTTGGAAAGCAAGATGTTAGCTGTCCATGCATTTCTGTCTTGATGGCAGTTACTCTCTTTCCAATTTTCAAAATGTCGTCATTCTTATACCCCCAGTGTCATGAAGATTTGGGTTAAAAGGTAGCAGTGACAGCACCAACTGTTCTCAATAAGACACAATATAACAGGTGCTCCAGCTACTGGGGTTGCTAGGGTAGCTGGTTGCCTGGAAACAACAAAACAGATTAAAATTAGGCCAATCAGTTTAAATTATACTCCGAAAAATACCAAACTCCAATCCAGTTTGAATTTAATGCATTGACAATCTTAAAAACCAATCACACAATCCGATGCTTTTGGGGGGGGGGTATAAGACCAGGGAAAATTGAACAGTTGAGAGGAGAACTGCCACGCTACCAGCATGTAAAAAGACTGCCTGCAAAATTGCTGTTTATCTTTATTGATTAGAAACGTGTGAAGCTGAATCCCTAAGAAGAAGAAGACACAGGAAGATTCAAATAGAAGAACTGAAAGCTGCCTGGTTTTGAGATAGAGCCATAGAGGTGTATCGCATGGAAACAGCCCCTTCGGTCCAACCCGTCCATGCTGACCAGATATCCCAACTCAATCTAGTCCCACCTGCCAGCACCCGGCCCATATCCCTCCAAACCGTTCCTATTCATATACCTATCCAAATGCCTTTTAAATGTTGCAATTGTACCAGCCTCCACCACTTCCTCTGGCAGCTCATTCCATACACGTACCACTCTCTGTTTGAAAAATTGCCCCGTAGGTCTCTTTTATATCTTTCCTCTCTCACCCTAAACCTATACCCTCTAGTTCTGGACTCCCCGAGCCCAGGAAAAAAACTTTGCCTATTTACCCTATTCATGCCCCCCATAATTTTGTAAACCTCCATAAGGTCACCCCTCAGCCTCCAAAGCTCCAGCGAAAACAGCCCCAGCCTGTCCAGCCCCTCCCTATAGCTCAAATCCTCCAACTCTGGCAACATCCTTGTAAATCTTCTCTGAACCCCTTCACGTTTCACAACATCTTTCCAATAGGAACGAGACCAGAATTGAACGCAATATTCGAACAGTGACCGAACCAATGTCCTGTCCAGCCGCAACATAACCTCCCCACTCCTGTACTCAATCCTCTGACCAGTAAAGGAAAGTATAACAAACGCCTTCTTCACTATCCTATCTACCTGCGACTCCACTTTCAAGGAGCTATGAACCTGCACTCCAAGGTCTCTTTGTTCAGCAACACTCCCTAGGACCTTACCATTAAGTTTATAAGTCTTGCTAAGATTTGCTTTCCCAAAATGCAGCACCTCGCATTTATCTGAATTAAACTCCATCTGCCACTTCTCAGCCCATTGGCCCATCTGGTCAAGATCCTGTTGTAATCTGAGGTAACCCTCTTCGCTATCCATAAGAAGTTTGGTTTTGTAAATTGTAACCAGGAGTTTTATCAGACTAGTATTATAGAAGGGAAGGTAAAAGATAGGTTAGAGTAAGGACATGTAAATAGTTGTTAGTTATACTTTAAGAAATAAAGTTGTTAAATTTTACTTTAACGAGTTCTTGGCCTATCGAATTTTCACTGATTGCAGCACGCTATAAATCTTTTCTGTGTTGCTGGTTTGAAATTAAGCAGGAGAGTTTACTCTGTGTCATAACACCAGCATCGGATCGTCTCATTGGTTCAATGTTGACAAAACAATAAATTCTAACTCGATTGGGTTTTAGTATCTTGGGGCATAATTTAAACTGTTTGGTTAAATTTGAAATGTTGTCAAAACAACAACTAAAACTCAGGTATCCCTTTCACAGCCAAATGATACATATTTTCAATTTGCCAGTACACTGTGGCACTGCCAGTTAGTCATATACACAGGTGCTTGTAAACTCTCAGCTCAGAGCAGCAGTCACTCTCTCTTAAAGGTACAGTACTCACCTTTAACTTCATAACACCTCCTCCTTAAGAAAAGAAAGCCATCATAATGAAAGGATGGCGGCATTTTTTTCTAATTCTTAATCCCATTATGATGAAATACATACGTCATTAATCTAAGTTATACTTTTCATATTAATTTCTGCACACATATATCACATTGGAATCTGTCCAGTTTTATCAACACTTACTTTAAATCCATGATAACGCATCTGCTATCACATTTTTACGATCTGCAACATGTATAGTTTGTAAATTAAGTCTGTAACGTAAAATTCTAATGAAATAGTCTCATATTTTTGTCTTTAAATCTTTCCAAGAATGTAAGAGGATTGTGGTCTATGTGCACAACCATTTCTGACACATCGTTTGTCACAGGAATATTAAAATGTTGTAAGGCCAATACCAAACTCAATAATTATTTTTCGATGGTAGAATATTTTCTCTGGTAGGTGCTGGAAAAGAAGGCAATTGGTCATTTCATCTCCATCATCATTTTCTTGTAACAATACAGCTTCAACTCCTATATCACTAGCATCAATTGCAACTTTGAAGAGTTTCAAAAAATTTGGTGTCGCTGAAACTAGTATGGTGGTTAATACTGCTTTTAAATTCTCAAATGTCTCCTGACATTGTTCTCTCCAACAAAATTTTGTGTTCTTCTTTAGTAAATCTGTTAGTCCTGCTGAAGTTTGGAACAAACTTCCGATAGAATCCATTCTGTCCTCAAAATCGAAGCACCTGTTTCTTTGAGGATGGTTATGGAAATTCCTAGGTGGCCTTCATATTGCATTCCTTGTGTTATTGACTCGACCAGACCACTCAAAACATTTTTAAGCAGGTAGCCCCAGACCATAACTTTGTAATTTGTTTCAGAAAGTGTACAGTGAAAGTTACTCAGATTAAGTTAGCTAGATTGAATACTAGATTTTAAAACAGACAAAAAATTTATTCACAAAATTGCATATTGAAACACAAAGGACCCCTACATAACACAACCTATCCAACTTGACTTAATTATGCTGTTCCAAATATACACAACAGTCCCAAAAAGCAAATTCCCTTTAAAAACGAATATAAATAGAACACATGCTTATAGGTTGAAGGTGAAGGGCAGAAAGAGAGAGAGATAGAGAGAGTTTCCACACAGCTCCTTGAGCATTCCTCTTTCATTACAAAGGTCACTTCTAAAACATGACCATTTTGGCCTGAAGTCTCATCTAATTACATATAAACAAAAGGCCTCTCAAAATCCTTTTTATCTCTTTACCAAACCAGACTAATTGGTGTGCGGCCCAATTTATTGCCCCTCTGAAAAAAATCAAGGATGGAGTCTCTTTGAACCAAGGAACAGCTTTTAGAAAAAAAGGACTAGCTTTGTGACACTTTGGGATCAGCATTCTATGTCTTCACGAATTCTGTTTTCTTTAAGTTAACATGATTGGTGAACTCCACTCACTCTGACTTGGTTCGATGGCATCTTCGTTGAGCATTACATCCACTTCCTTCTGGACCTGGTGTGTGTGTGGCTTTGAGAGGATAAAGCCTGTAGGAGTGTTTTATATGAACAGCATTCCCTACTTCCATCTCATGCACAATAGTATTAGTCCTCCCCATCTTATTCCTGCATATGTCCTCATACTGCTACAAAAAACCTTCCAACTCAGTTCTTTGCTCCTGGGAGAGATAACTCATTAACCTATCCCACTCCTCAAGGACTTCCTCATTACATAATGTATTTTGAGACACATTAAACTCCATCTGAATTGATTCTTAACTCTGCAAGGCAGTACCTAATATCTGTTTCTCCAGTTCCCTCTTTTAATTATAATAAGGTTTCAACATAGAACATTTCAGCACAGCACAGGTCCTTCGGCCTCAATACTGCACCGACCTACGCAATTAATCTGATGCCCATCTAACCGAGACCGTTCCATTATTATCCATGTGTATGTCCAATGCCAATTTCAATGCCCCTAAAGTCAGCAAGTCTATGACTGTTGCAGGCAGGCCATTCCATGCCCCTACTACTCTTTGAGTAAAGAAACTACCCCGATATCTGTCCTTAATCTATCCATCTGAGGAAACCGGCTCTCTTTGTCCACCCTATCTAACCCTCTGATTATCTTGTACATCTCAACTAAGTCACCTCTCAACCTTCTTCTCTCCAATGAAAACAGTCTCAGTTCCCTCAGCCTTTCCTCATAAGACCTTACTTTCATACCAGGCAACATCCTAGTAAATCTTCTCTGAGGTCTTTCCAAAGAGTCCACATCCTTCCTATAATGCGGTGACCAGAACTGCATGCAATACACCAAGTGCGGCCTTACCAGTGTTTTGTACAGCTGAAGCATGACCTCGTGGCTCTGAAACTCAATCCCCCTACCAATAAATGCCAGCACACCATATGCCTTCTTAACAATCCTATCAGCCTGGGTGGCAACTTTCAGGGATTTATGCACCTGGACACCAAGATCTCTCTGTTCATCTACACTGCCAAGAATTTTACCATTAGCGCTGTATTCTGCATTCCTGTTACTTCTTCCGAAGTGAACTACCCACACTTTCCCACATTAAACTCCATTTCCAACTTCTCAGCCCAGCTCTGCAATTTATCAATGTCCCTCTGTAACCAAACATCCTTAGGCACTATCCATAACTCTACCTACCTTGGTGTAATCTGCAAATTTACTGGCCCATTCTTCTACTCCCACCTCCAGATCATTTATAAAAATAACAAACAGCAGTGGCTCCAAAACAGATCCTTGCAGCACTATCAAAATTACTATGTGTAATTCTTTCAAACTCAATATAAGTCTGACCTGGTCCTTCCTTTATATTTCTGAACCACTGTCTATATGCTTCTGGTACCAATTCATAAGTACTGTTAATAATCTTTTTGACATCTGCATAATCTCTTGATTCTTCCATCTGACAGCACTGCAAATACCTCCCGAGCTCTGCCTATCAGCTTAGTCTGAACTAGCATTACCCACAAGTCCTCTGACCACTCCATTTGCCTAGCCAATCTTTAAAATGAAATAAAGAAGGCTTCAACATCTTTCCCATCAAAATGTGGCAACATTTTAACATATTTGTATGCATCACTATCTTCTCCCTTCATCTTCATCCTTGATGTGGAGGTACTTATGTTGGACTGGGATGGACAAGTTAAAAATTACACAATACCAGGTTATAGTCCAATAGGTGTATTTGAAAGTACTAGCTTTCAGAGCATTGCTCTTTCATCAGGTAGCTCCATCTGGTTAATTGACTTTCCTGACTAATTTGCAAAGTTTGAAGTTCAAATTCTCTTTCTTTGTTTTTGCTCAGCTAAAAACCTTCTCCCCTTTCTTTTTCCTCTAACATGACTCTTCTTTCCCTTTCATTTTCTTCTAACTCCATTTGCCTCATTTGCAATTTAAGTTTTTCTAACTCTGCTGCACTTGTCTGTTTCTCTGATATACCTATGTGCTTGACCAACTCCATTACAATTTCAGCTTTACTTTTGTCGCTGGGCGGCATGGTGGCACAGTGGTATTGCTGCCTTACATCGCCAGAGACCCGGGTTCAGTTCCCGGCTTGGGCAACTGTCTGTTTGGAGTTTGCACATTCTCCCAGTGTCTGCGTGGGTTTCCTCCCACAGTCCAAAGATGTGCAGCTTAGGTAAATTGGCCATGCTAAATTGCCCGTTGTGTTAGGTGAAGGGGTAAATATAGGGGAATGGGTCTGGGTGGGTGGCTCGTCTGTGTGGACTTGTTGGGCCGAAGGGCCTGTTTCCTCACTGTAAGTAATTAATCTAATCTAAACCCAATTCTAACTTATTTGCTAATTCTTAAAGTATGTCCTTCCTGTCTTTCTAAACTTTCTTGGCAAATTTTGGGAAGCATCTTCAAACCCCAAAACCTCTTTACCAATGTTAAGAGCCATTGCCCTCACTTTTAATTTAAACGACCACAAGTAACTGAAATTAAACAAATTTTCTCACCTAAGTTTTATTTAAAGATGTAGGACACTAACCATCAAGAGTTTAAATCTGCTTGGACTGTTCGTACCCCAAATCATAGAACATAGAACATAGAACATAGAACAATACAGCACAGAACAGGCCCTTCGGCCCACGATGTTGTGCCGAACATCTATCCTAGATTAAGCACCCATCCATGTACCTATCCAATTGCCGCTTAAAGGTCATCAATGATTCTGACTCTACCACTGCCACGGGCAGCGCATTCCATGCCCCCACCACTCTCTGGGTAAAGAACCCACCCCTGACATCTCTCCTATACCTTCCACCCTTCACCTTAAATTTATGTCCCTTTGTAATACTCTGTTGTACCTGGGGAAAAAGTTTCTGACTGTCTACTCTATCTATTCCTCTGAGGAATCTTATAAACCTCTATCAAGTCACCCCTCATCCTTCGCCGTTCCAACGAGAAAAGGCCGAGAACTCTCAACCTGTCCTCGTACGACCTATTCTCCATTCCAGGCAACATCCTGGTAAATCTTCTCTGCACCCTCTCCAAAGCTTCCACATCTTTCCTAAAGTGAGGCGACCAGAACTGCACACAGTACTCCAAATGTGGCCTAACCAAAGTCCTGTACAGCTGCAACATCACTTCACGACTCTTGAATTCAATCCCTCTGCTAATGAACGCTAATACACCATAGGCCTTCTTACAAGCTCTATCCACCTGAGTGGCAACTTTCAAAGATCTATGTACATAGACCCCAAGATCCCTCTGTTCCTCCACCTGACTAAGAACTCTACCGTTAACCCTGTATTCCGCATTCTTATTTGTTCTTCCAATATGGACAACCTCACACTTGGCAGGGTTGAACTCCATCTGCCACTCCTCAGCCCAGCTCAGTTCAAATCTGTTCAAATCCCTGACTGAATCTGTCTAAACCCCCTGTCTCGGACCTGAGTCTTCAAACTATTACGACATAGAGGTGAACCCCTCTGTTACTTAAACTCAAACATCCAGAAAAGCTCCCCTTGCCTCCTAATCTGTTAAAATATGAGTAAGAGAACCGCCAAATTCCACTATTTAAAGAAAATAGTATCAATTTATTTTTAACTGAACATTAAAGTGAACATTAAACAACTATGCTCAACTCTAAGCCCTCCTTTATCTTTACTGCTTAATATCTGCCTTCAACTCTACAACAATATGCTGCTCCAAAAAGATACTTATTAAAATTACAGCAACTTAATTTCAAAACCACGCAGCCACTGTTTTCTTCTGTCTTTGCTCTTTCAGCTGAGGATCTCCCTGGGTAATCATTTTTCTTTTTGCTGTGAGTATGTTTCATATGAAAAGGTATCTTTGAAAGAGAGTGTTTCTTGAAGAGAGCATCATGTTAGCTCGCTATGCATTTCTGTCTTGATGGCAGTTGCTCTCTCTCCAATTATAAAAATGTCGACATTTTAATACCCCCAATATTAGGTCATCTCATTAGATTAATGTTAGCAAAACAATAAATTCAAACTCAATTGGGTTTTAGTATCCTGGGGCATAATTTAAACTGATTGGTTAAATTCGAATTGTTGTCAAAACAGCAACCAAAACTCAGGTATCCCATTCACATATTTTCTATTTGACAGTACATTCTGGGACTGCCAACTAGTCCCAGGTGCTTCTAAACTCTCAGTTCAGAACAGCATTCACTCTCTCTTAAAGGTACAGTACACACCTTCAACTTCATAATCACTATTCTCATCATGGGTTCCACATATTACCACCTTTTCTGCCAATGCTCTTTCCAAATTATATATCTCACCATCACTCACCATCAAAGAATGACTTGCTCCCATATCTTTTAAAATTTTAATTTCTTTACTTGCTCGTACTGGCATATATGAGTAAACCTTACCCATTCAAGTAAATTCTTTAAAGAGATTGGGCATTTCCTCTCAACAAATCCTTGATCATTGTAGCTTTCCCTGTACTTTCCTTTACCAATTCAGCAAAACTCACTGGCTTCTCCTGTTTCCCATATCTGTCTTCCCAGTGCTTTTTCTAAATCACCAACATTGTGATTTCATATGGCCTACTTTATTACAGTGAAAACACCTGAGCATTTTCTACTTCTCTTCCCCCTCATGGGTTTCCTTTCTAACCTGTAGTAGATTATCTTTACCATCTTCAATTAAATGTCCTTTTCCCTCACCACTTGACGATTTCACTTTTCCCCAATTTCTATCTCTCACAGATTGGAATTGATGCCAAAGACAAACTTTGATTTATGAATCAACTCATTATCGTCTGCCATTTCTGCTGCTAATCTTACAGTCTTAACTCTTTGCTCTTCCACATGCATTCTCACTACTTCAGGAAGTGGATTTTTGAACTCATCCAGAATAATTGTCTCTCTAAGAGCATCATATGTTTGATCTATGTTTAATGCCTTTATCACCTATCAAAATTACTTTGATGTTTTCAAACTCAATGTACGTTTGACCAAATTCTCTCCTTAGATTCCCGAAATGTTGTCTGTAGGTTTCTGGCATTAGTTCGTATGCACTTAAGATGGCTTTTTTTCACCTCATCGTCTCCCCAGATACCTTCTCTGATGGTGATGCAAATACCTCACTAGTTCTACCTACCAACTTTGTTTGGATCACTAATACCTACATGATCACCGGCCATTATATTTGTTCAGCCACTTTCTCAAATAAAATGAAAAGTGTTTCTACATTCCTCTTGTTGAACTTAGGCAACACTTGGAAATATTTAAAGAGATTCTGACCAGGCCTTTGCCTATGATGGGATTGCTCTCCATCACTATCATCATCACAACTCCTACTTTTCACCTCTACCTCTGCTACTTTAAGTTTGTTTTTGAGTTTTCAGTTCTACCTCTGAAGTTCAATGACTGTCTCTTACTACCTTTCTTCTCTTTTTGTTTTGTTCTGCCAGGACTATTCTATTTTTTTCTTTTGTTGCTCTTTCTTTTTCCCTTGCAATTGCCTCTAATTCAAGCTGCTTCATTTGAAATTGAATTTTAGCCATTTCCAAAGATTCCAATAGCATTTTGATTGGTCAAATTACCTTGAAGAAAAACTATAGTTAAAATACAGACAAAATAAGAATTAAAAAATTAGTTTAACTGTGATTCTATCGCAATATTTAACAAGATAGTATACATATATAGACAACCACTGATTAGCTGTTTCAACATAGTAACATCCCATAAATACATGCTTGGCAGAGGCAAATTCAGTAAAATAGATTGTTTCACGTGCTACATTTCTCCAGTCCAGGAGGAAAGGACATCACAAGACAATTCTGAGAGAGAGAGAGAATTCAAGTCTTTTGCTAAACTAAAATCCTAGTTCTGTGGGAGCTTGACCCCATAGTGACCCCACCCACTGACGTTTCTTTTGACTGCTTTCAACCAAAATCACAAAACTAGCTACCTTGCTGGGCCCAGAGCAGACATCTCAGCTCCAAATTTATAACACATGCTTTCAAAAACAACATGACAGAAAAAATCCTTCTGAAAAACACATCTCATACCACTTCAGATGTTGCCTCCACACATGAATCTCTGAGGTCAGCATACCAAGAAAAATCATTTGAGGAAGTGTTGATGGAGGGCTGCCTGACTTCAAGCTCCCCACCACTATGACAAGAGAATCCTGAGCCTCACAGGTGCAGACTGTAACAGGTTTTGCCAGGATGCCAGGACACACATTTTCCTGCTAATCAAGTACATGGAAGCAAGAGGAATAAATCATATACAGGGCAACAAGTCCCACTGACACCATTGCCCCTCGTGGTCAAATATCCCTATTCATCCCCTGGCCTCTGTTTGCAAAAGTGTGAAGTAGTCAGTGATATGTGAGGCATGGAGTCAATACATTAGGGTAGCCAGGGTTTAGGAACCCTGCAAGTGTGTGTCCTGTACAGTTCAACTATTGTGTATCAAGAAACTAAGCCAATACACCCTGGGTGCATAGCAGTTTTCCTTCCCATTAAACTTTTGATTTCTCCCTTAATGGAAGGTGACAGTGAGCACTCATCTTCCAGCTTCTGCCTCCATGTGTTGGTGAGCCCCAAAACAGCCACAACCCCATCCTGGTACCCTATCCCATAAACCCCATAGTTTGTGCACCTTCCCATAAGCCTGTGCTGTTCATCCCCATCTACTGGCATATGAGGTGACCATGCCTGGTACCACATGTCCTCTCCTCAACCACCGCTGCCCTCCCCCAAATGCCTTCCTAACCAATTTATCTTTTTTTTAGATAACTTAATGGAATGACCATGAACCACTCCCCAGACAAAAGAGGAACCCTCCCTCGACTCAGAAAATCCCAAGCAGATGCCTGACTGGGAACAATCCCCTAGATTCGTATCAAAGGCTTAACTCGAGTCCAGTGCCTGGACTACTCCCCTAAGACTTTGAGATGTGCTTGATAGACCATTTAGTGTGTTTGCCATGTAAGCTGTTAGCACCTTGTGCTGGTGTGAAATTGATGTAATGCAAAGCAGTAAAACAAGATGTCTTCCCTCTTGACTGAGGACTGCCAACTGGGAGGTAAGCTGTCCAGTTGTGTGACTGCACTATTAGGCAAGGCATGGATGTTGAGAACATGCAGACAGACATTAATTGGGTGTGTTAGAAGACAAAGTGAACAGTCTTCAGATACAATTCGAATTTAACCAATCAGTCCAATCTGTGACCTTGTATGCAAGATGTCATTGCAGTAGCCTTTCCATGTTAGTTGCTGGTGAACTTCGCAATGAAGGCCTGTACTTCCAGGATGCCAATGTCCATGAACAAGGGCTGCTTGTGACTGGTGTCCATAGATCATGCTTTGAGATGCTGTTGTGTGATCAGTTAAACTGAAGGAACTGTGGTATATTTCCAAGTGAGGGTGGTGAGTGGTTTGTAAGGGAATTTGCAGGTAATGGTGTTCCCATGTATCTGCTGCTCGTGTCCTTGATGTTGATGTTGGTGGTGGTTGTGGTTTAAAAGATGCTGTCTAAGGATCTTTGGTGAATTTCTCCAAGGCATCTTGCAGATGGTACAAATTGTTGTTACTGAGCATTGGTGGTAGAGAAAGTGAATGTTTGTGGATGTGGTGCACCTCTTAAGGACTTGTTTGAACCTGATCCAGCACCTTAAACAGTTAAACTGTTGACAAATGTGCATTATAACTGCTGAGTGTAAAATCAACAGGATACAACATGCCAAGGCTACATTGACAATACCTTGGCAAACTCACAAACCTTACTACTTTGAGGGTCTTCACAGCATGTGATAAGCTGAAATCACAAGGCGCCCACTCTGACTTCCATGTCAAGAACTGTAGGTATGTGATTTGCACATGGTGGATGGGTTATCTGCACATTAATGAGGTGAGTTAAGCAGTTAATAAGCTCATCAACAAGCAACAATCCCCCTTAATAGGTACCTCACTGCTGCCTTGTGGGAATCAACAACCAGAACTTAGTTAGAAGATGTAGTAAGTTGCTCACAACATCGAGGTAGGCCTTGCCAGTCATCTTGTGTGGATCTACTATATTTCTCACCACAGCCCACATCGTACAGACTCCTCTAAGATTCTGTCCATCATATTTCCAAGTCAGAATTGCCAGTGGCTTGGAGAGGAAGCTGCAGATGTTAATGTTGCAAAATACATCTGCCCCTGTCTTTCTAAGTAGTAAGGCTTGCGTGTTTTCTAAGGTATTGTTAATGAAGCCATGATAGGTTGTATCCTGGATGTAGGTTTGCTCGCTGAGAAGGAAGGTTCATTTTCAGACGTTTCATCACCATGTTAGGTAACCTCATCAGTGAGCCTTTGATGAAACACTGGTGTTATGTCCCGCTTCCTATTTGTGTGTTTAGGCTTCTTTGGGTTGGTGATGTCATTTTCTGTTCTTTTTCTCAGAGGGTAGCAGAAGGGGTCCAGGTCGATGTGTTTGTTGATCGAGTTATAATTGGAATGCCATGCTTCTAGGAATTCTTGTGTGCGTGTCATCGTGGCTTATCCTAGGATGGATGTGTTGTCCCATTTGAAGTGGTGTCCTTCCTCATCACTAGAATACTAGTGAGAGTGGGTCATGTCTTTTTGTGGCTAGTTGATGTTCATGTATCCTGGTGGCTAGTTTTCTGCCTGTTTGTCCAAAGTAGTGTTTGTTACAGTTCTTGCAAAGTATTTTGTAAATGACATTCGTTTTGCTTGTTGTCTGTATCAGGTCTTTTAAGTTCATTAGCTGTTGATTTAGTGTGTTGGTGGGCTACCATAATGCCAAGGGGTCTGGATAGTCTGGCAGTCATTTCTGAGATGTCTTTGATGTAGGCGACAGTGGCTAGGGTTTCTGGTTGCGTTTTGTCTGCTTGTTTGGGTTTGTTGCTGAAAAATCAGCGGACTGTGTTCACTGGCTACCTGTTCTTTTTGAATACGTTATACGATTTTCCTCTGCTCTTTGTGGTTCCTCTGTGTGACAGTGTGTGGTGGCTTGTTGAAATAATGTTCTAATGCAGCTCCATTTGTGGGTGTTGGGATAATTGCTTCTGTCGTTCAGTATTTGGTCCATATATGTTGTTTTCCAGTAGACACGGGTTTGAAGTTCTTCACTGGCTATTCGCTCCACTGTGACATCTAGGAATGGCAGTGTGTTGTTTTCCTCCTCTTTAGTGAATTTTATGCCAGTAAGGGTATTATTGATGTCTTGAAGGTTTCCTCTACTTTGTTTCTTTTAGTGATGACAAAGGTGTAATCCACACAGCGGACCCAAAGTTTGGGTTGGATGTTGGCAGAGCTGCTCGTTCGAGTCTCTGCATTACTGCCACTGCTAAGAACCCTGATATCAGAGATCCCATGGGTGTTCTGCTGGTTTGTCTGTCAGCTTTGTTATTCAAAGTAAAGTGGCTGGTAAGGCATTGGTCCACTAACTTGACAATGTTGTTCTAGCTGTTGAAGTTGGGTGGTGTTTGGTGTATGTGTCTTTGGTTCAGGGCTTCAGGAAATTAGGAGAAGAGTCACTTGCGCCTCACAGTGCCAGGGACCTGGGTTCAATTTCCGCCTCAGGCAACTGTCTGCAAACTCCAACATTCTCCCCGTGTCTGCATGGGTTTCCTCCGGGTGCTCTGGTTTCCTCCCACAGTCCAAAGACGTGCAGGTTAGGTGAATTGGCTATGCTTAATTTCCTGTAGTGTTAGGTGCATTAGTCAGGGGTGAATGTTGGGGAATGGGTCACTCTTCAAAAGGTCAGTGTGGACCTGTTGGGCTGAAGGGCCTGTTTCCACACTGTAGGGAATCTAATATCTAACTTCTGATCGAAACTTGTAGCCACAACATTTAGATCACAGTTATAGCTTTGGTCAATGGTCACCTCAGGATGTTGATGATGTGTCTTCCATGATTCCATGCCATTGAATATCATGAATTGATGATTAATCTATTATTTTATGAAGATGATTATTGCTCAGCAATTATGTGGTACAAAAGTCACTTGCCATTTATTAGTCCTTGTTCTGACTTTATAGGGAGCAAAGGACATTGAAATAGAACCTGAATGTGGGTGTAGGGCAATTTGCTGAGTAACTCTGGCAGTAGCATCCTTGGACTGAAATGATTGGGCACTGACAGTTACACCTATTTCCTTTCATTCTAGTACGATATCAGCCATAGAGTCATATAGTACAAAAATAGACATTTCGGTCCAACCAATCCATGCCGAGCATAATTCCATACTAAACTAGTCCCACCTGCCTGCTCCTGGCCCATATCCCTCCAAACCTTTCCTATTGATGTACTTATTCCAAATAGCTTTTCAATGTTGTAATTGTACTCACATCCACCACTTCCTCAGGAAGTTCATTCCACACTTGAACCACTCTTTGTGTAAAACATTTGCCTCATGTTTTTTTTAAATCTCTTTCCTCTCACCTTAAAAATGTACCCGCTAGTCTTGAGGTCCCCCATCCTAGGAAAAAACAACTACCATTAACTTTGTCTGTACCTCTCATATAAATTTATATTAGGTCATCTCTCACCCTCCTATGCTCCAGTGAAAGAATTCCCAGCCTGCTCAGCATTTCTTTATGACTCAAACCTTCCATACCCAGCAACATCCTGGTAAATCTCTTCTGAACCCTCTCCATCTTGATAATATCCTTCCTATAACTGGGCAACCAGAACTGGATACAGTTTTCCAGAAGAGGTCTCGCCAATGTCCTGTACAACCTCAACATGACTTCCCAACTGCTATACTCAAAGGACCGAGCAATTAAGATGAGTGTGCCAAATGCCTTTTTCACGACCGTGTCTAAATGGGACACAAAGTTCAAAGTCCCTCTGTTCTACAACACTACCCAAGGATTTACATTCATTGTATAAGCCTTACCCTTATTTATTGTATCAAAATGCAATACCTTTATCCAGATTGAACTCCATCTGCTATTTTTCAGCCCATTGATCCCTTTGATCAAGATCCTTTTGTAATCTTAGAAAACCTTCTTCACTGTCTGCTATGCCACCAATTTTGGTGTTATCTGCAAACTTAGTAACCATACTTCTATAATCTCATCCAAATCATTTATATAATGACAAACATAAGATGACCCAAAACTGATCCCTGTGGAACACCGCTGGTGACAGGCCTCCAGTCTGAAAAACAACTCTCCACCACCATTCACTGTCTCCTCCCTTTAAGCCAATTATGTATCCAATTGGCTAGCACACCCTGAATCCCATGTGACCTAACTTTACTAATTAGTCTACTATATGGTACCTTGTTGAAGGCTTTACTAAAATCCTAATAAACAATGTCTACTGATATGCCATCATCAAAGTGAAGAGTTTTCTCCCCAGTACTAATGAACTCGAATTATACTTGGATTCTGTACTGCTGTACTCAGTTAATCTTTCTTTTCGTGGTACAAATTAACATTAAATAATTTAAGTCATGAAAAGCATGAAAGGATAAAGATGAAATTTCACCAAATACAGTTAATGTAAAAATCTTTTATAATTTATAACAATTGAATTTTTTGATACACACTGTAGTCAACTGATGGAATTTAATTGATTTAAGTGCAACTAAATGAATCTCATCATTAATAATTTCTTGTACATGTTAAGTAGGAATATGTTAAGTTACAAAATGCATGTTCTCTTTCCACAAGTAATAGGTTTGGCTAACTTTTTAAAAACAGTAACTTCATGTTATTGTTAACATCTAATTTCTGGTCTGTATCTGTAATATTGTGTACATTCAAAAGCCTTCTCTATTTTTTGACAATGTTTCTCTATGTTTAACACAACTTTAATCTTAGAACAATGTGGCATTTCACATTTTTAATCTTGTTTTGATCAAATGAGGAGGGATGAAACAGACATGGAGAATGCTGGAGAAACCATATGGGTCTGGCAGCACTTGTGAAGAAAGAAACAAAGTAATGTTTCCAGTCCGGTTATATCACTCTTCTCAGAACTGCAGAAGAAGAGTCTGAAGAAGAATGATCCCAGACTTGAAATGTTAACTCCTTCTTTCTCTCCACAGATGCTGTCAGACCTGCAGAGTTTCTCCAGCATTTGCTGTGTTTGTTGCAGATTTCCAGCATCTATGTTATTTTGCCTCTAGTTGAGGATAGGTAATGCAGTTCATCTTTCTTTAACCCCCTCTGTTGGCCACAACAAAAATTTAAAATGCTATTATACTTCATTAAAAATGTAGTTCAGGAGATTCAAGATGGCAGCGATCTAACAGGTCTGCCTTGCTGAACTGCGCACCACAATCCCAGCAGAGTGGTGCTTTCACCCTCCTTTTACTAGCCATTTTTGTAAAAGTCAGCAGTTTAAAGTCCCGAGATTATCTGAATATCACTTTGAGCATTCAGGGAAAATGACTAAAGGAAAGGGGCCACATGAATCGTAACGCACAGGGCACACCCTGCAGCAACCCATGGCCGCAGCGCCAACTCCCATAGAGGCGCCTTTGAACCCACCTAAGCAGCAGAGTTTGGTCTCAGAGTTCGTCAAACTCTGAGAGAGGATTGAATCAGCACTGGAGGAGTCCTGGACCAGATTGGAACCGATCTCGGCCATGCTACAAAAGCACACACAGGAGATCCAACATCTCAGGCAGCGCGTGGAAGAGGTGGAGCAGATTCAGGCCCTGAAAACATAGGTGCAAGCTTTGATTGAGCAGGTCGATGACCTCGAGAATTGAGGTCGGAGAAAAAAAGCCACATCTTCGGGTTGCCTGAGCGAGAGGGAGATCAGCTAGTCAGCCTCCTGGAGCCAAATAGGGCCGGGTACAAGTTGAGCGGGCTCACCAGACCACCTGCGCAGGCCTAGATCGGACCAGCGCCCCCGCCTGGTCCCAGTGCGATTTCAGTGTTATCGGGATAAATAAATGGCTATAGAAGCTTCCAGAATGCTGGGGAAAGATTCACAGGTCCTGATCTACAGGGGGTCGAAAATCATGTTTTTTCAGGATTTTTCTGGTACTGTGATCAGAAAGAGGAAATTTTATGATGAAGTAAAGAAGATACTTGAACATTCAATATTCTGTAAGGTACCTAGTAATGTTGTGCTTCAGCCATGGAGGTCCGTGTATAATTTTGATTCAGCAGAGAGGGCAAAGGATTTAGTAGATACTTTAAAATAGACTGGTTGGGTCAAATACTATGGATAATGGTGTCTCCTTTATTCTCTCTGCTGTTTACTTTGTTTGCCTGACTATGTTCCTGCGTTATGTGGGGTGGTTTCTTTGTTTTTCCCCTTTCTTGTTATGTTTGCTAGTCCCTTTTATCTCTTTCTTTATTCTGGTTAGGGGATAGTCACTTCTTTTAGTGGGGTCAATGTATGAGTGGGAGGGGTTGGATGCCCACTTTTAATTTCCATGTGTATAAGATATCTGTTTTGACTGGGTTTGGGGCATGGCTTCAGCTGGAAGGGAGCCATGGAGGTGTTAGTGAATCCCCCTGTGAGCAAGGGGGAAAGTCTCTAGTTAATTGTCTTTTATTTATTTTCAGAGTAGTTATTAGAATTTTTGCTTTGGTAGTGTTTGTAGATTTTTTAGATTGTATGAATCTTTTCTTGTTTACACATGGCACATTATGAGTAGGGTTCTTCCTTACAGTGGATCGCGGACTGTTTTAGATGGTAATGGATAGGTGTTAGTTTAGATGATACACCTGAAACATAAACGGGAGTCACTCACCGGTTAAAAGAAAGAAGGTGCTCTCAAGTATGAGAAAGGAGAGGGTTGATGTTGCTCTGCTACAAGAAATTCACTTAGATGATAAGGAGCATCTGAAGTTACAGCAGGGAGGGTTCGGCCGGGTGTCTTTCTTGTGGAGGAGTGGTTATCCTAATACAGAAGAGTCTACCATTCCAGTTGATAGACGAAATTAAGGACGAGCATGAGCGATTTGTGAGCCTCAAAACCCTAATACACGGGGAGAAGAATGTCTATTGTTTTCCGGCACACCCCCTCAAATTTTTAACTGATGCACTGTCCAGGCTAATGGTCCTTGGAGTGCGCCACACAATTATCAGGGGAGACTTCAACCGTCTTACGGATCCCAAGGTGAATAGAATGCCAAGGTGTCTTTTGGGCATCCCCCTTCAGTCCAAACAGTTGGTGGACCTATGTTGGGGAGTTGGGGTTGGTGGATGTGTGGAGATGTCTCCACCCTGAGGGAAGAGATTTTACTTTCTTCTCCAACCTGCACAAGTGCCACACAAGGATCAATATGTCTTTTGCCACGCCTACTTTTTTGGATTCAGTACTAACCCGTAAGATTGGGAATATAGCCATATTGGACCATGTGGCAGTGTATTTGGAGGTTAAGATCGGCGTAGCGAGACAGATAAGCAGCATTGGCACATGGATCTTTTTCTTTTGAAAGAAAGTATGTTCATTGAGTATTTCACAAGGGAATTTAAGACTTTCTGGGATATTAATTCGGCCTGTAACCCATCGGTGGTCTGGGAAACTGCCAAGCCTATTCAAGGAATATAATTTTCTCGTACTCAGCGATCCGGAAGAGACAGAGGGGAGAACAACAGAGTATACTTGAAGCCAGGTTCAAGGCAGCCAAGAAGGCATATTTTGACAGACCGACTAAGTTACAGCGGGTTACAGCTCTCTGGGCTGCTCTGAACTCTGTGCTCACCTAGGCAGCAAGGAGAGAGGTCTTCTTCGTGAAGCAAAGACTATTTGAGCATGGTGATAAACCAGGTAGATACTTGGCATATATGGCCAGAAAAAGAGCACTCCTCAATCTATCATGTCCATTAGAGAGGGTACTAGTACTTCCTCACGACTCCAAAAAGATCAATGCAGCATTTGGGAAATATTGTGCATAGTTATACCGTTCGGGTTGGTGAGGATGGAGTCCTCTTTGGAGAACTTAGATCCTCCAGGTGTAACTTCAGAGCAAGCCTCCCTTTTGAACGTCCCTCTGACAACACAAGAGTCACAAGAGGTGGCAAAGCAGCTCCACAGTGGCAAAGCACCTGGCCTGGATGGATTCCCGAGTGAGTTTTATAAGGAGTTTATAAACACGTTGGCTGAGCCAGTATTGGGCATGTACAACCATTCCTACAGTCAAGACTACTCCCATCCTCTCTCGGAGAGGTTAATATTTCCCTTATTCTTAAGAGGGGGAAGGATCCTGAAGACTGCACCTTGTACAGATCCATCTCGTACAAGGATTCTAAAATTCTGTCCAGAATGTTAGCGTTGAGGCTGGAGAAGGTATTGCCCCTCATTGTAAAGGCTGACCAGACAGGTTTCCTTAAAAGCTGAAAAATGTGTTGCTGGAAAAGCGCAGCAGGTCAGGCAGCATCCAAGGAGCAGGAAAATCGACATTTCGGGCATAAGCTCTTCTTCAGGAATGAGGAAGGTGTGCCAAGCAGGCTAAGATTAAGGTAGGGAGGAGGGTCTGGGGGAGGGGCGTTGGGAATACGATAGGTGGAAGGAGGTTAAGGTGAGGGTGATAGGCCGGAGAGGAGATGGCGGCGGAGAGGTCGGGAAGAAGATTGCAGGTCAAGAAGGCGGTGCTGAGTCCGAGGGTTGGGACTGAGATAAGGTGGGGGGAGGGAAATGAGGAAGCTGGAGAAATCTGCATTCATCCTTTGTGGTTGGAGGGTTCCTAGGCGGAAGATGAGGCGCTCTTCCTCCAGGCGTCATGTTGCCATGATCTGCCAATGGAGGAGGCCGAGGACCTGCATGTCCTTGGCGGAGTGGAAGGGGGGAGTTAAAGTGTTCAGCCACGGGGCGGTTGGGTTGGTTGGTGCAGATGTCCCAGGGGAATTCTCTGAAACATTCCACAAGTAGGCGGCCTGTCTCCCCAATGTAGGGGAGGCCACATCGGGTGCAGCGGATGCAGTAAATGATGTGTGTGGAGGTGCAGGTGAATTTGTGACGGATATGGAAGGATCCCTTGGGGCCTTGGAGGGAAGTGAGGGGGGAGGTGTGGGCGCAGGGGAAGGTGCCGGGAATGGAGATTGGGTTGGTGGGGGGTGTGGGAGTCATGGAGGGAGTGGTCTTTCTGAAATGCTGATAGTGGAGGGGAGGGAAAGATATCCTTAGTGGTGGGGTCTGTCTGGAGGTGGCGGAAATGACGAAGGATGATACGATGTTTCTGGAGGTTGGTAGGATGGTAGGTGAGGACCAGTGGGGTTCTGTCCTGGTGGCGATTGGAGGGGTAGGGTTCAAGGGTGGAGGAGCGGGAAGTGGAGGAGATGCGGTGGAGAGCATCGTCAACCACGTCTGAGGGGAATTTGCGGTCTTTGACGAAGGAGGCCATCTAGGTTGTTCGGTCTTGAAATTGGTCCTCCTCGGAGCAGATGAGGCAGAGGCGAAGGAATTGGGAATATGGGATGGCATTTTTACTGGGGGCAGGGTGGGAGGAGGTGTAATCTAGATATCTGTGGGAGTCGGTCGATTTATAGTAAATGTCCGTGTTGAGTCGGTCGCTCGAGATAGAAATGGAGAAGTCTAGAAAGGGGAGGGATGAGTCTGAGATGGTCCAGGTAAATTTGAGGTTGGGGTGGAAGGTGTTAGTAAAGTGGATGAACTGTTCAACCTCCTCATGGGAGCACAAGAAGCGCCGATACGGTCATTAATGTAGCGGAGGAAAAGGTGGGGAGTGGTGCCAGTGTAGCTGCGGAAGATGGACTGTTCCACATATCCGACGAAGAGGCAGGCATAGCTGGGGCCCATGAGGGTGTCCATGGCTACTCCTTTGGTTTGGAGGAAATGGGAGGATTGGAAAGAGAAGTTGTTCAGAATAAGAACCAGTTCAGTCAGTCGAAGGAGGGTGTCAGTGGAAGGGTACTGCTTGGGTCAGCGGGAAAGAAAGAAGCAGAGGGCTTTGAGTCCTTCGTGATGGGGGATGGAGGTGTATAGGGACTGGATGTCCATGGTGAAGATAAGGCTCCCCATGGGGGCTGGGCAAGCGAAAATCATTGAGGAGGTGGAGGGCTAGGTGGGGAGTTCTTGGACCAAGGGGGACAGGACTGTGTTGAGGTATGCAGAGATGTGTTCAGGCAGGAGCAGGCTGAGACAATGAGTCAGCCGGGGCAGTCAGGTTTGTGGATTTTGGGCAGGAGGTAGAAACGGGCGGTATGGGACTATGAGGTTGGAGGGGATGGATGGGAGATCCCCTGAGGTGATGAGGTTATGGATGGTCTGGGAGATGATGGTTTGGTGGAGGGAGGTGGGGTCATGGTCAAGGGGGCATAGGAGGAGGTGTCCGCGAGCTGGCATTTAGCCTCAGCAATGTAAAGATCGGTGCACCAAACTACCACCGCGCCTCCCTTGTCTGCCGGTTTGATAGTGAGGTTGGGGTTGGAGCGGAGGAAGTGGAGGGCTGCATGTTGCGAGGGTGAAAGGTTGGAGTGGGTGAGGGGGTGAACAGGTTGAGGTGGTCAATGTTGCTGCGGCAGTTGGCGGCAGATCACCTCCATCCCCCATCACGAAGGCCATGGGCACCTGCATGGGCCCCAGCTATGCCTGCCTCTTCTTTGGATATGAAAAATGTGTTGCTGGAAAAGCGCAGCAGGTCAGGCAGCATCAAAGGAGCAGGAGAGTCGACGTTTTGGTCATAAGCCCTCCTTCAGGAATGAGGAGGGTGTGCCAAGCAGGCTAAGATAAAAGGTGAGGAGGAGAGACTTGGGGGAGGGGCGTTGGGAATGCGATAGGTGGAAGAGGTTAAGGTGAGGTTGATAGGCCGGAGTGGAGGTGGGGGCGGAGAGGTCGGGAAGAAGATTGCAGGTCAAGAAGGCGGTACTGAGTCCGAGGGTTGGGACTGAGAAAAGATGGGGGGGAGGGGAAATGAGGAAGGTGTAGAAATCTGCATTCATCCCTTGTGGTTGGAGGGTTCCTAAGCGGAAGATGAGGCGCTCTTCCTCCAGGCTTCATGTTGCCATGGTCTGGCGATGGAGGCGGCCAAGGACATGCATATCCTTGGTGGAGTGGAAGGGGAAGTTAGTGTTCAGCCACGGGGCGGTTGGGTTGGTTGGTGCGGGTTTCCCAGGGGAATTCTCTGAAACGTTCAGCAAATAGGCGGCCTGTCTCCCCAATATATAGGAGGCCACATTAGGTGCAGCAGATGCAGTAAATGATGTGTGTGGAGGTGCAGATGAATTTGTGATGGATATGGAAGGATCCCTTGGGGCCTTGGAGGGAAGTGAGGGGGGAGGTGTGGGCGCAAGGTTTGCATTTCTTGAGGTTGCAGGGGAAGGTGCCGGGGGAGTGGAGGTTGGGTTGGTGGGGGGGTGTGGACCTGACGAGGGAGTCGTGGAGGGAGTGGTCTTTCCAGAACACTGATAGGGGAGGGAAATATATCCTTGGTGGTGGGGTCTGTTTGGAGGTGGCGGAAATGATGAAGGATGATACGATGTATCTGGAGGTTGGTAGAGTGGTAGGTGAGGACCAGTGGAGTTCTGTCCTGGTGGTGATTGGAGGGGCGGGGTTCAAGGGCGGAGGAGCGGGAAGTGGAGGAGATGCGGTGGAGATCATCGTCAACCACATCTGAGGGGAATTTGCGGTCTTTGAAGAAAGAGGCCATCTGGGTTGTTCGGTATTGGAATTGGTCCTCCTGGGAGCAGGATATGTGAAACAGTCCATCTTCCTCAACTACACTGGCACCACGCCCCACCTTTTCCTCCGCTATATTGATGACTAAATCAGCGCTACCTCATGCTCCCACGAGGAGGTTGAACAGTTCATCCACTTTACTAACACCTTTCACCCCGACCTCAAATTCACCTGGACTGTCTCAGACTCCTCCCTCCCCTTCCTAGACCTCTCCATTTCTATATCGGGTGACTGACTCAACGCGGACATTTCCTACGAATCGACCGACTCTCACAGATACCTAGATTACACCTCCTCCCACCCTGCCCCCTATAAAAACGCCATCCCATATTCCCAATTCCTTCGCCTCCACCGCATCTGCTCCCAGGGGCATTCCCAACTCCCCTCCCCCAAGTCCCTCATCCCTACCTTTTATCTTAACCTGCTTGGCACACCTTCCTCATTCCTGAAGAAGGGCTTATGCCCAAAACATCGATTCTCCTGCTCCTTGGATGCTGCCTGACCTGCTGCGCTTTTCCAGCAACACATTTTTCAGCTCTGATCTCCAGCATCTGCAGTCCTCACTTTCTCCTAGGTTTCCTTAAGCGCCACACTCCTCCAACAACATCAGAAGAGTGTTGAATATGGTCCAGGTATGCCAGCAAAGGTTGATCCCGGGCTTGGTAGTCTCCCTAGATGCAGAAAAAGCATCTAATCAGGTGGAATGGCTGTACCATTTTTATGTCTTGGGGGGGTCTTCGCCAAGTGGGTGACAGTGTTGTCTAGCGGTGCCATGGCAGCAGTTCTCACAAATGGCATAAAATCAGACAATTATAGTATTGGTAGAGGCAGCCAACAATGGTGCCCCCTTTCACCACTGCTGTTTACTTTAGAGATCGAGCTGCTGGCATACACTATTTGGAAGGTCCCCAAAATAGTTGCCCCAGAAGTGGGGATAGGAGAGCATAAAATCACCCTATCCAGACGGTGTTCTTCTCTTTCTGACTAACCCGACAATGTTTGTGCTCCATTTAATACAAAATATTAATTGATTTGGCTCTTTTTCAGGGTATAAAATTAATTTTACAATTGAAAGCCATGCCCGTGGAGGCTCTTGTGGGAGTACCTAACCTTGAAGATGGAACTCTGTTTACTTTCAGGTGGTCACAGGGTGGTTTCCTCTACTTAGGTATTTTCATTACGCACACCTTTCATCAATTGTACAAAGCTAATTTGTAAAAGATAAGACAAGACCTTCAGCATTGGGAGGTGCTACCAATATCCTGGTTGGGTCGAATAGCTCCAATCAAAATTAATGTTCTTCCTCGCCTATTATACCTCATGTGAATGCTCCCTCTGGTGCTACCTAGACAGGTGCTGCAGAGACGTAATGGTTGCTTTGATCTTTTATTTGGCACCACCTTCTTATTAAGTTTGCTTAGCTACAGTTCCCACAGAGAATTTTGAGGGGGTGGCGGGCGGCAGGCGGCAGGGGAGGTGGGTTGTGGGTGGGGAGGGAGGCGGATAGACATCCCAGATTTCAAGAAAGAGACAGTGAGGTCTGCAGATGCTGGAGATCAGGATTGAGAGTGTGGTGCTGGAAAAGCACAACAGGTCAGGCAGCATCCGAAGAGCAGGAAAATCGATGTTTTGAGCAAGAGTCCTTCATCAGGAATCAAAAAGATAGCAAATAAGTTCTTTATTGTCTTATGTGAATGATTGGACTTACCAGGATCCAAGATCAATATGGCTCGATATTGAGGCCTCCCAGGCAAACTGTCCCCTTATTAGTCTGCTATTTATAGATAGGATGAAAGCTGTCGGGAGTATTATAAAAATCCGATCGTCATTAACACAGTTAAAGCGTGCAAAACGATGTGACAGAGCTAGGGTAATTTACACAAGACCTCCCCACTTACCCCCATAGTAGCAATACCAGGATTTAGGCTGGGATCGATGGATTCAGGCTTTAATTTGGGAGTCTAGGGGAGTTTCCTGTTTGGGAGACCTATTTGAGGGGGAGGTCTTAATGTCTTTTGATCAGCTGAGTTATAAATATTGGTTATCCAATAAGGACCTTTTCCTCTATTTTCAGATCAGGGACTTTATACAGAAAAGAACCACATTTTTGGTTCATCCCTATAAGTCCGATGTGGAGAGTTGAGTGCTTCGGCCCACGGGCACTCTCTCAAATCGTTTACATTTACAGCTATCATTTACAGTGAGTGGGTGCCTCTACAGAATCTGGAATCAAGAATTGTGAGCAGAAATGTCAGAAGTATGGGAGGATATCTGTGAGAACGTTAAAAAGATTTTGATTTGAAATAAAATGCAGGCCATGCAACTAAAGATTATCTACAGGGCCCATCTGGCTCCAGAGCAGCTCACAACATTTTTAAAATGAGCATCTCCAAAGTGCCCTAAAGTAAAATAGACATTGGTACTCTCACACATTGCTTGTGGTCATGCCATAAGATTTGTAGATATTGGGGCGCCATAGCAAATGTGTTGGAGGAGATCTTGGGAACTGAGATTAAGGCAGATCTGGTATCCCTCCTCCTCATATCACCGAATCTGCCTTCTCTAAATGAGGATGGGAAGAAACTGTTTAACATTCTTACATACTGTGCGAGGAAGAACATTCTGATGAGCTGGATCTCGGAAACTCCATCCGGCCTTTCATGACGGCATTGGTTAATGATGGAGCATATTCCCCTCAACTTCCTTACAAGTATTGTGCACCAGAAAATGGAATTTTTAGAAGACTTGGTGGTCCTTTCTGAATCGCATAGACGCAGACTTGTCAGCCACACTGACTACAGCCTTTGTGCAGTCGCAAAGACTGCATCTGGCAGGTCGGGGACCCTGAGAGGAGGAACCCCGAAAAAATACGGGTATGCTAACTGATGCTGCCAATGATGGGAGCTTCGGTGGGGTGGGGCCAAGTGGTGTAAGTTAAGTCAGTTTAGCTCAGTTCAACCTAATTTAGTTTAACTTATTATGTTTAATTATCTATTGAACTGAATTGTAGTATGGGAAGATTTTTTTTCTCTCTCTTTTAGTATTTCTGGTTTATTTCGTAGAGAAGTAGTTAGTTTATTGTCATTGTTATTGTACCATAAGATTGTTATACTATCTCTTTTGTAATTTTATAATTTTGTGAAAAAAAATTTTTTTCAATTAAAAGAAGTAAAAAAAAGTACTTCGTTAGTTCACCAGAATCAAATAAGGAGCCAACCAGAATCAAATAAAATGTGTTCTCGGCCTAAGCATTTTCAGCTGTTTCATCAATGACCTTCCTTCCATCGTGAGATCAGAATGTACAGCACCATTCGTAACTCCTCAGATACTGAAGCAATCCGGATGCACCAAGACGAGGACAATTTCCAAGCTTGGACTGAAAAGTAGCAAGTAGTGGAAAATAAGATTGAAATGCTATATGTTTCATTACCACCTGAACACGATGGGTTTTTTCCTGCATTGTAAAACTCAATGGTCTCTATGACTCTAAGTAACATTTGGGCTACACAAGTGGCAGGTAATGACCATCACCTCAATACATTCAATGGCATTACTGTCACTGCCAAATCCTGGGGGTCATCATTGATCAGAAACCAAACTGCACTAGACGTATAAATACTGTGTCTATTAAAGCAGGTCAGAGGCTAGGAATGCTACAAGTAATTCATCTCTTCATTCCCTAAAGCTGGTCCACAATCTACAAAGCATAACTCAGGAGTCTGGTGGAATAGCCCACATTTGTGTGAATGAATGCAGCTGCAACAACACTCAAGAAGGGGCGGCACGGTGGCACAGTGGTTAGCACTGCTGCCTCACAGTGCCAGGGACCTGGGTTCAATTCCCGCCTCAGGCGACTGACTGTGTGGAGTTTGCACGTTCTCCCCGTGTCTGCGTGGGTTTCCTCCGGGTGCTCCGGTTTCCTCCCACAGTCCAAAGATGTGCGGGTCAGGTGAATTGGCATGCTAAATTGCCCGTAGTGTTAGGTAAGGGGTATATGTAGGGTTATGGGTGGGTTGCGCTTCGGCGGGTCGGTGTGGGCTTGTTGGGCCGAAGGGCCTGTTTCCACACTGTAAGTAATCTAATCTAAAAAAGATTGACACCCTCCATGTAAATGCAGCCTGCTTCACTGACACCACATCCACAAACATTTGCTTTCTCTACTACCAATGCTAAGTAACAACAATTTGTACCATTTGCAAGATGCCTTGCAGAAATTTACCAAAATCCTTCGACAACATCTTCTAAACTCACAAACACCACCAGCAACAAGGATACATGGGAACATCACCACCTGCAAACTCCCTTACAAGCCACTCACCATCCTGACTTGGAAATATACCACTGTTCCTTGAGTTTAACTGTAGAATTCCCTGGAACTGCAAATGGATTTCAGCGGTTCAAGAAGGCAGCTGACCACCACCTTCTCAAGGGAAACCAGGGATGGGAAATAAATGCTGGCCCAGCCAGTGACTCCAACATTCTATGAACAGTTTAAACAAAGTAATGACTTTCTTGAGTGAAAAGATGAGTCATTTTATTTGTGAGTTTTGAGAAGATTTGCAGCTCAGGTTCTGGATGTAGGTTTGCTCGCTGAGCTGGAAGATTCGTTTTCAGATGTTTCACCACCATACTGCAACAAGTCCTTCATTCAGAGGCTCACTGAAGATGTTACCTAGTGTGGTGACGAAATATCCGAAAACAAACCTTCCAGCTCAGCTAGCAAACCGACATCCAGTCATTTTATGACTTGCTAAACCAGAGAAAATATAATAAATGATGCAACACCAAAAATTAACAAAAACATTGGTATACAGTCAGTTACCAATTTATGAATGGGTTTTGCTCTTGAGTACTTTTATAAGTCGATTTGTATGCAGGCTGGAAAACAATACAGGATAATATGAAATAGCTGTTTGTAAGTACAAGTAAGTATCTGCACGTTGGATCTTTAATATTAATACACCCCTGTGTGAGATCTCATTCATAATTACGAGCATTCGTAAGTCAGACATTTGTAAATCATGGACATCCTGTAAAACTTTTAAAAGGAATAGTGTCCAATAAATGAAGATAAAAGAATCTGCAGTTCTAAAGTTTTAGAGTGTCCTTTTGGGGTTGGGTTATAAACTGAAATCTCAGTTGTTCCACTGATGTTTTGTATCCTTGGCTGAAGCAAATGTTGCTGAATCTTTGATTTTTCCGTCAACTGACGTTGCTCCAATTTGCTTTATCTCCAGTTGTATCCTTCAAGAGAGACTGAGAGAAAACAGGGCAAGAAAGATCAAGTCTTCCAAATTCCAGTTACACATCCTTTTGTCCCTCTGTCAAAGTAACTGCTTGAAATCCAGTCAATTTGTATATTTCCTTGTCTAAACTCATTGTTTTCTGAGTTGGATAATTTGGATTCTCTCATGTCCCAACATGTGAAACTTATCTACAAAGGTATCAGTCAAGCAAGAGCTCTGGATTTGAGTTTTGATCTCATTTGAAAGTGTTCATTTCAGCTTAAATTATCTTTATCACACATTGGTATCATAAAACTTGACTATTCTGTGGGCAATTGATTGCTGCAGCCACTTTAAGTCAGTGTCTTTCCTTTCTAAAATCCTATTAGTCCTTGAAGATCCCAGGTATTAAATGGAAGTCAAAATTGTTTGTCCATATTGTACACTACCTATTTAAGTAGTCCAAGCTGTATATCTCTTCTCTTAAACTTCTGTAAGCTCAAATAAAAACAATGCATTTGCTATAGTGTTCAAGTTACTAGCTTCACTTATCTGAGTAAATTAAAATTTCAAAATATTGAAGAGGTTTTTTTTATTTGCAGTTGAACAGTGGCAGATGTCAAATGAGAATAGGGTCTGGAGTGGTTATAACACATTGTTATGATTGAATAGTCAGCCGGTATTAGCTGTCCAGGCACACAGATAATGGAAGGCCTCTGAGCAAAATATATGACAGGGGATGCATAATTGCCTAAGATAAAAATTGGAATTTTTTGATGTCATTTGCTCAAACTGTGAAAGTGAAAGGAATTGGTTTATGTGGTAAATTACATTAAGGCTATTTCTATAACTTTATTGGAGGAAGCTTTCACTGATATCATATGACTGCATACTTTCTCATGACAAATATGTGTTGATTTAAAATTGTATTCTCCTCAGATTCTAAGCCTTACCAATTTGCCGACTTTTGGCTTTGAGGTCTAACCTGACTGAACATACCGAAATAAAAGAGATGTTGTACCTTTGATAACTAACTATAATTCATCTGAAATATTTTGGAATACCTGTAAGATAACTAGAAAGCAGCCAATGGGATTTTATTACAACCCAGAATAGAGCCATACCAAGATGTTTTGTTCAAATTTCATGAATTCACTTCTGTGAAATATGTTACGTGATCACTTCTCAAAACATCCAAGTTGAGAGAGAGATTCTGTTGTGCTCGTCAAATCTAAAACATTCAGATTCTTGGACAGAGAATTTCCCCAAAGTGGATTGAGGGCTTGGGTTTGACCTCTAATTCATGAAGGTCATGGAAATCCAACCCTCAATTCAACTCATATATTTCAATCCCTGAAAAGAGCACAGCCAAAAACCTTCCTATGACTAAAGAGGAACTCCATAACCCCTATTTACACATCTACTGCCACTGTTATGATATACATACAAGCACTAAGCAGAACAGATAAGGGTTAGCTCCCTAGTCAAGCCTGTCCTATGCTAACTACTTCATATTATAATTACCTCCCCTCCTCCCACCTCCCAACAGAAAAGGTCAAGGCTATGGAGGTTATTCCAAACAAGGGTAAAAATGTTAAAATTGAGATGCTATGGGACCTAGAGTCAATGAATGTGAACAAGAACTAGTGTTGCATGAATGGGACAAAATGCAAATTAGGCTATAGGCAGCATAGGTTTGGATAAGGTCAAGTTTGCAGAGTATGCAAAGTTGGAAATGAAGCAGGAAATCCTTGGGGGGTCATCAACACAACGGTAACAAAGGCACAGATAAAGGTTTCAACAACAGAGGAGCTAAAGCAGATACTGTAACAGATAATGTTAAGGAGGTGCAAGCGATCTTGTTGGAGACAATTTGTGGTTGGTATTTCAACTCAGGGTCAAAAAAGACAGTAAGTTTGTGAACAGTACTTTTCCACTGAGGTGACAGGATAACACTGCAAACATTGAAAATGGATCCTTAACCCATTCCTAGTTACCTGTGTTGTATTTTCAAAATAAACACTGAAGTCCTCTGCCAACTTTGAGAGATGAGTAGTAATACCCTCTTTCACACACTGAACTCCCATTGTGAATGCACCCAGAAACTAGCAGGAAGGTATCTGGAACTTAATTGCGCAGTCTAATTTTCTCAACATTATGTTGAGGCCATACAAGATGTTGGTGAGGCCTTTTCTGGAGTATCGTGTCCAGTTCTTGTCGCCCAGTTATAAGGAGGATTTTATTTAGCTGCAGAGGGTTCAGAAGAAATTTACTAGGAAGTTGCTGGGAATGAAGGGTTTTAATTATAAGGAATGGGCTAGGACGTTTTTCACTGGGGCGTGGGAGGTTGAGGGATGACCTTATAGTGATTTATACAATCATGAGGGGTACAGATAAGATGAATGGCAGGTGTACTTTCCCTAGGTGGGGGATTTCAAGACCGGGGGCATATTTCTAAGATGAGACGAGAAAGATTCAAAAAAACCTGTGAGACAATTTTTTATAAAGGTGTAATGTGTGAATGAACTGCCAGGGAAAGTGGAGGATGCGGGGACAGTTACAATGTTTAAAATTGATAAGTACATGAATAAGAAATATTTGGAAGAACTTGGGCCAAACACAGGCAGGTAGGAGGAATTTAGTTTGGGATTAAGGTCAGCATGGACCAGTTGAACCAAAGAGTCTGTTTCCATGCTGTATGACTCTATGATGCTTTTACTCTGTGGCCTCAGTTACCTCAAAATAAGGCCACTACAATCACAAGTACTTTTGAGGGAATGCTGCAGTCAGCAGTCCATACTTTTCTGCCACTAAGGAAGCAGACTGGGTGGGATTTTGGTCTACCACTTAAAGGGATCATGGTAGCTGCCAGGAATGAAGACCTCAACTTCCTTGATCTGAAATAAGCTGAAAATTACACAAAGAGTCAGGAGAATCTATGGTAATGTGAACGTGCACACACATATTACACATGTGAAATACATTTGAAACTGTAATATCTCACACCATGTTGAAGATCAAGGAAAAACTGTAACTATTGAATTATCATTAAAAAATTCCCAAAGTCATGCTGAAATGACCATGTCATGACGAAATATATGGTAGTGTGTCACAGCCTCTGGCTGTACAGTCAAAGCATGTGGTGAAGATAGAGCTAGTTTCAGGGTTACACCTGCAATTACGCATTTTATTCAAAAATTAAAAGGTAAATAAAGGGGACATGATGTCCAGCACAAGCAAACAAAATCCTATGACAAATTTCACCTTACTTTATCAAGGTCAGACCCAGTTCTTACACTACCTTTGGATACAAGCTTAGCATTTCTCAGGTAAACTTAAGGTAACTTCTTAAAGCTAGGTTGTTATTGCAATGATTCACTCTAGTGCTTTCTTCCTTTGTCTAGTATTGATATCTAGTATATCTAATATCTAGTACTTCTCTCATTGTATTTTGTTTCCTCTGTAATGCACCATTTATATATTTGAATTTTTCCTAGCTATATTGCAGAATTGCTGGTTTCTGTCACAGTTCAACTTGCAGCAGAGTACTGAGAATTGGAATTGCTACTGTATTCCTATTGTATTATTGAGATGACAAAGATGAGTTTTTGAGGAGATATCAAATTTGGCTGCTTTAGAACCCTGCATCACCACCCCACAGCAATCAGTTTTCTGGGATCCTACAGACAGTTTTATTTTTCCTACTGTTCCAATAGCTATGGAATCATAGAATTACACAGCATGGAAACAAACCCTTCAGTCCAACTTGTCCATGCTGACCAGATATTCTAAATTAATCTGGTCCCATTTGCTAGCATTTGGTCCATATCCCTCTAAACCCTTCCTATTCATATACCATCTGGATGCCCCTTAAATGTTGTAATTGTACCAGCCTCCACCACCTCCTCTGGCAGCTCATTCCATACAAGCACCACCCTCTGCATGAAAAGATTGCCACTTAGGTTCCTTTTAAATCTTTCCACTCTCAACTTAAACTTATACCTTCTGATTTTTGACTGCCTGCCCTGGAGAAAAGACCTTGGCTATTCACCCTGTCCATGTCTCTCATGATTTTATAAACCTCTGTAAGGTCGCTGCTCAGCCTCCAATGCTCCAGGGAAAATAGCCCCAACCTATTCAGACTCTCTCTATAGCTCAAAACCTCCAATCCCAGCAACATCCTTGTTAAGTCTTTTCTGAATCCTTCCCAAGTTCACACCACCTTTCCTACACCAGGGAACACCGTTTTCTAAAAGTGGCCTAATCAATGTCCTGTAGGGCCACAACATGACCGTCTAACTCCTATATTCAATGCATTGACCAAACCACTTTCTTCATCACCCTGTCTCCAGCAACTCCACTTTTAAGGACCTATGACCCTGCACTCCAAGGTCTCTTTGTTCAGCAACACTTCTCAAGACCTTACCATTAACTCCTGCCCTAATTACAAAAATGCAGCACCTCACATTTATCTAAAATTAAACTGCCACAACAATAAAGATTTCATACTGTTGTAATAAAGGTGTGATATTTGAGATATGAATTTAGAATACCATTGGCTGAACATATATCAAGAGTTTGGATCTTTTGGAAAGATAACAAAAAAAATAGAGAGATGTTGCATTTTCAAAAACCTTCAAGCTGCTCAACTGGAATCCCTGAGTCCACAATACTTTGACAGAGAGGTCACAATGACCCTGTTTGTGTGTTTAATAAAGCTGTTGGATTTTAACTTAGTCAGAGAGACAATTTGCCAAAAACACCCTTTGCCCTCTCTCTCATTTCTCTGAAATCTCTTCATCAAAGATGGGCAGCACAGTGGTTAGCACTGCTGCCTCACAGCGCCAGAGACCCGGGTTCAATTCTCACCTCAGGCAACTGTCTGTGTGGAATTTGCACATTCTCCCAGTGCCTGTGTGGGTTTCCTCCGGGTGCTCCGGTTTCCTCCCACAGTCCAAAACTGTGCATTACCTAGGTTAGGTGAATTAGCCATGCCATATTGCCCATAGTGTTAGGTGAAGGGGTAAATGTTGGGGAATGGATCTGGGTGGGTTGCTCTTCGGAGGGTCAGTGTGGACTTGTTGGGCCAAAGGACCTGTTTCCACACTGTAAATAATCTAAAACAAGGTTGTGAGTTGAAAATCCAGTGGAGACATCAACAAAAGGGACTTCATTGCTACAACCTGATCGTGGTTAAAGAAGAATCTGGAATCTATCACCATTACGAAGTGATAGAAATAATTCATGCAACCACCTATTTCTGATCCAAGAGTATATTCCAATTCTGTCAACTTGTGGGCAAAGTGACTGGCTACAGACCAACATTGGACAGTGTGTAAAAAATTATATTTTTCTGAAGTTACTTGGCAAAGTATTTTTAAGATAAGACTCTGCAGAATTTTGTGTGTTTATTCCAAACTTGAAAGTTTTGGCTGATTGTATGTGTGTAGAAACATCTCTCTTTCCGCATTTACCCTATCAAATATCTTATAAATGTCAATGTTTTCTTTTCCATAGAAAACAACCCCAAGGCAGTTCAATTTTCTGTAATAGATAGTTCTAATTATTCTGTTCAGAGATGCTATGACACACATTTGGAACAGTTGGGACTTGAACTTGGCCCTCTTGATCCAGAGGTATACCACTGCGCCATAAGAAGTCTTGATCTTCTATAATTGGTATTCTGATGTCAGGTTGACTGGCTTATAATTCCCTGCTTTCTCTGTGTCTCCTTTCTTGAGCAGCTCTATTACATTTGCAACTTGATCGTTCGTAGGGATTGTTCTGGAATCCAAAGATTTCTCAGAAATCAAAAATAATGCAGTCGCTATTTCTGCAGCCTCTATTTTTAAAATCTTACAAACCATCAGGTTCAATGGATTTGTCAGCTTTTGTTACTTCAGTTGTTATTCGTAAGGCTAAGGCCCTTGACAGCCATTAGGTACTAATTTCAATTATGTAGGGGTCTACACATCAGTGCAAAAGATAAGGCTCAAGCATTCGCAGCAATCTTCAGCCAAAAGTCCCAAGTTGATCATTCATCTCAGCCTCCTTCAGTGGTCCCGAGCATTACAGGTACAAGTCTCCAGCCAATTTGATTGACTCCATGTTTGGAGGAACTGGATACTGCAACGACTCTGGACCCTGACAACATTCTGGCAATAGTACTGAAGACCAGCGCTCCAGAAATTGCCATTCCCCTAACCAAGGTGTTCCAGTACAGTTACAAAACTTGCACCTACCTAACAATGTGGAAAATTGCCCACTTATGTCCTCTACATAAAAGGCAGGACAAATCCCAACCCAGCCAATTACCGCCCCGTCAGTCTACTCTTGATCATCAGTAAAGTTTCGTCAACAGTGCAATCAAGCTGCATCCGTTCAGCGATAACCTGTTCAGTGATGCCCAGTTTGGGTTCCACCATGGCCACTCAGCTCCTGACCTCATTACAGCCTTTGTTCAAACCTGGACAAAATAGCTAAATTCCAGAGATGAGGTGAGAGTGGCAGCCTTTGACATCCTGGCCACATTTGATTTGAGCTGCAAATGTGTTGCTGGTCAAAGCACAGCAGGCCAGGCAGCATCTCAGGAATAGAGATTTGAGTCTAGCATCAAGCAGCCCTAGCAAAACTGGAATCAATGGATATCGGAAAGCAAATCCTCCACTGGTTGGAGTCATAACTGGCACATAGGAAGATAGTTATGGTTGTTGGAGGTCTGTTATCTCAGCTCCAGAACATCTCTGCAGAACTTCTTCAGGGTAGTATCCTAAACCCAATCATCTTCACCTGCTTCATCAATGACCTTCCCTTCTTCATAAAGTTAGAAGTAGGATGCTCACTGATGATTGCATAATGTTCAGCACCATTTGCAACACCTCAGATACTGAAGTAGTCCATGTTCAAGTGCAACAGATGTGGACAATTTCCAAGCTTAGGCTAACAAATGGAAAGTAATAAATACAGCATACAAATGTTAGGCAATGACCATCTCTAATACGAGACAAACTAACCACCGCCCCTTAACATTGAATAGTGTTACCATCACTGAATCCCCCACTTTCAGTATTTTGGGGGTTACCATTGACCAAAAGCTTGACTGGTTTTGCACATAAACAGTAGCTACAAGAGCAGGTCAGAGACTAGGAATTCTGTGGCATGTAAACACCTCCTGACTTCCCAAAGCCTGTTCATCATCAACAAGGCATAAGTCAGGAGTGTAGTGTAAATTACCCACTTGCCCAGATGAATGCAACTCCAACAATATTCAAGTTTGACAACATTCAAGAATTTTGATACAATCCTGGACAAAGCAGCCCAGTTGATTGTCAATGTATCCATAATCATTTATTCCCTCTACTAACAATATTCAATAGCATCAATATCTACGAGATGCATTGCACAAAATAACCAAAATCCTCAGACAGCACCTTTCAAACTCACAACCATTTCCAACTCGAAGGACAAGGGCAGCAGATACATGGGTTCCCCTCCAAGCCTCACCATCCTGACTTGGAAATATATCATTGTTCCTTCTCTACCACTGGAATTCCCACCCTAATGGCATTGCGGGTCAACCTACAGCATGTCCACTGCAGCTCACCACCATCAAGAGCAACTAGGAACAGGCAATAAATGCTGACCAGTCAGCCAGCAACACTCGTCCCATGAATGAATGCAAACAAGGATGATGCAGTCACTTCTGTATTTGTATTGAATGTTTTAGGATTACCTTCTTCAGAAAAATAAAATAGAATGAATACCAAAGTCGGTATACAGACTTATTTATTATTAAAGATTTTAGTTTGAAATCTATAAATAGGATGTTTTTCTTAATTTATGATAAACAAATCTTCCATTCTCAATTTCCGAAATAGGACTACATACACACTGTAATCTTCCCTTTTGCCCCCGCCCCCCCCCCCACCCCCATACATAATGTCCACCTGACAGCTAGGTGACCTTTTGCAGAAATACCACCAATGATCAAGAAGTCCCTTGGGTTGGGATCAGCAATACTTTTCTTGAGCTGCTTGATATTACTGAGCATTTATTCAACTAGTTCTATGATGGTTCAATGATGAATGCTTTGAGACCAAGTGCTGAGCATTTAGATTGTGCTATTCTGTGCAGTATCAATTTTTTGTGACTTTACTTGACCATCAATAGCCCTGTCTAGTGTAGTAAAATCATCTTTATTGCAAGAATTTGAATTATTCTTCCATGAAGTTAAATTTGAGCTCAACATTTTTTTCAAAATACAATAGATATAGAAGGCTTAGTTCTTTATAGTGGATGGATGTCTAAGGAATGTCCCTTGTCTCTCTTTTTAAATCAAAATCTTAATGGATTCTTTATGAAAAGCAATACAGTCCCCAATTATAGTCAGCCTTTCTTCCCCTTTCTGGTTGACATTCAATCCCTGCTTCCCCACCACTACCTCCACCCTCAGTGCTACCAACAACACTCACCCATCCTCTGACTCTCAAGACCTGCTTTCCACCCCTACCACCTCCCACACCACCCCCCCCCCCCCCCAACCTGTTCTCTGAGTCACAGGTCCTGGAATGAGCCATAGTGATGCAGAATGAATCTGATTAATTATTTGCATCGGATGGCGAAGATAATGAATTTGACTATAATTGAAATGTTTTGATAATGTTGGCGGAATTAACTCATTCAGCATTATGAAAATGCCACATTAATTTGAAGAACTGATGTGATTTTTTTTCACATTTCAAAACAGTAACCACCTACAATAAACCTCATTCTACAATGTTTTCAATATGTTGTACTATTCATTTTGAGTGGAGGCAAGACATCTATAGAAGAATACAAAAGCACTACTAAACATAAAACTGGTGCATATTCTGTTAGCAATTTTGATTTGTAAAAGTTGTAAATATCACAGACTACACTGACATTCCTAAATGGTGCGTGTTTTTAACATCATCTCAATGTGCTATAATATTAAGATGCTACATCCACAGCAATTGTACAAACACCTGTTTTGCATTTACAATGTCAAAGCAGTGTTGTTAAAACATAAGTTGCCAAATATATTTGCTTCACCAGTCTGCATACCCTACATTTTCCATTCTGGGTACTTTCGTGTGCTCCTATTTTGTGTGTCCCCAGATTCAATTTAGGTAATATCCTAATTTATATATAACCTCCTCCTTACTTTCACAATTTGAAACGCATTCATCAAACTGTTCTCATAAAAATAGGTCAAGCAGTACTAGGATATTAGATATACAATGTCAATTAGCGCCTTCTTCAATAGGGCTCCAGCTGTATCAGGGTCATCTCATGATTCCATCCCAAAATCAGAGATTGGCCAGTGCCCTCAGAACTGCACTGAACTGGCTGCTGTACTCAATGCTCCTTTTTGAATATTGCAACAGGTTAAATCAGATGGGATTGATATATATTTTTTAAAGCACTTTGTAATCCAAACATCTTTAATATGTTTTGAAAACTATTTCTTTTTAGTGTAGACTTTTTTTGATTACAAATTTTGGATCTGCCCTTGATATTCTGTAATTCATGTTGGTCCTCATCAACACAATAAGTAATCAAATAAGTAATTACTTACATTCAGAAGTGTGCTGGCATTGTTGCATGTATTACACAGATGACAATGTAAATAAGGGTGTCAACAGTAGAATTCTCTATAATCTCATGTGCACTTCTCGAATCTTTTCAAAAATTAAAAAAAATTAAATTAAAAATGAACGTATAGTTAAAACAAATTTAACAAAAAAAAGCAACTTAATTACATTTCTTTCTTTCCTAACAAGTTTGTTTTTTGAACTAAACTTTCTTTCCACAGAATTTCCAATAGATAAACTGACTTCCCAGATTTAACTTCCAGATCAAGATAATACCCCATACCTAAAAGTTTATAATTTAAATCTGATGCCTCAATGTAAATTTTTTCCCTTTATTTTTCATGAATGAGCAGAATGAGCACCAATGAGCACTGAGCCTTCATGAGCAGAATTATTTTCATCATCAAGTGTGTGAACAGTGGTTGGCTATCTGAAATAACGATTTGTTTAACACCTAGATCACCATGACCAATGGATCAGGAAGAGCCTTCAGACATGAGAATTGGGAAACATCCATCAAAATCATATCTTGAAGCATCCTAATTAGGAGCCCACGACCCATCAACAGCATGTGATCCCCAGTGAAAGACACAAAACAGACTGACAAAAATTCAAGACCATTTAATGGAAAGTTTTTTTTAAATTTCCAATATTTAGATATTGTGAAACTAGTTTAGAAACCCATGTTTATCATGCTCCCATTACCACAAGCTGCTTTCTGCAGTGTTCATACCAGATAATACAAACTGCACTGAAATGCTTGGGATTTGGCCAGCTAAAACTGTGTCACTTCAGAAAATCTCACAGAAAGAGGCAAGCAAGTTACAGAACTTTTAGGATGGAAGATTTTCTAAACAGTGTAATATTCCAATATATTTTGTGCATTGTAATGTACAATGCGTGGATCTGCGATACTCAGCAACATAGTAAAGAAAATTTGAAATTAATACTCAAACAAGAAATGCAGCTCTGTAAAGGACATTAAAAGTAAAAATAGTTTATCACACAGATTATCTAAAATGGTGTGAGGGAAGGAAAATTAGTTACAAGGAAGGAATTGAAATATTATTTACATTGGAGCAGAGATGACCAAGAGACTTAACAGAAGTTATTAATATTTCAAAGAATTTTTCTCGAATGAATAAGAAAAGACAATTTCCTCCAGTTAGGGAGTCAATGTTGCAGGGCTATCAATTTTAAACTACTAAGATGAATTGAGAGGTATGGAGAAATTTATCTACACATGAGCAATAATAAGTGGCTGAAGCAAGGGCCATTTGATCTTTTAATGGAAAGCTGGATAAATATTTAAAGGAAAGGAAGATGCAGGGCCAGAGGCAGGTTAGAAACAAGGACACAAGCACAGGAGACTGCTTGTCCTGCTTCTATGGTTGTAAAGGTTTCCTTTAAACCATAACAGCATACAATCAAACTCTCCACTTCTTCAATGAACTCAACATTCTCATTCGTTTGGCTGAATTGTCCTCAACTTTAACAATTTCTCCTTCAAATCCTCCCACTTCCTCCAGACAAAAGGGGTAGCTATGGGCCCCAGCTATGCCTGTCTCTTTGTTGGCTACATAGAACAATCCATCTTCTGTCGTTACACCAGCACCAGTCCCCACCTCTTCCTTCGCTACACTGATGATTGCATCGGCGCCATCTCGTGCTCCCGTGAGGAGGTTGAGCAGTTCGAGCAGGTTGAACTTCGAGTAAAAAATGAGGTCTGCAGATGCTGGAGATCACAGCTGCAAATGTGTTGCTGGTCAAAGCACAGCAGGCCAGGCAGCATCTCAGGAATAGAGAATTCGACGTTTCGAGCATAAGCCCTTCATCAGGAATAATTCCTGATGAAGGGCTTATGCTCGAAACGTCGAATTCTCTATTCCTGAGATGCTGCCTGGCCTGCTGTGCTTTGACCAGCAACACATTTGTAGCAGTTCATGAACTTCACCAACACATTCCACCTCGACCTTAATTTCACCTGGACCTTCTCCGACACCTCCCTCCCCTTCCAGGACCTCTCCATCACCATCAATGATGACCGACTTAACACTGACTTTTTTTTACAAACCCACTGACTCCCATAGCTACCTCGATTACACCTTGTACAAAAATGCTATCCTGTATTCCCAATTCCTCCGCCTCCATCATATCTGCTCCCAGGAGGACCAGTTCCACCACAGAACACATTAGATGGCCTCCTTCTTTAAAGACCGTAATTTCCCTTCCCATGTGGTTGAAGATGCCCTCCAATGCATCTTATCCACGTCCCGCACCTCCGCCCTCAAATCTCATCCCTCCAGCCGCAACAAAGGCAGAACTCCCCGGTCCTCACCTTCCATGCTACCAACCTCCGCAAAAACCAAATCATCTACCAACATTTCCGCCACCTACAAACGGACCCCACCACCAGGGATATACTTCCCTCCCCACCCCTATCCGCTTTCCACAAAGACCATCCCCTCCATGACTACCTGATCAGGTCCACGGCCTCCAACAACCCACCCTCCTCTCCTAGTACCTTCCCCTGCCACCACAGGAATTGCAAAACCTGGGCCCAGACCTTCCCCCTCACCTCCATCCAAAGCCCCAAAGAAGCCTTCCACATCCATCAAAGTTTCACCGGCACATCCACCAATGTCATTAATTGTATCTGCTGCTCCTGATGCGGTCTCCTTTACATTGGGGAGACTGGACAACTTCTTGCAGAGCGCCTTAGGGAACATCTCCAGGACACCCACACCAATCAATCCCACCGTCCCATGGCCGAACATTTCAACAGCACCCCCCCACCCAACTCTGCCGAGGACGTGCAGCTCCTGGGACTCCTCCCCCGCCACTCCCTCATCACCCGACCCCTTGGTGGAAGAACGCCTCATCTTCCGCCTTAGAACACTTCAACCCCAGGGCATCAATGTGGACTTCACCAGTTTCCTCGTTTCCCCTCCCCCCCACCTTACCCCATCTCCAGCATCTGCAGACCTCATTTTTTACTCCCAGTTCCAACCTGCCAGCTCAGCACCACCCTCATGACCTGTCCTACCTGCCAATCTTCCACCTATCCACTCTACCCTCCTCTCCGACCTATCACCTTCATCCCAACCTCCATCTACCTATTGCACTCTTAACTGCCTTCTCCCCAGCCCCAACCCCCTCCCATTTATGTCTCCACCCCGGAGGCTCCCTGCCTTATTCCTGATGAAGGCCTTTTGCCTGAAACGTCGATTTTCCTGCTCCTTAGATGCTGCCTGACCTGCTGTGCTTTTCCAACTCCACTCTAATCTTGACAGTTGCATTAACCAACCCCTTATAAAATGGTTGTTTCTTCTATACTTATAAATCCCGTACTGTTGTGTATTCATTCATTGTGGTTATCAGCCAGCATTGTCAAAAAGCACAAACAAGATATTAGTATATTTGAAATTAGCACAGCACTGACATCCATCCCTGTAACCATATCACACCGCTCCTGTTGTTGTGCATTTAATTTGTGAGTATGTCCACGAGTGTGTCAGTACAAATGAGTTATTGAGTATTGCTGCAAACAAAAATCCATTTTGTTCAAGCTTTTTATCTTGCACTCATCAGGATAGTTTGCAAGAATAACTAAATTGGGGGAGAACAACATTCATACTGTCTGAAATGAGATTGTTGATTAGTTAGCAAGTGAACTCTGATTGGTAGAGGTGATGCCATGAGAATGCATCAGTTAATTGGAGTTGACTATCAAATTTTAATTAAATGTTAAATCAAGCAGTTTGACCCTGAGACCATGCTTGCAAAATGCACAACAAAGTGTCCAGATTAGATGTGATTCAGCATTTTGATAGCATTTTCTTATAAGCCCGGAGTATGTGAAGAATTATACAGATACTCAATTTAGGATTATCAATTGGGCTTGTAGTGTGACACACATTAGTGTATTAGAATTTATGTATATTAAGACACAGGGCCTGTTTGGTGCATACAGAAAGAATACGTATATACACTGTGCTAATTTAAATTCAACTAATCAGGTGTTTGCCATTCTCTTGTTCATTTCGCATGACAATGTCTTGACCAATTAAAATCAACCCGGCAGCCAACTGTTAGTAAGTATTAACATTTGAATTATCCATCGCAACACCTCTACCAATCAGCAGTCTCCTCTTAAACAAAATAAATTCTGATGTTCTTTTATTTTGGTATCTCTTGCAAATATCCTGATGAGTGCAAAATAGTAAGCTTTGACAAAGTGTGTCTTTTTTATTCAGGAGTAGTCAAGTTCTTTACTACTATCAAAAATTCGAAAATTATTTATGTGCTCAACAGACTGTGCTTAGGAGGTTTTTTTTCTGAAATAAAAGTGTATGTAGAAAAAGTGTGTTGTGTGTGTACTCTCCTGGGTTTATGGCAAGTCACATTTTTGTTTCTTATCACTGAAGAGTGATAAAAATATACAAAAAAAGAGGATAAATAATCTGGCTCATATCAGAAATTCTTTTCCCTCATTTGCCTTCAGAGCTGGCTAGTTTCATTAACTCTAAACATTAATGAGATCCAAGCAGTTTGTTCCTTGTCTGCAAACTTTTCCCAGCAAGATATCAAGTCATACACAATAAAACTGGAGGTGTAGTGGACAGTGAAGAGGGTTACCTCAGATTACAACAGGATCTGGACCAGATGAGCCAATGGGCTGAGAAGTGGCAGATGGAGTTTAATTCAGATAAATGCGAGGTGCTGCATTTTGGGAAAGCAAATCTAAGCAGGACTTATACACTGAATGGTAAGGTCCTAGGGAGTGTTGCTGAACAAAGAGACCTTAGAGTGTAGGGAGTGTTGCTGAACAAAGAGACCTTAGAGTGCAGGTTCATAGCTCCTTGAAAGTGGAGTCACAGGTAGGTAGGATAGTGAAAAAGACGTTTAGTATGCTTTCCTTTATTGATCAGTATATTGAGTACAGGAGTTGGGAGGTCAGGTTGCAGCTATACAGTTCATTGGTTAGGCCACTGTTGGAATATTGCGTGCAATTCTGGTCTCCTTCCAGATGTTGTGAAACTTGGAAGGGTTCAGAAAAGATTTACAAGGATGTTGCCAGGGTTAGAAGATTTGAGCTAGAGGGAGAGGCTGAACAGGCTGGGGCTGTTTTCCCTGGAGCGTCGGAGGCTGAGGGGTGACCTTATAGAGATTTACAAAATTATGAGGGGCATGGATAGGGTAAATCGGCAAAGTCTTTTCCCTGGGGTCGGGGAGTCCAGAACTAGAGGGCATAGGTTTAGGGTGAGAGGGGAAAGATATAAAAGAGACCTAAGGGGCAACTTTTTCACATAGAGGGTGGTACGTGTATGGAATGAGCTGTCAGACGATGTGGTGGAGGCTGGTACAATTGCAGCATTTAAGAGGCATTTGGATGGGTATATGAATAGGAAAGGTTTGGAGGGATATGGGCCGGGTGCTGGCAGATGGGACTAGATTGGGTTGGGATATCTGGTCGGCATGGACGGATTGGACCGAAGGGTCTGTTTCCATTCTGTACATCTCTATGACTCCATAATAGGAACATTTATCCAGGTATCTGCTTTCCAAACATTTGTTACTTGTAACTGTCATAACTAATTCAATAGCTAGTTTTCTCTAGTTGATAAATTTTAAACATTCCAAAAACTCCCACTACCCTCTTAAGTGATGAATTGTTTAAGGAAGTACAACTTCATCAGATTTCCCATCCTTTATCCAGCCTGGCTCCGTCTACTCATTTGAGGAGAAAGTGAGGACTGCTGATGCTGGAGGTCAGAGCTGAATATGTGTTGCTGGAAAAGCACAGCAGGTCAGGCAGCATCCAAAGAGCAGGAGAATCGACGTTTCAGGCATGAGCCCAGATTGCTGAAGAAGGGCTCATGCCCAAAACATCGATTCTCCTGCTCTTTGGATGTGCCTGACCTGCTGCACTTTTCCAGCAACACATTTTCAGCTCCGCCTACTCAGTCCCATGTACAAAGAGCCAACTATAATGTAAATAAAGGGAATGTCATCTTAGGCTCAGGGCTTACAATTTAGCAAAATGGAGGTTTATAACATGGAAAAAGGTCACTTCGCAACATTTGAGATTGCCAGGTCTTTCATAGAACAATACAAATCTAACTATACTGTCTTCCTCTGTTCCCAATGCTCTTTGTTTTCCATTGGGCCAATTTAGCAAAGGGGAGCGATAGAAGTTGAAACACTTTACAGAAAAACTCCAATTACAATTTCTTGTTTAGGCAATGAAACAGAGATAAATGTAATTGAATCTGGCAGTTAGAAGTCATTGATTCACAAACTGAGAAAAATGAACACTCCAGTTCTGGTGATCGCTGCATAGTTAGATTTGAAAAGCATAAAATACAAAACAACTACAGACACTGTAAATCTGAAATAAAAATAGAAAACATTGGCCTAATCATAGGTGTGCAATCAGCAACATTTTGGGTGACAAATGTAGTACATTTGAAATAGAACATGTCTGTTCTCTTGGTTGGTGATGACGAGCTTGTTTCCTTTTTACTCTAATTGTTACTAAGCATAATTTCAAACAAAGAAATCTAAAAGCTCCAAAAACTGAGGCAGATTTTATTTACTTTAATTAAAAGGTGTTATCTTGGTTCCAAGAGAAAGCTTTAAGATTAACCCTGTATGTTAAGAACTACATTTCTGATGAAGGGCTTATGCCCGAAACGTCCATTCTCCTGCTCGTCGGATGCTACCTGATCTGCTGTGATTTTCTAACATCACACTCTCAACTCGGATCTCCAGCAACTGCAGTCCTCACTTTCTCCTATTAAGAACGACAAACAAAAGTTCTCACAGTGTGATGTTGAAAGATAAGTTGTATCCCTTTCTACTCAAACATAAGTTCTTTGAATTCAGAGAATATTGCTAGTTCTATTCCAATGGCAGTTAATACAAGAGTCTGGACTACTGAGAATTAAGTTGTGAAAAGTGAAACTAGCAAATATAATTGAAGTAAAATGATGTCAAAGGATCCTTCAAGAAATGTGAAAAAGAGTTTATGTTGTATGAGAAAGAGAAATACCAAAATAAGTAGCAGATGAATAAGAAAAACAAGAACAATGTTAAGAAATGTACAAAGAAATATGCAAAGTCCTTTGGCAATTACTTTGTTTTCATCATAGAACTGGTTTTATTTCCATACTCAACCACAGAGTGCAGAATTGGTTTACATTTCAATTCCAAATACAGAACAAGTGATTCCAAAATCCCCATCAGCTCAGCTGATCTTGTCAAACAGGTACTTTCCCATGCCATTCTCAGGGGCTCCTTGTTTTTTCAGGTTGGTGATGTGATCTTCAGGTTTTTTGGTCATCTTCACTTGCTCATCGAAAAGTCATAGAGTCAGACAGCATGGAAATAGACCATAATGTTCAACTCATCCATGCTGACCAAGTTTTCCAAGCTGAACTCCTCCCTTTTGCCTGCATTTGGCCTAGATCCCTCTAAATCTTTCCTACTCATGTACTTGTCCAAATGTCTTTTAAATGTTGGAACTGTACCTGCATCTACCACTTTCTCTGGTGGTTCATTCTATGTACAAACTACCCTTTATGTAAAATAGTTGCCCCTCAGGTCCCTTTTAAACTTTGCACCTCTCACTTTAACAATATGCTGTCTAGTTTTAAACTCCCCAATCCTAGGGAAGAGATCTTTGCTATTCACCTCATCTGTACCCCTCATGATTTTAAAGTCACTATGAGGTCACCTCTCAACCTCTTATACTTCAGCTTATTCAGCCACTTCTTATGGCTCAAACCCTCAGTCCAGCCAACATGCTTGTAAATTTTTTCTGCACCCTCTCCAATTTCATAATAACAGGGTGAGCAAAACTGTACACGGTACTCCAAAAGTGGCCTCACAATGTCCTATGCAAATGTAACATGACATCCCACCTACTTTTCTCAATGGTCTGAGCAATGAAGGCAAGCACCCTTTACCACCCTTTCTACCTGTTGACACAACTTTCAAATAACCATATATCTGAACCGCTAGGTTTCTCTGTTTGACAATACTCCCAGAGCCCTACTATTAAGTGTATCATCTTAATAAAATGCAACATCTTGCATTTATCCAAATTCAACTTCATCTGCCATCTCTCAGCCCATTGACCCATTTCGTCAAGATCACTTTGTAATCTTAGAGAACCTTTTTCACTTTTTTGGTGTCACCTGCAAGCTTACTAAACATATTTCCTAAATTCTCATCCAAATTGTTTATATAAATGACAAACAACAGTAGACCCAGCACCAATTCCTGCAGAACACGTCTCATCACAGTCAATGAAGGTAAGCATGCAGGTACAGCAGGTAGTGAAGAAGGCTAATAGCATGCTGGCCTTCATAACAAGAGGGATTGAGTATAGAAGCAAAGAGGTTCTTCTGCAGCTGTACAGGCCCTGGTGAGACCGCACCTGGAGTATTGTGTGCAGTTCTGGTCTCCAAATTTGAGGAAAGACATTCTGGCTATTGAGGGAGTACAGCGTAGGTTCACGAGGTCAATTCCTGGAATGTCGGGATTACCTTACACTGAAAGACTGAAGCCAATTTTGTATCCAATTAGCAAATCCTGAATCTCATGAGATCCAACTTTACTAGCTAATCTACAATGCGAAATCTCATCAAAGGCTTTATCAATACCCATGAAGACAACATCTGCTGCTCTGCCTTTATTTATCTTCTTGATCATGTTATCAAAAAACTCCATTAAGTTTATGAAATACAATTTTCCACACAGAAAGCCATGCCGACTATCCCTAATCAGTCCTTGCCTTTCCAAATGCAAGTATATCTTATCTCTCAGAATCACCTTTACTTACCCACCACTGATGTCAGACTTACCGGTCTGCAATACCCAGAGTTTTCCTCCTAGCCTTTCTTTAATAAAAGCACAATATTACCAACCTTCCGGTCCTCCAGCACCTTACCCATGGCTGTGTATGGTACAAATATCTCTGCTAGGGGCCCCGCAATTTCTTCCCTAGTTGCCCACAACATACTAAGATACACCTGAACAGGTCCCGCAGATTTATCCACCTTCATGTTTTTTAAGACCTTCAGCACCTCTTCTTTTGACAGGTGTTACACCATCTGCAGTTGCAGGGGAAGATGCCATGGAGCAGTGGGGATGTGTTGTATGTGAAGGAGGAGTGGACCAGGGTATCCCAGAGGGAAGGGTCTTTGCAGTAGGCTGACAAGGGAGGGAAGGGATGTTTCTGGTGGTGGCATCCTGCTGGAGGTGGTGGAAATGGCAGTGAATGATACTCTGAATGTGGATGCAGGTGGGATAGCAGGTGAGCACAAAGGGCACCCAGTCACAAAGGTGAGGCTCAGTGTTGCCAAAGAAAAGATTGTGCAGACCCAGCAGATTCTGGTTAACATCCTTTTACATCTGCAGAGCTCTCTGCATTTAATCCAGACCATTGCTTCACTCATCCTGCTGTGGTTACTTACTATCCAGCAAGAGGATTCAGCCTCCATGTTTATTTTGAAATTGCATCAGTTTCTCAATGTATTCCTGTACCTCATGCGTCTATTCCTTGATGAACTCAGGAAAGTGATGCAGGCAACATATCCCAGTCTAAGAGGATGTGGAGATATAGATATGGGAGAAGTAAAGCTCCATGTGGATCTGCTTGTTAACAGCATCCTCATAGTCCTTGCGATAATACTAATGAACTTGAAAGGCTATCTTCACACTTACTGTCTGAAGAAGGTAAGGTCTATCAACCTGATTAAGGGTGTACGTAAAAGAGCTTTGAAGAACAGAAGTGTTGATTTATCAAGCTTGGTCTGTTTTAAATTAATTAAATACATTTGGGGTAGCGACATGAGAACTATAATTGACTTCAATGTCCAAATTTAGGGAAGGGAAAATTATTCAAGTTTTCACCTTTTCAACATTAGCCAGCAATGTTTGTTCCAAGTGTATTTGTGAACAGCAGGTGAAAACATGATTGGCTCAACTGTCAACAACAGTCGTTAGGATCTACACACAAACAATGGTCACTCAGGTGGGACAGCAGAAAGGGAACCCCTTTTCAGGAACTGTACCCAGAAATGAATTAATACCTCTGAGAAAGTGGAGAAAACTGGCAGGAAATGGGAAAAATAAAGCAAGGTAACAAAAATAATGAACAGGAACCGCACAAAAGTCAACTGATTATAGCAAACAGGAAGATGAGAAATAGCAGTAGATTAAAGCAAAGAAAAATTTGCACAGTAATTTAGGCAGCCCTTTAAAGTAAAATGATGGAGTATGATAAAGAGATTTTAGAACAAAAGGATAATAATTTTTAAATTGATGAATTACCGAACTGAGAGCCAATGTAGGTCAGTGAGCCCAGAAGTGATGATTGACTGGGACTGTGTGTGAGTTAGGAGATAAGCAACAGAATTTTGTTTGATGTCAAGTATTCAGAAGGGAACAACGTGGGAGCTCAGCCAGGAAAACAATGGAATTATTGATGTAGCCTCATTATAAAGTGGTACAGGAATCTCTAATGGAAAAAAAGGTTGATGAAAATGTTATAGTAGAAAGTAAGGCCTAATTTTTAATAGAATACATTTGCACATATTTTGTAGAGGTTAGTGTTATTCAAACACACTTGCATGTCTGGCAGAATAAAGCCTCAATTTTCCTCATAATCAGATCTGACAAATTAATATGCAAAGTATGAAATGCCAATATTAAAAATTGATTCTGAACTAAATGGTTTCCTTTGCATGTAATATCAAATATTCACTGTAATCATATAACATTTTCACAACTTTTAAAACACTGTAATGGGCCCTCTATTAAAGGTCTCAGCAGCCAAGGGTTTCAGCACACATAGTATAGATACTATCATATTCAGTTCATTGCTAGCTACATTTAACATGATGTAGAGGTGCCAGTGTTGGACTGGGTGGACAAAATTAAAAATCACACAATACCAGGTTATAGTCCATCGGGTTTATTCGGAAGTACTAGCTTTCAGAGTGCTGCTCCTTCATCAGGTAGCTGTGGAACAGGATCATAAGACACAGAATTTATAGCAAAAGATCTCAGTGTCATGCAACTGAAATGATCTATTGAACAAACTTAGATTGCTGTTGAGTCTTTCATCTTTTAGAATGGATTGCAGATTTTGGTCCATTCAAATGTAAATCTCAGAGCTTCTTTCCAGGCACATTCTCAAGATAACTTAAGGTTTTACAGAAAAAGACATCTTAGCTTAGATAATGCATTGAATATGTGAGGTTAGAGTATGTCTGTATCCCAATCTTAAACGATTTCCACAGTAGGAATTTATACAGTGTTACATGGATTGACTACTTGCAATGACTGCCTGCAAATTGTGTGCTTTTTGAACAAAATAGAATGTATCTGCAATTACAATTCAGCAAATGCAAATTCAACCCATAGACATTTACGTGTATGTGCATGCATGTGGGGGGGGTGGGGAGGGGGAGAGAGAGAGAGAGAGAGAGAGAGAGAGAGAAAGAGAGAGGGTGTGTGTGTGAGAGAGAAAGTGTGTGTGTGAGTGTGCGCATGTGAGTGCAAGTAAGAGTGTGTTTGCATTTGTGCATGTTTAGTGGAGTGTGTGCGTGAGTGTGACAGAGTATAAGCCTGAGACGGTGTGTGCATGAGTGTGAGTGTGGGGGGGTGTGTCCGAGATAGCATGTGTATGAGGGTCTGTGTGAGTGTGTGAGTATGTAAGAGTGTGTGTGAAAGAGTGAATAGTGTATTGGGGTCACTGCCTACCATGTACACGGTAAGTAGTCCTGTGACTTGGCCAGCGTTGTCTATCTAATACGCTGCAGACAAGATGCCCCAAGACATGGTACTTTGATGAGACCAAGCAGATACTACAACAATAGATGAATGGACACTGCACAACAATCGCCAGACAGGAATGTTTACTCCCAGTCAGGGAACACTTCAGTGGTCCAGGACACTTAGCCTCGGATCTTAAGGTGACCATTCTCCAAGGTGGACTTTAGATTATGCAACAACGCAGAATGGCCGAACAGAGTCTAATAGCCTAGTTCGGTACCCATGGGGATGGCCTTAACCGGGACCTTGGATTCGTGTCACACGACCGGTGACCCCACTACATGATACTCTCTCTCTCTCTCTCTCACACACACTCTTACATACTCACACAGATCCTCTCTCATACACTAGCTCTCTCTCAGACACATACACACACACACACCCCCACATTCACAACCATCACACTCATGTGCACACTCTTCCAAGCACGTGCACGCACAAACACACACACGTATACACACACACACACACACACACACACACAATCTCTCTCTCTCACATGCATGCACACACACATAGAAATCTATGGGTTGAATTTGCATTTGCTGAATTGTAATTGCAGATGCATTCTATTTTGTTCAAAAAGCACACAATCTGCAAGCAGTCAATGGAAGTAGTCAATCCATGTAACACTGTATAAATTCCTTCTTTGGAAATAGAACCAGTCTGGCTCAAGATTGGGATACAGAAAGACCCTAACCTCACACTTTTAATGCACTGTCTTAGCTGAGATGACCCCCTTTTTTTATAAATCCTTCAGTTATCTCAAATGTGACTGGAAAGAAGTTCTGGAATTTACACATGAATGAACTGAAACCTGCAATCCATTCTAAAAGATGAAAGACTTAACAGCAATCTAGGTTTGTTCAATATATCATTACAATTGCACGACACTGAGATCATTTGCTATAAATTCTGTGTCTTATGATCCTGCTCCACAGCTACCTGATGAAGGGGCAGCACTCTGAAAGCTAGTACTTCCGAATAAACCTGTTGGACTATAACCTGGTGTTGTGGGCTTTTTAACTACATTTAACATGATAGAGAAACTAACCTGAAGTGGGTGTGTGCCGTCATGGTGAACTATTAAAGTCTGAGTCAAAGTGCAATCAGTGTGTTATGCAATAATATTTTGAAAATGCTGTAGTTTTCAAAAGAGCATGTAATTACTATTAACTATTTTACTCAGCTTCATTAAGGTGAATGGCTAAAAACGAAATGCAAGCTAGTGCCGTCTATCTATGGCGGTCTCTAGTGCAGCATGTTACATGAAAACAGTACGAACACATTGAAATTGAACTTCAGTCATTGTCCTTAACAATACAAGTAAACATAAATATGCTTTGTCAGTGTCATAAAATTATAAATTAATGATGACAATGAAATAAAATTCCAAAAGGTTAGCATAGTACAGACAGAGCTTGTCTTTTACTGACATTCTGCCAAATCAGTAAACAAACCATTATCTGAAGTTCAACAATCCACAAAAAATCCATTAAAAATAGCATGCTATAGCAAGAGAGCAAAATTATATTCAAAACTAAATGAAGTAATTGTAATACACTGGAGACAACAGTATATCAAACTGTCCAGGTCGCAGGTACATTATAATTCAGCTACTTTCTTATTGTACAGATTTGCATTAATTTCTGGGACAACTTGTATTCTGTGATAAAAGTTAGTGCTCGGCTCATTTGATCACTTTCAATGGAACAGGACCAGTGTATTGAGACTCAAATAATTGAGGAGCATGCATACATCAAATCCTTTTCAAATCCTGCATTGAGTCTCACACTTCTACATCTTATATAGCACAGCTGAAAAATGTTATATCTCAGCTAGCCCAACTTCAGATAAGCACTGTCTTTTGCAGCAGTATTTGCCATGTGAAAGTATTAATTTACAGCCCATGAATGTTGTCAACTTAAATATACTGAGACCTGAAAGAGAATTTTGTCCCTTTCAGCTTGTTGGAAAGATTTTCCCCCATGTTAGTCTAGGTGGGGTTCAAAATTAGATTCAAGTGATGAAAGCCAATGCTCTTACCTCATGCATCATCCAATTTCCTCCACTTCGTAATCATAACCTCTGCTTTTAATCACAAGCAGACCACACACTGTCCCATAACAACATTGGAGCTAATTTCTGTTGATGGATCAAACATCAATACCCTAAAAGGAGAAGCACACATCCACAATATCTACCAGCTACTAAGACTAAAACCATCAAATGCAGAATTAATATTTGACTATAGAATACTTCCTAAAGGATCTCTGCTGGATAATGTTCCTATAGCAATGGAACAGGACCGGTAGATTGATACTCAAATAATTGAGGAGCATGCATACATCAATATATGTATCTTAATAATTTGCACATACAATTTCCCCTTATCATTCACAGTCCAACACTTAGCTCTAGCTCTATTCAAATTATTCATTGTTCTTTGAGTAGACAAAATAAATGGCAGTGGTAAAATTAATATTACTAATGAACAGCACCATTGAGCCTGTTAAGAATTAAGAACCAAATCAACATACAGTTCTGTGTGATATACATAATAATGTTTGCATTTCCAATGTTTTTAGACTGGCAGTTAATGATAGTTACTCTCATACTTCGTGAAGTCATAGAGTCATAGAGCTGTACAGCATGGAACCATACTCTTCGGTCCAACTCATCCATGCCGACCAGACACCCTAAATTATCTCGTCCCATTTGCCAGCATTTGGCCCATATACCACTAAATCCTTCTTATCCCATATACAGGTACTCATCCAATGTGTTTTAAATGTTGTCATTGTACCAGCCTCCATCACTTCTTCTTGGCAGCTTATTTCATAAATGCATCACACTCTCTGCGAAAAATTTACCCCTTAGTCCCTTTTAAATCTTTCCCCTCTCACCTTAAATCTATGCACTCTCGTGTTGGACTCCCACCTTGGGAAAAGATTTTGGCTACTAACCCTATCCATGCCCTTCACGATTTTATAAACCTCTATAAGGTCACCTCTCAGCCTCTGATGCTCCAGCGAAAAAAGCCTCAGCCTATTCGACCTCGTTCTATTATTGTTCAAACCCTCCAACCCTGGCAACATCCTTGTAAATCTTTTCTGAACCATTTCAAGTTTCACAATATCCTTCCTTTAGCAGGGAGACAAGAATTGCACACAGTATTCCAGTCATGGCCTAACCAATGTCCAGTACAGCTGCAACATGACCTCCCAACTCCTTTACTCAATGCTCTGACCAATAAAGGAAAGCATACCAAATACCTTCTTCACTTTCAATGAACTATCAACCTGCACTCCAAGGTCTCTTTGTTCAGCAACACTCCCTAAGACCTTACCATTAAGTGTATAAGTCCTGTCCTGATTTGCCTTTCCAAAATGCAGCACCTCGCATTTATCTAAAGTAACTCCATCTGGCACTCCTAGGCCCATTGGCCCATCTGGTCAAGATCCCATTGTACTCTGAGGCAACTTTTTTCTCTCTCCACTACACCTCCAATTTTGCTGTCATCTGAAAACTTACTAATCATGCCTCCTAAGTTCACATCCAAATCATTTATATAAATAACAAAAAACAATGGACCTACGCTTGATCCCTGTGGCACACTGCTGGTGACAGGCCTATAGCTTGAAAAGCAGCCCTCCATCACCACCCTCTGTCTACTCCCTTCAAGAAGTTCTGTATCCAAATGGCTAGTTCTCCCTGTATTACACGAAATCTAACTTTGTTAACCAGTCTACTATGAGAAACCTTTTTGAACACCTTAATGAAGTCCAGATCACGTCTATCACTCTGCCCTCATCAATTTTATTCATTACTTATTCAAAAACCTCAATCAAGTTAGTGAGACACCATTTCCCATGCACAAAACCAGGGTGACTATCCCTAAACAGTTCTTGTATTTCCAAAAACATGTAAATCCTATTCCTCAGAAATCCCTCCAACAACTTGCCCAGTCTATAGTTCCCTGGCTTTCCTTACCACCTTTCTTAAATAGTGGCACCATGTTAGCCAATCTCCTGTCTTGCGGCACCTCACCTGTGCCAATTAATTGTACAAATTTCTCAGTAGCCTAACAATCACTCCTCTAGCTTCCCACAGAGTTTTTGGGTACACCTGATCAGGTCCCGGGGATTTATCCACCTTTATTGCATTTTAAGACATCGAGCACTTCCTCGTCTGTAATATGGACATTTTTCAAGATGTTGCTATTTATTTTGCCAAGTTCTTTAGCTTCTTCACAATAAACACTGATGGAAAATACTTGTTTAATATCTCCTCATTTAATGCTGCTCCACACATAGGCCACCTTGCTGATCTTTAAGGGGTTCTATTATCTCCTTTGTTACTCTTTGACCTTAATATATTTGTAGAATTCCTTTGGATTTTCCTTAACACTATTTGCCAAAGCTATCTTAAGTCCCCATTTTGTCCACCTGATTTCCCTCTTAAGTCTACTCCTACTGCCTTTGAATTCTTCTAGGGATTCATTCAATCTCTCCTGTCTATAACTGACATATTGCTTCTTTCTTATTCTTGACTAAAACCTCAATTTGTCTTGTTGTCCAGTATTTCCTACACCTATCAACCTTGCCGTTCACCCGACAGGAACATACTGTCTCTGGACTCTTCTTATCTCATTTTAGAAGGCTTCCCATTTTCCAGTCGTCCTTTTACCTGCAAACACCCATTCCCAATCAACTTTTGAAAGTCCTTGCTTAATACTATCAAAATTGGCATTTCTCCAATTTAGAAATTCAACTTTTCAATCCAGTCTATTCTTTTCCATTACTATTTTAAAACTAATAGTATTACTGTCACTGGCCCCAAAGTGCTCACCCACTGACACTTGTCACCTGCCCTGCCTTATTTCCCAAGAGTTGGTCAAGTTTTGCACCTTCTCTAGTAGGCACATCTACCTTGGAACTTAACGTTAGAACCTTATCAGGATAAAGTATTACTTAAATTCCATCTTATGGGCCAAAGAGCAAGATGAGTACTCTATTGTGTAACTGAAGTAAATCGATTAAAGATTTGTCTGAAGCTGATTAACTAACAACATTCGCAATAATGGCATATCATATTATGAACATCTAGTTAATACTGTAAAATACTGGACACAAATAAACCAATCAGATGGCTGCCATTAAATCATGTAACTTTGTCTTTAGATTAGAAACAGTATCAAGCATCTCGCAAATATCTAATTCAATTTGGACATTCATAGCCATCCAGGGAACTTATGCAGTGCTTTGTTTAAGGATGGGCCAGCAGAAAAATGTGATAGTATTTGTAGACTGCCGATCTCCGTCTTTCACATTGGACTAAAGATTGATACTTCGCATTGTATGATAGCTTTCCCGCAACCAACCTAGACAGGATTAATATCAAATAACACATAACACAGGATCCAGAGTCAACATGAATACCACACCTATTTGCAAAAGACCTTGAACCTGTGGAAATCCAGATAGCGAAACAACTGCAAGAGGATTTGAGCACACAAGTAGTGAGTTTTGTGTTGTGAAGTCTCCATATCTCAGGGAGCATATTATTGCCATAGTAGTGGGAGTTAAACAAAAGTTCACTACATTTGTTCCCAAGTTGGCAGGGCTGTCTTATGAAGAGACAGTAAAAAACTCAGCCTGTTTTCTCTCGAGTTTTGAAAAAAATGACAGATGATCATATTGAAACATATAAAATAGTTAAATGGATAGACAAAGTAAGATGTTGCCCCTGATTAGGAGGTCTTAAACCAGGGACACAATTTAAAATTTTGCCACTTAGATCCAAGATTAAGGGCATTTTGATTTCCCTCAGAGAATAGACAGAATCCCTACAATGTAGAAACAGGCCCTTTGGTCCAACCCGTCCACACCAACCATCCGAACAGTAACCCAACCAGACCCATTCCCCTACCCTTTTTTACCCCTGACTAATGCACCTAACTTACACATCATTGAACACTATGGGCAATTTAGCATGCAATTAATCTAACCTGCACACCTTTGGAATGTGGGAGAAAACCGGAGCACCCGGAAGAAACCCACACAGACACAGAGAGAATGTGCAAGCTCCATACAGACAGTCACTGGAGGCTGGAATTGAACCCGGGTCCTTGATGCTGCAGGGCAGCAGTGCTAAGCACTGTGCTGCCCCCTTTAGAATTCTCTACCACAGAAGGTTGTGGAGTCTCAGTCTTTGTGTATGCTTATGGTAGAGATTGATAGATTTCTAATTACCAATGGCATACAGGGTTATCGGGATGTGGTGTGAAAATGTTTGATTAGCCATGATTGTATTGAATGGTGGAGCAGTCTCAATTGGCTGAATGGCCTATTCCTGTTTATAAATTTCTATGAGACTGGCATATTATCTACCTCTCGTTAAAAAGATCAACTAAGAGCTAATTGTGGGATGATCAACTAGAATCATCAGTTCAGCCAGTCTAAAGAATCTTGAAAGGTACTTGCAACAGAGACAGCCAAAGAACTTAACCTGTTCCAGTTTAAAGTTCACCTGACTATAAGAAATCTCGTAACACGCTATAAACCCTTTACAAGTGAACTTCAACTTTAAAGCATTAAATCCGTTGAGGAAACCATAGGCGTGCGAAATGGATGACTGGAGATTTCTAAATCCAGGATTCAGTGAACTGTAAATCTGTAAAATTATAGAATATTTACAGTATCCAATCTTTGTTTTTGCTATATTAATTCTGCCTTCATTGATAAACTCATGAAAACTTATATGCTGAATTATTTCAGAAATCACAAGACACCAGGCTATAGTTCAACAGGTTTATTTGCAATCACAAGCTTTTGGAGCATTGTCCCTTTGCAAGTGAAGTGAGAGGGAAGCCCACAGAATACAGAATTTATGAGCAGAGAGATCAAGGGCAGAGAGATCGAAAGATCATACAAATGGTGTGAGCGGAGTGTCGAAAAATAAATCTCTGCAGGTGACCACGGGTGTTAGACAGAGTGAGTAAAGTGTCAATAGCTGAATAACAAATGAAGGGATGACCTATGATCTGACTAAATGAGGCAGAGAGAAAATTACAAAAAATTTAAATAAGGTGGTGCCAGAGACAAACCAAATGACTGGGTTAACGTGGAAAACAAACAGAAGTCAAGTTACATGTGACCCTACCATATTGTTCTGTATCCGTAAAATCTTCCTTGCTGTGCAGTTTTGACACCATCACCTTGATAAATTATTATAATCTCCTGATCTTAATTCATTTGTACAGTTTTGGATTACTTATCACTTTGGTTAGACCCTCAGCATGCGACTCTTACACCTATCATGTTATTCTAGTCAAATAAAAACCAAAAGAACAGCAGATGCTGTAAATCAGGAGCAAGGGTGGTGGTTTCTTGCGGGCACTGAGTGGCTCTGGTGCCATCTGTGAAAAAAATCAGAGTTAACATTTTGGATCTGGTGACCCTTCCTCTGATTTTTCTTTACAGATGCTGCCACACCTGCTGGGCTTTTCCTACGGCTTCTGTTTGTGTTCTCTGCTATTCCAGTCATTTGGTCTACAGCACCCTTTACTAATTTTTTGGAATTATCTCTCTGCCTCATGTAATCAGATTATAGGTCATCCCTTCAGTTGTTATTCAGCAATTGACACCACTCACACTGTCGAACACCCTTGCTCACCTGCAGAGACTTATTTGACACTCCATCCACACCATTTGTATGGTCTTTTGATCTCTGCCCATAAATTCTATGTTCTGTGGGCTTCTCTCTCACTTCACCTGATGAAAGATCTATGCTCCAAAAGCTTATGATTTCAATTAAACCTGTTGGACTATAATCCGGTGTCATGAGATTTCTGCCTTGTCTACCCCAGTCCAACACTGGCACCTCCACATCATGGTTGAATTATTTAGATTTGATGACTTACAGTGTGGGAACAGGCCCTTCGGCCCAACAAGTCCACACTGACCCGCCGAAGCGCAACCCACCCATACCCCTACATTTACCCCTAATTAACACTAGGACAATTTAGCATGGCCAATTCACCTGACCTGCACATCTTTGGACTGTGGGAGGAAACGAAGTACCCGGAGGAAACCCATGCAATTTAACTGGAACACATATTTTAAGCGTAAACAAAAGGCGAACCTCTTTCCACAAAAACATACTGAATTCAAGCAGAACCTGATCACATACTTTCTATCTACAACACTAATATTTTGTATATGATTTTCTGCTTTCTTACATTTCTTACTATAGTCATAATGTACAACTTCTAGCTCCAAGATTCTGTCAGAATCAAATCAGATTAGGCATAGTACAGTATATGAAGCATCTGCAGGACATCTACAGGTTTTAGTTGCCCTTTTTTGTCTCTTTCTGAGTCACCTTAGTCTAAAACTAAAATTAGTTGATGCCTTTGCACTCACAATTTATTAAATACTCATGATGAACTGTTGTGTTTTGCTATAGTAAATTTGGTCTATACAGATATGTCCAACTCTGGAGGATATAGGCATTCTCATGATAAGAAAGTTCGTTAAAAAACGATTAACACAATCTTTTTTCGAAAATGGCAACCATTCCATCACCATTCAATGATACCAATCTTCTTCCAGTGACAAAGTCAGTTACTCAAAACAGATTTTTTTTTCCAATAAATTCAGTTTTCAGTCACTGTTCTCCAACCTGATTGCCAATATTCCTCCTCTCACAAAGCATCAATAAGCCTCTGTATCATAGTTAGCATCCAGTTTTCAGGAGGTTAACTGTTTCATCATGCCTCCTACTTCAAAATAATGTTGACAATCCATCAAAACAGAGGAGAAAGTGAGGTCTGCAGATGCTGGAGATCAGAGCTGAAAATGTGTTGCTGGAAAAGCGCAGCAGGTCAGGCAGCATCCAAGGAGCAGGAGATTCGATGTTTCAGGCATAAGCCCTTCTTCAAGACTTCTTCAGGAATCTCCTGCTCCTTGCTTGCTGCCTGACCTGCTGCGCTTTTCCAGCAACACATTTTCAGCTCGAATCCATCAAAACAGGACTTGTTTGATCCTACCCACCCAGAAGAAACAACACTGTCTCAACAACACCAATCCTAGTGCCTTCCTACAATTTGTAATCTTAACTTGCTCTTTTGACCAGGTGAGTGGGAGCAGATGCAACAGGTAGTCTTTTTATCAAATATGGATAGCAACTTCCACTATTATCAATGGGGCTCCGAAGAAAGTACTGAAGTTGTCTTGCCAGGCCAACTATGTGACCAGAGAAGCTGGAACCAGAAGATGACCAGAAAAAAAATTACTTTTTTTGACTCCTTGCCCTGATTAGGGCAAGAAAAACAGAAAACATTGGGTCTCCTCTATCTTTGGCTTTACTCCACTGACACTGATACTTATTCAAATTCTATACCAATCACTTACCTGATGTTGGGGATTATTTCTTCTGTCCCTGGTGGGATCTTCTGTTGTGCAAAATTCCACTCCTGACCATCAGCCAGCTAATTGATCCTTCAGAATCTGTTACATGCTGTATGACTCTACAGCTTCATATTGACAGAGTCTATACAGATATTAATGAGGAAACTACCACCTACTTCAGCACAATTCTCCAATATGGATTAAAAGTCCTAATGCTTCTAACTACAGAAATGTGACTTTTCTTTTGGAATTACACTTTGTTTGGTGTTACTTTCCAACATGAAGAGACTGGGATCCATCTGTTCTATCTCATCACCATGAAGGTTTTCTTCATTCTTCTTAAAACACTGCAATCCATGTAGCAAATTTACTCCCGTCATATCAGAATGGCTTTCTAGGATTCTGATTTAAGGCAATGATCTTTCTCTGCAGAAAGATTGTTCTGTTTGCCTATATATGCTTTCCTAAAGTCCATCCTTGTAGTCTTCTATCCAGGTGCCACTCCATAAAAGGAAATTTGGCATGTCCATAAAGATTCTTAACAATTTTCATAGATGCACCATAAAAAGCATTCTATGCAGATGCATCACAGCTGGGTATGGAAACTGCTCTGCTCAGGACTGTAAGAAACTACATGGAGTTGTGAATACTGTTATGGACCAGATCAGACCCTCCCAAAACATTTTAAGAAGGTAGCCCAGACCCTAACTATTCTAGTTGTTTTCAACAGATCTTAAGGTGGACATTCTAGGAGTGAGGCAGCTGGTCAAACCACTTGGCTTCAGGTAAAACAGAACTTATTTACACACCGCCAAAGAAAAAATAATTGAGAATAACAATGATTTGAAAACCTGACCGACACAATCTAACTTAACAAACAGCTGTTCCAAATTCCTGCAACATCCCATAAACACGCCCCTTGGCTAAAAGGTAAATTCAAAACAGGTTCTTACAGGAGAGAGAGAGATGGCAGAGAGAATCAGCTAGGGATCATTTGCAGAATGGAACCTCTTTTCGCTCCAGCAGCTGTTTCTCTAGATCCCCAGCTAAAAGCTAAAGCAAACTAGAAAAATCCTTGAACTGGGAGAACTGGTCACTCCTTTTTCATTGTATAAATGTTTTAAAAAACCCTAAAGGCCTCCTCTGATTGTTGACTCAGGCAGTTCAGTTAGCTATTATTAAAGTAGCCAGTTCAGACATATCATAACCTCTGCCTTTGTGACCCCTCTCGTAAAAAAGCCAAGGGCAAAAACTGCTTCTTGTTACCGGAGTAGCATCATCACAATACAGTCCAGTCCATCACATGCACACAAACATTTCATCATTTAACTCCATCTATACTTTTTGCTGCATCAGAAAGGTAGCCAACATAATCAAAGACCCCTGCTACCCGGTTATAATCTCTTCTAATCCCTACTGTCAGGCAGAAGATATAAAAGCTTAAACACACATACCAACTGATTCAAGAACAGCTTCTTTCCTGCTGTTATTAGACTTATGAATGGACCTCTCAAAGTTTAAATTTAATGTTAATTTTGCTTTTGGTGAACCTTCTCTGCAGCCATAACACTGTAGTATTCTATTACCCTAATGCACTTTATATGGTGTGATCTGCCTGTATTGCATGCAAAACAAAACTTTTCACTGTACCTGATACATGTGATAATAATAAATCAAGTCAAATTAAAAAAAGAAGCAAACTTGGCATTCTTGAATGAAGGAATAGAAAGCCTCCCCTATCATGAGATTGGCTCCTTTGATTTATCCAAATTACACACCAACCACTTACCTGGTGTTGACAACTGTCTCTAGAGGCACCTCCTGCTGAGCAAAATACTACTGCTGCCCAGCAGACTGAGTTAGATATAGTATATGAAATAACTCCACAGAGGCTGGTATCCTGACACCAAGTCAAGCTGCCCCTCCGAGGATGTCCCTCTTGCTAAGAGGAGCTTTGTGTCTGGCACTGGCGTTCCTAATGCTGTTTCACCCTTCCCCCCTTCCTCAGGTCTGGGAAGATCAGATTTAACCTGGTGCAGAGTCTTTTTTCTATTAGCAACTGTGCTGGATGTATCCCTGTAATTCTTGAGAGATGGTTCTGCAATCAAATAGGAACAGGAGGCTGGAAGAACACAGCAAGCCAGGCAACGTCAGGAGGTGAAGTCAACGGTTTGGATGTTAACCCTTCTTCAGAACTAGATGTAGGGTTGGGGGAACTACAGATAAAGAGAGGGAGGGGTGGCATGGGAAGAGTAGCAGAATGGTGAGATAGTGACAGGTGGACACAGGTAGAGGGCATGACCTGGCTGGTCAATGGGAGGAATGAATCCAGTTGGTAGCTGGAAGTAAGGGTCGATAGGTGAAATGGAAGGGAAGAGGTAGGGCTAGAAAGGAAGCCGAGAAATGGGTGGGAAGGTCATTTGAAATTAGAGAACTCAATGTTAAGCCCTCTGGGCTGTGGACTGCCCAAGTGGAAGATTTGCAGTCTGATTCACAGCGACAATGAAGGAGGGTGAGGATGGACATGTCAGAGGGGGAGTGGGAGGAGGAATTGAAATGGGTGGTGACCAGAATTCAGGCTGACCAAATAGGAACTGGGACTGCTTGGTATCGAATGAAGCTGTAGGCTTTTCTTTAAGCCTACCTTCAAGTTTCGGACTGTTCTTTCCGTCATACCATTGACGATGGATGGATTGAAGCTGACCTTATATGCCGAATGCCATTTGACTTTAGGAAGTGCTCGAATTCCCTGTTGATAAATAATTGCCCGTTGTCTGTGACCAACTTTTGCAGTACACGGGCTCACAGAAGTGTTGGTCACAGACATGGTCCCCATGTTTCTATGCATGTCCAATCACTGTCAGTGTGTGTCAATAATGACTGAGAGCATTGAAATGATGAAAGGGCCAGTATTGTCGATGTGTAACCAACAACTAGGGTTTATCTGGCCAACCCTATGAATGTGAGGGAGCTGCTGGCAGTAATTTTTGTCCTTGTTGGCACTGGGCACTGCCACACCAAAGGGGCTCTGTCCACATCCAAACCTAGCCACCAGACACCAATATCTTCATTTTGGACTCCCTTGGACGACCCTGGTGGGGTTCAGCCAGTATCTAGTGGTGACCTTTGTTCAGCACAATCGCTCTTGCTTTCCATAATAAAATGCCGCCCTCTACGATGATCTAATCTCACTGGTTCTAGAAAGTTTTCAATTCTGTTGTGATAGCCCTTTCATTTTACCCATCACTATCAGCTGTTTTAGTTTTGCCAGGACCAGATCTTTTTGGGACCACAGTCTAATATTGTCAGATTTGAATGGAAGGATGTCCAGAAAGTTTAAAACCAGAATTGACTCTTCCAGTGATGGCACTAGGGAGTGTATGCATCAGCGGGAGGCAGTTCAAGGCATACGCATTTGCAACTTAGCTTCCCAGATGGTGTTCCAACTTGTAATTGTGCACACTTAGAATGAGAGCCCATTGCTGAATTTGACCTGAAGCTATGGGCAGTATGGCCTCGTCCTCTTTGAAGATCCCTAGCAAGAGTTATAAGTTTATGTCTGTCAAGGTAGTGGTGGAATTTTCTCACACAAACGTTGACTGCCAAACCTTCCTTCTCTATTTGGGCATACTACTCTCAGCGTCAGCCAGTCTGGGAAACACACACTATTGGGCATGCCTCTCCATTGGGCCATCTGTGAGCCAAAATTATCCTGATACGGTATGGGGAAGCATCACATGTCAGCAAAGATGGGATTATAGTGTGCCAACACTTTAGACAATGATAGCTGCTTCTTCACTTCCGTAAAAGCCATATCTTTGCTATAAGACCATTTCCAAGGCTGACCTTTTCTCAATAACAGATGTAAGAGTGCTAGGATAGGGGCAAGGTTAGGCATGAACTTTCCATAAGAATTCATGAATCCAAGGAAAGACCTAAGGTCCGGTACAGATGTGGGAGCTGTGACACCTTGGATCATCCTCACTTTACCTTCCAAGGGTGTGACCCAGTATTATCAACACTGTAGTCCACTTGGGGTGCCTGGGACACACATATTTCCATTCTTACCATCACTGAATACCCTACTATCAACATCCTGAAGGATACCATTGACCAGAAACTAAACTGGACCAGTCATATAAGTACAGTCGCTACAAGAGCACATCAAAGGCTAGGAATTCTGTAGCGTGTTAATCACCTCAAAGCCTGTCCACCATCTACCAGGCACAATGCAGGAAAGTGATTGATATTCCCCACGTGTCTGAATAAATCCAATTCACAAAAGACTAACAAAGACTGACACCATCATGTTCAAAGTTTGTTAGAAAGTATCTTCCAAGCCCATAATCATTTCCAAGATAGGGACAGCCCATATATGGGGATGCAACTACCTGCAAGCTTCCCTCCAAGCTAGATGTGGAAATATATCACCATTCCTTCTGTATTCCTGGGTCAAAATCCCAAAACTGCATTGCTAACAACATTGTAGGCCTACCTACACGACATTTCATGAAATTAGTGGTGAGCTGCTTTCATACTTCATAATGTAATAATTCAGCAAATTGTATGAAATTAAATACAGTAAATTTGGTATTGGAGGATGCAAAAATGGATAATGACTTTTGGGAATTCTTTTCAGCCATGAGCACAGAACCAGCTTGTTCTTTGATGAGCCAAGGAACCACTAAGACGTACAAACTTCCTGTCAAGCACCTGGATTATAGCTTTGTGGAGAAATGCACTGATATGAAGTATTTGGAAAAAGTTCTTATTGTGCTAAGGTACACAGATTATAAATATTTCACATCTGTGGCGTGAAACAATGTTGTCAGTAATATTAAATGGCAGTTTTGAAATCTGGGAAGATTGTCTGGAAATTTATTGCGCAATATTATCATGCAAATTTAGTCAACTGTTTTGAACTTAAACAAAAGAATCCTGTCCTAAAATGTGTGATATTCCAGAAATGTGTCATACCAGGTACGACCACGAACGTGTCTTGGATCCTGTTAAACACTTTTCTAAAACAAAACGTCTGATTCACAGTGCCATATCAAGCTATTTTTGGATGATTTCATCTGTTGTCTCATATATTCTCAATTGTAACTCATAGTCACAGATAGGTACAGCGTGGAAACAGCCCCTTAGGTCCAACTCTTTCACGCCGACCAAATATCCGAAATAAATCTGGTTCCATTTACCAGCATTTGGTCCACATCTAAACCCTTCCTACTCATACACCCATTCAGATGCCTTTTAAATACTGTAATTGCACCAGCCTCCAACACTTTCTCTTGCAGTTCATTCCATACACGCACCACCCTCTGCATGAAAAGATTGCCCCTTAGGTCCCTTTCAAATCTTCTCCCTCTCACCTTAAACTTATGCCCTCTAGTTTTGGACTCCCCTATCCTGAGGAAAAGAACTTATCTATTTAACCTATCCACTGTCTCTCATGATCTTGTAAACATCTGTGAGGTCACCCCTCAGCCTCTGATGCTTGAGGGAAAATAGCCCCAGCATTTTCAGCCTCTTCAAACCCTCCAACCCTGGCAACATCCTTGTAAATCCTTTCTGAATGCTTTCAAGTTTCACGATGTGCAGGTGCGTTATTGGACGGGGTGGACACAGTTAAAAATCACACAGGTTTTTCGCTGTGGCACGTCAGAACTGGTGATCGACGAGTTGAGAATCGTATACTGTTCTAAAGAGGGCATCCTTGAGCATCTTCAGGTGTCAATATGAACTGAAACCTGCAACCCATTCTAAAAGATGAAAGACTTAACAGCATCTAGGTTTGTTCAATATATTATTTCAGCTGAATGACACTAATCTTTTGGTATAAATTGTATCTTATGATCCTGCTCCACAGCTACCTGATGAATGAGCAGTGCACTGAAAGCTAGTGCTTCCAAATAAACCTGTTGGACAATAACCTGGTGTTGTGTGATTTTTAACTTTCAGGTTTCATAACATCCTTCCGATTGAAGGGAAGTCAGAATTAAATACGGTATCCAGAAGTGGCCTAGCCACTGTCCTGTACAGCCCTACAACATAATCTCCCAACTCCAATACTCAAATGCTCTGACCAATAAAGGAAAACATACCAAACACTGCCTTCACTATCCTGTCTACCTGTAACTCCACTTTCAAGGAGCTATGAACCTGCACTGCAAGGTCTCTTTGTTCAGCAACACTCCCTAGCACCATTAAGTGTATAAGTCCGGCCCTGATTTGCCTTTCCAAAATGCAGCACCTCACGTTTATCTAAATTTAAACACCATCTGCTACACCTTTGTCCTATTGGCCCATCTGATCAAGGTCCCTTTATACTCTGAAGTAACCGTCTTCACTGATCATTATACTTCCAGTTTTGGAGTCGTCTGCAAACTTACTAATGATATCTCCTTATCCCACATGTCCAAATCATTTACATAAATGACGAAAAGCAGTGGACCCAACACCGATTTTCTTGGCCACTGGTTACAGGCGTCCAGTCTGAAAAGCAACCCTCCCCCATCAACCTTTGACTTCTATCTTCAAGCCAGTTCTGTATCCAAATGGCTAGTTCTTCCTGTTTTCCATGTGATCTAACCTTGCTAACCAGTCTACATGAATAACCTTTTTGAATGCCACACTGAAGTCCATATAGATCATATTCATTGTTCTGCCCTCATCAATCCTCTTCGCTATTTCTTCAAAAAACTCATTTAAGTTAGTGACACACGATTTCCCACACAGTCATGTTGACTATCTTTAATCAGTCCTTGCCTTTCCAAATACATGTAAATCCTGTCCCTCAGGATTCCCACCAACAACTGGCTAGTAGTTCCCTGACCTTTCTCTACCAACTTTTCTTAAATAGTGGTACCATGTTAGCTAACCTGCAGTCTTTTGGCACCTTATCTGTGGCTATCAATAATACAAATATCGAACAGATATAACGAAATAGAATTGTGTTGCTGTATATCCCACAAAAACATGAGCAAGGAGCCCAACAATCATTTCCCTTGCTTCCCTTCTAGGGTATAACTGATGCAGTCCCAGGGATTTATCCACCTTCATGCATTTTGAGGCATTCAGCACCTCCTGTGTAATATATGGACATTTTTCAAGATGGCACTATTTATTTCCCCACATTTTATATCTTCCGTATCCTTCTCCACAGTAAACACTGATGCAAATTACTTGTTTAGTATCTCCCCCAGAAAGGTTGCAGTTCTGCATATAGGCAACCTTGCTGACCTTTAAGGGACCCTATTCTCTTCCTAGTTACTCATTTGTCCTTAATATATTTGAAAAATCCCTTTGGATTCTCCTTAACCGTATTTGGCAAAGCTACCCCATGTCCCCTTTTTGCCCTCTGGATTTCCCTCTTAAGTCTACTCCTACTGCCTTTGTATTCTTATAGGGATTCACTCGATCCCTGCTGTCCGTACTTAACGTACGCTTCCTTCTTATTCTTGACCAAAACCTCAATTTCTCCAGCCATCCAGCATTCCTTTAGTGTTCGGTGCATTAGTCAGAGGGAAATGGGTCTGGGTGGGTTACTCTTCAGAGGGTCGGTGTGGGCCGAAGAGCCTGTTTCCACACTGTAGGGAATCTAATCTAATTAGGGCCACTACAGAAGCTGGCCCAACCAGAGACAACCAAATCCCACGCATGACTTTTTTAAAAGAACTGTTCAATGTTCCTATCAAATGGTAATATTATGCAGCTTGGGATTTTTTACTACATTAAATGAGCTTTATATAAAAAATCAAGACAAAAGTAGATCATTCAGCCTCCCTGCTCTGCCACTCAATAGGATCATAAATGATGCAGCGTAATTCTCATGGCTATTTTTCTGCCATTTCTCAAAAACCTTTGATTCCACTACTGACCAACAATCCATCTATCTCAGAGTGTTCCACATAGATGCACGTTGTCGTTGTTCCTTCACCAATTTGCACACAGAGTAACAATCCATAGATTGAGATTCTTCATTTTAGTTTTAACCCAAGCTCCTTAAATTGTCTCAGCAAAACTTTATTCCAAGTTTTACCTATGACTTTATTCCTATATGAATCATAACAACTATACTTTAGACAAGGTTCTTCTTCAGCTGTGAGGAGATACCCTAACCCTGGCAGAAGGCAGGCAGTACAACCTTTGGAAATCTCAGTTATGGCTGCAGAGAACAGTATCTATCTTCCTGACTAAACTAACACTTCACATTCTACTTTTATTCCCCATATTTGGTTGGCTTCCTGTTACCCTGCTGCTATGGTCAGTTTACTCATCCACCGGCAGGCAGGCCTTCATCATACAGTCAAAGGCATGTGTTTGATAGAGGCAAAAATAAACCTTAAACTCTATCTTCCCAAGCTTTTGGCTATCTGCCCTTTGTTTTTTATTTGTTCATAGGGATTATAACCCAGCAACAGTGGCAGTGTAGTCTACAGTTAGGTTGGTATGTGGGGGAATTGCAGGTGGTGGTAATCCAATGCACCAGCATCCTTCTAGGTGTTAGACAATGAGGCTTTGGAAGCCTCTGTTGAATAAGCCTCAGTGAGTTACTGCAGTGCATCTTAGTAAGGGTAGGCACTGCTGCCACTCTACATCCGTAATGAAGGAAATGAATGTTGAAGGCGATAGATGAAAAGTCAGATCAGCATTTTATCAATAACGCTAAGTCTCGAGTGGTCTTCGAACCACACTCATCCAGACAAGCGGAGGGTATTCTATCACAGTCCTGACTTGTGCCTTGAAGATTGTGTACAGGCAATGGTAAGACATGAAGGAAGTTACTTTGCAACAGAATTCCCAGCCTAAGGCATGCTCGTACAAGCACACGATTTAAATGGCTGGTCTACTTCAGTATCCGGTCAATGGTGACACCCAAGATGTTGATGGTGGGAATTCAGCAATGGCAATAGAATTGAACAACAATGGTTAGATTCTGTCCTGTTGGAGATTGTAATTATCTGGCACCACAACTCAAGAACACAACTCACGACTGCCACAACTCAAGCCTACATGTTGTTTTGATCATGCTGCGTTTTGACAGACTGCTGCAGTATCTGAAGACTTATGAATGGAGCTGAATATTGTTCAGTCATCAGTGAGCATTCCCATTTCTGAGCTTCTGATGGTGGGAAGGTCATTATTGAAGCAGGTGAAGACGGTTGGGCCTAGGATACTACCCTGAGGAACCTCTGCAGCTGGGATGACTGAAGTCCAACAACCATCACCATCTTCTTTTATAGAATCATCGTGATTTTATGGCACAGCAAGAGGCACTTCAGCCTATCATGTCACCACTGGTTATCAAGCATCTGTTCATTCTAATCCCATTTACCTACACTTCACTTGTAATTTTGTATGTAACAGCATTTCAAGTGCCCATCTAAATATTTCTTCAACATTGAGGCTTTCTCCCCGTGACTTCCAGAAGCCACAACCTTCTGGGTGAAAAACATTTTCACCAAATCTGTTCGAATTCTCATGATCTTTACCTTAAAACTGTGCCCTGGTTATTGACCGCTCCATTAGTGGAAAATGTTTCACCTCAATCTACATTGTCTATGCGTTTCATAACTTTGTACAGAACACCTCAACCAAATCTGCCTCAGTCTTCTCTGCCCTAAGGAAAGCTGCCCCAGCCCATCTAGTCTCTCTTCATAGCTGAATCACTCCAGTCCAGGCAACGTCCTTATATATGTCTTCTGTTCCCTCTTTGGTGGAGTTAAGTGCTTCCTATAATATGGTGACCAGAACTGCATTTGGCATTACAGCTGGAACCTAACTAATGTTATACAGTATACAGCTCCATCATAACTTCCCTACCTTGACTAATAAAGACAAATATCCCTCAGGTCATCTTTATTCCTTTATCTACTGTTACCTTGAAGGATCTATGGACACATACATCCATGCCCCTCTGATCCTCTGTACCTCCTAGAGTGCTACCATTCAACATGTACACCCTTGCCTCATTAGTCCTCCCAAACTGATCCACTCCACACTTTTCAGGATTAAATTCTATTTGCCACTGTTCAACCCAACTGTCTACATTATTGTGTAGTTTGAAGCTATTTACCGTACTTCCACCAAGTACTTTATACAACGTATGACACCAACCAGCAGAAAGTTTCCTACCCAATTCCCATTGATTCCAGTCTTGGTAGGGATTCTTGACGTCATTCTTGGTCTAACGCTGCTTTGATGTCAAGGGCAGTTGCTCTGACCTCACCTCAGGAGGTCAGCTCTTTTATTTGAACCAAGGCTGTAATAAAGTTGGAACCCAAGCTGAGCATCAGTGATCATTCGCAAGTGCTGATTAATAGCACTGTTTGTGACAATTCCCATCACTTTACTGGTGATGGCATGTAAAGTCTTGGGTTGGTAATTGGCTGGTTTGGATACTTGCAGCTTTTTCTGTACAGGATGTACCTGGGCAATTTATGCTTGAAACGGCGATTCTCCTGCTCCTCGGATGTTGCCTGACCAGCTGTGTTTTTCCAGCACCACACTCTTTGACTCTGATCTCCAGCATCTGCAATGCTCACTTTCTCCCTGTTTTCCACATTGTCAGGTAAATGTGATTGTTCTAACTATACAGAAACAGCTTAGCTAGGATATACTGATAGTCCTGGAGCACAAATCTTCAGTGTTGCTGGGAAAATGTTGTTGAGGGCCTGAGTTCTTTGCAGTGTCCAGTGTTCTCAGCAATTTCTTGTTATTGTATGGAGTGCATCGATTTGCTTGAAGACCAACATCTGTAAAGCTGGAGCCCTCAGGAGTAAATGTTAGTGGATGGTATGGAAGTTATTCTGGCACTTATGTTGTTAACTTAGTGTTGCAATGTATGCCCGGGTTCATGTTACAGGGCTCCAGTAACAGATAATGATAGTGCATTGTGATAGATTAGTTAAATCTCTGGGAGATGAGCTAATGCTGAAGATGATGGTGTTGTAATGTGATGGAGGGAACTAGTGTGGGAGACAATGATTAATTTAGAAAAGGGAAAAAGCCAGTATGATTGGGCATGCTAATGCTATCAGATAAGCGCGGGAAAAATAACTGTATATATTGCAGGAGAGCAAAGCAATTGTGGGGAGTCAGGAAGACAGTTTGCTGGCTCCCATAGCTTTGATTTTGCAAGATTAATATTTAATTTTGTGAAGGATTTTCTGCATCTTCTGGTAATTTTTTTAATAGAACATTGAGCGATTCTTCCACAACAATGATAGGGTGGATGAATTAGTAAATAAACAAAATGGCAGGGTGATATTAGTAGGGTGATAGTCACGTAGAGTTGCAGGCAGGCTACTTAGGCTGGAGGAGTTATCAGTTTGGGGGCCAATCAAATTAGGCCAGGTCATGGGGATTTAGGGCACAAGATTATTTTTATTCATTAATGGGATGGCTAGGCCAGTGATAGGCATTTGTTGGCCATCGCAGAGAATAGTTATGAGTCAACCACATTGCTGTGGGCCTGGAATCACATGTAGACTAGACAAGGTAAGGATAGCAGTTTCCTTCCCAAAAGGACATTAGTGAACCAGATGGGTTTCATGGTCATTATTAGACCCTTAATTCCAGATTTTTTTATTTAATCCAAATTCCAGCATCCAAATTCAAATCTAGGTCCCCAGAACATTACTTGGGTTTCTGGATTAACAGTTCTGTAATTGACCTGAAGGGCAGGAGGGGGGCAACAATGCTCCAGTTTGGGAGGGTAAAGCAGTAGATGGGATGGGGGTCAATGTGAGTGACTGACTGAGAAGTTAGTGATGGAGTTACTGAAGAGTTAGACTAGAATTTTATTCATAACATTTCCTAGTTAACTGTTCAGATAAGTATCTAAACTGGAGTTGGTGGCATTTTTGGAGGGTTCTGGAGATCAGGAATTGCTCATCAGAAGTTCAAACATTCCACATTATACTAACAGAGTCAGCGTGTTGTGACCTTTGCAAGATCCTGATAGGCATCATGGGTCATGCATCTAGTCTCCAACAATCAGGAGACCAGAAGATGTCTGGGTCATCCTCGCTGTTAGTTGAGATGGGAAAGGGGGTAAAAATGTCACATTTCTCATTCTACTGCAACAATATAGGTTAAGAGACAAGTGGATGACAAGAGTTTTGAAATTAACTAAATATTTGCTGAAAAATTAAGTCAACAGATAGCTGTAATAGCAAAGAAAAGTCATTAAACCAATTGCTTCTCAAGCTGCTCTTTTGTCACCAAATGGCTGAGTATTAAAAATTGCTGTACTTTTATAGGGAACTGAGAGGAGTGCCAAATCTAAATGAAACAGTACCAAACGCAGATTCATTATGAATTACTAACATTTGGACTAATGTAAAGCCTGTTGGATTATTTATACATATTTACATACACATGTAGACAAAATTACCTGTATGGGTGATTTAATCAAACTCTGAAGAGAAGCTGAAACTAAAGATAACAGCAATTCCATCATCACCACCCCCAAGACAGTCAGACAGATTTTAAGAATCTATTAGTTTCATTCACTGTGTTAATAAAGCAACACTCCCTTTCCTCCACTCCGAGAAATACCATCCACAATACACAGATGGGTGGGAATAGAGCAAACGTGATAGCGTGAGCACGATGAGATATGAGAAGCCGAGTTTTAAAAAATTAACAGATTTATTCCTCCTGCCTTTGACACTGATCCTACTGAATGGGAGCGAATCCCATCACATCTACGCTGATGTTTTGGGTCTTCTGCTCACGGCTGGGAGGTCCATAAGGACTGATGGTTGCGGATAAACCGCCCGCCGTCAGGCGCGTTGTCGTGGGAACGAGGGCCGGGGCGGGACCAACAGCATCCGGGTGCCAAACCGAAACTATAAAAGTGTGCGCCGGGACATAGGCTGCTCTTTTTCTATCCTGTCTGCTGACGTTGCTGTTGTTTGTCTTCTGCCCCATTGTATGCGAGTCGCGCCTTCCACTTTCGATCAGGATCACCTTTTTATGGCAAAGGGCAGTTATCATCTTTCTCTTGTGGGTCCCCCTATTACTTTTTAAAAATTCCGCCTAAAAAGAGAAGACGCTTTACCAAATCTTTTGGGCCGTTATCTCACGTGAGTATATATTCTATCGGCATTGAGGGTGGTTGTGGAAAGGAGGAAAGAGAAATGTTTCCGAAATGTCTAAACGCATCAGTCGATGGTGATGTCAGAGAAAAAGCTTTGAGTAGTGATCAGGTAGGGCCCTGTGTAGTAAGTGATATTGACATTGAAGCCGTGCGAGGGTGTGTTGGTAAGGGCGCGATGGTGCTCTCTGTGCGTCTGTGGACAGCTGGCTTTGCTTGGCCTTCAACATCATCATAATCCTCCTCCTCCCTTCAAGTGGGAAGGAGGGCGAGCACTATTCCCTTATTCCGCCTCCGCGCTCTCGGCAGGTGCACGATTGGTGAGACGATGATCCACCTTCCCCTCTCCCAATTTGTGTGGCTGGATGGGCTGTCAATCAGCTGACATCAGCGCGCTGTGACGTCGGGCTCAGCCGTTGAATGGAAGTGACGGTTGAGAACGGAAATTTTGAAAAGATTTTCAAAAAAATAACCGACCAGTAGCCATAGGAATTTAAGCGAATTATCTCCTTTGCTGTCGGTATACATATATATTTATGCGCAGATGTCTGCATGTAAATGCATATATATTTAAATTCCGAATTCCTACTAGAAGCTTTAATCATGAGGCAGTTTTATATTTTTCATACTTCCCACAGTTTATTTATATACACACACACATATATTATGTGTGTACGTGTGTGTATTTAATAACCTGATGTTAACGGCGCTGTCAGATACGTTATAGTTAGCAAGTGGCGCAGTGATGGCCGCCATCCATGTGACAGGAGCAAGCCGACGCAACACCTGTTCTTCAAACTTGCCGAGAAGGCAGTAAAAGACACCACTTCTTCCTCTAGGAAAGTGGTTAAGGCTTCTGATTAAACTTGCAAAATAATTATTTTAATTCCTCCGCTTTAAAAGTAAAACGCTGAAAGGCGCAAGCCTGGTTGGTCCTGTTACTGGGTGGGTTAATAATGTTAGCAGTCGACTGAAACAGTTTGACGCCGAAACAACAACAAAAGTGATCGACTCCGGCCGTTAATTCTGTTTTCTGTCTCTATTCATGGTTGCTGCTAGGCGAACTGAGTTTTTTCCAGGTGTTTATTTTTATTGCAAAATCAATCGTTGTGATCCAAGAACAGCCCTCTTCTTTCTCCCCCCCCCCCCCAAAAATAAAGTAACACAGAATAATTGGAAGCTTTCACGTTCCAAAATAATGAGAATAATGGAAACTTGAAGGCGTGTTTTCTTCAATTGTAATTTTCCCTGTGCCGGTTATGTTTGTTTTGGTGACAAGAAACTTTCCAACAATCGTCCCTGGTCTTTAACAGGGAAAAATCATCAAGAGATCATTTCCTGCGCCGCCCGTCAACTTTTGAATACTCAATAATGACACGTTTCCATGTCTATTTACTTTGAAATGAAATTTGTTAACTCCATCGGTACTCCACCTTAATCCATAAGGTGCAGGATCGAACACCGTGCATTCAGGCTTCTCGCATGTGGTAAATAAAAAGTCTCTTTTAAAGCAGCTCTCTCTTCACTGAACTAAAACAAAACAATATAATGCAGTTTTGTGTGGATTTCTCCCCCACTCCATCCGTTTCTGCGCTTAAGAACGCACGCCGGTCCAAGGAGAAGGTGGAAGATCTGGGTGTCGGTGATTCTTGTTTTTAAATAATCGGTGGTGACAAATGTTGCGGTTGGGGCCGGCGCAGGCCACATTGATGCTATTGTTGCGTATGGATAATGGCACCGGTTGCGTCTGTGGTAATAAATACAGAGTGAAGGGACAACTGGAGCTGGGCATGCAGGGAGTGTGCAGACAGCACATCAGACCGTAGCTGATTTAAAACAAAACATTGTCAACGAGTGAAGTCGGTCACAGCTTTCTTAAATGTTTCAGGTAACACTGCCCGTTTTTATTTTAAAGTATCACCGGGTAATTGTTTTGCACTGTGGAAAATAGCTTGCTTACTTTATCATCATCATCGCGCCTTCAGTTTTACTACAAGTTCTCCCATAATATAACCTGAAAGTTCCTTCGAGAGTAGTTGGAGTTCCTGTGGTCATTGTCAGTGGCCAATCTTATTTTTCCCCCAGCTCCATACTAAGTATGCTGTTTTATTTTGATATTAAGTGGATAAGTTGGAACAGAAATGGCCTTCAATAATGCTACATTTGACTGTGAAATGGATTTAGTAAAGAATGACGATGGTCCTTTTATATATACTTTTAGTTAAGAATTAGTTCAAATAATGTAGTCATTTGCTATTTACTGAATTATCAATGGCTTTATGGTAGAGCACCAATTAAATGTTATATGTGAAGGAAACCACTTGGTGAAATTGCCACTGAAGCCTGGCTTGAGGCACAAGGAGCAGCCTAAGAAAGCTTGATTTCTGGTTCTTGCAGCATATTTTACTTGCTATGAGTTGTGTATTGTACAGGCAATAAAGTGTGCTTTAAAAATTAACTGCACATACTAGTAATGATGATAAAATAAATTGAATGGAAGCTTACTGGTGAGCAAAAAAATTTTCTTACTTTCTTGAAAATTGCAGAAAATATTCAGTAAGCCTGTAGATTTCAAACTTCTGGCTGTTGAGAGTATGGAGAAACTCTTAGAGTTGCATGCTTTAAACGCTTGAGTAACATGTTGATAAGGAAGAAATGGGATAGTTGCAGGAGCTTTTTTTTAAAACTTGTGGATGCTTGAGTAGAATTTAGCCTGATGACCAAACTATTAACTATGCATCATTAGGACAGCTGAGAGTTGTAACTGAGTGAAATGTAGAGCAACACGTGCTGGACAGTTGAACAAATGTGCATTCAGTTGTGATATTCATCTGATTGTTATCTATAAACGTCATAGCTGATTGCATTTCAGTCAGAAGAGATTCAGCTGTTTACTGGCATAAAAATAGATTTTTACCTTTTAGTTGACTCATGACTCCTAGAAAATTATCTTTACCTTTACCATTTCATAATAAACTTGAATTTCTCTGACTCGTTGTCATGCCCATTTTGACCACCACTCAACTCCACATTAATTACATAATTGAATAACATTAAGGGCTTAGACCATCAGATGCAGAAATAAATCCAGTCAGCCCATCGAGACTGCTCTGCCATTCAATCATGGTTGATTAGTTTCACAATCACATTCTCCCACTTTCTCCCTGTAACCCTTGATTCCCTTGATACTCAAGAACCTGTTTATCTCAGCCTTAAACATACTCAATGACCTGGCCTACACAGCCTTCTGTAGCAATGAATTCCATAGATTCACTACTCTAGCTGAAGAAATTTCTCCTTATTTCCCCTCTAAAAGGTTTTCCCTTTACTCTAAGGCTGTGCCCTTGGGTCCTAATCTCTCCTATCAATGTAAACGTCTTCTCAACATCTACTCTGTCCAAGCCATTCAGTATTTTCTGTTTCATTTTGATCCCACTCATCCTTCTAAACTCCAAGTATAGACCCAGAGTTCTCAAACGTTCCTCATATGTTAAGCTTTTTTTTCCTGATCATTCTTGTGAACATCCTCTGACCACAGTCCAGAGCCAGTACATCTTTCATGAAGTATGGGCCCAAAACTCTGCATAGTGCTCAAAATGTGGTCTGACAGAGCCTCAATAAGAGCCTCAGAAGTACACCCTTCCGCAGATCCCCCCACAACTATCACCTCAATGCTACCTGTCCCTCCAGCTATCTTTGTATTGTCTGCAAACGTAGCCAGAATTCCCTCAGTTACTTCATCTAGATTGTAAATGTATAAAGTGAAAATTTGTGGTCCTGGCACTGAGCTTTGCAAAATACCACTTGTCACTGCTGTCATCCTTAGAAGGACCTTATTATTCACACATGAGCAAAACCAATGTAGTGTACAAAATCCCATGCAAGGACTGCACAAAACACTACATAGGACAAACAGGAAGACAGCTAACGGTCCGCATCCATGAACACCAACTAGCCACAAAACGACATGATCAGCTATCCTTAGTAGCCACACATGCAGATGACAAGCAACATGAATTCGACTGGGACAACACTACCATTATAGGACATGCCAAACCGAGAACAGTCAGGGAATTCCTAGAGGCATGGACTCATCCACAGATTCAATCAATAAGCACATCGACCTGGACCCAATATACATGCCACTGCAGCGGACAGCTGGAACTGACAACCAGGAGCGGCAGGTACAAATCACTATAAATGCCTAAGGAGACATTACAGAAGCGCTTCACAGGAGGCTCCCAAGCACTGAGGATGTGGCCTAGACGGGATGAAACGTCTGCAACACAAATTCCCAGCTCGGCGAACAGAACCACAACATTCACACACTCTGCCTTCTACCAGACAGCCAGTCTCTATCCATGCTAACTTCTTAACTGATGGCATTCAGTACTCTTTATGTAGCCAAGTATCTTGTGTCTTCTAAACTGCTGTTTCAGCTTGGAATATGCAGTATTGAAATATAACATCACTAGGTCTACACCATTTCAGAATAGTACTGAAATATTATTCCAGAATACATCACTTCATATTGTGCTAGATGAAATTCCATATGTGTCTGCTTGTTTAATCAGTCAGTCTGTCCATTTCTTCCTTGAAGTCTGTACTCCTGTACAGCATTTACTCAATTGGCAAGGTTTGACTAATCTACGAACAGTTCCCCATACCTATATCAAGGTAACTTACTTTGGCTTGGTTCTTGTATCTCTTGGCCTAACAGCAAAGTCTTGGGGACTTCGATTAGAAAATCTGCCATTATCAGACTTGATCAAATATACTTTGTTGGGGGTTCCCTTCCTCTGACGACTATGGGTTTTTCAGTACAGTTACTGGTGGTAATATCAAACTATCTTGATAACCAGTGAAGCCCCCATCCAGGCTATATTCTGTGTCTTTGCTCCCCTTCTGTGGTTCCACAAGTGATATTTTCAGGAATACTGAAGGCCATGAGGTGATGACCAATAATTGCCCTGAACCCTTTTGTATATTTGATCTGGGGCCTGAGTCATCTTAACTTTGAGACTTGGGCCATTTCGACATGACTAACTTGTCCGCAGCTGAGATGGTTCTGTCCTGGTTGAGTGGGGTATCTGAGATTGTTACTAATTTTAATTATTCAGTTAATAACAATTCTTATTCTGTAGATTAGCCCTCTAAGTTGTCAGATAGAAATTGAAATATGACATCACTGGGTCTACACCCATTTCAGAATAATAATATTTAGATTATATTGTATCTCCATATTCCTTCCAGAATGCATGACTTCACATTGTGCCAGATTAAATTTCATTGACTCTATCTATACTTGCCTCTGCCTCAAAGCAACCAATGTAATCAAAGATGCTTCCTACCCAAGTTATACTTTTTCGCCCTCTCCCGTTGGGCTGAAGATATAAAAGTTTGTATACAAGTATGAACAGATTCAGAGCAGCTTTCTCCCTGCTGTTGTTAGACATCAGAATTGGCCCCCTCAAATTATAAATTTAAATGTTGATCTTGCGCTCTGTGTACTTTCTCTACAGTTGTGACATTTTGTTCTTCACACTCTTATATTAGCCTAATGTACTTTGTATGGTATTATCTGCTTGTCTTGCACACAAAACAAAACTTCTCACTGTACTTAGGTACGTGTGACTATAATAAGTCAAATCTGGTTGACTGGACGGTTTGCTTTGTGTCCATATCCAAGTCACAGTCATCAGATTTTATTATTCTCATACAGTTTTTGAGATTGGCTCTCAGTGCCTGTAAATTGGATTCCATGACACAAATAAACAAAAATGATGTATGTATCATCAAGCAATCTCCACAGTTGAGCAGAACAGACTGCTGTCCATATAGTGAGCAGGCTGCAAGAAGAGTGTCTTTTATGTAGCCAAGTGTGCCTTCACTCATACCTCTGTCAATTACTTTGTGTAGTTATTTGAAATCTGACTTGTAAAATAATGTTTAGGGTATGTGCAAACAACACAGTCACCTGAGGTTGGAATCGAACCTGGTGCTGTGAGGCAGTAGTGCTAACCACTGAGCCACCTCTTTAATTGTGTGAATATTGCCTCCTACAGAATCAAATCAAAGGCGCATTCATTGCTTTGTGGCAGGAAAATAATAAATCAGTTCATTAAGAGCTTGCATGGTTTTACTGGGTGAAGTTTGTTTTTTATTTCTTCAGGGGAATGGAAGGCCAGCATTTATTGCCCTTCCATACTTGCTTACAAAAAGTTGGGAGGTGGGGGAGGTACTGGCTTTCTTAAGCTGTTGCCATTCATGTAATGTAGGTATATTTACAGTAATGTTGGCACAGAATTCTTAGTGTAGAAGCAGGTCATTCAGCCCATCAAGTCCACTTCAACCCTCCAAAGAGAATCCCATCCAGAACTTCACCTGATGAAGGAGCAGCGCTCCAAAAGCTAGTGATTTCAAATAAACATGTTGGACTATAACCTGGTGTCACGTGACTTCTGACAGGGTACAAGAGTACAGTGAAAAGTGTACTTGGAGAAAGTCTATCTTTTTAGCTTTAGTTCTTATTTTCCTAACTTATACAACGTATATTTTTAATGTAGTGGAAATTTTTTTCTTTATTTTCTCTTGTTATATCTAAGATTTGTACCTCAATACTTTGTACCCAAGATGGCATGTCTTGGTGACATTGCACAGTACAAGTAGGCCATTCAGCACCTCAAAACTGTTCTGTAAAATGTTCCGATTTTCTGTCTAAGCTGCAACTTCCCATATTCCATCATTCCCCATAGTATCCAACATCTTTGACCTGCCCTGGATCTTCAATGACTGAACATGCAGAGCTCTCTCCGGAGAATTCCAAATGTTCAAAAACTTTTAAATGAAGAATCCCCATCTTGCTCTAAATAATTGAATAATATTTATTCTGAAACAGTGCCCTATAGTTCCAGACGCCCCAGTCAGTGGAAACATCGACTTTACCAAGCTTATCATTTGTTTCGTTTAAATGAATTCCTCTTTTTGTAATCTCTAGGGAATATATGCCAAGTCTATATTCAATATCTTTATTTGAGAACGAGCCTCTCATTCCAGCAGCCAGTCTGGTGAATCTTTGTTGCATCCTTTTAAAATAGGTATATTGCTCCTTTAGTAAAAAATGAGGTCTGCAGATGCTGGAGATCACAGCTGCAAATGTGTTGCTGGTCAAAGCACAGCAGGTTAGGCAGCATCTCAGGAATAGAGAATTCGACGTTTCGAGCATGAGCCCTTCATCAGGAATAAGAGAGAGAGAGCCAAGCAGGCTGAGATAAAAGGTAGGGAGGAGGGACTAGGGGGAGGGGCGATGGAGGTGGGATAGGTGGAAGGAGGTCAAGGTGAGGGTGATAGGCCGGAGTGGGGTGGGGGCGGAGAGGTCAGGAAGAGGATTGCAGGTTAGGAGGGCGGTGCTGAGTTGAGGGAACCGACTGAGACAAGGTGGGGGGAGGGGAAATGAGGAAGCTGGAGAAATCTGAATTCATACCTTGTGGTTGGAGGGTTCCCAGGCGGAAGATGAGGCGCTCCTCCTCCAGCCGTCGTGTAGTTGTGTTCTGCCGGTGGAGGAGTCCAAGGACCTGCATGTCCTCGGTGGAGTGGGAGGGGGAGTTAAAGTGTTGAGCCACGGGGTGATTGGGTTGGTTGGTTCGGGCGGCCCAGAGGTGTTCTCTGAAGCGTTCCGCAAGTAAGCGGCCTGTCTCACCAATATAGAGGAGGCCACATCGGGTGCAGCGGATGCAATAGATGATGTGTGTGGAGGTACAGGTGCAATAGATGATGTGTGTGGAGGTACAGGTAAGTAAGGAGATCAAACCAGTGCACCATGCTCCAGTTATAGCTTCACCAAGCTCTGTGTGATAAGATTGGTTTACTCTTGCATTACAAATCCTTTGTGATAAAGACTTTTCAAATTGATTGCTGTGCCTGCATTTTATGATTTGTGTACAAGGATATAAGTGTCCCTCAGAAAGATAATTCTTTCCAGTCTATTATGGATTCTGCATTTTTAAAACGTGTATAATTTCACACTTTGCAGTATTTCCTATCTGCCAACCTTATTTAATTTATCCTCAGCAAAACTTTTTAACTGACACCTTATGAATCAGCACTCTTGATAAACCGACACACATTATATCCTTCAAACACGACATTAAAGCATTATTCTGTCCAATTATTATCGTTTTTAGAATTTTAGTTCAATGCAAGTATACTTGTCCAATTGAATGGCATCACAAAATATCAACAGTTGATTCCATTTCATGACGATTTCTCCTTAAATATGTGGTGTCCAAGTAGTCAGTTGAGGTTGCGAGTGAGAAGGCTATCTGCTGGTAAAGTTTTATTTAAGGCAGAATTGCATTATTGATGAGTCATACTGTTAAATAAAGTATGACAGTGGTGTCTATATCCCCTGCATTGCATTTCTATTACTTAGCGTTTTTTTTTATATTGATTATGCGAGCCTCCTGATTATCTGATCAATATTTGGTCAATCAGTATGGTTCTAGTCCTATGTGATGGATAATAAAATGTTAGCCTACTTTGTCTAATGTTGTATCATCATTAACTGGTACATCTCCCCAAACCTGCTTATTTAAATCATTGATGTAGATTTGAAAATAGCTAAGACCCCAGCACTGATTCATATAGTACCCCATTAATCATAGTCTGTCATCCTGTTTAAATCCTGTAGTTCTCTTTAGTGGATCCTTAACCCATGCAAATATTATAAGCCTGATTCCAATCTCAAGGGAGGCCCAAACTCTTGGATACTGCCTCATTGAATGCTTTTCGAAAACTGAAATTCATTATATCCACCTTCATTCACCTTTATCCATTCTGCTGGTTACAATTTGTAAAAGCACTCGTAACAAATTTGCCACATACTATATTTCTTTCAAAAATCTGTTTTACTTTGTCCAATTGGAATTATATACTTATTATACTTCAAACAAGGCAGTAATAAAACTTTTAGCATTTTCACTCATTGATAATGCTGCACAGAGTCAATGTAAAAATGTATCTGAGGTAACTAACGCAAGGTGGAAAGCTGCCTTTCATTTATATCAAAAATATTTTTGTGCTGTAAGTTTGTGTGTATATGTACACAGATGCTGACAGCTATGATCATCCACTGTTTTCCTATCATGAGTGTACAGAATCAAAGTGGAGATGGTTACTACTTTATTCTTGAAAGTGATCATTTTTGTAGATTGGTAGAACTTACCATACTAATATTTCACGATGGATTTTCATTAATGATAATTTTATTGAAAATTTCATAAATTGGTAGAATTGGCAAAGTGAATAGTGAGACTAAGCAGCAAAGATAAATTGTGAATCATTGATAATGTAAATGTTATCAATGCTGTTACCTGCAAACTAATTTAGCTTGTGCTATCCTGGTCAAATGCTGTTATGTTCTAATGATGGAACTGTAAGTGGCTTTTTGTTGCTAGATTTTCATTCATAGGGTTAGAATCAGAATAGGTGTGGCAAGCAGGCAGCACTGTTCACACATTCTGTTAAAAGCATCGCGTCCCATATTAGCTTTTATGACATTTTTGCAACCACATTTAAAACAATAAATTTACTGCTACAAATTTAAGGCCAGTTGTCTTTTATAAAACCTGTGAGGTATAATTTACAGTGTAATTTGATCTTTTAAAATGAGCATTTGATGACTAACAAAATTGGTCTTGGTGGATTCATGTTAAAGGAAAATATAATAACTTGGAGTGCAGCGCATTTAAATTTGATCATTGCTAAGAAAGATGGGAAGTTTGATTTTTTTTTTTCCCCCATTTGTTTAATGTAATGTTTCCTGTTCATGATATTTGCACCTTTTGAAATTTTCTACTGTTTTTGATTCTCCTCTAATTGAACTTTCAATACATTACCAAATTATAGGTTATCACATGTTGTCAATGCAAATATGGATTGGAGTGCAACTATCTAAATTCATTTTCTTTAACTCCTTTACAAAAGAGTTAGGAGACTTCAGTGTAAAACTCATTGAATGGGCAGTGAGTTCAGCTGCAGAGTCACTGCATTCACCAGAAAAAGTTGTTCACTTTTTCAAAAAAAAGCCTTAATAGAGCAAATTCATGGTTTTTCCACGTTAATTCAGTATAGTATTTAGATCAAATGAGACCTTATGTTGAAGTGCTATCGAACAGGACAATGAATAGAGTAAGAAATTTAATTGATAGATACCAACATAGAAACAGTAAATATTCATTTACAAGTTGGTTATAGTATTGTTTGGTAATGATCAGTATAGCAACTCATTTATTACCTATACTCCATCCCTTGATATCCTTATCCAACCAAAAATTGTAGATCTTGGTTAATTGATCCAGCATGCACAACCTTTTTGGGTAAAGTTTGAGATGAACATTTTTGGGTGTGGGAAATTATTTATTTTAAATTACCTAGCTCTCACTTTAACATGCTCACTGGAATTCTCCATGCGAGACAATTTTTTTTTCTCTATCCACCCCATTTGAATTCCTTTATCATTTCAAGATCTTACACAGATCAATCTTGTAATCTTGAGAATTTCTGAATAAAGGTAATGGAACTTGCCATGAAATTTAACCCTTTTGTATAATTCTGGTGCATCTACACTGTGCTTAGTCCAAAGCTGGTTTATCTTTTCTGTGGAAGAGTGTCCAAAACTTAGACATAGTGTTTCAGAAAGAGCTGACCAAGGTTCAGTGCAACTGAAGAGCACTTTGCTTTTCAATTTCAAGCCGTTCAAAGAAATGTAAGCCATTAATTCACTCTTTGTTATTTGTAAAACATTTATAATTTGATGTTTGTTACACTTGTGCACTAGCTACTAGTGATTTGTGTACATGGACACAAAATCCCTTTGTTCCATTACAGTCTCAAATCACTTAATGAAGGAATTATTCTGTTTATCCTGGATGACCTTGATTTAAAAATGGACAACTTGACACTGTTATATTGAACTTTATTTCCCTTCTGCTCCCAGTTGTACTACCTGTGTGTTTCCTTACTAAATTTCACTTAGCGTTGGATCAATAAGTATCACCTCATCCAAATTATTAATATATACATTGAATATTTCAGATGCCAGGGAATATCAATGGTCATGTTGCCATCAATCAGGTAATTACCTGGTTTCTACTTGTACTTCAACCTAGTTAGGATGAGAGATATGGGGACGTGATGGTGTTGTGGTATTATCATTAAACCATTAATCCAGAGACCGATAATATTCTGGGAATGTGGGTTTGATTCCTGACATGGTGGAATATAAATTTAGTGAAAGTCTGGAATTAAGAGTCTAATGAGGACAATGAAATCATTTTTTGTTGCAACATAACCCATCTGGGTTCACTAATGTGAAGGAAGAAAACTGCCATCCTTACCTGATCTGGCCTCCTTGTGACTTCAGACTCTCAGCAATGTGATTTGACTTTCCCTGGGCAATTAGCTGTGTGCAATAAATGCTGGCCTGGACAACAATGCCAATGTTTTGTTAATGAATCAAAAAAAATTACCCACTGAACTAACTTGTCTTCAAATTCTGTAGTTTCCAATATGGAGATCAACGTCTATATTTGTACAATCTAAGTGAATAACAGTAAGTCATCAGGGAGATGAATTAAACTAGTTTCTTACAGCAAAGCTATGAAGTGAATTTATTTATCTATTCAGGTTAGTGTTGGCTGTCTGGATTACAAAAATGCTACTTGAAAATTGTGGCTATGACAGGAAATTGGATAGGCTAGAGTTGTTTTCCTTACGATGGAGTTATTTAATCGAGGTGTGTATAATACCTGAGGGGTTTGAAAAGAGTCGAAGAGAAAGACGTGTTTCCCCAAGTAGAGAGGCCACTTGCTAACAGCATAGATCTCAAATAATTGGTAGAAGGATCAAAGCAGATATAAGGAATAGCTTTTTCATCCACAAGGTGTTGCATGTCTGGAATTCATCGTCCAACTTGGTGGTTGTGGTGAAAACTCTGAATTTATTTGAAAAGAACCTGGATTAGTTTCTGAAGGGTTGTCACATGCAGGACTTCACACTAGGTGCTGGTTAATGGGATTGGAATAGGTGTCTAGTTTATTGACAATGGGGTGAATTCCTTCTTTCTGTGATATAACTATTTTATGGTTTTATAGTGAAATCTCAATCTGCAACCTATCAAAAAAATTCAGAGAAAAATTTAAAGTGTAATAACCTGGTGCACTGACTCTTCGTTTGCATTTTTCCTTGTGGAAATTACTAGAGCCTGCAATTTCATAGGATACTAGCTTTGAAGTAAGGAAAGTTCTTTTTTCAGTCATTGCATTGTATTTAGCTGTTTGTATGTCCACTGACTTGTTTAATAAATCACATTTACAGGGCAGAATTTCTGTTCGGGTGTATAACAATTATCCAGAAGGTCTGGGAGTAACACTCTACAGAGAACAGTTCGACTTCAACGCTGAGCCACCTTGGGACCCCAGCTGATAGTGGTGGTGTTCCATCTCCCGACTTGTCCATGTAAGAATCGTCTATTGGTTGAAATATGTAAAAACAAATGCTTTTTCTTGCTATTACTGTATTGACTGACCAGAAGAATCATTTTATATAATGTCATTGTATTCTAAAGTTAGAGCTAATGTTGGGTATCTTTCTGAATCAGTAACGAGCCTCAAACTATCAAAAATGGCAATCTGTTAATAAACATCCAATTGGGTGTCTTTAGGTTGTCATCTCCCAGTATTCAGTGTTCATTAAAGTGCTTCATAAAGTATTCCACATAGACAGCAAGTTAAAATGTGAATAATCTACTGATCAAATAAGTGAATTGTAATTCAGTCCTTATTATAACTTATCTTGGTGCACTGGCATCTCTTGGACCCTGCATCACGCTATCTTTGACAACTTCTCTAATGTTGTTAAATTATCAAATGTTTATCTGATTTCCAGTGCTAGAAGATCAGAAATTTCCCCAATTAAATATTTTGCAGAAGCTGTTGATTTGGGTTTCTGCTCCAGCTCCAATTTCTGTCTACCCTGGCAACTAAAATAGATTGAAAACTGTGTTGCTGGAAAAGCACAGCAGGTCAGGCAGCATCCAAGGAGCAGAAGAATCGACGTTTCAGGCATAAGCCTGAATCCTGAAGAAGGGCTTATGCCCGAAACATCGATTCTCCTGCTCCTTGGATGCTGCCTGCCCTGATGCGCTTTTCCAGCAACACATTTTTCAGCCTGATCTCCAGCATCTGCAGTCCTCACTTTCTCTTAACTAAAATAGATCAGATTCTCTACAGTGTGGAAACAGGCCCTTCAGCCCAACATGTCCATACCGACCCTCCTAAAAAGTAACCCACCAAGAACCATTCCCCTCTGATTAATGCACCTAACGATCTGGGCAATTTAGAATGGCTAATTCACCTGACCTGCACATCTTCTGGACTGTGGGAGGAAACCCACGCAGACACTGGGAGAATGTGCAAACTCCATACAGTCACCTGAGGCTGGAATCGAACCTGGGGCCTTGCTGCTGTGAGGCAGCAGTGCTAACCACTGAGCCACCGTGTTCACATTCTTGATGTCATACTTAACTCTGGAATGAGTGTCTGACCATGTGTATCATTAAATAAGAATACTAATTTCCACCCAGAATCCTTGACTCTGTCAAAGTTCATCTATGGTTGACGCCCTTTATTGATATTTTATCCCCCGTTTAGGCTTGAGTATTCCATTGTACTTCTGGCTTGACTCCTAAATTCTACCTCTAAACTGTAAGTCATCTAAAATAGCTGCCCATGTCTTTGTCTATGCTCAACAAGTCATATTCACTTGCTGCTTGAGTTCACTGACCACATGGACACACAACTTCTTGATTATAAAATTCCTGTCATTGTTTTCCAAATTCTCAATAGACGTGTCTCTTCTTTCTGTGACGTGCCTTGGGATATTTTGCAACCATAAAGATGTTACACAAAGATATGTTGTAATTCAGATAGTTTCATAGAATCCCTATAATGTAGAAACAGCTCAACAAGTCCACACTGACCCTCCAAAGCGTAACCCACCCAGAACCAGCCACCATTCAGATTTTGTTCTGGGTCTTTTTTTACTACTGAAACACCTTTTTTCTTTTCAGTTTGGAGGTGGTGATAGAAATTGTCACTATAGTAATTTGCATATAATTGGCCAGTCTATGCAAAGTGTCAAAATGAGCAGAGAACCGTCGACAAATCAGGACCACTTAACTGTTATCTTTGTGACTCAAGTCAAATCTCGATTTCGGGCATAGCTGCAAATACACCCTGTATTGTCATTCGCGTATGTAAAATTGCTGCTAGAACTCCTGCGTTACAATCTAATAAGTTTTAGATTTCCATCTTGTAAAACCTCTTGGCTTGAGTACTGGAATTATTAAAAATTTTGTCTGGTACACCAAAGGCAAGCAGATTTTTGAAACTCCAGGAATACAAGTATCAATGTGCATGCTTTTTAAAAAAAAACTGGGCCGTTTCTATTCCATTTAACATGATTGAAATCAAAGCCCAGCCCACATTTGTGGTTTACTTGCACTTTTATAGGGAGCCTTGTGCACGGTCATGTCTGCAAGCACATAAGAACAAGGCAAAGAATAATGCAAAGGAGGGTAGTTCTTGAGGAGATTGTGAAACTAAATGTGGGCATCTAAATGGGGGGATTTGAAACTGGGGCGCAAGGTGATATACCGGATAGAAATAAAGTCCAAAATCAAGAACATGAGCATGGTGGCTGAGTGAATGGTCAGCACAGATGTGAAGTCTGTTTTAAAGCAATCAAAGATGTTTGTGGGAAGATCCAGGTAAAAGTGCAACAGTCAATGAAAGGATAAGGATTTTGACTCCGTATATGGAGTCAAAGCGAATCATTAAAGTCGAACTTGAATAGGACTGGGCTAGAATCTGCCAGGTGAAAGCTACGGAGGGTTGATGTAGTGCACCGTTTAGAAGCACAATACAATAATCCAGTTTTCATAAAAAATCCCTTCAGCAGAGAAAGGTGAATAACTGTTTTTCAAGTACCATTTCACTAATCTTGACAAAAATAATGCAAGAAAGGGAGACCTTTAGGACCATATGATAAACATAGAAAATGGGAGCTGGAATTAGTCATTCGGCCCTTTGGACCTCCTCCACAATTCGATATGATCGTGGCCAATCGTCCATTTAGTACCTTATTCTGACTTTCATCCTGTAGCTTTTGATCCCTGTCAAATTAAACCTTTTTGGTTTTTGTTTTAAAAACTGTCACATTCTCAGGCACATTCTCTTATTTTGCTGTTTTCCACGTTGGCCTCTCTCATGACCTGACTGGAAGAGAGTTTTCCATTGTGTGCTATATTTTTTGTTGTGGTACCATGTCAAAGAAAATTGATCTGAGACTACCAAACTCAGTTTGGATTTTTTCAGTACTGTTACGTTGAAAGAATTATACCCATTGTTTTGAGTTGGACTTAAACTTGGATTTGCCCACGTAATGTTACACCTGATTTTCATTTCTACTTCCCAAGAAAAGTTTTTAAAAACCTTGTTTCTCTATTCCACTGTTTAAGGAAGTGATGTCAACAGAATGATGGTGGTCAGAAAGTGGAGATTTGCAAAGAAAGACAACGTTGTCGGGGCTTGACCAGGAAATTGTTGAGCTAGCAAGGGGGCGCACTCTTTGACACTAAGTGGGGGGAATATACAAAACCAATTATTAGCATGTTGGATTGTACAGAAAAGCAAATCAAAACTTAAATGTAATGAAGTCATTTATATTTAAGAGTTTGCCATAAATACTAAAGTAGTGTTTTAAAAATACATTGTAGGGCAGAACGTTTGCAGCACAAATTACCCTGCTGTTATTTTCTTGTATCTAAAAAAAAATCAAAATCTTTATCATTTCATCTCAATTCATTCAAGCGTAACTTTCTTTACTTTTCTGCAAAGTCATGTAATTATTTATATATTGAAAATTTCCTCTAAATTTTTGTCAAGGTCAGTTTTTCTTCCTTAACACTTGGTCTAAAGCTAATTCTATTCATTATTATTAAAAATGTTTACTCATGTTTGTCCGAAGGTTAAGGTATAATACTTTTTAATGAACCTAAGCCAACATCTGAAAATTGCAGTTGTGTGAATTAGTGTGATAATGCTAATGATTGTTTTGCTTTGTCAAATTGCACTGGGACAAAATGCAGGAAATAAGTGGCACTGTTAAGATTTTAATACCTTTGCAGGTTTTCTGGAAATTTGTTTAGGTGCCATCCTTTTTTCTTGAAGCAGCTACAAAATATCTTTCTGATACAAACATTGTTTTCTTTTGCAGTTTGTTGCATATTTTAAGAACCCCGATATTGAAGGCTCTGTAAGGACCTTCACTTGGTGTTTGGTTTAGGAGTGTTGGCTTGTGTATCACTGAAAGATGAAAGGATTTGTTGAACTAGAAGAGAGCTACCCCTTTGACCTTCTGGAAGAAAAAACCACCCTTAATGATGTTATTGACAACCGTATTCGTGAGCATACTGTTGAGGTAAGTATATTTTATACATTGGCATGTAACTCTTACGTTAATTTAATATCAGTCAGGCAAACTGCAAGTCAAAGGTATTAAAATTAAGTGTACAAGAGCACCATGTGAGGAAAAATATGTGAAGCCAATTGCAACTTTTATTCACCTGCCAACATTCTAATCACAATGATTACAAGGTCACCTGGTAAGCTAAAATTAAATTTATTTGCCATTGCTTTTGCTGAATTTGCATGTTTTCATTCTATCTGGTTATCTGAATGATTGCATCCTCTGAATAATTGCCATCTCCAGCTGTTTCATCAATGACCTTTCTTCCATCAAAAGGTCAGAAGTGGTGTGTTTGCACCCTGTTCAGCATTATTCACAACAACTCAGATATTGAAACAGTCCATGTTCAAATGCAACATCTGGTCAATATCGAGGTTTGGACTGACCAGCAGCAAGTAACATTCATGACATACAAATGACAGGCTGTGACCATCTCCAATAAAAGACTATCTAACCATTGCCTGTTGTCATTCAATGGTGTTACCATTCGAGTTCTCCAGTATCAACGTCCTTTGGGTTACTGTTGACAAACTCAACTGGACTCAGGACACAAATACAATGCCTCTGATGTGTTCTTATAGCCAAGGAGTACTGCAGCAAGTATCTCCTGCCTCCCTAAAGCCTGTCTGCTATCTTCAAGGCTCAAGTCAGGAGTGATTGAATGCTCCTCAGTTGCCTCAATAAGTGCAGTTCGAACAACATTCAAGAAGCTTGACATTATCCAAGCCAAAGCAGCCCATTTTGCTGATACCACATTCGCAAACATCCACTCATTCTACCACTTAAGCTCAGCAGCTATGTGTACTGTCTATAAGATGCACTGCAGAAATTCACCAAAACTCCTGATACACTGCCTTCTAAACCCATGACTTTTTACAGCTAAAAGGACAAGGCACCAAATATATGGGAACACCACCTGCAAGGTCCCCTTCAAGCCATTCACTATCCTGATTTAGAAATATACCATTGTTCCTTCATTGTCAGGGGTGAGAATCTGGGAATTCTTTACACAACAGCATTATGGGTCAGTCTACAGCATGTGGACTACAGTTGAGAAAGCAACTCATCATCACCTTTTCAAAGGCGACTAGGTATGGGCTGTTATGCCCTGGGTTTGATTCTTCATTAAAATATTCATGCCGTCCTTAAGAGCAGCAGAGGGCAATTCAATCCCTCCACTCAACTCTACTATTTAATGTGATTATGGTTAAATATTTACTTTGATACCATTTTTCTTGTGTTATCCCTTGATGTTTTTCATGTGTAGCAATATCAGTCCTAGTCTTGAATATAATTACGGATCAAGCCTGTGGGTATAGTCTCGGATAGAAAAGTACAAAGAATTAGTAACCTCTGTGTGATGAAATTCCTGTTCATCAGTGTCCTAAATGTGGGCGGCACGGTGGCACAGTGGTTAGCACTGCTGCCTCACAGCGCCAGAGACCTGGGTTCATTTCCCGCCTCAGGCGACTGTGTGTGGAGTTTGCACATTCTCCCCATGTCTGTGTGGGTTTCCTCCGGGTGCTCCGGTTTCCTCCCACAGTCCAAAAATGTGCAGGTTAGGTGAATTGGCCATGATAAATTGCCCGTAGCGTTAGGTAAGGGGTAAATGTAGGAGTATGGGTCTGGGTGGTATACGTTTCGGCGGGTTGGTGTGGACTTGTTGCGCCGAAGGGCCTGTTTCCACACTAAGTAATCTAATCTAAATGATAACTTACTCGGAGCCCATGTCTCCTTGTTCGTGACACCTTATTGATTGCTGTAAACATTGTTTGAATGAGATTACCCCTCAAACTGCAAGGAATAAAAGCTCAGTCTTTTTAACCTTTTCTTAAGGACAGCCCCTCCAACCCAGGAATTAATTTGATGAGCCTTTATTGTACTCCCTATGGCAAAAATATGCAGGAGCATGTCTGTGGTGCATGTTTTCTAAATTTCCAGAAGGCATTCAGTAACATTTTCACATAAAGCTGTTAGCTAAAATTAATGTTCATGGAGTCAAAGGCAAATTATTAACTTGGTAAATACATGTTAAAGGATAAAATTAATATGTATTCAGATTGGAAGGATGTGATTAGTGGGTTTCCCAAAAGATCTTTGCTGAAGTCTCGACTCGTCATTGTTGATGACTTGGACACTACAGTACAAAAATTGCATATACAAGTCCGGAGATGTTGGGGGTCATTGTAGGTAATGCAGACGAGAGGATAGAGTTTGCAAAAGACACTGATTTAAATATGTGAACAAAGCATTGATGTACTTCAATATAAGCAAGTGTGAAACCCAAAAGGTAAATACTTAAATACCAAAATAGTTGTTTTAAGTATTTCAGTGATGAGCTTAGAACAGTGGAGGCCTGAAAATGGTTATAGTCCCTTCTATATAGATGACCGATACGGTAATCGGGTAGAAAAGGAATTCAAAAGAGCCATTGGAATGTTGACTTTTATAACGAGCACCGGAACATACCGGGGATAATCTTTTGTTATGGCTGTACAAGTTTGCCCAGAATACGGTGTACAGTTTAAAGCACCAGAAATTCAAAAGGATGCATTTCCCTTAGAAGGAGCACAGATTCACCAGAATGTTTGTACCTGGGCTCCAAGGATTGAGAGCTATAAGGATCAATTACATACAGAAACTGTTCGTTTAATTCTGTTGTTCACAGACCCACCTACTACCACACCACCTGGTTTTACAGCATATTTTTCTCACTGAGCTAATACCACCTACAGACTTGTACCAACCTTTGAGATGGAAAGTATTTATGCCAAGAATGAGAGACTTTAGCTATGAAAAGAAATTACAGAAGCTAGAATTATTCAGAACTGAGAGTTGAAGTGGCATGAAAATTATGGTGGGTTTGACAACAAATGGGAAGCTGTTTCCAGTTATGTGGGATAGAAGACAAATAGAAAGGCCAAGGGAAGATGAGATTTATTTTGTGACCTTCAAGGTGCTGCCTGAGGGTGGCGTAAACAGTCAAAATAAAAACTTTCAAAATAAATTGGATATATACTTGGAAGGCAAACAATGACAGGCCAATGATTGAAAAGCAGAAGAGTGAGACAAATAATTAAATTTGTAGATAGAATAGACTAAATGGCCTCAACATTCACTAAGCGTTTATTATAACTTGTAATGGATTTTACTGGTTGCTGGTTGGTGTATCCATTTCCTTTACATTCCATTGTGTGTACACAGCTTGCTTTGTCCACTTGATGCAATGGAACCAAACTAGTTCAGATTAGCACTAAAGATCGATCAAGTGTTGCTATTAGACCAAAGAACTCCAGTATTTGCATACATTTTCTCATTTCTTATACATATCACGTAAGGGTAAGTCACATTACTATTAGCAGTTTTCAAAATTCAAGAATGGTAAATAAACCCAAGTATCACAGCAGTTTTAACTTGAGTTGGACATTGTGGCCTGTCTGCTAATTACTGCCATCTAACTCTCATACCTGAAAAATAAAATAAATTATTAAATAGAATGCAACTTCTGAATGTATTCAGTCTCCAGGGCAGCAGTATTTCACTTCTCACTGTGGTGATCTGAGCTCTAAATATTCTGCCACTGCTGTTGTGGTGCTACAGCGAGTACTTATTAATGATCCATTCTTAAGACAATGTAGTTGATTCCATGTTGCAGACAACAATCACTGTGTACTGAATAAGAACTTACAAGACCGATTAACCAGGAAGTGCAATCTTCCTGCTGCCTTTGACAGTGAGGAGAGCAGTTTTTCAAAAGGAAACAAGAAAGATTTCATAGAATCCCTACAGTGCAGATAGAGGCCCATAAATCCTTCGAAGAGTATTCCACCCAGACCCAGCCCTTCATCCCATCCTGAATCCTGTATTTTACCATTGCTAATCCACCTAGCCTGCTCATTCCTGAACACTATGGACAGTTTTGCATAGCAGATTTTGGATTGTGGCAGGAAACTGGGGTACCCGGTGGAAACCCACACAGTGAGAGAATGTGCAAACTCTGCACAGTTGGTCATCCAAGGTGAGAGTTGAATCCTGGTCTGTGGCTAACCCTGCCTAACCACTGCCACTCTTTAGCAGAATGGAAAGCATGTGAAAATTAGTGTGGCTTGCTTTGAAGTTAAACATTTTTGATACAATAAAGAATGAAAGCATATGCTTGATGGACAGAAACCTAAGCTGAGTGGGAATAGTGGGCATCAAGAAGTTAAAATATACAAGTCCCTGAATTGCGTGCAATTTAGAGTGATAGAAATGTACAGCATGGAAGCAGACCCTTCAGTCCAACCCATCCATGCCAACCAGATATCCTATTCATATACCCATTGAAATGCCTTTTAAACGTTGCAATTGTATCACTCTCCACCACTTCCTGTGGCAGCTCATTCCATACACGTACCACCCTCCAACCCTGGCAACATCCTTGTAAACCTTTTCTGAAACTTTTCAAGTTTCACAATATCTTTCCGATAGATTGGAGGATTTAAGCTATAGGGGGAGGCTGAATAGGCTGGGGCTATTTTTCCTGGAGCGTCGGAGGCTTGATCTTATAGTGGTTTACAAAATTGAGGGACATGGATAGGATAAATTGGAAAGTCTTTTCCTTGGAGTTAGGGAGTCCAGAACTAGAGGTTTAGGATGTGAGGAGAAAGATATAAAAGACACCCAAGGGTCAACTTTACCACACAGAGGGTGATATGTGTATGGAATGAACTGCCAGATGAAGTGATGGAGGCTGGTACAATTACAACATTTAAAAGGCATTTGGATGGGTATATGAGTGGGAATGTTTCGGAGGGATATGGACTGGGTGCTGGCAGGTGAGACTAGATTGGGTTGGGATATCTGGTTGGCATGGATGGGTTGGACCGAAGGGTCTGTTTCCATGCTGTACATCCCAATGACTCTAAAAAGGCAAAAGCCAACAACCAAAAGGGAAAAATAATCTATTTGTGTAAAATTTTGCATATCCCACTATACTGCAATATTGAAGTCAAAAGAGAGCTCATAACAGATTCACAATTATAATGCTGCTGAGTGAAAACTAATAATGACAAATAATTTGAGAGACTATTTCCATTGAAGTGAAAACAGGAAATTTTGACTTTTAAGAGCAATGGCAGGTTTTGAGAAGGTGACAAACAAAGATGAATTAAATTCTTAAGATCAGAAGTCAATCATGAAGGGTTAGTAATCTAAAATGATTCATGAGTAAAAGAGCTCAGAGGAGATATTTTCACTCAGTAGCTTGGAGTATGTTTTTGCTTCAGTGTGGCAGAGGCCATTACAATTGTTAATAAAAAATGAGAATATTTGAATCAAAAGATTCAAAGCTCTATGGACCAAATGGTGTTAGCTTTGCAAAAATCCTGGATGAACATGATGACCTTAATTGCTTGTTCCTAAGCTTTGTTTCTATAAATGGACATTTGATGATTGGAAGGAGAAGAAAAGATTTTAAATTTCAGATTTAGAGTTCTTCAGTCATTATTAATCGTTCTAGCCATTTTAATACTTATGTTTGTGTTTAAATTCCAGGAAATGCTAAAACCCTTTTGCTGTTTCATTAATAGAATCCAATGGTGAATTTATGTTGCCAATTTATCTACTGGAGCAAATCTGAGAAATCCATTTCTGGAACTATAGACACTATACTAGTCATATTGTTTTACCATAGCAGATAATGGAATTTGTAATCAATTTGAAAAAAATCTGAATTAAGTCTCATGATTACCTGGTCTGGGCCTACATGCGATTCCAGATCCACAGTAATGTGGTTGACACTTAACTGCCCTCCAAGGCAACTGGAGATGGACAATAAATGCTGTCCAAGCCAGCAATGGCTGTAGTCCGTGAATCAATTTTTCAAATTGCTAATTTGTCAACTTTTTTTTAAGTGTACTTTTGATGATTAGGATGTGTCGTTTTACCAGTAAGAGGTGAGACATTTCTAAATTCACTTCCATTGTCTGCAACTCGTGCCCTTTGTCCTGAAAACCGCATTTCCATGAAGAAATGCTGTTTGTTATAGCAAACATTGTGACCCTTTTAGAGTTCTTTCAGTAAAGATATTTTAATACAACTTGTAGAAATGTGCACATAAATCCTGTGTCTGAACAATAATGGCATGCTGATTTATTTAGATTGCTCAGTAGTTTTAATTGTCCATCAAAAATAGAATGGTAATTCAACAGGCTTCTAAATATTTCCATTCACAAATTTTTAAACAGTTTAAGGCAATTGTTTGTTTCCTGCCAAACAAGTGGTAGCCTTTAAAGGTAATTTGTATTTATTAGTTTAAGTTGTAGTTGTTCAATTCATAGCTTAACTTGTGAATTTGGACTTAATTTGATTCTTGAATCAGCCAGTTATGTTTGGTAGTACTTCATGCCTCAGCCTATCAATTGAGAAAATCCATATTGTTCCAGTTATCTTCAGAGCTGTGATGGCTATGTCCAGATTGAGATTTTAAACAAACATTACTTTTTTGATACTTTGTTTACTTCCCCCTCTATCCTTGGATAGAAGAATAGATATTTGGAGCCACAATTCTTCGTGCATTAATAATGGACAGAAATTACCAGCACCACAAATCTGAAATACCCCATTATCTTATTTGTGTGACTGAGCGTGACATTCTATACCGTGAGCCAAGGTTGCTCCTGAAAGTTTCTTCTTTTCAGAAGTCTTGATGTGTAAACCTACTTTTGGATCCCTGGGTATTAGTGAGAAACACTTAAGATCCTGTGCTTACCTGGCTGGCATTCATTGAATCATAGCAAGACATAGAGTAGCAAAGGAGGCCTTTCAGCATGTTGAGTTCCTGCCAGCTCTTGTTCAGAGCAACTCAGCTGGTTCCACTCTCAGTTCTCCAGCCTTAGACAGCTGAAACCAGCCAGCTCAACAGATTAGGAGTCACATCTATCTGGGATCTGGACAAAATACAGCGGATGCTGGAAATCTGAGGGAAGCAGAATGCAAGAGAAACTCAGCAGTTCTGGCAGCATCTATGGAGAGACCAACAATTAGTTTCCAGTCTAATACAACTACTTTAGAGCAGTTTGTCAGACCTGATGTGTTTCTCTGACATTCCGTTTGTTGCTATCTGTGGCCTTCCTGGTGAGCTTTAACTAATGATCAGTTGGACCGTTAGTATTTTATTTGTGTAATTGCTGCAGAAACCATGAAGAGTAATATTTCAGGTAATGAATCCAGATTACTGTATAGTTTTTGTAATATTTATTAGTAACCAATGCTTTTCTAATTCCTCAATTGTAGCAAACTGAAAGGAATGCCTTCTTTGTTGCTGATCTTGGGAATGTTGTGAAGAAGAACATTCGATGGAAGAATGTGATGACACATGTGAAACCATTTTACACGGTTAAGTGCAACAGCAGTCACTCTGTAATTGAAGTTCTGGCAGGTCTTGGAACTGGTTTTGCTTGTGCAAACAAGGTGACAATTACGACAATTTGTATTTTTGTTTCATTTTAAATTTACAAATTTGCACTTCATTGTTCAATAATGCTGCTCTTACAATTTTAGCCAAGAATTTACAGAATAGAAGAATATAAACTCATATGCCTGAATACCTAATTTATTTCCTCTCACAGAATGAAATAACTCTAGTGCAAAGCTTGGGAGTAACATCTGAAAATATCATCTACACAAACCCATGCAAACAGATTTCCCAGATTAAGTATGCAGCTAAAAAAGGAATAAACATCATGAGCTGTGATAACAGTGTTGAACTTCTGAAAATTGCACGTAACCATCGCAGTGCCGAGTAAGTGCAAAACTTAACAGAAATATGTAGTATAGATTGTTTAACAAGTAACTGGAATAATCTTACATTGTGATGCTGTGATTAAGATAGTATATTTTTATTGTAGATTCCGAAAATAAATTGTATCATTCCCTGTGCATGTTATCAATTTGGAAACCAAAATCTGTCATAAATTTTAAATTGTGCTGCATTTAAATATGGACATGAGTGGATTTGTTTGAGGGGTTGTCAATTGAAGTGGACTTCATTTTCGCACTGAGAAGTATGATTCAAAATGTGAAGTCAAACCCTACCAGTATTTGTTGTAAAACAAAAACTGGATGCACTCCACAGTTTTGTAGATGATTTTCATTTCTTTCAGTGTTGTATAGAAATGGATATTAAGCGCTTTTGTCTAAAGTAATTGCCTTGAAACCTCATTTGTCTCTAAAATAAATGTAGCTGAATTGGTGTGCATCCTGGAGGATCAGAGCATAGTAGATCATAGTATTGGTAAATGGAAACCTAATCTTAGCTTGTGTTTTAAAATTTTAAAACTCAAACTTCCTTGAAGGAGACTGAACTGAAGAAGTCGTAAATTACTATAGTTTTTAAAGAGTAGCCTCTGATTAAATATTTACACTTTGCATAAATACAAATGTTATTAAATAGGGTGACCACCCATTTCATGTTAATGAAGGAAAGCTGAAGAATGAACCAGATATCACACTGCAGTTGGTTTTATGATTGGTATACTTTCACGGTTATTAGTCAGTAGTAAAAATAATCGATGCCTAGTGCCTGACTAGACAGAAAACCTGAACCATCTAATGCAGTACAAAAGCAAAATACATCATGATGATGAAAATATGAAATTAGAACAGAAAGTGCTTGAAACATCAGTGTATGTATAAAAAGTAGAACATGAACCATCTCAGTCAATGGCCAGTTCAGTTATGGAAAAACATCAAGATGGATAGTGATAGACCACACAGCCTGTTAAGTTTGCTCTGCCATTCTATATGATTCTGATTGATCTTCGGCTCCACTAATTGCTCATTCCCCATGTTCATTGTTTCCCCAAGAGCCCCAAAATCTCTGTTTCAGCCTTAAGTAAATTCAAGAATGGAACATTCTCAACCTCAAGATTAGAATTTTTAAGGAGATGCAACCCTGTGAGTGAAGATATTTCTACAGTTCTCAGTCATAAATGAACTTCCTTTATTTTGAAATGCCCTGACATTCTAGATTCCCTAGCCAGTGAACTAACTTGTTTACCTTGTCAAGCACCTTCAGAAATTAGCATTTCATCTTTTATTCATCCAAACTTTCTCAATGTAGATTCAGTTGGGTGGAATAAGCTCCTCATGCCAGAAAGCAATCTGGTAACCTTCTCGCTGCTGGCTTCCAATGCAAGTATGACCTTCCTTAAACACAAAGACTGTGATGTGCACAGCTTTCCAAGTATTGTTTTACCAAAGCACTGCATAACCTTTGCAAGAACTCCTTATTTTAATTCTCAGCTCCCCTTACAATGAAGGCCATTTGCCTTCTCTCGAATGCCACATTCTGAGGCTAGTATAACTTTTGAGCTCAGTGTGGGATAATGGGTAATATGTTTGCCCAATAGACAACCTAACCATTTTTTTCCTGGTTTCCTATATAAATTGTACAGTCTCCTTAGTGTATAGGATTGGTTACAATGATCTACTTCCTTTGCCTACATTTTGTTCTGAATGATTTGGCATCATTAAAAAACTCAAGTTGATGTAAACATAACTGGACCAATACCACAACAGAAATTAATCAGTGAGTTGAGGATATGGAGCCATTGATGTTTCTGCATACTCCTGGAAAGTTCAGTACTGTGGTGCAGATCAAAATTCGAACCGCCTGTTACATGAAAAACTTCTCAAAGCAATTTTTGTGTCAACAATTCTAACATCTTAATTCCTGCATGGGACATTTACACAGCTTGCATGTTAAAGCACTGTTTAAAATAATACTACTTGCACCTAAGTAATTGTTATCCAACTGTTGAAACAGAAAATGGAACGTTCATGCCACAAAAAACACTTCAGAAGTGATCTTCTCAATTAGGAGAATCACCATTTGAATCTCAGACTGAGCAGCAATCTGTTGCTGTTTATCACTTATTGCTACTATAAGTTTTAATTGAATCGATTCAATTGCTTGGATGCTAGTAAGTCACTGTTATTGTTGCACTGTAGAGTCTAGATTCCATGGTTGTGGTTATACAGTTAGGCTGATTTTGTATTTTTGAATCTAAGCTGTCCATAAGAAAATAATCCAAATGGGAACATCTCAAACATTTGGTTTCTAAGCTATAATTTTCAAAATAAAATTGCTCTCAAAGACCAGTGTATTGAGAAAAAATTCATCCATTTTTATTGGTGGGTTATCAATCATGTGCACTGTAATTTAATTAAAAGAATTTGATTTATTACATACAAACACCTTTTACAATACTAGTTTTTTAACCATTGGTATCATTTTGTGCAGAATTTGTCTAAATGTTAATATTCATCTGAAGTTGATTCACCTTTCCTGTAAATTCTGTATTTTTAAGGTCAAAAGTACTGAATGTTAATTTAAAAGAAGAAAGACCTAGCTAGTGTTCATTTTAATGCTATTTAGAAATACTGCTTGCTATAACAATCCAGATTTAGTTAAAGTGAGTTTTTAAACTGATTTTAAAATCTTTATCAGCAGTTATTGTTCTCTGCCTTTTATTGCCATTAGACTAGCATGTTGTCCAGGATTGGTAAAAGTGACAAAAGTGCTTTGATCTGCTGAATGACTTGGAAGTATTATTAATAACAAACAATAGGAAAAGTTAATTATATTGCAATTAAACGTAAAACTGTCAAGGAAATAATGAATCCGTAAGACAGTTAGCAAGGACTACTTTCAGGCACAGCACTATTGCAATGGAATGGAATTCATTAGAAATGTCATGTAAGCTTTCTTTAATACAATCGTTTTCATAGAATGAAATGTTCATCCCAAGGGCATACAAATATCGTATGTGAATCAGTACAAAGGAAGATAAAATCTGGTCCAGAAATTGGATTGTACACTGTCTCTTTCTTGGACAGAAAGAAGTATTGAATGCACAAATTGTCCTGGGGGAGTGCATATACCAAATCAGTTGGAGTATCTAGAGTCACCCATGGTACCTGCTTGAGCAGTGAGTGTTTGTTTCAGGTCGACCTTGGAAACTGCGAATGCTGGAAATTCGAAACGTAAACCAAAACCACTGGTGAAGCTCAGCAAGGCTCCACAGTGGTTAGCACTGCTGCCTTCCAACTAGTGGAATGGCGTTCAATTCTAACCTTGAGCAATTGTGTGGAGTTTGTACATTCTCCCTGTGTTTGTGTGGGTTTTGCTGGGTTACCACAAAACTCCGGCTTCCTCCCACAGTCCAAAGATATGCAGGCTAGGTGGAATGGCATAGTAAATGGATTAAGATTCTGTTGGATCATAGAGAGAATCGGGCTTGACGTTTTGAGTCCAATTATTTTCCTCTTGTTTGGATCAAAGCCTTTCACTTCTGGAGAAGTTATAACTGGGACTCGAAATATTAATTCTGTATCTTTCTCCACAGACTACAAGAACTGCTGAACTTTTCTAGCACTTTCCAATTCCTTAAAGGAATCGTTAGTCTGTCATCAAAAGGCCAAGGATAATCAAAAACCTTTTTGCCAGTTATTGGAAAAAGATTTTTGAATTTGATAATTAGTGGTGTTCAATCTGCCTTGTGATATCCAAAACTAGCTGCATTATAAAGTTATGCAGTTTCACTGAATGTCCTTGACACTTCTTAGTAAAACTATTTGTAACCATGGCCTGCTCATAGCTGATAAATGTTTCAGAATTGGACAGTGAGTTGCTAGGTAATACTGAAAACTTGATGTGCGTTGTAATACTGTAAAATAATTATACTCCGAAACTAACAAAAACAATCTTGGGTGAGATGTGAACTTGCAAATTTTCTGTTACAGTAGCATTTTTTTGTTAAAATCAATTATTTGCCATTAAAAAGTGTAGAAAAGAAAGCTAGTTGGTTTCTTCTCTTCAAGGTATAGCTTGTGCTGAAATACAGAGAGCAATTAGACCCATTCTAAATGTTGAGCCTGTGCAATATTCATTGACATTGCTATTTTGTCATTGGAAAATCTGGAAGCTTCAGTCACCTCCATATTAAGTATTCATAAAATTCTACCTTCCAAAAGGCATGTAGATGGTTGTTAGGTTTAGAGTATCTGGTAAAACTTTAAGACTCAACTGACCTGTTGTCACACCACTTCAGCTGATGAGTAGGGGGTGTTGAAATGATTAGGTCAGCATATGTTGTTATTAACAAAGTGGTTTGTCTTAACCAGAAACAGTTACACTGAGCATTTTCTAATTGAAACAATTGTTTTGTTAGTGTTCAGTGCTCTTAAATTGACTTTTGTTACAGCACCTAGTCAACTCTTTTGATGAAACAATTGAGTCTTGGCTTGCTGCATTTCTCCCCTCTCATGTCCTTTGCAACATATGTAGCTACACATCTAGGCCCTAATCACCAGTTTTCTCTCCTGTGCAGGATTTGTTTTTATTTAGGTTCATGTTCCGAGCTTGGAAGTGGGAGCCCCTGCCATCATAATCTTCATGCTACTGACAGTCTTCAAGCTGCACATGTGGTGATGATGTAAACCAACTGTGCCCCAATCATCTTCCTCTTTTAGGCTCTTGATAGACATTGCAATTGCTGATTCATGTGAAGAAAATGAGATGAGTCTGAAGTTTGGAGCTACTTTGAAGGACTGTAGACACCTGTTGGAATCTGCAAAAGAACTAGGGGTTCAGGTGGTTGGTGTCAGGTAAGCAGTATTAAATATTTGTTTCAATAATATGAAATTACTGGGATATTATGAAACTAAGCAATATGTTAATGTTTCCTGAGTTAAAGCTATACAAAACTTATACTATAAAAATTTCGCACAGACGTGTTTTTATGATCTGTGTAATTTGCTCAGTAGGCAATGTTATTATTTAGCTGGTGTAAAGATTCTAGTGTCTCTTTTCTGTTACTCACCAGTAATCCAGCCTTTTTGGAGTAATTCAAATCTGAGAAATTGAATCAGCAATATGATGTAGAAAGGGGATACAAGGCGTGTCTTTTGAACAGTTCTACAGTTCTCTTTCTGATTTCTATTTTCTGTGAATCTCTGAAGATGGGAAACTGGGAACAGTTGTTCTCTCAAATGGTTACTTTTTTTGTTAGTCCAGGAGCATGAAAAAGCTGAAGCTTCTGAGTATATCAGGTTCCTGGAACTGTATTTGTATTTGCATGCACTTCTATATGTTGAGTGACCTTTACGTTGGAGCACTTTTGCTTTGTTTATGCCACTTTCAACATTGTTATTCACTTGTTCTACGTAAGAAATATTTTTATTTTTGTATAAAAAGCATTGCATTATTGTCCACCCACTCCATTTCTTGCTTAAGAGATTGGATTACCCTTGTCTTTAAAACAAAAGTTTGGTTGTGTGGCAATGACTTCACTCAAAAATAATGCAGCTTGAGACTGGGAAAAAATACAAAGTGGAAACCAAATAATTGCCAGCAGGAATGAAATGTGCTCTCCTTGGCCCATTCACAAACCTCTTAATATCTGGTTTGAGAATGCCATTGGTCAAAAATGAGCATGTAAGTTTGATTTGGTATGTGACCACATTTTGGCAAAATACAAGATAAACTAAAATGATATTGCAACCCAAATGTGGAGGACGTAGAGATACTATAACATTACAACTATTTACAATGTACCGTTTTGCTTCCTAATGATACATAGGAATATGTAGTTTAAACTTATTTTCCCTACACAGGCAACTGCAAAATTGTAATACTGTAGATTTCTGTAAACTAACCTTTTAAGGCTTATGCTGTGATTTTTTTCTCTAATGGTAAAATGTTTGTCTTTGGTTAGTATGTAAAGTAAGATACATTTTACTTGTTTTTCCACAAGATGATTTAGGGTGGATGAGGGAGGTGGTGAGGGTATCGAGCTAGTCAGCAGTGAAGCTTAATTATACTTGGAGAATTGTACTGTGAAACATATATGGAATGTGACCACATTATTAATTTAACACATTATTTTTCAAGCCTAGTATTATTTGGCAGTGCATCCTTTATATACAGTAGTTAGAATATATAAGGTGGAAGATTTTGTCAGCAATTAAGTGTAAACCAGTTGGGCATGATCTTTGGGGACAGATTGCAGATACTCTTTGGGGAGAAAAACATCTATAGAAATGATCCCTAAAGTAATTAACCAGTTCTAGAGATTCAATTAGCAACTGTTTATTTGGAAATTTTATCGTGATTCTTCGCTGCTCAGGTAGCAATTTATTTTTCCTTTTTAGTTTTTGTCTATTTTTAGAGGCACACTGTACAAATGAGTCCATTCAATCCATTATGTCTGTACTGATTCTTTGAATTTTTCTGCATTTTGTTTTCCTTCAAGTATAGTCCAAATCCTGCTTTAAAGGTTTGAAGCTGCTCACCATCCTTTCACTCAAAACAAATGAGGTCACAAAGTATTCACATCTTTTCCAATCTTTTCCCAATTAGCTTGCGACAGAACCCTAAGAGAAAAGTGCAGGAGTAAACCATACATCAATTGAGTCCACTCCATCATTAAGTTTTGCAATACTAGCAGATCTTGGATCTGAACTCCACATTTTTATCTGTTCTCCATATTCTTGATTTCTTGAAAGACCAAAATCTGGCGCTTCCAGAAGTGTAGTAAGTGCTAGAGTATCTGCAGTTCTTGGGGCTAGAGAATTCCAAATATGTACAGTCCTTTGAAGAAATTTCTCCATCTCAAATGATTGTCTCCTTATTCTGAGACTCTGCCCTCATGGTTCAGATTCCTCAGTCAGCAGAAATGATGTTAGTTATCTAACTTGTCAAGTCCCTTCATCATCTTGAATGTTTCAATCTGATCACCTTTAATTCTTGTAAACACTAAAGAATATTGATCCAATTTAACTCATCCCCTCATTAAAACCAATGCTGTCAACCCAAGGACCAACATAGTGAACCCTCCCTCCACCCTGTACAATTCAGTTATGTCCTTACTGAAGTATGGATACCAAATCTGCACATAGCAATCCAACTGTGTGCTGCCCAAAGCGTTTTGCAATTTTTGCAGGGCATTTTTATTCTTAAACTTTTGCAATAAAGACCAGCATACCATTTGCTTTCCCAAGTGCCTGTATGTTAATTTTTGTTCCTTGTATGAGCGTACCCAGGTGTCTTTGAACATCAACAGTTAGGTGTTTCATGCCTTTCACAAAATGTCCCACTTCTGTTTCTGTACAGAGATGCATAACTTCACACTCGCCCGTATTATACTCTGCCATCTTGTCCAGTCACTTAATCTATCTCTTTGCAGCTTCTCTCTGTCCTCCTAACAGCATTTGTTTAAACTATCTTTGTGATGTCTGCAAACTAAGATACATTACTCCTGTTTTTCGTTCAAGTCATTAATGTAGAATGTAAATAGCTGAGGCCTCAGCATTTTTTTTGCAACAGTCCACTATCAACCTGCAAATGTGAGAATGCCCCATTTATACCAATTATTTGCTTCCTGTCCATTAAACTTGCCATTTGACTAGATCATCGCTGATCTGATAATCCTCAACTCTCCTTTATCCCATAACCCTCAATTTCCCTATTGATTAAATATCTGTCTAAGCCTTGAATTTACTTAGACCCTGCCTCAACAGCCTTGTGCAGTGAAGAATTTCAGATTCACTATCATCTGAGAGAAGAAAAAAAAATCCTCTTCTGGGAATCTAGTTGAAAAATACTTAGAAACATGTCTCTGTTGTTTAATTCTGAATGCCATTTTCTACACATTCAAGCCCTTCCAAAATATGTTTTAAAGTGGAAGCAAAGTTTATGGAACCAGGCGTGAAGCTGGAAAATAGATAATTATATGGATATTCAGAGCCTATGGAATTCTTTGAGTCAGTTTGCTTAATGCACAAAGGTTTCAAACTTAGTGATCAAACAGTTTATGGACTCTCAAAGTAGAGGACCTATAAAAATAACGACAATCAGTATTAATAACTTCAAGGAAGTTATTGTTGCTTCCACATTATCACACCCATTTTAAAACTGTAAGTCAAAGTTTTGAGGTAGATTCTAGAGGCTTCATTTAACAATATTTGCTTTGGTTGTGGGGGATGGTTAGCTGCGTGGTTTCAGTGTCAGCACCAGGTTTCCCTGGTGTCTCAGCAACTCAAAAGTTCCTTGCACAGGCTCTTTAAATGCTTTCAATGCAATGTAAAAATAAAAAACAGGGGGCTGCACAACTAAAATTGTCTTTTGCCCTCAAATAAAAAATGTTAGAGGGACTTTGGTTTGCACCAATACCATTTTTATATTAGTAATTAGTGTGTCTGTACTAATCACTTGTGTATTGGAGGCACTTGCTACAAACATCAAACAGTGAGCTGGCACATGGTTCTAATCTTGTGTTTTTTTTCCCACCTGGTAACTGACTCACCCATCATTGGGAATAGTGGAGTGGCATGGTGGCTCAGTGCTTAGCACTGCAGCTTCATGGGATCAGGGTCAGATTACAGCCTCTGGCAACTGGCTGTGTGGAGTTTGCATATTCTCCCTGTGGCAGCATGGGTTTCCTCCGGATGCTCCGGTTTCCTCCCACAATCCAAAGATGTATAGGTTAGGTGCATGAGTCATGGGTAAATATAGTGAATGGGTCTGGGTGGGATATACTTCAGAGGGTTAGTGTGGACTTGTTGGGCCGATAGGGCCTGTTTCCACACGGATTCTAATTCCTATTTACTTTTAAAATTTGTTATAGTAGAGATATTGAAAATTACACAAGTATACAAATTAAGAGCAGAAGTCAGTCATTTAACCCTTGAACCTTGCTCACCCATTCCGTAAGATCGCAACTAATCTGTGTTTTGAATTCGAGTTCAACAATTTTAGGCATCTCTCATGTCTTCCTCCTAGCTCCACACGTCAGGCACCATCATTAAATGGGCTACTACCCCACACAACCCATTGTCGGCTACTAATAGTCCAACAGCTATTTGTTCCCCCAGACTGAGCTTTATCCATCCCTCTGTCCAACTGTTTTTCTCTTTGGGCTCAATCTCCACCTATCATTTACTCTTTTCTTCCTCCTCATCACCCTCTCCCAAAAAAACCAATCTTTTCCAAGCTACCACCAGATCTGAAGCAGGGTCACTGGACTTGAAATGTGAACCCTGATTTCTCTCCATAGGTGGTGCCAGACTTGAGTTTTTCCAGAATTTCTGTTCATGATCATTTATTTTGTTGCCTACCAATAATCTATTACCTTTTTTTACAAACTTGAAGAAACTTCCACCTGAGGCAGAGATTGTCAAATGCATGCAAACCCTCAGGTAGGGAAAAAAGAACATGAAGGACAACCCTTCAATTTTTTTTTAAGTGCCCTCCCTGTTCTGGTCTTGCCCACAAGAGGAAATATCCTTTCCATGCTGTTCTTGAGGCTTTTGAGGACTTTGTGTACTTTAAACAAGTCACCCCTCCGTTCTCTCAACTCCAGTGCATGCATGCACAGTCTGTCTTTCCCTCTAGAAGACAAATGAAGTCATTCTGGTAATCTAGTGAATACATCCCTTTAACTTATCCTGCTCTGAATAATTCCAACTTCTCCGTGGAAATATGACTTAGGAGCATACAATTTCTGGTTGTTTTGGAATCTATCTGCAGTTTGCCAATCTAATTAGGTAATTTTAAAAATTCTATTTTAAAAATGGAACCAAGTCGCTGTTATTCAAGGTAAATAAGTTAGTGTTTCATTGTATAAAAAACTTAGCAACATGTAAGCTGACAATGGAATGAAAAAACTAAGTTGTAATTCTATATTTGCATAATGCTTGAATCTGATGATTATGATTAAGCTTAAAAGCAGGTTTGCAAATGTTTATGGACTACTAAATGGTTGCAGGCTTATCTCAGTCATAATCATATAATGTACTATTTTGTATACCGTTGCCAGGTTTCATGTTCCAAGCTCAAGTGGCAATATGGAAGCATATTTACATGCTTTGGCTGATGCTCGATGTGTGTTTGACATGGCTGTAAGTACCTTAATTTTATTAAATTATTGAGAATAGCTCAAAATGTTAGGATGTGTGTTGTATTGCAATATTGAATTTATTCAGTAGAGGGTGCTGCTCTCACTAATTTGGTTGGTTTACTGAGTTTTGTTACTGCGAATCATACATTAATGGATCATCTCAGATATTTTAATATCTGTCAAAAATTACATTGACTATATTAAACACAAAGTTGTAAGAACATAACTGATATTGTGACATGTTCAAATGCTGTTCTTCGCAACTGAGCAACTGTTCTGAAAACTTTCTCTCCTTTTTATCGTCACAACCGGAGTCAAATCAATTAATCCTTCTGAGCAACTTGAGTTGAAACGTGTCTTCCAGTTTCTTTGTGTTGAAAGATTTGTTCTTTTCTTTGTTTAACTTAATGGTGGTATGTGTTAGTTTTCAGGAAATGCAGTTTACATAGCAAAGTTAGATGCTTTGAAGCAAAATTAAGTAAACTCTGATTGCTACTCTTCCATTTTAGGCAGAGTTTGGTTTCAACATGAATATCCTTGACATTGGAGGTGGTTTTTCTGAAACAGATGGGGAATTGGAGCTTGAAAAGGTATGGCAAGGCTTTGTTCTATTTAGTAGAGTCATGGAGATATACAGCACGGAAACTGGCTCTTCTGTCCAACTCCTCTATGCCTGCCAGATATCATTAATTAATCTCGCTCCATTTTTCAGCATCTGGCCCATATCCCCCTCAACATTTCCTATTCATATACCTGTCCAAATTCCTTTAAAATGTTGTAATAGTACCAAAGCGTCCTCCACCTTTTCTATCAGTTTGTTCCATACATGCACCACCTTCTGCATGGAAAAATTGTCCCTGCAGGCCATTTTATATCTTCCTCCTCTCTCCTTAAACCTAAACACTCTAAATTTGGACTCCCCCACCCCAGGGAAAAGACCTTGCCTATTTACACTATCCAGGCCCTTCATGATTTTATAAACCTCTATAAGGTCACCCCTCAGCCTCTGACAGTCCAGGGAAAATAGCTCCAACCTATTCAGTCTCTCCCTATAGCTCAAATCCTGTAACATCCTCGTAAATCTTTTCTGAACCCTTTCAAGTTTCGCAACATTCTTCCTATAGGAGGGAGACCACAGTTGCCTGCAAGTGTAAAAACAAAACATTCATAATCAAAGAATAATACAGCATGTGTAATTTCCTGATACTGTTGAGTCTTGAGTTTCGCTATACTTATGTGATAAGTGCTGAACAAAAATATGTAACCAGATATCTTGCACACTTGCCAATGGCTGATTACAGAAATGCATCAGCAAAACTCTGAATAGGTTATCCCAACTACATGTCTTTTCAAAAATATTCATCTCGTTTTATGAATTTTTCTTCAGAATAAAAAAAATTCACAAGGTGTTTTAAAACAATCTTTTTGGGAAAAAGTGATTTGTCCATTTTGATTTGCTGTTTGACGTATTTGAAATATTTTGTTTTCACTATGTAGATGAGTTTCTTCTTAAATTTAGCCAGCTATTTCAAATGTTTCTACGTCATGGTTTTAATAGCTGTTACTTATGTATAATTCAAATATATGAATACAGTTTGTATTTTAGTAACAAGTTTGTCTCCCATTCTAGGTTTGTGATGCAATTGATCCACTCCTTGATATTTACTTTCCTTCCGAAAGTGGCATTAAAATCATTGCTGAACCTGGTAGCTACTATGTGAATTCTGCATTCACTCTAGCAGTTAATATTGTAGCCAAGAAAGCTGTTGCAAGAGATTCACAAGATCAGTCTGGAGGTAATTCCAAGCATTCTCATTGTGTTACATTAACAGAATAGTATGCTGTTGATTTAAACATTTCTGGTTTAAATTGAAATATTGCTCAGGATTAACTTTTATTCCCTGAAAAATATTGCGTACTTCTAAAGTTTCTGGTATATTTTAAAGCTGGTGAGGGTTTTCTAAACTTTCCTGTAAAACTCGTCTTCCATAGATTCTTTCAATTGTTTGACAAAGTTTGACACATCACACTGAACTGATTTGACTTTATCAGAGTGCAGTATACAAATCCACTGAGCATCAAGTTCAGTGATGCTATTTTTTATAATTAAACAACAATGGCCAGGAGTCTAATTCTGAAAATAATTATTTCCTTATCCTTTTTAGTGGTTGTCTCCTCGGTGAACGATGAACCATTCTTCATATATTACATAAGTGATGGTGTTTATGGCTCTTTTGCAAGCAGCTTATATGGCACTGTGAATGCCATTCCAATTCTTCACAAGGTGAGATTATTATATTGCAGATGCTAGGAACTGGAATTACGTTGTAAATTCAAATTTATTGATTTTATGTTGAGAGAATTTGTTAGATACATTTTAAGCATTTCGATCCACTAAGTATGATTTTTGCATGTCAACTTGACAAAGTCAGAGCTCATAATTAGTGCAGTTGTTACAATAAGTATGTCTTTCAAAATTGTATTTCCTAGGCAAGGTCTTCTGTGTTTGGAACTGAAAAATAACTCAAGCTGCCATCTCAATTTTTCTGAAGCCAAAAATGTTTTTTTTTGTTTACTGATTACTGTCTACTTGAAACCTAAGACCATCTTTGAAGCTCTATTGTGCCTTTTGGCTGTGAAACTCTGATGGTCCAATGTAGCTGATAAGTCATTTTCCTTTCTTTCACTGTAGAAGCCAAATTCAGGAGAGCCTGTGTTTGCTAGTAGCCTATGGGGACCATCCTGTGATGGGCTTGATCAAGTTGTGGAACACTGTCTCCTACCTGAACTAAGTGTTGGTGATTGGGTCATCTTTGAAAACATGGGAGCATACACGTTGGAGCAGTCTGCTTTTAGTGAGCTCGAGAGGCTGCCAGTTTACTGTGTGATGTCAATCAATGATTGGTAAGTCTCAAATTTAGTGAAGCCATGAAAAAAATAGTGGCTTCAATAATAACCAATTGATCTGTCAGAAGTAGGTGAAAAGTTAGATGCCTTTTAGATGTTCATCTCTAATGGATTATGATTTGTCTCAGGTATTGGATGCAGGAAGTTGGTTTAACCTTGGAAACATCTGTGAAGAACTTCTCTTGTGTGCCTTCCTGTTTTCAGCTAAACCAAGAAGAAGGCTTTCCAGCTGCAAGTTTGTCTGGCATCAGTGCTTAAGTTACTGAATTTTGCAGTTCTGTTCAATCGCATGTCTGGTTTGTATTCCAACGTGGAAGACAACCAGTGGAACAATCCTGCTTTGTTTCTTTTAATTTTTTTTTTGTTAAATTTTAACTCAAAAACTTGAAATAGTTAATCGGGACCAGGCAGAAATCAGCTAGAATAACTACAAGTGGTCATGTGGAAAAATTAACATTTTAACCATCTGAAATGAAGCCTGCAAGTTGATGTAACTTTTTACTTTCTCCTTCTTCCTTCCTCCCCCACCCCATCATCCCCATCCCACACAAACCAACAATAAAATATGCAACAAAATGGATGACTCGGAAGAGATGGAAACCTATCGCTGGGTTCCCTGCTTAAACAGTTTACATGTTCACAATTTTTATACAGATATTCTTATAGATGTCTTTGAGGTTTTTTGCCCAGTTAACAGAATAACCAGAGCAATTTGACTTGATGTGTAAAATGTTTAGGATGTGTAAAATATGTGCTTTGTTCTGTAGTTAATAAATGTAAAATTGCAACAAACTTTCTATGATCTTATTGTCCCTGTTTTGATTTCCAATAAAATTATATAGCTTCATTTTGGTTTGTTATGTTAATTGAGTATCATGCCAAAAGCCAAGTACAAAGTACTGTCAGTTCTGCTATAATGCATGTTTCTTCAACATGAATTGGCTTTAACGATATTGAAGAATTTAGACAGTTATTTATAGAATGCATACTTTCCTTACATATATTGGCTATAACATGGTATTGGTCCCATTAGTAAAAATGGTGCGGCTATTGCATGACTTTCTTACAATGAGGTCACACTAGAACTGAACTGGGTCAGATCCAACTAGTTGAGCTTGTTAAAGATTGGAGGTAATAAATACATTTACCACTCAATACAAGGCATTGTTCTGCAAGTAATACACAACATCGTTTGCAATCTTTCTGTAATAATTGTTGGTCATGTGAATTTTCCTTACAGGCAGGATCAATGTAGTTAGTTTCACTTTTAGGTATCATGTTTATTGAAAAATGTTGAAAGTTCATTTATATAAATACCAAACTGACTCGAAGGTTGAGAACAATACAGATCAGCTAGCTATTTGCATTCAATAACTAGGGATAGGGCACTACGTTACATCAAATTATCAGTGACGAATTGTAGACAAAATAGGTTGGCTTGACTTCCAGTTACATTGTCTGAAATCTGAAATACAGTAGTTAAGAATGATCACTTCTGTGGTTGCTTTTTCATGAAATTGTTTTATTCATATGTTGCAGCCATTAAGATGGCTGTAGATAACGCAGAGTTGACCTTATCCATTCTAAAAATCCCAGCCTTGATGGGCTGTAAATTTCATCACTGGAAAATGACAGCCACTGTTGAAAAAAATCACTTCATTCTAAGGTTCAAAATAAATGATCAACAATGCAATAGAAAAATGCTGCATTTCACTATTTTGCTCTTCTGCTCTTCAATGCCTTGTCTGTTTCATCGCATCCCAAGTGCACCAAACAGGCAGATCCTCAAGCTGAGACTCTGTCAATTTATCCTATCCATGTCCCTCATGCTTTTATAAGCCTCCATAAGGTCACCCCTCTGTCTCCAACGTTCTAGGGAAAACAGCCCCAGTCTATACAGCCTCTCCCTGTAGCTCAAATCCTCCAACCCTGGCAACATCCTTGTAAATCTTTTCAAGTTTCACATCATCTTTCCAATAGGATGGAAACCAGAATTGTACGCAATATTCCAACAGTGGCCTGTACAGCCACAACATGACCTCCCAACTCCTGTACTCAATACTCTGACCAATAAAGGAAGGCATACCAAACACCGCCTTCACTGTCCTATCTTTGAAGAGGTGACAAGTAGGTTAGACCAGGGAAACCCAGTGGATGTGGTCTATCTAGACTTCCAAAAGGCCTTTGATAAGGTGCCACACGGGAGGCTGCTGAGCAAGGTGAGGGCCCATGGTGTTTGAGGTGAGCTATTGGGATGGATTGAGGATTGGCTGACAAGGCAGAGAGTTGGGATAAAAGGTTCTTTTTCAGAATGGCAGCCGGTGATGAGCGGTGTCCCGCAGGGTTAAGTGTTGGGGCCACAGCTGTTCACGTTATAAATGATCTGGATGAAGGGACTGGGGGCATTCTAGCGAAGTTTGCAGATGATACGAAGTTAGGTGGACAGGCAGGTAGTACTGAGGAAGTGGGGAGGCTGCAGAAGGATCTAGACAGTTTGGGAGAGTGGTCCAGGAAATGGCTGATGGAATTCAACATGAGCAAATGTGAGGTCTTGCACTTTGGCAAAAAGAATAAAAGCATAGACTACTTTCTAAACGGTGAGAAAATTAGTAAAGCCAAAGTACAAAGGGATCTGGGAGTGCTAGTTGAGGATTCTCTAAAGGTAAATATGCAGGTTGAGTCCGTGATTAAGAAAGCGAATGTAATGTTGCCACTTATCTCAAGAGGGTTGGAATATAAAAGCACCGTTGTGCTACTGAGACTTTATAAAGCTCTGGTTAGGCCCCATTTGGAGTACTGTGTCCAGTTTTGGTCCCCACACCTCAGGAAGGACATACTGGCATGAGCGTGTCCAGCGGAGATTCACAGGGATGATCCCTGGAATGGATGGTCTAACATACGAGGAACGGCTGAGGATCCTGGGATTGTATTCATTAGAGTTTAGAAGATTAAGGGGAGACTTAATAGAAGCTTACACGATAATACATAACTTGGAAAGGGTGGACACTAGGAAATTTTTTCCGTTAGGTGAGGAGACTAGGACCCATGGACACAGCCTTAAAATTACAGAGGGTCAATTCAGAACAGAAATGCGGAGACATTTCTTTAGCCAGAGAGTGGCGGGCCTGTGGAATTCATTTCCGCAGAGTGCAGTGGAGGCCGGGATGCTAAATGTCTTCAAGGCAGAGATTGATAGATTCTTGTCGTCTCGAGGAAATAAGGGCTACGGGAAGAATGCGGGTAAGTGGAGTTGAAATGCCCATCAGCCATGATTGAATGGTGGAGTGGACTCGATGGGCTGAATGGCCTTACTTCCACTTCTATGTCTTATGGTCTTATCTACCTGTGACTCTACTTTCAAGGAGCTACGAATCTGCAGTCCAAGGTGTCTTTGTTCAGCAACACTCCCTAGGACCTTACCATTAAGTATGTAAGTCCTGCTAAGATTTACTTTCTCAAAATGCAGCACCTTGCATTTATCTAAATTAAACACCATCTGCCTTTTCTCAGCCCATTGGTCCACCTGATCAAGATCCTGTTGTAATCTGAGATAAGCTGTTTCACTGTCCACTGTACCCCCAATTTTGGTGTCATCAGCAAACTTAATAATTATACCTCTTATGCTCACATCAAAGTCATTTTATATAAATGATGAGAAGTAGTGGACCCAGCACCAATCTTTGTGGCACTCCACTGGTCACAGGCCTCCAGTCTGAAAAACAACCCTCCTCCACCACCACCCTCTGTCTTCTACCTTTGAGCCAGTTCTGTATCCAAATGGCTACTTTTCCCTGTATTCTGAGAGATCTAACTTTGCTAACCAGTCTCCCATAGGGAATCTTGTTGAATCCCTGACTGAAGTCCATATAGATCATATCTACCCCTCTGCCCTCATCAATCCTCATTGTTACTACTTTAAACAAATCAGTCAAGTTTGTGAGACATGATTTCCCATGCACAAATCCATGTTGACTATCCCTAACCAATCTTTGCCTTTACAAATACATGTACATCCTGTCCCTCAGGATTCACTCCAACAACTTGCCCACCACTGATGTTAGGCTCATTGGTCTCTAGTTCCCTGGCTTGTCCTCACCACCTTTCTTAAACAGTGGCACCACGTTAGCCAACCTCCAGTCTTCTGGCACCTCACCTGTGACTATCGATGATATAAATACCTCAGCAAGAGGCCCAGCAATCATTTTTCTAGCTACCCACCGAGGTCAAGGGAAAATCTGATCAGGGATTTATCCACTTTTACGTGTTTCAAGACATCCAGCACTTCCTCTGTAATATGGACATTTTTCAAGATGTTACCATCTATTTCCCTCTTCTGTCCTTTTCCACCGTAAATACTGATGCAAAATACTCATTTAGTATCTTTCCCCCATCTCTTGTAGCTCCACACACAGGCTGAATTGCTGATCTTTTGAGAGGCCCTATTCTCTCCTTAGTTACCCTTTTATCCTTAATGAATTTGTAAAAACACTTTGGATTCTCCTTAAGTCTGTTTGCCAAACTCAGTACTCGAAGATGAAATGCAAATGACAATCAAGACTGGAGTACAAACTGTTTTCTTCACCATGAGTCCCATACTCAACCACTGTAGATATTGACCTATATAGTATGAAAGTGGAGGGTCCTAAAAACCTCCAAATGATAATGTAGTATATGTCACACTTATCGTGCATGCATATATGACCGCTCAGAATAGGTTCAGCTGCAAGGATGCTAAAATACACTTCCTCTTGCACAGTAATTATAACATCCTTTTCTAGTTGGGCAACATTTTCTAGCTGCTTGATCAACCAAATTATTCATGAACATACAGGTCAAATCAAGATTTAAAAACCGTTGAAAGGTATACATTACATTTAGGAGAAACAATGTTCTCAAGTTCCACTATATATCCATAAAGTTTTCTTGGTGTCAGTAGATTTTTTTTGTTGGTAACTTTGTTCCTGGCAGAATTGTAAAGGTAGCACAGATGGAGACACATTACAGGCAAGTCTTAGCACTATCAATTTTCACAAAAATTTATAATTGCGAAATGAAATTTGCTAATTCCTGAATCCGTTCTCACCTGTCAAGTGAGGTTTTAGTTCAGTAGATTGCCCTAAATGTGTATTGTGTAAAAAGTTAGAAACATGGACAAAGTTAACAAAATGGCATGACCCCACCTCCCACCAACAAACCATCATCTCCCAGACCATCCGTAACCTCATCTCCTCAGGGGATCTGCAATCCACCGCCTCTAACCTCATAGTCCCACAACCCCGCACCGCCCGTTTCTACCTCCCGCCCAAAATCCTCAAACCTGACTGCCCCAGCCGACCCATTGTCTCAGCCTGCTCCTGCCCCACCGAACTCATCTCTGCATACCTCGACACGGTTCTGTCCCCCTTAGTCCAAGGACTCCCACCTACAGTCGGGACACCACCTACGCCCTCCACCTCCTCCATGATTTTTGATTCCCCGGTCCCCAACGCCTTATCTTCACCATGGACATCCAGTCCCTGTACACCTCCATCCTTCATCATGAAGGACTCAAAGCCCTCTGCTTCTTCCTTTCGCGCCGTACTAACCAGTACCCTTACACTGACACCCTTCTTCGACTGACTGAACTGGTCCTCAATCTGAACAACTTCTCTTTCCAATCCACCCACTTCCTCCAAACCAAAGGAGTAGCCATGGGCACCCGCATGGGCCCCAGCTATGCCTGCCTCTTCGTAGGATATGTGGAACACTCCATCTTCCACAGCTACACTGGCACCACCCCCCACCTTTTCCTCCGCTACATTGATGACTGTATCGGCGCTGCCTTGTGTTCCTATGAGGAGGTTGAACAGTTCATCCACTTTACTAACACATTCCACCCCAACCTCAAATTTACCTGGACCGTCTCAGACTCCACCCTCCCCTTCCTAGACACCTCCATTTCTATCTCGGGCGACCGAATCAACACGGACATTTACTATAAACTGACCGACTCTCACAGCTACCTAGACGACACCTCCTCCCACCCTGCCCCCTGTAAAAACGCCATCACATATTCCCAATTCCTTCGTCTCCGCCGCATCTGCTCCCAGGAGGACCAGTTCCAATACCGAACAACCCAGATGGCCTCTTTCTTCACAGACCACAATTTCCCCCCAGACATGATCGACGATGCTCTCCACCAAATCTCCTCCACTTCCCGCTCCTCCGCCCTTGAGCCCCGCCCCTCCAATCGCCACCAAGACAGAACCCCACTGGTTCTCACCTACCACCCCATCAACCTCCATTTACATCGTATCATCCGTCGCCATTGCCGCCACCTCCAAACAGGATATATTTCCCTCCTCTCCCCTATTGGCGTTCCGAAAAGACCACTCCCTCCGTGACTCCCTTGTCAGGTCCACACCCCCCATCAACCCAACCTCCACTCCCGGCACCTTCCCCTGCAACCGCAAGAAATGCAAAATTGCACCCACACCTCCCCCCTTATTTCCCTCCAAGGCGCCAAGGGATCCTTCCATATCTGCCATAAATTCACCTGCACCTCCACACGCAGCATTTTCTGCATCTGCTGCACCAGTTGTGGCCTCCTCTATATTGGGGAGACAGGCCGCCTACTCGCAGAACGTTTCAGAGAACACCTCTGGGACACCCGGAGCAACCACCCCGTGGCTCAACACTTCAACTCTTCCTCTCACTCCAACAAGGACATGCAGGTTCTTGGAATCCTCCATCGCCAGACCATAGCAACACGACGGCTGCAGGAAGAGCGCCTCATCTTCCGTCTAGGAACCCTCCAACCACAAGGGATGAACTCAGACTTCTCCAGTTTCCTCATTTCCCCTCCCCCCCGACCTTGTCTCAGTCCCAACCCTCAAACTCAGCTCCACCTTCCTAACCTGCAATCTTCTTCCTGACCTCTCCGCCCCCACTCCCACTCCAGTCTATCACCCTCACCTTAAACTCCTTCCACCTATCGCATTTCCAACACCCCTCCCCCAAGTCCCTCCTCCCTACATTTTATCTTAGCTTCTTGGCACACTTTCCTCATTCCTGAAGAAGGGCTTATGCCAGATACGTCGATTTTCCTGCTCCTTGGATGCTGCCTGATCGGCTTCGCTTTTCCAGCAACACATTTTCAGCTCTGATCTCCAGCATCTGCAGTCCTCACTTTCTCCTAGAAGATTTTAATCTACTGCGAATCCTCTTACAAGGATGCCTTCCTTGAAGAAGCTCTCTTCCTTCCTCTACAAGGGTTTCACTGCACACTCCAGGTCATCTCCTCTGCCCAGAAGCTCTTCAGCCACGTTCTCAAACAGACTCGCTACCACAGCCATATCTCCTTCCTCAGCACCTGCCTACGGAACCAACTGACCCCGCACGGACTCCGGACTACGTTCAGACCAACAAAATTTGGACCCAACCAGTACCTACAGCAAATCCAAAGCCTCCAGCAACAGACCTCCCTCCGGATCCTCCGCTCCACACTTGCAGCCATGCGCCGCTACCTACATTCCCTGCAATCAGCCCTACCCCAGCTCAGGACAACACTCTCACAGACCTGCAAAGGACCTCTACTGTTCTTCATCCACACAAGAATCCGTACACTAAACAAACAGTTCTTCCAAGCCATATCGGAAATTAAAGACAGTAAGTACCAAAAACTTTCATGTACTTACCCCCACACTCAGTGTTCCTCAACTGTTCCAGAATCTTCCATTGGCCTCAGAAATCACTTGGGCGCCATTAACCACGTGACCGCTGCAGCACCCACGGCAGCAACCGCCGCCACGAACCATGACGTCACTTCCGTCCCCACCGACCATGCAGCCTCCGCGATCGCCGCCCAGACAACCGCCTCCGCAATCGCTAGGAAGACCATCGCTGACAGATTCGCGTCCTCCGCGGGGTGCACAACTATTGGGAATAACACCGTTTCTGCCGTCGCCGCAGCCACTTCTGCACCCAGTGACATCACTCACCTGCGCAACGACCACACCGCATGCGTCTCCGCCCCACACCGATCTCCGTCACCACGCCTAACCCCGCCCCTACGCCGATCTCTGTCCGCACACCTAACCCCGCCCCCACGCCAATCTCCGTCCCGCCGAACCCCACTCCTGCCCCGATCTCCATCGCCGCCCCGACTCCTGTCCCCACGCCTAACCCTGCCCCTACTCCCAGCTCCAGCCCCACAGCAGGTCCTAGCTCCCAGCCCTGCTGAATTTTCACCATCTCTCCAGAACTACCCCTCTCTGAGAATGAAAGATCAGTCGTGGCAGAGGCCTCAAATTCATTCCCCTATGCTCTCGAATTAATGAGTTCAACACACAGCGAGACATCAAACAATTCTTCCGCCGCCTTCGCCTGCGTGCCTACTTCTTCAACCAGGATTCTCACCCACCCTCTGACGGCCCCTTCTCCCGCCTCCAACACACCCCATCCTCATGGAGACCCCGTGCTGGCTTCTTACCTGCCCTCGATCTCTTCATAGCCAACTGCCGCCGCGACATTAACCGCCTCAACCTCTCTACCCCTCTCACCCACTCCAACCTCTCACCCTCGGAACGTGCAGCCCTCCGCTCCAACCCCAACCTCACTATCAAACCAGCTGACAAGGGAGGCTTGGTGGTAGTTTGGCGCATCGATCTTTGCACCGCTGAGGCTAAACGCCAGCTCGCAGACACCGCCTCCTACTGCCCCTTGACCATGACCCCATCTCCCACCACCAAATCATCATCTCCCAGACCATCCATAACCTCATCTCCTAAGGGGATCTCCCATCCACCGCCTCCAACCTCATAGTCCCACAACCCCGCACCGCCCATTTCTACCTCCTGCCCAAAATCCACAAACCTGACTGCCCTGGCCGACCCATTGTCTCAGCCTGCTCCTGCCCCACCGAACTCATCTCTGCATACCTCGACACAGTCCTGTCCCCCTTAGTCCAAGAACTCCCCACCTACGTTCGGGACACCACCCACGCCCTCCACCTCCTCCATGATTTTCACTTCCCCGGTCCCCAACGCCTTATCTTCACCATGGACATCCAGTCCCTGTACACCTCCATCCCCCATCACGAAGGACTCAAAGCCCTCTGCTTCTTCCTTTCCCGCCGTACCAACCAGTACCCTTCCACTGACACCTTCCTTTGACTGACTGAACTGGTCCTCACTCTGAACAACTTCTCTTTCCAATCCTCTCCACTTCCTCCAAACCAAAGGAGTAGCCATGCACCCACATGGGCCCCAGCTATGCCTGCCTCTTTGTAGGATATGTCGAACAGTCCATTTTCCGCAGCTACACTGGCACCACCCCACATCTTTTCCTCCGCTACATCGATGACTGTATCGGCGCTGCTTCGTGCTCCCACGAGGAGGTTGAACAGTTCATCCACTTTACTAACACCTTCCACCCCAACCTCAAATTTATCTGGACCATCTCAGACTCCTCCCTCCCCTTCCTAGACCTCTCCATTTCTATCTCAGGCAACCGAATCAATACGGACATTTACTATAAACCAACCGACTTCCACCCTGCCCCCTGTAAATTCCCAATTCCTTCATCTCCGCTGCATCTGCTCCCAGGAGGACCAGTTCCAATACCGAACAACCCACATGGCCTCTTTCTTCAAAGACTGCAATTTCCCCGCAGCCATGACCGACGATGCTCTCCACCACATCTCCTCCACTTCCCGTTCCTCTGCCCTTGAGCCCCGTCCCTCCAATCGCCACCAGGACAGAACCCCACTGGTCCTCACCTACTACCTACCAACCTCCATATACATCGTATCATCCGTCGTCATTTCCGCCACCTCCAAACAGACCCCACCACCAGGGATATATTTCCCTCCCCTCCCCTATCAGCGTTCCAAAAAGACCACTCCCTCCGTGACTCCCTCGTCAGGTCCACACCCCCCACCAACCCAACCTCCACTCCCGACACCTTCCCCTGCAACCACAAGAAATGCAAAACTTGCGCCCACACCTCCCCCCTTACTTCCCTCCAAGGCCCTAAGGGATCCTTCCATATCCGCCACAAATTCACCTGCACCTCCACACACATCATTTACTGCATCCGCTGCACCCGATGTGGCCTCCTCTATATTGGGGAGACAGGCCACCTACTTGCAGAACATTTCAGAGAACACCTCTGGGACAGCCGGACCAACCAAACCAATCATCCCGTGGCTCAACACTTCAACTCCCCCTCCCACTCCACCAAGGACATGCAGGTCCTTGGACTCCTCCATCCCCAGACCATAGCAACATGACGGCTGCAGGAAGAGCACCTCATCTTCCGCGTAGGAACCCTCCAACCACAAGGGATGAACTCAGACTTCTCCAGTTTCCTCATTTCCCCTCCCCCGCCTTGTCTCAGTCCCAACCCTCGAGCTCAGCATCACCTTCCTAACCTGTAATCTTCTTCCGGACCTCTCTGCCCCCACCCCCACTCCAGCCTATCACCTTCACCTTAAACTCTTTCCACCTATCGCATTTCCAATGCCCCTCCCCCAAGTCCCTCCTCCCTACCTTTTATCTTGGCCTGCTTGGCACACTTTCCTCATTCCTGAAGAAGGGCTTATGCCCGAAACGTCAATTCTCCTGTTCCTTGGATGCTGCCTGACCTGCTGCGCTTTTCCAGCAACACATTTTCAGCTCTGATCACCAGCATCTGCAGTCCTCACTTTCTTCCAAAATGTGAACAAAGGCATCATCTAATTTTTGTAGCTGATGTCATTCTCAAAGAATTCCAGTTAAATACAATTGCAAATTCTGCATTCAATGTTAGATTGAAAACTCATTACACAAGATTGTTTTGCAAATCTTGGAAATCTGATCAGGATTGACTGCAGAGAAATAGTTGCAATGATGAGGCACAGAGATTGAAGGCAACTGTGTAAGTACATACCATATATACTCATGTATAGATCGACCTCATAAATCAACTTTTTATTTGGCCAAAAAATCTTGTATTTTCTATAAGCCGACCCTAGTTCTTCACATTTACAGATCAACATATGTGTCAGTGTGCCTGACCGCTGCGCTCCACTCCAATTTTCCAGTCTGCTGGCCACACCGCTCTGTTCCGTGTCCTCCAGCCATCTCGCTCCACTGCAGGTTTTCAGAATTACTGTAATCCATGGAGTCGGTTTCCGCGATTTCAGTTACCCGTGGTTTACCGCAGCCCGAACATATTCCAGGAAACGTTCCAAAACCAGGAGACCAGTTTCTCGCTTAAATGGCAAAATGGATATTGACTTGGATGTGATTCTTTTTTAAGTACTAGTGAGAGAAAGACAAACTCAGTACTCGAAGATGAAATGCAAATGACAATCAAGACTGGAGTTGGTTATAGTTCAAAACAGCAGTGATATTGTAAATCAGAAAGTTAGAAGTGTGCAACAAAGGTGATACGGTAATGATAGGAGATTTAACCTACATTAAAAACTGTGTAAACCTATTTAAAAGTAATCTTGACATGAATGATTAATATTGTGCAGTACAAAATGACCAATTTATAATCCCATTGTAAATTAAATGCCTTTGCAATAGAGTGATCATTAGATACTTAATATTTGTGTTACACAAATGCCAGGCAATTACCTAATCCACTAAAAGACGATCTAACACAGGCCCATGACAATTCAATGGTGTTACCATGACTGAAACCCTAACGATCAACATCCTGGGGTTACCATTGACCAAAGACTTCGCTGGACTTGTTACAGTAGCTACAACAGCAGGTCAGAGACAAGGAATACTGTGGCAAGTAACTCACCTTCTGGAATGTGATGAAATACTTCCCACTTATTTTGATGTATGCAGCTCCAAAATCACTCAAGCCATTTGACATCATCCAGGACAAAGCAGCCAACTTGATTGGCACTACATCGGCAAGCATCTACACTCTCCAACACCGATACTAAATGCCAGTAGTGCGTATTATCTACAAAATGCACTGCAGAAATTCACCTAAGATCCTCAGATAGTACCTTCCAAACCCATGGCAATTTCCAGCTGGATGGACAAGGGCAGCAGATACATGGGAAACACCACCAGCTAATTTCCCCACAAGCCACTCACCACCCTGAACTTGGAAATATATCACCCTTCCTTCATTGTCACTGGGTCAAAATCTTGAAATCCTCCATAAGGACATTGTGGGTCTACCTGCAGCACATGACTGTAGCTGTTCAAGAAGTAACCTGCTGCTGCTCAAACAGAGATAGATGGCTAACTTAGAAAGGAATTTTGAATACATTGGCCAAGTAAAACTCTGAAATCACCAAACTCACCCACCAGACACCGTGCAAACATTGTGTATTAGCATAATGTAAAAGGCAACATTTATGCTGGATAGACACATACCCCCAACAACTTATCCACTGAACAAAGAAGGGCCCAGACAGAAAGGCACTGGGCTCTGCGACAACAAAGAAACTAACAGGAGCTGGCCATCTCAATGAGTGAGTCTTGTTTCAAGCTACTAAGTTTATCTCTCAAATTGACCAGAACAGTTCCAGAAAACTGTCTAAAAAGGTATAAAAACAGGGTTCACCTGCAGACGTCTCTCCTGGAATCTTTTGAGGAGACCAGCAAGGCAAGAGACCAGCTGACCATCCACAGAGAGAGAGAGAGAGAGAGAGGGAGGAAGAAAGCAGCTTTGTAGATACTATGTGCTGTAGGTAGACCCAAAATGTCTTTATGGAGGATTTCAAGATTTTGAAATGAAGGGTGATATATTTCCAAGTTCAGGGTGGTGAGTGACTTGTGGGGGAAATTAGATGGTGGTGTTTCCCATGTATCTGCTGCCCTTGTCCATCCAGCTGGAAATTGCCATGGGTTTGGAAGGTGCTATCTGAGGATTTTGGGTAAATTTCTGCAGTGCATTTTGTAGATAGGAGATACTTGGGAAGTATTGTAACCTTAAGGGGCCAAATAGGATTAGAGACTGCATATTTAGTATTAAAGGCTATTGTAACTTAGATCCTAATAAAATTATGATTGCTTTGCCTTCATGTTGATTTGACCGCTTTGGTATTATGGGACATCTTGATAAATTCATTCATAACGTTCTAATCAGAGTTGCCTAACTTGTATTAAGGACAGACTGGGAGAATGAGGATGCTGTAGATCAGTGTCGAGAATGTGGTGCTGGAAAAGCACAGCAGGTTAAGTAGCATCCGAGGAGCAGGACAATTGACGTTTCGGGCAGAAGCTGATGAAAGGCTTATGCCTGAAACATCGATTCTCCTGCTCCTCAGATGCTGCCTGACCTGCTGTGCTTTTCCAATATCGCACTCTTGACACTAGGACAGACTAGATAACACCACAACCTTACAAGGCAACTGGGAATAGGTAATAAATCCTGGCTCAGCCCACATTCCACAATGAATAACAAAAGATAAATATTAGAATCAATAATTGAGGATGAGATAATAGGACACTTAGAAAATAATTATTTGACTTGATTTGATTTATAATTGTCACATGTACTAAGATACAGTGAAAAATATTGTTTTATGTGCTAACCAGATAAATCTTTGATTTGACTTAATTTGGTTTATTACCACATGTACTTCGGAACAGTGAAAAGTTTTGTTTTACGTATAGCACAGCAGATCACACCATACAAAGTGAATTAGGGTAATAGAACAGAGCAAAGAATACAATAATGCAGAGAAGGTGCACAAGAGAGAGATCAACATTAGTTTTAAAATTTGAGAAGTCAATAAGTCTAATAACAGTGGGGAAGAAGCTGTACTTGAATCTGTTGGTACATGTGTTTAAGCTTCTGAATTTTCTGCCCGAAAGAAAAAGTTGAAAGCGATTATAAACAGGATGGAAGAGATCTTTGATTGTCTTGGCTGTCTTCCCAAGGTAGCGAGAAGTATAAATGGAATCAATAGATGGAAGGTTTGCTTGCATGATGTTCTGTGTTTTGTTCACACCCCTCTTTAATTTCTATGGACCTCGTCAGAGCAGTTGCCGTACAAAGCCATGATACATCCAGATAGAATGCTTTCTATAGTGCATCTGTAAAAATTGGTAAAAGTCTTTATAGATATGCCAAATTTCCTCAGCCTCCTGAGGAAATAGAGGTGGTGTTGTGCTTTCTTGACCATTTCATCAACATGGATAAACCGGGATAGATCATTGGTGATATTTACTTCTAGGAATTTGAAGCACTTGACCACCTCCACTGCAGCACCATTAGTAGAGACAGGGAAATGTCCTGCTCTCCACTTCCTGAAGTCGATGACTATCTCTTTCATTTTGCTGACAACTGAGAGAGGTATTGTTGTCTTTTCACGATGACACTAAGCTCTCTATCTCTTTCCTGTACTCTGTCTGATAGTTCCTTGAGATCTGACTCTCTGTAGTGTCATCAGCAAATTTGTTAATAGAGTTAAAGCTGAATTTGGACACACAGTTTTGAGTGTAGTAAAGGGCTGAGTACACAGCCTTGTGGAATACCACTGTTGAGGATTATTTTGGAGGAGGTTTTGTCACCTATTCTCACAGTCTGTGGATCAGGAAGTCGACGATCCAGTTGCAAACATGGAGCAGAGTCCTCGATCTTGGATTTTGGAAATGAGTTGGAAAAATGGTGTAGAAGGTGAAACTAAAGTCAATATATAGGTATATTCCATGGATGTGTGTAGGGCCAGGAAAATGGCACCTGCCGTGGACATATTGCGATGGTTGGCAAATTGTAGCAGCTCAAGGCAATCTGGAAGGATAGGGTTGATGTGTGCCATTATTAACTTCTAGCCTGACTTTTCTTTGGCACCGGGATGATACTGGTCTTCTTGATTCAGGAGGGAACCTCACATTTTAGTAGGGAGAGGTTAAAGGTGTCTGCAAATACTCTACCAGCTGGTCTGCATAGTGCATGGCTGGGGACTCCATCCAGTCCAGTTGCTTTGGATGGAAGAAATTGGAAGAATTGGACCAGAGTGAACATGAACTTTGCAGATGACACAAAACTAGGTGGCAGTAGATGTTGAGATGAGGACGCAATGTTTCATTAAGGGGATTTGGGCTGCTAACCGAGTGGGCAAAAATTTTCCACATGGAATATTTTACTGAGGTAAAACATGAAGAGATGGAGGGGGTGTGGTACTCCTGGGATCTGCTTTATGCCACAAGGATATCAACAATCCGGGTTGCTATCTAAGCCTTCGCCTCTGGCCTTTCTGAGGATAGGCAGAAGCTGTTGCCTTGCAGCAAGTAACCTTTAAATACGGCACCAGAAACTCTAACCCAGAGAGTACTACCAAGGGCAAGGACAATGGGCTTGCTCATCAATGATTGCTGTGTAACTCACACAACATCATGCATACATAGATAATGAGCTGAGAAACAGGTCATCACGCAAGAGACTATGTCTGGGCACTTGCTTATGACACCATTCAACACACAACACCAAACTTTAACTTGACACTTCACCCAAGAGAATTGCCTGCAGTTTTGGTCTCTTTAGCTAAGGAAAGGTATATTTGCCACAGGAAACGTGCGACAAAGGTTCAATAAATTAATTCCTGGGATGGAGAAAAGATTGGATAGACTCCAGTCTGTCCTCTAGTGTTTAGAAAAATAAGAGGTAGTATCATTCAAACAAATAAAATGTTAACAGTGCTCAACCAGGTAAAGGCAGGAAGGATGTTTTTGCCCTTGGTTGGGGAAAGCTCTTGAACCTCAGTCTCAGACTGAGTCATGCCATTTAGGACTGCGATAAGGAGGAATTTCTTCACTCAGAGGGTGGTGAATCTTTGAAATTTTCGACCCCAGATATCTGCAGAGGATCAGTCATTGAGTAAGTCTGAAATGGAAAAAAATTTGCAAATTAAAGACATTAAAGGGCATGGGGATATAGCAAAAAAAATGGTATTGAAGTTAGAAATCTCATTGAATAATGGACATCACTCAAAGGGCTAAATGCGTACTCCTACTCCTAATCCTTTTGTTTTTATGTTCTTCAAAGCAGGACACCCCATTCTATCATAATGCGACTTCAGCTTGAATTTGTATCTCTGTGAAAGAATACGGGTCATGTTTTGTTTCTTGAATTCGTTACCTAATCATCAGCATAATCTTAAATGAGCATACAAACTAGGATCAGGAGAAAACCTCAAGTCTGTTTTGCTATTTGATATGATTATGGCTGACCTGAGTGGGGCTTTAATTCCGCTCTCCTGTCCCCAATAGCTTTTGAGATCCTTGTTAGATAAGAATCTACTTCAACCTTAAAAATATTCAATGACGCACTTCCGCCACCCCTGAGGAAGAAAATGCTACAAATCTTTTGAGAACATTCTCTTCATCTGAAATGGAAGGCCCTTTGTTTTTAAAGTGTGTGTGTGTGTGTGTGTGTGTGTGTGTCTTTGTTCTAGTCTCTCCCACAAGGTGAAGCACTTCTCAGCATCTACCCCATTACATCTGATTGGCATCTCATATGTTTCAATAAGATCACCTCACATTCTACTAAACTCCAAGGGATACAGGCCCAGCCTGTCTAAACCTCCTCCATAACAAAGAGGATAATTCTGTTTGCTCCTTAGATTCATGCACATCATTTAATTGGTGAAAGTTCCATATGAACTCATGGGATTCATTATTGCTGCAATCTTAGGAAGCTCTCTTAGGTTGATGACACCTGTCTATAGATCAAGGTGATGAATTCCTTCTCATTGCCAAACACTGTTGTCTCATGCTCCAATATAAATAAAGGTGTACTGCAAGTTCCTTCACTTGGAGATTGAACACTAAAAGGGCTTGAAAGGAGCCTGTAACAGAAGTTGAAGGCCATGGTAACTTTCACCCTGACTGGCAGACCGAGCCAGGTTGCTAACATAAGAATCAGGAGCAGGAATAAGCCATCTGGCCCTTTGAGCCTGCTCTGCCATTTAATAAGATCATAGTTGATCTTTTTGCGGCCTCACCATAATCCTTAATTCCTTTACTGTTCAAAAAATTATCTATCTTACCTTTAAAAATATTCAATGAGGAAGCCTCACCTACTTCACTGGACAGGGAATTCCACTGATTCACAACCCTCTAGGTGAAGATGATCATCTTCACTTCAGCCCTAAATCTGCTCCCTCTAATTCTGAGGCTATCCCTCCACCCACCATTGGAAACAACCTCTATGTTTCTATCTTATCTTTTCCCTTCATAATTTTATATGTTTCTATTTATTCTTCTAAATTCCAATGAATATAATCACAGGCTACAAGTCTCTCCTCATAAGCCAATCCTCTCAACCTAGTGAACCTCCTATGCACCCCTTCTCGTGCCTTTCTCAAGTAAGGAATCCAAAACTGCACCCAGTACTCCAGGTGTGGCCTCACCAGCACAATATACAGCTGCAATATAAACTTCCTGCTTTTAAACTCAATCCCTCTAGCAATGAAGGACAAAATTCCATTTACCATCTTAATTACCTGCTGTATCTGCAAAGCTACCTTCTGCAATTCATGCACAAAGACACCCTGGTCCTTCTGCACAGCAGCATGCTACAATTCTTTTCAAATAATAGTCCTTTTATTACTGTTACTCCTATCAAAATGGATGACTTCACATTTATCAACATCATACTCCATCTGCCAGACCTTTGCCCACTCATTTAAACTAACTGTATCCCTCTCCAAACATTCAGAGTCCTCTGTACACTTTGCTCAACCACTCATCTTGGTGTCATCCACAAACTTTGACTTCCCCAACTCCAAATCATCTATGTAAACTGAAAACAATTGCAGTCCCAACACTGATTCCTGAAGCACACCACTAGTCATTGATCACCAACCAGAAAAGCACTAATTTATCCCCACACTTTGCTTCCAGTTAGTTAACAAATCCTCTTCCATACCAATATGCCATGCACCTTTATCTTACGTAGCAACCTTCTGTGCAGCACCTTGTGGAATGCCTTTCAGAAATCTAGATACACCACATCTAGTGGGTCCTTGTTGTCCACCACGCTCGTAGTGTCTTCATAGAATTCCAGTAAATTAGTTAAGCATGACCTGCCTTTCATGAACAAAATTTGGAAGATCTGACCACAAAGTTCCAAGATTACTTCTTTTGATGAGACACAATGGCAAAAAAAAACAGTCATTCTCAGGACAGTCCATCAATCATGACACTGTCTGTACATCTGAATCTGAGCAGTGCAGTTTGTTGATCCCTCTTTATCTATGTGGAACCTGTCATCCTTTAACTCCCTGGGCAAGAGAGATTGCTGAAGACTTACCTGCCTTATATTACATTTTATATTTCTGGGCAGTGGGTGTGATAAAGAAAGACAAAAAAATAGGCAAAACCACTGCAGCAACCAAATAGAAACTGGTTTAAAGCAATGAAAGTGCCAGAAAAGCCACAGGAAATTCTTAATTTTTTTTTGTTGCAAAATGCCAGTTCTTATTTAACATTTCCACCTGGCAAAGAAGCATTCTGAAGACCAGGATTGTCCATTTCTGCCAGTGCATTGTGCAGTATTAAAGGTGCCTGTTTTGTAAAAGCATACACCAATGACATCTCACTTGTGTAGTGAGCTAACAGGAAATGTGGGCCAGGAAAGTATTAAATTATACCTCAAAGCTTTTAGTGAGCCCATTAACTGCAAGGATGCTTGTTTCCCCAGTCAGAAAATAATGAGCAATGATCTCTAGCTTTTTCATTGCTGGTACTCAAAATCTATGGCTATTTTCCATCTCATCCTGTATTCACAACAGGTCTTGGGAGCCAAATATTCTCATAATTTAAAAAAAAACACTCTTCACATGATTTTCCTCCCCTTTGTTCTGGGTTTTAGTTAGCATTCTTGCTGTGACTTTAACAGGAATAATATCACTGATCTCTTCCTGTAGGTGGTGTTTGACTGTGACGTTCTCTTGATCTTTCAAGTGATCAGCCTCACATATTCAGCTCTGCCTGGTGACAGTGGCCCAATCTCGTATCCAAGTTTTGCCATTGATTGTTCCCACTTGTTGGAACTGCTGTTTTGCCAGTTCACATACTCAGTACATAAAGCCTAAATATGTTACTCTTGAGCAGGCAAGACATATAAGACACTCTTGAGGTATTTTGGCTCTCCATTATGCTGACTGTTTAGCCTATACAGAACAATTTTTCAGTTTACTTCTTGCCCTCTAACTCCTCATACTTATCCCTGTAGGTTATAGCACCTCATCTGCACATCTGAATGTTTTGTTTAAATGGAATGAGGATTTCTGCCTGTACCAAGTGTTCACTCATAGAGTCATAGTGATGTCCAGCACAGAAACCAACCCTTCGGTCAACTTGATGATGCCAACCAGATATTTTAATTTAATCTAGTCCCATTTGCCAGCACTTGGCCCATATCCCTCTAAACCCTTCCTATTCATATTCCCATCCAGATGCCTTTTAAATACTGTAATTGTACCAGCCTCCTCTGGCAGCCCATTCCATACATGCACCACCCTCTGTGTGAAAAAGTTGCTCTTACCTTAAACCTACGCCCTCTCATTCTGGACTCCCCAACTCCAGGAAAAAGACCTTGTTATTTACCCTATCTAGATCCCATATCGCTCATCTGAGAAACTCACCCACCTCTATACTCGTGTGCTAACAATTGCTATTAATCTATGGTCATTGATCCCTGTCAAAGGAATAGTTTCTTCCTATCCACTCTGTCTAGGCCCCTCATAAATTTATACATCTTGATTAAATCTCCCTTCTCATCCAAAGAATGCAATCCCAGCCCATCTAAAAACAAAATACTGAGGATGCTGGAAATCTGAAGTTAAAATAGAAAAAGCTGGAACTATTCAGCAGATCAGACAATATTTGTGAAAGATGCAAACTTTCTTCATTGAATCTCTCAACTTCTGCCTTATCACAAATTCTAGTTTTTAGGCTGAATCTTTCCTGACATTGATAAAATTATACCTACAGTAGGCCATTTGGCCCATCGAATCCACATCAAACCAGCAAAGAATAGCTTACCCACACCCACACCCTATCCATATATTCTGTATGGCTAACCAACCTAGCCTGCACATCTTTGGACACTATGGGCAATTTAGTATGTAAAATCTACCTAACTCACAAATGTTTGGACTTTGGGGGGAAATCGGAGCACCTAGAGGAAATCCACGCAGATACAGGGAACATGTGCAAATTCCACACAGTTGCCTGAGGGTGGAATTGAACCCAGGTCCCTGGCCCTGTGAGGCACCACTGAGCCATTGTGCCATCCAGATAGACATGAACATTGACGAGAAAGTTTGGAGAATCACTTGAAAGGTCCAGCAAGGACCTTCTCAACCTTAAGAGCAAAAGACCATAAGACCATTAGACATAGGAGTGGAAGTAAGGCCATTCGGCCCATCGAGTCCACTCCACCATTCAATCATGGCTGATGGGCATTTCAACTCCACTTACCCGCATTCTCCCCGTAGCCCTTAATTCCTTGTGACATCAAGAATTTATCAATCTCTGTCTTGAAGACATTTAGCGTCCCGGCCTCCACTGCACTCTGCGGCAATGAATTCCACAGGCGCACCACTCTCTGGCTGAAGAAATGTCTCCACATTTCTGCTCTGAATTGACCCCCTCTAATTCTAAGGCCTTGTCCACGGGTCCTAGTCTCCTTGCCTAACGAAAACAATTTCCTAGCGTCCACCCTTTCCAAGCCATGTATTATCTTGTAAGTTTCTATTAAGTCTCCCCTTAATCTTCTAAACTCTAATGAATACAATCCCAGGATCCTCAGTCATTCCTCGTATGCTAGACCAACCATTCCAGGGATCATCCGTGTGAATCTCCGCTGGACACTCTCCAGTGCCAGTATGTCCTTCCTGAGGTGTGGGGACCAAAACTGGACACAGTACTCCAAATGGGGCCTAATCAGAGCTTTATAAAGTCTCAGTAGCACAATGATGCTTTTATATTCCAACCCTCTTAAGATAAATGACAACATTGCATTCGCTTTCTTAATCATGGACTCAACCTGCATGTTTACCTTTAGAGAATCCTCAACTAGCACTCCCAGATCCCTTTGTACTTTGGCTTTACGAATTTTCTCACCATTTAGAAAGTAGTCCATGCTTTTATTCTTTTTTCCAAAGTGCAAGACCTCGCATTTGCTCACGATGAAGGATCCATTTGGAGGGTGAGACAAGATTCTCGCCAGTGAATGGCAAGAGGCCTATTGGAGAAGGTGTATGGGGGGAGAGAGGATGTTGTGGTTAGTCCGTCATTGGCTACTCAGACAAGGCTGAGTCTCACTCTACCAAGCACAATCTGCACTACCTGCCATCTATATGTGAATCATAAAGTCACACTCCAACTGAAAAATCACTGCAGCCAATGTTGGAGTGGCTGATGTTAGTGTCCTTTTTCAGTCTGGTCTCTACCTGTGAGTGATGTGAGGCCCTTCAAGGGGTATTTGCATTAATCAGGCATGTACACAATGAAGACAACTGTAACCACAGTATCCTGCATGTGAAATGTATACAGTGACCAATGATGTGGGATACAAACTGTGGGAACAAAATACTGCAGATGCTGGAATCTGTGCTGAAAACAACAAATGCTGGAGATTATAGCTGATCAGAGAGCATCCAAATGCTGGTCACAAACAAAATGAACCATGGCATTGGTCAGTGCAGATTGATCAGTCAACTATGTGAAGCAGAAGTAATCACAGGTCATCTTCACAGTTACACCTGCAGGCTACAATTCAAAAGGACAATTCAAGGTTGTGCAAGCTGCATAGGAGCCTCTTACCTTCCAGTGTGTGGATTCACCAACATGCTTTTAAATTCAATCGCGCCCTTCTTGGGGAATGTGGGACTGAAAGGAGAAGGTCTCAGTTCTCATGCAGTAGACACAATCTTCTACTGTCTCTTTCCAACATGGCTGGTGCTGTATTCATCGGAATAAGGTCCCTATGTAAATGTTCTATGTGGAGAAATTCCATGGCACTTCTTGTCGGGGAGCTTTATGTCCCACCGTACGGAGGACCTGTGAGTGATACAAATACATAGACTGATGATTTTCCAGGGCACTGTCACAGACGAATGCCAACCATTGGTATTGGATTGATGGCCTAGAGGGATGGCTGGCATTGTAATCCAGAAGTAATCAAGGTGACAGCCACACTAAAACTTTATAAACCTTTATGGTCATATATTGAACAATGAGAAAATTATAGATTACACGGGGCATTGGGGAAACAGTAGCACTGACTTAGACAGGATTGTTAGATGCGGTAAGGACAGGTAAGCTGTATAGCTTCATTCTTAAGTAGATAGTGAAAAGCATTGGCTTGTAGTTTACTCTCCCACCCTGTGCAGAGTGAAGGACAACATTGATGCCAGCACGGAATGAAGGCACATCCAGCTTCAAAGCTAGGACCCTGGGATAGCCCGGCTGTGATAAATAATTCTACCTGCGGTGAATTGGAGAATGTGATGATGGGGGAATAATAGGACTGGAGTATATAAACAATGGGGTGAGTTGTAGAATGTAATGTAGGAAAGCTTGCTTGACCTAATGGACAGAAACAGGCCATGAAACTCACTGAAATTAATACATGGCCGATTTTGGTAAACTTCGGCTCTTTGTTCTGCATTCCCCTGCTCTCCTTTCATTTGCTCAAAACCTATGGTTTCTAACTTCTCCTCAATCTGATGAAAGATCATAGACCTGAATCAATAACCCTATTTTGCTCTGTACAGGTGTTATTTGACCTGTTGAGTAGTTTGAACATGTTTTTGTTACAGACTATCCAATCTATATGCATAGCTGAAAATTCGCCATTCCTGTCAGCATCATCACAAGCCTCTGTTTTGCCTCTCCCGTGACCATATCCTTCCTACAATGTGACAAGAACTATATGCAATACTCTAACAATGGCTGCATTAATGTTTTACATAGTTCTAGCAATATATGTGCTTTATATTTAATGCCTTGGCTTATAAAGTATCCTCGGCAGAAGTGGGTACTGCAGATGCTGGAGATTAGAGTCAAGATTAGAGAGGTGCAGGAAATGCACAGCAGATCAGGCAGCATCCGAGGAGCAGGAAAATTGACATTTCATCAAAAGCCCTTCATTTTGCTCCTCAGATGCTGCCTGACCTGCTATGCTTTTCCAGCACCTCTCTAATAAAGTATCCTGTATCCTCTCTTACTCATCCCAACTGCTAATCCTGTCATTTTCTGGGATATGTAAATATAAGTATCAAAGTTCCTCTGTTCCTTTAGACTTCTCTTACCTTGTTTGGCCTCTCCAAATACAAAAGCTGTCCCATGGAATTCCATTTGCCATTTTTCTGCCCTCTTGTAGCCCATTGATATTGCCCTGTGGTTGACATCCTTCCTCACCATCAACCACATCACCAATTTGCTGTCAATTTAATGAGCTTTTACTTTTCTGACTACTCCATCAGAAGTCCTGTTAAAACCCAAGTATACTACACCAAACTTCTCACTGCATTGACTCTCCTTCTGATCCTCCAAAAATCCAAAGTTATAAAGACACGCTCATCCATAATGAATTCATGTTGACACTCTTGGTTAACCATTGCATTTCTAAGTGTCAGTTTACGTTATCCTCAGGATTCTTTCAATAATTTGCTCACCACCGAGGTTAAGTTGACCTGCAGTTACAGTATAATTATTTCAATCATTTGCAAAAGTAGATTTTTAAGTAGTGCTCAGGTCAACCTGCACCATGCCTATAACAAGGGGTGATTACAAAATCGCCAGAACTTCTATTATTTCTTCCTTTTTTTCTCTCTTCTCATTCTGGAATACATTTCATTTGGGCCTGCTGTTTAATCTACTTTGAAAGATGCTAAACCTCTGAATATTTCTAGTCTCTACTATATCTATTCCATTCAATATTTGACACTCCTACTCCTTAACTACAATATCTACATTGTCCTTCTCTTACAATGACAGTTGCAAAGTTTTTACTGTGTCAGTGTATTCTACCCTTTGGTTTTTAACTCAAGAAATCTTGCGTAGCTAATATTTCATCAACAGCAAGTAAATGAATTAACAAATGCATTTTTTTAAATGCAAAGTGTCTGCTACAATTAAATAAGGATGGGAGAAAAGGGGAACCATTTCACCCTCATGTCTTGGTCACAGCAAGATGGTTACTTATCTTGAAGCTGCAACTGGAAGAGCTTGATGCTGTGTAATTAATAGGTTGGTAATTTCATGTTTTGTCAGTTGCACACAGGACAATGTGCTTCTTTTGCAAAATAAAGCTTGGAAGAATTTTGGATTAGCCAAAGGCAATGTGGAATGGGAGTGGGTCTGGGTGGGAAGCTGTTCAGAGACTTGATGGGCTAAATGGCCTATTTTCATTCTATGAAGAAGGTCCTGGAAATACTCAGCAAATTTGGGAGCATCTATGGAGAGAGAAAGAAGTATTAATGTTTGAGTTGAATAACCTTACTACTCAACCTAACCTTCCAGTCTTCTACCTCCCTTTGTGTGACCAAGTGCTTTCTGACACGCTTTAATTTTATGTTTGTGTACCTTAGCAGAGCAGAGTAATTTCAATATATCTACCCCAGTGATTCTGATCATCTTGATGACTTTCTGGTGCTCAAGAGGATACGAGGCTTGTCTTTGTAATCGATCCTCCTAATTCGATCTCTTTATCATTGCAGTGAATTTGGGCCTGAACCCCCCTCAAAACCAATATGTCTTTCATCGGCAAAAAGCACAAAAGAACTGCAAATGCTGGAAAACAGAAACAAAACCAGGAATTGCTGGAAAAATTCAGCAGGTCTGGCAGCATCTGTGGAGAGAAAGCAAATTAATGTTTATGGTGCTGTGACCCTTCTTCAGGTTGTAGCTAGGAAGAGGTTTGGTATGTACAGTCAGTTCTGATATACACAATAGTTCCATTCTTGTGCAATCTCAGGTTGTAAGAAAATCATGCAATAGCTACGTCATTTAAACTAATGGGGCCAGAATTCCATTATAGCTGTTGCAGGCAGGGAAAGTTTGCATTATACAAATAACAGTCTAAATTCTTCAATTGTGTTAAAGCATTGAATAAACATGTGTTATAGCAGAACTGACTGTATCATGAAGATACTGTGGGGGGAGGGAGGGAGGACTAAACATTTGATGGTGATGGAGACCAGAGAGAGAGAAAAACAGTTTGACAGACAAAGGAATGGATAAAAGTCAGGCCGGGAGAATCAATAGCTGCTAATGGGGACCACTAGTGGCTAACAATGAGTTGTTTGTGGTTTTGGCCCAGGTGATGACAAGGCCTGGAGTGTGGGGTTGTGCTAAGGACATGGGAGGTGCTCAGGCCCTAAAATTATTGAATAAGATATAGAGCCCTGAAAGCTCTATACGTGATGCTGTTCATCTAACTTGCACTGAGCTTCACCAGGGAACACAGTTGTGTTGAAATGGCAGGCAGGACCCTACTGCTTTTGTGGGAGGGAAGAGAAAGAGTTAGACTGAAGCGAGGGAGATGGGTTGGACACAGCGGAGGGCCCTATCAACCACTGTGATGGGGAATTCTCATTTGAGGAAGAATGTGGACATTTCGGAAGCCCCTTTGCTGAACCTGGCATTGTCAGAACAGATGTGACAGAGACAGAGAAACTGGGAGAATGAAACAGAGTCTTATTAGGAAGCAGGGTGTGAGGATGTATAGTCAAGGTAGTGGTGGGAATTGGTGAGTTTGTAGTGAATATTGGTGGCCATCTGGAAATAGAGATGTCAAGGAAGGGAGGGAAGTGCCAGAGACATAGCAGGTGAAAGTGAGAGCGAGGTGGAAATTGGAAGCAAAATTGAGAAACTTTTCTAATTCCGTATGAGAGAGGGTGGAAGCCCAATGATGTCATAGATGTACTGGAGCAAGATTTGTGGTTGGGAGCTGAAGTAGAACTGGAATAGGGAATGTTCCACATACCCTACAAACAGACAGGAATAACAGAGGCCCATACGGGTACCCATGGCCACCCAACTGACCTGAAGAAAGTGAGAGGAATTAATGAAAAAATTGTTCAAGGTGAGGACAAATTCGGCCAGGCAGAGGAAGGTGACAGAGGATGAGGACATTTCTAGTCTTTTTTCCTTCCTGTTTTTGTTCATATCTTTCATTGGAACTGGAGTCCACCAATGTCTCCCAAAATTCAATGAGATCATGGCCGACCTTCAACGTTATTCTATATACCTGAATTTGCCAACTATTTCTTAATACAGTAACAAGAATTGAACAATCACAGTTTTAAAATTAATAGTTAATCTAGGGAGTGAGTTTCAAGCTTACATTATGCTTTGTTTGAGAAACTGTTTCCTGCTAAACTCGAAGAGGTCATTTTTCCAAGATGCCCCCAGTCCTGGACCCCTCTTGGGAGGTGATGATCTAATAATTCAAGGACCCAGGCAAATGCTGGATTCAAATCCCACTACGGCACTACGGCAGCCAGTGAAATGTAAAGTCAATTAATAAAATCTGGAATTAAAAACTAGCCTAATAGTGATCCATTGTAAATTATCATAAAAATTCATCTGGGGCACTAATGTCATTTAAGGAAGGAAATTTGCCATTCTTACCTGATCTGGCCTACATATGACTTCACATAAACAGTAATATAATTGACTGTTAACTGTCCTCTGAAATTGCCTAACAAGGCACTTGGTGTTATTAGACTGCTAACAATCTAAAGAAAGGAAGGAAACTGGACAGACCATTAACATTGACTTAGGCACAGGAAACAACAACAGCAAACAGCCTTGCCAACTCTGCAAAGTCCTCCTTATTAATAGCTGGGGGCTGGTGCCAAAATTGGGACAGCTGTCTCCCAGACTAGTTAAGCAACAGCCTGACATTGTAATATTCATGGAATCATACTCGACAGATAATGTCCCAGACACCAACATCACCATCTCTGGATTTGTCCTGTCACACTGGCGTGACAAAACCTAGCAAGGCAGCGACAGAGTGGTATACAGTCAGGAGGGAGTTGCTGTGGGTATCCTCAGCATTGACGCTTGACCCCACGAAGACTCATGGCATCAGATTAAAGACAGACAAGGAAACTCATTACCACATATTACTCTCCGGTCAACTGAAAAATCAGTGCTCCTCCAGGTTGAATATCCATTAGAGGATGCACTGAGACTCGCAAGAGTGCAGCACATACTCTTGTTTGGGACTTCAACGTTCCTTGTGAAAAGTCCCTTAGCAGTAGCAGTTCTGATCAGACTGGCTGAGCCCTAAAACACATAGAGTCTTGACTAGTCTGCAGCAGGTGGAGAAGGAGCCAATAAGAGAGAAGAAAGTATTTGACCTCATTCTTACCATTGCATCTGTCCAATGACAATATTAGTAGGAATGAACACTACAGCTTGTGGAGAAGGCCCTGTCTTCACATTGTAACTAGCCTTCATCATGTTGTGTGGCACTGCTAAATGCAGTAGATTTTTGACAGGTCTGGCAACACAAAACTGGGGATCCATGAGATGCTATGGGCCATCAGCAGCAGCAATAGAATCTGAATACAATCTCAACCACATGGCCTGGCATATCCCCCACTCAACTGTTACCATTAAACTACAAGATAAACCCTGGTGAAGAATACTAAAGGGCATGTCAACAGCAGTACCTGGTACAGTTAGAAACAAGGGGCTAGATTTTCCAGTAAGTGGTAATCTCATGGAGATTGCCTTTTGGGCCCTTCTTTCTTTTTCCAAGAAAATGGAGCTCCACATTTCTAAGATTCGAGTCCATATTTCCATTCTGAGAATTCTTTCATTAAAAGAACTGTCAGAGGACACCACGCCCCCTTTTCACAGCAGTCAGCTGCCATTTGGAATGTAAAGTTCTAGATTCACAAGCAGCCACTTGTGAATATGGGTACATGTGTGTAGGTTAGGTGCCAGATGGATAGTTGCGAGTATTTACTGGGTAACATGAGATTTCATTTAACAGCTATTACATTATAGCAGTAATTAACTTCCCCAAACTCTAGCTTATGAAAACAAAGGGAAAAAATTACACAAACAGAAAGGTTCCAATGCCCATTGGACTAGTGTCAACAGTTTATCTGGCACTAAATACTCCCTATTATCAGTGTATTGTTTTCTGAAATAAGAAGTATTTGTTCATGAACAGAATGGTAAACTAACCTTAAAATGGAGTTGGAAAGGGGACAAGGGTCATCTGACTCATGAGTAGCTGACCCATGACCGTTGGCCAAGAGGGTTAGACAGATGATTGACATAATATTGATGGCCAGCCCCAAAGTAAGCAATATTAACAGGGACATGAGGGGGGGAAGGGGCAAGAAGATCCAGGGAACTGAGCGGTTTCTCTGGAGTAACCACGCATCAGCTCAAGTGAAGAACAAAGACTGTTGGTATCATGATCATCAAAGACTACCAGAGAACACCACAAGAGGATGTAGGACCATTGGAATGTGAAAGTTCACTGCCTGTACTCTTCCATTTTACGGAATTGCTCTGAAATCGGTAAGGCATTCTCATCTGTCATGGGTCATATATTTCCTTCGTTTGCCTAATTAACTAATGTACAATATCTAAACTGCTGCTTCTCATAAATTACCAGAAAATGAAATAAATCATCAAATGCCCATATTAGGTTAGTGGAATCAGAAACCCCTTAAAATCAGCATTGGGGTATCAAGTGGGGAGGTCACCAGGGTGCCAGGTAAATAGGATGCCAGCAAGGATAGGGTAGTTTGCCAACTGGGAAGTTGGGAGGGGGTAGAGTACAAATTAAGTAGAGCATCACCTGGGGTGGGACGAGCGTATAAGGGGGTAGCTAAGTATTTAGGGTAGGTTGGGCAGGGCTGGAGAAATTGGGATGAGCCAGTTAGACAAAGGAGAGCCAGTGGACATGATGTGTTTGCATTTCCAGAAAGTCTTTGACAAGGTGCCATACAGGAGCTTGCTAAATCAGATAAGAGATGTTATGGGCAAGGTACTAGCATGAATAAAGGATTGGCTAACTTGCAGAAGTTAGCTTGTGGAGATAACGGGGTCTTTTTCAGGATGACAGTCAGTGACCAATGGTTTTCTGCAGAGGTCAGTGTTGAGCCCACAATTATTCATGTTATTCATTAACAGTCTGGATGAAGGAACTGAGGGCATTGTTGCTAAGTTTAAAGATGACTCAAAGATGGGTAAAGGGACAAGTAGTATTCAGGAAGCAGGGAAACTGCAAAGGATTTGAACAGGTTAGGAGAGTACGCAAAGAAGTGACAGATGAAGTACAATGTAGGGAAGTATGAGGTTATATATTTTGGTAGAGGCATAGACTATTTTCTAAATGGGAAAAGGGTTCAAAATCTTAGGAGTCCTAGTTCAGAATTTCTCAAGGTTAATGTGCATGCTCAGTTGGCAGTTAGGAACGCAAACGTAGTGTGAACATTTATTTCAAGAGGGCTAGAAAACACTAACAGAGATATAATGCTGAGGCTGTATAAGGCTCTTGAAAGAATTTGTTTTGAATATTGTGAGCAGTTTTGGGCCCAATATCTAAGAAAAGATGTGTTGGCTTTGGATGGGCTCCATAAGATGTTTACAAGAGTGATCCAGGAGATGAAGGGCTTATCGTATGAAAAGTGGTTGAGGACTCTGGGTCTGTAGGGTCATAGAGATATACAACACGGAAACAGGGGATCTCATTGAAACTTACAGAATACCGAGAAGCCTAAATAGACTGAACATGGAGAAGATGTTTCCATTAGTAGGATACACTAGGAGCTGTCGGCATGGACTCAGAGTGAAGGAACAACCCTTTAGAGCTGAGATGAGGATGAATTTCTTCATCCATAGAGTGTGACTCTGTGGAACTCTTTGCCGCAGAGGGCTTTGAAGGGCTTAAGCAGGGGTGATGGCCTAGCGATATTATGACTGGACTGTTAATCCAGAAACCTAGGTAATGTCCTGGGGACATGGATTTGAATCTTGCCACAGTTGAGATAGAATTTTAATTCAATAACATATCTGGTCTTAAGATGATGACCATAAAACCATTGTTGATTATTGGAAAAATCCACCTGATTCACTAATGTCCTTTAGAGAAGGAAACTGCCATCTTTATCTGTTCTGGCCTACTTCTGATAGTGATGTGGTTGACTATTAAACTGTCCTCTGGGCAATTAGGGATGGGCAATAAATGCTGCTTAGCCAGAGATTCCCACATTCTGTGAATGAATAAAAAGGTCATTGAGTGTATTTAAGACAAAGCTAGATAGCTTCTTAATTGCTATGGGGATCAAGAGTTATGGGGAGAAGGCAGGAGAATGGGACTGAGAAGCATATTAGGCATGAAGGAATGATGGAACAGACTCGATAGGCTGAATAGCCTAATGCTGCTCCTATACATTTGTGACTTTAAAATATTATAGACCAGCAGGGGTTGTTGAGTGTGTGAGGTTCAGGTACAGCTGTGGACTATCAGTTCAAATCCAGCCCAGTGAGAAGAAGGGAATTGATGGTCAGGTGCAGTGGCAAGGTGAGAGGTGGGGGTCCCAACTGAGATGGGTATTGTAGGGGTAGGGGATCTGGTGGTGGTGTAGGGTCTGTGGTGTCAGGGCAGCATTGGGGTGTGGGGTCCCAGGGAAGTGTCAGCTTCTCAGGCATGGTTACTGGGATGGTGTCACGTCAGGGTATAGGGCTGTAAATATTTTGGGGATTGTGAGCTGATTAAGTATGCTGTCAGTTTAATAGTTACTCAGGAGTTAATGTAGTTAATGTGGATTGTATAGTTAATTATTTAACTTTTCATGAATATTTTGCTTGATTTCATCAGCACTCTCTTAAGCTTTCAGTTCTCATGGAGACTTTTAGATTAGATTACTTTTAGATTAGATTAGATTACTTACAGTGTGGAAACAGGCCCTTCAGCCCAACAAGTCCACGCCGAAGCGCAATCCACCTATTCCCCTACATTTACCCCTTTACCTAACACTACGGGCAATTTTAGCATGGCCAATTCACCTGACCTGCACATCTTTGAACTGTGGGAGGAAACTGGAGCACCCGGAGGAAACCCACGCAGACATGGGGAGAATGTGCAAACTCCACACAGTCAGTGGCCTGAGTCGGGAATTGAACCTGGGTCTCTGGCGCTGTGAGGCAGCAGTGCTAACCACTGTGTCACCGTGCCGCCCATGGGTTCCAGACATAGAGAAATTGTTCAATGGAAATTCAATTTCCCAGGGATTCCCTTTGGAACATGTTATAATGGGAATTCTGCAGGGTCCCCATGCAGACCTCCTACCTGCATTGGAATAACGACAATCAGGCCCAATATGTGACAAGCTGGTGCAGCTACAATCCAGGGACTACTTACATGCCAAAACAGAAGCAGTGATAAACAGTATCCAAGCAAAAGGTTAGATCTAATCTTGCAGTCCTTCCACCTCCAATCGTGAATGGTGATGAACAATTAAACAACTCATTGGAAGTGGGGGCTTCACAAATATCCCCATCCTTAATGATGGAGGAGCCCAGCACATCAGTGCAAAAGATAAAGCTGAAGCTTTAACAACAATCTTTTCAAGAGTTGAGTAGATGATTGAACTTAGCCTTCTCCTGAGGTCCCCAACATCACAGCTGACCAGACTTCAGTCAATTCAATTCACTCCACACAGTGATAACATTCTGACAATATTACTGGAGATTTGTGCTACAGCCCTGATTGTGGCCCAGTTAAGCTATGAAACTATAAACTACCTGACCACATAGAAAATTGTCCAGGTATGTCCTGATATCCTCAATCATCAGTAATGCGATTTAAGGTGTCATTTAAAGGGCTATTAAGCAGCACTTGTTCAGCAATAACCTGTCATTGGTGCTCTTTTTGGGTTCTGCCAGGGTCATTCAGTTCCTGACCTAATTACAGCATTTGATCAAACATGGACAAAAGAGCTGAATTCCAGAGGTGAGGTGAGAATGATAGTCCTTATGGCCACCTGGAGCCCAGGCAAAATTGGAATCAGTAGGTATCAGGAATCCAACTGTCCATTGGTTGGAATCATACCTGGCTTACAGGAAGATGGTTGTGGTTTTTGGACATCAATCATTCAGCTAGAGGGCATCTCTGCAGGAGTTCCTCAGGATAGTGTCCCAGACGCAACCACTTTCAACTGCTTTAATGACACTCCTTCCATCATAAGGTCAGAAGTGCAGATTTTCACTGATGATTACACAATACTCAGCACCATTCATGATGCTTCAGATATTGGAATGGAAGGTGCCATCAACAGTGTTATCAGGCAGCACCTACTGAGCTATAACCCACCCACCGATGTCCAGTTTGGCTGCTCAGTCCAGCAGGGCTGTTCCCTCCCAACCTCAATGCAACCTTGGTTCAAACCTGGACAAAAGAGCTGAACTCCAGAAGTGAGGTGACAATCAGCAACACCTACATCCTATGAATGAATAAAAGAAATTACCAAGCAATGCAGGGGGATCAGAGCTGCTGACTGTCTGCCTCTTTATTGTCCTGGGCCTGTGAAAAGGGAGCATGCAGTGTCCTCTAATACTCTCAATACTTTATTGTCAATTGCTTTATATTTCCTTCCAACTCCATTTTGATTTAGCCTCTCTTCCTACCATTCTCTTTGATGGTCTGTGTTAGCCTTAAATGGGCATTATTAATCAAAATTAATCAATTGGAAAACATGGGTGATTTACTGATGGTGATTAACAGATGAAAAAATGCCATGGGCGATTTGGTGATGGAAAACAAAACTTTCAGTTGTGTGGAAGAGCACTTCTGTTTACAAAAAAATTTAAAAAAACAAAACAAAAGCAGTCCATTGCTAGAAACTACTTACTGATGTTCTCCTTTACATCTTAAAAACTCTGTCCCAAAGCATCTAAATTTCAGGGACTAAGACTTCATTTTGTTTAGTCTAATAATTAGTTGATAGTTGGCATGGTTTTCTGTGGCATGAACAATGAACACTGCTGCACAGCTACTAATAAGAGGCAAAATGTGCAATTATGACAAGTCACTAAAGTGCAGCAACATCTAAATGTCTTCATCTTCATTGATGTGTTGAAACAAGCAATTGAAAGGAATAGGGCAGACTGACGTAAAAGGACAGATAACAGGAGGTTGGCCATGAACCAAAGGTGTATAAAGTGTCTGGACACTACTATGTTCGGAATAAGCAGGCAATGAAGTGTTAGCAAGATATGAGTCACAGCATAGAAGCTAATACATAGATATTTATTGAATCATTTCACTCATGAGTCTCCTGAACATCAATTCTGAGAAAATCAAGAAGTTCACTGTTGATGAAATATGTTTTATTTTAGTAAATTGAAGCACACTGTCAGGAGAAGAACAATTTAACAGATCATCAGGAAGCTTCCTTAGTGTTCAGCAGAGCTGTTTTGCAGAACAATTAGATTGCAAAACCCTTCAAAGCTGTTCTCCTGGCATTAGCAGTGATTGTATCAGTGTTGATTGCTGATGGTCTAAAAGCTCAAAGCTATTTTCAAAAGACTGCATTTGTTTCATTCATATTAGATAAATGTTTATTATGTGGTGAATATCATGATATGATCCCCACAAGTTTGGCGAACACAGTAGTTCTAATTAGATTGCATTTTGTCAAAGGAAATGGCTTAAAAAGTTGCCAGAATAAGTGGTGTATCCAAGAATTGGGAGAAATTTCAAATCCAACACACAAAGGAAAAGACCAGCAAAAAGCCATATTGAGTCATTAGGGCAGAGACAGGATAATTTATAATGGACAAGAAAGAAATGGCAAATAAACTGTCAGTTTACATCCCAGGGTGTTGAAGGAGATGGCAAAAGAGAGAATGTAGTGCTGGAAAATGTCATTGACAATTTTCTTCCAAAACTGTACAGATTCTGTAGACTAGAAAATATTACATGTAACCCTGCTATTTAAGAAAGGAAGGAGAAAGAAAATTAGGAACTGCAGTCATGTTAGTTTGATCTCAGTATAAGAAAAATGTTACAATTTGGTATAAAGGATGTGATAACTGGAAAATATTGAAATGATTAAGCAGAGTCAACATAGATTTATGAAACAGAAATCATGTTTGACAAACCTATTGGAGTTTTTGAGGATAATGCTTGTAGCATAAACGAGGGAGAACTATTGAATGTATTGTGTTTGGAATTTCAGAAGGCTTTTGATAAGATCTCACACAGAAATTAGGAAACAAATTTAGAGCACACGAGATTGGGGGTATTTTACAGGCACTGATTGTGAACTGGTTAAAGACATAAAACAGAGGGTAGGAATAAATGGATCATTCTTAGATTGGCTGGCTCTTACCGGTGAGAAACTACAGGATCTGTACTGGGACAATAGCTGTTCACAGTTTATAGGAATGATTTGGATGTGGGTACAAAATGCAGTATTACCAAACATATGGATTGAAAAAACCTAGGTGAGAATGTAAATTGGGAGGATGTTGCAAAGATTTCAAAGGGATTTGGACAGGTTAACTGAATGGGCAAGAATATGGCAGAAAGAATATGATGCAAACAAGTGTAAATTGATTCACTTGTAGAAGCAACAGAAAGACAGAGTGTTTCTTTTATGATGAGAGCTTGGAAAATGTTGATGTCTAAAGAACACTGGATGCCCTGATCAATGGCAGGTACAACAGACAATTAGTAAACCATGGTAAGCAATAGAATTGAGTCCAGATTAACTTGATGTCTTGGTGTAACTGTTCAGAGTCTTGGTGAGACTGCACCTGAAGTATTGTGCATAGGTTTAGTCTCTTTATCTAAGAAAGGATACATTTGCTATAAAGACAGTGCAATTAAGATTCGCCAGTTTGATTGCAGGTTGGCAAAATGAACAGAAATTGAAGAGTTTAGGTTTGTATCCCGTGGAATTTTGAAGAATGAGAGATGATCTCATTGAAATTTATAATTTTTTTCAAGAGTATGACAGATGGATGTAGTAGAATTTTTACTCTGGCTGGTGACTCTAGAACCAGGGGACATTGTTTATAAATAACTCATCAGCAACCTCGTCCTCTGGTTAATGAAGCTTTCTTTAACCCTGGCCTGGCTACATTCAACTCCAGCCTAATTGATTCAACGTGGTCAGATTCCCAACTCCATAGCAACCTCCAAAGTAGGTGCATTGCCAATATGAGCTTGTAATTGTGAGTGTCAGATCAAGAAACATGGCTTCCTTATCAGTTCTGCTTCATTGCTCTCTCTCTTTCCCTCTCTCCCTCTCTTCCTTGAGTTGCTATAGCAGATGCTGAGTGAAAAGCATAAAGGGGAAGGTCCAACTGAGAGAAGGTGGGGGGGGGGCCTGGAGCATATCCAGGGTCGTGCCATCAACACTGTGCTCATCAAGCCACACAATAGGATGAGGTTATTTATGGAGTTACGAAGCTCATAAAGCAGGAAAATACTATCATCCCTTAACATTTTCAGTTTGGATTCTATAGGTTAGGAAACAACTGGTTTCATGATGCCTCAGAGTGTAGGGTTCAGGGATGCTGGTATCCTTGCCTACCTGTCAGTTCTGCTCCTTTCCCTTCTAATGTGTGCCACCTTTTCCTGCAAGAAAGGGGCAGAACATCAGTGTTTGTATGGCATTATGTTGGGGTGATGTGCCCATTGCAGCTGAATAGCTGCAGGATTGTGGAGGCAAGAAGACTAATCTTACCCTGACAGCATTGATAGGTGCATGCAGGTGAGGTGGTAGACCTTAGTCTCTTATCAAGCTCTATGTTGGATGCCTAATGAAGGTGAAAGGGACCTGTGCCTGAAACACCATAGCAGCTGCCTTCTCAGCCAACACTTGGGATGAGCAGAGACCTCCAATTCACAGGTGGCACGACTGCAACACAGTTTGTACACAGGCAGAGAGTTAACTTTCTGAGCATTACAAGGATCAGCACCTCAGAAAGATCAGACTTTCATGTGAGATCATTGCTGATATTTGCAAACCTGTGGGAACAACCATCCTGTCAAGTGGAACATCCATCATGGTCAAGGCCAATGCTTCTTTGTTCCCCTGCTCCTTCCAGGGATCAGCTAAAGCCACCTGCAGGATTTCACAACAAGTACATCTCTCCAGTGCCCAATATCACCTTTGCCAAGGCTGTCATTTGCTCCTGAAGTAGGCCATCAAAAACTAAGATCACTGAGATTTGCTGCTCTGTCTGGATGTCCAAAATAATAGGAATTTCTCCCAGAAGGTGATAAAGATGCCCTCAGAACAACCAACTGTATTCACCAACTGAGTAATTTCATTCAGTTAATGTTGAGTTTTCATGGACCACTGAAAATGTATCATGCCCATCTGAGCAAGATGTCTTGAAGCTGCCATGACTCCTTCATGGAGTGTCAGTCATCCCTCTGTCAGATACATTATTTGGAGTTATTTGAGGTTATTTGGAGTCAAGATGCTACTCTTTCCCATTTACCATGGCTCATGGCAACTGCAAAGAACTCCAGTGATGCAAAGGAGAAGTACATAAGAGGCCATTTGAATCAGAGTGACCACTGAGCTGGCCATTAAGATGCTGAAGATTTGATTCTGGGGAAAACTGGGCGTGTACGAAATGATTGTGGTATGTAAAATGTTTTCTTCATTGTTACATGTGCTGCTATAGATCCAGGCAGAATTACACATGATCAGACCTCTGCAACTGCACAATGAATTTAACAGGCACATTTAAACAAATGACCCGCACACTACAAAAAAGATTAATTGGCATGCTGGTGGTGGGATGCAGTTTGCACAACATAACCACAGCAAAGAGCTCAGGGTTAACAGCCACTTGTATTACAGCCAGTCCTCTTATTTATTCACACACTCCCTTGCATTGTCACAATATAGTTAATTTTAAAATAAATTCTTGTTGATTCTTTTCTCCCAAAATAAGGCTAAAATAAACACATATTTACTTATACAAAATGAGCTCATTTAACCAGGCTTTCTTGAGTTAATAAAACATGAGTGAACCATTGATTTAATGAACTATTAGTGACTAAATGTAAGAAGAAATGATAGTGCAGCACACAGATTAGAGTCCAAAGCAAAAACGTAGTGCAAAAAGGGCATCTGTATCAGTCTCTGAGTTCTGTGAAGGGTAGATGACAGGATTTTTCAGCTGTTGTGTTGGATGATACCAGTAATGTTGATGTTGATAGGTGAGCAATAAATTCTGAGGTACTTGTTTGCACGTCAGCTGAAAGGCCTTTGTCATGTTTCCTTTCAACTGAGGTTTCACATATTTTCTTGCTTTCAGCAAAGAGAGAGATATAATTGCTTTATTATAACCTGCAGCACAGGAATGACTAGGGTTTTTCTCAGCTGTGACCTTCACATCACATACTTTTGCCCATTAGACCAGGTTTGAAATTAGTTACCAACCCCTTTTATTGTGTATTTTTGAAAACAAAAAACAAACATGTCTCATACTAAATTGCTCATAGTGTCCAGGGATGTGCGGGCTAGGTGGATTAGCTTTGGGAAATAAAGCAACAGCGATGGGGTAGTGGGTCTGGGTGGGATGTGCTTCGGAGAGTTGGTGTGGATTCAATGGACCAAATGGCCTGTTTCCACACAGTAGGGATTCTACGATTTTCACACAGACTGGTGTCATTTCTCCCATCATATTTACAGGCCAACATAACTCATAGGAGATTACAATTCAGTTTGCAGCACCATTCTCTCTTTGAAGTCCTTCTCATTGATGCTTCCTTGACACACATCAAGTGACATTCCAGGGTGTCCCTCATGGATGAAGATAATCTACCTAGGCCTTCAAGAAAATGACTGAATTGAATTGCTCAGAATTTACATTCTAAGTCATTTTCTAGATTAAAATGTGTTTTAAAAATAAATTCAAGTTGTAATTAAAAGGTCAATAAGAAAATGAACCAGGAGAGAACCTGCACAGTTACTGCCTTTGCTGTTTGAATTTACGTGTCGCTGGACATCGGAGTGCATCTGAGAAAATTAACAAACAGTGAAATTCACAACTAATCTTGGAGCAACTGTTGGGCGAAGTTCACAGCACAGAATCAGATAAGTTACTTGTTGTATTAAGTCTGTCCAAGAGAAAGGCTGCAGTAGCGAGTATAGTGGATTCTATCTTGATTATATATTTTTGGAGATAGGTCTCTTGATTAAACTTAAAATATAAGCCATAGCTATTAATTTAACCTGGGGCAGTATTTGTTGAGGAATAAGACGGTGTTATTTTCTGGGTCTGTAGATTATGAAGGAGCAAAAATGACCTTTGCAGTGATATGTGCTTCTTGTCAGATGTGGGAGTTTACAGAGAGTTTAAGAGTTACTGCGGATTATATCTGCCATAAATGCTGTTGGATGCGAATCTTATCAGATCGAGTGGATTGGTTGGAAAGATAGATAGAAGCGATGAGGAATTTGCAACAGCAACAGTATGTGATGGATGGCAGTTATAGGAAGGAGGGAAAGTCTCAGATACAGTCACATACAACTCCAGGAAGGGTGAGAGAGGTCGGCACCTAGGGCAGGAGTCTTTTGTGGATATACCCATTTCAAACAGGTATGCTGTTTTGGAAAATGTAGGGGGTGATGGATTCTCAGGGGAATGTAGCACGAACAGTCAAGTTTCTGGTATTGAGACTGGCTCTAATGCAACGAGGGATACATCAGCTTCCAAGAGATCAATTGTGTTAGGGGATTCTGTAGTCCGAGATACAGACTGACGTTTCTGTGGCCAGCAGAGAAAAAGCAGAATGGTGTGTTGATTCCCTGGTGCCAGGATCAAGGATGTCTCAGAGAGGGTGCAGAATGTTCTCACAGGGGAGAGGGGTCAGCAGGAGGTCATTGTCCACATTGGAACCAACAACATTGGAAGGGAAAAGGTTGAGACTCTGAAGGGAGATTATAGAGAGTTAAGCAGAAATTTAAAAAGGAGGTCCTCAAGGGTAGTAATATCTGGATTACTCCCAGTGCTACGAGCTAGTGAGGCAGGAATACGAAGATTGAGCAGCTGAATGCATGGCTGAGGAGCTGGTGTATGGGAGAAGGATTCACATTTTTAGATCATTGGAATCTCTTTTGGGACAGAGGTGACCTGTACAAGAAGGACGGATTGCACCTAAATTGGAAGGGGACCAATATACTGGCAGGGAAATTTGCGAGAACTGCTTGGGAGGATTTAAACTAGTAAGGTGGGGTGGGGGTGGGATCCAGGGAAATAGTGAGGAAAGAGATCAATCTGAGACAGGTACAGCTGAGAACAGAACTGAGTCAAACAGTCAGGGCAGGCAGGGACAAGGTAGGACTAATAAATTAAACTGCATTTATTTCAATGCAAGGGGCCTAACAGGGAAGGCAGATGAACTCAGGGCACGGTTAGGAACATGGGACTGGGATATCATAGCAATTACAGAAACATGGCTCAGGGATGGGCAGGACTGGCCGCTTAATGTTTCAGGTTACAAATGATACAGGAAGGATAGAAAGGGAGGCAAGAGAGAAGGGAGAATGGCATTTTTGGTAAGGGATAGCATTACAGCTGTGCTGAGGGAGGATATTCCCAGAAATACATTTGGGTGGAACTGAGAAATGAGAAAGGGATGATCACCTTATTGGGATTGTATTAAAGACCCCCCAATAGTCAGAGGGAAATTGAGAAACAAACTTATAAGGAGATCTCAGCTATCTGTAAGAATAATAGGGTAGTTGTGGTAGGGGATTTTAACTTTCCAAACATCGACTGACTGCCATAGTGTTAAAGGCTTAGATGGAGGGGAATTTCTTAAGTGTGTACAAGACAATTTTCTGATTCAGTATGTGGATGTACCTACTAGAGAAGGTGCAAAACTTAACCTACTCTTGGGAAATAAGGCAGGGCAGGTGACTGAGGTGTCAGTGGGGGAGCACTTTGCGGCCAGCAACCATAATTCTATTCATTTTAAAATAGTGATGGAAAAGGATAGACCCCAGATCTAAAAGTTGAAGTTCTAAATTGCAGAAAGACCAAATTTTGATGGTATTAGGCAAGAACTTTCGAAAGCTGATTGGAGGCAGATGTTTGCAGGTAAAGGGACAGCTGGAAAATGGGAAGCCTTCAGAAATGAGATAACAAGAATCCAGAGAAAGTATATTTCCAGGGTGAAAGGGAAGGCTGGTAGATATAGGGAATGCTGGATGACTAAAGAAATTGAGGGTTTAGTTAAGAAAAAGAAGGAAGCATATGTCAGGTATAGACAGGATAGATCGAGTGAATCCTTAGAAGAGTATAAAGGAAGTAGGAGTATACTTAAGAGGGAAATCGGGAGGTCAAAACGGGGACATGAGATAGCTTTGGCAAATAGAATTAAGGAGAATCCAAAGGGTGTTTACAAATATATTAAGGACAAAAGGGTAACTAGGGAGAGAATAGGGCCCCTCAAAGATCAGTAAGGCGGCCTTTGTGTGGAGCCACAGAAATGGGGGAGATATTAAATGAATATTTTGCATCAGTATTTACTGTGGAAAAAAATATGGAAGATATAGACTGTAGGGAAATAGATGGTGACATCTTGCAAAATGTCCATATTACAGAGGAGGAAGTGCTGGATGTCTTGAAACGGCTAAAAGTAGATAAATCCCCAGGACCTGATCAGGTGTACCCGAGAACTCTGTGGGAAGCTGGAGAAGTGATTGCTGGGCGTCTTGCTGCGATATTTGTATCATCTATAGTCACAGGTGAGGTGCCGGAAGACTGGAGGTTGGCAAACGTGGTGCCACTGTTTAAGAAGGGCGGTAAAGAAAAGCCAGGGAACTATAGACCGGTGAGCCTGACCTCAGTCTTGGGCAAGTTGTTGGAGGGAATCCTGAGGAACAGGATGTACATGTATTTGGAAAGGTAAGGACTAATTTGGGATAGTCAACATGGCTTTGTGCATGGGAAATCATGTCTCACAAACTTGATTGAGTTTTTTGAAGAAGTAACAAAGAAGATTGATGAGGGCAGAGCAATAAATGTGATCAATATGGACTGCAGTAAGGCATTCAGCAAGATTCCCCATGGGAGACTGGTTAGCAAGTTTAGATCTCATGGAATACAGGGAGAACTAGCCATTTGGATACAGAACTGGCTCAAAGGTAGAAGACAGAGGGTGATGGTGGAGGGTTGTTTTTCAAACTGGAGGCCTATGACCAGTGGAGTGCTACAAAGATCGGTGCTGAGCCCTCTACTTTTTGTCATTTACATAAATGATTTGGATGCGAGCATAAAAGGTACAGTTAGTAAGTTTGCAGATGACACCAAAATTGAAGGTGTAGTGGACAGCGAAGAGGGTCACCTCAGATTACAACAGGATCTTGACCAGATGGGCCAATGGACTGAAAAGTGGCAGATGGAGTTTAATTCAGATAAATGCGAGGTGCTGCATTTTGGGAAAGCAAATCTTAGCAGGACTTATACACTTAATGGTAAGGTCGTAGGGAGTGTTGCTGAACAAAGAGATCTTGGAGTGCAAGTTCATAGCTCCTTGAAAGTGGAGTCGCAGGTAGATAGGTTAGTGAAGAAGGAGTTTGGTATGCTTTCTTTTATTAGAATATTGAGTACAGGAGTTAGGATGTCATATTGCGGCTGTACAGGACATTGGTTAGGCCACTGTTGGAATCCTGTGTAAATTCTGGTCTCCCTCCTATCAGAAAAATGTTGTGAAACTTGAGAGGATTCAGAAAAGATTTACAAGGATGCTGCCAGGGTTGGAGAATCTGAGCTACAGGGAGAGGCTGAAGAGGCTGGAGCGTCAGAGGCTGGGAAGTGACCTTATAGAGGTTTACAAAATGATGAGGGGCATGGATACGATAAATAGGCAAAGTCTTTTCCCTGGATTTGGGGAGTCCAGAACTAGAGGGCATAAGTTTAGAGTGAGAGGGGAAAGATATAAAAAGACCTAAGGGTATCCTCATTGCCTGCTCTATTAATAGTATGCATTGGGTATTAATTCAAAGGCATCACAGAATGCCCGATTCAGTTATCAGTCTACACTCATACACTCACATTTCTACCTGGTCTTGCTGGCTATTCATCAGCTGTGGTGACCCAAAACAGAAATTGCTGGAGAAACCCCTCAAGTTTGGCAGCATCTGTGAAGAGAAAACAGAGTTAACATTTGGATACAGAACAGACTCAAGTGGTGGAGGCTTGTTTTTCAGACTGGAGGTCTGTGACCAGTGAAGTGCCACAAGGATCGTTCGAAAGTTTGCTGATGACACCAAAATTGAAGGTGTAGTGGACAGCGAAGAAGGTTATCTCAGATTATAACGGGATCTTGATCAGATGGGCCAATGGGCTGAGAGGTGGCAGATGGAGTTTAATTTAGCTAAATGTGAGGTGCTGCAGTTTGGGAAAGCAAATCTTTGCAGGACCTTTCGACAAAGTCGTTTCCCTGGGTGGGAGAGTCCAAAACTAGAGGGCATTGGTTTAGGGTGAGAAGGGAAAGATATAAAAGAGACCTAAGAGGCAACATTTTCACTCAGTGGGTGGTTTGTGTATGGAATGAGCTGCCAGAGGAAGTGGTGGAGGCTGGTACAATGGCAACATTTAAAAGGCATCTGAATGGGTATATGAATGGGAAGGGTTTGGAAGGATATGGGCCAGTGGGACTATATTGAGTTGGGATATCTGGTCAGCATGGACAAGTTGGACCGAAGGGTCTGTTTCCATGCTGTACATCTCTATGACTCTATTTTGAGTCATAGTCATAGAATAATATAGTACGGAAACAGGCCCTTCAGTTCAAACTGGTCCATGCTGACCATGGTCAAGATCAGAGTGGTTCTGGAAAAGCACAGCAGGTCAGGCAGCATCCGAGGAGCAGGACAATCGATGTTTCGGGCAAAAGTCCTTCATCAAGAATTCCTGCCGTGCTTTTCCAGCACCACTGTAATCTTGACTCTAGTCTCCAGCATCTGCAGTACCCATTTCTGCCAAGCTGACGGTGGCGCCCACTCAGCTAGTTCCAATTGCTCACATTTGGTCCATATTCCTCTAAACCCTTCCCATCCATGTACATATCCAAATGTTTTTTAAATGTTACTGTACCTTCCTCAACCACTTTCTCTAGCAACCCATTCCATTTACACACTACTAACTGTGTGAAGAAGTCGCCCGTCAGGTCCTTCCTAAATCTTTCTCCTCTCATCTCAAATCTATGCACTCTCGTTTTCAATTCCCTAGCCCTGGGAAAATGGCAATATGCATTCATCTTATCTATGCCCATTAGAATTTTATACACCTCAATAAGTTCACTCTTCATTCTCCTATGTTCCAAATAAAGTCCTATCCTGGCTAACCTCTCCCTATAACTCAGGCCTAGTAATTCTGGCTACCTCCTCATAAATTCTCTTTGCACTCTTTCCAGTTTAACTATGTATTTCCTAAAACAAGGTGACCAAAACTGTACACAATACTCCAAGTCCAGCCTCGCCAATGACTTATATAGCTGGAACATAATATTCTAACTCTTGTACTCAATGCCAGCATGCTACATGTCTGCCTGTGATGCTGCTTTCAATGAACAATATACTTGTACTCCTTGGATCCTCTGTTCCACAACACTCCTCAGGAACTTAGCATTTACTGTATAAATCCTACCTTGCTTTGACTTTCCAAAGTACAATACTTCATACTTATCTGTATTGAATTGCATTTGCCAATCCTCCGCCCACTTTCCCATTTGATCAAGATCCCTCTGTAATTTTTGATAACCTTCCTCGCTATCAGCAATATCTCCTAATTTTGCATTGTCGCAAATTTACTAATCATGCTTTGTATCCAGAGCATTTATGTAAATAAAAAAAAACAAAGGTCCCAACACTGGCCCTTGCGGCACATCACTAGTTACAGGCCTCCAGTCCAAGAAACAACCTTCAACCATCACCCTCTGCTTCCTACCATTGAGCCAATTTTGAATCCAATTAGCTAGCTCTCCCTGGATCACATGCGATCTAACCTTCAAAATTAGGCAGCTGTGTAAGACCTTGTCAAAGGCCTTACTGAAGTCCTCATAGATAACATTCACTGCCCTACCCTCATCTATCCTCTTAGTTACTTCTTCGAAAAACTCTAAAAGATTTGTCAGACATGACTTCCCACGCACAAATCAATGCTGACTATCCCTAATCAGACCCCAACAATCCAAATGTTGGTTAATCCTGTTCCTCAGTACCCTCTCCAACAACTTGCCTACCACTGGTGTCAGACTCACTGACCTGTAGTTCTCTGGCTTACCTTTGCTACATTTCATAAACAGTAGGACAACATTATCCACTCTCCAGTCTTCTGGAACTTCACCAGTGGCTACAGATGAAGCAAAAATCTCTGCAAGGGTCTCTGCAATTTCCTCCCTTACCTCCCACAATGTCTGCAGATTGACTTGATCAGGTCCATGGGATTTATTCACCTTTAATGTGCTTTAAGCTGCAAACACCTTCTTGCTGGTAATATATATGTGATCCAAAACATCTCCACTTGTTTCCCTTATTTCTTTAGCATCCATGATTCTCTCTTCAGTAAACACTGAGGAGAAATATTCATTAAAAATCTCCCACATCTGCTGTGGCTTCACACATAGATCTTTAAGGGGACCTATTCTCTCCCGAGCCACTTTTTTGGACTTAATACAGCTATAGAACCTCTTGGAATTGTCTTTAACCCTACCTGCCAAATCCATCTCATACCCTCTTTTTGCTCTTCTGATTTCCCTCTTGTGTGTTCCTTCACTTTTCATAATCATCTAGGGATTGACTTGAGTCCGATTGCTTAAACCTAATGCATGCCTTCTTCTTTTTCCTGACCAGAGCCTCAATATCCCTCACCGGCCAGCAATCCCTAAAACTGCCAGCCTTTTCCTTCGCCCTAACAGGGACTGTCTCTGGATCCTTGATATCATACTTTTAAAAGCCTCGTATTTGCGAGTCATTCCTTTTCCTTCAAACAGACTCATCCAATCGCCCTCTGCTACAACCAGCCTAATGGTCCCAAAATTGGCCCTGCTCCAGTTTAGCACCTTAACCTTTGGACCAGTCCTATCTTTTTCCATACATTAAAAGCAAAAGAGTTATGGCCACTGGACCCAAGTGCTTTTCAACTGACACTTCAGTCACTTGCTCAACCTTGTTTCCTAAGAGAAGGTCCAGTGTTGCACCCTCCTATATGGAACACAGCCAGCCAGGGCAGCATCAGGAGGTGGAGAAGTCAACATTTCGGGTGTAACCCTTCTTGTTGAATTCTCCACCTCCTGATGCTGCCTGGCTTGCTGTATTTTTCCAGCCTCCGGCTTGTTTACTTTGGATTCCAGCATCTGCACTTTTTCTGCCCCTCCTGAGCTGGGCACTCTACATATTGATTTAAGAAACTTTCTTAGACACATTTGACAAATTCCATCCCGTCCCAGCCTTTTACTCTCTGGGTGGCCCAGTCAATACAGTGGAAATTAAAATCTGCAGTCAATGCTACTCTATTATTCCTACAGGTATCTACAATCTTGACACATCTGCTTTTCTAGTACCCACTGCCTATGTGGAGGTCTATAATACAATCCCAACAGAGTGACCATCCCCTTTTTGTTTCTAAGTTCTAACCATGTGGCCTTATTTGATGATCTCTTAAGAATATTCTCTCTAAGCACTGTTGTTATGTCCTTCCTTATCAAAAGGGCAACTCTCCCTCCTCCCTTACTTGTACTTCTAACACACCAGCATCTTCAATATCCTGGCACACTGAGCTGCCAGACCTGCCCTTCTCTCAGCCATGTTTCTGTTATGGCTATAATATCCCAGTCCCCAGAGCCAATCCATGCTCTGAGCTCATTTGCCTTGCCAATCAGGCCTTGTGCCTTGAAATAAATGCATTTTTAACCAGAAGTCTTTCCCTCCCTTTACTGTGCCCCTGAATAGTAAACTTGCTCTCAATGGCAAATGTGTTTTCACCTGACTTCTTGATGGCTCCTCTCTTATTCAGAGTACCACCGCCCTGACAAAACTGGTTTAAATCCTACCAGATAACATCAGCAAATCCCCACAAGGATATTGATCTCCCTCTGGGTCAATTGCACTCCATCCCTCTTATACAGGTCACCTCTACCTCAGAAGAGATTCCAGTGATCCAAGAACTGAAACCTCGGCCCTCTACACTAGTTCCTCAGCCACACATTCATCTGGTCTATCTTTCTATTTCTATCCTCATTGGTGCATGGAACTGGGAGTAATCCGGAGATCACTACCCTTGAGGAGCTGCATTTTAACTTTTTATCTAACTCCCTATATGCATTTTGCAGCACCCCATCCCTTTGTCTACCTATATCATTTGCACCGATATGCACAATGATCTCTGGTTGTTCACCCTCTCCCTTCAGAATATTCTGCAGCAACTCAGAGACATCCTTGACCCTGACACCTAGGAGGCAACACACCATTCCAGTGTCTCTGCTGTGGTCACAGAATCTCCTGTCTGTCTCCCTTACATTTAAGTCTCCTATCAGTATTGCTCCATCTGACTGCACTCATTCCCTTTGAGTCTCAGAGTCGGTCACAGAGCCAATGACCTGACTGCTGCTGCTCGGCCCTGAAAGGTTATTCCCCACTAACAGTATGCAAAGTGATATACCTGCTATTGAAGAGAATGACTAGAGGGGAACCCTGCACTATCTGCACTGCGCCCTTACTTCTTCTGGTGTCATCCAGCTACCTGCAGCCTGTACCTTAGGAGTGACCATTTCACTATAGCTCTTATCAATGATGTTCTCTGCATCACGGATGATCCTAAGTGCATCCAGCTCCAGCTCCAGTTCACTAATGTGGTCTGTCAGGAACTGCAGCTGGGTGCACTTTTCACAGCTGTATCCACCAGGGATGCTGGAAATCTCCCTGATCTCCCACATCCTGCAAGAACAGCATGCCACTGCCCTAACTACCTTCAGTCTCAACAGAAAGGATAGTCCAGAAGGGTCACAGGACTCGAAACATTAACTCTGTTTTCTCTCCACAGATGCTGCCAAACCTGCTGATTTTTTTCCAGCAATTTTGGTTTTTTTGTGCTTCAGATCTCCAGAATCCAGTTTTTGTTTTGTTTTAGTTTGCTGGAAGCACAAAGCTCAGTGTCTTAGATCATTGAAAAAAAATTAGACAGTATTGTGCTCATTGAGACAATGTCAACATAAATTGACATTCATATTTGGAGACTAGTTAAATTGAGTGTGTCTCGCTCAGTTTTATAATCATCTAAATCTACAGTTGCTAACTTTGAATCACTTTTTGAATGACCTAGATTTTTAATTATATTAATTTCTTAAACTGGAGGTATTTCCATATATTAGCAACTCCGTGGGAAAACCCTAATCCCAAGCCTTCCTTTAGACTTTTGAGTGTTATGTATAGCAAGCACTGCAGTGGGTAACCCACTATGCAAATCAGTTTCTTTCCATAAAATTGATTCCTGCCCAATTTGTTTTTTTACCTTTCTATGCCTACTCCTGTAACACCTAATTGTGATTGTCGCTATCCGAATTAGATAAACACTGCATGTGCAAACCATGATTAACAATTACTGAGGTATGTTTTACCATACAATACCAAACTGTGAAGCGTCCTACGTGACCACTTCCAATCCCAGCAAAGCTACGTTTTTAAATGTTAGTCTGTTAGGAAGCTTCACATTTTGTTGTCTCACTCTCCCGAATCAAAGTAAATACATTTAAGAGAACATAATAGTAGCAAATAACGTTAGATTTTGATCAGGTGTTCTTGGACTTGTAAATGGCCATTAGACTCCAGAATTGAGTTTTTGAAATATATATTGTTTGTTGCTTTCACGGCTCCATCGTGACTGATGAGTCATGCAGAGTGCGGTTAGTATGAGTGCGTGACTGTGGAAAAGGCAGGATGTTGCAGGGGAATCGGTGTCGCCTGCTGACAGAGCGCGGGCTCCCTGGGCGGGGGCTCCACGCTGCAGCCAGAACTCCATCATGCCAGCCACCAGCCGCTGATCACGCAGCCCCCGGCCGCCCATTCGCCGGCGTCGCGCACACCTTTGTGCCTGACTGGTCGGTGCTCGGTCTCGGCACCGCCCACGGGTGGACTCCCCACCTGAATGAAGCAAGGGGCGGGACTGGGCTGGAGTGAATTGGCAGCAATAACTGCAGGGTGGCTACAGTGTAGCGGGGCTCCGTTTCCTTTGTGTATCTGCACTCAATATATGCGTTTCGTTGCTGAAAGCTAAGAGTGAGTAGTTGTTAGTTTTATTGTATTATGTTTTGACAGCAGTTCACAGAATAAAGTGTTCCTCCCTCTCCTTAGTCCATGATATGTACATGAACGTCTGTACATCAGTAGATTTCGTTGTTTACTTTGAAAATAATGTTTGTATTTCTTCTTGAAGCCTTTCCACTTACCTCCTCCTCTTTCCCAGAATTAATTAAACCAATACAATAAATTCCTATTATGTGACTGGCTGAGGGAAATATTGTATAATCTGAGTTTGGTGGGCCAATATTATATTTCTTAGCACAGAACCGAATTTATTGTCAGTAATTGCTCCTCTGAGGGGGGAGTATTCTTCTGTCTGTGAAATATCACTAAGATTTCATCCGTCCTTTCTCCCCCCGGCCAACCCTCAATGTTGATTGAGCATGTTTTTGTTTTCGCTACAGAATGCCATTAGAAGTAGAAAGGTGGAAGTTTACTGTTTATCGACTTGTCCCTTTTTTTTTGTCTTGGTTTCTGCTTTTTGTTCATTCGCTCCAATGTGAGTGTCTGTTTTCTACAGCCTCTGCCTGTTTGCTGGGGTGGGGGAGAGAGAGAGTGTGTGTGTATGCGCTGGAGCTTGTTTGGAAACTGGGGGAAAGGTCGCTGCGGTGACTGGTTCAAGTTCGCGCAGCGGCTCAGCATGCAGCCTTCACATGGGGAGAATCTGCTCCAATCCACTCACTGCTAGGCGGGGTTGCACCTCAGAGTGCAGCGAGCGAAAGGACAGTGTGTGGGGTGTGTCGGGGGGCACGTTTCCCATCAGACCCACGATTGCATTTTTCTACGAGGAATCTAACTATGTCACACACCTCTGGTAATGTCTGAGAAATACCCTCAACGCCAATCAAAATCACCCTAACTTAATGTGCAGAGGTAACATTTAAGGTCGCCCAGTATACAAGAGGCTATGGGAGTGAAACTCCAGTAGATGCTTATTATGTTCTAAACTAAGCAATAGCCAATTTGTGTGTGACAGACATTATTCAGCTCCTAAAAGCAAAAAATGCTGGGCAAACTTGGCATATGGGAGAATGCTTATACTGGATCCAAAACGTTAACTGTTCTGCTCTCTACAGATGCTATCAGACCTGCTGATTTCTCCAGAACTTATTGTTTTCACTTCAGATTATGAGTGTTGTATTTTTCTTTTAGTTCTGTTGATTATTTAATGTACTATATAGGAAAGATTTTATGAATTATATAGGGTCACAGGAACTAGACATCCAAACAAGAACCCATCAGTTTTTCATGTAAAAAAAGTTTAAAATCATCACATTTAAATGTTTAGTAATTTAAATATGTAATGAAAACTTCTTATTCTGTCACGGACTGTGTGATGATTTATTCCTCCCTGTACTGATTGATCTGTGTATTTGACACAGTTGGCCAGGTTCCATTAAGCTGCTGTTATGTGGTATTATTCCTATCTACTCAAAATAGTGATTTTTATTTCTGTATGATCCCTATCACTCTAGACTCACCTAAGAATCCATCCTTGGCCCTGCTCTTCCTCCAATCCTGTCCTCTTACATCATTCACAGGTAACATTCAGTTTCTATAATGCATCCCAATGACTACTTTCTTGTCACGTATTTCAGCCTTGTATCAACTCTGTGCTGAGTTTCTGTCTGATATTGGCTCCTGCATGAGTCACAGTTTCCTCCAGCTGGTCAAAGGGAGGACTGATCATTGCTTTAAGCCATTGTCATAGAAACAGGCTCCTTGTCACTGACTTATTCTCTTCCTCAGCTATTCTCAATCAGAGCATGGAGAGCATTGATATCATATTTAATCTACAGCTGATCTTCAAACCTCACATATTATTCACCACCAACATCCCTTATTTCTACATCTTCAAACTGCTCTTGCCTCAATCCTCCTGTTCTTGAAACCCATATCCATACTTTCCCTGACCTCTAAAGCAATTATCCTCAATATGTACCTTGCTCATTCATAAACTACCAACTGGTCTGAAACTCATCCTATCCTTTCTCTCTGTGCACTGTATTTTATTCTCCCCTTTTCAAGGGTCATGGGTGCCATTGTCGGGGTAGCATTTGGTGCACATCCTTGATCATTCCTTGACCTGAATGGTTTCTGAGGCCATTTGGAGGGCAGTTAGGGTCAACCATGTTGCTCTGTGTCTGTACTCACGGGTAGGCCAGACTGGGTAAGGATGACAGATTTCCTTTCCTAAATGACGCTAATGAGTTAGATTTATACAATTGATGATGGCTACCATGGTTACCATTACTGTAACCAGCTTTCAATTCTTGATCTTATTGAACACAAATTCCACCAGTTCTCATCCTTATCCTCATCCTCATGCCCAGGGCCTATCCTTTGGATTCTTAATCTAGTGACATTACCTGTAAGCTACTGTTAGCCATAAATGTTACCCATAAAAAAAAGTCCATCATCCCACTCCTCCTTTCATCAATCTACATTGGCTTTTGGTTTCCCAGCAAATAGATGTAAAAATACGTCTGTTCATTTTCAGTTCTCTTTCGCTTCGCTTTGTATAACCTTCTGCAGCATTTGCTCCTCCCATGTTGTTTAATCTTCTATGGTTCAACTCCTTATTTATTGACTGAAAGTGTGTAGTTGCTACAAGAATTGTTGTGAATTGCATACTTCCAATTGTTCCAATGTTGTGGGAAGTTGTTGTTGCTCATTGAGTTGTTTGTGTTTGGGTCGAGAAGTACTTTTTTTAAAGAGTATTTTTCCCTTTCCTGGTTATGCAATAGAATGGTTGTGAACTGTTGCTAAACAACCCAGTAATAGGAAAGCCTAACCACACTTGTAACTACACAAGTAGTGGTGTTCTTCCTACTTGTGGCTTTTAGCCTCGTCATTTTCTCTTATCTCAGTTGTGATTTTTGTTTTAAAATAGCAGATGGGTGCCCCCCTGCACTGAGCTGAGAACAGGGTTATTGGCATTTGAATCATTGCTAAATTGCTTTTTGGGACTTTCTAATTGGTATTGGCAGACTGTGAGGTGAAAAGGAAGGGGAACTGGGATTTTTTTTTTCCCAAACATAAAATATTTTGTTTAAGCCTGTATCCTTTCACTAAACTTGAGATTTCAGGGGTTTTTCTGACATCAGACTATTAGTTACTTTGTGTGTTGTTTGGGCTTGTCAGGAGCTGCCCCCAGTACTACCTTCAAAAATTAAACTAGTCACTTCCTGCCATAGGATTCTTGCTTCAGGGACTTTTAGTTTAAAGAGAAATTTCATGAGTCAGCAACATACTAATTGAATTGAAGAATTGGACTTGTTTTTCTTTTCATGTTAAGCCTCGGAGGGAGCCATCCCAGAAATGTGCCAAATCTGCAGAGCAAAAGCAGCTTAGTCAGGGGCACTGCTAGGAGAATAGTCATTGGTGAATTGGGGCAAGCTGAGCCCTGCATGGGCAACCAATTGATTTTATGTATTGATTACTGCTCACTAGCTTTCAACTGAGCAAAGCTTCTAAATTTAGAGAAAGCAATCCCATCATCTTGAAATTTAAAGATGAAGCTATGAATAACTTGAATTGTTTTTAAATTTTAAAAATTGTTTGGCTTCTCCATGGAATGTGCACAGTACCTAAAATATCAAACTCAAAATTGTCATTGAGCTACTTTTTAAGCAAAACATTTTCATTTTAGTTTGTGTTTTGAGTGCTAATGGAAATAAGGGAGTGTAACTTTTGAAGTAAGTTCCATATTTGTGGGTTTGCCAGTTTGCACACTGTTTTGTTTGAATTGAATTTCAAAATGAAATGTATTCACTGGCTTACACTGGAAATCAGGCACTCCAGCTGTTATCTAATATATCATTAACATAGTCACTGTATATCCTTGCATCAGCATGCATTTCCTGTTGTTCTGATGTCACATTTTGTCAGTCTTTTGTCTGATTTTATGTCCACAAAATTTGTCATAATGTAATCAAATCCTGCTGTCAGTGATCCTGAGGAAAACCCTGCTGCCCTCTATTCTCAATCCTCCACGTATGCAACAGGAAAAACTGCTAAGCTCCAAGTGAATGTTTCTCCCAAGTTGCTGCAAATTTCAGTATCAAGACATAAATAATTTAAACTATCCAAAAATGACAGTGTGTGATCTTTAAAATGAGGACTTGATTACTTCTGCACACTTTGGTCTTATTATTCCTCATCTTCTTCTAAGGCCAGATTACTTGAAAGTACTTGGTCTCTACTCATTTTGCGCAGTCATTGAGCTGAAAAATCATTTTGATTTGAAATAGTATTATGGCAATTGCACGCTTTTACATCTTTCCAGAATTCAAAAACTTTGCATGTTGACCATGTCTATTTGAACTATGAAAGTCGCCCAATAATAAATGAATAAATTGGATTCTTGTTTGCGGGAGAAAAAAATCACGCTGTTGAAGATTTTTGTTTTAGTTGAGGTGTTGCCATGGAGAATTCACCAGGGAATATTGCTGCCACCTTTCTGATTAATCCAAAAAATGAGAAAATACTTCTACAAGTTATTGTTTTTCTCCCTGCAGAGGAGAAGTCCTTGTCTGTCAATATATATTACTCTTAAGTGTAAATGAGCCACATTGCAAGCCTGTCTGATCATCTTAAATTGATTGTCAGTGTGCATAGAATGTAGAACACTACAGCACACGAACAAGCTCTTCGGCCATCTGTGCTATAATATTTAGCATTGTTCAGCAAGTGCTGTTTAATTGCAGATTTGCACTCAACATTGGACATTACAATCAGAGTCTTAACCAGGATATGTCCTAGCTTGTTCACAAATGGCAGAGTACAGACAGTCAGGTAGCTTCATGACTGTCTGTACTCTGCCAGTTGTGAACAAGCTAGGACATATCCTGGTTAACAATATGATCAGCAATTTGGCTTGTATGGCCTGTGTATCTGGATATCACATTGGCACTGGAAGTGAATATGCATTGTTGTAATGAGTACAAGATGAAAATCTTTGACTGCATGTCTGTTTTTATTCAGTATTATTCACGTTCTGCGTTAGGCAACTAGGATGTTGTGGCAGGAAAGTTTATTGTCAGGGTGACCGACAAGTGAACTGAGCTTTGACAATGATCCTGATGGTACTGGATGCGGTTTGAACTCTGGGTAACAGACAAGAAGATCCTTTATGTATTTCACTGACAAGTGTTAGTTTTCCAGTAGAATAGTTGTATAAACACAGAAATATTTAGAGAACAGAGGCAAAATACACAAACCAACAAGAGAAGGATTAAGAAATGCCCAAGAGCATATTCAAGTAGACTTTTCCTTTGGCAAGTTTATTGAGGTGAGAACAGAAAGTTGCAGAGGCAGGGATGAATAACGAGAAGACTTTGAGTGGCAGTAGAATGAGGAGACCATGCCCAGAAAAGGCATAAGCACACTGGGACAAGACGATGAAGGACACATTTCACATGAATTGCATGAATATGTAAACAGGGACTTTAAGTTCAGTACACTGGAACTGATTGAGGACAGAGAAAGGGGTGATGGGAATCAAACTCCGTATGGCCAAGTAAAGGGAAGCAGAACATTGGATGAGGTGGAAGTACACAGGTAGCACTTGAGTGAGGAGCAATTTAAATCCAGAGGAAATTCAATAGGAATAAGGTCAAGACAGGTGAATGATAATGCATAATGTATGAGATTTGATGGTTGGATCAGGACACTATTTTATTCCATTTCAATAATAGGGAAGAAGAAATGAAATTTGTTACATTTTTGAAATTGTTGATGGGAAATGACTAACACTTTTTAAAAAAAAATACATTTATATAGAAAAAAAATCAGTCTAGCAAAGCATAGAAATGAACCGGGTGATAGTGCAGCTTTCCTCTCTAAGATTTTCTGATGGGTTGAGAGGAGGAGCCACCATACTAACGCTTGGCAAATCGGTAAAATCTTGACATTTTTTAGTAACTTACTTGCATTACTGGTGTTGAGGAGAGGAAGAACATAGTTTGATAGGTCAGACTATCATTTATAGCTAGCCAAATTTCTTGAATTCTTTTGTTTTTCTCAACAGGTGGAAATAATGGAGACAGGTCCAACACATTTTGAGGTCAATGAGCGCTCCTGTGACAGAAGAACACAACATGGTGACATTGAAGCTGTTGAAGCTCTGATGTCCATGAGCTGCAACTGGAAATACGATTCCAAATGTTATACTGAGCTGAGACCACTGACACCAGCGTCCGATGTCTCTGAGGAAGCTGAAGATAATTTACTGCCCAGTTCTAGAGATTACCACACATTTCCTCTGTTTGTGAGTATCTATCAAAAGTGTTAAGGATTAGACAATGAAGGCAACTTTTAACTGGAGACAGTGAAGAATGACCTTCCCCCAATGCCTCACTGAGTAGATACAGTATGTAATGGAGTAAGCATTCAAACTTAGAGAGGACCCAGGCAAGCTTCATCTGTGGTACTTTGCCTGATTTTGACCAAGACTGTGGCAGGTTTAGGTTAAACATTGTCCTCTATGTCCCAATGCAGGGGCAGTGGGTAATCAACCAGAATGTGCACTAAACTCTGCAAGTGGGTACTACAGGATCAGGCCTGACCATGGGGTCTTTGCGGTTCAGTAAAACCATTTCAGCCAGTTGGAGGAAGTTGCTACTTGACAAAGGTGTCAGAAGGCAACTTGCCCCTGAAGAACTGCAACCCACCAATGGTCAGCATGCCCCTTGACAAAGGACAAAGACAATGCAAGGGCCTGAAAGACTGCCAATTGATGAAAGAGAATTTTGAGGAAGTTCCACAAACAATGATATGCTCTTGGGTACAATCACTGTGTAGGGAAACAGAAATATTAGGCATAGCAAGGTCCCACTAAAATTATCCAATTAATGTGTTTTTGTTACATTGGTGTGACATGCATTTTAGATGGGAGACCAGGACATGTCAACAGCTCTTCCTTCAATAGCACTGTGAATCTTTAATGTCCACCTGTACAAATGGGCCAGCTGCTTGTTAATAATTTGTCTGAAAGGAGGCATGCTAGCCATGTAGAATTCCTACTGTGCTGCATTGAAAGCTCATGTTCTGTTTTTTTTTAATATTCATTTTATCCTTCATAGCAGGTTTTCAATTTGTTCTGGAGAATGAAAGCATCCTAACATTTCTCTTTTCCTATTCTAGTGTCTAACCCCACCATACAGTCCACCTAACTTTGAAGCATCTCAAATCGTTCATCCTGCAATGCCAGTCCCTTCTACTGTATTGTCTAAAGTGGAGCTCCCTTTATCCAGACAAATCAGCAGGGTCACTGAAGCAGCAATGCCAATGATTTCTCACAGTGCAAAAACCGTAGCTGTATCTACAAAACCACGGTCCCAAGCTACGAGTGTGATACGTCACACTGCCGATGTTTTAGCTTGCACTAATCATCCTTGTCCAGTTAGGGTGACCCAGAGCTCTGCTGATCAAAAATCAAAATACAGCTCACTCCCCGTGGGCACAGTTGAAGAGAAAAGATTGGAAAGTAATAGCAATGGATTGAACAATTGTGTGTCACACGAACTAAGTGCTTCAACACAACCAGTACTTGAAACCAACAGATGGCCAACAGTGGAGAAAAATGAAAGCCAACATTTACCACGGACTGTAAATTGCACTCCATTGTTGGGGCAAACTCTATTTTCAAGTACCCAGACTCGTGTCATCACTCAGAATCGGCAAGCTTCAATGTTGGTGTCATCATCAGTTTCTTCCAGTATGCCCTCAATGCCCATCATCTGCCAAATGCTACCTGTCAGCCCTGCCACAAAGCATCCAACTGTAAGCCCACCTGTTGTCTTCATGGGAGCGCCAATTTCCAAAGGTGCCCTAATGTTTGTGGTGCCACGGCCTGCTGTCAAGTATACAAAGCCACCAGTCAGTAGTCTGAATGGCACCAAGCTTTCTCCTATTGCACCAGCCCCTGGCATCATGCCACCTGTCCAGACGATTGTTGCTCAGGTTGATGTTTCTCGACACCGGAGTCATATCTGTGATCACCCAGGCTGTGGAAAAACCTACTTTAAAAGCTCTCATCTGAAGGCACACATGAGGACTCATACAGGTACAGTATTTGTGTGTCGGGACTCCTTGTAGTTAGGTTTTCTTAACTTGAAAGTTAAATTCGGGTTTATTGAGTTTCCAAGACTCTGCTTGTACAATGTGGGCACTGAGAAATGCATAAAAGCATGCAGCTTATTGTTCCTCTAATTCACATACCAGTTACACTGGGGAAGCTTTGTGCTCCTTAGCTGGGGGGAATGGGATATGTTAGCTGCTGTTTTTGCACTTTTATCAGTGCATTTGGAATAAGTGTATTAATTTTTTTTGGTTACATCGACTAATTCATCTTGAAATCTGACAATTATGGGTTACTCCTAACTAGACCTGAGTTAATAATACACAATCTCACTGCCATCTGTATTTGAAGGGTGAAACTGACATTTTGATTCAGTTGGGACATAAATACCTTGAATGCATTTTTGAATAATAAGTCCTCACTTGGCTAACACAAACCATGCATATCTGTGCTTCTTTCAAAGAAAAATCATAATGGATTTATTGCTGTGTCCCAATCCAGGTGAAAAACCCTTCAGTTGTAATTGGGAAGACTGTGACAGGAGGTTTGCTCGCTCTGATGAGTTATCGCGGCATCGCAGGACCCACACAGGCGAGAAGAAGTTTGTGTGTCCGATGTGTGAGCGTCGCTTTATGAGGAGTGATCATCTGACTAAACACGCCCGCCGGCATCTTTCTGCTAAGAAGCTTCCAAACTGGAAGATGGAAGTGAGCAAACTGGGTGACAGTGCCTCACCAGTCCCTGCTCCCGAAACTGTGCAGCCTCACTGATTACGTTATGTTGACCAACCCAAAAACAAACACTTCCTTCGTTGGAAGAGTAATTCATGTCTGCAAAATCTTGAAGGGAACACAAGAATGGCAAGATTATATGTACTATTAATGACTTATGTACAACCATGAGCAGAATGTGCTGAACAGAGGTCACGGCTGTACAGGGAACTAGCATGGACGGTATGTTACACAATCAGGAACCAGTGACTAGCTGCACCCAGAGAAATCAGTGTTTGTTTTAGTTTGTGCGACAGCACAGTTGTGAGAATTTGGAAGTATGGAGAGGGTTCTCTGCTTACGAGCCTATCAACTGGGGTGAGATGTCCAAGAGCGCGCGCGTTCTCTCGCTCGCTCTTTCTCTCTCTCTCTCTGCCTGTCTCCTCGATTGCAAAGAGCAGCAGTCCGGTGAAATGGACAGAAGCTTGTCTGAGGTGTCAGTGAGCAGAGTATGTGAGTGGACAGTAGCATTAACTGCTTACTGTACCAGTGTGATAACGTGTCCACAATCAAAGGGGATAAGGAGTAGTAAAGAGCTGGCATGTTATACACGATGCTAGTATTTGGGAGGCAGGTATTGGATGGGGCCTATAAAATGCTGAAACAATGCCACCAGCTTTCTGCAAATGCCCCATACAAATTTCAACTCATGTCTCATTTCAGAAATGGTGAGATGGAGCATAAAGATTTTCCAGCAGATGTATGCATCTATTTGGCTTATAAAGATGAATATGGTTATTTTTATGCTTTTTTTCTATTTGAATGGGACTGCTAAATTTACAAAAACAAAATTAAATTTTTGTAACTCTTCCTCTTGGTGCAAAGGTTGAAGTTTGTCATAGGATCTCTTCAGAAACTGGGTGAGGCTATTGCTAGACTTTATAATAAATCTTACCACTGTACACATTTAGATATTTGTACGCACTTGTGGTATTATTTATTTCAAACCATCAACATTAACTGTTGTTCAGGAATTTTGTTACTGAACCTGTATGTGGAGAAACAGCACATTTAACTCCTCCGTTCACAGTTTGCAGACTACATTGCAAATGTCTATATATAATGCATCAGTATTTTCCTGTATTCTGCCTTACAGAATTTAGTTGTCTGTCTTATCTTTCCATTTACAGTGGCAGTGTTTTGAATGGAATGTCCCCTCTGTGAGGACAACATCTCATTCAGTTAACTGTACAATTCTTTTTATCGATCAGAGTTAAGAGCCCGCGAGCTTAATTATTGCTCACTTTAAGAGTATTTACTTAATGGTGCACCTTTTTCTATAATTTGACTACAAGAATTTTTCTTTCATAAACTTCGTTTACATATTTGTTAAATACTCAAGGCAATAAATTTTCTATCACACATGAAAATACTGTTTACGTCTCCATTTTACCAAATATTTTATTAATGTGAAGGGTTAGTGCAGCACCTCTATCTGTAACATACGATGGTAAACTCGGCAGCACTGGTCTATCTAGAACAATCTGGAGCCAATGGTGAACCTGTTTTTTCCAGACTGAATAACTCCAGTTTGGAATTGCCCCTCTCATTGTTTTTGTTGCTCCTGGTGGACACCCCACCAATGCATTATACAAGGGGCATCGAGATCCAAGGCAGTATGGGGCTGAACAGGGCCAGGGAAAGAAATTAGTTAAGAGTATAGGAGTTGGGATGTTATGTTGAGGTTGTACATTGCTGAGGCCTCTTCTGGAGTAGTTTGTGCAGTTCTAATCACTCAATTATAGGAAGGATATTGTTAAATTGGAGAGGGTTCAGAAAAGATTGACCAGGATGTAGCCAGGAATAGAGGGTTTGATACATAAAAATAAACTGGAAAGACAAGGACATTTTTCACTGGAGCATAGGAGGTTGAGAGGTGAATTATTTTTTGAGGTTTATAAAATCATAAGGGGTATAGATAAGGTGAATGACAAGGGTCTTTTCCTATGGTGGGGGAGTTCAAAACTAGGGGGCATACCTTTAAACTGAGAGGAGAAAGATTTTTTTTTAAAAATCATGATGGACAACCTTTTACACAGAGTGGGGCATGTGTGGAGTGAACTGCTAGAGGATTGGTGGATGCAGTTACAATTACAATGTTTAAAAGACATCTGGATAAGTTCATAAATAGGAAAGGTTTGGAGTGAAATGGGCCAAGTGCAGACATGTGGGACCAGACTAGTTTGAATCATGGTCAGTGTGAACTGGTTGATGGGATAGTCTATTTCCATGCTGTAGACTTGATGAAGGAACCTAAGGAAGAAGAGAAATCTCTGTCAAAATGCATTTATTTTTCTTTGCTCTGCAGAGAGGAGGGTATTTAGAACTCGGGACCAGAAATGCAGCTCAGTTATGTTCGTTTAATCCATTCACAAGATATGGGCATTGGTGGTTGGGCCAGGCTGTGTTGTCCATTTCTCATTGCTCTTGAGGGGATGGTAGTGAGCTGCCTTCTTGAACAGCTGCAGACAGGTGCTGTAGGCAGACCCACAATGCCAGGGTGAGGGGCGGGGTTATTTCCAGGATTTTCACCCAGCAACAGTGATGGAACAGCAATACACCATTCTTTCCACAGAACACCTCTGCTTGTCACGTCAAAACAAATTTTGCATTAGCAGATGGGCACGGTGAAGGGGTAAGATGTGCCAGTATGTAGGGACATGTTACAATTTTTTAGTGAAAAGTACCAGGCCTTATTCTGTTGCTCACAAAGCGGCTGCTGAAGTCTATGTAGATGAAGTTTTGTGTGTGAGGGTTGGATAACTAACTCGCAATTTATGCACTGGGGACAAAAAGATAGCGGGCATGACCAAGATGCAGCAAGATTAGGTCTGTTTTAGAGGCTTGAATTGTCGGAAGGAATGTTTATTTTAAAAATACTCATGATTGAGAAGAATTTGTTTTATCTAATAGCTGATTTATAAATTATTCCAGAGTTTGGCAGATGGGCAATCAGACCTCAAGTGTGGGGAGAAATGCGGGAGATGTACCTGTGCTGAATAAAAATGGAATTCAGAGAAACAATTGGGGATGGCTTAGTTGCATTTGAAGATGAATTATGAAGTGGGATATTGCAACTTCCTGTTCATTCAGGCAACTATGTCAATTGGGGTTTTAAGGGGCAATGATCTGTTGCTAATGTTTGATGAGAGAGTGGGGATGATCACTCTGTACAGGTTGTTCTGCTATTTCATTAACACAAATTCATTGTAACATGATTGACGAACTGGGGACGCTGTTTCTAAAGTGTGAACTTTTAAAATGTGTTGGCTGTAACGTGATTACATCGCCAACACTTTAAGTGCTGTTTCTAAAGTGCGATTTTTCTAATAACATGGAGTTGCACAAGGACACAACCATTGCATTATAAAAGAACTAACTTTTACATGGAACCTGTGACAATTGTGTTGGATGAATCACCTGTTAAAGAGTCACTGAACATGTTCAAACCAGAAGAAGTAATGGCTACTTGTCAACTTTAGTGGTATCTAGATAGGTTTTTAGAAACAGTTTTACAGTATGTCTAAACAATGTCATTCACTTAGATTTAATCAGAAAAGTAGCTGATGAGGCTAGTGGTATTCACTCCTTAATAAGCATAAATGGCACAGTGGTTTGAAGGGAGGGCAAGATGTGTGGTGAAATGCAACTAGCCAGAAGTGGCCTTCTAGTACCTTCTTGTCAGTCTCACCATTGAAATAAATATCAGAGCATTGCACTATTAATCATTATGTGGTAGGTGCCAACCAGACATGTCCCAGAACATTACTATTTCTCATTTCAGCCTTAAATATAATATGGTCATTATTGCTATTCAACTTTCATCAATGAAACTAAACAATTATAAGTAGGGAGTCTCAACCTTTCAGGAATATTCAAAGCTTTTCTTTTATCTTATTTCTTTTATTTTCTCCCTGCTAACCCAATCTTTCCCTCCCTCATTTCATTTCTTTTTCTCTTCCTTACTTGACATTGAGCTTCTTCGGGTGGAATACCTTGTGCTTCCTCCTTGATCCCGCGTTCTGGTGAAGGAGAGACGCAGCATTTTTGCCCAGCTGCTCAGTTTCCCTCTTTATCAGCTTGCACTTCCCAGCAACACCCTGTGCAAAAACAAACATTTGAAGAAGTCTGTCAAGATTGCTACTGGAGAATTCAAGCTGTGTTGAGGGATCGACAAAGAATGGAAGTTTGTTTTTGGAAGCTCTTGTGTCAAGTCAGTGCATTGCACTACATGGTACTACTATTTGAAAAATACACTGTAAAATGTTGCTTCTAAATGTGAATTAAGTGCAATGGGAGGAATATCAATTTACATATCCTGTGGATTATTGTATCGTAGGGTTTTTTTTTAGAGCCTCACACAAGGATATTCTTCATACAACTCTGGTTGATGGACTACTCAAATGTGTGGTACATTTAGTGCAAGTCCCACCTTATTTGAGCATGTACAGTGAGTCATTATCAGTCCTCAATACACTGCTTCATTGGCTAGGAACTGGGATTTTTTCATGGGGCCCTATCTGTTCCACTTTATACTGGGAAAATTCCAAAGAGACAGATGGGTGGGGCAGGCACTCCCAGAGTACGAGGCTCTGGGCCAGGATTACTTCAAGGCAAGAATAACATCAGCTCTTTCCTCTGCTCCATCAGCACAACCCTTCCTGAGATCAGCTAAATCAGCACAAGCCAGACGTTGCCCTGGTGACCCACAAGAACTGGCTGGGATTGGTATCCAAAGTGTTTTGAAATATCTTCAAACTGGGTGTTGTTCACTATAGCAGACTGCTGATAAATTTTATAAGTCAGTGGTGCCACCAAGTGGTTAAATACATAGGCAGCAAGTTCAAATTACACATAAGTCAGCATTTTTTAAAAAAAGATGGCTCTTGGAATTCAAGGTTTTTTTTCTAGAATTATAGGATGTTGAATTCAAGAGGCAATACTGATTTGATATAAACCCTGGGTCCGAGCATTAAATGCAATACAAGGCTCCACACCATAGTAAGGAGATGTAGCATATGTTTACAGGATGTAGGAACAAATTACTTCACATACTAAAAACAACAAATGCTGGAGACCACAATGGGTCGGGTGGTATCCATGAAGAGAGAGAGAGCAAGCTAACATTTTGAGTCTAGATGACTCTTCATCAGAGCTGAAGTGAAATGTGGAGTGACAGAGGGTGAGTTGAGGAAATACAAAGAAAGCTGAGAAAACCTGTAGTTCTCTTGCCAAAACAACACCAGATCAGAGTAAGGTGTGACAGAGGAAGTCTAGCTCCTGGTCAGATTAGCAAAAGCTTGTTAAATCAGTGCAAAATATTTGAGGAATCTGAAACACCAATTAGTCGTGCATGAGAGATTTTTTCCAGTTTGAGATACAATGCACCTAATTCAATCCCTGTGCAACTAAACAACTGTGCCTCCAGTGTGAAATTGTGAGATCCTGATTTCAGGTTCTCAAATTGTTGAATATGGACAATAAGACTCAAAGCAACCTTGAGATGAGGTTATAGAACTGCACATCACTGATTATAAATACCATAGAGTGTGCAGAGTTAGAACACACTTCAAGAATACTTGACCTGAATGCTCCAAAGGTCTCTGCTGTCTGGAAGAAATACAGAGAGTATACTGAGTTGAACACATGAAGAAAATGCATTAGTCTTTACCTCCTGCAACTGTAAGTCAGAGACAGATTACAATGTATAGCAGCATTTTGTATTGATGTATAATAACTAGCATTACTTTGAAGTCTAAGCCTGAAGATAGTCCTTTATGTTACCTTCTCCTGGAACAGTCTATCGTGAGCCCAAACCCATAGTGTGGCATTAAATCACATGATAAAAGACAAATTGAGCTCGCTTTGTCAACCACATGGCCATCAATAAAAACAAAAGAAATAAGAGTTGGTGTCAAGAGTGCATAATGGCATTGTATTAATTTCTTTAGATTGTTAGAGGCCCTGATTAATCCTCTGGGGGATTCAGCTGCATCAATTAATTGAAAAACCTAAGTAATAGATCTAGAGCTGAAAGTGTGGTTTCAGTAATAGTGACTAAAACTATGGTCAATATGTCTGTGTGCTCATGTTTGCATATTTTAACTTGTTACTTTCTTGAATGAGATATCAGCTTCACCAGGAAAGCCAGCATTTGTAGTTTATCGTCAACTGCAGCCAAACAGAGTTTTGTCCTAAGGCCATCGCAGAAGACAGATAAATGTGAAAGCATTATTGTGGATCTGGAGTCAAATATTGGCCAACTAAGAATGGTCTGGCTTTTAATGGGGACCAGTTTTAAATTCCAAATTCTGAATTTAATTTTCAATGGTCATGGTGGGTTTGGAACCTATGGATTCAGAGCACTAGCTCTCCTTGTCCATTCCCCTTAGTCTCGCAACATTAACACCATGCAGCACCTCCCTCAATACTGATGCAACCATTTCTGTTATTTTGAGCTAAACTTGTAAATTGAAAGTGAGCTTGTGGGAGTGAAGGCTAGAAAAAAGACTTTATTTTCTGATGAAAGCACAAGAAAAACATGCTGCATTAGTTTCAAAGCCTCGATTATTTCTCAGTGACTCTGGGAGAGGTACATCCAGAGCATACAGTATAGCTTGAACTCTGTTCTCCATCTCCATTCTCTGCCTTTGACCAGAGCATGGAATAAGCAGCCAATCAGAAAGTCCTGACTCATCGTTCTTGCTGAACAGCTGACATTTCTACCTGCAAACTATTTCAAAGCAATTCATTGTGTGAAGGACCCCAGGATCTCAAAAGGTGCTGCGGAAACACTAGTCTTTATTTTAAAAGTTGCAATTAAAGAGAGGCATAGAACATAAACATTTTCTGATTACAGTTGTCAGTGGTGCTGAAGTGGGTATTTGATTAAATTGAATGGACAATGATGTTACGGTGGGTTGGGGAGGGGGGACATGAAGCAGAGAGATTCTCATTAGATCTGCACCCCATTGTGCGGCATGGGTACCTACCAGCTTATGAAATGTGGGACGGTGTCCTGTTCCCATTCAATGTAGCACAGTATAATGAACTGACCATTTAGAGTCAAACTATGTTGAATACTGCAATCCCTATGAACTGGGATGAAGTAGGAGATACTCATGTATTGGAGGTCTGCTACATGATTTGGGTTAGTGATGGAAGGTAGTTCACTCCCGTGACAGTAAAACTCAACAATCTTTAATATGTGTAACACTACATACAGGAAAGGGCATTTCTGAAACCCTATACTCTCTGGTCTCAGTTCCATATGATTTGGTCTCACTGATGACACAGTCTACACATGATCATAGTATGTATTAACCCATTACACCTCACCTCTCCCAAATCTTTCACTCAACCGATAAATCCCCAGGACCTGATCAGGTGTACCCAAGAACTCTGTGAGAAGCTAGAGAAGTGAATGCTGGGCCTCTTGCTGAGATATTTGTATCATCAATAGTCACAGGTGAGGTGCCGGAAAACTGGAGGTTGGCAAACGTGGTGCCACTGTTTAAGAAGAGTGGTAAGGAAAAACCAGAGACTATAGACCAGTGAGCCTGACCTTGGTGGTGAGCAAGTTGTTGGAGGGGATCCTGAGGGACAGGATGTACATGTATTTGGAAAGGCAAGGACTGCTTAGGGATAGTCAACATGGCTTTGTGCGTGGGAAATCATGTCTCACAAACTTGATTGCATTTTTTAAAGAAATAACAAAGAGGATTGATGAGGACAGAGCAGTGGATGTGATCTATATGAACTTCAGTAAGGCGTTCGACAAGGTTCCCCAAGGGAGACTGATTATCAAGGTTAGATCTCATGGAATGCAGGGAGAATTAGCCATTTGGATACAGAACTGGCTCAAAGTAGAAGACAGAGGGTGATGGTGGAGGGTTGTTTTTCAGACTGGAGGACTGTGATCAGTGGAGTGCCACAAGGATCGTTGCTGGGTCCTCTACCTTTTGCTATTTACGTAAATGATTTGGATGCGAGCATAAGAGGTACAGTTAGTAAGTTTGCAGATGACACAAAAATTGGAGGTGTAGTGGACAGCAAAGAGGGTTACCTCAGATTACAACAGGATCTTGATCAGATGAGCCAATGGGCAGATGGAGTTTAATTCAGATAAATGCGAGGTGCTGCATTTTGGGAAAGCAAATATTTATTAGCAGGACTTATACACTTAATGGTAAGGTCCTAGGGAGTGTTGCTGAACAAAGAGACCTTGGAGTGCAGGTTCATAGCTCCTTGAAAGTGGGGTCATAGGTAGATAGGATAGTGAAGAAGGCGTTTGGTATGTTTTCTTTTATTAGTCAGAGTATTGAGTACAGGAGTTGGGAGGTCATGTTGCGGCTATACAGGACATTGGTTAGGCCACTGTTGGAATGTTGCATGCAATTCTGGTCTCTTTCCTAACAGAAAGATGTTGTGAAACTTGAAAGGGCTCGGAAAAGATTTACAAAGATGTTGCCAGGGTTGGAGGATTTGAACTATAGGGAGAGGCTGAAGAGGCTGGGGCTGTTTTCCCTGGAGCATCGGAGGCTGAGGGGTGACCTTATAGAGGTTTACAAAATTATGAGGGGCATGGATAGGGTAAATAGGCAAAGTCTTTTCCCTGGGGTCGGGGAGTCCAGAACTAGAGGGCATAGGTTTAGGGTGAGAGGGGAAAGATATAAAAGAGACCTAAGGGGCAATGTTTTTACACAGGGGGTGGTACATGTATGGAATGAGCTGCCAGAGGAAGTGGTGAGGGCTGGTACAATTGCAATATTTAAAAGGCATTTGGATGTGTATCTGAATAGGAAGGGTTTGGAGGGATATGGGATGGGTGCTGGCAGGTGGGACTAGGTTGGGTTGGGATATCTGGTCGGCGTGGACGGGTTGGACCAAAGGGTCTGTTTCCATGCTGTACATCACTATGACTCTACGACTATAATTGTTAACAATTTCCATTGAACCATTAACATTTAACCAATAATATTTTCCTGTTCGCCCCACTTGCCCTCTCAAAGAGAAACCCCCCATCTTCAACAATATTCTTGATCCTTTTTGAAGAATGCCTGCACTCTTTGAAAGGGAACACGCTTCAGCAGATTCAGTTTCCAGCCTTTGACTTTAGCTGAGCCTTGGCACTGACAATGATCTCAGCGAAAAAGTAGAAAATTCAAAGAAGAACCATCCCAGAGGCAAATCTTCAAAACTTGGACTATCAAAAAAATGATAAAGAGAAAGGTTATAAACCCGGGATTAAAATCTTTCTTTCTCCTACATTGTTCAATGGCGGGGGAGCGGAGCCGAAAATAGCAACAGCTGCCTTAGAGAAAGAAGATCCCCTGGGAAACTTCACTGCTGTACAAGTAAAGAATAATTCTACTACCCACACACTTCAACTGAAGTTCCTCAGACATGGAAAATTGAGGTCACACCATCACTGTTTTCACTGTTGACCAAGAGATTGGATCCTCAGAGATTCCTTAATCATGACCTGATAAAAGTGGAATTTCTAGGTTTCCTTCTTTGGGAATGGGACTCCTAAGAAGCTCTTCTGTAATACTCTGATCTGTCAACTTGATGGAACGCTGGACAATAGCAAGTCTGTCATCATCTAGCATTTCTTTATCTAATCTGAGAGTTTGGACTGATCTTATTTAAGAGTATATATCTTGAGGGTATATATCTTAAGAGTACATATTTTCTTACCCTTTTTCTAATTACTTCTTCAAAAGATCATGATCAGTCTGGAGGTTGTACCATTGATAAATGAAGGCTTGGTTTTCAGGGATACTTTGCTGCAAATGTGTTGCTGGTCAAAGCACAGCAGGTTAGGCAGCATCTCAGGAATAGAGAATTCGACGTTTCGAGCATAAGCCCTTCATCAGGAATAAGAGAGAGAGAGCCAAGCAGGCTGAGATAAAAGGTAGGGAGGAGGGACTAGGGGGAGGGGCGATGGAGGTGGGATAGGTGGAAGGAGGTCAAGGTGAGGGTGATAGGCCGGAGTGGGGTGGGTTGACCTCCTTCCACCTATCCCACCTCCATTGCCCCTCCCCCTAGTCCCTCCTCCCTACCTTTTATCTCAGCCTGCTTGGCTCTCTCTCTCTTATTCCTGATGAAGGGCTTATGCTCGAAACGTCGAATTCTCTATTCCTGAGATGCTGCCTAACCTGCTGTGCTTTGACCAGCAACACATTTGCAGCTGTGATCTCCAGCATCTGCAGACCTCATTTTTTACTCGAAGGGATACTTTGCTGCAGACTTAAACTAAATTGCTCCATTTCTCAAAGGTTTGTTTTACAGATGTAAGTTCCTCACTTGTTGATTGCAGAAATGTATTCTCCTTAAAGATAGGTTCCTATTGGACTTTGGGTTTTGAATATTTCAATGGAGAGTCTTTATTCATCATCAAAACATCTTTCTCTTGCCAAATTCTCAAGAATCATGCCTGTCTCTGTACATGACATATTGATATTGCCTGTCATTTTTTGCTACTCACTTCCTTGTAGACTGATAATAAATCTTTCTGTATTGAAGCAGTTGCATTCAATCAAAGTCTAATGCCTTACTGTTTGTTTGAACCTTTGCAGGTTGCACACTTATGCTGGATTGTGAGACTCTGAGGTCTTGCAAGGATATAGATACCATGGTTCCTGTATCCAGAATAAAAATAATGTTTTCACTATTAACCAAGATATCAGCAAACTAGAATTCATCTTGTGGGTTTGAGAAATCAGGTTATCAGAAATTCTGCAGTGGCTCTGTCACATCCCCCCAAGTAAATTTAGTCTTGATCCTCAGCATTCTCAAATCCTTGGACACTTACAAACACTTATTGTCGTCTGATTTTAATTTTTTATCCAGGTGAGACTGTTCTGAAATGACCTCTCTTATTGTCACTCCTGGTCCTTATTCGATTGACTGGGCAAATCTCCTATCAATAGGGTCCTTCCCACCTGCTATGTGGACCTGATAAAATGGTATTGATATGTGACTACTTTCCATCTGTGCTGTCAGACCTACTGTGTTTGCCATTATGGCCCAGCTCTATGCATCGTGGTTGCTCGCTGAGTACTTGCTGATAGCTGGCTGATTCTCTAGTTTTTTACTTTCTGTAGTCTCAAGTGGGAGCTGTGGATGTGTTTCCTGCTGCAGGCTTTCCCCACATCCTCACTGTATGGCTAATTAATTGCAGAGTTTCTTCCTGCACACAGTACTGACTGATGCTAAATTCTGTTTACTGCTACTGGGAGTTCCCCGAGAATCCTTGCTGACTGGCTGCTTTGATGTTTGGCTGATTTCAAAAGCAGCAACTAAAATTCCTAACAAAGAGCTTGCAAACCACTGCCATCTTACTGTATGACCATGTCTGGGTTATTGATAGTGCATAGTCTCCCTCTATGTCAGTGAACAGCAACAACCTTTATTAAGCACAATGCTAGATTGAGGAAAGGGCAGCTCTGGTACGCACTTAAGTCCCAGTTCCTATGATCTGACCTTTTTCTGATAGTATTGTCTACTAGAAGTAGAATTAGAATTAGTTTTATTGTCAAGTACTCGTGTGAGTCCAGTGAAAAGTGTACAAGTCACCACTTACAGTCCTATTTTAGGTACAAAGATACCCAGATACAGATTCTTAAGTACAAATTTTCAGGGAGAAAAAGTTAGAGAAATAAAGAAATAAAATATCCATCATTACAGATCTATGAATAAATTAGAAAAATAAAGAAATAAAAAATTCAGAAGGACAGTCCTTCCAATCCAGTCCACACTGGTACCTAGCCTCTAACTTGTTGCAAGCCTTGACTCCAGACTGCGCCAGCCTTCACATCAAGGCACTCAAGGCCTGGAGACCGCTCTGGAGTCATCTCAAGACTGGAAGTCAATGCTGAGGCCATGCGAGGCTGAAAGAGCACTATGCAGGCCTACTAAGAAACCATCACACTGGGCCCCTGAGAGATCGTCTTGATGGGCCGAGAGATTGCCATACCAAGTCTGTGCAGAGTCCGAGAGTCTGAGTCCATTGAGGTTGGGAGTTCAGGACACTACTAAGAAGAAAGAAGGAAGAAAACACAAGAGAGAGAAAAAGAAAAGAAATAGACAGACCATAGGAGCTCTGGCTAAGGAGTCCTACTCCACCTATCATCTTGGATCTGAATCTGGATCCCTACTGAACATAGTATGTGGAAGCCAATTATACTACACTTAACAAGTGTTAAGTTATTATTAAGGCCAGTTGTTCTTCTCGAGTATTCATTCAGATTGGTGCTGATTTTCTATTGTTTTGTATATCTTCACTAGGTTTATAAAATGTATTGTTTTTTTGCTACTTCAAAAATATATTTTGAATTTGGAATGATGCTCAAAAATATTTAGGGAGAACTAAAAAAAAATGAACCCTTATCCACATCCTGCGACATTGTCCTTCACATTATCTCTTTTTATTTGAATCAACACTTTATTCTTTTGCCTGAAGGGTTTCTTTTTTAAAAATGCGTCAGTGGTTAAACTTGTTTGTGTGATTTGCTGCAGTGGTTTTGGTTCAAGAGGTGAAGTACCAACAAGAATTAAAATGTGCAAAAATCTTTTTTTTAACTTGGTCGCAGAATGTGGGTATCGCTGACAAAAGCAATGTTTATTGCACATCTTTAAATACCTCTGGAAGAAGTGGTGGTGAAATCAGGGCGGATGTAGTCAAAGGAGTCAATGGTGAGTCATATTTGGCAGGAGTTGTCATTTTAATAATTACCCAGCGGCTTTAGGAATTTTTTAATCCTCTAACATTCCCTGGATAACCATTAATCTTAAGTAAGTCTACATTCTCCAACTGTAAGCAGCTTTTTCAGTGGGTTCCAGGCACAGGAGAATTGCCCATCATTATCTTCAGTTTCCCAGGCAGTTCCAAAGGAGTCAGGATGTTCACATGGTCCTGAAAGGAAACCCCAGTCTGTGCTGCTGTAGACCTTTAAAACAAGCTCAGTCCGATGTTGCAACTTGTAAGAGTAAGTGAAGCATTTAAATATAAAAAAGACTGCAATTTAAAAAGTAACTAACTTGACGAGAAAATTATCATTTAAATCAGATTATTTTAGATCCTATATTTACCTAAAGCTCCGAGGTAAATGGTATTTTCTTCACATCACTGAAGAATAATTGGACATTGAAGTGCTTTGCTTTTAGTCAAAGACAGATCTGATCTAATTTAGTGCCTCTAAGGTACATAATCTCCAATTTCTATTTTTACCAAAGACTGTTGAGACTTAATTGTGTCTGATTGATAAGCTTAACTCCTCCAATAACATGTTTTACATATTCAAGTAATCCTTGGTTTCACACATGTTAAGTAGGGAGCAGACAGCGAAAAAAAAACAAGTTTAATGTTTTAGTTAAAGATCTTTCAGTTTGGATGTTTGGAGTAGGGTTTTACATTAGTAGTGGAGCTCTCACCCAGCAAATGGGGAACAATCGGGTTTCTCCATTATTTTTGTGAAGGGCTGCCCAATGTGCATGCCCATTGGACACTTACCTGGCCAGCCACAGGCCTTCAACAGAATGTAGGACCCCATGAAGGAGTGATCAATGCACTCCATTGCCAATCACTGCCATGGCAGCTGCTAGCAATGCATCCACCAGGGATCAGGTGCGCATGGTGGTATAGGAGTCACATTGCTGACTGCTGGAGGAGCAGGAGAGTTGTTTTCATTACTATTATGGAATGTGAATGTTGCTGGAAAGGCAAGCATTTGTTGTCCCCAATTAGCTTTGAACTGAGTGGCTTTCTAGGCCATTCCACAATCAACTTCACTGCTAGAATCTAAAATCAAGAGTAGGCCAGACCATGGAAGGACCAGGTGCATTTTTACCATACTCAGTGATAGTTTAGTGGTCACCATTATAGAGACTAACTTTCAATTTCAGATTTTTGTTAATTGTATTTGAACTGAACCAGCTGCCATGGTGGAATTTGAAACCCTGTCCTCAGAGCATTAGCCTGAGCTTTTGGAATATTACTGCTCCTCGGATGCTGCCTAGACTGCTGTGCTTTTCCAGCACCACTCTAATCTGGACTCTGGTTTCCAGCATCCGCAGTCATTGTTTTTACCTTTTGGAATACGAGCCCAGTGATACTATCATTACCCTGCCATCTCGTCATTAGAAGAGAGGGAAGATATGTGGCTTCTAATGCATCCCAGCATGGGTGGCACATTGACTCAGTGGTTAGCACTGCTGTCTCAAAGCGCCAGAGACCTGGGTTTGATTCCAGCCTTGGGCGACTATCTGTGTGGAGTTTGCACATTCTCCCCATGCCTACATGGGTTTCCTCCAAGTGCTCCTATTTCCTCCCACATTCCAAAAGATGTGCAGATTAGGTGAATTAGTCATGCTAAATTGTCCATAGGGTTCAGGGGTTTGTAGGTTACGTGCATCAGTTGCGGGTAAATGCAAAGTAATAGGGGAATGGGTCTGGATGGGTTACTCTTCAGACGGTCGGTGTGGACTCTTTAGACCAAATGGTCTGTTTCCATACTGTACGGATTCTATAAAAAAAACTTGCTGAAGCCTGGCACTGAAAACCTTTAAATGTGAGATACTTTCACTGAGAGCTGAGAGGGTTTGCTTTTTAGGCTTCCTACCTGGTAACTGACTCCCCTGCTCAACCCCCTCCCTCCCTGAACTTTACCCGTTGCATATTAGTGGAAATGGAATGAGGCTGTTAAGTGGGCCTTAATTACCCTGCAGCTAAAGACCTCATTACTTCCAGTCAGGAAGACTTTTTTTTAGACAATAGACAATAGGTGCAGGAGTAGGCCGTTCTGCCCTTCGAGCATGCACCACCATTCAATATGATCATGGCTGATCATCCTTAATCAGTATCCTGTCCCTGCCTTATCTCCGTAACCCTTGATTCCACTATCCTTGAGAGCTCTATCCAACTCTTCTTAAATGAATCCAGAGACTGGGCCTCCACTGCCCTCTGGGGCAGAGCATTCCACACAGCCACCAATCTCTGGGTGAAGAAGTTTCTCCTCATCTCTGTCCTAAATGATCTACCCCGTATTTTTAAGCTGTGTCTTCCGGTTCGGCACTCACCCATCAGCGGAAACATGTTTCCTGCCTCCAGAGTGTCCAATCCTATAATAATCTTATATGTCTCAATCAGATCCCCTCTCAGTCTTTTAAACTCAAGGGTATACAAGCCCAGTCGCTCCAATCTTTCAGCATAAGGTAATCCCGCCATTCCAGGAATTGACCTCGCGAACATATGTTGCACTCCCTCAATAGCCAGAATGTCTTTCCTCAAATTTGGAGACCAGAACTGCACACAGTACTCCAGGTGTGGTCTCACCAGGGCCCTGTATAGGTGCAGAAGAACCTCTTTGCTTTTATACTCAATCCCTCTTGTTATGAAGGCCAGCTATGAGGCCTGAGCAGTGGTGAGATGGAAGCATAGCTACAATCCTGTGTCCTCCTACCCAATTTAATGCCCTCTCCCCTGCCTTCAAATTCACCATTGTGGGGATGAAAAACATTAAATTTTGTCTCATAAGAACAAGTTTGAAACAAAACAAGGATGACTATTCTGAAACCTTAACACTGTTTCACTCTCCATGGATGCTGCCAGGCCTGCTTTTTATTAATTTAATGTCTGGTTTAGTTGTTTAAATTTTATGTCTGGTTTAGTTATTTCGGTACCCAAACGGAGGGCCTCAGCCGGGACCTTGGGTTCATATCACATTACAGGTGACCACCATTGCACTATACACACACACAGACATTCCTACGCACACGCACACACACAGAGGCACCCCTATACACACATACACAGACGCCCATACATACCCTTACAGACACACACACACTCCCACACGCACCCCCTCTCAGACCTAAGACACTCTACTCACCACACACACATACACTTTCTCACACTCACAACCCCCACCCCAGACACACACACACACACACACACACACACACAGACAAAGACCCACATGCACACATATATTTTGTGGAGTGAATTTGTACTTGCAAGGTTACATTGTACTTTGCTCAAAAACTGCATGCATTCATGTAAAACTCTGAGCTCAAAAACTGCATGAATTCATGTAAAACTCCATTATCTCACATTTTTGATTAGAATCAATCTAAACATCATGGCATAGACAGAGAACACAGGGGACATCTTCAACATATTGTCTCGCTATCACCATTGTTAACAGCTAACCTGAGAATGCAACTTTTAAAAAAAGGTTTTGTGATTTACACATGAAAGAAGTGAAACTATTATGGTATTCAAACAGATGAAAGACTTAACCGACAATCAATTTTTCAATGTATAATTTCAGTTACATCACACTGTAAATTTTTGCTATAAATTCTGTGTGTTAGGATTGAGCCCTCCACTATCACCTGATGAAGGAGCGTCGCTCCGAAAGCTAGTGTGCTTCCAATTAAACCTGTTGGACTATAACCTGATGTTGTGCGATTTTTAACTTAGTTGTTTAAGGTGAAGTTGAACTGGGAGTGTTGAATCAGGAGAATTGTATTGCACAGTAAATTAATCCCCAGCAATTGATCTCTGGGCTCCAAGTTAAAGCCTAGCAGAAACGTTAAGGTGCTGAAAGTTTCTTCTGCAAAGAATTCCATTCTGTGATCTCACAGTAGAAAATTGGCAATGAAATGGCAACCTCACTGCAAGGCTAAAGCTTGGATGTTAAAGCAAAATTAACACATGAATGTGGCATGTGTGGCTGAGGTTGGGACAAATTCCCTTTGCATCCACCTATCCCACACTATACCTAATCTGGGAGAACTTGATGCTGAATTGGAAAGTGTTTTGTTCCAAAGATTCAATATCCCACATGCTGACAGAAAATGAGATCTGAAAATGTATCAGTGTCAGGAATAACAGTGAGCCTTAGAAAAACAAAATATTGTTTGTGAAAGAACATTACATGAAGTAGTAACACTTACAGCAATTGAAAGTTGTACAGGTGTGAGGGATTATCATGTATACCTATGGTCCCAACATTCAGGTGGACTCAAATTGACTGTCTGACATGAGAATTGGGGGAATGGACAGATACAGAATGTATCTTGGAAAACAAAAGACATTGAAATGTTTTCCATCTATGCAACAGTTGTTCCTCAAATTGACTCATACTATGTCTGCTGCTATTGGCTATTGATAATTGTCCTGTGTTGAATTTAGCTCAGATGTTAGACTAACACCTTCCAGTAGAGGTCACCAGCTCACACAAAAGCAAGTTCTGGCAAATACATTCTTCTGAGAGTGTCTCTTAAGTGGGAATTTGCTGTTTGTTCTTCCATGAGTACACTTGCTGGAACCCATCAAGTTTTGACTTCTGAAAACTACTTTGCTGAGGCTGAAGTGTGAGAGGAAGATGTCTGAGGAGCCAATCGTTAAATTCTGGCCAGGTTGTGCATTGAATGCTTCAGACCATTCTGGACACTGAAACGAGGCACAACCAACAGTGGAGGCAGTGCAGAGAACAGAAAAACCATGACACTGAACCTCGGCATCAAGGATATGAGCTCAGAGGGAAATTGGAGAAATGTGGGCAATTCATCTAGGAAGGGGATCATCATAGAGTCATAGACTGAAAGAGATGTACAGCAGGGAAACAGACCCTTCAGTCCAACTCGTCCATCCTAACCTAATCTAGTTCCATTTACCAGCAATTGCCCCATATCCCTCTATACACTTCCTACTTATATACCCATCCAGATGCCTTTTAAATATTGGAATGTACCAGTCTCCATACCTTCCTTTGGCAGCTCATTCCATACACATACATATCAGGGAATGCAGAAACTGAAACTGCATTACCTTAAATTAAGCTGCAAAAATGGAATGAAGGGATAGACACAGGTACAGACAATAAATGGGCATTTTTACAACAGATACCAAAAGATTCTCTTCACTCAAAAATCAACATTTGGAATAAGTGTCTGGATAAAGTAATGAAGCACAGAAAATAAATCCCTGGAGTCATTCACAATGAGGAATGGTGAAGGTATGTGTGGATGTCTTTCAAAGGATGGAACTGATGGGCTGTTGTCCTCGACATCATGTGATTTTAGAGACTAAATATCCCATTAGAAACATGGTTTCAACAATACTCTAGAATCACCTAATAAGGCCCAGAGCAGGGTACATGACTGCAATTAATGCCAGAGGGCATCCGGATATAGAACAGCACATATAAACAAACATGGAGGGAGTAAGGAAATCCATTTTTAAATGATCAACACCAAAAGTTCATTGGTAGATACGGACCCGCTATAACCAAGTCTGAGATGGTGATCACCACAGAAATCCATCAGAATGACTGTAAATTTTTAACCTCCTTTTAAATGACTATGTAGATATAACTGTGTCCATAACTGCTCTAGTGTAAAAGCAATCAACATCCTCAGATATGTTTCTAGTGTCCCAGACTAGTTCTTTTTGCCATGTATCATTCACTTTGTAAAGTGATGGGTTGAGTGATAATTGTGGATGAAAGAAACACATGGTAATGACTGGTAAGAGACATCTAGCTGATCCACCAAAGCTTCCCCTGAAATACATCAGTGGCTGCATAAAAACTATGACAACTGCTCCCTTGATTTCTTATTCAGATGAAGAAAACTACCATGGGCACACACTTGGAGTTGTTGAGATGAATGAGAATTAATTGAACTTTTCAGGTGAACCTCTAACAATGATGTTTTGTATGGCATTTAAAAAACACACACACTTGTTCTAATAGAAATTGTTGCTGTTTGGAGAAAATTTTGATAGCACTTCTGAGCTTACAATATCAGAAAATGGAACTGGGATGTCCTAATTCATGGTTTTGGTGAGGCCTTTCTTAGAACATTAGGCATTGCTTTTGGTCCTCTCGTGTGTTTTGTTTTATTCATTCATGAGACTTGGGCATCACTGGCTAGGCCAGTACTTATTATCCAGCTATAACTGTCCTTGAGAAGATAGTAGTGAGAGGTCTTCTTGAACTGCGCAGTCCATGTGCTGTAGGCTGATCCACAATACTATTAGGGAGTGAGGTCTAGGATTTTAACCCAGCATCACTGAAAAAAAGGCAATATATTTCCAAGTCAAGGTGAGTGGCTTTGACAGCTTCGAGATGGTAATGGTCATGGGTTTGGAAGATCCCATCTAAATAGGTAAAAACAAGGACTGCAGATGCTGGAAACCAGAGTCTAAATTAGAGTGGTGCTGGAAAAGCACAGCAGTTCAGGCAGCATCCGAGGAGCAGGAAAATCGGCGTTTCGGGCAAAAGTCCTTCATCAGGAATAGAGGCAGAGTGCTTGCAGGGTGGAGAGATAAATGAGAGGTGGATGGGGGTGGGGAGAAAGTAGCATAGAATACAATAGGTGAGTGGGGGTGGGGATGAAGGTGATAGGTCAGAGCGGAGGGTGGAGTAGATAGATGGAAAGGAAAATCGGCAGGTAGGACAAGTCATGGGGACAGTGCTGGGCTGGAAGTTTGGAACTGGGGTGAGGTGGGGAAGGGGAAATGAGGAAACTGGTGAAGTCCATATTGATGCCCTGGGGTTGAAGTGTTCCGAGGTGGAAGATGAGGCGTTCTTCCTCCAGGCGTCGGGTGGTGAGGGAGCGGTGGTGAAGGAGGCCCAGGACTTCCATGTCCTCAGCTGAGTGGGAGGGGGAGTTGAAATGTTGAGCCACAGGGCGGTGTGGTTGATTGGTGCGGGTGTCCCAGAGATGTTCCCTAGAGCACTCTACTAGGAGGCGTCCAGTCTCCCCAATGTAGACTGCATTGGGAGCAATGGATACAATAAATGATATTGTTGGATGTGCAGGTAAAACTTTGATGGATGTGGAAGGCTCCTTTGGGGCCTTGGATGGAGGTGAGGGAGGAGGTGTGGGCACAGGTTTTGCAATTCCTGCAGTGGCAGGGGAAGATGCCAGGACAGGAGGGTGGGTTGATGGGGAACGTGGACCTGACCAGGTAGTCACGGAGGGAATGGTCTTTGCGGAAGGTGGAAAGGGGTGGGGAGGGAAATATATCCCTGGTGGTGGAATCCGTTTGGAAGTGGTGGAATTGTCGTCGGATGATTTGGTTTATGCGAAGCTTGGTAGGGTGGAAGGTGAGCACCAGGGGGGTTCTGTCCTTGTTACGGATGGAGGGGTGGGGTCTGATGGCGGAGGTGCGGGATTTGGACGAGATGCGTTGGAGGGCATCTTTAACCATGTGGGAAGGGAAATTGCAGTCTCTAAAGAAGGAGGCCATCTGGTGTGTTCTGTGGTGGAACTGGTCCTCAAGGGAGCAGATACGGCGGAGGCGGAGGTATTGGTAATACTGGATGGCATTTTTGCAGGAAGTATGGTTGAAAGAGGTGTAATTCAGGTAGCTGTGGGAGTCAGTGGATTTGTAAAAAATGTCGGTGTCAAGTCGATCCAATCCACCCTCCTCTCTGACCTATCACCTTCATCTCCACCCCCATTCACCCATTGTACTCTTTGCTACCTTCCCCCACCCTCCTCCCTGACCTATCACCTCCATCCCCATCCCCACTCACCTGTTGTACTCTATGCTACTTTCTCCCCACCCCCACTCTCCTCTTATTTATCTCTCCACTCTGCAGGCACTCTGCCTCTATTCCTGATGAAGGGCTTTTGGCCGAAAATCGATTTTCCTGCTCCTCAGATGCTGCCTGAACTGCTGTGCTTTTCCAGCACCACTCTAATTTAGATCCCGTCTAAAGAACTTGGTGGCTTTCTATAGTGCATCTTGTAGATGGTGCACACTGCTACTACAAAGCATTGATGGTGCAAGAAGTGAATGCTTGTGGGTGTGGTGCCAATCAGGTGGCTGCTTTGTCTTGGACGATGCCAAAATTTTTGGGTGTTGCTGCACCCATCTAAACAAGTGGGGATGATTCCACTGCACTCCTGAATGTAGCCTTATAGGTGGTGGACAGACTTTGACAGCAGGAGGTGGGTTACTCACTGCAAGATTCCTAGCCTCTGACCTGCTTTTGTGGCCATAGCGTGCATTTACCTTGTCCTGATCAGCTTCTGATTAATGGTAATCACCAGGATGTTGATAGGGAGGGATTCAGTGAGGGTAGCAGGATTGAATGTCAAGGAGTGGTGTTTAGACTATCTCTTACTGGAAAATAAGGTCTTGTTGCATTTGGACATGGACTGCTTCAATATCTAAGGACTTGCACATGGTGCTGGACATTGTGCAATCATCGGTGAACATTCCTACTTCTAACCTTATGATGGAAGGAAGGTCATTGATGAAGTAGCTGAAGATGGTTGGGCCTAGGACACTACTCTGAGGAAATCCTGCAGAGATGTTCTGAAACTGAGCTGACTGACCTCCAACAACCACAACTATCTTTTTATGAGTCAGGTATGATTCAAACTACTTCCTGATGCCCATTAATTCCAGTTTTGCTGGGCTCCTGGTTGAATGGGGCCTTGACAGAACCCAAACTGGGCGTCACTGAACAGGTTATTGTTGAACAGGTGCTGCTTGAAAACACTATTGATGACACCTTCCATCATTTTACTGATGACTGAGAATAGAATTATGGGACAGTAATTGGCCAGGTTGGATTTGTCCTGATTTTTGATTGCAGGATTACCTGGGCAATTTTCCACATTGTTGGGTAGCTGCCATAGAAACACAGAAGATAGGAGCAGGAGTAGGCTATTTAACTCCTGGAGCCTGCTCTCCCATCACTATAATCATTGCTCATCATCGAGCATATTCTGATTCTACCCTCCCCCCAACCCCATATCCCTTGATCCCTTTAGCCACAAGAGCTATATCTATCTTCTTCTTGGAAACACAATGTTTTGGCCTCAATAGCTTTCTGTGGTACAGATTTCCACAGACTCACCACTCTCTGGGTGAAGAAGTTTCTCCTCATCTCAGTCTGAAAAGGCTACACACCTTTTTCTTATCCCATGACCTTGATTCTGGAGTCCCCCACCATCAGGAACATCCTTCCTGCATCTAACCTGTCTGGTCCTACTAGAATTCTTTTGGTTTCTATGCGATCCTTCCTCATTCTTCTAAACTCCAGTGAATACAATCCTAAATGATTCAATCTCTCCTCAAAAGTCAGTCCTGCTGTACCAGGAATATATCTGGTAAACCTTCACTGCCCTCCCTTTGTAGAAAGAAAATCCATCCTCAGCTAAGGAGACTAGAAGTGCACATGGTATTTCAGGTGTGGCCTCACCAATGCCCTGTATTATTGTATCAAGACATCATTGTTCCTGTACTCAAACCATCTTGCTATGGAAGCCAACATGTGGTTTGTCTCCTTTACTGCCTGCTGCACGTGTATGCTTAATTCTAGCGACTGGTGCATGAGGACACTCAAGTATCATATCTGTGGGGCAGCACAGTGGCTCAGTGGTTAGCACTGCTGCCTCAGCGTGTCAAGGACCCAGGTTAAATTCCAATCTCGGGTGACTGTCTGTGTGGAGTTTGTATATTCTACCTGTGTCTGCATGAGCTTCCTCCAGGTGCTCCGATTTCCTCCCACAGTCCAAAGATATGCCGGTCATGTTAATTGGCCATGCTAAATTGCCCAAAGTGTTAGGTGCATTAGTGAGGGAAATAGATCTGGGTGGGTTACTCATCGGAGGGTTGGTGTGCACTTATTGGGCCGAAGGAATCTAACCTAATCTAATATCACTGAACATTCCCCTCTCTCAATTTACAGCCATTTTTTAAAAATGTTTTAGTCAAAAAACCTTTTCAAATTTTTAAAATAAACCAGAATACAAAAAGATAGAGGTAGTACAACAGTGTCATATCACAATACTATTAATAATAAAGATTAGATTAGATTACTTACAGTGTGGAAACAGGCCCTTCGGCCCAACAAGTGCACACCGACCCGCCGAAGCGCAACCCACCCATACCCCTCCATTTACCCCTTACCTAACACTGCAGGCAATTTAGCATGGCCAATTCACCTGACCCGCACATCTTTGGACTGTGGGAGGAAACCGGAGCACCTGGAGGAAACCCACACAGACAGGGGGAGAACGTGCAAACTCCACACAATCAGTCACCTGAGGTGGGAATTGATCCCGGGTCTCTGGCACTGTGATACAGCAGTGCTAACCACTGTGCCACCGTGCCACCCACCAATAAACTACCTACCATTCTACCAGAACAAACATATCTACTTAACTTACACTGCAAACAAATTAAAATTAAATTAAATTACTCCATTTCATTCACCGCACCTCCACTGAAGCCCCCACCCCTGGGAGGACCAGTAATCATACCTGTATTTTCCCAGCTTCCCTCTCTCAAGGCCCCAAATTTACAGCCATTGAAATAATCATCTGCCTTCTCTTTTAGCTCCCAAAGTGGATAGCCTCATATTAATCTTCATTATACTGTATCTGCTATGCATTTGCCCACTTACTCAGCCTGTCCAAATTACACTACAACATCTCTGCATACCTGTACATACCTCCCATCAGGGTCCTTTATCCTTTATGGTTCCTCAACTCTACTCATACAGATTCTATGCCTTTTGACTGTATATCACTTCTTGCGACAAGTTTAATTTCATTTCTTACTAACAAGGCAACCCACCCCTGTTCCCATCTGCCTGCCCTTTCGATAGGATACGTGTACTTGGATATTTAATTCTCAGCTCTGATCTCCTTACAGTCATGTCTGATATCCACAACATTGTATCCATCAATTTTAATCTGTGGTTCCAACTCATTTGCCTTGTTTCGTAAACATGTGCATTTAAGTGCAACTCCCTCAGTGTTATGTTGACTGCCCCTTTCTCATAGTTTCCCTTTATTTTAATTAGATTCCTGAGCCTTGCCATACCTTCTGTCCCATTATTTGTTATGGAAATTTTAATAACCTCTGTTGAGCCCTCTCTCACCTTTAACTTTCTCCATAATTGTGAACGCAACTGAACCCACTATTTAATTTAAAGCCCTGCACATAGCCCTCATAATGCAATTCACTAGGACTCTGATCCCAGCATGATTCAGGTGGAGCCTATCCCATCCAAACAGCTCTCTCCTACTCCAGTACTGGTGCAAATGTCCCATGAATTTGAACCTGTTTCTTCCAAGCCAATTCTTCAGCCATGCATTTACTTCTTTACTCTTGTTGATCATATACCAATTTTCTTGTGGCTCGGGTAATAATCCTGCAATTACTACCTTTTTGGTTCTGCTCTTTAATTTAGCCCCTAGCTGCTCATTTTCCCTTAGCAGAACCTATTTCCTCCTTTTACTTATATCATTGGCACCTGTGTGGACCACAACAACTGGATCTTTTCCCCTCCCACTCCAACTTCCTCTGCAGCCCAGAGGAGATATCCTGAACCCAGACACCAGGCAGGCAAGACATCCTTTGGAATTCTCAATCCTGGTCACAGAGAACAGTGTCTATTCCCCTGATTACACTATCTCATTACAATTACATTTCTCTATTCTCCTCCCTCTTGAATAGCTTTGTGTACCACGGTGCCGTGGTCAGTTTGCTCAATTTCCCTACAGCCCCACTCTCATCCACACAAGTGGAAAGAATCTCAAACCTGATAGACAAGCTCAAAGGATTCCTGTATCTATCTTGCTCACAGTCACACTCTTCTATTCCTGACCGCTGACTGAATTCAAGGAAGTTAATCTAAGAGGTGTGACTGCCTCCTGAAAGACAGAGTCAAGGTAACTCTCCCCCTCCCTGATGCGTTGCAGTGTTTGAAGTCAGACTCCAGTTCATCAACTCTGAGCTGGAGTTCCTCAAACACTCAATACTTGCTACAGATGTGCTCACTCTGAATCACAATGAGATCCATTAGTTCCCACATCATGGAAGTACAACATATCGCCTGGCCTGGCATCTCTTTAACTACTTAGTTCTTAATTTGACTTCCAAAACTTTCCTACTGGTCCTTTAGTTTGTACCTGTTGCCTGTAAATGTTTCCTCTAGCTTTCAATCTGAAAATAACTTATTATAGGTAGGCAAAATAATCACTATCACCAACAAAAGAACTTACAATTTTCCATGATGTCATTCTTTCTTTAGTGCTGGACCTCCGATCCTGGGCTTTAGTCTATCCTGCAAAAGACGTTACAAACTATGAGCCAAAAAAGCAAACAAAAGAACACTCCTTCTCCTCTGCACCGAATTCCCACACTTCCTCCAAATTCCCCAAATAAATACTCAGTCAGATTGTATCCCACTCCAGATGTGATCTATCCTTCCTGAGTGCCACAAATTTAGCTGTTGCTGTTTTCCCCTGAGAGGCAATTGCCCTGAAAAACAAATACTGTTTTGGATACTGTTGAGGAGAATGGTCACAGGGGATTCCTGCACTGCCTAACTAATCATCTTACTCTGCCTGATGGTCACTGATTCTCTTTCTGACTGTGGAATCTCAGCCTGTGGTGTGACTGCCTCTCTATACATGCTAGCTACAATTCTCTCAGCTTCACACATGCCCCATAGTGTCCTCAGTTGCTGCTCCTGCTCCAAAACCTGGGATTCCGGAGCAGCAGCTGAAGATGCATCTGGCACATAGGCTGGTCCCAGGCTTACCATGCAGAGTAGGAGGGGCACACCACCACTTGGTGCTCTCCTTCCTTTAAATTAAACATTTTGGAAGATGCTTAAGAAAAACAAAGATCAAATTCTCTTGGGTCCTTCTTACCTGATCTTTCTTACAACACAATATAGCTCTTAACAAAAAATGTTACAAACTATAAGCAATAAAAGTTTTAAATAAAAATCAAAAGGGCTGCAGATGCTGTAAGTCAAAGACACAAATAAATGTTGCTGAAGAATGTCAGCAGGTCTGACAGCATTTGTGGAAAGAGATCAGAGTTAACTTTTCGAGTTGAGTGACCCTTCCTCAGTTGTAAATACTTACCTGACCATACCTATCACTTACCAATCACCCTCTCCTTGGATACTCTACTCTTGCAGTAGGGTAGAGCCACTTGGCTGTTTTTGTGATTACAGCATTGTGCTGGAACAATTTGGCAAGGCATGTGGCAAGTTCTGGAACACAAGTCTTCAGTACTATTGATTGAATGTTGTCAGGACCCACAAGCCTTTACTGTATCCAGTTTCCTGATATCACATGGAGCAAATCAAGTTGGCTGAAAACTGACATCTGTGATGCTGGGGACCTGTGGTGGACACCAAATAGATCATTCACCTGGTACTTAGATTCATAGAGTCATAGTGATGTACAGCATGGAAACATACCCTTTGGTCCAACCTGTCCATGCTGACCAGATATCCCAACCCAATCTAGACCCACCTGCTAGCACCTGGCCCATATCCCTCCAAATCTTTTCTATTCATAGATCCATACAAATGCCTCTTATATGTTGCAATTGTACCAGCCTCCACCACTTCCTCTAGCAGCTCATTCCATACACGTACCACCATCTGCATGGAAAAGTTGCCCCTTAGGTTTCTTTTATATCTTTCCCCTCTCACCCTAAACCTATGCCCTCTAGTTCTGGACTCCCCAATCCCAGGGAAAAGATTTTGTCTATTTACCCTATCCATGCCCCTCATAATTTTGTAAATCTCTATAAGGTCACCCCTCAGCCTCCGATGCTCGAGGGGAAACAGCCCCAGTCTGTACAGCTGCAACATGACCTCCCAACTCCTGTACTTAATACTTTGACCAATAAAGGAAAGCATACCAAACGCCTTCTTCACTATCCTAACTACCCGCGACTCCCCTTCCAAGGTCTCTGTTCAGCAACACTCCTTAGGACCTTACCATTAAGAGTATAAGCCCTGCTAAGATTTGCTTTCCCAAAATGCAGCACCTTGCATTTATCTGAATTAAACTCTATCTGTCACTGGCCCATCTGGTCCAGATCCTGTTGTAAACTGAGGTAACTCTCTTCGCTGTCCACTACACCTTCAATTTTGGTGTCATCTGCAAACTTACTAAGTGTTCCTGTAATGTTTGCATCCAAATCATTTATATAAAGATTGTTACAAATGCCTTATCTTTGCAATGATGTTCTGGGCTTCCCCATCATTGAGGACAGGAATATTTGTGGACCCTCCTACTCCAATGAATTTTTCTAAATTACCACTATTCACAACTGGATATGACTGGACTCCATAGATTAGATGTGATCTATTGGTCAGAGAATTGCTTAGCCTTTGCTGCTTATGGATTTGTAATGATACTCAGTGGTTTTATGGTGATTAATAGACTTTCAATTCCACATATTTACTGGATTCGAATTTTACCATCCACCATGGTGTGATTTGAACCAATGACTAGAATGGGTATCTGTATTACTAGTCCAGTAACAATACCACTAGGCTTTTACCTCATCATCAAAGGTAATGTTGAGTCTTTGGAATACGTTCGGAAGGTTACATTAGTGATATCTGGTTTGAAACAGCTCAACCACCCAGACTAAATTAAATCATTGAGTCTATTTCCTTTCCAGAGACTCACATGTTATTTCTGGATGTGTTCAGGATAATGAAGGAAGTAAACTGTATTCATTTTGAAAGATTACTAAACTTTGATATGTGAGGGAGGTCTATAATTTGCTTTTTGGAAGCCTGACTATGGCCACCTTTGGAGAGAATGATTTTAAAAAGATGCTAAGAATACTCATTTTTGTTTACTACATTTCAGAGGCTAAAGTCCTGACTTCACAATAACAAGGTGAAGACAGTATGGTCTTCATGAAGTCTTTGTGCTAGTTATGAAATGTTATTTTTATGTTAACAGTGGGTCATCAATAAGACCAACATCACAAAATGTCTGTTGGTTATATAAATCTCTAGATTCTGAAATAAAACTCTATGCTTTATTTTGTCCTCAATTTTATTTTAATTTTATAAAAACAAACATACAAAATAGCAGAGGGAGCAGACTAGTTTGCCCCCCTAGGATGCTCTGCCATTCATTATTGGACTCACCAACGTCTTGTACAATCTCAACATACCAGCCCAACTCCTATACTTAAAGGTTGAGCAATGAGGGTGAGTGTGTGCCTTACTGCTTCTTAACCAACCTATTTACGTGTGACACAAACTTTGAAGAATTATGTACCTGAGCCTCTAGATTTCTCTGTTCTACAACACTACCTAAGGTCCTACCATTAATTGTACAAGTCCTGCCTTTGTTTGTTTTGTCCAAAGTGCAACACTTTGCATTTATCCAAATTAAACTCCACCTGCCACTCCTCAGCCCAATGACCGATTGATCTCAATCTGTTTTTAAGCATAGGTAACTTTCTACATTATCCACTATACCACCAAGTTTGGTCTCATCCACTAACTTACTAACCATGCCTTCTACATTCTCATCTAAATCATTTATATAAATGACAAACAAAAGTGGATGCAGCACCGATCCCTGTGGAATACCACTGGTCACAGGCTTTCAGTCTGAAAAACAACCCTCCACCCACTGTTACTTTCTGTCCCCTGCAGTTAAGCCAATTTTGAATCCAATTGGTAAGCTCACCCTGAATTCCATGTGATTTATCTTGACTAATTAGTCTACCATGTGGAACATTGTCAAAGGCTTTACTAAGGTCTAAGTAAACAATGTCTACATTCTTGGTTACTTCTTCAAAAAATTCAATCAAGTTAATGAGACATGATTTCCCACTCACAAAACCACGTGGGCCATAATCATTCCTTGACTCTCCAAATGCATATAAATCCTACCTTTCAGAATTACCTCCAACAACTTAACCACCACTGAATTCCGACTCACAGGTTTATAGTTCCCAGGCTTCTCCTTACAACCTTTCTTAAACAAAAGCACAACATTAGTCATTCTCCAGTCATCTGACACCTCACCCATAGTTATAGATGATGCAACTATTTCTGCAAGGGGAGCTTTTTTGCCTGTAATGTCCTCCCAAACTTCCCACAATGTCCTGAGTTACTTAGATCAGGGCGATTTATCCATATTTATATTTTCTAATACCTCCAACATTTCTTCTTCTGTAATGTGAACTATTTTCAATTTCCAAGAACTGTTACTTCATTAGCAGCTAGGCCCATTCAGTTTTCTATTCTTTAGACTTTCTGGCTACTTCATACAAAATGAATCTTTGGGCCTGGAGCTTGAGTTACGTACAGATACCTGAGTTGATATTCTTAGCCTTGCAATGATATTGACCATTACTGTCAAGGTAGTTGATTCAGAGACATTGCACAGATGGGTGCAACTGACACAACAGAGAAATTTGTCATTCTCCTGAGTAATATTATGAGAACTAGATAAGGATGTCACTGTGTTCCTGTTGGATCCATGATCAGTCTCATAGCATCTGAGAAATGCAAGAATACCTTAAATAGACTTTTTCATGGGCAAGTATAATGTGTGATTTAAGCCTGTGGTGATGTTCTTCTAACATCTGACTCCATAGCACTGGACAATCCAAATCTCTAAATCAAATGTACCTGACTGTTCAAAACAAATCACAACTGTCTGTAGATCGTTATGGATGTTTTCCTTGATCTCCTCAGTATAATCATGACAGCATACTCAACAATTGCTTCTTAAAAAAGTAACTCTTATTGAATATCTTTGATCTGGTAGGGTTAGCCAAAGCACAGGGGTGGCACAGTGGCTAGCATTGCTGCCTCACACCGCCAGGAGCATAGGTTTGATTCCTCCCTTGGGCGACTGTCTATGTGAAGTTTGCACATTCTCCCCATGTCTGCACGGATTTCCTCCTGGTGCTCGATTTCCTCCCACCACCCAAAGATGTGCAGGTTAGGTGGATTGACCATGCTAAATTTCCCATAGTGTTCAGGGATGTCCTGGGTGGATTAGCTATGGGAATGTGGGGTTACAAGGATAGGGTAGGGGGATGGGTGTGGGTAGGATGCTGTTCGGAGATCTGCTGTTGACTCTATGGGCAGAATGGCCTGCTTGCACACTGTCAGGATTCTATGATGTGATTCACAGAAACTGAGCAGTCTCCACCTCCAATTTACTTTACAACTTCCAATTGATTTGTTCTTATTACTCTCCGAAATGTAGAACAAGCAGCTTCACTCAACGAGTATGGGTCTACACAGGAACTTTAGAAGGTTGTGCAATTTTAATTAAGGTGGGATGTGTGCTGGCCATTAACTCACTATAAAACACTAAATTCACACATATAAAACTAGAAATATTCTTGGTAATATTGCTTAATATATTCATGTAACATTTCTATGTCTGTTATTTTAAAAGGTGAGTTCACACAGTTAAATAAACTCATTTATGTCTCCATTAAAACAATGGTTTGAGCAATGTGGTTTGGTGTTTTTCTATTATCATTAGCAACAGTAATCATTAGCTTATATTAGCTGAACTTAGCTCATAACCTTATCAACCTGTAATAGGTACTTGTAAATACCAAATTTAAAAAGTTAATTATTCTGTATTTTTGTAAATGGCAGACTTCTGTGCTGTGTAGCCTGGAGCGACACTTCCATTTTCCTTTAGGCCCATTACCTTCCTTACTTCAAACACACTCTCAGCCTGTCATCTGATTGCTCTGTGTTTAGGACAGGACACAGGTAGTAAAAAACACTTCCATGTAATGCACAAAATAAAAGATGGACAGGTGATGAGTTCAGAGCACGTTGGCTCTCTCCAGTCTTGGCTTGATTATGGACTTGTCCCTCAAATCTGAACCAAACACAGGGAGAGCTTTATTTCAGTTCACATGTTCCATAAACTTACCCTGCCCTGATTATAGTGCCCCCATATTTATACAACTAATTCTCATTGTTGTGGTTCTGTTCGCCGAGCTGGGAGTCTTTTTGGCAAACGTTTCATCCCCTTTCTAGGTGACATCTTCAGTGCTTGGGAGTCTCCTGTGAAGCGCTTCTGTGAGACAAATCTTCTCACAAACTTTGAACTAATTCTCATCCAATTAGCACTTAATATGTCTATCATCAGTGTCCTCATTATATTCAGTCTTAGACATTCCTTCCAATCTTATTAGTTTATAACAACTAAAACACCCACATTGAACAGTATTACAGCCCATTGCTATGCTTACTGTGCCATTGAGCCCATGTCCAAAAATAGACCATGACTGGCAGAATACACTTCAAACTCTTCCAGCCACACTTTCCATTCCATGCTGCCCAGTGGATCAAATGTCTCAATGTCCCAATCTGTAGACATATCGGATCCAGCAGTAGATTAAAGAAGTTAACCTCAGAAGCATACACAATGCTGCTGTCATCGTGATGTCCAGATCAAAGAGATGTAGAGGGATAGAAAACATGGCTTTGTGGGGGAGATCGTGCCTTACCAACTTAATAGAGTTCCTCGAGTAAGTGACCAAGTTGATAGATGAAGGAAGGGCTGTTGATGTCATATACATGGACTTTAGTAAGGCATTTGATGTGATAGACTAATGGAGAAAGTGAAGTCACATGGTGTGCAGGGTGTTCTAGCTAGGTGGATAAAGAACTGGTTGAGCAACAGGAGGCAGAAAATAGTAGTTGAAGGAAGTTTCTCAAAACGGAGAAAAATGATCAATGGTGTTCCACAAGGGTCAGTATTGGGGTGACTGTTGTTTGTAATGTACATAAATGATCTGGAAAAGGGCACTGTTGGTATGATCAGCAAGTTTGCAGATGACACGAAAATTGGTGGAGTAGCAGAAAGCATAACGGACTGTCAGAGAATACAGGAGGATATAGGTAGACTGGAGAGTTGGGCAGAAAAGTGGCAGATCGTTTTCAATCCAGACAAACGTGAGGTGATGCATTTAGGCAAGATTAATTCTAGAGCGAATTATACAATGAATGGAAGAGCCTTGGGAAAAGTTGATGGGCAGAGAGATCTGGGAGTGCAGGTCCACTGTACCCTGAAGTCTGCTGCACAGGTGGATAGAGTGGTCAAGAAGACATATAGTATGCTTGCCTTCATTGGACGGGTATTGAGTATAAGAGCTGGCAAGTCATGTTAAAATTGTACAAGACATTGGTTCAGCCGCATTTAGAATACTGTGTACAGTTCTAGTCGCCACATTACCAAAAGGATGTGGACGCTTTGGAGAGGGTGCAGAGAAGGTTTACAAGGATGTTGCCTGGTGTGGAAGGTGCTAGCTATGAAGAGAGGTAGAGTAGGTTAGGTTTATTTTCATTAGAAAAAAGGAGATTGAAGGGGGACCTGATTGAGGTTTAAAAAATCATGAGGGGTATAGACACGGTGGATAGAGACAAGCTTTTTCCCAGGGTGAAGGATTCAATAACGAGAGGTCACGCTTTCACGGTGAGAGGTGGAAAGTTTAAGGGGGATACATGTGGCAAATACTTCACACAGAGGGTGGAGGGCATTTGGAATGCTTTGCCAGCAGAGGTGGTAGAGGCAGGCACGGTAGATTCATTTGACATGCATCAGGACAGATGCATGCTTAGATGGGGAGCAGAGGGATACAGATGCTTAGGAATTGACTGACAGGTTTAGACAGTACATTTGGATAGGCTCAGGCTTGGAGGGCTGAAGGGCCTGTTCCTGGGCTGTAAATTTTCTTTGTTCTCTTTCTTTGTTCTAATGGGAAGCAGATGCTCTAACCTTGTGAGGGGAACATAGGAAAAGATCTAGCTGTAAATTACAAGCTTTTGCATGGACTCTAGAAAAATACTTGTGAAAGACTAAATGGTTCCAAACTCAAAATACACAATAAAATATTGACACAATCCAAAATCCCTCTTACATGTTCCAAGTTTAACGTCTTATTGTCTTTGGTCCAGTCATGGTGGTCACTCTTCTAAGTTGCCACAGCATCTCATATTTAGGAATGTACCAGTACAGAGAAGATAATTTAAGGATGTAACAATAGTACTTGCATGTGATAGCAGATATGACCTGGTAAGTATTTCACAGGAAGTGAACACTCAAAGCCCGGGTTTTAATCAGATTTCCTTAACTCAATCATTATAAATGGTCTTTTGCTAACTAACTAAAATAATGAACACTATGCTTCTGCATAACAGGAAATCATATCACGTAACTAAAATAGCTGCTACTTAATCTTCAATTTTCTGCTGTGACTGAGTCAAGGTTTATCACACAGATGACTCTGAAAGACTGGAGGTTGGCTAACGTAGTGCCATTTATTTAAGAAAATTGGTAAGGAAAAGTCAGGGAACTATAAACCAGTGAGCCTGACATCATTAGTGGGCAAGTTGTTGGAGGGAATCCTGAGGGACAGGATTTATGTGTATTTGGAAATGTAAGGACTGATTGGGGATAGTCAATATGACAGTATGTGTGGGAAATCATGTCTCAGTCACATCACTGAGGTTTTGAAGAAGTAACAAATAGGATTGATGAGGATAGAGCAGTGAACAGGATCTATATGGACTATAGTAAGGTGTTCGACAAGATTCATCTTGGGAGACTGGTTACCAAGGTTAGATCACATGGAATACAGGGAGAACTAGCCATTTGGATACAGAACTGGTTCAAAGGTAAAAGACAGAGGGTGGTGGAGAGTTGCTTTTCAGACTGGAGGCCTGTGATCAATAGTGTGCCACAAGGATTGGTGCTGGGTCCACTGCTTTTTGTCATTTATATAAATGATTTGCATGTGAACATAGGAGGTATAGTTAGTAAGTTTGTAGATAACACCAAAATTGGAGGTGTAATGGACAGTGAAGAAGGTTGCCTCAGATTACAACAGGATCTTTATCAGATGGGCCAATGGGCTGAAGAGTGACAGTTGGAGTTTAATTTAGATAAATGTGAGGTGCTGCATTTTGGAAAGCCAATCAGGGCAGGACTTATACATCTCTTGGTAAGGTCCTGGGGAATGTTGCTGAACAAAAAGACTTTGGACTGTAGGTTTGTAGCTCCTTGAAAGTGGAGTCGCAGACAGATAAGATAGTGAAGAAGGTATGCTTTCCTTTATTGGTCAGAATATCGAGTACAGGGGTTGGCAGGTCGTGTTGCGGCTATACAGGACATCGGTTAGGCACTTCTGGAATATTGTGTGCAATTCCGGTCTCCTTCCTATCAGAAGGATGTTATGAAACTTGAAAGGGTTCAGAAAAGACTTACAAGGAAGATTCCTGGGTTAGAGGGCTTGAGCTATAGGGAGAGGTTGATAGGCTGGTGCTGTTTTCCCTGGAGCATCGGAGGCTGAGAGGTGACCTAATAGAGGTTTATAAAATCATGAGGGGCATGGATAAGGTAAATAGACAAGGTCAAGATTAGAGTCATGCTGGAAAAGCACAGCAAGTCAGGCAGAATCTGAGAAGCAGGGAAAGTGACGTTATGAGCAAAAGCTCTTCATCAGGAATGAGGCTGGGAGCCTCTGGGGTTCTCTCCACTCCGGACGCTCCCTACCTCATTCCTGATTAAGGGTTTTTGCCTGAAATGTCAATTTTCCTGCTCCTCGGATGCTGCCTGACTTGCTGTGCTTTTCTATCACCACTTTAATTTTGGCTCTGATTTCCAGCACCTGCAGTCCTCACTTTTGTCTAAATAGACCAGGTCTTTTCCCTGGGGTGGGGGAGTCCAGAACTAGAGAGGATAGGTTTAGGGTGAGAGGGGAAAAACTTAAAAGAGATCTAAGAGGCAACTTTTTCATGCAGAGGGTGGTGTGTGTACGGAATGAGCTGCCAGAGGAAGTGGTTGAGGCTGAATGATTACAACATTTAAAAGGCATCTGAGTGGGTATATGAATAGGAAGTGTTTGAGGGATTTGGGCTAAGTGCTGGCAAATGGGATTAGATTAGGTTAGGATATCTGGTCAGCATGGACGAGTTGGACTGAAGGGTCCGTTTCCATGCTGTACATCTGAGTCTATGACTCTAAGAAGGAAAAACACAAAAGAGTAGTCACTGAATGACAAGATACTAGGAAGTTTAGAGGCATAGAGGTACACTGGAGGTGGCAGGATAGGTTAATAGGTTAGTTATGAATGCATAATGGACATTTGCCTTTTCACTAGTGACATAGGTTGTAAGAGCAGGGAGATCATGTGGGAGCTGTACAAAACTTTAGTAAGGCCATAGCTGGAATCCTATGTACTGTCCTGGTCCCTGCACTATAGGAAAGATGTGATTGCAATGGAGGGGATGCAGAGAAGATTCAGCAGGATGTTGGCTAAGATGGAGCAGTTTAGCTGTGAAGCGAGGCTGGATAAACTTGGATTGTTTTCCTTGGAGCAGAGAAGGTGGAGTGAGGACCAGACAGAGATTATGAGGGGCATGAATAAGGTGAATAGAAAGCAGCTGTTCTCCTTAGTCAAAGAGTCAATAGCAAGGGGGCGTAATTTTAAAGTGAAAGGTAGGAGGTTTAGAGGGGATTTGAAGAAAAACCTTTTCACTCAGAGGGTGGCAGAAGTGTGCAATGTACTGCCTGATAGAGTAGTTGAGGTGGGAAATCTCACAATCTTTTAAAATGGATGAAGTGTCATAACATTCAAGACTACAGACTTTGTGTGGGAAAGAGGGACTAGCTTAGGTAGTAGTATATTTTTAACAGTACAAACTCGAATGACTGAGGGATCCCTCCGATGCTATATCATTATAGGATTCTATGATAATCATTTATTTTTTGAAATTTTGTTGATCTTATTTTCTGCCTTAGTTTCAATTTTATCATTCTTTAATTTTATAGTTACGCTGTTTTGAATATGGTAGTCATGATTTGGAGATGCTGGGGTGGACAAAGTTACAAATCACACAATACTGGGTTATAATCCAACAGGTTTAGTTGGAGGCACTAACTTTCAGAGCACTGCTCCTTCACCACCTGAGAAAAGCAGTGCTCCGAAAGCTAGTGCTTCCAAGTAAACCTGTTGGACTGTAACCTGGTGCTGTGTGATTTTTAACTCGTTTTGACTAGGAATGGCTCAATTATGCCAAGTTGGCCTGTTAAATCTTTCTGGGATGATGTTCTCCCAGTCTTTTTTTAGTGAATCTTTTATTTCAGCTGTCAAATTCACATTGTTGAAAAGGCGTGGTATATAAATACGTAGAGAAAGGCAGATAGTTTGCTACATAGTATTAGCAAAAGATATGGATAGAGCAGCTAAAACCTGGTCAGTGGCAATCATTTGACAGCTCTTGCAGAGGCAGCTCTGGTGATTGAGGAGTTAATTTCCCATCACAGTCAATCTTTCTTGTTAGGGTTCTGAGAAGAACTGGAGGGACAAAGTGGAAGGAACAGAAGACAATCGAAACATTTAGAGTATTGTTCAATTAAGGTTGCAACATTACAGGAAGGATGTGGAGGCTTTGGAGAGGGTGCAGAAGTGATTTACCAGGATGTTGCTTGGATTAGAGGGTACGAGATATAACGAGAGGTTGGATAAACTAGGGTTGTTTTCTCTGGACTGGCAGAGGCTGAGGGGAGACCTGATCGAAATTTATAAAATTATGAGACATAGATAGGGTTGACACTGAATCTTTTTCCCAGAATTAAAATATCTAATACTAGAGGGCATGCCTTTAAGGCAAGAAGTTCAAAGGAGATGTGTGGTTTTTACGAGTGTTAGGTACCTAGAATGCACTGCCATGGATAGTGATGGAGGCAGACATGATGGGGAATTTAAGGGGCTTTTAGATAAGCACATGAATATGCAAGGAATGGAAGGATATGGACTCTGGGCAGACCATAGCTTGATTTGATGTCATGTTCGGCACAATCTGAGGGCCAAAGGACCTGTTCCAGTACAGTTCTATGTTCAAATTTAGCTGAGGTTACCTTGTTTCAGCACCGTTGAAGCTTCTGCTGCAGGCTTGTGTTTACTTTAGCAACCAATAACGACAGTTTCCTTTATTATTCAATATTTTTTACTAGATGAGCTAATACTTTGAAAGAGACTTGCAGTGATGTTATTAGGTCAGTTAAATTATAGCACTGTGTCTAAGGATATAAGGGTAGACATTTAAGACTGAGATGAGGAGAAAATTCTTCACTCAGAGTGAAGCTGTGAAGTTCTCTCCCACAGAAAGGGCTTGAGGTCTAAAAAATTGTTTTCAAGAAGGAGTTAGACATAGATTAAAGCTAAAGGGGTCATCGGGTTTGGGGAGAAAGCAGAACAGGGTATTGAGTTGGATGATCAGCCATGATCATATTCAATGTTGGAACAGACAAACTCTTGCTCCTAGTTTCTATGTGCAATCAGCATACAGGGATATTTAGTGTTTATTCTCTCCATTTGTCCTCCATTGGTGCCTGGTTCAGTCTGAGATGAGCAGCTGAAGTTTCTTTGACAGGAGCAAGGAAGAGTCTTCCTTATGTTGTCCCTAGGTGCACTGATGCAGAGGAGTTGAGGATACTAGTACACATTGCAAACATATGATATGAATATAAGACTGTAAGTATCAATGAAACACAACTGTGGCAAACTGGAGGTGAAGCAATCTGATCAGCCAAGATCTTATTGAAAATCAGAGCAAGCTTGAGTAACCAAACTGTCTACCCCTGTTCCTAATTTGTGGGTGTGTTGGCACAGAGATGGCATGGATATTACGGAGGGTATGGGCATGAATGAGCATGGGAAGCCTGGGTATGGGGTGATGATGGGGTGTGAACAATGAGGACTAGGAGGTATGGCAGATTTTTAAACAACTGGGATGAAGTCTTGAAGAACGAACATGGCCTCCGAACTGTGTTACCTCGATTGGCCTGATTCTACGTTCCTCAAAAAGAAAATTCCAGATACCTTCAAAGTGATGCAAGTCTGCTGAGTTGGAAAGTTTTCTGACTTGAAAAATCCACCTCAGGAGTGAAAGTCTGGCCCAAGGTATTTTTTAGCAATCTTTAATTTAGGTCATAAACTTATTGCTAATAAACTCACTGCTAATTAATTCATTTATATTTGTTCATATGTCATCAACAAGTGAATGGCAACAACTACTTATATAAGATTCTCAAGAAGATAAACTTATTTATAAATTCAATTATTAATATGATATCTACACTGGACTTAACTAATTCATTCTCTTAAATATGCTGATAGTCCAAGATAAGAATGTGTCAGGATAACTCCAACCTATTTATTGGTTTAATTATTCCCTTGGTGTTAAATTATGCACAGTCCTTTTGCACTTCATTCGTTTCTTGCTGCTTAAGACTAATTTGTACAGTTAAGTTATGCAGTCTTAACTTGCATAATAGTGTGACTGTCAAAGAATAAGTAATCATGTAGCAGCTAATCACACTGCTTATGTAAATAATTCATCCATTACCACTGGAATGTGCTCCCAGGGAAAACAGAAATTAAAAATGTTTAAAGTGTTCTTACAATTCTACAATAAAATGAAATTAATTAAAATCAAAATGAGTATAATAATCTTTTTTAAAAACACACTATTTCATGACTCAATTACTCTCCATGTGGTTAAATTCTCCATTCAGAAAGTTTGAGTTCCATTATATTGTTGTATAAGAGAGGGTGAACTGACATCATGAGATAAGGTCCGCCAATCAGTTGTGGTCAAGCTGTCCAGTTTTCTCAAAGGTTTTTCTTACCCCTGTCTTGCAAGAAACCATAATGTATTTCAATGCAACTTACTATTAAGTAAAATAATAAACATAAACGGTTTATCAAAATTGAATCAATCTTCTGGCAGAGACTCATGTGGGCATCCTTCCCCATTTGGTATGAGCAAGTTGGACTGAAACTGAGAAGAAGGATTGGTGTTATTGAATCCACTGAAGACATTACAAATTTATCAGATGATGCTTGTGGTGTGTTTACCTAAGGATTAATTTAGCCTCACCATTACAATGAAAACACATAAGATTCTTAGGGATCTTGAAAGGAGACATTCAGTGAGGATTTTCCAACTGCGCAAGAGTTAGGACCAGAGGGCACAATCCCAGTGTAAGGGGTCGCCCGCTTAAAACACAAGGAGGGATTTCTTCTCTCAGAAGTTAGTGAATCTGTGGAGTTTTTTACTGCAGAGTGCTGCCAAGCTGAGTTACTAAGAATATTCAAGGCTGAGATAGATCAATTTTTAAACAATAAGGAAATCAAGGAATATGAGGAAAAGGGACAAAAGTAGGGTAAGAGTTACACGATCAGCCATCATCTCATTTAATGGCAGAACAGACTCCAGGGGCTGAATGGCCTACTCTTTTTTTTAGGCTTATGGTCATATGTTGGCTACACTGGTAGACTTCTCATTATCATTTCAATAATATATGATTAATTTGAGACATGGCATGTATTTGCATACTGTAGTAACAGTGTCTACCATTTACAAGATACACCACAGTAATTTACCAAATCTCCTTAAACTATCAAGACAAGAGCAGCAAATACACATGGGAACAATACCACCTGCAATTTCTTGTTCAAGTTTTATCCATCCTGACTTGAAAGTATATCACTGTAGCTTCATTGTCACTTGAACAAAAATCCACAGAACACTCTCTGTAATTGCATTGTACATGCATATACATTGCAGTTATGTAATGTATATGCAAGAAGGTAGTTCACTATCACCTCCTTTTGGCTTGGAATATGTGTAGTTCCTGAGGTTCAGAGGAAGAGATTCTGCTTGAGAGCTGCAGGTTTGACGTTGCGGACGTGCGCTGGCGAGGGAGAAACCACGGGGATCGTGTTGCGAGTTGTCGGAGCTGCTGGAGACCATCGCTGGATCGTGATTGGCTGTTGGAGGATCGTTTGGTTGTGCTGACCTGCTCTTGGTGGATCTTTATGCTGGCTTCGGCCTAACGCCAATTCAGGTATCAGCCAACCTCAGAGCTATGGCCTCAGCAGCCGCTCGCAGCCCTGGCCAGGGCATTCGCAACACAGTCAGGGTGACCGTGAAGAAGGTGGAGGAGCACACACCAGTCAATCGGACGGTGTTTGTGAAGAAGGTTTTGCTGGAGTGCTGTGGATTTGCAGCAGCGGATGTGTACTGCCTGCAGGATTTCCCTGGGGCAGGCTACTTCGACGTGACCTTCAGGAATGTGAAGCATTGTGAGCAGCTCCTGAAGGTCTTCAAGGAGAAGGAAGGGGAACCTCTGTTCTCCATCTTGTTGGCGGTCCCGTTGTGTGTGCTACCTGCGCAGAGAAGTCGGGTTGTTACAATCCAAATGTACAACCCTTACGTCCCAGCGGCAGATGTTCTCACCTTCTTGAAGAGGTATGTCCAGATCGAAGGAGAAAGCACCGATGAATCGATCCTTTTGGGATCTGGACCAGTAAAAGACAGGTCAAGGTAACCCTGAGGGTCGATGGCAGCGGGAACATCCTCCACCCACCCTCCAGCTTCGCCATCGGAGGAAGCAGAGGTTACCTGATGTACGCAGGGCAGCCGAAGGTGTGCCGAACCTGCGGGAGATCAGGCCACATGGCAGCCGACTGTAAGGTGACCGTATGCCGAAACTGCAAGCAGGAAGGCCACCCGACCAAGGATTGTAAGGAGGCCAAGAACTGTAACCTGTGTGGAGAGGCGGGCCACATGTACAAAGCCTGCCCAAGACGAGGAGCCACCACCTACGCACAGATGGCCGGAGGTGGCAACACGAGCCGTGGACCAACAAAGGCACCACAAAATAGCACAGGAACGGTGCCTGGAGGCACCCAGAAGGAAGAGCAGGCATAGTGGAGCAGACGGCAGGCAGCAGAGAGGTGCAGCAGCCGATCCAAGCTCCTTCAAGGCAGACGGAGGAAATGGAAGAGGAGGAATCAAAGGAGGCAGAGGATTGGATCACAGTCAAAAACAGGAAGAGGAAACCTCTCTGGGGCCCAAAAGCCACCCAGAGAAGGGGGAAGCGACACCTGCAAGTCGAGGACACAGGCAGCTCTTTTGATGGTGAGGACGGGCGCAAGAAGGGTCGCCACCAGAGGAAGAGACAGAGCGCCGTGGGGAGAAAGGAGGGCAGCACCGCCCAAGAAGGGAAAGACGATCCCTCTGTGGGGATGGATAAAGGCCTCCCCCGACCCGGTGAGAACCAAGAGGTATCCACCGACCCACAGCTCCAGGTAACTGGGAGCAGCGGTCCTGTGACAGCCCCGCTGTCAGATGGAGAACTGGACGGTGCGGACACTGGGCTCGACACAAAGACACCAGAGCGGGGAAATGGCTCCAGCGTGGAGCCGGACAGCTACCTCAGCCCTGGGATGGTCCAGCAGTTTGCCGTCACCACGGGGATGCACACAGCTACCCCAGAGGAGCAAGACCAGCAGCAAATGGACACTGCTAACCTTGTAAACTGTTAAAATGGGGTTTAAAATTGCCAGCATCAATGTGCGTAGCATCAAATCGGCTACGCGATGTTTTTCAACGATGGCCTTCCTGGCCAGCGTTAAAGCCGACCTCCTGTTTCTGCAGGAGTGTGGGATACCGCACCTCAGCAGCTACAGGAGATGGTCGAGCTTGTGGGCCCATGGACAGTCAGTTTGGTCGGGGGGCAACGATAGCCGCGCCTCCGGCCTGGGTTGATCCTCCAGCTGAAGGAGTTGACCCTGACTGAGTGTTGCAGACTGGCACATTCCAAGGTCCAGGACTACGTGTTGAGCGACGCGCTGAAGCTTGGGGCAGCTGCCGCCAAGGCGCGGTGGGGAAAGACCACCGTTTAACATCTGCCTGTCTAAAGAAGAACAGGGGGCCCATGCAGTCATTTGGGCTCTGCTGACGCCTCAGCTCAATATATGGGCGTATGAGCGGGAAATGCACAGACCTGTATGTAATAATGATAATTCTGAGCTGTGTATGTAAATGTGGGAATATGCATGGCATTACCTAATGTACAGTCCATCAAATTATTTTATGAATATTTTACGAATAAAGTATATTTTTGAAATTTAAAAAAATGTATATGCAAGAAGGTAGTTCACTATTACCTTCTCAAAGGCAATTAGAGACGGGAAATAAATATTGGATTGGGTAGTGATACTCGCAATCATTATATGGATGTTTTTAAAACTCAGAACCAAGATGACAGCGGAAATATGATCATAAAAAAATAGGAGCATGACTCAGCTCCTATTTCCCACAATACAAAATGATCATGACTAATCTGATTGTTATTTTAACTCCATTCTCTTGTCAGTCAAAACTCTGCCTAATTCAGCCTTGAATATATTCAATGACCCAACTGAAATATCAAAAATGCTTGAATAGTCTGGTCCTCCCTAGTGGTATTTGTCGAGGTTCATCCCGAGCAGCGCCGTGACGCGGGACTCCGTGCTCCACGGCCTGTTCCCCGGGACGGACACCGAGACGAACATCAACTGCGGTAGTGGTAAACATCACTATTTGGATACAGAACTAGCTCAAAGGTAGAAGACAGAGTGTGGTGGTAGAGGGTTGTTCTTCAGACTGGAGGCCTGCGACCAGTGGAGTGCCACAAGGATCGGTGCTGGGTCCTCTACTTTTTGTCATTTACATAACTGATTTGGATTGAGCATAAGAAGTACAGTTAGTAAGTTTGCAGATGACACCAAAATTGGAGGTGTCGTGGACAGCGAAGAGGGTTACCTCAGATTATAATAGGATCTTGATCAGATGGGCCAATGGGCTGAGAAGTGGCAGATGGAGTTTAATTCAGATAAATGCCAGATGCTGTAGTTTGGGAAAGCAAATCTTAGCAGGACTTATACACTTAATGGCAAGGTCCTAGGGAATATTGCTGAACAAAGAGACCTTGGAGTGCAAGATCATAGCTCCTTGAAAGTGGAGTAGCAGGTAGATAGGATAGTGAAGAAGGCGTTTACTGTGCTTTCCTTTATTGGTCAGAGTATTGAGTACAGGAGTTGGGGAGGTCATGTTGCGGCTGTACAGGACATTGGTTAGGCCACTGTTGGAATATTGCATGCAATTCTGGTCTTCTTCCTGTTGGAAAAATGTTGTGAAACTTGAAAGGGTTCAGAAAAGATTTACAAGGATATTGCCAGGGTTGGAGGATTTGAGCTATAGGGAGAGGCTGAACAGGCTGAGGCTGTTTTCCCTGGAGCGTTGGAGGCTGAGGGGTGACCTTATAGAGGTTTACAAAATTATGAGGGGCATGGATTGGGTAAATAGGCAAAGTCTTTTCCCGGGGGTCGGGGAGTCTAGAACTAGAGGGCATAGGTTTAGGTGAGAGGGGAAAGGTATAAAAGAGACCTAAGAGGTAACTTTTTCACACAGAGGGTAGTACGTGTATGGAATGAGCTGCCAGAGGAAGTGGTGGAGGCTGGTACAATTGCAACATTTAAGTGGCATTTGGATGGGTATATGAATAGGAAGGGTTTGGACGGATATGGGCAGGTTGCTGGCAGGTGGGACTAGATTGGGTTGGGATATCTGGTTGGCATGGACGGGTTGGACCGAATGGTCTGTTTCCATGCTGTACATCTCTATGACTCTATCTTTCTGTAATGGCTACCATTTATTCCTCTAGTTCTTATGACATTTTTCTTTTGTTCTTTTACAACTAGAAATTACTATCTAAAAATGAGGAGTTATCGATTTAAGAAAGAGATAAAATGATAGCCTCTGCATCTGAAATATTCCAGAACACAATGTTCAACATACTTCAAAGGAAGGACAGAATAACGTGCAATGTGGATGATATTCTGATACATGGTTCCACAGTCCCAGACCTGAATATCATACAGCACCTGCTGTGATCGATGAAATTATCTCCCACTTTGCATTCTTTTCAATTTCTGCCTTCAGCGTTTCCATTTGAAGACTGAAATAATAGAGTCAGAGAGGTTCTGAAAACATTGCTGGATGCAGGCCTTACGCGACTTTGCAAGATGATTGCACATTTCAATGGACCACAATTTATAAATGAACAACTTAAGAATTTGACAAGGAATGTCAATTACCATCATTGAATGCAAGCATTACCAATTCTTCAGTCAGTTATGAATCTGAGACCAAGAACAAGAAACTGCTGTTAAGAAAACAACAGCTGAGATCATATTTCATGGAAATGTCACAAGATCGTATAAGAAGAAACAGAGAGCCTTGGTATCCTACTGCAATATATGATTTGAACATATGGACAACCGAAAGATCATGATGCAGGAATTTTTATTCCACTGGTATCAGTTCATTACAAACATGAAGGGAAATTAAGGTTAAACAAGGTATTTAAATGGAATTAAGCTTATGATTTACATCTGACTAAGGAAATCCTTCATCTGCCTGATCCTTCTGTCTACCAGGCCTCCTTCCCAAAAGCATTTTTTTCTCCAGGTTCTTCTCAGAAAAAAAAGTCTTGGATCAGCTGACCCAGCTGCCCTGTTTTGCCCTTCTCCATCATCAATAACTTCTGGAGATCCCAGCACAAATGGTCTTGTTGCCCTCCCTCACCATTACCACCTGCTGCTGGAAGCTCTGATACATTTGAAAAGAAAAATACAACTATGGACAGTATACTCTGACCCGAATGGCAGATACCCATCAAAAACTCTACAAACACCCAAAAAATTGATACTCAAGTGGACAGAAAGTGTAATTAATTGTGCACCTCAGAAGCAAATCTGAATAAGATGAGGGAGAGTAGTAAAACCAAAACAGGGGCTTACTCTTTGCCTTTGAGGCTTTTAAGGGAGATGGGTAACATAGAAATAATGGGAACAAAGATTTGGGAAGGTGACGATATTGTTATTTGTTAAAGTTTAAAAGATCATAATGTAGTGATATCAGGCCACATGATGAGACATAGAATGTTGGAACCATGTGGAAGACACTCTTAAGCTCATGTAGAACTGTAATTGTGTGAACAAAGTCTATAAATAAATGCACTTGTCAATACAAATAATGGTAGTCATTTGACAGAGGGTTATAAGTCTTTGGAACTCAATAAAAGACAGTAGAAGCAGAGTATTTCAATATTTTTAAAGAAGAGGCAGATAGATTCTTGGAAAGCAAGGGGACGAATGGTTATCACAAGGAGGTGGAAATGTGGCATTAGCGATGTGGATGACATAGATGTCCTGTGTCATTAGGACTGTGTGCAGTCCTCTCCTCTCAGATAAACAGTGCCTGCGCAACAAGGAAGGGTCTGCTTTTAAATTAACATGTTGCCTTTACAGAGTAATCTGTTAAATAACCCATACTTTAAGAAGAATGCATAATCACATACAAAATAAGAGTTACACTATAGGGAGATTAAATGAGAACTCTCAATCATTTCTGATATAATTGATTGATCTTGCAAAGTTCTATAATGATTTTCAAATTGAGCTAATATAAATGATTCTGAAAAGCAAGGGAATGTCGCATAAACTTCTGGAGATATTCTTTGTACCAATTGGATTGAACAGACAATCATAATACCCTAACTGTTCAATGATTGTGGATAAGATTTATCAAACTAGTTAATATCACTAGTAGATAACCATTCACATGTAGCCATTGACTTTTCCCACCTTGCTGGGTTGTGAGAAAGAATCAAACAGTAGAAGAGAAAGAAAGACTTGCACTGTAGAGTGCTTCTCATGACTACCAGGTGTCTTGCAGCTAATGAGGTACTTTTTGAAGGGTAGTCACTGTTGTTATGGAGATAGCACAGCAGCCAATAAGCACACAACATGCTCCCAAAAGCAACAATATAATAATGACCAAACAATGTTTCTGAGATGTTGACTGAGGGCTAAATATTGGGCAGAACACACTGCTCTTCTTTGAAATAATGCCAAGGAATATTTTACAACCACATGAGCAAACAGATGGGTTCTATCCAAAAGGCAACGACTTTGACAATGTAGCTCTCCATCAGTACTGTACGGAGTGTCAGTATAGATTTTTACACACAAGCCCTGATTTGAGACCTGAACCCAGAACTTTGTGACTCAGGCAAGACATACTTCCTCTAATCCCAAGCTGACATTTGTGGATTCAAGGTGCCTGGAAATGTTGGAGGGTAGTATACATGAATTTCCCGTCAAGTTGCCTATGGTGGGATGCATAGGGCTAGGGTGCTGCCACTCCTAGGATAAGGCTTTTTAATCCTGGATCACTCTGTTGACCTAAAATACAGTACAGTGTTTGTGAATCCCGTTCTCAGCACAAAGTGACAGATACATGAGGTAGAGTGAGGGCCATTAATGAAAAAAAACCAATGAAAAATAAACAACATAAAAACAATATGTAAGGAATATGAGCTATGAGCAGATCCTTTATTTTTACCCCCATTGATAATTGTGTTGTTGCAATCGTAACCCTGGTCAGTACATGAAGAATTGTAGATTCAGACCTATTAGTGGAAATCAGATCAATCAAAGACACTAATACATAGATTTCTCATCAGATATTAGTCAGACTAACATGCAGCACTCATTCCTAACAACACTCGTCACTACTTGCAGTCTGAACCTTCAACACTCGGGGCTTTTATCTTCCTCACTGGGATTTAAAGGCAGGACATCATGTAAAGTCCAACAGATGTTATTTTTACTGCCTCATGACCTGTCTGAACTCTTACAGGGTTCAGGGCAGGCATCATTTGGCATGTTTGATATTGGAATATTTGAAGTCCTTAAGTGGCCAACTAATGGCTGCTTAAAGGCCTCAATTCAGTATTTAACTCTTAGCAGGGGTAAACCCTATTCCATGAAGAATGCCCGGCTGTTTCAATTACATGTGCTGGTGGGCAATGGGTTGATGTCCTTTGCTGTCCCCACTGGAGGCTCTTGCACTCCCTTTAATATGTCCCCTGTCTCTTGAACTTGGACCCAGTCAAATGCTGAGGTGCCAGACCTCAGTTTAGCCTAAGACCCTTTGTGTGGTGAGATTGCTGTAGTCCTGGATGGTGCTACAGGGACAACACAGCTGCTAGATCTCTCATTGGCTAGCAGGTTTCTAACCTGAAATTTGCTGCTGAGGAAGGGACTGAAGTTTCTCCTAAAGCAATTAAAGCTAACCCCAGTATTAAATTGCTTTAGGGCAGCCATTGGGATCAGAAATGACATTTTAGCTGGTGAGTATGTGAAGTGTTTTGGGAACTGGGACCATCCTGTAAAATACGTCCTGATTCAAGGAGATCAAAAATGAGCACTTCTCTTTCAGGAAATGTTCCAAAGGCAGAACTGCACAGGATAGCTAAAATGAGGACGTCTTGACCATGCAACCCCAGCCAATCAGACTTACTTGTGTGTTAGTTTTATACAGAGTCTAAGTAATTCGACAAACTATGGATCAGTACAATCGTAAAAGCAATTTTAAAAAGGCAAGGGATATTGCTGATGTTGGAAATCTGAAATATCAACAGAAAATTCTGGAACTACTCAGTTCACAGACAAATAGAAACAACATCTCAGGTTCGTGGTCTTTCAACAGGACTGGGAAAAGTTTGAGGTGTGACAGGTTTTAAGCAAGTACAGAACAATGAACAGCTGGGCTAAGGCCTAGAGGAAATTTCTGTGGTAAGGTAGAAGGCAGAAGAGGTTATAATGTGCAAAAGAGATAATGATGCAAGGCATAAAGATTGGCAAATGGGATAAGTAGTGAAATGAAAGATTGGTCTGGAGAGGTGTGAATGGGATAAGCAGCATCATTGATAGAATCAGGGACTAATGTGATGATCTGAATTTTGTAGGGTCTGAAAGGCTATAAAAGGAAGAAGATATAGAAAATCAGAGAATATTGAACTCAATAATATTCATCAATTGGAGAAAGGTTCAGGCTGTCTACCTGCGTCTCTCAGCCCAGTTATGTCCCCGCCTCAACATATCTGCTGTTAAAGCCTTCTTTCGTCAAAACCATACTTTTGTCATATCCAGATTTGTCTATTCAACTGTCCTCATGAGTTACCTCCCATCCTTCACTCTGTAAATTTGAGGTGATCTAAAATCTTTTGTTGCCCAAATTTTGGTTCACACCACGTTCCATTCACCCATCACCCTGAGCTTGTGGGCATAGACTGGTTTTCCATCCGGCAAGGCATTAGTTTTCAAATTCTGACTCCTGTGCTCTAATCCCTCCATGGCCTTTTCTCACCCAAGCTCAGTAACCTCTTTCAGCCCACCAAAAATTCTGTGTTCTTCCAACTCTGACATCTTTCACATCCCTATTCACTTCCTTATACTTCACATATGAGGAGAGATTTAGCCAGTTAGGACTGGAGTGACTGAGTTTAGAAGAATGAGGAGGTCCTTATATAAACCTATGAAATTCTAACAAGGCTAGACAGGTTAGATGCAGGAAGGATGTTCCCAACAGTGGGGAAGTCCAAAACCAGGGATCATAGTTTAAGGATAAAGGGTAAACATTTTAGGACTGAGATCAGGAGAAATGTCTTCACCTGGAGAGTAGTGATCCTGTGGAATTCACTGCCATAGAAAATGGTTGAGTCCAAAATATTATATATTTTCAAGAAGGAGGTAGACATATCTCTGTGGCTTAAGGGATATAGAGGGGTAAGGTGGGATTGAGGCACAGAGCTCAATGATCATTCAGGTTTGAGGGGTCAAAATGGCCTGCTCCTATCTTCTATATTTCAATGTTTCTAGTAGTGATATTACTTTCAGCTACGATAGGCCTAATGGCCTGGATTTAACTTCTCTAACCCTCTCTGTTCCTCTCCTTGTTTTAGAAACTTTCTTTAAAATCTGATTCTTTGACCAGGCTGTTGGTCATCTCCATTAATAACTCTTTAAGTTGCTCCAAGTAAAACCTTCATCTGAAACTGCTCTGCTGAAGCAGCTGGTGATGCTTTAAGCCAATAAGGGCATGATGTGAATTATTGTTGTCATGGAACCAAAAGATGAATGATCTGTTAGCTTTCAAGGTTTGACTTTGTCTTCTGTGCAAGCAAGTGTAAGAAAGGTTCAAGATACTCCTATTCAGTCATAAGAGCACAACTGCAAGCTTGGGTAGGATTGGGCTTTGTGCAACTGCTAAGGGAAAAGAAGAAGTTGACTTTCATGAAAGCAAATTAGCAAAGTATAAAGTTTTGAGATTCCACTTTAAATGAGAGGGAATGGTGAGAACAAGAACAGAAATAAGCGCAAAATCGCTTAAGGCGAAGCCATCAGATATTAGATATTAGTCTGAGCAACTTTAGGAAAATGCATCATTGAAAAATTCAAAGAAAATACTTTCGTGTGCTTGCGATATTAGGATGTAGTGGTATATTGTGTTACTGTACTGTGAACAGAGGACATATAATAAAGATCATTACTGTCTATAGAGGGGAATCATCAACAAAAATGGAAGAATAAAGTAAGCCATTAGATTGCAGAAGAAACAATCTCCAACTTGATAGAGTTGGCGGATGAGCCATCAGACAGAGCAGAGAAAGGGGAATTTAAGAGAAAATTATAAAAAACTATGAATGGTGAGATATCATGCGATGGTGATTTCCTTAAAAGCAATTGATACAAGCATGTGATGGTGCACAGCCATCAAGGTAGTATTAGAATAGGAAGACAAACCAGAGAAGGATGTCTATGTTAAATGAACTGCAATACTTATTGTTGTGTGAGGATGAAATCTAATCTTGAGGAAAATTTACATAATAACCATGAGTAGTTTCAATTATCTTGTATTCTAGTGGACACAACAGGGGTCACCTTTGAAGCCAAAATAAAAACCAATTGTAGCGAATAAAATGGCTACATATAAATGAGGCAACAGAAAGCCAAGCTAGTATTTAGAACTGACTGTGATAATTTGAACCCTGGAGATAAGGAAATAGTTGGGTACAAGTGAACATAATATTAAGATGTCTGATAAAGTAAAATTTAGAGCTAGATTTATTAAAATGTGGTAATTTATAGACTCAAAAATGATTGTGTTACCTGGAGTAATGTCTAGAAAAGGTCTCTCAAGAACAAAATAACAGAATAATAGTGTTTCCAGGAAGGAGTTCAAAGGGATGACATTACATATTCTTGTAAAGATAACTGGGTAAAAATCTGGACTTGGTACTGCAGAGACAGTGCAGAGTCAAAGCAGGACAGCTGAACATTGGTAGAAATTGGTGTTCGAGCCTCTTGTGGTTATTGGAACAGGTTACCCAGTAGTGGCCATCCTGTGTTGGTAACTCAAGCAAAAGGGAGACATCAGTTTCAGGTCTCTGATATTGCTGCTGTGACCCTCACAAAAGTCCTGGAAGGTAGTGTTGGACTGAATACTAAGGAAGTTGGGTCGGTGGTTGTGGAGCTGCCAAAGGGTGTGGAAGGGTTCAACTCCAACTCCTGTCAATTCAGGAAAACAAGCTTGTGTACTTGCATTATAAAGCAATGTTTCAAAAGGAAATACTTTTAAAAACTGATCATCGGTTGGCAAGACACCTGATGAATTGAGTCAAGATTAGAATGGTGCTGGAAAAGCACAGCAGGTCAGGCAGCATCCAAGGAGCAGGAAAATCAATGTTTTGGGTAAAAGCCCTTCATCAGGAAAGCCCTTCATCAATTTCTGAAAGGCGTCCTTTATTACGCATCAGGCATTTGATTGACATAGTTTACACTCAACATACCCAAAAGATTTTAAAATGGGCTCACCATCCCAACGCAGAATTGGTAAAGCATGTGCCCTTTTAAAGTGGAAATGATTTAATTTATTATTCACGGACAGGATGAAATCTGTAACCCAGCAGTGTAGACGTCCAATTATTTTAAATATGGTGAAAGCCTGGAGGATAATGAGGGAACATAAAAGCAAATGGTCTAAGACTTGGCCATTTATCCTGTTGGTGGTGGCCCAAGGATTTAAACCTGGGACAATGGACTCCAGCCTTAAAGCATGGGAGAATAAGGGAATCTTCTGTCTGTGAGACTTATTTGAGGGGGAAGTCCTGATGTCATTCAGTCAGTTAAGTCAGAAATTTGGATTGTCTAATAGGGAATTTTAAAAAAATTTACAGATAAGGGTAGGGATTATATACAGAGGAAGACCACACTCCTGGTCCAATGTTACAAATCTGACGTGGAGAAAAGATTACTCTGGGGTATGGGTGCTCTATCACTCAGTACTTTGTATCATTTACAGAAAGGTCGTGCCCTGGGGGACATGTAAGGACTCTGTAGGGCGTGGAATCAAGAATTAGGAGGGGATATTTCATTAGAGGTATGGGAAGACATCTGGGGGAATGTAAGGAAAATCTCAGTATGTAATATAGAGCAGGCCATGCCATTGAAGATCTTATACAGGGCTCATATAGTGCCAGAAAGGCCAGCTAAGTTCAAGAGAGAAGTATAATCAGGATGTCCCAAATGTAAAATTAATACAGGCATTCTTACACACTGCTACTGGTCCTATTATATGATCCAGAGATACTAGAGTGCTATAGTAAGGGAGCTAAAGTACATCCTGGGGATTGAAATTAATATGGATTCGGTATTGCTTCTTTTAGGGTTGCCAAATTTGCCCTCTCTGGGGGAACATGGGAAGAGATTGTGTAACATTCTTACCCACTGTGCAAGGAAGAACATTCTAGTGAAAAACTGCCAGGTCTTACGGGGTGGCGTAGGCTGTTGATTTCCCCCAAGACTACCTCACAAATACGGTGCACCACAAACCGGAACAGTTTTACAAGACGTGGCAGCCGTTTTTGAATTATATTAACGCTGATTTATCAGCAATATTAATTAGGGCTTTGGTATAGCCGTGGGAATCAGTATAGGTGTCTGTGGGGCCCCAGGAGGAGGGGACTGGGGGACAAAGAATACGGGTAATGTAGATGGTGCTCCCTGGGATGGGAGCCTCAGTGGAGGTGTGATGAGTGAGATAGAATATAGTAGTGAGATAATAGTTTAAGTTATTTGAATATTGTTTAATACTAATATTTATTTAACATGTTTGTAGTTTAGTTTAAGTAGATATGTTGTTCTGGTAGAAAAGTAAGTTGTTTATTAACAATGGTACTGTGTTATGACATTTTTGTTCTGCCTTTTTTCTGTTTTAATGGTGTTACTCCTTTTTTATATAAATGTTTTATAAAAGATTTAAAAAGGTTTTCAAGACAAATATTTATTTTTAAACAAGTGGAAATGATGAGTGCAACATGTGCCTTATGATAAAAGCTTAAGCTGATCAGTTCAGGAGTTTAAAGTAATTATTTAAATAAAGCAAATTTCTTAAGTGATATAATGAGTTTGAAATGGCTGCTGTGTGAAATGTGATAGTAACTTCAGGATTATTAAGAGTAAAGTGGTTACTTAAGTAAGCAAATTTCTGTGGGTTGCAAGAGGAATAAGAGATATTCTGAATCAGGGACTACAAAGGCCATCTGAAGAATAAAAATGGCGTAAAGATGGGAGCTTTACTTGTGCTTCTTAATTTAGGACATCTTATCAGTATTCACAGACTGCAGCAATATTCTTATGGCTGCAGCCTGGTTATCTGTGTCGCCATCAGAATATACAGAAATAATGGAAACAGCTAAGAATAAGAAATTGGAGCAAATGTAGTTTCATAAAACCATAGACAGGGGTAATATATAAGTTAGAAAATGAAGGAAACACTGGATGATGAGAAGTTTTGGCTGAGGCCCTCTCACAATTTTTAAAATTTTTGAATGAAAGGAACTACAGCATAATAAAACACCATGGAACGAAACTGGTCTTCACCAGTAGTCTTGTAGATTTAACTGTCAACTGTGATTCTCAGCTTGATCCACAAATAGTTGTTTGTTCCTGCTCCTCTCCATAGACTTCAGCATATAACCTAAATTGGGAATTCTGCAGTACTGAGAGGATTCTGCACTCATCAAAACTGCCTTTGAAAGAGATGCTAAACATTTTTTGCCTTTTATCTCAGATAGATGTTTCAAAGAAGAACAGGGGCGTTCTCCCTGGTGCCCTGACCAAAATTTGTCCTTTAACCAATATACCTAAACCGGATACTCCAAGCATTTATGTCATGGACCTCGCTCTGCATATTTTGGCTGTATCTTACCACTGTGAAGCTGTGATATTTAATCTTTAATTCCATGACTCGTTTCATTCCTGACTGGAAGGAAAACTTTAATTGAGCCAGGTCTCTATGTTTGAAATGGCTGCAGAAAGGGCCTGAGCCCATCACAATGCATAAAAGAAAAACAAAGAACTGAGTTGCATTAAGATTGTTGAAACTATCAATAAGACACAGATATGTCATCTTCAGGAACGGCGGAAGACAGAGGGCGACCTATGGAAAGCCATTATGGATAAAGAAGCTGAAAAAAGAACCCTCTCTGTTTCAATGGCAACTTGAGAGTTTTGACAATAGGAAATCAAACTTCTTAGTTCATATGGATTGCTGCTATTGTATCCCAATAGCCAGCAGTCATGTGACTGAAATCTCACAAGGGAAGAAGTACCATTAAAAACCTGTCTGCTTGTCACAGAAAGGGTAACAGAAAGAAGGTCTGCAGGATGGAATAGAAGGCAGTTCTCTCTGTGGTTTTTGCTTCCAATTGGACCCGATCTCTGTTACAAGTGGAAATACATTACTGAAATAACAGAGTTTAAAAATAGAAGGAACTCCAATGCAACAGAATCCACTTCAGAACAAGAAGGATTACTGTTTATGAAAAAAAGATCATTTTCAGAAAAATGAGGAGGTTACATTGATCACAACTCCACTGGAAGTCCAGAACCACTAATGGACAGCATGCTTCTTTTCCTCTTTTGGACTTTATCTTTCAAATTCCACCTTCCCCCGCCCCATAACTTGTTCTGTTTGCTTGCACACTAATGGGTGTTTGTATGTCATGAGTTTCAGGAGGGTTTTACCTTTTAATACATGCTTATACTTTTAATTGAATGAGTTTTCACACTAACACAAACTCTGTACTCCCTAAATCAATAGATCTAGCTGGCTTGTTCTTCATAGCATTACACGTGGTACATATTAAATTGAAAATGATGCATATTTTTAAAAATTCAATCATTGCTATACCAACCTCAGGAGTGAAGGGCTCTTGATGAAGGGCTCTGGCCTGAAACGTCGAATTTCCTGTTCCTTGGATGCTGCCTAACCTGCTGTGCTTTAACCAGCAACACATTTTCAGGAGCGAAAAGAAAGGAACTTATTTACTGGTCTGGATGTGGACATAACTTTATCCTGCACCAGCAATTGTGCTTTAGAAGGATTCAGGCTATAAACCATTCATGGGTTTTCTGAAGTTGTGAAAAGCATTAGATACATGCAAGCCGTTCTATTTGTGATAGCAAATTCGCAGCTTGATTATATGGCCCCTGGTTGTGGTTTTTGGAACACAGACAGTTATTGACAAATTATGGGCTATTTTTCATGGTATTGCCAGCACCTATTTCAGCATCTTCATTTTCAAAAATGCCTACGATTTTCACAACACTTAAAATGCTCCAATCCAGGAGTCATGATTTGGAGATGCCACCTGATGAAGCAGTGGCTCTCCGAAAGCTACTGTGCTTCCAATTAAACCTGTTAGACTATAACCTAGCGTTGTGTGATTTTTAACCCAATACAGGAGAACATTATGCAATACGATTTCTCAAATAAGTGAATCAATCATCACAACAAGAGAAATCTGAAGAAGGCTATTGTTCAGGAATGTAACTATACAACTAAAAAGGTCACATGCAAAGTAATTTTTTTCTGATTTGATGATAAACTTACATAGATTTTCATCCAAACTGCTAAAATACCTGAAAGGTTGTGAGGATTATCCAAATTCCCAGCCCCAAAGACAGGGCGTTGGCAGTTTCAAGGTCACCACTATCAATGATGTGAGTGAGCCCTTTGTCAGCAAACAGGAGTGTAGGCCTCACCAAACATAAGAGCTAATCCCCTTCACAAACAAACTGGTCAAAAATAAAAGAGGAAAGGTTGATAACATCAAACAAAGAAAGTACTTAAATGTTTTGGCTTGCATTTTGTTCTTAACAGACTGGTAACTCTGACAAGGTCACACTGGTTGGATGGTTTGAGCCATAGGGAGAGGCTGAATAGGCTGAGATTCCTTTCCCTGGAGCTTTGGAGGCTGAGGGGTGACCTTCTTGAGGTTTATAAAATCATGAGGGGCATGGATTGGGTAAACAGACAAAAGTCTTTACCCTGAGGTGGGGGAGTCTAGAACTCGAGGGCATAAGTTTAGGGTGAGAGGGGAAGGATTTAAAAGGGACCTGAGGGGCAACTCGTTCATGCAGAAAGTGGTGCGTATATGGAATGAGCTGTCAAAAGGAAGTGGTGAAGGCGGTACATTTACAATATTTAAAGGCATCTGGATGGGTTATGAATAGGAAGGATTTAGAGGAATCTGAGTAAAATGCTGGCAAATGGGACTAGATTAGGTTAGGAATTCTGGTTGGCATGGTCGAATTTGACTGATGGGTCTATTTCTGTGCTGTACATCTCTATGACTATAACTCTACATGCCCATCGTAGTTCTCTTGGGCGCATTACTAGCTATTGAAAAAACATGGAACTGCAATCACATATATGCCAGACTAACCATTCTCATAGATTCCCATCCATTAAAGTGAGCTCTGAGATGATGGGCGAATGGGACTTGGTGCGATTCAGGGGACGGACAGTGGGGTTTTGGATGATCTCAAGTTTATGGAGGATAGAATTGGGGTGCTTATTTGGAATAGTAAAGGTAATAAAGAGATGGATGAGAGTCTCAGTTCTAATACAGATTGCAATCACTGTGAATTACGAGGGAAAAGTTAAAATTTAAAAGGTTAAGGTTTAATCTTGAATAAAATTTGGAACTTCTTGTCTGTAATTTTGCATTTTATTTAAATTTACTGTTTTAACTCTAAAATCTCTGAAATAATTGGGTGCAGTGTCAGAGTCAAAAAGGAGGGCGCTGGAAAAGCAAAGCAGGTCAGGTAGCATCTGAAGGGCAGGAAAGTCAACATTTCCGACACAAGCCCTTCGTCAGGAATGTGGAAGGGGGAAGGAGGCTGAGAGATAAATAGGAGTGTGGGGGTAGGAGTGGGTGTAAGGTAGCTGGGAAGGTGATAGGTGGATGCAGGTCAGGGGTGATTATGATAGGTCGGTGTGAAGGGTGGAGCAGATAAGTAGGAAGGAAGATGGACAGGTAGAACAGGTCAACAGGGTGGTACCGAATTGGAAGGTTGGATTTGGAATGAGGTTGGGGAGGGGAGATTTGGAAACAAGTGAAATCGACATTGATGTCATGTTGTTGAAGGGTTCCAAAGCGGAAGATGAGGCATTCATCCTCCTGTCGTCGGATGGCTTGGATTTAGTGATGGAGGAGGGCCAGGACTTACATGTCCTTGGTGGAGTGGGAAGGTGAGTTGAAGTGGTCAGCCACAGGGCAGTGGGGTTGTTGGGTGTGTGTGTCCCAGAGATATTCCCTGAAACTCATCGCGAGTTGGTTCTGTCTCCCCGATATAGAGGAGACCACATTGAAATCAACAGACACAGTAGATAAGGTGGAGAAAATGGGGTGTTTGGATGTGGAAAATCTCTGCCGAATGTGAAAAGATTTTTTGGGACATTGGACGGAGATTAGTGGGGAGGTGTGGGAGCAGGTTTTACAGCTCTTGTGGTGGCAAAGGAAGAGGCCGGGTGTGAAGAGCAGACAGTTCCTGCACATCCGCCCACCTCATCTCTTGGGTTCGTTACTCTTAATGTGGTCTCCTCTACATCGGGGAATGTTTCAGGGAACATCTCTGGGACATACACACCCAACAACCCCATGCCCTGTGGCCAACCACTTCAATTCCCCCTCCAACTTGACAAGGACATGCAAGTCCTGGGCCTTCTCCACGACCAAATCCAAGCCTCATCTTCCACTTTGGGACTCTTCAACCACACACCATCAACAGCGACTTCACTAGTTTCCAAATCCTCTCCCCCCACATCATCCCAGATCCAACCCTCCAACTTGGCATTGCCTTCTTGACCTGTCCCACCTATCCATCTTCCTTCCCACCCATCCACTCCACCCTCCCTGCTGGCCTATCCCACCTGCATCCAGCTATCACCTTCCCAGCTACCTTCCCCCAGCTCTACCGCAAACTTCCTATTTATCTCTCAGCCCCCTTCCCAATACTACACCCCCCCCCCCCACCAAAACACCCCATCATTCCTGATGAAGAGCTTATGTCCAAAATGTTAATTTTCCTCCTCCTCGGATGCTACCTGACCTGCTGTGCTCTTCCGGCACCACCCTTTTGACTCTGACTGTCCAGCATCTGCAGTCCTCACTTTCTCTCTGGGAGTAGTGTGATTCAAGCAAATCAAGCTTCTTTTGCAGAGCAGGTGAGATCAGCAAAGTAAGTAACCTGCTTAACTGGTTTTGGAGAGATATAAATAAGTGAGGTTAATTGCTCTGGTTATGGTGTGGAAATACAGTGAATGTTGGGATCATCTAACTTCTAATCTCTAACACTCAGCCTCAAGGAGACCAGGAGATCAAAAGCTGCATGAGAGCTGTAAAATTTGAAAATGTTCAAGATTGACTTCACAAAATAGGTTCATCAAGCAGGATTGGAAGCTTGCTGTGATAGCCTTGGCAAATAAGGCTGGATGAGTTTTCTATTATGCTAAAGTAAAAGTTGGTCTTTTCTTTCGATTAAGAGAATATAAGGAATAATGTAAGGTGCCCAGTATCTTTTTAGCATTCTTTAAACTAGAGGAAATAAATGGAAATAGAATAACTTTAAGAGTTTATCATGGCAGTCAATTTGGCCAGGTGGGATGTTTCTCTGATATGATATGGTTAGGGATACTCCCACTGTCAGTGTGTCCACATGTACAAGAAGTGTCTCCAGCTACAGTTAATGAAACCCATGTTTCAGACTTTGAGTGGTGGCTGGAGACATTGGAGTGTCTGCAAGGCTGAGATTTTTGTAGTTAGTTTGGAGAATGAAGTGGTCACACCGCTGGTAAAGAACGCAGAGGCAGAAAGGGTTTGGGTGATTGTCAGAGTAAAAGAACTGGGCAGGTAGTGCAGGTTCCCCTGGAACCATCCTCCTCTCTTATAGATTTTCCCCATTTTGGATACTGCTGGGGAAGATGGTTCTTCGGGAGAATGCAATGAGAGCCAAGTCTTTTGCACTACAAGTGATTCAGTGCATGACACGTCCAGGAATGGAGAGTGAATGAAATATGACAAAGCAATTGTGATAAGCGATTCCATTGTAAGGGGAATAGACAGATGTTTCAGTAGCTGCAGTATGACAGCCTAGTGGTGTGATGTCTCCCTGGTGCCAGAGTCAAGTCAACTTTGTAGGATGTTCTGATGGGTAAAGGGGCACCAGTGGTTGTGGTCTGTGTCAGAACTATTGACATAAGTAAGAAGAGGAATGGGGCCCTGGAAGCAGAAAATAAAGAGCTCAGAAATAAATTTTAAAAACAGAATTCTCAAAGGTAGGAATCTCAGGATCATTCTCAATGCCATGTGTTAACAAGATCAAAGATAGAAGAAAGAATCAGTTCAATGTGCAGTTAATGGAATGGAGTAAGACAGAGGCATTTAGAGTCTGGAACAATTCTAGGGAAGATGGCATCTGTACAAACACGCTGAATGGTCCTGCAAATCCAGGACCAGTAACCTTGAGGGTGTGGGGGAGGATTCAGTTCAATTCCTAGGGACAGAAATCAGAGTAAGGAGATAAAAATGAGGGAAACAAAGATGGAAGGGAAGGATAGAAAACAGAGGAAAGAAAGGCTAGCAGCCAATAGAGCCAAGATACAAAAAGTGTAACATTTTAAAAAGACAAGTTTAAAGCCATTATTTCTGAATATATGGATCATTGCAATAAGGTAAATGAGTAAACAAATTAAATGGATATAAATGGATACAATAAGATTTATGATTAAGGCAACATGACTGCAAGATGACTAAGACTGGGAACTGAACATCCAAGGGCATCTGATCTCTAGGAAGGACAAAGAAATTGGTGGGTTAACATTGTTTGCAAGAGATGGAAAAAGTAAAATACTGGGAAAGGATATTGTTACTGAAAAATCTCAGTATAGAATCTGTATGATTGAAGCTGAGAAGCAATGGAAGAAAATGCGAGCAGGAGATGTCAGTAGCCATATAATAGTAGTGGTAAATTAGGGCATTGCAGAAGAAATTGGAGATGCATGCAGGCTAATACAGTAACCATGAGTGCCTTGAGTCTGCATATGAACTGGGCAAACGACATTAATGATAATAAATTCCCACGGTCTGTACAAGCTGTTTTTTTTAGGCCAGTGTGTTGAGAAACAAAGGAGGGAAAGGCAATATGAGATTTGATTTTGTGCAATGAGATAGGGTTAGTTAATCTTGTTGTGTGAAATCCTTTAGGAAACCACGAATGTAACATAACTGAATCATGGATGAGAAAGTGAAGTATTAATCCGAAACTAGGATCCTTAATCTAAACAAAACAAACTATAAAGATATGGAAGGTGAGTTATCTGTGATAGATTTTATTAAAAGGCATGACAGTGGATAGGAAAAGACTAATATTTAAGGAACAAAAAATGCATACGTTGCAATAGTCATATATTGCTGTTGAACAAATGAGCACAATAGAAAAAGTGGTCCAACTATAGCTGACAAAAGAAGTTAAGGATAATATTAAATCCAAAGAGGAGTCGCAAAGAAAAGGAACAAGCCTGAGGATAGAAGCAGTTTAGAATTCAGCAAAGGAGGCTTTAACAGGCTGATTTTAAGAGGAGAAAATAGAGTATGAGAGTAAATTTACAAGGGAAATAAAAGTGGACTGTAAGAGTATCTATAAGGACGTAAGGAGAGAAAGATTAATGTTGATGAATGTAACTCCCTTACAATCTCAAACAGGAGAATTGATCATGGAACTTAACAAAATGGCAGAGCTGTTAAACAACTACACACAACTCCCAGAAGTACGAGGGAAGCAACAATCTTTCGGGAGTGAGAAATTAAAGAAATTTAGCATGAGCAAATAAAAAGTGTCAGAGAAATTAATGAGGTTGAAAGCAGAAAGATTCCGTGGAAATATTGAATGTGTTAGTTGATATCTTCCAAAATTCTATAGATTCTGGAACAGTCTCAACATTTTGGAAAGTGGCAAATGTAAGAAGACTGGGAGGAAACCAGGATTGATAGACCAGTTAACTTAATGTCAATAAGAGGAAAATTTTGGAGTCTATATTGAATGATGTAAAAACAGGAGACTTAGAAAGTGCCAACATGGATTTATAAGGGAAATCTAGTTTGGCAAACCTACTGGAGATTTTTGAGGACAAAACTAATACAGTGGAATAGATAAGAAAATACCAGTGGATGTGACTTATTTCGATTTTCAAAGCTTTTGTTAAGTCCTTCATAAGTGTTTACTGGGCAAAATCAAATGAAATTGGGGTAATATACGGGCACAGAGTGAGCATTGGTTAATGGATGAATAACAGGAAGAATACTTGTAATCTATTTTTAGAGTGGAAGTTGGTGACTGTGGGGGTAACGCAGTGCTTGAAGCCCCAGCTATTCAAAATTTATATCAATAATTTGAATAAGGAAATTAAATGTAATATTTCCAAGTTTGCTGATGCCACAAATATAGATGGATCATGACTGGCGAGGAGGATGTGAATAGTCTTCAATGTGACTTGGTTGAGTGACTGGATGGATGTAGTGTAACATAGATAAGTGTAAAGTTATTCACTTTCGCAGGAAAAACTGAGTGTAAAAATAATATTTAAATGGTGATAGATTTGGAAATGTGAATGTACAATAAGAGCTGGGTATTGCTGTACACTGGTCACTAAAAGCAAGCCATCAGGAAAGCAAATATTATTTTGACCTTCATTGCAAGAGGGTTTGAGTACAGGAGCAAGAATGTCTTATTGGAGCTGTACAGGACCTTAGTGAGATCACACCTGGAGTATTGTGTGCAGTTTTTGGGTCTCCTTATCTAAGATCCATTTACAGCAAGTGTTCACCAGACTGATTCCTGACAATTTTGGCATCTAAGGAGAGATTGAGTCAACTGGGACTATACTCATGGAAATTCAGATGAATCAGAAGAATCTTTTCGGAAATAAAATTAAAAAAAAACAAGTGTAATGGTCTCAGGATACGGGACAGTCCATTTCAGAGTGACATGGGAGAAATTAATTCACTCAGCGTGGTCAATTTGTGGAAGTCTCTAACCAGAGAACGCTGTGGAGGCCAAAGCACTGAATACGTTTCAGAAAAAAATAGATTTCTTAAAGCTAAAGATGTTTAGATTAGATTAGACTTACAGTGTGGAAACAGGCCCTTTGGCCCAACAAGTCCACACCGACCCGCCGAAGCGAAACCCACCCATACCCCTACATTACCCCTTACCTAACACTACGGACAATTTAGCATGGCCAATTCACCTGACCCGCACATCTTTGGACTGTGGGAGGAAACCGGAGCACCCGGAGGAAACCCACGCAGACACGGGGAGAACGTGCAAACTCCACACAGTCAGTCGCCTGAGTCGGGAATTGAACCCGGGTCTTCAGGCGCTGTGAGGCAGCAGTGCTAACCACTGTACCACCGTGCCGCCCACAAATCATGGATATGAGGAGAGGAGTATGGTATTGAGATAGAGGGGCAGGCATGATCATGTTAAATGACTGGGTGAGCTCATTTACTGCTCCTATTTTCTATATTTCCAACAAATGACTTCGAATGGGGCAGATTCAGGTCAGGTTACAGATAGAAACAAGTGATCTTAGTGATGTTACTGTTCTATAATCAGGCAGCAATAAGACACCAAGGTTGCAAATGACTACAGACACTAGCCAGGGAAAAGGATGGTGTCAGTGGTTAGGAAGTGGGGATTGTTATGCAGGCCAAAGACAACAGCTTTCCTCATCTCAATATTTAGTTGTAGCAGCTAGCAGATGTTAAACAAGCAGCCTGATTTAGAGATAATGGAGGAGCCAAGAGTGATGGTGAGGTAGGGTGAGTATTGTCAATTAATGTGTGAAAACTGGCATGTTTTCGGATGATGTTGCCAAAAAGCAGAATATAAATAGAGGTTGAAGGGTCCAAAGATAAGTCATTACATGACACTAAAGATAATTGTGTAAGAGTGGGAAGATAGGCTTTTAGAGCGGATTATCTGTCTCTAACTGGATAGATATTAATGGAAGCAGGTGAGTGCAATCCCACTCAGCTGGACAAAAGTCAAGGTAGAAGTGATCAACTGCATCAAAGACAAGATGAAATGTATTCACCTCATTACGGTCATGTAATTTGCCATTTTAGACTTTGATAAGAGCTATTTGAAATGTGCCAAAAGGAGAATTCTGATTGAAGGGATTCAAACATGGGAGATCCTGGAAAGTAACCACAATTAGTGGAAGGTGGCTGAGAGTGCGATAGGTAGATGACGGTGGGGGTAATAGTAATAGGTCAGAGGGGAGGGTGGAGTGAATAGGTGGGAAGGAAGATGGACAAATAGGACAGGGCAAGAGAACGGTGCCGAGTTGGAAAGTTAGATCTTGGATAAGGTGGGAGGAGAGGAAATGAGGAAACTGGTGAAATCCACATTGATCCTATGTAGTTTGAAAGTCGCAAGGTGAAAGATGAGGTGTTCTTCCTCCAGGCGGTGGGTGGCGAGGGTTTGGCGATGAAGGAGGCTCAGGTCCTGCATGAGGGGAGTTGGAGAGGGAGTTAAAGTGTTCAGCCACAGGGCAGTGGGGTTGCTTTGAGCATATGTCCCAGAGATGTTCTCTGAAGCATTCCACAAGTAGGCCTCCTATCTCCACAATGTAGAGGAGACCACATTGGGAGCAATGGATACAGTAAATGATGTGTGTGGTAAATCTCTGACTGATGTGTAAAGGTCCTTTGGGGCCCTAGACGGAGGTGAGGGGGGAGTGTGGCGCAGTTCTTGCAAAAGGTGCTGGGAGGGAAGGGTGTGTTGGTGGTGGACGTGGACCTAACAAGAGAGTCACAGAGGTAATGGTCTTTACAGAATGCAGATAAGTGGGGAGGGAAATGTATCACTGGTGGTGGGGTCTGTTTGTACGTGGTGGAAATGGCGGAGGATCAAAAACAAATCAAAAACTGACTTTAAGGAACCGATAGTTCAAATGTAGTTGAGATATCTTTCCATGAAGAGGAACGGCAGTCAAATTCAGAACTCTCTGGATAAGAGAGAGAGTGAAATGAAGCAGAAAATGGATCTTTGTGACTGATTGATAAAACATGGCTGAATACAAAAAGCTCATAGGAGAAGTGAGAAAGGGAAAATATGAGAGGCAAAGCCAGAAAATGACAAGAGAATAGCAAATAAATTTAAAATGGTATCTGCAAGCCTTCTACAGACATGTAAGCAGGGATCGGTGAGGCCACGTAGGGTCCAAAAATGGATCTCTGCATGGAGGTAGAGGTATAGTTGAGAGGACTCTGCATCTGTTTACCAAGATGAAAGATGTACACCGTGAAAAAGGAGGCAGATCAGATATTTGATGGGCAAATAATTCATAGAGAGATTGGTTGTACTTAAAATTGACAAGTCATCATCCTTAGCTGGGATATATTTGGAGATGCTGGAGGTGGAATGGAATTACAGAGGCACCAGCCATTATCTTCCAATTCTCCTTCAAGGTCGGAATGGTGCCAAAAGACTGAAGACTTCCAACGTTCGTGTAAATATTACAATTTTTCTTTGTCTTTGGTCTCTGCTTATTCTCTTTTTTTTAAAATCCAATACTTCTACTCTCTCTGTTTATCATTCTATATCTGATTTGATGACAGCAATTTATAATTGTATAACACATTCAATATGATGAAATATTCTTAAGTGATTCACTGGAGAATTGTAACGTGAACCATGAGACCAAGTCACCTGAGGCAACATCAGGTCAGCTTGTTTTAAAGTAGTGGGTTTTAAGAAATATCTAAAGATACAGAGGTGATGGAAGGGTATCTCAGAATTTGGGGCCGAGGGATATGAACGCATGGTCACCAACTGAAATTGAGGACAAGAGCCCTGAATTACAGGAGCACAGATATCTCAAAGCATTGCAGAGCTGAAGGAAACTGCAGAAATAGAGAAAGGAATTGAAAATTCAAGAAAATTTTAAAATCAAGATACTGCTTCACTGGGATCCAATGTATTTGTCAAGGGACCAAGTGAGAAATTTATTTTAAATCTAATATTGTGCAATGCGATAGAGTTAGTTAATAACATTCTGGTAAAGGGGACTCTGGGGAAGTGTGATCATAATACAATTAAATTTTGTAGTTAGTATTTAAGTGGATTAGTTTAGTCAAACCATGATCTTAAATATTACAAATATGAAGGATGCTAGGGTTAAGGTAGATTGGGAAACTACATGAAAATTTAAGGAAGCTGAGCAATGACAAACATCTAAGAGAATTAATTTATAATTTGCAACAACTATACATATACTTAAGGAATTAAAAGCAACAGGGAAAACATTGCATAACCAATGTTAATGAGAAGTTAGAAGCAATACTAAATTTAAAGAAGGTGCGTACAATATTGCCAAAAGAACAGTGAACCTGAGGATTGGGAGGATTTTAAAATTCAATAAAGTTTAACTAAGAAACTGAGAGAGAAAAGACTATAATAGCATTAACCATCAACTATCATTAAAGTCAAGTGTGTAACTTATAAAAGTTTCCATGAATTTGTAAAAAGAAAAAGATTAGCAAGAACAAACATGGGTTCATTAAAAACTGAGATTATAATGGGGAATAAGGAAATGGAAAAGATATTAGTTGACTTCCTTACATTGGATTTTCCTATGAGAAGTGAGAACAGAGAAGTGGGACCAATCCTGTCTCTATCTCTAATTGTCCAATTAATTAATAGGAATGTGATTATTTGAAATGGAAGCAGAGCAATAGGAAAGAAGTCCTCGATCCCTGAATGTCTAATTGTTTGACTGCTGTGTAATTGCATGCAGTCAGCTGTGTCGCCTCTAAGCAGACATTCTGGGTTTTTCTGATTCTGTTATCCAGACACTGAACATTACAACTGGACTCCACTTAATGTTTGCATTCCTGGTTGCTTGCTATACTTGCACACTAACTCTCTGCTTTTCTTGTCAGAGTGCATGTAATTCATTTTAGGCATCGGTACTTATAAGTTTTTCACATTTTCAACAATATTATACTTTACTGTTCATGCAACCAAAGAGAATAACCTCACAGTTGCACATTCACGTAACATGTCAATATCTCTTGGCAACCTCTGCTTTCTCCTCAAACTATTTTTCCTAGTTTTGTCAGCAAATTCCTAAATTTGTCAGCAAATTTAAGCATACGATTGGTTATATGCCAAAGTCATTAATATAAATTGCAAATTCTTGTGAACCTTTAGGACTCAGTTAGCTCAATTGGCTACATGGGTAGTTTGTGATGCAGAGATTGACTTTAATTCTAGCACCGGCTGAGGTTACCATGAAGGGCTCTCTTTCTCAACCTCCCCACCTCTCCTCTGGCATGGTGACCCTTGGGTTCAACCACCATCCATTGTCTCTGTCTAATGAGAGCAACCCTTTGGTCTGGTAAAATTATGGAAATTTTAAAATTATTCAGGGCCCAACACTGATTCTTGGTGACTTTGTTTCTTTGTCTATTAACTAATCCTCTTCCCATGCTAAATTACCGCAATTCTATGGTTATTATAAAATTTTTAGGCGGCAACTGATTGGATGCCTTTTGGAAATCCACATTTTTTTAATTCATTCATAGGATGAGGGCATCACTGGCTAGGTAAGCATTTATTGCCCATGCCTAATTGCCCAAAGGGCAGTTAAGAATCAGTCACCTTGCTGTGGATCTGGAGTCACATGTAGGCTAGACCAGGTAAGAATGGCAGTTTCCCTTCCTAAAGGACATTAGTGAGCCAGGTGGGCTTTTCCACCATTCAACAACAGGTTCATGGTCATCATTTGAGTCTTAATTCCAGACTTTTATTGCATTCAAAACCCTGCTGTGGCAGGATTTGAACCCCAGTCCATTACCTGGATCTCTAGGTTAATAGTCTCGTGATAATATCACCAGACCATTGCCTCCTACTAAGCATTAACTGGTACTGCATCGTATTCACTGCTCTTCATCTATATTGCCAGTTAAAACCTAAAACTCTAACAAATTATTCAAACAGGATTTCTCTTTTGTTTAACTGTTTGAATTTACCTGATTGTACTATGATTTTCTAAGTAGACTTTCTTAATAATACATTCCATTATTTCTCAACGTCTGTCACGCTAACAAACATGCAGTTTTTTGTTACTTCTCTCTCTTTCCTTTCTTGAATAACAGAATCACATTTGCTAACTTCCAGTCTACTGGAACTATTCTAGAATCTAAGGAATTTTGGAAAATTTTAGCCAGCACCTCTGTCTCTGCAAATATCTCCTTTTCAACCCTAGGATGTACCCAAGCACATCCTGGGATCTGTTCGATTTTAGTCCAGTAACATTTCCTTGTCCCATTTCCCTTTTTTGGTTGTAATTTCTTTAATTTCCTCGTGCATTTTAGCCTTTACGTTACCCGCTATATCTGGCGTGCAACTTGTGATTTCTACTATAACACAAGAAATTCATTTAAAATATTTCTACCATGTCCTCATTTTCCTCATAATTTCCGCTGTCATTACTTCTAAGGTCACACTGTACAATTTAGCTTTTCTCTTTAATCTTAAATATACTTGTCAAGGCTTTTACAATCTGTTAATACATTCCTGGTTAGGTTATTCCTTTTTCTTTCTCCTTTTTCATCAAATGTCTACCATATACTACAATCTAATAATACTCCTCTTCTAATAATACTCCTCTTTTAATATATTACCTTTATTTTGAATCACCACAATTATATATGGCTTAGGTGAGACTGAACTTGGGTCACTGTTAACAGCTTTTTGTCTGCCTGCTGTGTACGGCAGGTCTAACTGTCTTCGAGGGAGAACAACAGAATTTCATTCTTCTAATTTCTGGGATAAGAGGATTGTCTACTGAGCAGAGATTGAGTAGGCTTAGACCTATATTCTCCAGAATTTAGAAGAATGAGAGGTAATCTAATTGAAAAATGTACAATTCTTAAGGAACTTGACTATTTAGATGCTGATCAGGTGCTGGAAAGTCAAGATCTCACGGTCACAACCAACAACCATCAATTTGGCTATTTGTTTTGTTTTAATGTTCTCAATCACAGGAGTAGCACGCTGGAAATCACTATTCCTGAGTCATCACAAAATTTAAAGATTTTCAACTAAGTACACAATTTCCCAACTTACTTGATTTCCAAACTCAGACTGACGGAACGCATGGATTTGGTTTCTGTACTTCACAAAAACCACTGTTTCATACAAATAATTACAGTCTAGCTACAGGTAAACAGTTACAAACTGTCAGTATATAACATTGCAAATTATAAGACAAATTTCCTTATAAATTTCCCCTTACATTCATGCACAGAGAGACAAACGGAGAGGGAAAATAGGTTATAGGCAAAGGTAAACTGGAAGAAAGTTCAGTGGCTCATATTTATGGGTTGCTGAGGTGATCCTTATGATTCCTATGCTAGCAATAACATTGCGTTTCAGTCTACTTTCTTCAGAAGCTTCCATTGGTTTGCAAGAGGCACAAAGTGGTTAGTTCACTTATCTAAGGTCTCTAACTTGTCCAGCAAAGGTCAGAGCTTACAAGTACTGCTGAAGGAACTTACTTGCTTGAGCAATTTAGGGTTTAAAATGGGCTTTGGACAGAGAGACAGCTTCTGTGCTCATAGAGTTCAAAACACTTCCCTCTATTTTGTTCTCAGTCCAAGCTGTTCAGTTACGTGAGAACCAATCACAGCAGGCAAACAGGTTTTGTCATCAAATGTTTGTGACAAGTCACTAGGCCAATCAACTTGTTTCCATCCCAGCTGCCTCTGTACACAGAACCTCTCGGTTCCAGTTCGTCTGCAAGCACTTCGATTGCAGATTGCTCAAGCAGTTATTTACACAATGCTTTCCATGAGATAAGGTTATTTGTTTTACAAAATATGCAACAACCTTTTGAATCACATTTTTTAAAAACCAGTTCTCCCGCTTCAGTCCAAATATTGAAACATACTAAAGTAAAAAGGCATGGTTTTAATATGCCTCCACTCTTTAAAGAAAATTAAAAACAATTTCAAAATTGTGTTTCATTACTAAAGATGTGCCCCACAAACAACAAAACACAAGACTTGCATCAAATCATTTCTTCTTCCCCTTTATATCAGCTTACACATACCTAATATTTCTTAAACTTTTAATTTATTCTACCACTTTAAATTCAGATCAATGCATTTGCAAACACATTTTCTTTTCCAATAATATGAATAATCTTAAACCGGTGCACTCTTTGATGTGTAGGGACACCTCATAGTATTTATAGGGAGGTAATTCAAGGATCTTAACCCAATTACAGAGAAGGAACAATTATAGTTCCAAGTCAGAGTAATTCTATGAGGCTCTGCTGTTCCATAAAGCCGATACTGACCTTTCTTCTCCTTTTCAGCCACATTATGGACTGTTTTCTCCCAGAATGAGGTAAGAGAGGGACTGATGAGGTGAAAATGAGTGGCACAACTATTAGTGCTGATGTAGGTGGAAGAAGGTGGTGAAGTGTCCCAAGGGAGTAGGCAGCACAGCAGCCATATAGGATTGGTTGGGTGGGGGGAGTTGGGATGAGTGGGAGCAAGTGAGAGAAAGTGTTGTGGTCAATAGTTAGAGAGGTAGAATATGAGTCTTGGTAGGAGGCGGGTGCAGAAGCAGTGTCAAGAGTGAGTGTAAGCAAGCAGAGACAGAGGCAATTACTCTGGTAAATTGGAGAAGATTGTTTGCCTTTTTCCTGAGCTGCTGGGCACTCTTCTAAATCCTGGTGACCCACTGACCATGGTGGTGACCTTGGACCAGGCTTGAAGGATCTGGTGTTATTCCCTCCTCTGGCAGTCCTTTGGTAAGAGGATGGCCCTCCTCTGGGGCATCTCATTCACCAGTGCTTTCAGGTCCCTGTCTAAAGCAGAGTACCAATTTCCCCTTCCTGCCAAGTTTAGATATCTGGAATTTCCATGTAGCTCGTCTGGTCAGACAGAGCTTGGCCAGGTGCACAATGGCCTTTTAAATATTGTGACAGTGATTCTAAGATATCCCATTAGTGTTGAGCACTTCTGCTTATGGCATGTGAGAGCGTCAGATTAGCATTGGATAAGAGGGACATTGAGTGAGAAAAACTGTGTTACTTTAGCTCTTCCAAACTTAAAATTATGTTGAATAGTAATACTGTATTGTTTCACAAGGGACTGCTCACGGTTTTCCACCTTCTGGAGGGACTCCCATTTCTTCCATGAAAAGTTTTCCTTCATTTCATGGCCCGAAATTCAATACAGGTCACCTTGCCCAGTTTTTCAATGTAGTTCTCTGGCAATGGCCTTCATAGTACTTCTTGCCAAATTCACAGTTTAAAATCCCTATCTTAATAAAGCCCTTAAAATACTTATAACTTTCTTCATGCATTGGACTAATTTTTGCATCTTTTAAGCTGTATTTTTGCTCCCTCAGTCGTCTCCAGCTTTCTGGTACTGTGGCCTTGGTATAAGTTGATTTCCTATGCCTTGCTCTGTCTACTGTGCAGCCTGTTCATGAAAGCAAAAATGGTCAGTTTAAAGGACAAGTGCTCCCTTTCACCTTCTCTTGTTCTCAGCTTGCGGTTTACACTTTTACTGGAAACTTTCTTTCTTTTTCCTCTGGGAATTCTAACTTTATTCTTGGAGCTCCCAGCGCACCCACAGATTCTTCTTCACTAAGATCTCAGTCTTTTCCCAGTATGGCTAACTTTTACTTTTTTTGTATTTCCTTAGCACACTCTGTTTTCCCCTGTGCCTCTTACTATCTTGGAGGTAGATTTTCTTCTTTAATGCTGTTTTTGCCTATCCTAGTGCCATCCACCTCCTCATCCCATGAAATAAAAGTGTCATGTTCTCGGGCAAAACATTTTACTTCCAGCCTTTGGGCCATTTTTGTCACAATGTAGAGGCTCGCTACATTGCAAATATTCAGGCCTAATAATTCAGAACAATGAAGATGCAAGGCAAAAAGAAGACGGTAATGATGCAAGAAAGGAAGCACAAGATGGATCTTGAAGAGGTGTAAATTAACAAGTTTTGAGAAGATTTGTAGCTCAGGTTGAGGTTCTGGATGTAGGTTTGCTTGCTGAGCTGGAAGGTTCGTTTACAGAAATTTTGTCACCCTTCTAAGTAACATCTTCAGTGGGCCTCCAGGCGAAGTACTGTTGATAATTCCCGCTTTCTATTTATATGCTGGGCTTTCTTTGGGTTGATGATGTCATTTCCTGTTCTTTTTCTCGGGGGGGGGGTTAGATGAAGTCTAATTCGATGTGTTTGTTGATAGAGTTCCGGTTGGAATGCTATGCTTCTAGGAATTCTCGTGTGTGAGTCTATTTTATGTATGTAAGGATAATAGTGAGAGAGGATCGTGTCATTTTGTAAAATATTTTACAAAATACCGTGCAAGAACTGTAAGAAACATTACATTGGACAAAAAGGCAGAAAACTAGCCATCAGGATACATGAACATCAACTAGCCACAAAACGACATGACCGTCTCTCACTAGTATCCTCACATACAGATAAGGAAGGACATCACTTCGATTGGGACTACACATCCATCCTAGGACAAGCCAGATACATACACGAGAAATCCTAGAAGCAAGGCATTCCAACCGGAACTCTATCAACAAACAAATTGAATTAGACCCCATCTACCACCTCCTGAGAAAAAGAACGGGAAATGACATCACCAATCCAAAGAAACCCAAACATATAAACAGAAAGCAGGAATTATCAACAGTGCTTTGCCCGGAGGCCCACTGAAGATGTTACCATAGCTGCGGCTATGGGTAATGGAGTCTGTGGTTATGATCTGAAATTCGTGAATAGATTAAAAAATGTTTAATCAAAACAAGCGCTGTTTCCTAAGCTTTTGTTAAGCTTCTTTGGAGGGAAGGGCAGAAGGATCACAGTAGGACTGTACTAGAGAACTAAAATGATAAGAGACTGGAAGCCTGGGGGTCGTTCCCCCAGCCTGTTTTTGAGGTCCTCAGTATAGAGAAGACAGTATTATGAGCAGTGAACACAGTTTACTAGATTTTAAGGAGTACAAGTAAATCATTACTTTGCCTGAAGACCCTGTTACTTTTCGTCTTCCCAATCCCTTTTACTTGGTATCATCAGCACTTTTAATGTATCCTATGTCTTTCCTTTTGACTCTCAAACCTTGCCTTTTGTTCTTCCCCTACTCAGCCCTTTGCCTGCATTTGAATTTGTTTAAGCATAGGCCCCCACGTACTGACGATGTCACCCAGACAGGGGACGAAACGTCTGCAACACAAATTCCCAGCTCAAGGGTGGAATCTAACCCAAGTCCCAAGTGGTTAGCAGTGTTACCTCACAGAGCCACCTTAGCTAATAGGGTAGGTTTTGATGTGTTTGCCAAAACTTAGTGTGTTTTATGACAGACAACTGTGAAGTAATTAGCACTGAATTATGCAATAATAGACTTTCATGATATTTGTCCAGAACAGGCTGAGGTAGATATCTCATGTACTATTCCTTTATGTTGGCTTGGCAAGAATGTCTGTAAATGTTCCAGGAAGTGATAAGACTGTAAAGACCTAGGAAGATGCTAAAAGCTTTTGAACTCTGACTATTGTTGATAAGAACGTTCCTGAAATGGTAGTCAAGTGGTAATTATAATTAGTGCTGGAAACCTTGTCAGTCCAACAAACTGTCCTTTTAAAAGAAAATAAGATAATATACTTTAAAAATATAAGATTTCTCTTTCTCCTCCTGCCCTCTGGACGTTACACAATGAACTCTGAGGGACACTAATACCTGCTTCCAATCACTCTGAAAAACTGCACAGTACTCTATTGTTTGTCAAACCAATTTCTACTTTAAAACTGTTTATTGTTCCTTCTCACCCATACAGTGGATCAAAGGCAGCAATGTGCTGAAGAGATTGAATCACATCATAAAGTACAAAAATTGTCACACTTTAAACATAATCCTAAATACTTATTTTATCTTTTGAGATACACTAGGATTGAAGGATCTGAGAGGATGATGGTGTTGGGAATAACAGAAAGGGGTGGGGAATGGGACATATCTCCTTTTCGCATTCCTAAAATTCCCAACTGGCACGTTCTTTGGGTAAACTATGCTTCATACTGCCCTAAAATTATGCAGTGGAAACTAAAGAATGAATGTTAAGTTCATTTGTCTGAAATTCCTCTCCAGTAGTTTATTGGAAGTGTTAATTCTTCTAATTAAAATAAGTCAATTAAACCTAAAATTAAAAGAGTGGAGAGAGAAATGTCATGCAGATACTTCAGGCATTTATGCACTGATATTGCAACTTCAGTGTCTCTTTAAAGTGATTTTTCTGTTCAGTTTCTCTGTTCCATATGTGTGGTCTCAATATTTACAGTAGTGGCTGTTTAGTTTAGAAAGGATCTGAGGTCATTTCTGTGGCAACTGTCATTTGATTTTCCACAATTTAAATGGTGAAGTATTTGATATCGCCATAGGAGCACAACCAAGAGTGACAATTGTCTGTTGTGGGCCATTGTCTTGTCAGTTGGCAATGGCATGTTAAAATAGAAAAGTGTAAGTTACATTCAGAGATCAGGCTGAGATTCCTAAACTATCAAGACTACCAAATGGAGTTTCTGACATTATTTGAAGAAGGAGAATAGAGGGTAAGATTAGAAATTGATTTGAAAAGCAATAGGGCACAGTTTAGTCTTTCAGAGCGATTGGAAGCAGGTATTAGTGTCCCTCAGTGTTTGGTTTGGATTCATCTCCTTTCATGTTACATCAATGATTTGGATACAGGCGTTCAGAGAGTAGTGACTAAATATGCAGATGTTGTAAAAGCAATTGGTATAATTAACTCTTCTTAAGACCAAAGGATGGTACAAAATATTATTGATAAAAAGAAAGGATGAGATTTCTTTAAAACTGATAGCTGGAATTTAATGCAAGTGTGAGGTAAGCCATTTTAATTTAAACAGATAGTAACAGAAATAATACTCTGACAGGAAGAAGGTTTATTCAGTGCTATGCAGAAACAGACAAACCTGGAACTTCTAAATTTGTTGAAACTTCTAAACTAGGAATATTTGATTAAAAGTGTACAGATTATTAAAAGACTGAATGCACTGACTGAAATGGAAGTTGAGGGAGAAAGCCTCATAACCTTTTAAAACGTACCTGGATGAGCATTTGAAATGGCCAGCATCCAATAGAAATGAGTGAACGGTGAGGCTTTGGAATTCACTTCCCGGATCAATGGCTGTGGCATAAACGATGTCAGTATTTGCAATTAACTTGGATATGTGGACAAAGGAAAAGTTGTCAAAGAGGTAAAGGAACCACATGGTTCAGTGGGGTTCAAACATCTTGCTTCTATGACAAATGAATGGAGACATGGGCTGAATAACCTGTTTTCTGTTATACTTGTATTGTGGCTCTTGATACTTCATTTCCAAAACTATAGGCCCAGTGAACACAAACAGCTTGGCTTTCTTTACTTTAGTTTTCTGATATTTGAATTTTTCTTTTTATTCATACTTCAATGTATGTTTTGCAGATTTCATGACAAGATGTTAATAATATTTTGTAAAAATCACTGTTCATTCAGAACAGTATGTTGGTGTGGTGACAGAATTCGCTCATGGGCAGGAAACAGTAAGTGGGAATAAAGGGTTCTTTTTCAGGTTGGCAACCAGTAACCAGCGGGGTTCCACAGGAATCAAGGCTGGGACCACATCTGTTTGCAATATATATTAATGACTTGGAGGAAGGAAGCAAATTTACTGTAGTTAGGTTTGTAGAGGACATAAAAATAGATGGTAAGTTGTAAAGGGGATATTGATGAGTTAAATGAGTGGTCAAAAGGTTGGGAAGCAGAGTATAATGTGAGAAAATATGAAGTTGTTCATTTTGGAGAACAAAAACCTATAACATTTAAATGGAAAGAAAACTGCAGAAAACTGTAACACTAAAGAAATTGGGAGTACTTTTGCGTGAAACACAGATAACTAACACTCAGTTGCAGCAAGTATTCAGATGTGTTAACTGAACATTGGCCCTTATTTCAAGGGGTTTGTGGTATAAGGCAAGGAAGTCTTCCTGCATTGTATGATGTTCTGGTGAGACCACATCAGGAGTACTGCGAGCAATTTTCATCCCCTTATTTAAGAAAGTATATTGCTTCACAGGAGGAAGGTCAGAGAAGGTCCACTAGCATGAGTCTTGGTGTGGAGGGATTGTCTTTTAAGCAAAGGCTAAACAAGTTAGAATTCTACTCACTGGAGTTTAGAAGAATGAGGATGTGGTCTCAGTAAAGCATATAAGATTTTTAAGGGGTGTGACAGGATAGATGTTGAGAGGATATTTCTCCTCATGGGAGAGTCCAGGACCAGAGGGCATAGTCTCAGAATAAAGGGGTGCCAAAGCAATTATCCCCTTTTTTTGGATATAGAGTCATAGAGATGTACAGCATTGAAACAGACCCTTTGGTCCAACCCATCCATGCCAACCAGATATCTCAACCCAATCTAGTCCCCACCTGCCAGCACACGGCTCATATCCCTCTAAACCCTTCCTATTCATATACCCATCCAAATGCCTCTTGAATGTTGCAATTGTGCCAGCCTCCACCACTTCTTCTGGCAGCTCATTCCATACACGTACCACCCTCTGTGTGAAAATGTTGCCCCATAGGTCTCTTTTGTATCTTTGCCCTCTCACCCTAAACCTATGCCTCTAATTGTGGACTCCCCGAACCCACGGAAAAGACTTTGCCTATTTACCCTATCCATGCCCCTCATAATTTTGTAAACCTCTATAAGATCACCCCTCAGCCTCTGACGCTCCAGGGAAAACATCACCAGCCTGTCCAGCCTCTCCCTATAGCTCAAATCTTCTAACCATGGCAACGAACTCTGGGCATGGTTAGGAACATGGGACTAGGATATTATAGCAATTACGGAAACATGGCTCAGGGATGGGCAGGACTGGCAGCTTAATGTTCCAGGATACAAATGCTACAGGAAGGATAGAAAGGGAGGAAAGAGAGGAGCGGGGTGGCATTTTTGATAAGGGATAGCATTACAGCTGCGCTGAGGGATGATACTCTCGGAAATGCATCCAGGGAAGTTAGTTGGGTGGTACTGAGAAATAAGAAAGGGATGATAACCTTGTTGGGATTGTATTACAGACTCCCTAATAGTCAGAGGGAAACTGAGAAACAAACTTGTAAGGAGATCTCAGCTATCTGTAAGAATAATAGGGTGGTTATGGTTGGGGATTTTAATTTTCCATACATAGACTAGAATTGCTGCAGTGTTAAGGGTTTAGATGGAGACGAATTTGTTAAGTGTGTACAAGACAATTTTTTAATTCAGAATATGGATATACCCAGTAGAGAAGGTGCAAAACTTGACCTACTCTTGGGAAATAAGGCAGGGCAGGTGACTGAGGTGTCAGTGGGGGAGCACTTTGGGGCCAGCAACCATAATTCTATTAGATTTAAAATAATGATGGAAAAGGATAGACCAGATCTAAAAGTTGAAGTTAGAAATTGGAGAAAGACCAATTTTGGCAGTATTAGGCAAGAACGTTCGAAAGCTGATTGGGGACAGGTGTTCGCAGGTGAAAGCCTTCAGAAATGAGATAACGAGAATCCAGAGATGGTATATTCCTGTCAGGGTGAAAGGAAAGGCTGCTAGGTATAGGAAATGCTGGATGACTAAAGACATTGAAGGTTTGGTTAAGAAAAAGTAGGATGCATATGTAAGGTACAGACAGGATAGATCGAGTGAATCCTTAGAAGAGTATAAAGGAAATAGGAGTATACTTAAGAGGGAAATCAGGAGGGCAAAAAGGCGACATGAGATAGCTTTGGCAAATAGAGTTAAGGAGAATCCAAAGAGTTTTTACAAATACATTAAGGACAAGAAGGTCACTAGGGAGAGAATAGGGCCCCTAGATCAGCAAGGCAGTCTTTGTGTGGAGCAGCAGAAAATGGAGGAGATACTAAATGAGTATTTTGCATCAGTATTTACTGTGGAAAAGGATATGGAAGATATAGACTGTAGGGAAATAGATGGTGACATCTTGCGGAATGTCTAGATTGCAGAGGAGGAAGTGCTGGATGTCTTGAAACAGTTAAAAGTGGATAAATCCTCAGGACGTGATCAGGTGTACCCTAGAACTCTATGGGAAGCTGGAGATGTGATTGCTGGGCCTCTTGCTGAGTTATTTGTATCATCGATAGTCACAGATGAGGTGCCGGAAGACTGGAGGTTGGCAAACGTGGTGCCACTGTTTAAGAAGGGCGGTAAAAACAAGCCAGGGAACTATAGACCAGTGAGCCTGGTGGTGGGCAAGTTTTTGGAGGGAATCCTGAGGGACAGGATGTATATGTATTTGGAAAGGCAAGGACTGATTAGGGATAGACAATATGGCTTTGTGCATGGGAAATCATGTCTCACAAACTTGAGTATTTTGAGGAAGTAACAAAGAGGATTGATGAGGGCAGAGCAGTAGACATGATCTATATGGACTTAAGTAAGGCGTTCGACAAGATTCCCCATGGGAGACTGATTAGCAAGGTTAGATCTCAGAGAATACAGGGAGAACTAGCCATTTGAATACAGAACTGGCTCACAGTAGAAGACAGAAGGTGGTGGTGGAGGGTTGTTTTTCAGCCTGGAGGCCTGTGACCAGTGGAGTGCTACAAGGATTGGTCTTGGGTCCTCTACTTTTTGTTATTTACATAAATGATTTTGATGTGAGCATAAGTGGCACAGTTAGTAAGTTTGCAGATGACACTAAACTTGGAGGTGTAGTGAACAGCAAAGAGGATTACCTCAGATTACAAGATCTTGCCCAGATGGGCCAATGGGCTGAGAAATAGCAGATGGAGTTTAATTCAAATAAATGCGAGGTGCACCATTTTGGGAAAGCATATCTTAGCAGGACTTATACACTTAATGGTAAGGTCCTAGGGAGTGTTGCTGAACAAAGAGACCTTGGAGTGCAGGTTCATAGCTCCTTGAAAGTGGAGTCACATGTAGATAGGATAGTGAAGAAGGCATTTGGTTTGCCTTCTTTTATTGGTCAGAGTATTGAGTACAGGAGTTGGGGGGTCATGTTGTGGCTGTACAGGACATTGGTTAGGCCACTGTTGGAATATTGCTTGCAATTCTAGCCTCCTTCCTATTGGAAAGAAGTTGTGAACATTGAAAGGGTTCAGAAAAGATTTACAGGGATAATAAGGAATTTTGTGTCACAGAGAGTTAAGTCTTTGGAATTCCTCGTCACAAAGAACTGTGGAGGCAGAGTCTTCATGTATATTCAAGGGATAGATAGCGAAAGAGAGATTGAGATGTATACACAGAGACATACATAGATAGAGAATAGATAGATAGAGAGATTATTAATTGATTGATCAGTGACAGAATCACTTTTGCATGATCAGTACGGGAATCAAGGAAAGAAGCAGGAAAGTGAATGTGATCAGCCATGATCTCATGGAATGCAGGCTTGAGTGACTGAATGGCCTTCTCCTGATCCTATTTCTTATTGTTTAACATGGCGCAGACTGATACCCTGCAGCAACCTAGGAGCAGTTAAATTTTAATTAATAATTATCTCAAAGAAAATTGTATCCTTAAATGTCAGGAAAGTAGTTCAGTCTGACAAAGGGATCTGATGATAATAATGAAGAAATCATGAGAGGAAGATAATCCTTGATTAGATTACAATGTTGTAACTCACTCCCATGTGCTGGTGTTATTGTCTGTATCATATACTTTCTGCACAGCACTGAAACAACTCTTATCAAAACCATGAATTACATCCTATGTGACCATGGTACACTATTCCTTCTAATCCCTCTTGATCTAATGTCTTTCATCTACAAATAAATAAATACATAAATGTAAGGGTCATTATTAATGTATTTGGGGACTGATAGTTGGCAGCCAAAGATAATTAGATATATATGTGAGGAGAACAAATCATCAATAAATTTGACATTTACATATTGCTCGATGTATAATGTAGAAAATTTCAAAGTTATGTGAAAATGAAAATTAAGACTAATTAAATGGCTCCTTTAAACACCAGACACAATGGAACAAATACTCTTTTTCAGTATTGCATGATTTGATCAGAAAATTTTGAAAAACCAGTAGCATATTTTTTAAAATGGAGAATTCAGAATTTCAAAGCAAGGAGAGATCTGGGTGTTTTTCTGAAGGAAGCACTAAAAATCTGAATGCAAGAACAGCAATTAATTAGAAGGCAAATGGAATTATTTATTACAGGTTGTTGCAATATAAAAGTAGGGAATTTTTGCCACAGTTGTATATGGCATTAGTGATTCCACATCTTCTCCTGTTACTTATGAAAATATATACTTGTGTTGGAAGCATTTCAGTAAAAGTTCACTTGATTGATTCCTGGAATGAAGGAGTTGTCTTATGAGGAAATGTTTGGCAGGTTGGTCCTGTGTACTTTGGAGTTTAGAAGAATAAAAGATGGTTGTATGGAATCATAGATTCCGAACAGCCTCAACAAAGTGGATGCTTGTTGGGCCGAAGGGCCTGTTTCCACACTGTAAGTAATGTGGGCGGCACGGTGGTTAGCACTGCTGTCTCACAGCGGCTGAGACCCGGGTTCAATTCCCGACTCAGGCGACTGACTGTGTGGAGTTTGCACGTTCTCCCCGTGTCTGTGTGGGTTTGCTCCGGTTTCCTCCCACAGTCCAAAGATGTGCGGGTCAGGTGAATTGGCCATGCTAAATTGCCCGTAGTGTTAGGTAAGGGGTAAAATGTAGGGGTATGGGTGGGTTGCGCTTCGGCGGGTCAGTGTGGACTTGTTGGGCCAAAGGGCCTGCTTCCACACTGTAAGTAATCTAATCTACACAGAATATTTCCCCTTGTGGGAGAGACTAGAAATAGGGGATACCATTTAAGAATAAGTAATTAACCATCCATGATAGAAACATTTTTTTCTTTCTGAGGGTCATTAGACGGTGAAATTCCCTTATCCAGAAAAGAGAACAGGCTTGTTCTATATTTTAAAGGTTGACTTAGATTTTTTAATAAAAACAGAACGTGTTGGAAAAACTCAGTCAGTCAGACAACATCAGTGGAGAGAAAAATGGAGGCAATGTCTCCCACTCAATCTGATTCTTCTTCATGGCTGAAGAGAGGTGGAAATGCGATAGCTTTTATGCTGTTGAATAAAAGGGGAGGCCAATTCGAAAAAAAGGGAAGGTCAGGGAAAGGCTGGAGGAGGAGTGAGACTAGTGAGCAAAGGTTTCAGTGAACAAAAGGTAAAGGAAGTGACAATGGTTATAGCGAAAACAAAAGATTGATCTAGAGTGTATGTTATTAGCAGAATAAAGGCCAGGCAGTACCATCTAAACAGTTTAGAAATATTTAGATCACTTGAATGTCATAGATTTCAAGGCTATGGGCCAAGTGCTGGAAAATGGAGTAAATAAGTGCTCGATAACCAGTACAGACATGATGGACCAAAGGATCTCTTTCTCTTTCAGTAAACTCTGTGACTTTGACTGAAAGCAAAAATAAAATGAAAACAGGATATAGGTAATGTGGGAAAAATATCCAAAACAGAGAACAGAGTTTATGGTTTCGAGTTGCTGACAATAATGTGCTGTTCCTCAGCTCAAGTTGCTCTTCCCTGAAACACTACAGTAGCCACAGAATGGAATTAAGGGCAGCTCAAACCTGTGGACTGAGCTGAGATGTTCCATATAGTAATCACTCAGTCAGCAATTGGTCTCTTCTACAGAAGATAGAATTGTGTGTAGCCAACACAGTAGATGGATTTTTGATTGATAAGGGAGTTCAGTAAGGGTGAGGTTTGTGTACAATATTGTGGACAACCAGGGTTGGGTGGGTAACAGGGATCAGGAATGAGTTCTGTATCCATGTTGAGGCAGGAATGGATAAATTAATCCTATGTACATGGTTGGGGTGGGATGAAGAGGATGAGTCCAATATCCATTGTTAAGGGGAAATGAGTCTTATCATGGTGAGGGAAGGATTGCAATGCATCCTATATCTGTGGTGAGGTCAAGAATAGGGCTGGCTGGGCTGGGGTGGTGGGGAGTTTTGTGGGAAGTCCTATCTCATGGTGAGGGCTGAATGCTGAGGGGAATATGTCCTCAATCCATATTGAGGGTAGAATCTGGGTGATGAGTCTTGTATACATGATAAAGATAGTAGCATAGATTTGGCAGTACAGACTTGACAGGCCAAAGGGTCTCTTCTGTACTGTATGATTCTAAATTCTATAGTGGGGGCATGGGGTCAGGGTAAGGGCGCAGTTTGTCCCATATTCACAATAAGTGGCTTGGATCATACATCCATGGTGAGGATGTGAAGGATATGTTCTATATGCATGGTGAGGGCAGGTTTGGGGATTGAGTCCTATACTCATGGTGAAGAGGACAGGGGAGTAATACAGGAAAGTGAAGTTGAGGTCACAATAATATTGGTCATGATGTAATCAAATAGCTGAGCAGCTATACCTGAATGGTTCCGCCAAGATCTTTCACTCCGAGAGGTTACTCATGTCTTGGGAGTTCTAGTCCAGAATTCTCTCAAAGTTAACTTGCAGGTTGAGTTAGGAAAGAAAATGTAATGATGGCACTTATTTTGAGAGGACTTCAATATAAAAGCAGGGATGTACTTCTGAGGCTCTGGTCAGACCACATTTGGTGTATTGTCTGCAGTTTTGGGCCCCATACCTCAGGAACGATGTACTGACCTTGGAACGTGTTCAGAGGAGGTTCATGAGAATGATCCCAAAAATGAAAAGCTGAACGTATGAAGAACATTGAAGGACTTGAGTTTATACACGATGGAGTTTAGAAGGATGGGGGGGGGGGGGGGGAGATCTAACTGAAACATACAGAATACTGAATGGCCTGGACAGAGTGGATGTCGGAAAGATGTTTCCATTGGTAGGAGAGACTAGGACCTGAGGACATAGCCTTAGAATTAAGGGAAGGCCTTTTATAATAGAGATAAGGATAACTGTCTTCATCCAGAGAGTGGTGAATTTATGGAATTCATTGCCACAGAAGGCTAGGTCATTGAGTATATTTAAGACTGAGATAGAAAGGTCCCTGAGTATCAGAGGGATCAAGGTTTACTGGAGAAAGCAGGAGAATATAGTTGAGAATCTTGTCAGCGATGAATGAATGGCAGAGCAGACTAGAGGGGCTGAATTGACCCGAGCTCTGCTTGTATGGTGAGGGAATAAGTCCAATATCATGGGGAGGGTCAGGGTCGAATATGTCCGAAATACATGCTGAGAGTGGGGTGGGTACAAGACATCTATTCATGGTGAGGGGAGGGTCAGCAAAAAACGAGTTTTATACTCATGGTAAGGAGATGAATCCTACATCAATGGCAAGGGCAAAGACGGGGGAATGAGACCCATACCTATGGTGCAGGGGAAACGAGTCCTGTATCCATGATGAGGGTGGAATCAGGAGGATGAATCCTCTATTAATGGTTGAAGAGGAGCGAATAAGTCCTACTGACAAAAAGGTTCAACTTGCTTGGGCTTGGCCTTGAGCAGGGTTTTCCTTCTATCACGTGCCCGCTACCTAACAATGGCCTCCAACTGACCCGCGATGACGTGTGAGGGCCACACATCATGTGACGTACGCCCAATCACTGTCTGTCGCTGTCTAGCGCTGACGGCCAATCGGAAGATTGGTTCTATCTGCCGGCCGGTCGTGCTGCCGCGACCAATCACGGTGAGGCTTTGATCGTGCGGGTGCATCAACAGTAAGATGGCGGCGACGGTGGCGGTAGCGGGTGGTGCAGCTGCTACTCCTCGCTGAAGTGGCGGGTGTCAGGAAAGAAAATATAATGAGCTGTCCGTTTCCGAACGCTTAAGGATTTTTTGTCGTTTTTTTTGAAAGAAAAAAAAGAAGAGATCGAAAGAATTGCTGAATCGGAGTTTTATTTATTTGGTTTTCCATCCCCTCCCCCTCGCTATCTCTCTGGGTTTGCTGCCGCGGCGCGGGTTCGACCGCTTTGCTTTCCTCAATCTCAGTCCCACCATGACGTCTATCCACTTTGTGGTTCATCCGTTACCAGGCACCGAGGATCAGCTCAACGACAGGTGAGCGCCAATGTTTGGGACTTGGTATTGGTCCACCTCCCGGAACATTGGTCTGCCTAGGCCGGAGGCTTTTTGTTTGGGGGGGGGGGGGGTTGGGTCGGGTCGGGTCGGCAGTGGGGAGTTGGTGGTTTGGGAAGAGTGGGTAGAGAGCTAAGGAGGGGAAACGGATGCCAGTTCGATGTTTCCGCGGAGGTAGCCTTTCTCCTGCCAGAACGAGAGGCAGCCCTGGCGGAAAAGTTGCCGGGACAATGCGGCTTCGAGTGGGATCAGCAAGAAGGGAATGGTTGGGGGCAGGGCGGAGGTGATGAAGAGAACTGTCGCCGATGTAGTGGCCGGGGTGGATGGGGGCAGTTGATTGTTTCAAGACAACGAGGCCCTTTATCTCCCATATGATTTAACAGGCTCGAGCACAAAAAGATTTGGTACCTTGTTTCTTAAAAAAAGTCATCAGTGTTTGGGAAAGGGGCGAGGGTGCGTGCCTGGCACCAAGACTGATTTGTCATTTTCCTGTCTCGCTGGGCATGGAAAGAAAGGAGCTTGGTGCTTTGTAAATATGTTATGTTTTGTTCTGAAGTAATTCGTGAAGCACATGTTCGTGAAATATTTTGGGAGCCAGACAGTGCTGTGTTGGCTGATGCGTCATTTGCAGAGCGATTGTTGCCCTGTCTCCCCTCCCCGTTGTTAATGGAGCTGGTGATACCGGCTGTCTAGTTTGATCATCCGGGTACACCCATCCCACAAATCTGGGTAGATTTTTCACTACCAATTCCCGACCTTTGTCTTAACGTCTTATAGGAGGGTGAAAGAAATTTAAATTTTCTTTACTAGAAAGTAAATTGTCTCGTTTTAAGCAAAAAGATCTTTGGTGCTATTAATATTGTTGCATATATATTCTAACGTCACCAATATTCTGTAAGATTAGTTTGCCTTTAATGTGTTACTTATCTTATTATAATGTATAAACTTGGGCCTGAATTGAACTCTTGACTACTACTTCATCCTAAATGTTCTCTGGATTAAAATACTTAATGCATCTTAGAAAAACTTAATATTGACAAGATCAGAACCAGTCTTCTCAGATGTTCAATATGAATGTTATACGGTCAGATTACAATTTGTGCATAACATGTAATTTTGATAAATTCAACATTCAAGTCCTATTGGAGCCATCTGAAGTTAAGAATATAGCTTTTGAACTAAAATGCCTAAGTATTTCTTTAGGAAGTAAGTCATTTAACATTTTTTTTCAACAACAGATTTGCTTAAAATCTTTTTAAGAGTCATATTCTAAAGCAATAGAGTTCTTTTTGGTTAGTCTGATTATGTGGTGTTTTATAACTTTTTGACATGCTTCATTATCATTACACCACAGTTAGTCTTGGTGTTTCTAGCTTTTGAGGTTTTTTTCATTCCATTCTATGTGGAGAATGGTTAACAGACATGCTATCAAATCAAGCACAGCACTTGGCAAAGCACAGGGTTGTTGTCATGTGAGGAAAATGATTCAGTGAAGAAAATTGAACTCTTTACTGTAGTATAGTCCAAGTAAATTTTAACATATTACAAATTTACTTGGATTGAGAAGATAGAGTTTAATGATTATTCGTGGGTATGTCCAATGTGTTTTCATCATGCAGTTCAAGTAAAACTGCTGTGGTTTTAAGCTTTCATGCATTGTTTTATGTGACAAATAGTGTAGAATTGGCTAATCTTAATGAGTCGGTTTAAATTTTTCCTAAACACAGTGGAATCAAGTTAAACCGTTCTGAAAAATGACCCTTTATGGCAATAGAAGGACAACTGTACTGATGTCTAAAATCAAGCAAGAAAATGCATGTAGTGATGAAAAGGTCATTTAATACAATTCAATTAGATATGTAATATATATTATCTATTTTAATGTGCCAGTAGTCACATTTCTGACTTGGATGTGGTCACTATGATTTGCCCCAAAATGTGACCCACAGTTTTGTATTTGACTCCCTCCAAGCCTTGGGTTGTTTCCAGATGTTTGCTGATAATTCCAAATGCTACCTGTTTGTATTTGCTCTATATTTGACTATTGTCTTCATCCTTTCTCCATAATTAACTGACACTAAGCTCAGAATCAAAAAAAGATTAAATTGCTGAAAAATCTCAGCAAGTCTGGCAGCATCAGTGGAGAGAAATCAGTTAACGTTTTGGGTCCAGCGACCCTTCTTGAGAATTCAGAAGAAGGGGTATTGGATCCGAAACATTCATTCTGATTTCTCTTCGCAGTTGTTGCTAGGCCTGTTGAAATTTTACAGCTATTTCTGTTTTTGTTTCTGATTTCCAGCATCCGCAGTTCTTTTGGTTTTTTTAACCAAGCTCAATTAGGTCTCCTAGCTTTAGGGTTGACATAATTGCTTCAAAGTTCACTAGGTTGGTTTCTGAGAAGAAGTGGTTGCTTTATGAGAAAAGGTTCAGCAGTTTGTTCCAACTCTGGGGTGAGCTAAATTGACAAGGGAGAATATGCTTATGGAAGATGGGTAAGGGTCAAGCAGCTGAATGGCCTGCTCCTGTTCCTATGTTATAGGACTTTATGATTTGAATCAGATTTTTTTTTCCCCTTTATTTGCCACACTATACTGTTAGGTTTGTCTCCGTCTAAGTTCCTTACCCTTCTGGGGTTCCTCACTCCATTTGGACACTCAACTTTAAAATCTTGCTGTCTTTAGCTGAGCTACCAATGTTACATTTAGTCCAGTATCAGAACTGCTTATTTTTGAAGCATAAAAAAACCCACCTCAACCAAAACCTTCATCTTTGTTTTTATCAAATCAAGGCTCAGACTTTTGTGATGTGCTTTTTTGACTGAGCTGCAGACTACAGAAACTACCAACTCATCAGTTTCCATGATTAGTTTCCCATTCTGTTTATTGAGGCCCATGTGTTTGCTGATCATGCCAGTGACAATCTCTCCCTTTCTTGTAACTCCCAGAATGTACCTCTTTGAAATCACCATGAACTTGCTCCACTTTTTCTGAAAAGACGTAGCAATACATTCTGCATCACCTGTCCGTTAGTCTATTGTGCTGTTTCCTATCTGTGAAAGAAGATTGAGCTACTGTACCTCATTCTCATTTTCTTCCATACTTTGTTACTTACTTTCTACCCTAAGCTTATCTTTTGTGTTGTTAGTTTCTTGTACTTACTGCTGTGTTCTCCATTTTGGTGTGTTTTTTAGGAAGAATAGTGCTCTCATTGGAAATTAGTGCTTTTGAGATTCAAACGTTTAACTTGCGTAGTTCCAGAGGTCATTTCCATTGTTTTACTCTTTCTAGTAGAAGATCTGTTTGCTACTTGCTCACTTAAAGTTTATCAATTGGAATTTTAGATCTGGATGTGTTTGTCCTATTGAAAATGGATTTTGTACCTGGCTGTATTAATACTGTTCAAAATGCAACCTGAAGCTGTGTTAAATAGGCAAGTTGTGAACATAAAGCAAAATTTAATTGTAGGAAAGACATTTACATCTTTCTATAAGACCAAATGCTATGGTTGTATTTACCTTTTTTCCTGGTCAGTTGTGCTTGTTCATTTTGCCCTATTCAGTCTAAATGAGTTATGTTACACATTAGTTGGAAAAATTGATTATTCTAATTTGCTATTTATATATACATCTTAACTGGTCACTTTCGTTGATCTGACACGTCTCCTGTTCCCAAAGATTGCTGCATAAGAAACAGGAGCAACTGTAGACTGCTTGGTTTCTGGAGTTTGCTTTATCACTGACTACGATTGTGGCTGTTTTCCCTCTACTAAAGTTTCACATTAACTCCCCATATCCCTTGATTCTCAGAAGTGATGATCCTTCGTTGATATTAATATACATATCAATAGGAAAAACTTCATTGACAGCTCTGACTATTGTTAATGAATTGCTGAATTTGATATTAAAATATACTGTAATTCCAGCTGAATGTTACAGATCATACAACTGTTGTTTGTATCTGGTGGTCCTACTGATATTAGGTTTGTGGCCATGAATCATGCAAAATATTGTTAGGTGTTTGTATTTTTTGTAGAGCAGATAAGGTACACTGTGATTCATTGCATGAGTGATAGTAAACCAGAAACTCACTTGTACTCCGTCTTATTATATCCTAGATCTCTTCATATCCTGCATCTTCAGAAGCTGATACGCTATTGGTGAAAAAGTGTTGATTTGCGGATGGGGTTTTTTCTTTTTACTTTCAAAACATTTCTTTGAGTTATGTGGTTGCTACTTGTGCTTCTATTCCAGAAAATCTCAGTTGAGATAGTGAGCTAAAACCAGTTTGAAAATTTTGTAGATTAAGAAACCAGAATTTTATTTTGGACCCAGTGACAATGATATGTCAGTTGATTCATTCCAAGCATATGAATTTTTATACCTGCTTGTAAAATTCAAACTGTCTAACTTGTATAAGTAGTTCCTTCCATAAAGACCTGTATGAAGCTGTAGCAGACTTTAGGTTCAGATTAGGCTTATTTATGTAATGCAGAGAAATATTAGTAGGATGTGTAACATCACTTTGTAGAATTATGGAACAGACACAGCATGAAAGGAGGTCATTTGACTTAAGCCTATTCTAGCTTTCTGTAAGAAGAATTCAGAAGTCCCATTCCCCTGCCCTTTCCATTTAACCATGCAAACCTTTTTGCCAGTTGGTTATTGAATTCCCATTTGAAAAAAATGTTTGAATCTTCCTCCACCATATTCTCTGGCAGTGCATTCTAGATCCTAACTGTTTGCTTTGTAAAGTCACCTAAATTTAAAGAAAATGTTTTCCTCATGTCAGTGATTTATTTTTCTCTGTATTATATTTAAATCTTTGTTAAATGGTTTGTTAACCTTCTGCCATAGGAAAGGGTTTCTATTAACTTTGTCGAGATCTGTCATGACATTGAACACTTTTAACAAATTATCTCTTGAATGCCTCTTACAAAATCATGCCTGGTGTCTTCAATCTGACAACTTAACTGAAGCTCCTTATCTGGAATAGTTCCTGTAAGTCTTTTCTGCACCCCCTCTCAAGTGTTGGTATCATTTCAGCAATGTGGTACCTTGAAATAGACAGTTATTCAGTTGAGCCCAAACCAGTATTTTCAGTAAAGCCCATTAGCACATCTTGCTCTGCTATCTTCTATGCTGTGTGCATACAATCCATGTTCCCTTCAAATTGAAGCATTTATTTTATATTGCCTCTGTGTTTGTCCACCCAAACATGATTACTTTACACTTCTTTACATGAAATTACACTGTCACTTGACTGCTTGTTTCACCAGCCTGTGTTTCAATACAGTCTCCTCTACATTGGGGAGATAGGCTGCCCACTTGCAGAACACTTTAGAGAACATCTCCGTGACACACGCACAAAGCAACCTCACCGCCCCATGGCCAAACACTTCATCTCCCCCTCCCACTCTGCCAAGGACTTGCAGGTCCTGGGCCTTCTCCATCACTAAACCCGAACCATCCAGTGCCTGGAGGAAGAAGGCCTCACCTTCTGCTTTGGGATTAATGTTGATTTCACCAGTTTCTTCATTTTCCCCTTCCCCCACCTTATCCCAGATCCAACCTTTTTTGTTCTGCACAGGCCTCATGACCTGTCCCATCCGTCCATTTTCCTTCTTACCTATCTGCTCTACTTCCTCTCTGACCAATCACCATCTCTTCCCCCCCCCCCCCCCCCCCCCCCCCCCCCCCTCATCTATCACACTCTCAACTGCCTTCCTTTCAGTCCCACCTCCCCTCCCATTTATCTCTGTACCCCAATGGCTCACAAGCCTTATTCCTGATGAAGGGCTTATGCCCAAAATGTTGATTTCCCCTGTTCTTCGGATGCTGCCTGACCTGTAATTTTCCAGCACCACACCCTTGACTGTGTTTCCTTAAAGTCTAGTGGTCCTCTGTAGTTGTAAAATTTGAAGCTGTATACCAATAATTTAATAAATAAAAATCAACAAAAGCCAGTGGATCTGGTGTGACTCACTGCACTCGTGCCATATACCTTCTCCTCATCCAAAAAAAGCATTCATTTTTACCGTTCCATGTCATTCAGCTAACTTTGTATCTATCCTGCCACACTCCCTTTCTTCCTAAGGGCTTTGACTTGGTGGTCATCTGTTATACAGATCTTTATCACCTCTGGTTAGTGTTTCTTAATTTTTGTTCTGTTCTATTCCCATCTCTGTTTATTTCCAGTTAACTTGTTCTTGGATCAGTTCTTTTCAGGAATTCTGCACTTTGTGTATTCTGCTCACTGGGTAATGCTTGGCAAAAACCTGTAATTTTTGCTGTGCATTCTCACAGATCTTAATCTTAGACCAAATGTAGTAAATTTAACAACTTTTTGTTTTGTTCAGGCTTACCCTGAATGGTGCAGCAAGAGCTCTTATGTGGAACCAAAGGCAGATTTTTTTTATTATGAAGGGTGGTTTATGTTAGATGCTGACTTTTATGCTAAGGTGTTTATAATGTTACTGGTCTTAATGTTTTAGAAAGATTCATACCCCTACACAGTAGTTTTCTTTAGATGCCCTTTTCAGAAGATTTGTAAACTATCTACTTTGCAATGGCTGCCCCAACAAGAAGTCAAAATGGTTGAGACTCATACTTCCATTAGGTCGGCTCTACTACACAGTGTCATTTTTTCCTAATTTGTTGAACAAAGGAGTGAGAAAATATAGTGAAACAGTGATTATAGTTTTTATGTAGCACAAAGATTCCTATAGTTTCTATTCCATCCTAGATTGGAGACTTTTTAATTTGGCTTGTTTAATTTAGGAATTCAGACTAAACTAAATTTTACATAAGTGCAATAAACTGAGAAAAATGACTGGATTGGCATGCACAAAACTCAGTATGATTTGACTGCTTTCATCCAAACATTTAACACACTTCTGAGAATTTTTATGTTGTTTTCTTGCAAACTGTGATGTTTGCACTTGTGATCCTAGTGAGAATTCTTTATTGAGGGAATCATATGCTAACTAGGCGCTTGATCTGAATTTGTTAGCTCCCTTCAGTACTTAACACATAATGCCAAGCTAGTTTTGTTAAGTTATGTGAATTTTCAGCAAATTATCAACAAAGAGGCTGCAAATTTGATCTTGTGGTTACATAATTTAAAATAATTAAGAACTTTTTGTTCCTTTTGAAATGTTGAGTCAGATTTTTACCATAAGATATATGAACAAAACTAAGCCATGCAATCCATTGAGTCTGCTTTGCCATTCAGTGAGATCACTGCTGATCTAATGGTGCTCAACTCCACTTTCCTTCCTTTTCCTCATAACCCTAGATTCCCTTACTGATTTAAAAATCCGTCCATCTCAGCCTTGAATATATTGAAATGAACATTTATATTGTTCAATAAGGTTGTCTGTCATTATTCTTAATTTCATTGAATACAAGCCCAGTCTACTCCACCTCTCCTCAATAATTCCTCCATACCTGATAACAGCCTAATGAACCTTTCTGGACAATTTCCAATACCTTTCCTTGGATCGGAGGCCAAAACTGTTCACAATATGTCAATTATGAACTGGCTAGTGCCTTGTATAGTTTTAACAAAACCTCCTTCGTTTTATATTCCATTCACTTTGAAATAAAGGCCAACATACATTTTCCTTTCCTGTTACCCATTGATCATAGATGATAGCTTTTTGTGGTTCATGACTATTCACTCTCAAATTCCTTGATTCTGTAGCTTTCTGCAGTCTTTCTCCTTTTCAGTAATATTCAGCTTCTCTATTCATTCTGCCAAAGTGCATAGCCTCACATTTCTGTTCCATTTATCAAGCAATTGCTTGCTAAACCTTCACCACTTGTGTTTGTGTCATCCACACACTTGGTTACAGTGTCTTTCTTCATCCAAGTCATTAATTGCAAAAAGTTGTGATCCTTACCCAAGGTACAGCCATCCTAAAAATTCCACCCATATTCAAACTCACTCTCTTCTATTTTAGTTTTTATGTGGAGGTACTGGTGTTGGACTGCGATGGGCAAAGTCAGAAGTCACATGACACTGGATTATAGTCCAACAGATTTATTTGAAATCACATAAGCTTTTAGAGCACAGCCCCTTCATCAGCTGTAGTGCTTGTTATGTGATATTTTTTAGTTAATTTTCTATTATTGCTAATATGCTACCTCTAACACGGCAGTGTTATCAAGTAGCCCAATGTGTGTTGGTTGTTTGAAGTAGTAATTTAGGGATTTGAGTCATGTGAAAATTTGTAGTTTTCAGGTACAGTGCACAATATAATTAAATCAATTAGTAAATGATAATTTCAAAGAGGAAAAAAAAATCAGTTGTGCAGCAGTGACAGAATTGACCACTTACGCCATCATTTATATAACCAGTGATGCTTATTTTTCTTGATGAATTCTTTAATACAATTTTATCTTTTTGTATTACGTGGTTAAGTTAATTTTGTTGTTCAGTGTTTTTTATTGCAATCTAATGTCTGTTAAGTGGACTTTTTTTATAAAAAAGGAAATGTTGCAAATCTAAAGAGACCAAAGCACCTGAACTGTTGACTTATAGCTTTCTTTTCACAGCGTTCCATTTCCAGCACTTTTTAAAATTTTGATTTGTGCATCTTTTTAAATGCGATTTATTTTGAAGACGTTCATCACTTCGTGATTTTGAGTTGGTAATTGCAATTGATTATTCTGATATGTATGTGTATTCATTGATGGAATATGCATCTTTGTACATTATATCTCAATAGAAAAGTATTTGAAAACTAGAATCTCGAATTTGTTTGACATCAGATTTTTGTAGAGTATTTAAGTTCACAAGACCTAATTATAGTACAGTGTACTGGAGAAAATTATAATGGACATAACCTGCCATAAAACATTTTAAAAATGTTGATTAGGACAAGAATTTTGAAAACCAGTTTGGCCATTGTTCTCTACAGTAAGAACTCTGCACAATAATTCTAATTGTGAAACACCAAATTATTAATTTTAAGTTGATATACACCAGTTGAGGAACAGATCACAAGGATGGTTCTCATGAGATTGTTAACTATAATAATGATCTTTTCATTTGAGTCCAGACTGAAACAGGTGTACTTTGCAGATTTTGCGCTTTTAGGACTCATGCTGTCTCTAAGCAAATCTTATTTGTTCTTGGCCAAGTGACCGTATAGACTTAGAAATAGAGTATTAGTGGTGGAAGTTATTTACCCATCAGCAATATCATTGAAGAGAATGGTATTCTTGGACTGCACAACTTGGAGTAGTTTCTAAAGAATAATTTTTCAGCCATATTTGTGATTATGCTTAAATGTCATCTATTCATTGTATGCAACTTGTTTTCGTTGCCAGTTTTTGTAAAACGCTTCCAAACTATGCTTGTGCTCATTGCTTACATGTGAGATTCAATATTGAAAGAACCAACTATAACTTTCATTTTTGGAAATGACAGTTTTGAAATAGGTGTCTTTCACTGAACTTGTATGAATAATGCTCTTTACTAAACCGGCCAAGGCATTTTACTTGACTGATTACCCTTCTTAAAAACGTGTTGCTGGAAAAGCGCAGCAGGTCAGGCAGCATCAAAGGAGAAGGAGAATCAACGTTTCGGGCATAAGCTCTTCTTCAGGATTCTCTTTGCTGCCTGATCTGCTGCGCTTACCCAGGAACACGTTTTTAAGCTCTGATCCCCAGCATCTGCAGTCCTCACTTTCTCCTAGTTGATTACTCTTCTGTAAATTGGCACTACTGAACTGAAGAACATTTCAGAGGTAAAGTCTATTGCATATAGGGAGATTTTGCAGGTGGGAGGGATGTGTTGGATGAGGATGAGTGGCTGCAGAGACGCTTGGAGAAACAGAAGTATGAGAATGCGGATATAACCTGTGTTAGTGATTGGGGCTGTTCAAGGAACTAACTTATAGATGGCTGTATTCTATAAGGACAAAAGGAGCAAAGAGATGAGATGGATAATTCTTAGTAAGATGTAAGATCTAAAAATTTGCAGTATGCTCAAGTTTGCATTATATACCAGTTACAAATTATACATAAAACTGTATTTTTTTGAGGGTAAGTGATGAAGATCAAACAACATAACTTTTTTTTCCGTAATTAATCTGTTCAGAGGTGTTATTCTACACCTCTAGAACAGATGGGACCTGAACTCTAATCTCCTGATCCAGGAGCAGGGTCATTATCACTGTGACACGATTGCATCAAATCTGAAACAGCCTTCTTTGCAACTTGTAGGCTAATAAAGTTAGAAAAGGTTCTAATGGTTTGGCTTACAGGTAGCCTCAATCTCGCTACTGAGAATCTACACCAGAATTTAAAATGAGAATTGCAAAAGTAAGTGACAATGTGCGTGGGTTATCTTGTGTGCCGTAGAGGCTTGCTGTAAATATATTTGCACTTGATGTGTGTTGCTGATTTATTTTAAATAGCACCTGTTTATTCAAAATTAAATTGTGAATGAATATTAAAACAATTATACACTGAACACTTTGTGAAATTATTTTAAAATGTCTAATTGTCTGGCTCCAACTGCAAATGTACAAGGCAAATTAAGGTTCTTTATAGCATTGTTTAAATGATCGAAAATTATGTAACAGTTTACTATAATTTACTGTAGACACTTTCTGCTTTAAGCAGGATGGCAAATATATTTTATCAATGCTTAATTAAGCTTATTATCTTTGCAGATTACGGGAAGTATCTGAAAAACTCAACAAATTCAATCTAAGCAGGTATTGGAAGTATTTAATTTCAGTTTTTTTAAACTGTACTTTGTTCTGCTTGTGATCTGTGAGTTTAAATCTTTGACTTCGCTGATTTTCTTAACCTGACTAATACTTAAGCAGCTGTCACAGATTGAATTTGTAGAACTAAATTAATTGAGTGCATTTTTGTCCAGTGAAAGTTAGAAAATTTGTTTTTGAAATGTTAACACCAAATCTAGTTAATTTCCTGGGAGTAATTTAGTCTGTGCACCAAATGTTGGAACTCCAGCGAGGTATTATGCTTTGCTTTCTATTCCAATCTCCGTGATCTGTAGTCTGCAGGGTATCTATCCAGATTAGATGCAGGCTGGAGACTGCTAACCCTGATTTGACTTCGATCTGCTGGCAGTTAAATGTCATGTACATTTTGTGATTTTGTAAACTATCTTGGATTTGACAATCTTCTGTGCATTTACATTAATTCATTACTAGTGTCTCTGATTGCATTGCACTGTAGAAGATTTCTATACTGAGTTTACATTGCTAATTGATTTATTTAAAATCTTTTGAATTTTTCTTGATGTCAGCCAACCAAATTCTATTAAATTCAGTCAGTATTAATAAATCCAATTATTTAGTGTTTGAAGTACTTTAATGTTTTTGCCATTGGTTGAATTGTCTCTAGTCTTCCCCCTATCTTATCAAATCCATCTTGGTCCAGTCCAACGTCGTTCAACTTTAGCAATCTTAGCTGTGTTTCAAGGTTGTGGGTTTGAGAGAACCTACAGGATGTGAATGCAAAGACTAGGTTGACACAAAAAGCAGACTTGAAACAGTGCTACAGTTTTGGTGATAGGAACATTAAACGATTGGGTCATTTAGCTCAGTTGGCTAGATACCTTGGGTGTGATGCAGAATAAAGCCAACAGTGTGAGATCAACACCGTACTGTTTTGATATTGCCTCTTCTTTGTCCCACACTTGTGGAATGGTTACCCTCAAGCTTTATTTAACCAATTGTCTCTCATTGCTAAAGAATGTCTGTTGTGCTTTGTGGGCCATGGCTCTTATATTACGTTTAATTAGAGGATTGTCTGCCCGTTTTATGTAGATGTTAAAGATCTTATAGCATTATTCAAAGAAGGTATTCTACTAGTATGTCATAATTACTAAGAGATTAATTAATCTAATTTGACTTTTCTGAAGCCACTGCTGTAGGAAATTGTTATTGTCTCCATACGTGACTTCACTCTAACAGAAATGTATAGGTGTAAAATGCTTTGGGACAATGTGAGACAGACTTTAAAACTACAAGTGGAGTTTAAATTCACAAGTGTATAGCCAGTGATCATGTATCTCTTTAGTGGCATGTATGTATTTTCGTTTACCCAGTTGACGTGATACTGATGTGTGCAGCGCACTTACCTGTGTCGTGATGGTCAATTTACAGTAATGGGGGCGGTGGAGGAGCTTGAAAGACATCTGTTGCTCGTCATTCTTCATGGGTTCATTTTTAAAAGTGAGCCACTAGACAGTCATTGAAATTGGAGCCTTAAGCTACAGCTGAATCCACTACCATGAGATGGGAGATGAACATTATACAATATCAGCATTGACTGCAGTGCTTCAAACAGGCAGCACTACTTCCTTCTGAAGGGCATTTAGGTAGAGGCAATAAGTGCTGGCCCAGTTAGCAATGGGGAAGACCCATGAGTGAATTTTTAAAAAAAAGCTATAATGCATATTTGACATATCACTGGAAATTGGAATTCCAGCGTTTTTAAAATGAAAATTATTCCTAAGAATTTCTATATATCAACACTTAGGAGGTCTCCCAATTAAGACAGATGATCTCCTGTGAGCATAGAGTGCAGAATTATTTTCTTCCAAAAGCAGTTGAGGCTGGGTTGTTTGATGTCTTTAGGGCCAAGTTGGATGGATCTTTGATAGTTAAGGGAGTCTAGGTTTATGTTTGGTGAAACATATAGGAAAAAGGAATCCAGATAACAATTAGTCCAGCCATCATCTTATTGAAGGATCAAAAATCCACCTAAATTTTGATTATATTACATATTCATTTGCTCATGTCACCTCAACTGGTAGCTGTTCATGTTGCTTAATGTTGCCATTCTGGGACCCTACTCTGCATTCACTAAAATTGGCTCGTGTTACTTTATTTGTCACGTAATTTGTTAGCAAAGGGTGTCTATCTGGTGGAGCTTGAAGAAGGGTACCATCCCCAAGTGAAATAAACCTGAAGCTTATTTGGAGTGAATATGGACAGGTAGTAAGGCAGCTATGGTTCTATTGCCTTCCAGAATTTGGTAATATTCTTAGACCAGAATATCTAAACCCATAGCTGCAGCATAATGTGCACTAGTTTGTTAAACCGGGATATGTCGGGTTCAATGAATAGTTCTCCATTGTCCTTTTCAATTCTGAGTTCCAAGTTAATGACAGTCTTACCTTTTTAAAGTGCTGTAAATTTCAGATATATTTCATATTTGCTCTGTAACATAATTTACAGTGAAAACTTGAATTTTGTTGTTACTAAACTACATGCGTGCAAAAGCAAAGAAAGGCATTATTTTGCATAGCACTGTCTTGGAGATCATTATTGACTTCATTTCATGTGATTTGTGTTTCCTCCTTCATGAATTTAGTGGGAAACATTGTATTCCTTTAGCGTTTTACAGACATTGGTAGATGAGTGTTATACAATTCTATCAACTAGGGAATAGGTTACAAAAAAAATTGTCAATATCTCTTGACATAAGAATATCAACATTTGGCATTTGGCACAGGTGACAAATAGAATGTATAATTAAGACCGCAGTGAAATTTTTATATTTAAAGGCTTTGAAGCCTTGTCCAGGATGATTCTGAAAATTCAACGTTGCACTTGCACATGGTGAAGTAAGTCTGTTGGCTTCTTAAGACTACTATGCCATATAAGATCTTGGTTGACTTGTTTTCTCCATATTCTTGCCTACCCCCATAACCTTTTACCCCTTTATCAAAAATCTATCTACTCCTTTGTCTTCAAAAAATTAGTTAAAGGTCTCTTCTTACACTGTTGTCTTAGGAAGAGTGTTCCAAAGACACTGAACTCAGAATTTCTGCTAATCTTATGGGCGACCTCTCGTTTTGCAATTGTCTTAGAGCTTTTATGGTATGGAAGGATTGATCTTTTCTATTCCCGTTTTCCAACACCTTGGTCTGTCACCTCATATGCTATTGTATTTCACCTGCTCCTCTAAATAATTGTTAAATGTCTTGACAGCACCCACTTCTGTTTCCTTTTGTTTGGCAGTGAGTTCTAAATACCCATAACCATCTGGGTGAAAATTTATTTGCATAAACCTCCTTTCTCTGTCTTAATGTGTTCCCTGGTTATTGACCAGTCTATGGAAAAGGTCTATGGTGTCATGAACGTTACATGCCTTAGTCAGATCCCCTCCCTCAACCTGCCAGTCTTCTCTGCCTTAAGGAAAACTTCTCAGTTTATCTAATCTGTCTTCATAGTGAATTGTTGTAGTCCAGACAACATCCTGATCCTAGTGAATCTCTTCTGTAAACTAGTGTAATCAGATCTTAGTGTGTCAATCAGATCTGCACACAGTACTTCAGCTTTGAGCTAACATTATGTACAGCTCCATCGTAGCCACGTTGCTGTCATTTTCAATAACTTGACCACCTAGTTGTATTCAATGCCACTAACCCCTAGTTTTAATTTTTTTCCAAGAGGAAACATATTCTCCACATGTACCCTGTCAAGAGCTTTCAGATTTTTGTTTCAATCAAGTCACCTCTTTTATGCAGTGGATACAAGCCTAGCCCATCCCATCTTTTATTATAAGACAACCTGCCCATTTGAATTAATAGCCTAGTGAACCTGCAAATTGCTTTCAGCACATTTGCATTTTTTGTTCGTTAAGGAGACCAATACTGTACACAGTACTCTAAGATGTGATCTCATCATTGCCATGTATAACTGAAGCATATGCACCAATTTTTATTCAATTCCCCATATGATTAATATTCTATTAGCTTTCCCGATTATTTGCTGTATTTGTCGCTGAGCTAGGGGACATTGCAACTCACGTATAAAGACACTCAGATTCCTTTATCTCTCAGGTCTGTAATCTTTCTTTAGATATGATGCTGCATTTTTGTATGAGTAGAAATGGACATTTTACATTTTCCCACATTTACTCAATTTGCCCACTTTTTTTTTTATATAGCCTATGCCCTCTTCAGAATTTCCTCCCTATATAAGTTGAACAGAATAGACGTGGACTGTGTATTGCTCCCTTTGTGAGAGAGTGTAGGACTAAGGGACATAATCTCAAAGTAAGGAATGCCCATTTAAGAAGCATGAGGAATTATTTGAGAGTACTCAGTCTGTGGAACTCTGGGTGGTTGCACACATTCAAGGCTGAGACAATTTTTCTAAAGCAAGGAAGTTGTGTATTATGTGGAAAAGGCTGGATAATGAAGTTATGGATTATCAAATCTCACTGAATGGCAGAACAGGCTTAATGCCCAAGTGGCCAACCTCTGCTGTTAAGTCTTATGGTCAGTCTTCATGCCATGCTCAATCTCTGTAACCCTACGAGATTATTTTCTACTTGAGGACATTTTTATGCTTTTGGGAATGGGGCTCACTAATCGGCTAGCATTTCTTGCCCATCTCAAATTATCTACGTGTGCCTCCATGAATCACTAAGGTCATGTGATGAGTACACTCAGTGCTATTAAGGAGGAAGTTCCTGAATTTTGACGGGTGATAGTGAAAAATAACACTGAAGTTGCAAATCAGGGTAGTGTTTTGTTGGAGGGGACTTAAAGCTGATAGTTTCAAGTGTTTGCGGCCCTTAGTTTTGAAGTGATGGAAATTGTTGGTAGGAATGGTGTTATTGAAGGAGCCTTGATGAATTGCTATAGTGTGTCTTGTAGATGCCACGGTGGTAGAGTTGTAATATGCTGCATGAGGTAGTAATCAAACAGTCTGATTTTGTTTCAGATGGTATGAAGGTAATCGTGCATTCATAGAATCCCTTCAGTGTGGAAACAGGCCATTCAACCCATTGAGTCCACACTGACCACCTGAAGAGCATTACACCCGCGTGTTGTGAGGCAACAGTGCTAACTACTGAGCTACCGTGTCGACCTATATTGTTGAAACTACAGTTAGTCAGGGAAGTGGAGAGCATTTCTTCGACCTCTTAACTTTTCTCTGTAGATAGTGGGCAGGCATTGGACGATGACAAATATCCCTGTCCAAGAATTCCTATCTTTTGACCTGCTCTTGTAGCCATATTGGTTATTTCAGTTTAGTTTTAGATCAATGCTAATACCAAATTATTGATGGTTATATAAACCATGAAATAGTTAGATTCCCTCTTGTTTGAGCTGGTAATTGCCTGGCACTTCTATGGTGTGAGCTTTATTTACCATTTAACTTGAGTCTAAATTATGTTCTGATCTTGCTGCACGTGAACACTAATTGCTTCAGTATCTGAAAAACTATGATTGCTGAATGTTGCACGATGATCAGTTAACATTCCCAGTCTGACCTTCGGGTGGAGGCTCTTTAATGAAACAGCTAGTTATAGTTCAACTGAGGATTCAATTTGGAGGAACTGTGTAGTGTTTCCTTGGAGCTGAGGTAATTTATGACCTACCCAGCGGAGAGCTTTCCCTCTGATTTCTATTTGTGCTGGGCACCCTTGATGTCAGTCTTGTATTGTCTCTGGAGTTGACCTGCATTCAGTGTTTTAATGAAGGCTACATGAGATAGTAGCTTAATGGCCTTAGCATAAATCAGACTGAGAGTCAGTGAGCAGGTTACTGCAATTTAAATTAGACTATATTACTTAGTGTGGAAACAGGCCCTTCGTCCCAACAAATCCACACCGACCCGCCGAAAGGCAACCCACCCAGACCCATTCCCCTACATTTACCCATTCATCTAACACTATGGGCAATTTAGCATGGCCAATTCACCTAACCTGCACATCTTTGGATTGTGGGAGGAAACCCACGCAGACACGGGGACAACATGCAAACTCCACACAGACGATTGCCCGAGGTGGGAATTGAACCCGGGTCTCTGGTGCTGTGAGGCAGCAGTGCCCCCACTTTATGCCATTGATGACCCCTTACATTGCTTTGAATGTAGACGAATAGAGTGTAATTGACCAGAATGGATTTATCCTGCTTTTGTGGACGGTCATAATTGGTCAGTTTTTCATGTTGCTGGGTAGGTGCTAGTGTTATAACTTTACTGAAACCGATTGGTTAGGGGAGTATAAAATTCTGGACCACAAAGTCATCAATGCTCTTGACCATAGCTGTTGCAATATCTATGCAGTCAGCCATTTCTTGATAGCGTATACTAAATCAAGTTGACTGAAGACTGCTGCCGTGATGCTGGGACTTCAGGATGAGACTGAGATCTGATCATTCGTTTGTTGCTTCTGGCTGAAGGTGTTGATAAATGCTTCAGCCTTTTCTTTTGCACTGATTTGCTGGATTCCTATGTCATTGACAATGGGGATATTTGTGGAGCCTTCTGCTGCAGTTAGTTTTAGCTGTCCACCATGTTGAAGGACTGAAGATTAGTGATTTTGTTTTTTATCTATCAGTTGTCAAATTGTTTAGCTGTGTTTGTCACATGCTGTTTCTACTTTTTGGCATGCATGTAATCCTATGTTGTAACTTCATTAGATTAACACATCATTTTTAGTTACAGTATACCTGCTGCTTCTGCTGTCCTGCACTCTTCATTGAACCGGGCTTGATCTCCTGATTTGGTGGTAATGGTGGAGTGGAGAAAAGTCTGCAAGTTTACATATTGTAGCCTAATGTAATTTTGCTATTTCTGATGACCAGTAGGCTTTATGGATGCCCTATTTTAAATTACTCAAACTATTCAAAATTTCTTGTTTACAACCCAATGGAGGAGTTATCCTCCGTTTGAAGATGAGATTTCTCCTGTCCAAGGACTTTATGATGAACCGGTCATTACTGTCATGAAGGTATATACCTGGGACAGGTTTTCCCTCTTCTTGGAAACCTTAATACCTGCTGCAGATCCAGCCTGGTAGCTGTGTCCTTTAGGGCTCTGTCAGTAGTACTACTACTGAGCCACTTTTGATGATTGTACTCTGACGGGGAACTTCAATATCATTGTGCCAGGTCACCTTCTGTTGGTGTTCAATATTATGGGGTGCTAATTGATCACCTGAGGAATATGTGATAGGTGACAATTGACTGAGTGTTGTCTTCTCCTTTTGGAGTCAATGTTGACCATTACCAAGGCAATACCCACCTTCCTGTCAGTTGAATATCCCCAAGAGTGGTGATGGTGTTTGGGTCTCAAGTATGATCAAGTGAACTATGATCCTTTGCTGTTCTGTTCTTTGGAGCAGCTCTAATTTTTGCATATGTCCCTGTTCTTGGTAAAGATAACAATGCAGGGTCATCATTGCTCCTGTTGTTTTTGGTGCTAGGACAATACAGCATGTCTTCAGCATGTCTCGCAACTAAATGGTTTCTTAGTTTAATTAAAACGAGTTAAGATTCAAACACACGCTGTGTGGGTCAGGAGTCATGTGAACCAGACCAAGTGAGGGCAGCTTATTTGCTTCTCTAAAAGACGTTAATGTACCAGGTTAAAGCTGTTAATGCACTGTCATTAGAAATATTGTCATTAGACATTTTTAAAGTCTCAACTTCTTAACCCATCTCTATATACTGGTTCAGTGTCCTCAGTCTCCACACCCACTTCAGGGTCCTGACCTTTGCATGGGAGATTTCCCCTTTTTAACAACTGGTTGAAGGTAGGGTGATTGAGACAGACAAAGTAATTATCCTGTATCTTATGTACTATGTTCCGGGGCCTCAAATCCTGCTTTTAGAGGACTGTAACCTCCGAATTCCAGGGGGACACTAATCTCCCTGGGATGGATTCGTTGGCGTACAAGTGCATACATTATGATAGAGAGCTCCTTACTGCAGAGTCAGAGGGAAGGAGAGGTCAACTGAATGATAGGTTAGTGAGAGAGTCAGAGATGTACAGTATGGAACAGATCCTTTGGTCCAACCTGCCCATGCCGACCAGATATCCCAACCCAATCTAGTCCCAGCTGCCAGTACCTGGCCCATATCCCTCCAAACGCTTCCTAATCATATGCCCATCCAAATGTCTCTTAAATGTTGCAATTGTGCCAGCCTCCACTACATCCTCTGGCAGCTCATTCGCTCTGCATGAAAAAGTTGCCCCTTAGGTCTCTTTTATATCTTTCCCCTCTCATCCTAAACCTATACCCTCTAGTTCTGGACTCCCTGACCCCAGGTAAAAGACTTTGTCTATTTATCCTATCCATGCCCCTCATAATTTTGTAAACCTCTATAAGGTCACCCCTCAACCTCCGAAGCTCCAGGGAAAACAGCCCCAGCTTGTTCAGCCTCTCCCTTTAGCTCAGATCCTCCAACCCTGGCAACATCCTTGTAAATCTTTTCCGAACCCTTTCAAGTTTCACAACATCTTTCCGATAGGAAGGAGACCAGAACTGCACGCAATCTTCCAACAGTGGCCTAACCAATGTCCTGTACAGCCGCAACATGACTTCCCAACTCCTGTACTCAATAATCTGACCAGTAAAGGAAAGCATACCAAATGCTTTCTTCACTATCCTATCTACATGTGACTCCACTTTCAAGGAGCTATGAACCTGCGCTCCAAGGTCTCTTTGTTCAGTAACACTCCCTGGGATCTTACCATTAAGTGTATAAGTCCTGCTAAGATATGCTTTCCCAAAATGCAGCACCTCGCATTTATCTGAATTAAACTCCATCTGCCACTTCTCAGCCCATTTGGCCCATCTGGTCCAGATCCTGTTGTAATCTGAGGTAACCCTCTTTGCTGTTCACTACACCTCCAAGTTTCCAATTTTGGTGTCATATGCAAACTTACTAACTGTACCTCTTATGCTCGCATCCATTTCATTTATGGAAATGACAAGAAGTAAAGGGCCCTATTCTCTCCCTAGGTACCCTTTGTCCTTAATATATTTGTAAAAAGCCTTTGGATTCTCCCTTCGTTCTATTTGCCAAAGCTGTCTCATGTCCCCATTTTGCCCTCCTGATTTCCCTCTTAAGTATACTCCTACTTTCTTTGTTCTTTTCTAAGGATTCACTCGATCTGTCTGGTCTATACCTGACATATGCATATGACATATGCTTGGAGAGATCCAAGGTAAATCTTCCATGTGTGACGGTAACATGAGATGGATGGGCCCACAAGCAATCGCTTACTCAGTCCGTCTAGAAGCTCCATATGTTGGAATCCCACTCTCATCGCCAAATGTTAGATTCCCTTCTTGACATTCTTACATGCTTGATGCAATTGCAAGACGCCAACTTCTGTGAACAGCCATGATTTATTTCAGCAAATCAGTGGCTGGAGGAGCATGCTTGCAGAGCCTGTCAAGCGAGGCTTCCTGAACCAGGGATCCATTCTCCCATTATACAGGGTTTGCATCAGTCAGTCATGCACACAATACACAAACTCCTGCCACTCCCCTGTTGTCACATGCCACCAAAAACAATGTTTTTGGAAATAATCTAATCCCTCAATACAGTGCGTGATCGGGCCCATCCCATCAAACTGCAGCATTTATAGCCTATGGTTAGGTTGTCGCATCCTACTTGCAAAACAGAGAAACCCACACACCCGGGGCATTCAATTTCTTACATGTCAGCAGAACAAATTAGCCCTTTAACATTTCAACCAACTGCTGTGTTGTGACTCTTTCCCCTCTACACATTAGATTACTAATTCAGTGACACTACTGCAGCACTTAGATCACATGGGAGAGAGCTAGCCAACTGGATACAAATTTGGCTTGACATTGGGTGACAGACAGTGTGGTAGAGGGTTGTTATATAAACTGGAGGTCTAAGCAGTGATGTGCAGTAAGGATCTGTACTGGGTTCACTGTTCATCATTTATATAAATGGTTTGGATGAGAACATGGCAGGCATGGTTAGTTTGTGGCAAGAGAAATCAAGGCAGGACTTGCATAGTTAATGATGGGTCCCTAGTGAGTATTAAACAGAGAGCGGTACAAGTGGCATCACAAGTAGACAGGGTAGTGAAAAAGGTATTTGGCTGTCTTCATCTGTCAAAGCATTGACCACAGGAGTTGAGAAGTCATATTGTAGTCGCACAAGACTATTAGTAAGGCCATGTTTAGATTACTGTGTGCAGTTCTAGTTACCATGTTATTGGAAGGATGTTACTAAGCTGGAAAGGATGAAAACAATTTGCAAAGAAGTTTGAAACTGGAAAGTTTGAGTTCTTAAGGAGAGGCTAGATAGGATGAAACTTTTTCCTTTGGAACGTAAAGAAGCTGAGGCATGATCTTAGAGATTTATAAAATTGAGGGGCTTAGATAAGCCAAGGTTTTTTTTCTCCCCAGCTTTGGGGACTCTTCAACTAGAGAACATAGTTTTAAGGTGAGACAAGGAAGATTTAAGACTGATCTGTGGGGCAACTTTTTCCATAGAAGATGGTGCATTTATGGAGTGAGTTGCCAGAGGAAGTGATAGAGTGGGTGTAATTACAATATTAAAAAACATTTGGAAAGGTACATATAGGAAAGATTTAGAGGGAAATGGGCTAAATGTAGGCAAGTGGGAATAGTTCAGTTTATGAAACTTGCAGACAGCATGTGGGGTTGGAGATGCATGGTAGTAGGGGAGAGTAAGGATGAGTGGGAATCATGGGAGGCAGGGTGGACAGAGTGAAGCAGCAGGAGGGGAAATGCGTACACATGAGGATGTGTAGTGGGAGAGTGAAGATGGAGTGATGAGTACCTCGGACAAGCACTGTGAGTGGTAGAACTCTGGAAAGTGGTAGAACCCTTAAAATGCTAGTTAGGTCACAGCTGCAGTTCTTGTCACCACATTATCGGATGTGATGTGATGGCACTGAAGAGATTTTCCAGGATGCAGCCTTTGTTGGAAGGTTTGAGCTGTGAGGAAAGATTGGATAGGCTGTGATGGTTTTCACTTAGATTTCGCTTGTTGTATCTTGCGAAACTGGAAAAGGCCCGTTTATGCCTACTCTCTGCTTCCTGTTGCTGAACCAGTGTTATTTTTTTAGATTAGATTAGACTTACAGTGTGGAAACAGGCCCTTCGGCCCAACAAGTCCACACCGACCCGCCGAAGCGAAACCCACCCATACCCCTACATTACCCCTTACCTAACACTATGGGCAATTTAGCATGGCCAATTCACCTGACCCGCACATCTTTGGACTGTGGGAGGAAACCGGAGCACCCGGAGGAAACCCACGCAGACACGGGGAGAACGTGCAAACTCCACACAGTCAGTCGCCTGAGGCGGGAATTGAACCCGGGTCTTCAGGCGCTGTGAGGCAGCAGTGCTAACCACTGTGCCAATTTCTTTATTTAGAGCTGAAAATGTGTTGCTGGAAAAGCGCAGCAGGTCAGGCAGCATCCAAGGAACAGGAGATTTGACGTTTCGGGCATAAGCCCTTCTTCAGGAATGCCCTGAAGAAGGGCTTATGCCCGGAACGTCAAATTTCCTGTTCCTTGGATGCTGCCTGACCTGCTGCGCTTTTCCAGCAACACATTTTCAGCTCTGATCTCCAGCATCTGCAGACCTCACTTTCTCTTCGAAGATTATTTCTTTATTTAACCTATTTTTTTTCTAATCAACCTGTTAAGAGATATTTTTACGTATCTCTGGAGCAGCTGTGACTTGAACCCAGGCCTCTTGGAACAGGAGTTGAGACATGCTACTGATCTACCAGTCTTCTTTCCATGCCAATGTGCTACTCACCATATTTTGAGCTTTTATTTCCACAATTAGTTTTGATGTGGCACCTTGATAAATACTTCCTGAAAATCTAAGCACGGTCTATCCACTAGTTTCTCTTATCTGCAGCACAGTGGCTGAATGGTTAGCCACTGTTGCCTCACAGCACAAGGGATCCCGGTTCGATTCCTGCCTTGGGTAACTGTCTGTATCGAGTTTCCACATTTCCCCCCCAAGTCTGCATGGGCTTCTTCTGGGTGCTCCGGTTTCCTCCCCACAATCCATAGATGTGCAAATCAGATGAATTGGCCATGCTAAATTGCCCATAGTGTTAGGTGCATTCGTCAGGGGTAAATTTTGGCGGAATGGGTCTGCGTGGTTTACTCTTCGGAGGGTCAGTATGGACTTGTTGGGTCGAAGGGCCTGTTTCTCATCTCATCTTACCATCTCAGAACTCCCATAGATTGGTCAAGCATGGTTGCCCATTCAGACAGCAAGGTTGTCTTTTCCTGTTTACTTTGAACTTATCCAACTTCCCTGTATAACTTCATTAATAGCTCTAATGTTGTGAAAGATGTTATGCTAACTGACCTGTAGTTTTGTGCCTTATCTCCTTCCACTGTTGAGTAAAGGAGTTATATAAGCCATCATCCATTTTAAAGGGAGCATCCTCTATGGGACTTCTGGAAAATTAAAATCAATATATCAAATTTCTCATTTGTCATTCTCAGGAATCTAGGATGCAGTCCATCAAGATCCAGAAACACGCCAATCCACAGCTTCAACAATATCTTTGATATCACTGTGATTTTGCTTGAGTCATTCCTCCACACCCCCCACCACCCTCCCATTTCATGATCTATCACTGTTACTTCTATCCATTGTAGTGGAAAATGTTCAATTCACCTGCTATTTCCTTATTTACAAAGTCAGGCTGGAGAACTAATAATGCTAAAGAACCAGTATTTACTTTGTAAACATCAGAGCTAGGAGCAGGAGTATAAAATTCAACCTTTTAAACCTGCTCTGCCCTTTGAATCTTTGGCTCATGAGACATTGGCATTGATGGGCAGGCCAACATTTATTGCCTGGCCCTACTTGGCCTTGAAGATGATATGTTTACACCTTGAACTGCTGCCATCTGTCTGCCATGAAGGAGGGAATTCCAAACTTTTGAACAAGCAACATTGAAAGAATGATAGACTTTCAAGTCAGGATGGTGAATGGTTTGGAGGGGAGCTTGGAAGATGCTGTCTAAAGATCTTTAAATTTCTGCAGTACATCTTGTACTTGGTACTTAAATGCTGCTACTGAGCATTGGTGGTGTGGGCGTGATGACAGTAAAGTGGACTGCATTTTGTCAAGCTTTGAGTATTTTTGGACCTGCACTCATTTGGGCAAGTGGGGAGTACAAAATTAAGCTGGTCTGGCAGTAGCTGCGGAGAGAAAAGAGTTGACATTCAAGTCCAGTGATCCATGCTGTAATACCTTAATTTTTCCAGCAGTTTATTTTTGTTCAAGATTTCCAGCAATTGCAGTAATTTTAGTTTAGTGTTCTATCATACGCCTTGTGTCTTGTTGGTGATAAACTGCTTTTTAGTAGTCAGGGGATGAATTACTTGCTCCTGTAGCCACTGTACTTATATGACCAGTCTAGTTCAGTTTCTGGTCAATGGTCAACCCCAGTTGCTGAAAGTGGGGTATTTGGTAATGGCAATACCACTGAATGTCAAGGGACAGTGGCTGGATTCTCTTGTTAGAAATGGTCATTGCCTTGCATTTGTGCTGCATAAATGTTACTTCCCACTTTTCAGTCCACTATTTCCAGCTAGCCTTTTCTTTACTCTGATCATGTTTTGGGTCATTCTTTATTTTTACATTATCTCAGGTCTTCTGACCTCTGCACATAATATCCTTTTCTTTAAGTTTGATGCTATGTTTAATATTTCTAGTTAGCCATAGATGGTTAGTCTGTCATTTGAAATTTTTTCTTCCTTTTTTTGAGTGAATTTTTGTGTATATTCTCAATTATAATCATAAATATCTGCATCTTACTTCTATTACTTCTGACTTAATTCCATACTACTTCATGTAGTTTACGTGAGGGTGTCTGTGTATTATTCTGACAAGTGACTTCTTGCATTTTTCATTCCTCATTTCTACCCAAATCTTTCACATCTTGGTTTCCTTTACACTCTCTATACCATCGTTAACTAATGAAGCTACCCCTGCAATCTTTTCTTACGTTCCTGTGGCCGTCAAGGTTCGGATTCCAATCCATGACATCTTGCAGCTATGTCTCTGTAATGGCTACCAGATCATAAGCCATTCCACTCGCACACTCAGTTCATCCATTTTGTTTTGACTGCTGAGTGCATGCCGATGCAGTGTCTCTATTTTGACCATTTTGCTCTCTGTAGTATCTAGTCTTTTCTGTTGGTTGGATTCATGCTGTCAATCTGTTCCATCCAGATTATTTATCATTTCTTTGTATTAGTTTCTCTCTTTGACCTTTGCTTTGCTTTTTAGTTTACCATGCTTTCGCAAATTTGATCCCTTGCCCCCAGTATTCATTTAGAAATCCTGTCTGATTCCATAATAGGAAATTGATAAGAATAACAGCCACTCCATGGTTTGTGTGGAAGAAGTCCTCATGATAGAAATCCTCATGATAGAAATCCCACTATCATTAGTATCGTTACAAACAGGCAAAGAAGGACACCACTTTGACTGGGACAACACATCCATCCAAGGACAGGTAAACAGACACGTACTGGAATTCCTAGAGGTTTGGCGTTCTAACCAGAACTCCATCAATAAACCCGTTGATTTAGACCCCATCTACCATACTTTGAGAAAAAGAACCGGAAACGATATCACCCACCTTAAGAGACCAAGACACAAACAGAAAGTGGGACATAACATCAGGGCTTCATCAGAGGCTCATATTTACCTGCCTAATCTGATTTGTCCCGTGCCACTTTGCCTAAGCACCTGATCCACGTGCAGAGTTTACGGCCTTTCAGGTTGTTTTTTCATTCACGGCACATGGATGTTGTTGGCTCCATTTCAAATTACCTAGAGGGTGGTGAAGAGTTAATCATGTTGTTATGGGTCTGGAGTCACACGTAGGTCAGATATGGTAATGATGGCAGTTTCCTTCCCTAAAGGAAATGATTGAACCAGATGGATTTTTGTTATAATTGACAATGGTTTATAATACTTGCCCACACATTCTACTTTGGTGCCTAGCTCCTCATACTGACTGTATAGAATCTTTTTGTTTGTTCTGCTTATCGACATAGGCCATGATGGCTAGATCCTCCCTGTCCCACTGAGTTCCTCTCCAGCCCTGTGCTGGTGTTTCTAATCCTGGCAAGTGACAAGCAATGCATCATCAGGTTAACATTTCTAGAGAACAGTGACAACCATCTTTTATTGTACTGATTGTCTACTTGCGCAACATTCTTCCTTGCAGGAACCTGCTCAAGGTGGGGTAGTAATATGGTGCCATGGTCAGTTTACTTATCTTCCCCAATCTCTGTATGCAGGTTAATTTGCATTTTTTGCATAAATAATCCAGGTAACTTTAGCCATTTGTGATTTTTGAGAAGATTTGTAGCTGAGGTTGATGTTCAGGTTGCAAGTTTACTCACTGAGCTGTAAGGTTTTCAGATTTTTCGTCACCATACTGGGTCATAGAGTCATAGAGATGTACAGCATGGAAACAGAGCATTCGGTCCAACCCATCCATGCTGACCAGATATCCCAATCCAGTCTAGTCCCACTTGCCAGCATCTGACCCATTTCCCTCCAAATCCTTCCTAATCATATACCCATCCAAATGCCTCTTAAATGTTGCAACTGTACCAGCCTCCACCACTTCCTCTGGCAGCTCATTCCACACACATACCACCCTCTGCGTGAAAAGGTTGCCCCTTAGGTCTCTCTTATATCTTTCCCCTCTCATCCTAAACCTATGCCCTCTAGTTCTGGATTCCCCAACCCCAGGGAAAATACCATGTCTATTTATCCTATCCATGCCCCACATAATTTTGTAAATCTCTATAAAGTCATCCCTCAGCCTCCGAAGCTCCAGGGAAAACAGCCCCAGCCTGTTCAGCCTCTCCCTGTAGCTCAAATCTTCCAAATGTGGCAACATCCTTTTAAATCTTTTCTGAACCCTTTCAAATTTCACAACATCTTTCTGATAGGAAGGGGACCAGAATTGCATGCAATATTCCAACAGTGGCCTAACCAGAAGACATCCTTAGTGAACCTCTGGTGAAGCCCTAATGTTATGTCCTGCTTTCTGTTTGTGTCTTGGTTTCTTAAGGTGGGTGATATCACTTCCAGTTCTTTTCTCTCAGGATGGTAGATGGGGTCTAAATCCTTGGGTTTATTGACGGAGTTCTGGTTAGAATGCCAGGCCTCTAGGAATTCCCGTGCGTGTCTGTTTGCCTGTCCTTCGATGGTTGTGTTGTCCCAGTCGAAGTGGTGTCCTCCTCTGCCTGTTTGTAAGGATACTAGTGATAGTGGGTCATATCTTTTGATGGCTACAGAGGCAATCATCCCAACACCCACAGATCTGCAACAGGACATTATTTCAATGGGCCACAACACACTGCAGCACCCAGGAACCCCGAATAGCATTAGAAAAATACAGCGTATTCAAGAAGGATGTGTACCCAATAAATATCATCAGCTGATTTCTCAGCAACAAACCCAAACAAACAGACACAACGTGCCAGAAACTCTAACCACATTATCAAACACTAAAGACAGGTCTGAAATGGCTACCAGACTACTCGGACGCCTTGGCGTCGTGATAACCCAACACCTACCAAGACACTTAAATAGCGGCTGATCAACCTTAAGGACCTATACAAACAACCAACAAAACGAATGTCATTTCCAAAATACCACGCCAGGACCATAACAAACACTACATTAGACAAACAGGTAGCAAACTAGTCATCAGGATACATGAACACCACCTAGCCATCAAAAGACATGACCCACTATCACTAGTATCCTTACAAACAGACAAAGAAGGACACCACTTTGACTGGGACAACACATCCATCCTAGGACAGGCCAACAGAGACACGCACGGGAATTCCTAGAGGCCTGGTATTCTAACAGGAACTCCATCAATAAATCCATCGATTTAGACCCCATCTACCATCCTCTGAGAAAAAGAACCAGAAATGATATCGCCTACCTTGAGACAAAGACACAAATAGAAAGCGGGACATAACACCAGTGCTTCACTGGAGTCTCACTGATGATGTTATCTACTATGGTGATGAAACGTCTGAAAATGAACCTTCCAGCTCTGAGCAAACTTACAATAGGTGCAGGAGTAGGTGATTTGGCCCTTCGAGCCAGCGCCACCATTCATTATGATCATGGCTGATCATTCACAATCAATATCCATTACACTTGATTTCACTATCTTTAATGGATCTATCTATCTCTTTAGAGTCATAGCGATGTACAGCACAGAAACAGACACATTCGGTCCAATTCGTCGACGCTGACCAGATATCCCAATCTAATCTAGGCCCGCCTGCCAGCACCTGGCCCATATCCCTCTAAACCCTTCCTATTCATATACCCAAACAAATGCCTCTTAAATGTTGCAATTGTACCAGCCGCCACCACTTCCTCTGGTAGTTCATTCTATACACGTACCACCCTCTGCATGAAAAAGCTGACCCTTAGGTCTCTTTTATATCTTTCCCTACACACCCTAAACCTATGCCTTCTAGTTCTGGACTCTCCCCTCCCAGGGAAAAGACTGTATTTTTCCTATCCATGCAACTCATGTTTTTATAAACCTCTATAACATCACCCCTCAGCCTCTGACACTCCAGGGATAACAGCCTTAGCCTGTTCAACCTCTCCCTCTAGTTCAAATCCTCCAACCCTGGCAACATCCTTGTAAATCTTTTCTGAACCATTTCATGTTTCACAACATATCTCCGATAGGAAGGAGACCAGAATTGCACGCAATATTCCAACAGTGGTCTAACCAATGTCCTGTACAGCTGCAACATGACATCCCAACTCCTGTACTCAATACTCTCGCCAATAAAGGAAAGCTTGCAAACACCTTCCTCACTATCCTTTCTACCTGTGACTCCCCTTTCAAGGAGCTACGAACCTGCACTCCAAGGTTTCTTTGTTCAGCAACCCTCCCTCGGCCCTTACCATTAAGTGTATAAGTCCTGCTAAGATTTGCCCTCCCAAAATGCAGCACCTCGCATTTATCTGAATTAAACTCCATCTGCCACTTCTCAGCACATTTGGCCCATCTGGTCAAGATCCTGTTGTAATTTAAGCTAACTTCCTTCGCTGTCTACTACACCACCAATTTTGGTGTCACCTGCAAACTTGCTAACTATACCTCTTAGGCTCTCATCCAGATCATGTATATAAATGATGAAAAGTAGTAGACCCAGCACCTATCCATGCGGCACTCCACTGGTCACAGGCCTCTAGTCTGAAAAACAACCTTCTGCCTTCTACCTTTTTGAGCCAGTTCTGTATCTAAATGTTGAGTTCTTCCTTATTCCAGGAGATCTATTCTTGCTCACCAGTCTCCCATAGAGAACCTCGTCGAATGCTTTACTGAAGTCCATATAGATCACATCTGCCCTCATCAATCCTCTTTGTTACTTTTTCAAAAAACTCAATCAAATTTGAGAGACATGATTTCCCACACAGCTTGCCTGTAATATATCCATCCCTAATGCCTCACATCTTTTGTTCAACAGCTAGCTCATAAAGTTTGAACTGGAGCAACTCTTCAAATATTTGCTGCAAGCTCTTTTGCTCAGGACCAAACTGGTAACCACAAGCTCCCGAATCCTGCAACTGATAAATCATCTGGCCTGATACATTTTGGTCCTCTGGCGTTCGATTGTCCACCTATCTGATTTTCTGGCAAGATCGCAAGGTCCTGTTGCTTGGCTAAACTGTTATCTGGCATTGATTATCTGGAATACAATTAACCGAACGCAATACTGCTCACTCATGTCCTTTGGATAACCGAGGTTCCTCTTTAATGCGTTTTTAGGAATGAACTAATTACTTTATTGAATTTTTTTATATATATCGTATTAACCTTATCACCAGCCACAATTCTGAGGAACCTTAGAAATGAACTTTAATTGGCAAGTACAGAATAATTTATTAATCAGTTGATTCTCCTTTAGCAGAGTAAAAATTGATGGCTTTGTGTTACCAATACTCAGACTTGGCAGTATATTGTAGATTTATTGATTGAATTCAAATTCCTCTTGCTGTCTGGTGAGGTTTGAACATTAGGGTGGGCCACTAAATTATTAGACCACTGACGTTCCCGCTACACCAGCATCTTCCCTATTCATAATGATTTATTTGTATAGACTTCTCTCATTTGTGACAAAATTTGTTATAGTGTATTGCATTAAAGCTAAACTGATTTGCTTCCATGCACTAATGCCCTGTGACAGTGAATTGCTTTTGAAGTAAAGCATAATTGTTCGTTTAACAAAACAAAAACCTGGAGAGAGTCTAAGTCTGAAACAAAAACAAATTCTGGTGAAACTCGGGGCTAGCAGTACCTGTGGAAAGAAAGCAGAGTTCATGTTTCAAGCCCAGTGACCCTCCTTTGGAGCTGATAGCATCTCAGAAAAGATGGTATGTATGTTGAAGACAGTGGGTGTATGTGGCAGAGCTGGAACCAGAGACACAGAATGAACAGTTGGGGAGACATGTCAGGGAGAAAGAAAAACTGATAATGAGAACCATAACTAGATGAAAATAGTTTGGCTGTACTGAAAGCAGCCCATGTCATCGATGGCCTGGTGTGGCAAGTGGGTAAAGCTCGGGGAAGGTGGTGTTCGGGTTCTAAAATTAGTGAACTTAATCTTGTGTCCTGAAGGCTGCAGGGTCCGTAAATGGAAAATGAGATGCTATTCTTTCAACTTGCACTGAGTTTCACTGGAGCACTACAGGTCTGAGATGGAAATGTTGGACCAAGACTAGGGTGGTGTTGAGTTGGCAGGCAACTAGAACTCAGTCACTTTTTGCAGCAGAATGTATCTGTTCCACAAAGTGGTCACCCAGTCTCTGTTTCATCTCCCCAATTAAGGGGAGACCAGTGTGAATAGTGAAGAAGTGGACTAGATTGAGTGAAGTGCAGGTAAATTGCTGCTTCACCTGGAAACATCGAGGGTTATAAGCCATTATTTCTGCCAGCTCCAGTGGTATGCCCTCACCAGACAGATTTCATTGCCTTCCCTTGTCAGCAGGGACTATTTCCTCCAGGAGCCACTGGTCCACTTGTCCTGTACTCCCAACACATGCCTATGTGGACATGGCATCTTCCTGCACAATTGCTGAAGATTAGACCTGCTTGTTTATGGCCTCCCTCTTCACTATCTAAGGCTTCAGTCACAACTTCCTTTTGAAGCAATGATTTACTCACACTTCACTCAATCTTGTTTACGGTTAGTGCTGCTTATGATGTGGTCTCCTTTACATTGGAGAGATGAAACGCAGACTGGACTTCCATCTACAAAAATGATCCCAGACTTCCAGCTGCCTCCCACTTTAACACACACTTCTCTGGCCAACATTTCTGTCTGGGACCTATTGCAGTGCTTTTGTGAGCTCGGTGCAAATTAGAAGTATAATGTTTCAAGGCCACTGAACTTGAAACGCTAATTCTGTTTTATCTTCACAGATAATCGATAATAGTTTACTAAAATTTCACAATATAGGGATAATATCCAGGATAATATTCTGGAAACATGGATTCAAATTCCATCATAGCAGCAGAATCTAAATTCAACAAATCAATCTGGAATTGAAAGCTTGTGTCTCAGTGGGTGTGAAATTGTCATTGCTGCTGTCTACTGTCAGGAAATCTACTGTCAGGAAATCTACTGTCAGGAAATCTACTGTCAGGAAATCTACTGTCAGGAAATCTACTGTCAGGAAATCTACTGTCAGGAAATCTACTGTCAGGAAATCTACTGTCTTTATCTGGTCTGGCCTAAATGTTATCCGTTTCCACAGCAATGTATTTGACTTTCCTCTGAAATGACATGGAGGCAGTGAATTCTGCCTGACCTGCTGTGCTTTTCCAGCAGCACACTCTCAACTCTGACCTCCAGCATTCCTGATGAAGGGCTTCAGCCTAAAACGTTGATTTTCCTGCTCTTCGAATGCTGCCTGACCTGCTCTGCATTTCCAACAACACACACACTCAACTCTGAAATTACATGCCAAGCAATTCAGGATGGACAACAGATGCTGGCTGTGCCATATCATTATGCAAGAATGAAAAGGGAGCTGCTGCTTTAATATGGATGTTTGTTATTTTGCATGTTAAATCTGGATAAATGAATTTAGGTCACAGCAGTTGACAGTTTAAATTACACATTTAGGAATAATGCAGTGTGTTTGAAATCCAACGTAGAATTGTAAAAATAAATCTTTAGATCTGCACTTAGGATTTTTCAGTCTTCATGAGTGCAAGTTTGCAGGGCTGCCTTATGAAGCCAGATATTTCTCTTGAGGACAGGAGATTTGCTTTTGGGTCGGTATTAAGCTAAATTGAAGGTTTGGGGCTAGGTCTCCAGTTTGTTGACGAAAAACATTGTCCAAATAGGCTTCAGAAATGGAAATTAGAACAACAAATTTTAAACTTTTTGTACAGCATTTTACATCTTGAGTGACTTTGTAATTTCTTTCCAGTCACCCGCCTCTGAATGTTTTGGAACAGGCCACAATTAAGCAGTGTGTGGTGGGACCAAACCATGCAGCATTTCTTCTAGAGGTAGTGTATGTTTATTAAAATTGTTTATTAAATGATTAAATCAAGAATGGTTATCTGAAGTGATATCATGTACTTGAATTTTCATGTTTAAATATTATGGTGTATTGTTTTTGAGGGGATAGCGAATCAAGTATAAAATCAATATAACTATTGTCAAATGTCACTAAAATGAAATTTGTTTGCAATAACCAGGAAAATTGAATAAGATCCATCTTCAGTTATAAATTGATTTAAACGGAAATGTTTTGAGCAGCTTGTGTGCAGTGTTATAAATGAGTTATGAGCTGTGGTTGTCTTATTTTTGGGGGGAACCTTTTAGGAGGCACAGTGCCTCAGTGGTGCCTCACAGTGCAAGGGACCAGAGTTTGACTCCAGTCTCCGGTGGCTGTGTGTGGAGTTTGCACATCTCCGGTGCTCCAGTTTCCTCCCACAATCCAAAGAATGTGCAGGTCAGGTGAATTGGCCATGCTACATTGCCTATAGTGTTAGGTGCGTTATTCAGCGGTAACTGTAGGGGTTACTCTTCAGAGAGTCTGTGTGGACTTGTTGGGCGGAAGGGCCTGTTTCCATACTGTAGGGAATCATCTTAATTTGGTGACCGGTCTGCTTTTTAAAGTGTGAAAATCATAAATTGTTGTCTTAAGTAACCAGTTCTTTTAGCTTTATCACCACCTATGGCACGCTGTTTATGTTGCACAACAGTAATAGCCAAGACTGCAAATTAAGGGCCTGGTGGCGTTATTGCTCTGCTGTTCATCCAGACACCCTTGTAATGTTCTGATGTCCCGAGATCCAATCCTGCCAGGGTAGATGGTAGAATTTGAGTCCAGTTAAAAGAAAAGAATTGTGGTTAAAAGTCTAATGATCATGAATCCATTGTTGAATGTTGGAAAAACCCATCTCATTTACGGATGTCCTTTAAGGAAGGAGACTGACATTCTTACTTGGTCTGACTTACACGTCACTCCAGACCCATAACAATATGGTTGTCTCTCAACTGCCCTCTGGGCAATTATGGATGGGTAATAAATGCTAGCCTAGCCAGTGACACCCTCATTCTGTGAATTTAAAAAAAAATCAGATAATTGATTGCATCAGCAAAGAGCTTGCTCGGTGCCTCAGCTAGTTCATATCATGCATTTAGGCATATCTTAATGGCCTTAACCTAAATTCGGATTCAAAAAGCAACCAGGTCTGGACATTTAACTATTAATGTCAGTAGATCATGTATGATTGGAACTTTTTGCCTTCACTGCACTGCCAAGAAAATACCACCGTCTCTTTGACCTCATCAGTTCTTCCTGTATGCTGTTCCTTAGCAAAATCATCCAAAAGCACCATGCCAAAATTCAAATCTAGTGATGATAATTTCTTTGTTCTTTGCTCCTGCAAAGCACTGAAACATGTTATTTATTATTTGTTAATGTTTTCCATTCTTAATCTTCCGTGCTGTTTGATATCTCTCCTACTGTATTTATTTGAATCATCTGAATTGTCCCTTTTCTGTGTCTGCCTATTTACATTGGGCCTTTTATGCTACTGTTCAATCGTCTGCATTCTTGTCCGCATTGCTTTAAGACTACAGTATATCCCTTGTGTATCTTGATGGCTTGAACTCCAGTGAAACAGGAAGCAGTAGTTAGTCTGTCCCTAGAAGTTAATAATTCCTATCAGTGTCCCCCATAAATATTTTCAATGTTCATATCGTGGGCCTTTTAATGTACACTGTTTAGTTTCTTTTGCATTGCTATGCTTGAGTTATCTCAAAGGGAACAACTTGAGAGCACCCTGCGAAAGCTGGGTTTCTGTGCAACCACGTGTTAGCTGCTTAAAGGGTATGTTAATGACAACCTTGTGCCAGACAACTGTGGGCTGTTAGTTGAGCATCTTTTTGTTCAGGTTGTCTGACTGCATTTGGAATGGTTGCTATATGGATTGTAGAGAAAAATATATGTAGTGAATCTTCTCCAAGAATCATTGGACTACTTTGGCTCTGTGCTAATGTTGACCTCCATGTTCCAGGAAAGGAGCAGTTTATTTCATTAGGGAAAAAGAACCATTTTAGTGGTTTATGCTTTTAAATGATCTTTGTATGTTGAGCAGAGTTGAGCTGAAATATTTATGGTTCAAGGCTTGCAAAAGTGGATGGTCCTTTCAGCAGTTTAAATTTTTGATGGCAAGAAAAATAGCTGAGCATTTTCCATTCTTCTGAACAGGAGAAAAATCTGTTGATTTAATGGTTCTGAGTCTATGATGGATAGGGGCTGGAAAGAGAGGAGAATGTAGACCATGAGCTGACTGTAAATGGGAGAGAGAATTGTTTGACTCGGCTGAGTGATAGTACTTGTTAGGTAACTTGGGCAGTGTTTATTTTCATAGTTAATTATTCTGAAATTGCTTTGCTTTGTAGTGTGCCACACAACAGGTATATGAGAAAATGGCTTGTTAATGTCAGCGGTGGAACCTTTTCTGTAGATCTGTATATAATTAAAACAGTTTCCTCACTGGGACTCTGCACCTGAAGGTGCAATAGAAAAATTAAATATGAGTATCAATGGGTTCTGTAGAGCAGGGCTTCCCAAAGTGGAGTCAAGATCTCAAGTAGGATTGAGAGCTGAAATCCTGGGCATGAATTGAGGCAGCATTGGCATCAGCACAAAGCTCCAACTGAGATATAGCAACTGTGTGCTCTTTCTAATTGACCAATTAGAGCGTACCTATACATATAGCAATGAAAGTTAGATTTGGAATGGATAGTACATTCGCGGTTTAGCGCAGTGACATTGTATTTTTGATTGTTGGACATTGTGTGTTGGCAAAGGTAACTTTGGAAAACAAATCTAGTGCAGTAAACTTGGTTTTAATCGGTATCTTGTAGAGTCATGGAGATGTACAGCACAGCAACAGACACTTCGCTCCAACTTGTCCATGCCGACCAGATATCCCAACCTAATCTAGTCCCACTTGTCAACACCCAGTCCACATCTCTCCAAACCCTTCCTATTCATACACCCATCCTGATGCCTTTTTAAATATTCCGATTGTACTACCTCTGATAAAGAAACCAGCAAAAATTATATGCATTAACTGGAAGTTTACTTTATTATCATGATCTCAGAGTAGTGAATTGAAGGTTCAAGTGAGAAGGCTATCTGCCAGTAAGTTTTATTTGAAGTGAAGTTGCATTACTGTTTGTGATTTATGCTGTAACTAAATAGTGATATGTATAAGCCCTGCACTACGTGCGGCACAGTGGTTAGCACTGCTGCCTCACAGCGCCAGAGACCCGGGTTCAATTCCCGCCTCAGGTGACTGACTGTGTGGAGTTTGCACGTTCTCCCCGTGTTTGCGTGGGTTTCCTCCCACAGTCCAAAAATGTGCAGGTAGGTGGATTGCCCTTGCTAAATTACCCGTAGAGTTAAGTGAAGGGGTAAATGTAGGGGAATGGGTCTGGGTGGGTTGCGCTTTGGCCGGTTGGTGTGGACTTGTTGGGCCAAAGGGCCTGTTTTCACACTGTAAGTAATCGAATCTAATCTTTATGTGGACCTCTTCGTCAATCCCATATTTGATAAACCAGCATACTCCTGGTCCCATAGGTGCTGGTTAATCAACGGTTTGCTGTATTAAGTAAGAAGTTAGGTTCTGAATGAGTTAGATTGGCACAGAGACTGGCAAGAGATCAGTGAATCTTGCTGTGTAAGCTAAATATGAAATTGTTTTTTCACACAAAAATAAGTAATCATTATTCTTAGCTGGAGTGATTTTCAGTCCCTTTTCAAAAAGCAGTAGAATGCACAAATATAATTCTGCTAATAGTATTTATAGTAAAGGGCCTATATTTCTGTTTCCTGGATGAATGCTGCAGTTCAATGAGATATTTGGAGTTACAGGAGACATTTTAAATTCAGTAGACACCCAAATTTCCTCATTTCCGCTCTGCAACCTTTTGACCATTAAATAATATGCAATTTCACAGTTGTCCACTTTATACCCTATTTGCCAGATCTTATGCACTCACTTACCATAGCTATGTTTCTGTTTTTGTGTCCTCCTTGCATCCTCTTCACAACCTACTTGCTTGAGTATATTCTATTCCGCTCAGCTAATTCATCGATATAGATTGATAAAGCTAATTGTTATTTATGATTTATTCAGATAACTAATTATTTAAAATAGTCATCTATTGAAGTGAAAAACGTGAGCATTAATCAGAGAGTAGCAGTTTTTTTTATTTAATAAATGAATCTCATGAATCTACTTGAAAAGACATGAATGTTAAAATGTCCTGTTTTTCCAAAAGATGTAGACATCTGGGTAGCTGGCCTGTGGGTGATCCCTGCCCTGATATCCTATCAAGCGATGATTCTTGTAAATCTATATGGTGTCTCAGCAAACTTATTTCTGAAGGGGTATCAGAGCTTGATTCAAACCCACTGTCTTTCAATTTCTATTCACTTGCACTTCCCCGTGGTTTCTCCCTGTTTACTTCAGATGCAGGTGTTATAGCGTTCCTGCTACTTGGCAGAAAGTAATCGACTAGGAAAACAACTTGGTTATCTTGTTTGGTTCTTTTCACATTATAGCTCTTCAATAGGCAGAAGTGAGCTTGCAGTTTTTTTTTACTGCAAACTTTATTAACTGATCCTATTCTTGGTCTGATCTCTGTGGATTTTCACTGACCCAGATAAGTGCTGAGTCTCATTCCAGAAGAATATTTCGGAGGAGGATAGAATTTTTTTCTAGAAATCACAAGGCGATTTTGTTTTGCAATCGGGACAACAGAAGATTATAGGTGAGCTTCGGTTTTTCTGTTGGCACAAATTTCTTCTGAACACCTCTTTAAATTTGGTCTTGGAAACATAACTCTCAGACCATAACAATACATTCATTGTGTGTGCTAAAAAGTTGTGTGGAGCATATTTTATGGTTTTGTCATGCTCCAATTCTTGCACAATTTTCCTTTTGCAACAGAGAGATGCCATTTGTAATACAGAGAAACATTTCAATTGAAATACTGGATTGACTTACTTCGTAGTAAGTCAATAAAAAATAAATACTATAGAGTCAGGGCATTATTTACCATGTAGGCTGGAGAGAAATTGAATTATTTTTTGTGATTTTGTCATCTTGAATTCACTAACAACAGTAGATTTTCTGTTATGGTTTATAACTCCTTCTATCTTAACAGTATACTGTTCAGTGTAGTCTGAGCAGTGTAAAAGAGATCTGATTGAGTACATTCTTTTTAAATGCATAAACTAAAATGTCATCAGAATAGCCTTTCTCCCTCAAGTGCAGAAAAGCTCTTTGTTATAAAATCATCATGTCAAATGGAAGATATTAGGATGTTGTATAGTACAATTTGTCACACCAGGTTGCTATTTCACCCTAGGTTCAGCTGGGTAATTTTTGATTTGTCTCTAAATAGCAGTAAGGTTATCTCAAAAACCAGACCAACGTAGCTGTGAAGACTATAAGGAGCAGAATTAGGCCATGCGGCCCAGCGAGTCTACTCCACCATTCAATTATGGCTGGTATTTTTCAACTTCATTCTCCTGCCTTTTCCCTGGAACCTTTGACTCCCTCACCAGTCAAGAAACTATCTTAGTCTCAATGACTTAGCCTCAACAGCTTTCGTGGTAATGAGTTCCTCAAATTAACCACCCTTTAGCTGAAGAAATTCCTCATCATCTCTGTTCGAAAGGATGTGAGGCTGTGCCCTTGGGTCCTAGATTCCCATGCTAGTGAAAATATCTTCTCCAGTTTCACCTTATCCAGGCACCTTCATATTCTGAAAGTTCCAACTGGTGAAGATAAGTTGAGTGCAGATGATCTTTCATTCAATTCTTAGTGGGAAAGAGCACATGACAATTTGAGTTCTTAAACTGAATGTTTTATTTGGTCTAGGAATTGGTTATGGATAAAATTAGCCTGTCAACTTTGGGGTATAAGGTGCAGTGTTTACAATATGTTTCACCCCTGCCCTGGTAAAATGATTTTCCAAACATAATGGATGTTCAATACGAAAGAAAACAAATTTGCTTTTTGGTCCATTGCTATTTTAATGGCATAATAGATTTACTAATAAAGATTTGCTAATTTTACTCTATAAAATGATTGCACTAGAGGACTATGTTTATAGTCTACATGTTTGAGGCAAGGTCATTTGGTTTTGAACTGCTGACGTTGCGAGATTAATGTCATGAAAATTAAAATTACTGATTTTTGTGTGACATACATTCAACTCAATCTAAATTTCCCTACTTGCTCTCCTCCCCTGGAAATACATCACTGTTCCTCCAATGCTGCTGGGTCAGAGTTCTGGAACACACACTCTTCCTAACAATCACGTGGCTGTGCAGACACTAAATCTCCAGAGATTCATCACCACCCTTCCAAGGATAATTAGGAAGAGGCAATTAATGTTGGTCCAGCTAGCAAAGCCCATATTTCCTGAATGAATAAATAGGTTGTAATTATTTTACTAAATAATTAATAATTCATCCATTTTCACCATTATTCACCAAAGTGAATTTTAGCTTTAGTTTTTTTATGCAGTTCTTATAGGCTTTATTATTTATGTATGTTACAAAGATCAATATATTTCATGCTGGAATGTTTTGTTTTGCCATCCCAACTCCTTAACTGTACCAGGACGGTCGCATCTGCAGAATTAGCTTTGCTGTTCAGCCAGACAGATTGGAACTGGGGAAACCAGATACTAGTGAAGGGTGAGTAGTTCTGTGATATACTCAGTTTGTGAGAGAGTATTGTTTAAGGCATGCATGTGAATATCTAATTCCACTTGCATGCAAATTCAGTGTTGACGTTTTTGATGGTGAGACTAGTAACTTTTTATGTGGATATACACTGCAGGGAGACAAATTGTATAGCTTTTCTTTGCAAAGCTTTGCAGTTGAGCATCATATTTTGTGTTTAATTGATAAGCAGATGCAGAATAATCTGACTAAGAGTGATTGAAATTATGAATTCTGTATTTTGGTTTAAGAGAATCTTTCTGGTCAGCTTTTGAGCTTTTTTTTTGTCCTAATTGTTAGAACTAAATTAAATGACATATTTTGACTAAATTTGTTCCATGAAGGATTGTAATATCTAGTTAAATATGCAACTGGTCGTTGCAGCAATCCACTTATTATAATATCCATAGCAATCTTGTGTTGCTTTTAAAAAGTTCAAGATGGATCTTTGCCTTTGCCATTGCCATAAGCACAAAATACTGGTGATAACACTGTGCTCCAAACACTTTGATTCTGAATAGGTTTTATTTTCTGTTGATCTGTGAAAATGAAGCATAATCAAAATAGTATTTTTGGTTTCTTTTTGAAGGTTGCCTTTTCTGAAGATGGATTTCTGTCTTCAAAAAAAAGTAAAATTATAACGTTTAATGAAGTTCGCAATGAATCAAGATTTCTAAGGCAGTGGTGGCATTAGAAAAATGTAACCATAATGATGAAACGATTAATGACAATGAATTTTTTTTTTGCGTGAACCAGCATTTGAATTAAGTTTAGTTAATTTCTCGTAGTTATACAATCCATTCTGTCCAGCTATGCTCCTTTTGATTTAAAAAAAAACTAAGCTTAATGTGAGTTGTTCTAAATTTTAATTTTAGTTTGTAACATTGCTCTGAGCTGGAAAGAAAGAAAACTATCCATTTCAACGCAAAGGCAGAAATTGTTTTCATGTGTTAAAATTTTTTTTACACATGACTGAGCCATGAAAAATTTAAACAAAAATTAGAGTAAGCTAAAAATTGCCCAAGGGTGTTGCTCTGGCTGGTCATTGACCAGTTACAGCAAATATAAAGTCCCTGAGCTGCAAGGCTTGGGATACCTGTGTTATAACCCATCTCCCATCTTTGTTTCCAGTTCAAAGTTGAGCAGTGGTTCAGGCACAGGAAGGACTTCCAGGCCAGGCAGGAGTAGTGATTCCCCATGGTTTCTGTCTGGTTCTGATACTCTGGGCAGACTGGCAGGCAACCCCCTTGGGTAAGTTTTGGCAGGGTTCCAGGTCTACATGACCTACAAGTCAACCCATGTGCCAAAAAAAATGCATTACTAGGGTGGTTAAAAATTGTTTTGAAACTGCTTGCTGTAATTTTTAGCTGTTATTTATAGCGCATGTCATTGATGCATTTAGGAATGTGACTTACCATTCCTCACAGCTAAAATGGGATGCTTGGTTTCCCCTTGTGTATGGGCTTTCTGCTGCTAAATGTTGCTAGTGTACCTTACCAATTACTTGTCAACAATTCATTTGGGTGTGGAGTGACAATTAAGTGGTACTTGCACAAGCATATTCTTCTGAATTCATGAATGGGGTTCCTGGTGATTGCTTTTCTAACACTGCCACACACCTTAAGATTTGCAGAGCAATAAATATTATATTTTGTTCATTTGTAAGCAGATGACTTAATGTTTACTGTGCATCCATTAACAATTCCAACTGTAAAACTTTGTAAATGATCTGTGAAATAGGATTTAACATGTCTATAAAATAATGGGTATACTTGTCAATGATGTACTAATGTGAACAATTTCAATTGCTAAAATATATACTGTAATTTTGAACAGTATAAAGTACTGGGATCCTGACAATATAACTACAATAATACACACTTATAAAGGCAAAGTAATTTGGGAGTTTTGGGAAATATCATTGAGTGTCATCTGATATACAGTGGCAGTTCAAACAGCTGTTTACTGTACACATTTTCTCATTACCATGCCCATGGTTCCGTGCACCTGAATATTTTCTAATCAAACCAGAATTATTTCATAAAAATAGTCAAATCAATGTTTACCAAAGATCTGGGAGCAAATTTACCTACCAGTTAGAGATGTCCACCAAGCGTGGCCATGATTCCTCCCCACTTCCCAATTAAGGCTGATTTCCCCTCTGTCTGAAAGAACTACCTCAGATGTATTGCGGATAATTATCAATATAATGCGTATTACAGCTGGGCATCTTGCAAAAGTATGGTCAGTCAGCATCTTGCTTGGAAAAAGGCTTTTGTAAGATTGTTTCCCTCCCTCCTGACTACAGCCGATCTTAAAGCTGTATGATTTTACTATTGGAATTTTCATTATCAACATACACTGACAATTGTTCAGAGAAATTTGACCAAAGTTCCCCATTATTTAATGCATGTTTGAATGTCATATTTGCAGTTCGTTTGTCCAGGCTACATAAAGCATTTGTTTGAAGCTGCAATTGGCTGATGCATTACTTTAACCCTTCTATTCATTGCTATTTAAAAGTTATAAAACTTGAGTGAATTATTATGCATAAAATACTCCTGGAGAAGCTCTGAAGGTGATTCATACTTTGTAATCTCTCATGCTGTTTACAGGTTTCTTGTATGAATCTTCACATTCATCCCTTTCTAATTTCAGTTAAACTAATTTAAGCTAATTCAGTCTCCATGAATTGTTCATTTAGGAGCCGTTGGAGTTCTGGAGTGAGTGGTGGTGCTTCTGGAAGATCATCAACAGGAGCAAGAGACTCAAGGAGGCAGACTAGAGTGATACGTACTGGACGGGATCGAGGATCTGGACTTTTGGGAAGCCAGCCACAACCAGTTATACCAGCATCGGTTATTCCAGAGGAGCTTATCTCACAGGTAATGTGACAGTATTGCCTTGAAGAGGAAGCTTTGTCCCATTGTGCTGAAGAATGTCATTTAGCTTGTTATGGTCTTCTGTAGTGTGTGGCCTATTTTAGTGTACTGCACGGTACCGTACAGATTGCTGTTGATCCACGCCGCGAAGAAGGAGCATCAGTCGGCACTGATTTAGAGTGTTTGGCAAATTAAGTATTAAATTCCATATGAAATGAATATTGATAAGATTAGCAATACCTCTTATGATCCTGGTTCATATGTCAGTTACCTCAATTGGCTGGATGGCTAGTCTGTAAACCAGAATGATGCCAACAGCATGGGTTCAATTCTTTGGCCAGCTGATATTACCAAGAACGACCCTCCTTCTCAGCCTCTTCCATTGCCTGAGGAATGGTAACCCTCAGCTTACACCACCATCGGTTTCCACTCTCTCTAATAAGAGAGCAGTCCGATTGTCTGGTAAGACTATGGCAAATTTTCCGAATGGTGAAATTTCATGTTTACATTTGAACAACAAATAAAAGTCAAAATGTAATATGAAACAGTTCAACGTTTTGTTTTTTAGTTGGGTTTAGAATTTTAAAATGCGTTTTGTTCTAATGTACATATAGATTTATAAATTCACTGTCTCATTGCTCTGGAATAGTTGAGTTTAGATATTGATGGCAAGCAATGAGATTGTGATGTAAATGTGCTAAATATGAATTGGATATGTTGAATGTAATAATTATTTTAGAGATATTTAAGGTCTGTAGTCGTGTAAGGGTCCAAAATAAACCACTTAATATATTCTTATGACTGTTACAGGTGTCATAGAGATGTACAGCACCGAAACAGGCCCATTTGGTCCAACTCGTCCATGCGACCAGATAGCCCAACTCAATCTGGTCCCACCTGCCAGCACCCGGCCCATATCCTCCAAACGCTTCCTCTTCATCTCCTAGCCTCCATCATTTCCTCTGCTAGCCCATTCCACACATGCACCACCCATGCATGAAAAGGTTGCCCTTTAGGTCCCTTTTAAACCTTTCCCCCTCACTCTAAACCTGTGCCCTCTAGTTCTGGGCTCCCCCACCTCAGGGAAAAGACCTTGTCTATTTACTCTATCGATGTCCCTCATGATTTTATAAACCTCTATAAGGTTATCCCATAGTCTCCAATGCCACAGGAAAAACAGCCCCAGCCTCTCCCTTTAACTCAATCCTCCAATCCTGGCAACATCCTTGAAAATCTTTTCTGAACCCTTCCAAATTTCACAACATTCTTCCAATAGGAAGAAGACCAGAATTGCACTCAATATTCCAAAAGTGGCCTAACCAATGTCTGTAGCGCTGCAACATGACCTCCCAACTCCTGTACTCAATACTCTGACCAATAAAGGAAAGCATGCCAAACGCCGCCTTCACTATCCTATCTACCAGTGACTCCACTTTCAAGGAATTATGAGCCTGCACTCTTTGTTCAGCGACACTCCCTAGGACCTTACCATTAAGTATATAAGTCCTATGATTTGCCCCCCCCAAACTGCATCGCCTCTAAACTAAATTCCATGTGCCACTCCTCAGCCCATTGGCCCATCTGATCAAGATTCCATTATAATCTGAGGTAACCCTCTTCACTGTCCACTACACTTCCAATTTTGGTGTCATCTGCAAACTTACTAACTATACCTGTTATGCTCACATCAAATCATTTATGTTAATGATGAAAAGTAACGGACCCAGTACTGATCCTTGTGGTACTCCACTGGTCACAGGCCTCCAAGCTTAAAAACATCCCTCCACCATCACCATCCTTTCTATCTTTGAGCCAGTTCTGTGTCCAAATGGCTAGTTCTCCCTGTATTCCATGAGATCCAACCTCCCTAATCAGTCTCCCATAGGGAACCTTGTTGAACACCTTACTGAAGTCCACATAGATGACATCTACCCCTCTGCCCTTGTCAATCCTCTTTGTTAGTTCTTCAGAAAGCCCAGTCAAATTTACCCATGTTGACTATCCCGAATCAGTCCTTGTCTTTCAAAATTCACGTACATCTATCCCTCAGGATTCCCTCCAACAGTTTGCCTACCACTGACATCAGGCTCAATGGTCTATAGTTCCCTGGCTTGTCCTTACCGCCTTGCGTTAATTGTTTTTAATAATTTGCGTGGGCAAAGACTTGCAACCTCCTACTTGTGGAAGTAAGAGATAGTTGATATCCTGTTAGCTGCTATCAATGTTACCATTTTGTACTGTGTAATGTATCAGTGGATTTCTAAAAGTTGCTTTGCATTTGTTGGAATATGAACTAATTTTATCATTTACCTTGTCAAAAGGCGCAAGTTGTATTGCAAGGCAAGTCTAGAAGTGTTATTATTCGGGAACTACAACGGACTAATTTGGATGTCAACCTTGCTGTGAACAATCTACTCAGCCGTGATGATGAAGACGGAGATGACGGTGATGATACAGCAAGTGAATCATATTTACCTGGAGGTTTGTGAGCTTGATACTCTGGTTTCAGGTTAAGATTGCTTTGATTCTGATAGACCAATTAGCATTTTAAGAGTTAACAAAATAGGAGTATGTTGCTGGACCATGTCCAGATTTTTATTTTTTGTAGGCCTCAAGTGTGTATCAAGGAACCTAACGTTCACATGTCAGGCGCATACCCATATTTCAAGTAATTCACAACTGTCTCAAATTGCTGTTTCTGAAAAAAATTTGTAAATCAGATTCCTCCCATCCCAAATTCCCCAGTCCCCTCACCCCCCTCAGGATGATGATATTCTGACAAAATTTTGTTTTGCAAATGCTGTCTGTCATCCATTCTTTGTAATATAACTGCAGGCTTTCAGATATCATTTCCTTTTTTTATCAAATGTTCTTGATTGATCCTACATCTTCTATAGATAGGCACCTAATAATTTTATTTAAGAAATACTTGGTCATATTTAATTATTTGAAACGGCATTGTGCTAAAATTATAGAAGATATTGTGCATCCTTCCATGGACAATGTCACAAAGATCCCTTGTGTTCCATTCACGATTTCCAGTGCTAGGTTGTTTTCTCTATTGTTGAAGGAACGAATGCTCCTCATTTTAGTTTTATTGTGAACAAATTTACTTTGCATTAGATTTGTACTATTGATGTTGCTGTGTTCCCTTCTCAGAGGATCTTATGTCATTACTGGATGCAGATATCCATTCTGCGCATCCGAGTGTCATCATAGATGCTGATGCTATGTTTTCTGAAGATATCAGCTATTTTGGTTATCCTTCCTTCCGTCGCTCTTCTCTCTCCAGACTAGGCTCATCAAGAGGTATTTTGAAGCCAAGATAATTTTACAAGCTTTTCTATATCTTTCTAGGTGTTTTTCCTCCTTATGCTGCACTTTCAAAAATTAATTGCACTTTGCTTCTGATGGTAAGAGTAGCGAATGAATTTGGGCATTATTTCTTAGTTGTAATGTGGGCCAACTGTATGACTGGGCATATCTCCATAGCAACTGTAGATAAAAACTTTGAATTTGCAACTCCATCTATGTTTTTTTTCTTTAAAATCTTACACAGACTTGAGAGAATTACCTCTCCCAGTCGTAGTCTTTCATGGTTTTTGCACTCCTCATGATATTGCTAGAAGATTCAAGTTCAGTGTTTTGTTATCAAAGTTCCTACATTTATTTAGGTCTTTAACTGCAATTGATCAATTGGTCTGCATTCTTTACTACTTTTGTTCAGCATTATTTGGTATTAATGTTAAAGGCTTAAAAAGCTTGGTATTTCATAGGTGATCATGTGGAAAGTAAATGGACAGGAAAAGATCCTTTAATATTTCTGGTCCATTCAAAGAATATTATGATACCAATCCATATATTCCAAGAAGGAATGAAAAACCCAGTGCATCTTGTGTGTTGTATTCCAAAAACTGGGAAAATTCTTCACTGACCCATGTCCCCCATACAATTAAAACTTGAAAAGGAGATAGCTTTAGCCATGCTGGTCTATGCAGTGATGTGGCGATGGAGGTGTTAGTGTTGGACTAACCAAAAGTTAAAAATTTAACTTAAAAAGTTAAACACCAGGCTATAGTCCCAACAGTTTATTGGACGTACAAGCTTTTGTGACAAAAGAGAGCGCTCCGAAAGCTTGTACTTCAAAATAAACCTGTTGGACTCTAATAACCTGGTGTTATGTGATCTATGCAGTGGAAGTGATCTCTGCCTCTGCCAGAAACCAATCCAGATTTGCATGAAGGCATTAATAGTGCCATGTCCAAACTTGTGTTAATTCGAATATGGAAACAGCCATTTCATGTTATCTCAATTTTGTGACTTCCAGTTGTGACTCAGTTCTCCCTTATCTCCATTAAGTTAAGTTGGAGCAAATTGTGAATTCAGACACAATCATTCATATAAAATTTGATCAGATCTCCCTTAGCTAGTGTTCCTCTAAAATATAACGTCTCAACTCATTTCAGCTGCATTGATAAATAAGATGATTTAAACTGGGAATTAGCACCCTTCCTCCGTACTTTTGATAACATGCTGGTATCGCTCCATTATGAGACGACCAAAACTGTATTCTGTATTCTGACTGAAGTCCACTAAGGTATTGTATCAGGACAAATAGTGTGCTTTGTCTGAAAATAGAAATTTTAAGGGGAAGACAAATGATCAATTAAAGAGTCTTACACACTTTAATGTTCTAAATTTTCATTAAGCTGTTCTCTTAAATGTACAGGCTGTTTATGTTATGTAATTGGTTTAACAAAATAAAACTATTCTGAGCATCTATTTCCTCACCTGCATAGAAACTGGCAACTTTTAAAATAACAATTGGAACTTTCAGTTCATATATGAAAGAATGATGTGACAAGATTTCATGTTTTACTATGCAAACAAGGTAGTAAGAGCTTTTTTTTTGTGGCCAACTTATACTTTAAAACACAGAACTTTGTTTTTTGCTTGGAACATAACCCAATCGATCCATGTTTCATGTATATGGTATGCTATCCTTTAAGTAGACACTCAATGCTCCTGGGGCCTGTCCAAAATGATTCTTGGCTTCTGAGGATTTGCTTCTTCATTTTCCTTTCTCAGCCCGGTAGTATTTAAATCCAGTACTATCTGCTAAAGTAAATGTTTTTTGCTAGAGATTCTCCCTCTAACGCAGACTAAGTTGTATTGAATTTGAACTTTTCAATCTGAGTGCAAGCTCTTAGCTATGTTCCTGCATTCAGACTCCTGACCTCTAACTGCTGGATTCTGGAAGACGAACCGTCTTGACAGTTTTCAGGGATATCTTTTGAAACCCTTCCCCTCTCAGAAACAACATGAATCTCATGGGTCTTTTATTTGGGTAGTAATGGCAATTAGCTATCCTTGAGATTTTCAATGCTGAAACATTCTTGTCTAAGATTTAAATGGACAGTTTAAAGTTCAGTTGTTTACAACACGATATTCTCTACATCTTCCTGGGATTTGGAGACTTCCAATTCAACTACTGTAATTTGCACTTTCTTAGCAAAATAAATTAAACTTTTCTCAAGTGTTTAATTGCCCTTGATTCAGGACCACTGTCAGGCAGACTTCAGAACAGGTCAGGTAGGTCTCTAATTTTACCCAGGTGTAGATCCAAACCAGGTCAAAATTATATAACAGTTGATACCTTAGTGTTTTAAAAGTGATGTATCCATGATTTTGCCAAGGTGCAGGAAGAAAGGGTTTCATACCTTTGGATCGTTGTATAGCAGTGAAATTTGAACTGTTGTTAATCACTTATAAAGCCAACCTTTACTTCAGTCAATGCAGTGATAGATGAACCTTCATGAATCAGTATGTTTGGTTTTGTCCTCATTTCCACTCAAATGTACAGCTCCAGGGTTAAAACAAACTGCTGCACGTTGCGCATTTTAAATTAAAATGCGCAAGTACACTTTTGAAATCTGGTGCCAAGGTTGAATATGCTGTTTCCTTGCTGAAGAAAGTAATGAACTGTGGGACAATAATTGATCCAAATTAAAAGGTGTCAGTGAACGAGCAAAGCAAGAAATTTGTAGTTTGTGCAATATGTTCAAGCTGCAAGAACATCCAATACTTTGTATATTTTTAAAACGTTAACTTTTTCATTTTGGCATTCAATTGTGTAATCTTGCATTCAAAGTTAAAATTAAGTACTTGTGCCGAAAATAAAAGGAGTGAGTGAGTGTGGAATTGAAGGCCTTCCTTCCAAGAAGTGTGTGTAACTGGACAACATTCAACTTCAGTGTTCTTGAATGCCTTCTAGCAGTCATTTACCAGTAGACATTGACATTATACTAACAAGCAGTGTTCTATTGACCTGGAATGGTAGGTAGTTTGGGTGAGCATAAATTTTATTTTGGGAGGGAGAGCAATCACAACATAAATCAGAAGTGACTGTCCATTCAGTGGTAGTCCTCGTTATATTCAATTCGGCGTACTGCAGAGTTGTTACGCACTTGTTTTGTGTAACACTGCTTTTAGTTGTACTGTGGAGGGTTTTCCTAGAGATTGGCTTATTTTTATTCCACTGGTGTGACCCCATTGCATACCAGTTCTCCTTCTTCCCTTAGAGAGAGACTCCGATCTGTTGCGTGAACGTGAGTCAGTTTTACGTTTACGTGAAAGGAGATGGCTTGATGGTTCCTCATTTGATAATGAACGAGGCTCCACAAGCAGAGAAGGTGAATCAAACTTGGATAAGAAAAGCCTCCCGGTCCAAAGCCCTGTCTCCTTGGGAGAAGAGTTGCAGTGGTGGCCTGATCGGGTGAGTTTATTAAAAAGAAATTGAAGCTTATACTAGGTTTTGGTAGTGGCAGTATGATGCAGTAACATTTTATAAATTTGTGAACAATCTGACCAAGATTTGTTTGGGTAAAGGAGTTAAATTCCTATTAAGTGTTATCGCTGTAAGTCTAATACACTTTATTTATTTGCTAATTTGAAACATGGCTGGCAGTTTGAGTAATATTACTAGCTTCGTGTCATGTTCTAATTGAGGGAAATTGAGCATGCAAGCATGAAGTTGAACTCTGACATTCAACTGTCAATGAAGTAATTTTCTTGCTGATGTTTTTAAACTTTCCTTTCATTTCCATCATTTTACAATTGGCAGAAAACCAAAAGTGTACAAACTTTTCTTGGCATAATTTAGCACCTCTAAATTTAATTTCATCTGTTCTGTACCTAAATTACAGTGCATGATTTGAGTTCTAGGAAGATCACAGCTGGAAATGTGCAGGTCTGTTTATTCAGTTCCATGAGTGATCAATGAGCCACTTGAAAAGCATAAAACGTCAATTAATTTTTAGTATAACAAAATTGGAGCGAGCATGGCAAATGATTTTTTTTTAGGATGAGTCCAACTGATGCTTGTTCTTATTTGAGGTGGAAAATAAATTATGTAGTTTTGTTCTAGTGGAATTGAGTGGTGTGGGTCTCTCAGGATTGAAAGGAAAATGCAAATTTATTTTACTATCCTTTATAGAAAAATGCTTTGGATCTCTTATATGGTCAATAAATTTCAGGGAAAATTGATATTTGTTTAATATGAGACTGGATTAATTTCATTAATGAAGTAGACTTCATTAGAATTAAATCTGCAATAGAATCTATAATCTTCCTCTAAAATTTGTAGCAGGTTTTAGTTTCAACCTGTATCATGCATGTATAGATTTAACAACATTGCCAGGTCAAACGATATGCCACAATGACTAGTTCAAATGTTGTTGCTGGAAAAGTGGGTTCTAGAGAACATTTGAAGCAAGTCCATGAGAGCTAAAACCGTTCAAATCCCTTTTTTCTCCCTAGGATGGTACTAAATTTGGAGCTATTGGCGCTCTGTACTCAGAGCTTATAGCTGTAAGCAGCAAAGGTGAATTGTATCAATGGAAGTGGAATGAATCTGAACCTTACAGGAATGCACAGGTATGAATATGTCTAATTTTATTTCCCTCTAATTAGTGTTTAATGATATGTTGTTTCTGTGCTAACTGAATTTTTAAATCTTCATACCCTAAAGAATCCCTCTGTGCACCATCCTCGAACCACGCAACTAAGTTTAACCAATGAGAAGATTGTCCTTCTGGCTGCCAATAGTATTAGAGCTACAGTTACAACAGAAAATAGCAAGGTAAGTATAATTAAATTGAAACGTGATTAAAAATATACTTTTGTTTCAAAGTGTCAGCAAATCTTGTTTAGGTACTTAACTTCCAAATCTTGTATACAGCTCTGGTTTTAAATAATTAATCTTGGCTGCTCTATATGTTGAGCGTTTTTATATTTTCACTTGTGCTTTTTGGTGGCTGAAAATGATCAGTTCATAAATTCCCACTAATTTGTTTTATGTTGGCATGCTTTTTTGAAGCTGAGAGGGGATTTAATCCAGTTATTCAACTCGCCAAAATAGTTAGCAGCTGTTTGTTGGTTCATTTCGTAAGGCAATGTCTAACCAATCAGAGTTGACCTGTCTGCTTTAAATGACTGGAGTTAAGCAATACTCAGGTTTCCCATTCATGTCAATGTCTCTACCAGTCATAGTCTACTTGCTGACCAATCAAAATTCTCCTCGGATGCAATGTAAATGTTGGTTTTTCTCTTGATATTTTATTCTTGTGAAAAGTCCTGATGAAAACAAGATGAAAATTTTTGACAAAGTAACTTTTTTTTTCTCAGTAGTACTATGCAACCAAATTAAATACCATGTTGTAGTTTAAAAGAAAAACATGTGGAATGGACCAAATTATGTATAGATAGCCTAATTGTGGCAGTTTTTTTAATGCAATGGGAGGCTGTTAATATCTCGGTTGTTTTGTTCTTCTTGTTTTAGGTTGCCACGTGGGTGGATGAGACATTATGTTCAGTAGCTTCTAAACTAGAACACAGTGCACAATTTTTTCCAGAGTTGCAAGGAGAAAAGATTATATCTTTGCACTGTTGTGCCCTATACACGTGCGTCCAACTGGAAAATAGCCTTTATTGGTGGTAAGTGTTGAATGCATTTTTAAAATCTCATATTGGCAAAGTATGTGTATTAGGCTTTAATTAGTTAATTAAACACTACAATACAATGTAACTTTTATCAACTTTTCTTGCTTTGAATTTGACATTGGAGTTTGTCTAAATGGCTAAATGTTTAAGTGCTATGTGCTTTTTAAAAGAACTACTTAGCAAAATAGAGGATCCAAGAAATTCTGGAGAAGATTAATATTTTATTCATGTAAGTTGCTATAAACTAGATTAAGGACGATAGACAAGGATGTTCAGACAACTCTCTGCAGATAATGCTTCACAATCAACCATTCTAAGTCCTGTTCTTTTCAGATGTTAAATGATTTAAAAGCAGTCTTGGTCAATGTTGTTCTCATCCCATTTCATCATGCACTTCCTTTTTTCTATTATAAAATGGCAGGAATTACAACAGTTCCTACCGGTGATTTAATTTTTTTGTTGTGTGCATTCTTTTCTCAAACTCTTAGAGTCATAGAGATGTACAGCATGGAAGCAGACCCTTCGGTCCAACCTGTCCATGCTGACCAGATATCCCAACCCAATCTAGTCCCACCTACCAGCACCCGACCCATATCCCTCCAAACCTTTCCTATTCATATACTCATCCGTATGCTTCTTAAATGTTGCAATTGTACTAGCCTCCTCCACTTCCTCTGGCAGCTCATTCCATACATGTATCACCCTCTGCGTGGAAAAAGTTGCCCCTTAGGTCCTTTTAATCTTTCCCCTCTCACCCTAAACCTATGCCCTCTAGTTCTGGACTCCCCCAACCCAGGGAAAAGACTTTGTCTATTTATCTTATCCATGCCCCTCATAATTTTTGTAAACCTCTATAAGGTCACCCCTCAGCCTCTGACGTTCCAGGAAAAACAGCCCCAGCCTGTTCAGCCTGTTCAGCCTCTCCCTGTAGCTCAGATCCTCCAACCCTGGCAACATCCTTGTAAATCTTTTCTGAACTTTTTTCAAGTTTCACAATATCTTTCCGCTAGGAAGGAGACCAGAATTGCACGCACTATTCCAACAGTGGTCTAACCAATGTCATGTACGTCCGCGACATGACCTCCCAACACCTGTACTAATGCTTTCTTTTATTGGTCAGAGTATACCAAATACCGCCATCACTATCCTGTCTACCTACGACTCCACTTTCAAGGAACTATGAACCTGCACTCCAAGGTATCTTTGTTCATCAACACTTTCTAGGACCTTACCATTAAGTGTATAAGTCCTGCTAAGATTTGCTTTCCCAAAATGCAGCACCTCGCATTGATCTGAATTAAACTCCATCTGCCACTTCTCAGCACATTGGCCCATCTGATCTAGATCCTGTTGTAATCTGAGGTAACCTTCTTCACTGTCCACTACACCTCCAGTTTTGGTGTCATCTGCAAACTTATTAACTGTACCTCTTATGCTCGCACCCAAATCATTTATATAAATACCAAAACACAGAGGATCCAGCACCGATCCTCCACCAATCACAGGCCTCCAGTCTGAAAAACAACCCTCTACCACCACCTTCTGTCTTCTACCTTTGAGCCAGTTCTGTATCCAAATGGCTAGTTCTCCTTGTATTCCATGCGATCTAACCTTGCTAACCAGTCTCCCATGGGGAACCTTCTTGTGCAGTTTCTTGGTAGCTTCAACAGAACTGTTTATTTTTAGAATACCATTTTGTTTGTGCAAAGTGGTGTTTCTTTATCTCACTTTACTGAAGTCTTGGTGGTTTGCATGATCAACTAATTTATTTTGATCAATAGCATTTTGTGCAAAACTCCAAACGTTCTATCAAATAAGTCCATGAAACAACCACGATTTTTGTGATTTCACTGATTGAGCAGGAGCTAGTCCTGAGCACTTAGGGGAAGTGCTTCAAATTAGAATAATGCTGCTAGTTTTCCTTACAATCTAGTTGGCATTAATTGGGGAATGCGTTGACCTACATTAGCAACACAATGAAATGCTGTTGATAACAAGTTGCATCCTTGGTATTGGGAACAATTTAAGAGCCATTTCTGAGAGAACATTGAGAATGTATACTGTTAAATGTTCCATAATTGACAGTTGTTTGATTTGATTTACTGTTGATTCATAAGAAATTGAGGGAGTAAGAGGCCTTTTTCACTCACCCAATCCTCCATCACCATTTATTGAGATTATGGCTGATCTGCCTGTGGCTATAGCTGCATTTTCCTGCATGTCTTCCATCCCTTACCATGTCAATTTATTCACATTATATAATATACATGACACAATTCTAATGTGAAGAAACTGACTGTCATGGCTACATTACTTGAACTTTACTCCCCTCTGCAAGTGTTTTACCCTTTTGGGAAAAAAATATATAATTTTGATGTTTTTGAGGACTCAACAGTAGTATAGTCTGATTGGAAAGCACCCTCTTGCATCTTCTCACAAACTGTTTAGAGGTAAACCAGCTGATGATGAGATTGTACCTGTCAACCCATATAATAATTCAAACTGGGCGGCACAGTGGCAGCGGGTGGCACAGTGGTTAGCACTGCTGCCTCACAGTGCCAGAGACCCGGGTTCAATTGTCGCCTCAGGCGACTGTGTTTGGAGTTTGCACATTCTCCCAGTGTCTGCGTGGGTTTCCTCCGGGTGCTCCGGCTTCCTCCCACAATCCAAAAATGTGCAGGTTAGGTGAATTAGCCAGGCTAAATTGCTTGTAGTGTTAGGTGAAGGGGTAAATGTAGGGGAATGGGTCTGGGTGGGTTGAGCTTCGGTGGGTCGGTGTAGACTTGTTGGGCCGAAGGGCCTGTTTCCACAATGTAAGTAATCTAATCAATTTAATCAAATGCAATAGCAGGCAAATGTATACAATTTCTTTGTTTGCATACAGCATAGAATAGTACAATATAGAAAAGAATGCTTTGAGCAGTAAAAAGTGCACTGAATAACTCAAGTTAGTTAAGAATCACAGTCTTCCTCAGCTTCAGAACCAAAGAACGCATCTCAGTCTGCTTCATGAATTGTGCAGTCATCTGAATCATCGGCAATCGTGTTGTCAGGAACAGTATCATTCAACAAATATTCTGTTATCCCATCAAATACAATGACAATCCCAGATTTCTTGTTTTAAGAACATAGAAGCATTGAACATAAGAGCAGAAGTAGACCATCTGGCCCGTAAAACCTGCTCTGCAATCCAAAATGATCATACTGATCATCCCACTTTACCCTACTCCCACTTTCTCCCCATATCCTTGGATTTCGTCTGTCCGAAAAGCTGTATCTACACTTATCTTGAAAGTTTTCAACGTGTTGCCCTTAGCAGTGTCCTGTGCCAGGGAATTCCACTGGCTTGTCAGTCACTAGGTGTATAAATTCCTCCACTTCAGTCCAGAAAGGTGTTTCCCTTGTCCTTAGATTGTAACCCCTGGTTATCAAAAACATCTTACACTCTGAAAAAGACCCATTTATCTGAATACCCTGGGTCTGTTTTTGCTGGAGCATCAGAGACTGAGGTGTGATTTTATAGAGGTGTATAAAATCGTGAGGGGCATGTTTAGAGTAAACAGGCAAGATATTTTCCCAAGGATGGGGCAGTAGAGAACTAGAGGGCATTGATTTAGGTTGAGGGGGGAAAGATTTAAAAGGGACCCATGGGCAACTTTTTCACGCAGTGTGTGGTGCGTGCATGGAATGAACTGCCAGAAGAAATGGTGAAGGGTGGTACAACTGCAACGTTTAAAAGGCATCTGAATGGTTACATGGGTAGGAATGGTTGTGCGGGATATGGGCCAAGTGCTGGCAAATGAGACTAGATTAATTTAGGAGATCTGATTGGCATGGGTGAGTTGGACCAACGTGTCTGTTTTCCAAGCTGTATATCTCAGTTCTCTGTCCATGTCAGTACACAACGTCTAATCCTATGCACTTTAATTTTGCAAGCTAACCTGTTATGTGGGATCTTGTTGAAAGCTTCCTACAGCCCTAATAAATAGCATGCATGCTCTGCTTATCAGTTTTCCTAAAGTCTGTGGCATGTATTCATTTTTTCACTTGGTATACCTTATAGAAGCTTTTACCATTTTGTCTATATGTTCCTGGCAAGTTTATGCTCATACTAAGTCTGTCTGTCTTCCTTTATCAGAATCCAAACTGTTCCCAGCCCTCAAGCCTGTTGTTGTTTTTTTTCTCTCTCTCGTCCAATTTGTATTCCTCCTCTTAGGAAATCCTATAGATTAAATCCAAAGTTAATGTCCTAGGTCTAACCATCATCAACTGCTTCATCAATGACCTTCCCTACTTGATAAGGTCACAAGTGGGGAGATTTGCTGATTGGTGCTGAATGTTGCACATTTGTGACTCGTCAGATATTGAAGCAGTCCGTGTTTAAGTGCAACAAGACATGGCCATTTGGGCTGAAAAGTGCCAAATAACATTCACACCATACAGCTACCGGATAGTGACCATGTCCAATAAGCGACAATCTAATCACCACCTCATGTTGTTATTGGTATTGATCTTGCTAAACTCCTCCACTCTGTCATCCTGGGAGTTACCATTGACCAGAAACTCGTCTGGAACCAACATTAAAGTGCAGTGGCTACAAGAGCAGTTCAAAGACTAGGAATACTGCAGTAAGTAACTCACCATCTGACTCCCAAAGCCTGGACGCCATCTACAAGGCACAAGTCAGGGGTATGATGGAACACTCCTGACTTGCCTGGGTGAGTGCTGTTCCAACAACATATAAGAAGTTTGAAACCAGGCATGACGAAAGCAGCCTGCTTGATTAGCACGATAGACACCCCCTCCACCATTGATGCTCAGCAACAGGAATTGTACTACCTACAAATGCACTGCAGAAATTCTCCTAAGATCCTTGGGCAGTCCCTTCCAAAGCCACAACCAGTTTCACTGCAGTCTGCAAGTTCCCTTCCAAGCCATTCACCTGATCTGGTCACTGCCTGGTTTTGGAATATATAGCCATTCCTTTGGGGTTGCTGGGTCAAAATCCTAGAGTTCCCTCGCCAATGGCATTGTGGGTGACTACAATGGATTTGCTGCTGCTTTGGGATAGCTTTTCTCTTGATTATCACCACTGGCTTCAGCTTTAAGATGTTGCATGTTGAATTTACTGTTTTAATGGCCAATGACTTCAAAAATGCTGCTTTCTCTTTAGCTTTGCTCCCAGTTTGATAACCTGATGGAAATCGTGTGAATCTCTTTCCAGTGCTGAATGCAAGGTTCTCTGTATCCATTTTTCTGTTGATTATTTCATTACAAACTTTTGAAATGCAATGGGTCTGTATTGTGTTCTGATGAGAGGCACTGAGATATCTTTAGTCTTCTATCATGATTGAAATTGGTTCTCTCCAAAATTGCAATACCATCCAGGACCAGCTTTAAATTTGCAATTCAAATTGTCTAGTTTGAGGAAGAAATTCAGATATGTTTGAGAGAACATCTGTTTTTCCAGTTTCTATTCTTGTGTTTTTCAATTGTGGCCATGTGCTAAATGTTCCTGTCTTCTCACATTTATTGTTAGGTGACTGGCTAAGCTGTTAAACAAATTTCCTCCAATCTTTAACATTCTTCTTCAATACCTTATGTTCTTCAGTGGTACACAATTACTGTCTCCATTGCAAACTCAATGACTTTAAGTTTGATCTGGCGGCATAACTGCTGTTCCATCTTAACACCATATTGTCATATTAGAGAATGGATTGGTGGAAACCTAGTGGACACAATGAGGTGACGTGCAGATATGAAAAACGGAGCAGCCGTCTTCACTGGTGTGCTATTCTTATTCTTATTGGCAGCAAATGAGTAGTGCATAGAAAGTTTGCTTTTTTATGACAGAATTATGGGATTGACTTTTACAGTTGACTAATTATTGTTTGAGCAAATTCAGTATGTTTTGTAGCATGGGAACTAACTTGCCTATCCTTTGCCATGGCGGCAGGCTATAATCTTTAACTAGATCAAAATGAAATGATTGGGAGAGACTTGTGGAGCTTTGTGGCCTGGTTCTGTGCTGTAAATTCTGTGTGAACTGATTCCTGATGAGTCATCTTCTGAAGCTCAAGGCTGTTATCCTGTGAGCTAAACCTCTGCAGGTTCGATCTAATGTTTACCTGCTTCAGAACCCTCCTTTCTTTACATGGCAAAATATAAACTTGAGCAAATCTCTGTGCTCATACGTGCTGTCAAGTAGCAAGCCATATGGAGTCTTGACCTTTACACCAAAGAGATCAAATCTACAATTGTGGCCTTATTTAAGGAGGGGTGCATGTACTTTGGAGATAGTTCTGACAATGTTAAATTCCTTGATAATTGAACCTGTACTCATTTGATTTTGAAGAATGTGAGGTGATATTATTGAAGCATACAAGATTCTAAGGGGTTTGACAGGGTAAATACTGAGATGATATTTCCCTTTTGGGGGTATCTAGAGCCAAGGGGTAACAATTTTAAATGAGGATCTCCCATTTAAGGTTGAAGTTAGCAATTTATTTCCTCAAAGGGTGATTAATCATAAAAATACTGTACTCCATCCCAGAGGACAGTGAGGATTGGATCACTGAACTTACTCCAGACTGAATTGGGCGAATGTGTAATCTTTATGGGAGTTCAGGGTTTTACAAGTCAGACAGGAAAGTGGATTTTAGACTATAATGAGGTAACGCAATTTATTGAATAGTGGAGCAGACTTGAAACGCCAAATACCCTACTGTTGATCAACTTGTCTTTTCATAATATACTGTTGGTCTACTTTTTGTTTTTTGCAACATCTAACATTTCTTACTTTAAATTTATCCTGAAAAAAAAACTTATTTTGAAGTTGATGTCAAAATGGCTGGTGTATAATTCTAGTTAGTCAGAGTTACATTTGACTTTCTTGTATTTCGATCTTGATTGCTACAGGATGAAAAGCTTTGACTTGATGTTTCTATTTCACAATTTTTAAGGCCTATACTTCCCAGGGAATTAGTTTAAATTTTATGGATTTAAAACGCATGCTGTTTTTTCTTAAATTATAACTAATAATTCACAGAGAGTATTTCTTGGGATGTGACTGACAACATTTCTTATGTCTATCAGATTGCCAGCTAGATGCCTTCTGATTCTTTAGTGTTCTTGCCCTCTACTTCCCGTAGAAGAGTAAAATTCAATCCTTTGATTTATTGTTGTAAGTAAAGTCTTTTAGGATATTTGCTCTTCCACGCTTACAGTCTTTGAGGTGTACAGCAGAGAAACTTTTCTGACCCTTCAGTCCAACTTGTCCATGCCGACCAGATGTCCTACCCAATCTTATCCCGTTTGCCAGCACGTGGCTCATATTCCTCTAAAGCCTTCCCATTCATATACCCATCCAGATGCCTTTTAAATGATGTAATTGTACCAGCCTCCAGCACTTCCTATGGCAGCTCATTCCATACGTGCACCACCCTTGTGGTTTTGTGAATCACTATAAGGCCTCCACAGCTCCAGGAAAACAGCCCCAGCCTATGTAGCCTCTCCCTATTGCTCAAATCCTCCAATCCTGGCAACATCCTTGAAAATCTTTTCTGAACCCTTTCAAGTTTCACAATGTCCTTCCAATAGGAAGACCAGAATTGAACTTAATATTCCAAAAGTGGCCTACCAATGTCCTGTACAGCCAAAACATAACAACCAGACATTTATATTCAAAGGAAATAACATTTATATTCAAAGCATACCAAACACGGCCTTCATCATCCTAAATACCTGCGACTCCACTTTCAAGAAACAATGAACCTGCACTCCAAGGTCTCTTTGCTCAGCATCACTCCCTAGGACCTTACCATTGAGTGTATAGGTCCTACCCAGATTAGCCTTTCCAAAATGCAGCACCTCACATTTATCTAAATTAAACTCCCTCCACCACTCCTCAGCTGTTTGGCCCTCTGATCAAGATCCTGTTGTACTGTGAGGTAACCTCCTTCACTGTCCACTATACCTTCTATTTTGATATCATATACGAACTTAGTAACTATATCTCCTATCCAAATCATTTTATATAAATGACAAAAAGCAGTGGACCCAGCACTGAACCTTGTGGCACACCACTGGTCACATGCCTTTGGTTTGAAAGGCAACCCTCCACAATCACCCTCTGTTTTCTATTTCAGGCTAATTCTGTATCCAAATGGATAGTTCTCCCTGTATTCCATGTGATCTAACCTTGCTAGCCAGTCTACCATGAGGAACTTACTTAAGTCCATATAGATCATATCCACCGCCCTGCCCTCATCAATCCCCTTTGTTAATTCTTCAAGAACCTCAATCAAGTAAAAAATCACATTGCAGCAGGTTATAATCCAACAGGTTTATTTGGAAGCACTAGCACTGAGTGCTGCTCCTTCAGGTGGTTGTGGACTGTAAGATCATCAGATGCAGAATTTATAGCAGAAGATTACAGTGTCATACAATGATATATTGAACAAACCTGTAATGTTAAGTCTTTCATCTTTTAGAAACCTGGGTTGCAGGTTTTGGTTTATTAATATGTAAATTACAGAATTACGTTTAAGTCACATTCTTGAGATAACTTGAGGTTTTATAACACAAAGTGACATCTCAGCTCAGACAATGCATTCAGTCAGAGTTTGTCTGTATCCCAATCTTGAGCCAGACTCGTCCTATTTCCAAAGGGGAATTTAAAAATATTACGTGTAATGACTGCCTGCAGTTTGTCCAGTTTTTGAGCAAAATAGAATGTTTCTGCAAATACACAATCTATGGGGTGTGTGTGTGTGTGTACGCGTGTGTGTGTACGCGTGTGTGTGTACGCGTGTGTGTGTACGCGTGTGTGTGTACGCGTGTGTGTGTACGCGTGTGTGTGTACGCGTGTGTGTGTACGCGTGTGTGTGTACGCGTGTGTGTGTACGCGTGTGTGTGTACGCGTGTGTGTGTACGCGTGTGTGTGTACGCGTGTGTGTGTACGCGTGTGTGTGTACGCGTGTGTGTGTACGCGTGTGTGTGTACGCGTGTGTGTGTACGCGTGTGTGTGTACGCGTGTGTGTGTACGCGTGTGTGTGTACGCGTGTGTGTGTACGCGTGTGTGTGTACGCGTGTGTGTGTACGCGTGTGTGTGTACGCGTGTGTGTGTACGCGTGTGTGTGTACGCGTGTGTGTGTACGCGTGTGTGTGTACGCGTGTGTGTGTACGCGTGTGTGTGTACGCGTGTGTGTGTACGCGTGTGTGTGTACGCGTGTGTGTGTACGCGTGTGTGTGTACGCGTGTGTGTGTACGCGTGTGTGTGTACGCGTGTGTGTGTACGCGTGTGTGTGTACGCGTGTGTGTGTACGCGTGTGTGTGTACGCGTGTGTGTGTACGCGTGTGTGTGTACGCGTGTGTGTGTACGCGTGTGTGTGTACGTGTGTGTGTACGCGTGTGTGTGTACGCGTGTGTGTGTGTACGCGTGTGTGTGTACGCGTGTGTGTGTGTACGCGTGTGTGTGTGTACGCGTGTGTGTGTGTACGCGTGTGTGTGTGTACGCGTGTGTGTGTGTACGCGTGTGTGTGTGTACGCGTGTGTGTGTGTACGCGTGGTAAAGTGTGTGTAGTGTAATGGGGTCACCTGTATTGTAACATGAACTCAAGATCCCGTGTATCTCTTGCATCCAACAGTAAGAGCACATCATTCTACCAAAGGCCACTCTTGCTTCTTAACAATCTATAGACCCAGAAAATTGCTCTTAAAAAAAATACTGTTCCAGGCTAAGTTAGTATCTACATTTTATATTTTTAAAATTTAATCAAGGGCCATCTCAATAAAACGCAATCAAAAAAGAATGCACTCTACCAAGGTGTATCAAGGTAGAGTTATATCAAGGTTATGCTTAAAAACTATGCACTTAACCTCACAGCACAGGAGAAGTTTCCTACGCAAGTTCCTCCCAGGTCAGCTGTGAATCTTGCTGATTGTTAATTTTTCTTAGACGTACTCTGATGTCCAGAGGTACTTGAATTCAAACGGCAAAGGCAGTAACTATGCAGATTCCCTGCTGTCAGACCATGTGGTCTCTATCTGTGTCTCTTTCTTATTTTTTAAAGTGCAGTTGTTTTGATCTTTTTACCCCAAAGTTCCAAAACAATGCAACAGCTTAAAAAACAGGAATTACTACTCCTGGAATTGGAGGCAAACATCTCCAACACTTAAAATACTTCAAAAAAGGAGCAGATCTTATAACCACCGTTTTTTCTTGTCTTTTATCTTATATTACCCAGAATGTTGTTTAAAATGCATGCTTCAACTCCAATTTATTGAAACAGTTTAGATGTAATAATGAACTTCATTTTACCTAAACTTGCTGAATCCGGTGATCTTTTTTCCCCTCTTTAGGGGAGTAGTGCCTTTCAGCCAACGGAAAAAAATGCTCGAGAAAGCAAGAGCCAAAAACAAAAAACCAAAGTCCAATACAGGCATGACATCGATGCCCAATATTACTGTTGGAACACAAGTAAGGAGAATCATTTGTTTCCAAAAAGGTTCTTTAGCCTTAATCTAAATCTTAATTTACGTTGTTGTAATATGAGACTTTGATACTTTTTATTGTTTATCTTTGTAAATGCACAGACTAAATAAGGTGCTTGTGCTGCAGAAAGGAGGGAAGGAATATTTAACTCAAACTTCAGTTGTGCTTTTTATGCAGATGATTCAACTGTGTACCTTCAAATTGAAGCAATGTTTTCTATTTTAAACGCAAATCGAAGTTAAATTAGATTAACAAATTACTTCCAAATTACTTGAAATATGTTTTTATTTTATTAGGTGTGTTTGAGAAATAATCCACTTTACCATGCTGGAGCAGTAGCCTTTTCCATTAGTGCTGGCATTCCAAAAGTTGGTGTGCTGATGGAGTCAGTTTGGAATATGAATGATAGCTGTCGATTCCAGCTGAGATCACCAGAAAGTTTGAAAAACTTGGAAAAATTGTCCAAAAGCACTGAAAATAAGTAAGTCACTAATGCAATGCTATATCTTGTTTATACTTGAAATGTCTCGATCTGGTAGTTCTCTTGACTTTCCTCCTGTTTGTCAATCCTTGTGTAGATTGAAGTACAATATGTGCGTAAATGCTAATTGAATGAAAATTAGTTTTGTTTGTTCTTCAAAACCCTGAAGAATTGTCATTCATTGTCACTGCCCAATCTCGTTAATCTAAAGCATAAGTAAATGTGACTTGATAAAGTGCTTTGTAAACCCTACTCTGATTTTGTCAATGGTGAAGTTTGTTGTTTTTCTGCTACAGTGCTTTGATTTTTTTAAAAAGACAATTATTAATACTACATTTTTAATTCTTTAGCTTCGTTCAGCAAGTAGCATTCTTACTTTCAAGTTTAAAAAGTTTTGCATACGTTCCATGCAGTGGTATTTGTACTTAGCATCAACTATTAGGTTTCGTTAGATCTGAAAAATGATCTCTTGAAATCAAATTTTGCTTAGTGGAGAGTGAACAGAACCAGTCATTCATTGTACTTGCCCATTAACTAATTGTGAACTTCGATAAGAGACGGAGTATTATGAAGTCGAGGCACCGGAGAAGCAGGTCTACAGCTCCATAACTAGTCAGATTGTAGAAGCATTTGATGTACAGTGTCAAATCCAAGTCTCTGTTTGAATTATATGCCATATATTCTACAGTACTAGATTTAATGTCAGCGGACAGCAATGAAAAGGAAGGGGAAAAATTGTATTGAGAAATATAATTGTTTTCAACAATAAACTAAAGAAATTAGACTCCACACTGTAAAAGTTATATTTCAAGATTAGAGAGTTTTGTTTTAAGTAGTCATTAAGAAGTGCAAAGAATTTTTTTCCTAGTGGTTTTAGCGCTTTCATTTCTGGTAGGTACACCAAGCTGTCTTTGTTCAAGGTGCTTGAATCAGATGCTGACATGCATTTGTTTTGAGAGTTTCTGGAGCAGCATACTTTATACAACAGCATCCAGGTTTTCTTACTTAACTACATGCCCACAGTGGAATTTGCTGCCTGATTTCCTGGTAACAAAAAGTGAATGCTATTGGCATAATTTCTACTTTTGCAAGAATTGGTGCATTACTTCTCCGCTTGAACATGTTTATTGAAGTAAATGGTTGTTATTCAGTGATTTTAAAATTGTACGAATATCTTAAGTTTGTTTTTGAGTAAATCAATTTGCTCAGCTTTATTCTGGTGACAACTTGTAATATCAAGTGTACATCATTGTATGAAGAAAAGTGACAACTTTATGAATAACCATTCCAGTGGTGATTGAATTAAGCTATGTTTTTTTAATAAAGGGTTTGGTTTATTTTGAAAGCTTCAAGCTTGATTTTCATTTGCCTGTATCTGGATAAACTACTCAAAACTAGTTACTCATGGTCTAACTTCATGGTGAAATAACCTGCATTTATATTTTGAAATATGTAGTTAATGTCATTTTTCTGGTACAGGACTGAGAGCAAACAAGAATCTGTGAAGACTGAGATGGGCCCACCACCATCTCCAGCATCCACGTGCAGTGATGCATCTTCTATTGCCAGTAGTGCATCACTACCCTACAGTAAGTATTTCCCAGAAAAGGTTCTGTAATTTCCCTACTTTCAAATGATCAGTAATGTTATGAATACATTCCGCAAAAGGATTGTAGCAGTGGATTTGATAGTAATTTTTGAAAAGGTACATAAGTATTCACAGCATTCCCACGAGGCTACACGTAGGTAAAGACCAGGGCTACTTGGCTTGTCCCAAGAGCTGGCATGGGCAGCTTCAGTTGACTTCAGCTTTAAGATAAAATAATTTTGCATGTTATTTCTGTTTTGTAGTGTTTCTTTATTCAGCATTAATGAGTTATGTTTGATCAGTTTTATTACCTTGTTTAATTCTTCAGATATGATTGGTTAATTATTTCTCTCAATACAGAACGCAGGCGTTCCACTCCAGCACCGAAAGAGGAAGAGAAAGTAAATGAAGAGCAGTGGCCACTTAGAGAAGTGGTATTTGTTGAAGATGTTAAAAATGTGCCAGTGGGGAAGGTATGGAACTTGAGAGAAATATTTCTTGTTGCAGCAGTGCTGAAGACTAAGTTACTGAAGTTCTATAAAATTAAGTGCGAGAGATGTAAATAGGATAACTTCAACTATATAATTATTTATATGAAAGTGTACTTTGAGACTCGAGCACCAAGTTAAATTGTTTGCCAAAGTGGTGTATGTAAATTATACAAGTTGATTTAAATCTATTCAATAAATATTTTACCTTCCAATTGTTATAGTGAAAGCCAATTAATATCAATTTCTCCTATCTATTGTTTGTACGCAGAATTACATTGCTTTTAACACGTAAATCTATATTTGCAGTCACTTTTAATTCTTGAAGTAACAGTGGAACACAGCTTGCCAGACATAAAAAGCTAGATTCGATACATTGATCTATGTTTCCTTTCATAGTTTAAAATTTGGTTTAGGAAATCATTTGGCAATTTGAAGCAAAGCAAGAAACATAAAGCTAAGAATCTAGCAGCTGATTTTCAGAACAATGAACAAGTTCAGTATGTTTTGGTTGAGTTGACATCCTACTGTTACTGAATCATAACTTGAAAGTTATTGCAGTTACAATAAAATCATCATCATTGGTAAGATAGTGTTTAACTTGGAATTCCAATGTAATATTTATGAATAATCTTTAAAATAGTCTCATGGGCCAGATCTTGCTATATTCACATAGTGCATTTGTTGTATTGTTTCTCTGCACTCAGCACACACACAAACCCAAGCACAACAAAGAAACTAGTGGAAATTCAAGCCGATGATGGTTCTTTGAGGGCCTTGTAAAAGGTTGCGGTGTGCTCCTTAACCAGTAGGGTTTATGGATTGTGAAAGAAATGGCAATGACTGAACAAGTGATGAATGAGTGTCAAATCAGGTGCAGGAATAGGTGGAAGGGACGACAGAAAAAGTAACAAAATGTAGGCACTTCGAATCAACCTGCCCAAGATGTTCTTGCATGCTTTTGGAGCACATGGGACTCGAATGTGACACTACCACTGTACCACAAGAGCCTTGTAACAAAAACATGACACTAAACTAAACATCAAAATGAGATTAAACCATTCAAATTGGGTCACAGAGATTGATCACCATTGCATTAAAAATCGTTGATGTGTAGTTATGTTCAGGCATCAGGTTTAATGGATAATCAACGTATAAACCAACAAGTTTTTAAAAATATGCTAAGGTTAAGGTGCCATTTGTGTGAAGTAAAAAGTGTTGTAGCATAAGTCATGAACTTGTTTGAAATTTGCACATACCTTTTAACTACTAGCTAATCTATATCAATGGGCGGCATAGTGACTCTATGATTAGCATTGCTGCCGCACAGTACCAGGGACCTGGTTTGATTCCTGCCTCAGATGACTGCCTGTGTGGAGTTTGCACATTCTCCCCATATCTGTATGGGTTTCCTCTGGGTGCTCCGGTTTCCCCCCTCAATCCAAAAACATGTGCGGGTCAGGTGAACTGGCCATGCTAAATTGCACATAGTGTTAGATGCATTAGTCAGGGGTAAATATAGGGTCAGGGAATGGGTCTGGGTGGGTTATTGTTTGGATGGTTGATGTGGACTTGTTGGGCCAAATGGCCTGTTTCCATACTGTAGAGAATCTAATCTTAAAAATGGCATTATATGATCTTAACATACCATTACTTTTCCAGCAAGATCTGGCCCTTCATTATGCTCATCATAATTCCAGTGGTGTTTGTCAACAAAATGCACTTTAATTTCTCCAAAAGGTATTGAAAGTGGATGGTGCTTACGTTGCTGTGAAATTTCCTGGGACTTCCAGCAGTGTCAGTAATCAGAACTGTACTAGTACAGATGCTGATCCAACTTCTCTGCTGCAAGATTGTAGGCTACTTCGAATTGATGAACTTCAAGTAAGCATTCTTAAAAACAATTTTTAAATATTCCAAACTCGTATATATGTGGGATTACTAGCAAAGTGGGTACTGAGTTGTAGATTCATAGCTTGGATTCGCAGTCTTCCTTTACAACGTTGTCTAAACAAGTTCAGATGTTAAGAACTGTGGCTTCAGGTATTTTTTAAAAGCAAGATGTAACTTTCTCTATTTTGATTTGGATAAACTAAATAAATATTATCAGTTGAGCCAAGCAAAAGGAGTCCAAGATCAAGACTTTGGTAGCTTGCTTAAATGTCTGTTCTTTATACTGGTCTAAATGATGCGACCAGTAGCAGAAATCACAACGGAGCCAAATGTGTAAACTTGCCCATTTGAATCAAATTGGGCACTTTGCCTCTTATCTTCAACTCCTCTTCACACTCCCCAGTCAGAAAGTTCATGTGCTAATACAGTTGTAGCACTCCATATCTGTCACTGCTTGATGGAACCAACTCACCATCCTCATCTATGTGGCTCAATGCCAAACAATTTGTGTGAGAATCTACCAGTTGACTGTCAGACCATCAGCTGTATGCATTCCTAATATGGACCTTCACTTCAGTCACCCCTCCCCTGCCCCTCCAAAAAGACAAATTGTATTCAAGACTGAAATATTGTGTAATGACCTTCATGTCATCTCTTTAAAGTCAGTCTAGCATTTGTGATCTTTCTCATCTCAAATCTGTTTTTCTACTTTATAATTTGCCAATGAGATTAGTTCTTATTGCTTTAGATTTAGACCTATTCCATAAAATAACCGCTCTTAATTTGTTTTAAGCATTGAGAGGTTTAATTTTGAAGAAGACCAACACAAAGCAGAACTTGATAATTTGTTTTATAAACACTGTTCGATCATATCTTTCCTCTCCAATGAAAAACAAGTTTCTCAAATACCAAATAAATTAATATAAACACAGCTTCAAGTTTTAAACAATCAATGAAAACTTCGAAGCGTTTGATACTGTTGATTGGATCAAAATTTAAATTGAATTTTTTTTGCACAGAAATTTGAACCAACCAATTAGCCTGAGCAGAGAATTTTTCTCTGTACAGTGGATCCAATGAGGCTTTTTTAAAACAAAGCATGATGTCATGGAAGATGAATTGGTGTCTGTTATGTGGGTTCTTGACCCATTGTGGCACACACTTTGGTTGTTATTGAACCTTTATGGCATTTTCTTGCTATCAAACTGGGTCAGCACTAGGCTCAAGTTCTGCTTCTATTTAGTCGGCATATAGGGCTGTTGTGTGCTGACCTATGTCTGACCAGTAATTTGAAAAAGCATTCAACAATTTAAAGTCATCTCTGCACCGGTTTTATTTTTTTTTCTGCTAGCAATTAGGAAATCTTGAGTCTTTGTGACAATTAGAGTATTTTTTGTTTTACTCCCAGCACTATTATTGGTACCAATGGGTTCTCCAGTGGGAATCCTCCCTATCTAACGTGTTTGGAAAACGAGGACCAACGGAAGGATGCCAACCAGGTCAGACTGCACGTGAGGTATTCTGTGCCCACCCAGCAGTACCCTCACACCCGAATCTGCAGACAGAGGTGATTAGACCTTGCTTTGGCAGATAATTAGTGCATGTGGTGGCTCCTATTTCCATAAGAAATTGGGATACCCAACCCAATGGTACTATTGACATGTTAATGTTTTGACTACCTGTAATATAAATAGATATTTAGAAGCAGCCCAATCACATTGTCATAGGTTTAATGGTACTTGAAAGGAGGCATTCAAAGCATATTTTCAGGCATTAAATACACCTCATGGCAAAGGTAGTAGGAAATTTGTTTGCCAGATCTGGGCCATTACAGAGCCAGATGTAAAACTCTATCTGCTGGGTTACCTTCAGTGACTGTGCAACCAAGTTTCTTCTGGGCATGCTATATACCCTTTAGGATCACATTACAGAATGACGGAGGATAATGCCTCTTGCTGGCACCTTCTGCAACACAATCTTTCCTTTGGTAGCCATGAAATGTATTCAGGCACTAGACTGATATGTCACTTTCTTGCAGACTTGTTCCCATCTCTTATTTACCCTAGGCAAAGCCTGCAAATGCATTGAACTACCTTTTTCAGCACTTTTTAGGCGCTGTAAGTTTTCCTCTGTTGGACATCTGCATAGTTTTAAAATCTCACTTGTACGGTAATATCTTCCCCCGCCACTGCGTCTCCTGAAGGTGTCCATGTCAGCACCTGGAGCCGTCAGTAATTATAAATTGGCTGATGGCATACAATTTGAGTTGTGTCCACACATTTGCTTTGCTTGTGCAATTTTCACCAGTCTCTGAAGTTTAGCACTCATTTACACTAGTATATCAAAATAGGTCCCTAGATATGTCAAATATGCCAGTACAGAAACAGGCCATTAGATCATCAACTCTGGTCTACTTTTTTGGTGCATGCTAGGCAGCTCTTCTAAATTTTACTGCCTTACCCTCAAACATCCATCTAATTTCCTTTTGAAAAGAATAAGTGATCAATGTCAGAGAAATGCAAATTCTAACCACCCTCTCTGACTACATCTCCTAATTGCCCATAAGATTTTTTTTTGGTTTTTAACATTAATGCTACCCTGTTGCTATGACATTTATCAGACGAACAATTGATTTTTTTTTATTATCCCTTTGTCATATTACCCTTTGGATCTGCAGTGGAAAGCATCCTAATATAAGTTATTCCATTACAGTGATCTCTGATCCCAAGAAATGTATTAGTGAACTTACAGTGCAATTTTTTCATTGTTTTTATGACATGTTTACAATAATGTGTTGCAATTTCTACATCATTCTACAGCTATGGCCTTACTAAGGTTTTGCTTTTATGTTCTGGATGTAAAGCCAAGAATTGCATTAGCTTTATATGATACTGTTCATTGTCATCTGTGTATTTGAGATCAAAGTTGCTCCTTTTAATCAGCTTAAAATATTATCGTTCAGTGTACGTTTTTGTTTTCTATCTGTCTTCCTCAACAATACATTGTTTCAATATTTTCCTGAATGGAACTGTACTTTCCATCTAACCACTTGTCAACTCAGGCTCATCTACAATCTTTCACTATCCCCACCGCAAACTATACTTCATACTATGAGCAAAATCCATATTCCCTTTTATGAAATTTAGGTCATTTTATGATATTAATAAATGTAGTTCTATGTTGTCACACAAAGATGCCCAAAGAATCATGAACTAGATCTTTCCAGTTCAAGAAACCTCTTTTGCACTGCACTTCGCTTCCCATCCTCTGGCTATATTTGTTTCTCTAGCCATTATTTTGTGATTCAATTTCTGTGTATTATCAAATGCTTTTTGAAAATACTCAGAATGATCTGCATTTCGAAGCATTTCTGTTTTTCTTACAAAAATTTCACAGGTGGTCAAGCATGATCTGTCAGCAGTTTCTTAACAATTGGAATGTGTAATTTTCTGTTGATCTAGCCTCACACCACTCTTTTTTTTAAAAAAAAAGTTGCATTGCCACTGTTCAGTACTCTGACTAAGGTTTCCTTTTCCATAGACTTGTGAAGAACAGATTATGCATCTGCTACTCCTTCCTAATTTCTCTGAGGTCTTGAAGTGTGAATATCTGGATCCCAGTGATTTGTCTTTCTCAAGTTTTTGACTATCTTGTCTCTTTGAAAAGCAGTCTCTGCTAACAATTCTTCATGTACCTCTTTGCATTTTTCCAATTATTTTCGTCTACATCTGTTTTGAAAACTGAGTTAATCTTTCATTTTTGTCCTCTGAAAGGCAATCTCCTGACAACCTGTGCTGCTGCTTAATGAGCTTGAATAAAGCCTTCATGCAGTATTCTTTGTGTATTTAATAGCTTGCTGTCATTCAACGTTTTGAATCTTCTATTTACAAAACTTATCTCTACCGTAAAAGTAAAATATGCATCACATGGCATTCATTCGGCACGTTGCTATTCCTTTCACACTTCAGTTTTTTGTTGCCTTGTGACTCTTAAGTTTGCACTGTAATTACATAGTCTGGTCTCTGGATTTATACTAAATTCTTTATTAGCCATCTTACATTATCTTTGGTAAGTTTTAATGTCATTTCAAACTAGCTGATTTTCTGTAGCATTGCAGATGAGGGGTAGAACCAAATCCTGTCCTCAGGTGAAATGGATCTATGGATGTAAAGCTTTCTTCTTCCCACTTGACTGTATCATTATCCTTGTTGCTACTCCTGAAATCTCTTGTCTGCTTAATCTGGCAAATGTTATAATCATCTACATTTTGAAGTACCTGTCAAACTGTTCATCCCTCTTGGCTCCCCATATGTTTTATCTACTTACCTCCATCTTTTACCCTGTCACTTCTTTCCTCTTTCCTTGAATCTCACTGCTACTATATCTTTGGCTCACCTCTTCTTCCACCGCAGTACTCACTCGCTTCAAGCTGGTATTGCTTGTGTTTTCTCTGGGCATCTCCAGGGTAACCAACACTGTCTACTTATTCTTTCTTCTATTATATTGATAGATATATCATGCAGAATTGTGCGGTATTTTGTGGAGCGGAAAAAAAAAAGAGGTTGTAAAGTATGCACGTGAAATTATTATTTTATGTTGTCATATGAAGTTATTGGAATCAAACTGTAGTGGTGCTTCTCTCAATATATTGATTCAACCATTTCTTCTTCCTTCTTTCTGTTAACTCAGGTGGTGAAAACAGGTGGGACACCAAAAATTCCAGACTGTTTCCAGCGCACCCCGAAAAAGCTTACTATTCCAGACAAAGCAGAAATCCTTGCAGTGAATGTGGATTCCAAGGGTAAATACATCTTTGTTCTCTGTAAATCTGTTGATTATGTCTTTGGTTTTTCTGCAGTAGTGAAAGACTTTCGCTATTGTTTATGAGTATGTGAAGCACAAGTTCAAGTATGTTATTACTATGTTGCAATCTACAAATCCCCAATAACTTCAACTCATAATCATTTTCTAATGCTATTTGTGCGATTTCAATCGCTCTATTCTTAATAATATTTTCGTGATAGTGGGACAAATTCTGTATTAAGCATGGAAGATCTAAAAGAATGTGGTTAATATAATTGTTCTAAAAGGATTAGATTCTTTGCAGTTAATGACAATTAAACATTTCGCAATTCATTATGCAATTCAAAGCACATTTTTAATGTTTAACCTATCATAAAGTGGTTACAATGTAGAATGAGGCCATCATGTCTGTGTCAGCTCTCTGCAAAACAAACTCGGTCTTTCTTCCCCCTCTGTTTGTCCATCCCTTTCCTGAACCTTATTTTGCAGCAAATTTCTTTTCAGATAATTATCTAAGTTTATTTTAAAGGGTTTGACTGAGTGAGCCTCCACCACGTTCTCATGCAGTGCCTTCCAAATCCTAACCACATATTTTAATAAAATACTTTTTATGTTGCCTTTGGTTCGTGTACTGTTCACCTTAAATCGATGATCTCTGGTTCTTGATCTTTTTGTCAGTGTAACATCCCTCATTAGCTATTTGGCCTATGTGATTTTGGAGTCTTTATCAAATTCCTCTTCCACAAGATTGGCTTAGTGAGAAAGCATGTGTAATAGTACTGAGCTGGAGAGACTAGGTAGATCAGCATTTAAGCCCCTGATCTGCAGTAAAGTTTAGGGTACTAAGATAAGAAAGGTGGTAAGGACAAGCCAGGGAGCTATAGATCAGTGAGTCTGATGTCGGTGGTGAGCAAGCTATTGGAGAGAATCCTGAGGGACAGGAAGGATGTACATGTATGTGGAAAGGCAAGGACTGATTAGGGATAGTTAACATGACTGTGCGTGGAAAATCAGGTCTCACTAACTTGATTCAGTTTTTTGAAGAGGTAACAAAGAAGATTGATGAGGGCAGAGCGGTAGATGTGATCTATATGAACTTCAATAAGGCTTTCAACAAGGTTCCCCATGGGAGATTGGTTAACAAGGTTAAATCTCATGGAATACAGGGAAAACTAGCCACTTGGATACAGAACTTACTCAAAGGTAGAAGACAGAGGGTGGTGGTGGAGGGTTGTTTCTCAGAAGGGAGGCCTGTGACCAATGGAGTGCCACAACGATCGGTGCTGGGTCAACTACTTCTCTTCATTTATATAAATGATTTGGATGTGAGCATAAGAGGTACAGTTAGAATGTTTGCAGATGACACCAAAATTGGAGGTGTAGTGGACAGCGAAGAAAGTTGCCTCAGATTGCAACGAGATCTTAATCAGATGGGCCAAAGGGTTGAGGAGTGGCAGATGGAGTTTAGATAAATGCAAAGTGCTGCATTTTGAGTTGGCAAATCTTAGCAGGACTTATACACTTAATGGTAAGGCCCTAGGTAGTGTTGTTGAACAAAGAAATCTTGAGTGCAGGTTCATAGCTCCTTAAAAGTAGAGTCGCAGGTGGATATGATAGTGAAGAAGGTGTTTGGTATGCTTTCCTGTATTGATCAGAGTATTAAGTACAAGAGTTGGGAGGTCATGTTGCAGCTGTGCAGGACCTTGGTTAGGCCACTTTTGGAGTATTGGTGGTGCTTGTACAATTGCAACATTTAAAAGGCATCTGGATGGGAATATGAACAGGAAGGGTTTGGAGGGATATGGGCCGCATGCTGACAGGTGGGACTAGATTGGAGTGGGATATCTAGTCGGCAAGAATGAGTTGGACCGAAGGGTCTGTTTCCGTGCTATACATCTCTGACTCTATGAAATACTCTTGCTTCGTCATCCCTATGAGCAAACCTTCATGAATGAGAATTGATATTTTCTTGACCTGTTTTATCTTCTAAATTTGAAGAAGCTAACAACATGCAGTGTGTACAATGAAATATGACATTTGACTGCTTGAAAGAGAAGACAAAAGCTCTGGTGTCATAGGCTTGCGGAGCTCTTAGAAATTGAATTTTGATAATTCTACCAGAAATGGCATTATACTTAAACTTATTCCTGCATTTTTGCAGCATGGTTTGTATGTTTCCCAGCAGATAAAGTCCTTGCCCTGGGGTCGGGGAGTCCAGAACTAGATGGCATAGGTTTAGGGTGAGAGGGGAAAGATATAAAAGGAGCCTAAGGGGCAACTTTTCCACCAGAGGGTGGTACGTGTATGGAATGAGCTGACAGAGGAAGTGGTGGCGGCTGGTACAATTGCAGTATTTAAGAGGCATTTGGATGGGTATATGAATAGGAAGGGTTCGGAGGGATATCGGCCAGGTGCTGGCAGGAGGGACTAGATTGGGTTGGGATATCTGGTCGGCATGGACAGGTTGGACCCGAAGGGTCTGTTTCCATGCTGTATGTCTCTATGACTCTTCTCTCCAAAAAAAAGTGGTTTCTGCCACAGGTTTGAAATGCCTGGCTGGAACAGCCATATACATTATGTGCAAGCTTCTAGAATGACTTGGCCAATTGTTTGAAAACTTATTTCTTGGTGAATAATTGAAGTTTGTCAACAAAATACAAGAAAAACAAAGGCTCCAACTTGTAATTTGGATCTATTATTTTGTTTAATAGATAATTACCTAATATAATAATGTTTATTATAACTAAACTAACAGGTGTTCATACTGTGCTGAAGACAGGTAGCTGGGTCCGCTACTGTATCTTTGACCTAGCTACAGGAAAGGCCGAACAGGAACACAACTTCCCTACAAACAGTGTTTCTTTTCTTGGCCAGAATGAGCGGAGTGTGGCAATTTATACAGCTGGGCAGGTATGTATTACTGTAAATTTCTTTTTTTTCACCATTCTAATGTAATCGCATGATCGTAGTGGTAGTTGTTACTGGACTAACAAGCCATATGTGAGGTCTTGCACGGCAGCCTGGTTAAGTTATGAACTATGGGGTCTCGGGCAATTTGCAAATTGAATCCAAAATTGGTTTTGTGGCAAGAAGTAGAGTGTGACAGTCAAAGGGTATTTTTATGACTGGTGGTCTATGTCCAATGCCAGACCACAGAGTTTGGTGTTGGGTCACTTGCTGTTTGTAATGTACATTAATGATCTAGACAGAAATGTAGGAGGTATGATCTGCAAGTTCACAGATGACATGAGAATTGGTGGTGTGGTAAATAGTGAGGGGAAAGCCGTAGAACATTATAGATGAGCTGGCCAGATGGGTTGAACTGTGGCAAATGGAACTTAAACCTGAAAAGTGAGAGGTGATGCATTTTGGGAGGACAACCAAGACAAGGCAGTATATGTTGAATCGTAGGACCCTTGGTGGTACGGAAGGCCAAAGGAACCTTGATGTGCATGTCCTTGGATCCTTGACTGCAGCAGAAGAAGGAATTGTGGTAGATTAGAAGGCATGTTTATTAGTTGCTATTAAATACCAGAGTAAGAAAGTTATGATGAGCTGTGTCTAACACTTGTTTGGTCACAGCTGGAGTATTATGTGCAGTTCTGGTCACCATAGTATAGGAAGGATGTAATTGCATTAGAGAAAGTGCAGAAGAGATTCATCAGGATGTTGTTTGGGCTAGAGGGATTCAACTATGAAGACACTGGAGAGATTGGGGTTATTTTGCTTAGAGCAGAGCAGAGCAGGCCAAGGCTAAACCTAGTTGAGGTGTACAAAGTTCTGAGGGGTGTATTATTATTGGACTAGCCAAACAGAGAACAGCCAAGGAATTCCTAGAGGCATGGCACTCATTCACCGATTCAATCAACAAACACATCGATCTGGACCCAATATACCGGCCACTGCATCGGACAGCTGGAACTGACAACCAGAGGCGGCAGAGACAAACCACTATAAATGCCTGAGGAAACATCACAGATGCGCTTCACAGGAGGCTCCCAAGCACTGAGGATATCACCTAGACAGGGGATGAAACATCTGCAACACAAATTCCCAGCCTGGCGAACAGAACCACAACAACGAGCACCCGAGCTACAAATCTTCTCTCAAACTTTGAACACTTACGCGTGTAGATAGGCTTTTTCACTTGATAGAGTCAACAAGCAGGGACATGCCTATTGACTTTATTAAGTGAAAAAGTCTGTCATTTAACGGTATAAAGCAGGGATTTAGTGGTATTTGAAGGAAAACCTTTTCACATGGAAGTTGCGATTTGAAACCCATTGCTAAGCAGATGGTAGAAGCAAGAACTCTCGACATTAAAAACTAGATGAGTATATGAAATGCCATTATATTAAAGGTTATGTGCCATGTACTCTAAAAAGGGATTAGAATATACAGATGTTTGATGAATGGCACAGACGCAATGTGCTGAAGGGCCCTTTTATATGCTGTAAAAATTCTGACTGCTACAGGAAGGAAATTCTTGAGCTTCTGGATTAGGCAGCTGAAGGCATGGCCACCAATGATGGAGTAAGCCTACCTAAAGCCATCGAGTATCCAAAGATGGCTAATGTGACGACATTGAATGGCACATTGATTGTCAACATTACCGATTACAAATAATTCCAAAAAATGGGATCAAACTTTAGTGAAGAGATTTTTAATTTTTGACCGGTATTTGTACGTTTAAAAGATCATTTAAGATATTTAACACCCTGTTTCTTGTTAATAAAATTGTTTTGTTGCCCCAATCATTGCCATACACTCCTAAGTTCAGCTGAAATTTGCTGATCAAAGATGTTTGAAGAGTCTGCTTGATTTCATATAGGTAGTAAGATTAAACTGTAAATCAGTCTGGTCAGGCTAACCTACCTAATGATGTAAAAGATTTTACTTCAAATTTGTAATCTATGTATATTTTAGAGCTATTTTTTGTTTGTAATGTGGGCACAATCTGAGTCAGCTATGAAATTTGTGTAGATCTTAAGTTTAGCGTATATTTTTCTGACTGCATATTCTTGGATCTTCAGGAATCTCCAATCATCCTCAGGGATGGAAATGGCACTATATACCCCATGGCTAAAGATTGTATGGGTGGAATCCGTGATCCTGACTGGTTAGACCTTCCACCAATTACTAGCCTTGGAATGGGGATCCATTCTTTGACAAATCTTCCTGCGAATTCATCCATTAAGAAAAAAGCAGCTGTCATTGTAATGGCTGTAGAGGTATGTTGATCGGAGTAATGAGCATAATAAAATTTAAATATTTACATCTGGTATTATAAACATTTTGGGATTCATTGCTATATATGTATCTGCCAGAAGAAGGTCTACCATGGACATAATTGGATCTAAATTTGCAGATGCCCACCTGCTATAAGTTGCAGAATTTCCTCTACTATCCCAACATCCTCGTCTAGCCTTTGACAAGAGTGATGAACGACAGCAATAGCCATAAGTCACTAACAATCAGCTCCTACGTACAACCACAATCAGTAAACAGTGAACGTATTGTTAATAAATTATTTTTAGGTATTGTTTTGTGGAAGTTACTCGGGCAAAATATTCCACTTTCTATAGGAATTATCAATGTGAATTGAGATGAACGTTTAAAACAGGATCTGCATTCAAAATGTAAGCTTCAATTTAATTTGAATTAATCTAAGTTTTTTGTCTGAATTTAGCAGTGAGAGATTTTACTGTGCCAGTAGCATGTGATGATCTACTTTGGATTTGCAGCTTTTAAGCTGAGCTCGACAAACCAAAGCATTTGATTAGGATAGGGGTTGTGGTATGGGGGGTGGGAATGCTGGTCTCATTTCTAATGGAATAGAATTGATGCACATTTGTATACAACCTTTGAGTGTCCAGGCTTGGAGCATTATGTATGGTTTTGATCGAGAGCAATGGAAATATGCAAAGAGAGTTTATGAAGTTTGATATCAGTACTGAGAGAGTATAACTGTTAAGAAAAGCTCAACGGAATGAAACCCTTTTCTCTGGAAAAGACACAACTGGAACATTGAGGTCTTCAAATTTATGCAGGGTGTTGATGTGGTAGATGTGGAAAAAATGTTTTCATTTGTGGTGGAGACCAAAACTTGAGGCTGTAAATATAATATCAGTCACCTGCTCCATAGTGACTGGGTGCTGAGTGTATTATTTAAAATTTGACACTGAACCTCCAGAATTAGTTTGACAAGTAAGCAAGTGTTTGAATGGGAAAAAAAAAGGTTTTAAAGATCGATTTAAAGGTTAAAGCTATGCAAAGGAGGAGATTGCAGTTCTAGGCAAAGGCACCCAAAAGTTGATGAAATGATTTTGGGGGAAAAAAAATTGACCAGCAAATTGTAGTGCTGGTAAGAGAGGAGGTCATCAAGGGATTTGAAAGCTGGAATGAGAATTTTTAAACTATGGCTGTTGCTAGATGTGGAGTCCATATTTGTCAGTGCACAGAGGACAAATGAAGGTAATTTGGTCAGAATTAAGATGCATGTAATGCCAGAGTTTTGCTTGAGTTCTAGTGTGGAGGTAGTGGACTAGTTTTCTAATAAATATAATTGCAGGAAATTTCTTCCAGTTTAGAAACCACTTTTTATTAAAAAAGTCATCTGAGGCCTTTAGAGGAATGTTTTGTTTTGAAATAGTATTTTCCCTCATTCCAGCAAATTGACATTCTTAAGTATCATGCTGCATTAAAACTCAAATTATATAACTTCTGAATTTTAAAATGAACACTGATGATTGGCACTTAAAACGTTCTCCTTGATGAATTAGAATATGTATACACTCTAGTACAGGGGAAGTATTAAGGTCTTTTCCATTCCAGCTTGTAACTTTGAGCGTAAAATGATGGTAATGTTTTAAAAAAAATATGAAAGAAGACAACTGAATAATGATTAAAACTAGTCAGTGATGATAGTTCAGATGATATGTCATGGCTGCAACATGTAGAAGCTCCTGGATACCCTTGTGATCCAGGGCTAACAAGTCTGATGAACAAAGTTTGAGCAACTTGAGCTCAGATTTTGAAAGCTGGAAGCTGAACTGCAATGCATCAGGAATGGAGAAGATTACCTCAATGCATTGTAGCGGGAGACGACCGCACCAGACGGCCTCCTGAATTGATTGAAGACAGGCATTGTAGCTAAGTGAGACAGATAAGGGGGCCCTTTGGGCAAAATTGTCACTTTAACAAGGCTTGGATGAAACTGAGAACTGCACAATGGATCTCAAAATTGATTGTGGGAATCCAGTCAAATGGGGAGAGCAGCTGCGAACGTACCAGCAGTTGGTGCTAATTTAATGAGGGGGATTGATATTGTTTTCCACTGTAAAGAGCAAGAGTCCAGGCAGTGATGTTGCTTGCCAGTGCAAGGGATTGAGACATTCTGCTCAGGCTTGGAAAGGACCTTGCAGTACGAGGAGGTGGATCTAGTTGTAATGATCTGTGTAATACCAATGATATAGTTTAGATTAGATTAGATTCCCTACAGTGTGGAAACAGGCCCTTCGGCCCAACCAGCCCACACCGACCCTCTGAAAAGTGACCCACCCAGACCCATTTTCCTCTGACTAATGCACCTATCGCTATGGGCAATTTAGCATGACCAGTTCACCTGACTTGCACATCTTTGGCCTGTGGGAGGAAACTGGAGCACCCAGAGGAAACCCACGCAGACACGGGGAGAATGTGCAAACTCCACACAGGCAGTCACCTGAGGCTGGAATTGAACCTGGACCCTGGTGCTGTGAGGCAGCAGTGCTAACCACTGAGCCACTGTGCCACTCCTAAACTAGAACTAAACTGGTGTTTTCATAGAGTATGAGGAGATGGACCGTGAATTAAGGTTATAACCTGTGGACAATTATTGGAGTCTCACGTAGATTGAGTACACAAAATTGAGATTTGTAATTGAGTTTGTAGAATGCTGTCTGGAAAGCTTCTTAGAGCCGTACATTTTGAAACTGATCAGACAGCAGATTATATTTAAGAGGAAACCATAGGCAAGTTAATTTGATGTCTGTCATGTACAAAGTGTCATAAAGAGATGATATATCTACATGTGGAGCTAATCAAAATGTCAACATACTGTTGTCTAAGTAAAATAACGTTTGACCAATTTGTTGGTGTCCTTGAAAGGAGTAATGCCTGTGAGTAAGGGAAAGCCATATACTGACAGTACTCAGGTTGCAACAGTTCCATTCTTGATTCCATTCGTGAGTTGAGTTGTACAAAAGTAGGAACATGGTGCAGAATTATATAAAATTGCTCTTTGTAAGTACAAGGAAATGTTTGTATGTTGGACCTTTAAAATTAATATTGATGCACTTGGGATTGCATTCATAAATTGCTCAAAAATCTGGCATCTCCTGTAATAGTTTAGAGTTGGAGGTGTTATAGTAAGGCAGGGGAATCCAGGATAATTGGAGATAGATGGGACTGTGGAGTTTGAACCAGTTCATGGTCTTGTTGAACGGTGAATCGGGCTCATGGGGCTGAATGATCTACTTTTGTTCTTTTTTCGTATGTTTGTATCTGATGTTAGCAATGTAAGAGTGCTTGTCTTGTACTGAAGCGGCCATCATCCAGGGAAGTGTCACTTAAATAAAATTGATTTGTGGAACTGTTAATTTTGTCAAAGCCATTTTAATAAACCTCTTACTGGAATATTTTCATCAAATGTCAAGATGTTTACTTTTATATCTTATTACAAAGTTCATCTGTTTTAAAATGTGTGATAAATTAAGCTTTTTACCCTGTTGTTGTTTTATTTTAATCTTCTTTGGGAATGATGTTAGTGTTGCACTCAGGGAGGTTCATGTTTAAGGGGAGATTGTCACTAACCTACCATGTCACAGAACTAGCAATTTGGATACCCAGGCTCTGAGAATGAGTTCACATCCCACCATGGCAACTGGTAACATTTAAATTCAAATAATAAAATTTGAAATTGAAAGCTAGTCTTGGTAATGGTGACCATGAATTAAACTTGTGTTGTTGTAAAACCTACCCATTCCTGGATAGGACATAGAACAGTACTGCACAAAACAGGTCCTTTGGCCCTCGATGTTGCGCAGACCTGTGAACTAATCTAAGCTCATTCCCCTACACTATGCTGTCATCCATGTGCTTATCCAAGGACTGTTTAAATGCCCCTAATGTGGCTGAGTTAACTACATTGACAGGCAGGGCATTCCAAGCCCATACCACTCTGAATAAAGAACCTGCCTCTGACATCTGTCTTAAATCTATCATCCCTCAACTAGCAGCCATGGCCCCTCGTACAAGCAGTTGTCGTCATCCTCTGAAAAAGACTCTCACTGTCCACCTTATCTAATCCTTTGATCATCGTGTGTGTCTCTATTAAATCCCTTCTTAGCCACCTTCTCTCCGATGAGAACAGACCCAAGTCCCTCAGCCTTTCCTCATAACGCTTTCGCTCCAGGCCAGGCAACATCCTGGTAAATCTCCTTTGCACCTTTTCCAATGCTTCCACATCCTTCCTGTAATGGGGCAACTGGACTGTACACAGTACTCCATGTGAGGCTGCACTAGCATTTTGTACAGTTGCGGCATGACATCATGGCTCCAGAACTCAATCCCTCTACCAATAAAACCTAACACGGTGTATGCTTTCTTAACAGCATTATCAACCTGGTGGCAACTTTCAGGGATCTATTACATGGACATCAAGATCCCTTTGCATATCCATACTACCAAGAATCTTTCCATTCCCAAAGTGAATCACCTCACACTTATCTGCATTGAACTCCAATTGCCACCTTTCAGCCCAATTCTGCAGTTTATCCAAGTCTCCCTGCAACCTGCAACATTATTCCATATTGTCCACCCCTCCACTGACTTTAGTTAGTCATCTGCAAACTTACTAACCCATCCACCTATGTCCGTCCAAATCGTTTTTTAAAAAAAATGACAAACAGCAGTGGTCCCAAAACAGATCATTGTGGCACACCACCAGTAACCGGACTTCAGGCTGAATATTTTCCATCACTCATTGCCTTCTTACAGAAAGCCAGTTTCTAATCCAAACTTCAGTCCCATGCCTCCCCACCCTCTGCATTTTGCTGCCCCATTCTACGCCTTCTTTATCCTGCCTAATTGCATTATAATTGCCCTTTCCCCATCTATACCTCTTGCCCTGTGATACGTACATATCCGTTTCCATCGCTAAACTAAACATAACCAACTTATGGTCAGTCTCTCAAGTGCTCACTTACTACTAAATCAAACACCTGGCCTGGTTCATTACCAAGTACTAGATCCAGTGTGCCAATCCTCTCCTCCACCTCTTCCCTGGAACTTTGTGGAGTCCTATTTTTAAAAAAAAACTCCCAGCAGTGTAACCTCTCCTCTCCTGTTTCTAACCTCAGCCCATACTACCTCAGTAGACGAGTCCACATCATAAGTTCTTTCAGCCACCGTTACACCGTCCTTGACTAACAAAGCCATACCTCCCCCTCTTTTACCACCTTCCCTGATCTTAATGAAAGATCTAAACCCTAAAACTTGCATCATCCATTCCTGATCTTACTTTATCCATGTCTCAGAAATGGCCACAACATTGAAGTCCCAGATACCTATCCATGCTGCAAGCTCACCTACCTTATTCCGGATACTCTTCGCATCGAAATATAGACACTTCAAACCAGTCTGCCAACACGCTCCTGTGATCGTGAAATCCTGTCCGTGTCCTCCCTACTCTTATCCTCCTGTGCACTGGAACTACAACACGGGTTCCCATCTCCCTGCTGAGCTAGCTTAAACCCATCCAAATAGCACCAGCAAATCTCCCATCCAGGACATTCATGCCTCTAGTTCAAATGAAGACCGTCCTATTTATGGAGGTCCCACCTTCCCCAGAATGCGCCTTAATTATCCATAAACCTGAAAGCCTCCCTCCTGCACCATCCCTGCAGCCCCGTATTTAGCTGATATTTCTCCCTATTCTTAGCCTTCAGAGATGACAACTCTTTGTTCTCTCTCTCAGCTTCCACCCTAGCTCCCTGAAGTCCTGCCTTCTTTTAGGTGAAGTCTCTATCCCTCTTTCTACCTATGTCATTGGTACCTATGTGGACCGCAACTTGGGGATGGTCACCCTCTCCCTTCAGGACTCCAAAGACACGATCCGAGACGTCTCAGACCCTGCACCTGGGAGCCAACATACCAACCATGAGTCTCTTTCGTTCCCAACAAACCTTCTATCTGACCCACTAACTATAAATTCCCCAATGATTAAACTCAAACATAACACTATACCTGTTTTTCAGGGGAACGACCCTGTGGGCTGACTTTTTTCCCCCCTCTTTGAACAGTTACCCAGCTTTCTTTGTGCCTACAAGTAATTACTTCTCTGTAACTCTTAACTATCACGGACTCTGCCTCCCAAATGATCTGAAGTTCATCCAGCTCCCTATCCAGTTCCCTGACGCAGTCTTGGAGCAGCAAGAGTTGGATGCGCTTCTGGCAGATGGATGGGGCACCAGTGGCATCCCTCACCTCAAACAGGAGGAACGTTCCTCTCCCTGCATTACCCTCCTTGCTAGTTCCCCTTATCAGGAAGTAAAATACAAACCTTACCTGATGTGTCCCTGGTGTATAAGGTTAGAGGAGGTGGTTGGGTGGGAGGCCCGACAAGGGTAATATCTTAGGTTTAGAAAACACTCATTTATATAGCTGAGGGGAGAAAAAAGTCCGTCCTTTCCCAGAAACTCCTGCTCTCTGAGATGCTGCCGCTGCTTAAAGTTTTAAATCAGTGACTCAGCTTTTCCAACAAGCTCCCCAGTCAGTGTGCTTGACTCTCAACTGCCCTCTGTAGTGACCCAGCAAGCTACTCTGGCAGTTGAGACGGGCAACTCACTGGTGATCTGACATTCCACAAGAGAATAAAGGAAACCAAAGTATTATTTCTGATGCATTCAAATACTTTTGAATTCCTTCTTTCTTGGTCTTCTAGTGCAATATTGTTGAAAGGGAGATCTCTTTTACATTGTATGAAGAGCCAGAGGAATTTAGCTGTGTGCATGACACTTTCTTACCAGGAATGGTCGCGTACTATTGTGTACATTGTGCACAATGTCACCTAAAATAACTAATTTTTAAAAAATTTATCCCATTCTACAGAAGCAAGCATTAATGCAGCACATACTGCGATGTGATTATGAAGCTTCCAGGCAGTACTTGATGAATCTTGAGCAGGCCGTTTTGCTTGAACAAACACCGCAAGCACTTAATACATTCCTCAGCAATCGATGTGATGGGAATCGTAATGTCTTACATGCTTGTGTGTCTGTATGTTTCCCTACAAGCAATAAAGAGACTAAAGAGGAAGAAGGTGAGTTTAAAACCATGATTTTCTTTAGAGGAAAGCCACTTGTGTGAATATAAAACTAAACGAATCATAAATATTCTCAGCTCTGTTATTGTAGTTGCTTCAAATATTGGTTTGTTTAGTGCCTGTCCATTCCCATCAGTCTTTCCAAGAAGAGTGCAGATTAAATATTAAGTTTTTTTCCTGCAGATGCAGTGAACACTTTTTTTCTCAAAAAACTGGTTTTGTTGTAATTGCGAGATCCCCTGAACGATATGGGAATGGCGTAAGCTAAAGTTGAGGTAGAATGTCAACAGTTATTATAATGAATAGTAGAGCAGGCTCCCAGGGTTGATGGAGCTACTCCTCTATTGTTATGTTTCTATAATAATTCTGCATTCCTACAAAATGGACCTTTCCAAACATTTTGCTTAATGAACAGAAAATCAAAATTTGACCCAATATACTTTGAGAGTGGAGATTGCAGCTTTTATCAAAATTGATTGCCTCTCACCAGTCAGGATGAGAATATTTTAGTTTTGGCTGCTTATCTCTTCTTTCTCTTTGAGATTCAGAGGCTGAATAAAATAGTACGCGGTTTAAGATTTTGTGAAATATCGTGCAGTTCAGCCTCAAGCTGACAAGGACACCATCTGTTTAAACCTTATTTTGGAATATGTATCAATAATCCGAAATCTTTTTGCCTGAGAACGTGGGAGTTTGGTCCTAGAGTTTATTTTCTTTCAAAAGGATCTTGACTGCCTTTGGGACATTATTTAATGCACTTAATGGAAATAAGGTTTAGAAATTTGAGAACAACAAGATTAATTTCATGGTGAACTTAGCATGACAGTCTTACAATAATGCTCTTGTAACTTCAAATTCACGCTTTGAAATATCTCGATTATAGTGAATGACTTCTGCTAGGTAGATCAAATGGAGCTCAAATTTCACTTTGTTTCTAATTGATTCCCAGAACTTATAATTATAACTTCACTGCACTGACTCAAAAAGCCAATTTCCTTTCGCTTAATTAAAATGTGTTCATTTATATAAATATTGGCGTATTTAGAGATACTTGAATCAGGAAAGTTTGCCTCAAATCAATATTTTCACTTTTGCTAAAGTACTTCTGCATCTGAAGTCCGATGAGTTTCTTACCATGCATATCTTTTTAAAAAGTGACTGTTCAGGCTAATAATAATGTCTTAAAATCTTAATAACTAGTAATACCAATAATTGACACTTCAATGTCCACAGTGATTTGAGAATACTGTAACCATACTGTTTGCAAATCTAATAAATTATAATTCATTTAAATCTACTTTTTCTACTAAACATCATATCGTCTTAAATAAAGCTGAAACTGAATGTAAATATGTAACTGCACAATATGTCTCAGGTTGTGATCTCTTTAAGAGCATATCTTTCAAAGCAAGTCAAATATTTTATACCAGATGAAGAAGAGTAGTTCACATCTTTCTTGCTCAATTAGTTCACCTTGGCCTGATTTAGCCCTGAATGCATTCCTGACTTGCTTTCTAAAAGCAGTTTGGCTCACTTCCCATTCGACCAAGTTTAGGTGGTTGAGCTATTAAATGTTTTTTAAGAAGTCCTAGTTTTCTAGAATCTCTACAATTTCCCTGAGGAATTTTTGTTGAAAAATCATTGGGTATCCAGCTCCTAACCAGGTTGCTTCTGACATTATAGAAATTCTGATTTTTGCCTTGAGTTGGCCTAGTTCTTTGAATCAGGGTCCAATATCCTGTTACTGAAACTGTTGGACAAATAATGGGCACTTAACATTAGCTGTGTTCTGCTGCAAATTTCCTAGCCAGGAGCAGTGTCTTCTAATGTAGCGTAGAAGAATCGATGAATCCATGAAAACATGAGTGGAGCAGGTCTGCGCGGAAATTATACCCTTTTTTTCAGTTGCAAGTAATTTTATTTTTAGGCTGAATGGCCATTTTGAAAACTGCTGAAAGGAGGTATGTTTGGGGCTAGAGGGAAGGGATGAAGGGTGGCAGGTGAGTGAGGATTGTGGGCTACAGTAAAGTAGAGTTAATGGTGGGGTTTGTCAGGGGGCAGGGGAGGATCCAGTGGGGTAGAGCCAATTTGTGGAGGGTTTTAGTGCACACTTTTTTTCCTCGGTAATTGTTCAGCTTAAATGCTTCAAAACCCTCTGAAATCTCAAATTCTAAAGGACACTTTTGGAGGGTTCCAGAAGCCAGTAATTGCCTCAAAAAAATCTTCTAGGGCATTCTGACAGTCAACTGTGGTTGGGAATCTCAGTTATCTTAATGATTAACTTCAGTCTGTGCCACTGCACTGACATATACCCTTTTGAAATTTCTGGGCCAATGTTTGCTGAAGTCCCCTAACAATTCCATTATCCATATGTGTTCATAACTTACAAAGGGTAAAGATACTATAGAGTAAAAACACATCATTGTTTGTAAACAGCTTTACGTCTAAATTTTAGTAAGGTGTCCAAATAAAATGTTGAATTGTAATCCTTTTACCCATCATAGAAGCTTGCTTGCATGTTTTTTGAGTTCTATATTCATGGAGGCTTATAGAGAGCATACAAGTTTATAAATCTTGGTTATCTTAATATATCATACATTTTAGGTTACAGATATTGGCAGGTAAGAGTTGGATGTATCCAGTGAATCAGTATAAAATCCAGTGTAGCTAGAACAATTCTTTTCTGAAGTTCTTGGCACACAAACTTAAAACAGAAATGAATAACAAAGAAGAATTAATCAACCATTATCCAGGGATCGGGAATGATGCAGGCTTTGGGCTTCAGTGTTTAAACTTTGTTTCAGGATAGCATTTTGATTTTTCATTAAAAACTGAAGTAATTAAACAGACATTGACACTTTTGTGTAGTTCTCTCACTTGATGGCCTAAGTGGTTCCTTATCAGTGAGTCCTGATCTTAATGCAGTAATTACATGATTCATTTTAATGTATTTGACATTTTTAGCTAATCATGACTGACAGTTCTTGCCGATCCCCAATTGCCTTTGAACTGAATGGCTTGCTAGGATCATTTCAGAAGGTAGTTAAGCATCATCCCTGTAGATCTCGTGCCACACCTATGCCAGACCAAATAAGAATGGACGATTCTGTTCCCTGAAGTACATCAGTAAAAATAATAGGTTTTTATTGGCCATGGTTACGTGGTTACCATTAAACTAACTTGAATTCCAGTTTTTATTGAATTCTAACTTCAGGATATGTCATGATGAGATTCAAAACATTACACTGGAGAATACATAATCTGTATTAATCACAATGAAGGGCCATTTTATATGTGAATTTCAGCAATACTGAGGGCACATCCAGAATTCTGTGGTATGGGACGTTCATTATAGTATCTTGAAAGAACTAGAGAGTTGAAATAAAGGGGAGATGCTTTTGAACAGTTTTTTTTAAACTCGCAAATACATTTCGTGCAAAGTTTATTTCTCAATGAATTGCTGTACCTGTTCATATCAAGAAATTGAGGTTGAATGAGGTGAATTCAAAAATGATTTCTGCATTTCAGGTCAGTGTTGAGTCTTGTAATTTGAAACAGAAGTAGGTGGAAGACCTCAGCAGGTCTGGCATCACCTATGGAAAGAAATCATTTATCTTTGTGTTGAGTGACCCTTCCTTGGAACTGCTGGTAGCTAGGAAAATGTCGATTTGTACGCAGAAAATAGGGATATGCAGATTCTACATATAAATTGACATTTTTCTAGCTACCACCAACTCTGAGGAAGCCTCACTTGACCCAAAATGTTAACTCTTTCTCTCCACAGGTGATGCCAGACCTGCTGAACTTTTCCAGCTGTTTGATTTATGGCATCCACGGTTCTTTTGGTTTTTGTCTTGTAACTTGATGTCAGTTTGTTTTGTGGCATTGTTACTGAGACCTAGTGACTTAAGTATTTCTGTCCCACAGAAGCAGAGCGCTCCGAGAGGAATACGTTTGCAGAGAGGTTATCAGCAGTCGAGGCCATTGCAAATGCAATTTCAGTTGTGTCGAGTAATAGTAGTGGTAACAGGACTGGACCATCTAGCAGTCGTAGGTATGTGCAAATATGACCTGACCTAATTACCTTAGCTGGGCATCTTTGGAAGCCATAGTGCTGACCAATTTTATTTGGGGTAGGAAGAAGAATCTGGGGTAAGAAGCAAGATTATACAAGTTGTTATCATTTATTTCTTGGGAGTGGGATTGTTAAAGGTAGCTGTTGAGTAATTCTAAACATGTAAATTTTTACTTTTTGTTAATTGATACTTTATCATGGCACTTCAAATTAGATGGTTTAGTGTTAGCTCATAGAAAGAAAGATAGTACTTAAACTGTATTCCAAAATGTTGAGTGTTTGTAAATAGCTGAACTACCATGATGTCATCAATAAGCCAATAGGTACATAAGACATTGTTGCTACAAGAGAAACTAATTTGATTTCAACTTTCTTGGCATAGCAGTCTATGTATTCTGTGATTAAAATTCTATTTGTTACTACTTGTTTAACTTTTAGCAAATCCAGAAGCCTAACATCCCTAATAATTGTAGAAACTTGTTGGATCATAGTCGGAGGTAAATGTTTTTTGACCCCAAAGTAAGTAATGAGTCTTGCATTCTTCTCTCAGTTTAAGATTGCGCGAGATGATGAGGCGTTCCCTGCGAGCAGCAGGCTTGGGTCGTCATGAGTCTGGTGCTTCATCCAGTGACCATCAGGATCCAGTATCTCCTCCTATTGCCCCACTTAGCTGGGCACCAGATCCACCTGCAATTGATCCAGGTTAGAATGATTCCTGATGTTGCTAGAAAATAACTTGCTGAACCACTTATCCTGCTTTGTGTTAGCATCAACATATGAGGATTTGAAGAGTAACTTCGCCACACAAATTATTTTGTCTTAGATGCAATAAAACCAAATTTCATTTCATAGGTATTCTTATGTGTACATTTACAAAGCAGACAGACATCTCCGACAAGAGCAGCATCTCTGTAGTTCATGCATGTAGAAAAGAAAACATTTGGTCATACTGAGGAGAGAAAATGGCCATTTCTTTTTCACTACAGACTCACATATTCAGTTATACAGTTGTAGAAAATTTGTGAATGCCCATTTTAAACTTGATATTATGACAAGTGTTCTCATTCTTAGAGTAAGAAAGAAGCATCTGAATAAGAATTAAAGACTTGGACTCCATATAATGCCTTTCATGAATCAGAACATCTCCAAAGCACTGACTAGTTTGTAGAGATCTAGTGAAGGAAATCACAAACAACTTGCCATCCCACCGTACGGAAATAAATTGAGTTGAATTTTTTTTAAAATGTTGGTTTGAAACAAAAATAATAACCACCTTCAGAGCAGGTAACTAGTCTGAGTGAGACTGTTCAGAAGACCGTCTAAATCAATGAGCAGTGAAATTTTATATTGTGCTCATTCAGGACATTTCAATGAAACCACACTATTGCTGTTAAAACTTGAGAAAGCTAATGCTACCATTTGCTGGCACCAGAGCACAGTTTAATTGAATTAATCTTGACTGACACTGCCATTTGATATTGTGTAACTGCGCCATGTATAATAAAGGTTCCTATCTCTCTAGTTGTGCAAACTTTCATGTTCTGAGTGGCTGAAAGAATATGGATATAATATGTTTAGGAATAGGAAGATTAGTCTTTTTTTATTCACTTGTAGAATGTGGGGGGTCACTAGCTACTTTATTGTCCATTCCTATTTAGCCTTGAGATAGTGGCTGGTTACCATTTTGAATCACTGTAGTTCTTTTGCCAAAGATAGACCCAAAGTGCTGCTGGAGAGGGAGTTCAAGGATTATGATCAGCAATGCTGAATGAATGGCAATATATTTCCAAGTCTGGATGGTGAGTGACTTGGAGGGGAGCTTTGTAGATGGTGGTGTTCCCATATATCTGCTGCCCTTGTCTTTCCAGATGATGTGCTTGTGTGTTTGGAAAAGGCTGTATTAAGTCTAATAGTATTGTATTACCAGCAGCAGCAACAGTTACTGCCAAAGTATTGTGTTCTAAATCAGTAAACATCTGTTCCTGTCCATAAACTCATGGAAAACTCTGGTTACTGATTTCAGTTATGGTTGATTGAGAGTTTGGGGTTGTATCAGCAATGGAGAAAGTTCTTTTTATTTTCCGGGTTCCCAGCATCCAAGTCTGATTTTTTTCCAATTTTGCGTTAGTTCAGCATGTTTGTGTATCAACCAAGTAAGGTATACAAATGCAAATAGGCAAAAAAGAATGTTGAATTATATCAATGATCCCAAAAATGTTGAATGTATATTCAAATCGCAAGTCTTGACTGCTGTTGTTTATTTAACTTATTAGTGGATTAGATTACATCAGTGATAAAGAAAATCCGTTATCAACGCTTGGTCTAAATATATAACTTCTGATCTGGATTACTGCATGTGCACCTGGTTTAAAATTTTGGATATTTTAAACACTCATGCAAGGAATTAAGTTGATCCATTTCAGTAAATGTTAGTCTGTGGAATAGAAATGTTAGATTGTGAAATTTTCCAGTTGCTGTTAAAAGTTTCAGGACTTTTAAGATTTTAAATGGCACATTTTAAGATAACATGCTATACTCTGGGAAGCAAGTTGCTTACCTTTCAGAGGATGTTTCTCAATAGTATAAAAGAGCCAGGCAAAGGTCCAGAACTGACCCTTCACTGACGCTGTTATTCTCATGTCCTGGCATTAATTTTACTTGACTGTCTATCAGAGGTTGCCAAAAGGGATCCAAAATACATGAATAGCTTTGTAAGAGAAAACTAATTTCTCTGTTTCACTAGAATAAGTGGGTAGTTTAAAGGATTAATTGTACGTTCAAAAGGACTGTTACCAATGAACATTTGAACCTTCAAACCTAATTACTTGGAAAGTAGAAATGTTATCAGAGTATTTAGCTGCTGGTTCTTCATTGAGAATGATTTCAGCCTTACACAAAGTTGTCTCAGTCACTAACCAAAGAACTATTCCAAAATCAGAAGAAGGAACACTGCAGGCATTCACCAAATAGGCAAAAACCCAAGTCTACAGTTTGCCTTCTCAAGCTGTAATGCAGGGTTTGCTTAGGATGGGAAAGCTATTTATTATGTTTTTGTAAGTTTTTCTGAGCGCAATGGAAATGATCAGTTATAAATAGATCTTGAATTCCACGTTGACAAGTGTGGATGTTGTAAGAGATTTGGGAAGCTGATGAGACTTCTTGGAAGTTGAAGTTTTTCGCTGGGAGATCAAGTATTTGAGATTCACTGTAGTCCAATTTAGCAACCGTCATGCTGCATCCACCCATTTGTCACATATTTATAACCAGGAAAAGTTGTCACCAATGACTATAATCATTCTCAACCTGTACCATAAACAGGACAATCTGTTCATTATTTGCGAAATCTGATCGCCACTAATCACGACTGAAATTAGGGAGCATCTAGCTTTTAACACTCTCTAGCTGCATTGTTCTCAATAATTTAAGGCAATGCCATTTGTATTCCCATGCTTGCTCACCCTCTCTCTCTCACTGTCTCTCTTCTTCACTCTCCCCATCTTTTTCTGTGCGTGCTCCCCACCTTCCTTTTTCTCTTCCTGTATGATGCTACTTTAAAGCTTGTCTTGATAGCTCACTGTATGCATCACACTATATTTGATAATACTTTTTACGACACCCAAGCAGCCATACTCTTGATGCTTTAAAAATGCATCCCAATTCCATTGTCTTACAGTGCTTATGTACTTTGCTCTCATAGCTTCTTGGTAACAAACTGACACATTTTTTGTAGCACGGCTCCCTACAAATAGCAGTTTTAATTGCTTCACAACATGAAATATCTTATTTGGGCTGCTACTCCATGTGTAATATTGAGTTGCACCTTGTTCACCAAATTTGATTTGAAGCAAAGGATGAAGCATACATGAAGATATCAGTTTATTGTGCTTTTCTGGAACAAGGTTGGAAATTGGCTTCATTTTTTGCTGAAAGACTACTTTGGGAGCAATCAAAACTATACATTTTTCAGAGTGAGGATATTAAACCACGCTGCAAGGCACAACTTATGTCTGATACCTTTAGTTTTAGATTCCCAAGTGTTAAGAAAATTTAAGGTGTCCATCTGGTGGTGTCCTATCCTTTGGGCATCCTTCATCCAATGTTTTCAAGTCAATTCGATAGGTTTTTGCTGGTTTTTACTAAAATAAATATAGTACTAGTTTTGTAAACAAAAGTTTAACTACTTTTACTATTCACATCCATCGAAAAGTCAATATACAAGAGGCACAGGTTTTTATTATTTCAGTTGAAGTCACTTATACTTCCATTTCAGATTTTGGTTTTGATGCGATATAAAGTATTTTAGAAACATCAGAACCAAGTTTGTTTTTTTTGGCAGTCAAGAGATCTTTGCATTAAATTTTTTTAACTAAATATTCAGAGCAACATGCAGTTATCGTGTGAAACATTTTGGTATCCTCACAGTTCTGAAAGCTGTAAAGTGTTTTAGGCAGAGGACTGTTTTGACCTGATGATCATTTGCTATTCTGTTTACTGAAAGATGGTGACATTGATTTTATCCTCGCTCCTGCTGTGGGATCTCTTACCACAGCAGCATCTGGTACTGGACAAGGGCCAAGCACGTCTACCATACCAGGTAAGGTTACCTTTCTATAACATTTTCTTTACCTCTGTCGGAGAGTTTTGATTTCTGCTGGTGTTAGTTACCTTGCTGCCATCAACTTTATTGTGTAATCCTAGTCAACAAGTGATTGAGCTTTGCAAACCTTGTGATCATAGGGAAAGTTTGTTAAATCTGACCCTGTTCCAAACTGACTTGACCTGTCCTGTTTCTAGCAAATGTCAATAAATAATAATCACGAGGAAAAAAATCATGTGTAAAATTCACAGCTTTGGTCATATGATATCAAGCTTATAAATGTCCTTATTGCCAATTTTCCTGAGACATCAGATCTTTATGAATGGAAATGCTATGTTGGGGAATGGAGTAGATTAAAATTATTTTAGTTATATACCTGTCATTAGATATATTACTGAAAACAAATTGTATTGTTACTTAGATATTATTTTTAAAATCTTACTATTAATATATTGCAATGCTTATATGCAAAAGAGAGAATTTAAAAGTTGCCAAGTGAAAAGCGATGTTAAACTTTCTCATCATTCAAGTTGGAAGAAATAGCTGGACTTATGCAGAATATCTAAGAAGCACTCATGATTTCCACTCTTAACCATGGACACTGACACCTTTCAGCACCTCTGGTCTGGCTTAGATCACCTAACTCTCGGCACCTCTTGATGGGAATGGTTCACATTTTATTAGTCGTCAAAGCTAGGAATAATTGTCGACTTTGTCACCAATTACAGTCTTAACCAATTTAATTGGAGAATGTAATCGTTTTCTTGTTTCTGCACATTACAAAGTTAGATATTCATAAACCATGGTTTAACTTTAAGATGCCATTTTGAAGTGTCTATATTTTTTAATTTCTGTACATATCCAGGGTGTTCTTTTTAAATGCAGAAATATGATATTTTATCTCCTAAACATTAATAGCCCCTATTTACAAGAAAAATATTTTTTTCTTCTGTAGGGTTCAGTCTTAATTTGTAGAAGTGGTTTTCACACAACTAGCTGGCTTAATTTCTAAATGACCTAATTAATTTTAAGGTTTTGCTCTTTTCTGGAATTTCATTCTGGAGGGAATAAGTTTGAAACCAATAACAGCCATTTTATCGACTCTCATTCCTCTAAAGCCACCTTCATCAAAAATCAGGCTCCTTGAAACAGGAGTAGGTGGAACAAATATTTCTCATCATGTTCCTGGGTTTTTTCAAACCATTTTCTATTTTGTATCTTCCTCCTCTAAAAACTAGTTGTGGTGTACTAAGAGAGCAAAGTGCCTTTTTGTTGTATTCTCAGATTACATTTTGCTTTTGTATTTATTCATGTAATATTGCTGAGTCTTTTTAAATATTAATTTATTATGGTCTCCTATAAGACCATAAGACATAGGAGTGGAAGTAAGGCCATTCAGCCCATCGAGTCCACTCTGCCATTTAATCATGGCTGGGCATTTCAATTCCACTTACCCACACTCTTCCCGTAGCCCTTTAATTCCTTGCGAGATCAAAAATTTATCAATCTTAAGATATTTAACGTCCCAGCCTCCACTGCACTTCGTGGCAATGAATTCCACAGGCCCACCACTCTCTTGCTGAAGAAATATCTCCTCATTTCCAATCTAAATTGACCCCCTCTAATTCTAAGACTCTGCCCACGGGTCCTTGTCTCATCGCCTAACGGAAACGACTTGCCAGCATCCACTGTTTCTAAGCCATACATTATCTTGTAAGTTTCTATTAGATCTCCCCTCAACCTTCTAAACTCTAACGAGTACAATCCCAGGATCCTCAGCCGCTCGTTAGGCCTACCATTCCAGGGATCATGCTGGTGCCAGTATGTCATTCCTGGGGTGTGGGGCCCAAAATTGGACACACTATTCCATATGGGGCCCTAACTAGAGCTTTACTAAATCTCAAAAGCACGTTGTTGCTTTTATATTCCAACCCTCTTGGGATAAATGCAACATTGTGTTCACTTTCTTAATCATCAACTCAACCTTTAGAGAATCCTAGACTAGCACTGCCAGATCCCTTTTGAACTTTGGCTTCTTGAGAGTTTTGTCACTGTTTAGAAAATAGTCCATGCCTGTATTGTTTTTTCCAAAGTGCAAAACCTCCCATTTGCTCACGTTGAATTTCATCAGCCGTTTCCTGGACCACACTCTTAAACTGTCAATCTTTCTGCAGCCTCCCTACCACCTCAGTGCTACCTGCCTGTCCACCTAACTTCATATCATTGGCACACTTTGCCAGAATACTCCCCCGTCTCTCCATCGAGATCATTAATATATACAGTGAACAGCTGCAGTCCTAACGTTGACCCCTGCCGGACACCACTTGTCACTGGTTGCCATCCCGAAAAAGAATTTTTTTTATCCCAACACTCTGCCTTCTTTCAGACAACCAATCTTCAATCCATGCCAGTAGCTCACCTAGAATACCGTGGGCTCTCACCTTACTTAGCAGCCTCCCATGAGGCACCTGATCAGTCCTTTTGGAAGTCTAGATAGATAAACATCCACTGGGTTTCCCTGGCCTAACCTACTTGTTACCTCTTCAAAGAGTTCTAACAGGTTTATCAGGCACAACCTCCCCTTACTAAATCCATGCTGACTTGTTCTAAGCTGAACCTGCACTTGCGAGAATTTAGAAATCTTATCCTTAACGATGGATGCTAGAATTTTACCAACAACCAAGGTTAGGCTAATCGGCCTATAATTTTCCATCTTTTGTCTTGATCCTTTCTTGAACAAAGGGGTTACAACAGCGATTTTTTTTTTCAGTCATCTGGGACTTTCCCTGGCTCCAGTGATCTTTTGAAAGGTCATATCCAATGCCTCCGCCACCTCCCTCAGAACTCTAGGATATAACCCATCGGAGCAGGAGATTAATCAATTTTTTGGCCTTTTGGTTTTTCTAGCACTTTCTCTTTTGTAATGGCTATCATATTCAACTCTACCCCGACTCTCTTGAATTGTTGGGATATTACTCATGTCTTCCATTATAAAGACTGACACAAAGTACTTATTAAGTTTTCAGCTATTTCCTTACCTCCCACCACATTGAAGTCCCCCATGATCACCGTGACCGTGCCTTTCTGAATGCCATATCTATTTCCTTGGACGTCTTGCGCCCTGGTCCTGACCACTGTTAGGAGGTTTTTGGGTTTTTTGCCTTTGTGGTTCCTCAACTCTACCCACTCTGACTCTGTTGTTCAGTGCCTTAGATTTAATTTAATTCTTAACTAACCAGGCAACCCATCCTCTCTCCCCCCTCTGTCTTTTCGATAAGTTGTAAATACTTGAATGTTTAACTACCAGTCCTGAACCCCCTGCAACCATGTCTCTGATGCCTACCACATCATAATCATTCACGATGATTTGTCATCAATTCATCGACTTTGTTACGAATACTACGAGCATTCAAGTAAAGTGCCTTAATACCAACTTTCTTACCATTATTAGATATATTGGAAATCATAAGATGTCCTAAGTTCCTTTTTGCTGCTTTCCAAGTCTGCCTCGCGCTAAACCCACTTGCACACATGCTGTCCTGCTGCTTAACTTTCCGTTTAACTCCATGCTCCCTATCGCTTTTGCTTTCCGTTTCACCTGACTCAAGTTCAAAGTCGTACTGACCACCCGATTTATCCTTTTTGCTAGAACACTGATTCCATATTGGTTCAGGTGGAGACCGTCCCATTGGTACAGATCCCCCAGTTCCAAAACTGATGCCAATACCCCATAAAATGGATTCCCTCTTTTCCCACACCAATCCTTTAGCCTCCTGTTTACTTCCCTAACTTTCTTATGCCTATGCCAATTGGCACATAACATTGGCAGTAATCTGGAGATTATGACCCTTAAGTACCTGTACTTCAATTTCCTTCCTAACCCTTGATAATCCACAACAGGTCCTCCACCCTAGCTTTGCCTATGTTGTTAGCCCCAACGTGGACCACAACAACTGGATCCTCTCCCTCCCCCTCCAATATTCTTTCCAGCTGGTCAGAGATGTCCTGCACCGGGCAGACAACACACCATGCGGGACTCCCAATCCAGCCTGCATAGGATACTATCTGTCCCCCTAATTATAGAATCCCCTATAACAACTACTTGTCTTTTTGCTCCCCCCTCTTGAACGGCCATCTGTTCCATGCTGCTGTGGTCAGCTGGCTCATGCTGTCCTCGGCTTTTTCCCTCATCCATACAGGGAGCAAGAATCACATACCTGTTGGACAAGGTCAAGGGCTGAGGCTCCTGCACTCCTGAACTCCGAATCCTGCCTACCTACCTCACTTACACCCAGTTGATCCCTGAACATTTACTAAATTTGAATTACTTAATCTACCGGCTGTGACTGTCTCCTGAAACAGTGTCCAAGTAACTCTTTCCCCCTCCCAAATGTGCTGCAGAATTTAAAGCTCAGATTCCAGATCATAATTCTGATCTGGAGTTCTTCCAGCAACCTACACTGATGTGGTCACTGCCGTTCACAATGGGATCAACCAGCTCCCACATCATACAGCTATAGCATATCACCTGTCCAATCATAACTACTCATTTAATTAACTTTTACAGTGTTTGCAATCCAGAACTAGATTAAGATTCAGAACTCACTGCTCTTTTAATTTGCTGGAGGGAATTATACAAAAAAATGCCTTTATACTGTGGCCTATACTAAGTTCTGTATTTTTCATGAAACATAATTTGTGCTTAGACCTTTAATCGTGTATAAAACTGAACTGTTCCATTAATCTTTCAAAATAAAACAATCTGATGAATAATTTTACATGTCACTTTAGAATCTGTGCAGATTTTGCTGAGCTCTTGATATAATTTATGAACCCTTTTGATCTAAGTATTTTTTTTCTGCCATTGATGAGGAAAGAGGGAAAAGGAACACTTAAATATTACTTGATAATACAGGCCCAGTTAAATTCACAGAAATACCCCAGTAATCTTGCTGCTGTCTGTTTTGAGAAACAACCTGACCTAATTCTCCTCATTGCTCCTTTGTGTTCTAATTGAGTCATTTTGGCTGCCAGTTAATATGGGAGCAGTGTCCCATTGTCTTATTTAAAGGCAAATGTTCCTTCAAGTTTTTTGTTTAAGACATTCTTAGCCATTGGTTGTAAACCTGGTAACTTTTTAAAATTGTAGGATTAAGAGCAAATAAAAGTGGCTGATATAAACTGAAATGATAGTACTACAGAGGAATGGACTTTGCAGTATAAAAGTAAAATATGAGGAATGCATCTGTAATCAAGTTACTAATTTAGAAATCAATGTGAGCATTAAACCAGTATGAATTTATCAATAGCAAGTAAATTAAAAATTCCAAATGGACGAGGAAAATACTAATTTTTGCAATTATAGGGCAGCAGTTAACCAGGAGTTATTGACCAGTCAGCCTGACGTTAGTAGTGGGGAAAATACTAGAGTCCATTATAAACTAATTAATAGCTGAACGTTTTAAATATGGGATCGGACAGTTACCCTGGATTTGCGAAAGGCAAATCATGCTTGATGTATCTACTGAATTCTTCGAAGATTTCGATTGTAGAGGTTGATGGGAAGCCAATGGATGTGGTTTATTTGGACATTGAGCATTCAAGACAGTCCCACATAAGAGATTGTGTGAAATTAAAGCTCGCGGAGCTGGAGATACTGTGTTGAGATATTTAGAAAGCTGGTTGGCAGATGAAAACAATAAACAGGGTCATTTTCTGAATGGCAGGCAGAGACTTGGGTATCTCAGGGATCGGGCCCCAGGACCCCAGATTTCGCCATGTATGTCAATGATTTATATGAAGGCACTAAATGTAATATCTTCAAATGTAATATCTTCAAATGTAATATCTTCAGAGCTCCCAAAGCTGGTTGGGAGGATGATTTGAGGATGCAGAGACACTTCAGTGTGGTTTGGACATGCTTAGTGAGTGGGGCAATGAATGGGAATTGTGCAGTGAGACCCAAGTGTCTTCATACACCAGTTGCTACAGGTAACCATGCAGAAGGCAGTCAAGAAGGCAAATGGTATTTAACTTTTCTAGCAAGAGCAATAGAGTAGCAGAGATTTACAGCATGGGAACAGTGCCTTTGATCCAATTCATCTATGCCGACCAGATATCTTGTATAAGTCGAGTCCCATTTGCTAGCATTTGGCCCGTATTCCTCTGAACCTTTCCTATTCATATACCCATCCAGATGCCCCTTACATTTTATGGTTGTGCCAGCCTCCTCCACTTCCTCTGACAACTCATTCCATGTATGCACAACCCTCTGCATGAAAAAGTTGCCCGTTGGGTACCCCCCCCCCCCCCCCCCCCCCCCCCCCCCCCCCCCCCCCCCCCAACCTTTAACTTACATCTGCTAGTTTTGGACTCCTTCAGCCTGGGGAAGAGACCTTGTCTATTTACACTATCCATGCCTTTCATGATTTTATAAATGTTGAATACAGGAGCAAATATTGTGTGCTCCTTATCTGAGAATGGAAGCTGCCGCTATGTGGAAGGAGTGCAGTGAAGGTTTACTACACTAATTACTGGGGTGGTGGGACTGACATATGAGGAGAGAATGAATCAGTTAGGAGTATTTTCACTGGAATTCAAAAGGTTAAGGAGAGAATCTCATAGAAACCTATAAAATTCCAACAGGGTGAGACAGGGTCATTGTATGAATGACATTCCTGATGATGGAGGAGGCAAGAATAAGGGGTCACAATCTAAGGACACAAGGTAAAGCATTTAAGATTGAGATGAGGAGGAATTTCTTCATCCAAAGTGGAGAGGCTATGACATTCACTACCACAGAATGTAGTTGAGGCCAAAACATTTTATGATTTCAAGGAGGAGTTGGATATAGCACTTAGGGTTAAAGAGTTTGGGGAAAAGCAGGAACAAGCTGTTAAGTTGGATGACCATAATGAATGGCCTATTCCAGCTTCTATTTTCTATGTTTCTATATATTCCAAAAGCAAGCAATTTCAGTTTTAACATATATCTCTTACAGTTCAAACATGGTATAATCACTGATATAGACTAGTTGGACTGAATGATCTTTTTTCTTCGTGTTTTGTATATAAATTTGTGTATCTTTTTAAAAATTATTCATCTTGGAGACCATTTTATTTTCCAGCATAATGTTTCAAATGCTTTGGCCATACATGAGGAAGCTATTGTTTCCTGAAAGTATAATTCTTTATCCATTAGATTTATGCAAGCCATGATGAATTAAAATTTTGCTTAAATGTAAGGTTTAATTTGTATCAGTGAATAAACTATGCAAGATGAGAAAAATCTAGTATAAAACGTGTCTTTCTCCATATTAAAGCAGTTTTGCATTTTCAATTGTAGGTCCTTCATCTGAGCCACCTGTCGTGGAATCAAAGGATAGAAAAGCTAATGCACATTTGATCTTAAAATTACTTTGTGAAAGTGTAGTACTTCGACCGTACCTTCGCGAATTGCTTTCAGCCAAGTAAGTAGTGTGTAATGTTTACTGTTTTAAAAATAAATATGAAACTCAAGATCTCAATCTGATATTAACAACATGTTTAAAAAAAAGAAAATTACTTGAGACTAGGAATATGATATATAATCAATGATACAATATCGAAACTAAAATTTAGCTTGAAGTGTGTTGTACATAGGTACAATAAGACAAGCTAGCTGATTTTATTTTTTGTAATTTCATAAATGGTCATATTAGGCATTCAATTTGGTAATGGTAAAGCTCCATATTTGGCTTTGATGAAATTTGGAGCTTTATCATTATTGCATAATATAAAGGTTTGGGGCAGGGCAGTCAAGGAACAAATAGTGAGTCTGTATGTAGTAATCAAACAGTTTTTTAAAAAAAAACTATCCTGTTCAAAAAACATTTTTTTTGAGGAAGCGCCTCACTTAAGTTTTTTAATGAAAGTTTGTGTATATCTTTAAAAACCTATTTACCGATGTCTTGGAGTATGTTCTTTTGATACCTGAAGATCGTAGTTTGGTGTAATTATAATCAATGCAGATGTAAGATGTACATGTGCAAAACCATAAACACTTCCTGTTCCCAGTTGCATCCTTTATTTCAGTATTGTATTTCAGACATTAGCAGAGATAGAAAACTCCCAGTGCAGTCTAGAAATGGTAAACCATTTATGCTTCAGAATGCAGGGCAATGGTGAGACCACATATGGCATACTACATAATATCTGGAGCATTGCTTTCCTTTTTTAAGAAAAAGTCTATATGCATCGGAAGTGCATCAGAGAAGATTATTAGATAAATAGAATAGAATGGGAGGGGGAACAGCTGAGACTTATAACTGCTGAGTTTAGAAGAGTAAGAGTTGACTTGAATGAAGCATCAGCTCCTGAGGGGTCTTGACAGGCTGAATGTGGAAAGAATGATTCTGTACTCAGTACAAATAAACAAATTACGGTTATTTTCTGATCAGGGTCACGTTTGGAAAGATTAGTCGCCCATGTAAGACTAAGTACATTTTGCGAGGTTGGGTGTTTTTGGAACACTTCCTGAATAAGTGGAGACAGCAGAGTCCTTGAATATTTTTGAGCTCTAGGTAGATAGATTCTTAATGAGCAAGGGAGAGAAAGAATATTGCAGGGATGTGAGAATGTGCAATAACTGGATCAATCATCTTATCAAGTGATGAAACAGGCTTGAAGGACTGAGGGGCTGCTTCCTATTCCTAATTCATAAGTTTATATGTAACGCTAAGATTCTTGACATTGACTTCGACTCCATATGAGTGAATACTTTTCTCTTTTTATTTATGTAGCTTCTGGAAGCATACTTCAATAGCTAGCTACAGTTTTGAATTCCAACCCAAGCTGTCATGAATGAGAAGGTAGTAGAGGACAGAGGACATGGAGAAATGTCGAGTCCACTTGTAAACTCACCCCATGTTCCCACAAACACTTATGAGTAGGGCAAGATAGCAGTCATATGATAGGTTTTTTTTTCCCTCCCTACAGCAAGGAGATGCTGCAGTAAATAATTACTGTTGTTTTTAAAAGTAAAACATTCATTTGCATGTAGTAAATTTTTAAATTCTTTATGCAATTTTGTACCAAGTATATTTTGTTTTAAATTACAAATCTTATAGTGTCATAACTTTCTTGTTTAACTTCATAATCATTTTCAGGGATGCAAGAGGAATGACGCCTTTTATGCTGGCTGTTGGCGGACGAGCTTATCCAGCTGCGATTACAATTCTAGAAACTGCTCAAAAAATAGCCAAAGGTAATCAGTTTACTAATGTTGAGCAAGTACAGAATCATAAACTGATTTCTGAATTTGTCTTCAAGTTGTCTGCTCAGTTCAGAATGGTTTGTATGCAATTTATTGAAAATTTGAGGCTTGGCTCTGTACACATGTTCTGATGTTTACCTGCACTGAACAAAGCTTGAGCAAGTTTGGATAGTTAGGAGCACCTTCCTTTGATAGTCATGTTTTAAGGAACAGAAACTTGTATTGTTGACCTGAGATCAGACTTACATTTGGTGATCTTTGTTTTCTATGTCTGTTACTTAGAACAAGAGGCTTTTTTGAAGGGGAAATCTCCAGTGTGAATCAAGATTGTTCGTAAGGTTTTATTAGATTAGATTACTTACAGTGTGGAAACAGGCCCTTCGGCCCAACAAGTCCACAGGGACCCTCCGAAGAGCAACCCACCCAGACCCATTCCCCTACATTTACCCCTTCACCTAACACTATGGACAATTTAGCATAGCCATTTCACCTAACCTGCACATCTTTGGACTGTGGGAGGAAACACGGGGAGGATGTGCAAACTCCCCACACGATTGCCTGAGGCAGGAATTGAAGCCGGGTCTCTGGTGCTGTGAGGCAGCAGTGCTAACCACTGTGCCACCGTGCTGTGTTTAACTTGTGCTACTTTGGCCTGTCATGTTTCTTTGTACTTTACAGAAACTCTGCACTCTGAAATAAAAACTCAAGGCAAGTTCAAACACATGGTTGAAAATGTGTTGCTGGTTAAAGCACAGCAGGTTCGGCAGCATCCAAGGAACAGGAAATTCGACGTTTCGGGCCAGAGCCCTTCATCAGGAAGGGCTCTGGCCCGAAACGTCGAATTTCCTGTTCCTTGGATGCTGCCTAACCTGCTGTGCTTTAACCAGCAACACATTTTCAACTGTGATCTCCAGCATCTGCAGACCTCACTTTTTACTCGAAGTTCAAATACATGCCAATATTGCAGCAGTTTTGTTAGTTTTGTATGGATTTGGAATAATTGAAATAAGTCATGACTTCATATACACTTCAAAATGTTTTTTGAGGGTAGTGAGTTCTATATTTTGAAGTGTGTTTTAAGACTCCCCAGACTAGGCGAGCCAGAAGGCTTAAACTTATGAATCAAGTTGATGGAGTTATTCTTTTTTGGGAACTAATTGGGGCTTGTTTCATGCATGTAACTGAGTCAATCTAAGCAAGCACAATAACAAACCAGACTAGTTTCAGTTCAGAAACATTTGCAACCATATTGAAGCTTTTTTCGGCAAAGTGCTCCAAAGCTGGCAGTACTTGTCTTTGTTGGTGAGTGCCTTAATTGTATTTTTCACTTTTTTTTTCATTCTTGAATACTGATCCAAGTTGTGTTGAGAACTAGTAGAAACCAAAAACAAGTCCACTTTTGTAAGCTGTTGGTGATTGGGGGGCGGTGCGGTGTGGTCACTGGGTCCAAAATGTTAACTCTGCTTTCTTTCCACAGTTGCTGCCAATTCTGCTAAGTTTCTCCAGCAATTGTTTTCATTGGCAAACTAGTCTACTGCTTGCCTTTGTTATAGTACGGGCAAAAAAAAGATAAAGGATGCAGCTGATAGCTTGAGCAATAAAATTGCAACTACTGTTTTGTTCTTTTTAAAAACTCTTCTGACTGTCATAGGGTTCATTTGATTGTTCAGGGCCACAACTGAAATGTCTTACCTTGTACATGCATTGTTGAATTTACATTTGTAGGCATCGGGTTCAAATATTTTAAAGTCCTTTGTTTTATTCCCCCAACTCTAGTTGCATAATGCTTTCTGCCCTGAGTGATTTTTGGCTAATTCGTTGTGGTTTATAAAGGGCTTTTTTTTTCTCTTCAGGCGATGTCTCAGGTGAAAAGGAAGAGGATGTATTTATGAGCATGATTTGTCCGCCTGGTACAAATCCTGATGACTCTCCATTGTATGTCTTGTGCTGCAATGATACGTGTAGTTTTACCTGGACTGGAGCAGAACATATTAACCAGGTATTGAGAACCGATAAGCTTCAACTCAATGAAGAAGAATTCACATTGCTTGGATGACCAATCTCACATTGGATGTACCTAATAAGCAACAACACCCCCCACCCCCCCCACTCCCCCCACCCCCCACTCCCCCCATCACTTGTATTACTGATACATATCAGGATAATCTTGGAGACTTTTCTACCAGAAAGCATCTATTTATGCAAGTTACTTTTTGTTGCCTGTGCAAGTCTTTCCCTGCCTGCGTCTTATGCAATGCCCTGTGTTTAAGTACATTTTACTATCACTTATTTTCGATGTGCATACTGAAACTTTGTGTTAAATTTGGCTAGGATATTTTTGAATGCCGGACATGTGGATTGCTGGAGTCTCTCTGCTGCTGTACTGAGTGTGCAAGAGTATGTCATAAAGGACATGACTGCAAGTGAGTAACCGCGCAGTTATAAATAGGATGAATATTGTCTCCATCTTTGTGCTTTTTTTCAAAAGCCAACAATAACTGTTGTGAAAGATGTGAAGATATCTAGAGATGTGCAGGTAAGGTGAATTGGCCATGCTAAATTGCCCCGTAGAGTGCAGGTTAGGTGGCTCAGCCATGGTAAATGTGGGGCTACATGGATAGGGTGGGGGTGAGTCTGGGTGGGATGCGCTTTGGAAGGTCTGAGCAGACTTGATGGGCCAAATGGCTGGTTTCCATACTGTAGAGATTCTGTGAAAGCAATTTTATATCCGGACAATAATTAATTATGTATTTTAAGCTAATTATTTTTACTGCCCTTTTATGTTTCTAACTGTCAACTATCTGAGTTGGTGTGCAACTTGTTGCCATATACTTCCTGGGAATGCTGAGTAACCAGCTCCTTATGAGACACCTGAATAGCTTATTTATTTATTCTTGTTGTGGGCTTGGCTAGCAAGGTTAGCATTTGTTCCCATCCCTCATTACTTGTAAACTGTGTATCCTGCTTACACATCTTAGACAGCATTTAAGTGTCAGACATATAGCTGTAGGCCTGAAGTCTCATGCAGGCCTGGACCATAGACTTCCTTTCATTAAAGGATGTTAGTGAACCAAATGGATCGTTGTGATAATTTACTGTTTCACAGTCACCATTGCCCAGAATAGCTTTAGAATCCAAATTTTATTAATATAAAATCAACTGCTTCTCTCCCCAAACCCCACACACCCTCCAACTGAGGATTAGCCTCTGCCCCTGTATTAGTAACATGGTAACATTACTATTTAACTGTCATCTTCTCTAATTTTGAATGGACTTGCAATTTTCACACTCAAATATGGCCATGACTAACATTTTTGCTGTGTAGGAAATCGTAAATATGTCTTCATATGTCATCCAATGATGAAGCCTAATAGTAATTCAGTTTTAGTTCAGTACTAGTGTTAAGTTTGTCTTTGTAGCATCTGCAAATCTGGCTAAGCGACATCTTTCACATTAATCAGATATGTCATCAGTTCAGTGCATTCCTAAGATTCAGAAGCCTAATATAAAATAAAATTTTGTGCATGTGGAACTCCATCTCCAGGCTGAAAAGGACATCCCCTACTGCATATTGTGACTGCTGGGAAAAGTGCAAATGCAAAACGTTGATTGCAGGGCAGAAGTCTGCTCGTCTAGATTTGCTCTACAGGCTCCTTACCACAACCAATCTCGTCACACTACCAAATAGCAGGTAAGCATTTCAAATGATGAAACTGTACAATTTGATCTAAACCAGGTAGGGGAAGTCCAATAATTATTCGTAACAAATGCATTTTTTTAAGGTTGCTTTGCATAATTTTACATATTAAACAGTGAAATTTGTGCAGCTGAGCAACTTCATTGTTAGCAATAATTTGTGTAGTTGAGCTGCATTAGTGATTACAGAAACAGATCAAGATTTGACTTTATTATATGGAAATCTTCTAAAGTTTGATTCATAGAATATTGCAGCACAGTACAGGTCCTTCGGCCTTCAATGTTGCACCGACCTATGGAAACAGTCTGAAGCGTGTCTATTCTACATCATTCCATTTTCTCCATATATTTATCCAATGACTATTTAAATGCCCTTAAAGTTGGCAAGTCTACTACTGTTGCAGGCACTGCCATCCACACCATTACTACTCTGAGTAAAGAAACTATCTCTGACATCTGTCCTGTATCTATCACCCATGAATTTAAAGCGATGTTCCCTCGTGCTAGCTTTCACCATCCAAGGAAAAAAGGCTCTCACTGTCCACCCTATCTAAACCTCTGGTTATCTTTTGTGTCTCAATTAAGTCACCTGTCAATCACTTTCTCTCTAATGAAGACAGCCTCAAGTCCCTCAGCCTTTCCTCATAAGACCTTCCCTCCATACCAGGCAACATCCTAGTATATCTCCTCTGAACCTTTTCCAAAACTTCCACATCATTTGTATAATGCGGTGACCAGAACTGGATGCATTGCTCCAACTACGGCTGCACCAGAGTTTTGGACTGCTGCAGCATGACCTTGTGGCTCTGAAACTCCGTCCTTCTACCAATAAAAGCTAACACACGGTATGCCGCCTTAACAACCCTGTCAACTTGGGTGGCAACTTTCTGGGATCCATGAACATGGGCACCAAGATCATGGGCGGCACAGTGACAGAGTGGTTAGCACTGCTGCCTCGGCGCCAGAGACCTGGGTTCAATTCCCGCCTCAGGCGACTGACTGTGTGGAGTTTGCACATTCTCCCCGTGTCTGCGTGGGTTTCCTCCCACAGTCCAAAGATGTGCAGGTTAGGTGAATTGGCCTTGATAAATTGTCCATAGTGTTAGGTGAAGGGGTAAATGTAGGGGTATGGGTGGTCCCTCTTTGGAGGGTCGGTGTGGACTTGTTGGGCCGAAGGGCCTGTTTCCACACTGTAAGTAATCACCTACACTACCAAGGATCTTGCCATTAGCCCAGTACTCTGCATTCTTGTTGTTCCTTCCAAAGTGAATCATCTCGCACTTTTCCACATTCAATTCCATTTGCCACCTCAGCCCAGCTCTGCAGCTTATCTATGTCCCTCTGTAAGCTGCAACATCCTTCAGCACTATCTCCAGCTCCACCGACCATAGTGTCACCCGCAACTTTACTAACCCATCCTTCTATGCCTTCATCCAGGTCATTTATAAAAATGACAAACAGCAATGGCCCCAAAACAGATGCTTGCGGTACACCACTAGTAATTGAACTCCAGGATGTACATTTCCCATCAACCACTACCCTCTGTCTTCCTTCAGCTCACCAATTTCTGATCCAAACCGCCAAATCACCCTCCATCCCATGCCTCCATATTTTGGGCAATAGCCTACTGTGGGGAACCTTACCAAATGCTTACTGAAATCCATACACACCACATCAACTGTTTAGTCACCATCTCAAAGAACTCAGTATGGTTTGTGGGGCATGACCTACCCTTCACAAAACTGTGTTGACTATCCCTAATCAACTTATTCCTCTCTAGATGATTATAAATCCTATTTCTTATCACCTTTCCCAACACTTTAACCACAGCCGAAGTAAAGCTCACTGGTCTATAATTACCAGGGTTCTCCCTACTTGCATTCTTGAACAGAGGGATAATGTTTGCTGTCAAGTCTTCTGGTGCTATTCTTGTAAACAATGACGACATAACGATCAAAGCCAAAGGCATAAAGATTCATCTAATTGATTTGCTGAAAAATAATTCTCATGCAAGAATATTGGTGTGCCATAAAGATACCTAATTCTGTTTCCTTTAAAGTAAAGCACAACACAGTACAGCCAAGGCCTTATTTAATTTGACTTGGGAGAAAGGTGTTTAGATGCTTAACTAGCACAGCTTCTCCAGGCGAATCACTTGACCTGGCATGTGCAGGATCAGGTGGTACCAGTAAATTGAAAAAAGGCAGTTTAATGAGCAGTTAATAATTAAGCTTTTGGAGGGATTGCTTGCAGCCAGTCCTTTTACAGTTGCAGAGGAAAGCATTAGTTTTTTTTTACAGTAATGTAGACACTTTAATTTTAAAAACTGCTATATTTCCAAATGCAGTTGTGGTCCTGTGACTGTAAATATCTTGGCAAATACTTGATGTAGTTGTCATAATAATGATTAGGTCCAGTGAAGACTTGAGCTTGCTTTTGACCTGGTCCTTGATTTTCACTGTTAAGTTCCTTATGAGGACTTGAGCATCACAAAGTGCTTATGTTGAACGTGGGCGCAAGTGACTGCATGTGGGTTTCACAGGAATGTTACATTTTGTAGCCTGGCAACAGATTAAAAACCATTTCTGCGAACCCACTGGGAATAAATCAATCATATTGTGTTCATGTTGAACAGTAGGTATCGGAGATACTGGTTGGTAGAGTTTTCCAGTTTTTGAAGTGCCAGATAATGCAAATTTTACTGTAGCTCCCATAACAAAAAACTGATTCTTTTGACCTGATGGATTCATTGGTCCATTTGAATGCAACTGCATGAAATTGAGTAATTCTTAAAATTCTAGTCTCAATTAAGTAACTCTGAAGCACAATTGATAGCAATCTGAAGGACACAGAATTACCAGAAGCTGACTTGAACAATAAGTTCAACTCATCTAGTTATTTTAAATGCATAAGCTGTGTGCTTTCTCCACAAACATGCAGTGAAGGCTTAAAAAAATTAATATTGTGGACATGAGTGACTTTTAGGAACAAAGATATCCTGCATTTTGTTTGAAAGCATGAAAACTGCAACTAACTTTGCTGATTGTTCCTATAGTGAAAACTGCCACAGCATTACTTAATTATCAGCTTTTCCAAATTTCTGAAAAGATTTCTGCCACAATGTATTCATGTCCCTTCTATATTTCACAAATTTTCATCTGATTGTTTAATTCTTTTCAGGGGAGAGCATCTGTTGCTTTTTTTAGTTCAGACAGTTGCTAGGCAAACTGTGGAGCACTGCCAATATCGGCCACCTCGGATAAGAGAGGATAGAAACCGCAAGACTGCAAGTGTTGAAGGTTTGTACAATTTGTGGACCACTTTGAGAATTAAAGTCTGAATGTTTGTGTCCTGTTTCGTGTTGCTTTGAGAGCTGCTCATACTGCTTGTAAAATTGTGGAGATGAAATAACCGATTAAGTTGTTACTTAAAAGATCCAATGAACAGATTGAAGGATTTTGCAGTTGGAGTTTTGCGTCTCTCAACATAACTGGGGGCAGTGGGCAAATCTGCCCTCAAAATCCCCAAATTGCCTTCAGAGCACATTCACCCACGTGAATAGAATGTTGAGAACAACGAGGGATAGCTTGTCCAATTGCAGTCTTTTTATTCTTCCTTGCTTGTTGCTGTTCACTAGTGAGCTTCTCATTGTCAACCGGTGATTGGAAAGGCAGAGAGGAAGTTGGTTAAGTGGCATAAGTGAGAGGGGAGTTGGGAGAGCTTGTAGCTAAGGACAGTAGGGGAGAGAGAGCAAGAGTTGGCTGCTGTTTGTCAAGGTGGCCATCCACCTGCTGTTTTAAGGGGCTTGGGTGAAGGTGGAGGTGAGGGCGCAGCAGCTTTTTAAAAAAAATCCAAATCTATCAACAAAGTTATTTGGTTTACCAGGAGCTAAGAAAACCTAAGCACTGAGGCAGAGAGTTACTTTCCAATGAAAAATAACTTAATCTTTGTAGTCAGATCATTTATTCTGCAGAAGTTTTTTTTATATTTCTTCCAAACAATGTTTTTGTTAAACTACTTTATCTCTTATTTGTGAATGAAAATATGGGATGTTTCAAGGGGAGTCGTTTGTGACATTATAGTAAGTTAATAATCTGTTATCTTAGCCATTTGTTCAAGAAAAGTTCGTTTACAATTAAGCATTATTCCTGTTCATAACAAAATTTGGTATTGATTTTTTTTGTTCTGAATAGTCCTTCTGGCATCTTCGTAATTTAATTGGGTAGTTACACACTTGTGAAGGCGAGTGGAATAGTGGGATTTGATTATTGACATATTTTGCAATTGAGAAATAATATCCTGAATACACTTTGCATTATTTAACATTTTGTTCTAGTATTTAGAATTTTCTTTTTGAGGATGTTTGCATTTCGTTGAAACTAATAGAATATCTTCATTTGAGGTAAATGAAACCCATGTTCCTTCCTTCTCATTCAGGAGTTACCAGTGACTAGTTGATCCAGCACTGGCTGGTACAATTCCAACTTTAAATAGATGATTTCTAATTAAATAACCAGATTGTTTGCAGTTTAAGTAAATATGATTCACTGTGAGCTTTTAGTTGCTGTTTAAAGCTTTAATTATTCATTTTTCCGCAGTTTTTGATTTTTGATTGAATTATTAGTGTATGAGCAACTAAGCTGCAGAATAATGAGAGCAGAACAAAAACCCTTATTTGACATGTTTTGCTTCTCATAAACTGTATACTTCTCATTCTATATTCTCTTAACATTTTGTTGCAAGCAGGGGACCAGTTCCAAGGTCCAAGTTAATGATGCTGTGTTCACAGAATCCCAATAATCTGCATTATTAAAAAGTGCAGTGTGCCATCCAGGTGTTTAGTTGCAGTAATTTAACTACTTGATGGACATGCAGAAAGCATGCCCTTAATCTGCCCAGCACTGATTCGCTGAAAAAAAAATGCTACTAATGCTCAAGTCATTCCCAGGCAGTTCAAATGTATAATCAAACAAAATCAGCTGCCAAGCCACTGTTCAACAAAACGGGAAAATGACCAGAAATATGTTGAGGTGGATTTTAAGTATTTAGTCATCAAGAAGGGAACAATTTGGTGTTCGGTTTAGAATTGTTTTGCTATGGTTTCTCATCTCTAACCATATGTTTATAATATGTACAGGGAAGGAATCACATTTATTTGCTTGCATCAAATCTTAAGTACTTTTTTCGAATGTAACTCAAAACACTGCCATTCAAAATAAATTTTGATAATTGATTATTTTAAATGACTGTAGTTGCAAATTGTCGTTCTGTGCTACTTTTATGTTTTCAACTTGAGTGTATGATTTCAACCTGCAACCAGTTCACACTTTGACTATCTAAAACACTACTGTTCTATTGATTGCCACAGTTTTGATGTAAGGGTAGTTGCTGTCTTTAGACACTAGGTTTTGAGCAGAAGTGCATTACTAAGAGCAGTGCATTACTTTTGCTGTATTTCGTCACAGATTCTGATATGCCTGATCATGATTTAGAGCCTCCTAGATTTGCCCAATTGGCTTTGGAGCGTGTCCTTCAGGACTGGAATGCATTGAAATCTATGATAATGTTTGGATCGCAAGAAAGCAAGGACCCGTAAGTAAATGCACACATGATGCTTTTTGATGCATTTAAACCACATGAAAGCAAAGAAACAGTAAATTTTCTTTTGCTATTTTTTAGGCTTAGTGCAAGCAGTAGGATAGCTCATCTCCTCCCAGAAGAGCAGGTATACCTTTCTCAGCAAAGTGGCACAATTCGTCTAGACTGCTTCACACATTGTCTCATTGTGAAGTGTACAGCTGACATTTTGGTACGTATGTCATAGAAGATCGAGCAGTGAGATAATTGTTTTACTATAGAGCAGTTAACTAGTTCTTCAATATCTTGTAGCTTAATTAAATTCAAAGCAACAAACCAGTATTATTTAAGATGTATTTAATCAACATGTGTCACATGTTTATTAGGTGGTATATGGAATACTGTTATTTAAAATGAGCTATCCAGTCAGCTCGTTTGGCTAGATGACTGATTTCTGATGCAGAGTGACACCTCCAGCGCGGTTTTAGTTCCCAAACCGGCTGAGGCTATCGTGAAGGATTCTCCTTCACAGTTTCTTTCCTTGCCTGAGGCATGGCAACCGTCAGGTTAAAACCACCATCAGTTGTCTCCCTCTAATGAGAGTAGTCCTATGGTCCAGTTGGACTGTGGCATCTTCTCGTTATACAAGTGTGTTTGGATGCTATATTTTTGACATCGAGAAATTCTCCAGTTAGAATTTTTGATATAGTGATGTAAGTTGCTTTTCTGCTAAATGTCACCCTTTCAGACAAAGCTATTTTCTTGCTTTTCCTTCATGATGCTTTCAAATGTGTATCAAAAGTGTAAGCAGATTTTTTAAATGTATTTAAAATTTTTCAAAATATTTTGCAGCTTTTGGATACTTTACTTGGAACACTGGTGAAGGAGCTACAGAATAAATATACTCCAGGACGTCGAGAAGAGGCCATTACCGTCACCATGAGATTTCTACGTTCAGTAGCAAGAGTGTTTGTCATACTTAGTGTAGAAATGGCTTCATCAAAGAAAAAAAAGTAAGCAAATGTTTATCTACAGAAATAATGACAACCTTTCCACTGTAATTAATTACTTTAGGATACATCTTCTGATTTACTCTTCTCAAAAACATGCTCAGAAGTTTTGTCTAGTTAAATGTGCAATTCAGACAAAAACATTACACCTACCAAACTAAAAGATCTGTTTGCCTTGCCCTAGCCTACTTAGACTTCATCTGATTTACTACAAAATGTTCTGTTAAGCTAACAATTTCAACCATTTTGTCAAATCTCAAATTTTGAGAAAATATAAGTACTTTAAGTAATTTACATTGTACCCAGATTTACAGAATGTTTATAGCACCTCGTAAATCTACTTTAACAATTGTTTCCCATTCTTTTGTAGCAACTTTGTACCTCAACCAATTGGCAAATGTAAACGGGTGTTCCAGGCTCTGTTACCCTATGCTGTAGAGGAACTCTGTAATGTGGCTGAATCGCTTATTGTTCCTGTTAGAATGGGCATTGCACGCCCAACAGCTCCCTTTACATTGGCAAGCACCAGTCTAGATGCTATGCAAGGCAGTGAAGAGCTGTTCTCAGTTGAGCCACTTCCTCCAAGGCAGTCATCTGATCAATCTACCAGGTAACTGTACAACTGTCATTTTATGCTGACTTGAGCCATTAATTTTGCAGCTAAGTTGTGCTCTAGTAATCCATCATCTTTTGCAGTTCCAGCCAGTCTCAGTCTTCGTACATCATTCGCAATCCTCAGCAGCGACACATTAGCCAGTCTCAACCTGTTCGTGGCAGAGATGAAGAGCAAGATGATATTGTGACAGCAGATGTGGAAGAGGTAAGTCTGTTCGGTACATAATTTGCTATAGATTCTTCCCCCTCAAAAGTCAAACACTCCCATCCTTACCTGGTCTAGCTTAAGGACTCCCAACCCACAGCACAGTGGTTGACTCTTAAGTGTTGCAGGTTTTTTTTATTTTAAGAATTTTTTCTGTTCCTTTGTTTATTCAGACCTATTCTTTTTTGACTCTCTCCAAAACTGGCATAGAGAAATGAACATAACTCACCAAATAGACATAATTGATTCTGCAAGATACGAATTCAACATATTTTTGATATAGACTTCAATTAGGCTGGGTGGTGGTAGTTAGTCTTGTCTTAATTTGCAAGAAGGTCGTTTTAATTTATCCGTACACGACTGGAGCTGCAGTTATACATCTTTCAATGCTTTCATGAGACAATTATGATGAGTGGTGAAAGTATTGTAAATGTGCTTACCTTAAACCTTTAATATTCTTAAGAAACATATATTTTAACCTGCTTCCTTTGTGGTGACTATTTCAGTCTCGTAGCATCTGATGATATTTTGGATAATAAAATGGGGCGGCAGTGGCCTAGTGGTATTATTGCTGGACTGTTAACCGAAACCCAGTTCCCAGTTTCGAGGAACCTGGGTTCAAATCCTGCTGAGGCAGATGGTGGAGTTTGAATTCAATAAAAACCTGGAGTTAGGAGTCTGATGTGACAATGAATCCATTGATGGTTGTTGGAAAATCCCATCTGGTTCACTAATGTCCTTGAGCCAAGGAAACCGTATCATTAACCTGGTCTGGCTTAGGGATTCCCGACCCACAGCAAAGTGATTGACTTTTAACTGCCCTCTGAGCAATTAGAAATGGGCCTGTTCCATTAATTTTTTTGTAAAAAAAGAACCCACCTTTTTCTGGGAAATGGTGAGAAAAGTGATCACTTTGAGACAAGTGCAGTTGGGAAAAGGAGCACATCAAGCAGTCAGGGTAGACAAGAATAAAGCAGAGAACAAGGTAGGACTGAGAAAGTGCATTTGTTTCAGTACAAGAGGCCTTACAAGGAAGGCAGATGAATTCAGAGCATGATTGGGAACATGGGGCTGGGATGTTATAGCAGTTACAGAAATGTGGCTCAGGGATGGACAGGACTGGCAGTTTTGTTTCCAGGGAATAGGTGCTAAAGGAAGGACTGAAAGGTGGGCAAGAGAGGAGGTGGAGTGGCGTTTTTGATGATGGATAGCATTTTGGCTGTACTTTGGGAGGTTATTCCTGAAAGTATGTCCAGGAAAATTATTTGGGTAGAACTCAAACAAGATAGGGATGGTCACCTTATTGGGATTATACTATAGACCCCCCAATAGTCAGTGGGAAATTCAGAAACAAATTTGTAAGTAGATCTCAGTTATCTTTAGGAATAATAGAGTGGTTATTCTAGGGAATTTTAATTTTCCAGATATAGTCTGGGACTATCATAGTGTTTAAGAGTTTGGATGAACAGGAATTTAAGTGTGTACAAGAAAATATTTTGATTCAGTATGTGGATGTACCTACGAGAGAAGGTGCAAAACTTAACCCAGCTTTGAGAAATAAGGCAGGGCAAGTGACGGAGGTGTCAGTGATAGAGCACTTTGGGGTCAACGACCATAACTCTGTTAGTTTTAAAATTGTTGTGGAAAAGGATAGACTGAATCTAAAAACTGAAGTTCTTAATTGGAGGAAGCCCAATTTTGACAGTATTAGGCGAGAATGTTCATAAATTGCTTGGAGCGGATGTTTGCTGGTAAAGGGGCAGCTGGAAAATGGGAAACCTTCAAAAATGATATAACAAGAGTCCAGAAACAGTGTGTTCCTGTTAGGGTGAAGGGCAAGGCTGTAGTGATAGGGAATGCTGGATCACTAGAGGAATTGAAGTTTTGGTCAAGAAATGAAGGAAGCGTTTGTGAGGTATAGATAGCAGAGATCAAGTGAATCCTTAGATTACAAAAGCAATAGGAGTATACGTGAGATAATCAGGAGAGCAAAAAGGGGACATGAGAGTAGTTTGACAAATAGGGTTAAGGAGAATCCAAAGGGATTCTACAAATACATTAAGGATAAAAGGGTAACTAGGATGAGAATAGGGCCACCTCTGTGTGGAACCGCAGGAGATGGCAGAGGGGTGATTCTAAATGAGTTGCCATAGTTGCGAGTATGTTCACCAAAGGCTTCACAGGAGGCTCCAAATCACTTGAAGCTGTCAGCTAGACTGGGGAAGTAACGTCCGCAAATCAACTTCCCAGCAGAACATACCCACAACTACGGCAGCTCGCACCCAAGCCACAAATCTTAACGCAAACCTTGAATACGAAATGAATATTTTGCATCAGTGTGTCCTGTAGAGAACGATATGGAAGATAGGGAACTTGGGGAAATAAATAGTGACATCTTCAAAAATGCCTGAAGTGCGGTCTGGAAAAGCACAGCAGGTCAGGATCAGGGTCCTGATGAAGGGCTTATGCCCGAAATGTCTACTATTCTCCTGCTCCTCAGATGCTGCCTGACCTGCTGTGCTTTGCTCGCACCACACCCTCTACTCTGATCTCCAGCACTTGCAGTCCTCACTTTCTCCAAATACATCTTTAAAAATGTCCATTTTAAAGATGAGTAAGTTCTGGATGCCTTAAAATGCATAAAGGTGGATAAATCCCCAGGACCTTATCAGATGTACCCTAGAACTCCGTGTGAAGCTAGGGAAGAGATTGGGCCCTTTGCTGAGTTATTTGGATCATTGATACCTGCAGGTGAGGTGCCAAAAGACTGGAAGTTTGCTAATGTGATGCCACTATTACAGAAAGGTGGTAAGGAAGCCAGGGAACTATAGACCTGTGACTCTGACATCAGTGGTGGCAAGTTGTTGGAAGGGATACTGAGGGACAGGATTTAATATATTTGGAAAAGCAAAGACTGATTAGGAATAGTCGACATGGCTTTGTGGGAAATCGTGTTTCACGAACTTGAGATTTTTGTTGAAGATGTAACTAAGAGAATTGATGAAGGCAGAGCAATGGACATGATCTATATGAACTTCAAAAAGGCATTCAACAAGGTTCCTCAGGGTAGACTGGTTAGCAAAGTTAGATCACGTAGAATACGAGGAGAACTAGCAAGTTGGCTACAGAACTGGCTTGAAGATAGAAAACAGAGGGTGATGGTAGAGGGTTACTTTCAGACTGGAGGCCTCTGGCCATTGGTGGGCCACAAGGATCGGTGCTGGGTCCACTGCTTTTCGTCATCAAATTGTAAGAGTTCAAAAAGATTACCAGGATGTTGCCAGGGCTGGAGGATTTGAGCTATAGGGAGAGGTTGAATGGACTGGGACTATTTTCCCTGGAGATCAGAGGCTGAAAGGTGACCTTAGAGATTTATAAAATCATGAGGGGCATGGATAGAGTGAATAGTGAAGGTGTTTTTTCCAGGATTGGTGAATCTAAAACTGGAAGGCATAGGTTTAAGGTGAGGAGGGAAAGGTTTAGAAGGGACTTAAGGGGCAACTTTTTCACACGGAGGGTGGTGCGTGTATGCAATGAGCTGCCAGAGGAGGCTGATGCAATTTCAACATCTTTAAAAGGCATCTGGATGGGCATATGAATAAGAAGGATTTAGAGAGATATGGACCAAATACTGGCAGATCGGGCGTGACTAATTTGGGTATCTGAATTGCATGGATGGGTTGGACTGAAGAGTCTGTTTCCTTGCTGTATAGCTGTATGATTGTAAGTAAAGCACATAACCAAAATACTCAGGCATAATTTGCGATGTCCAGATACCCAGTAAGCCAGATGTGCTAGTGCCTTATGTATTCTGCATCACTGCTATAACCAAAAGCTTCAAAAGCAGCAGATAAATTGACTTTGGTTTTCTTACATGAGAATGACTATCAAAAGTTTAACTTGAGAGTTGTGAAACGTGATGTGACGTGCTGAAAATATGAAATGCACTCTAGAAATGTTTTTCAGTAATTTCTTTGTACCATCTTCAAGGTTGAGGTCGTTGAAGGGGTAGCTGGAGAAGAAGACCATCATGATGAGCAAGAAGAGCAGGGTGAAGAAAATACTGAAGCTGAGGGGCAACATGATGAACATGATGACGATGGTATGGAACATGTATTTATGTCCTGTCATTTATCCGGGTACCACTTCTTCGTGTTGTGCATTTCCAGCTGCGCATACTCACTTCTGACCTTTTCAGCATGAACAATAAAAGGCCAATTTTTTTAGTAAAACTTTGAAAAAGTACTTCACTTGACAATTTTTACATGTGTCAAATATACTTTTGCTCGGTTGCTTTCATATTTGTGTTCACTAACTTTTGCTTTAAAAAGGTTTGACCTTTTATTTCTTCTACACATACTCTTGGATGTCAGCAGAGGTAGCCTTTTTAAACACTAATTATAATGGGCTCCTTCTGCAAAGTTCTGTCTAGTGAACGCAGCTTGAACATTTACTTTGCACATTTTGTTTCGCATGAGAGACTCTTTCCTGTTCATCCAGGATTATTGATTATTTTCTGCTTGTGTTTATGTTGAGCCATATTAGTGTATGTAGTCAATAGTTGAGAAGGTTGTTTAAAAGAATGATGGTTGAAGTTCAACCTAAAATAAATCATCATTTTGTTGTGCTTCATTCATGATTTATATTGAGAAATTTTGTTTTGACTCCTTTCAGGGAGTGATATGGAACTTGATCTCTTGGCAGCAGCAGAGACTGAAAGTGACAGCGAAAGCAACCATAGCAACCAGGACAATGCCAGTGGACGCAGGAGTGTTGTCACTGCAGCTACTGCAGGATCTGAAGCAGGTGATTCAGTTACAATTCTTCAAATAATAAAGTTCAAAATCTTACCCAGCTCCTGCTTTGTTTACTATATAAATGGGCCGCTTAGAGCAGTAATTGCTTCAAATTTTTGTTCAAACCAGCTTATTTGTAGCAAGTGTATTTATATTGCAATATTTTAATGAAGATTGTTTTTTAATGGTGGTTTGTAATGACCACTGTTATATACAAAAGCAGATTTAATCAGAAGGTCTGCACTATATTTCTCTCAGCCTTTGTTGTTAGCATGATTTTTGAATCCTAAATTGCTTAACTTGAGAGTACCTGTTTCATGTGAATATTGTCACTACTTCACCAAACTACAAAGAATACATTGGCTGTCTACATGTAATTGCAGAGGAAACTCGGTTATCCGAACGAGATGGGTGGGCACTATTTCATTTGGATAATCAATTATTTGGGTAATCGATTTTATCTTAAACAAGGGAGCCATACTGATCCAACACTGTGCTCCACCACAGAATTTGTTTAAATATAATTTTAATGAGTCTGCTATTTAAACTAATCCTTGCAGTCTGCCAATTATGGGTTAAAATGAGAAGTACTTGCCATCATATAAATACTGTATATCAAATCCCAGCATTAAACAAGGTCCCGAGCAGCAGCTGCGATTGTAAGAGCTTTTGTCAGTTTTCGGGAACCCAGTCATGCAATAGAAACACAGAAGTACCGCCTCGCACATGCGTTTACATTGTCAGCCTGTTTTTTAATGACCAGCCTGGTAAAGTGACAGGAATACTGTAAACCACTTAGTTTTGTGAAGGCCAGTGTAACAACCCCTACCTAAAAATATCCAGTTGCTGATGCTTGAGCTGCTTGTCTTTCTTTGTTTTTGCCAGTGTTTTCACATGCTCTTCAGTATGGGTAAATCAAATACATTTACCTCTTTGTAACGTTTTTGTGGGACCTTGAAATCTTCAGATAATCTGAAATTCTGATAATCGATATTCTGATAATCGAGGTTCCTCTGTAATCATGGTTACTTGTCTTTCTAACCTAGTAACTTGCCTGATTATTAAGGTGCCAGCAGCGTTCCAGCCTTTTTCTCTGAGGATGACTCTCAATCCAATGACTCTAGTGATTCTGATAGTAGCAGCAGCCAGAGTGATGATGAAGAACAGGATACATTTTTGCAGGATGAACCTTTGGAGAGAACCACCAGCAGTTCTCATGCAAACAGTGCAGCTCAGGCACCACGCTCCATGCAATGGGCTGTACGCAGTACCCAGAACCAAAGGTCAACTAATACTACTCCATCTAGTACTAGCACTCCTGCAGGTGAGTCTTAATGGAAAATTACTTGAGATTTTGAGTGTGGAGGTTGAGGATGGGTGGTTGACTTTGTGCAGTCAGCCCTTGCTGTTAATAATCATTTTGATACTGACTGCAACTTTGCAATCGTGGATTAGTACAAGTCCAAAGTTGTGGCTTGCTACTTTAATATCCAGTGTAGGCTGTGTTTTGGCCTGTTGAAGAGCTGGCCGTCATTGAAATACGTGAGAATTTTAATTTTCCTGTACCACTTTAACTGCTGTAAGCCCCTTTAAAAATTACTTAATTCAACTGGATGTTCTTAATGTGCCTTCTAAAATTTGAGGAACAGTAGAATTGGCCTGGAAAGCATAATTTTAAAACTGTAAAGGGCTATTTGTAGAGTCATAGAGATGTACAGTACGGAAACAGACCCTTTTGATCCAACTTGTCCATGCCGACCAGATATCCCAACCCAATCTAGTCCCACCTGCCAGCATACGGCCCATATCCCTTCAAACCCTTCCTGTTCACATTCCCATCCAGATGCTTTTTAAATGTTGCAATTGTACTAGGCTCCATCACCTCCTCTGCCAGCCCATTCCACGCACGCACCACCTTCTGTGTGAAAAGGTTGCCCCTTAGGTTACCTATATAACTTGCCCCTCACCCTAAACCCTATGCCCTCTAGTTCTGGACTCCCCTACCCCAGAGAAAAGACCTTGTCTATTTACCCTATCCACATCCCTCATAGTTTTATGAACCTCTATTAAATCACCCCCAGCCTCCGCTTCAGGGAAAACAGCCCCAGCCTATTCAGCTTTTCCCTATAGCTCAAATCCTCCAACCCTAGCAACACCCTTGTAGATCTTTTCTGAACCTTTTCACATTTCACAACATCTTTCCGATAGGAAGGAGACCAGAATTGCACGAAATATTCCAACAGTGGCCTAACCAATGTCCTGTCCACCTCCAAAATGACCTCCAATACCTGCACTCAGTAGTCTGACCAATAAAGGAAAGCATATCAAATGCCGCCTTCGCTATCCTATCAACCTGCATCTCCACTTTCAAGGAGCTATGAACCTGCACTCCAAGGTTTCTTTGTCAGCAACACTCCCTAGAACCTTACTATTAAATGTATAAGTCCTGCCCTGATTTGCTTTCCCAAAATGCGGCACCTTGCATTTTTCTGAACTAAACTCCATCTGCCACTCAGCCCATTGACCCATCTGATCAAGATCATGTTGTAATCCGAGGTAACCTCCTTCGCTGTCCACTACAATTTTGGTGTCACATTGGAATATTTTAGCTTCTGTCGTTATTCCATATGATTCTCAGTGTTTTCTCATCCATGTAAAATGTGATTTCCGTTTGCTTCGTTACTTGTATGGGGTTCTGTCAAAATCTTTTCATGTGACCAGCAGTTTGGACAGCCTGGTCACATTAGGCAAAAGTGAGGACTGGAGATCAGAGTCCAGATTCATGTGGTGCTGAAAAAGCCCTTCATCAGGAAATTAGGCTTTTGCCCGAAATGTTGATTTTCCTTCTCCTCGGATGCTGCCTAACCTGCTGTGCTTTTCTAGCACCACATTAATCTTGAGCCTGGTGACATTACCCTAGCTGCTCACTATGGATGCCCAGTAAAACACTTTGCAGTCAGTAGCAGTGTTATTGCACAATGCTAGAGATGACATACTTGCCGGAGACAGTGTTCAAATTTTAAATGAGATTTCCTTTAAAAGGCTAAATTAAGATCTTTTTATTTGTGACTCAATTTGAAATTTCCGCAAGAAATTAATTTGAAAACACCAAAGCAAAACATTAGGCTGTGTTTTCTTGACCCTGTGGAGACAAGTTTAGACAAAGGGAGTAGGAAAATAGTGAGAAGCCACATTCAGTCTGCCCATTGTGCTTGGTTTTCCAGAGGTGAGCTGGAAGCAGAGTTGTTGCTTTGTTGGGGCAGACTGCCAATTAAGGTCCACCTTGAGATCATTATCTTTTTTTTCAAATGTCCTATCATGGTAGTGGCTCCCTACTAATGGCAAAGCCTAGAACTCCATAGAAACAGATTCCTGGTTCAAGCCAGAAGCATCCAGGACTCCATGCTCCAAAAAAAAAGAGCTGCAGCCCATAGAAGTAAGCAAAACTAATCCAGTGAGAAGGTTCCCAATCCACACTTCTTTAATTCTCAAATTTTCACAAAATGGCCAAGAGCTCTTCGATGTTGGAGTGTCCTCGCTTCAACGGTGCCCATCTCTCCTCATCAGGTTGATAACCATTCTCTGGTTTCTCTTGGGCCTGTTGCTTTGGGAAGCATCTGCTGTTCTTAAAAAGGGCAAACACAGGCTAACTAGAAACTTGCCTCAAGAAAGGCTATGCTGCGCACATTATTGACCTGTGTAGACTTGAAATCCCCATATGATCTCAATATTGGGAGCCAAGCACATGCCAGTAAATGTGGCTCATTCTAATTGTGAGCTGGCTCTCATTCTTTCTTCAATTTATGTTTGAGAGGTTTAAGAGAATATGGTTAATTGTACTTGATGTATAAATTTCATTGGCAATATTTTAGAGAACAGTAATTTCTTCACATATCTGTCTTTCAGGGGGCTCAGCAGGTTTAATTTATATTGATCCTTCAACCTTGCGACGCAGTGCTACCATCAGTACTAGTGCAGCAGCGGCAGCGGCAGCTCTGGAAGCAAGCAATTCCAGCAGTTACCTCACATCAGCAAGTAGCCTGGCACGAGCTTATAGTATTGTCATACGGCAGATCTCTGACCTCATGGGTTTAATTCCAAAGTATAATCACTTGGTGTACTCTCAGATACCAGCTGCCTTGAAAATAACATATCAGGATGCCATGAACTTGCAGGTTTGTACTGTTATGTGCTAACAAAATAGAGGTAGCAAGCATTTTTGGTGTCTTTGTTTAGAATGATTTTTTGAGAAATCTCTAATTCCCTAATTTATAATTCCTTGTATTCAGGTACCCACTGATCCAGTATTTACCTTGTTTGCTCCAGATTTCATGATTTCCATGATATTATTTGCTTTTTGTTTCCATTCAGTCCTATTGGGTTTAATTTCCTCGACGACTTTCAACCCTGTTCTTCACTTTGCATTGACTGACGGAATGGAAAGTCACAAGAAGCTGCCATATATACACAATAAAGAAATTGTGCAACAGGGCTGCCTCTCATGATTTTCCATTCCATCAGACAATGCAAAGTGAGTGTTCGTCTCATCCATGAGATCAGCTTCTCTTCCTTACTCCCATGCCAGCTAAAGTTGAAATGATTGACTTTTCTCATCAGTTGTTCCCTTCCCTGTTTGTAGCTATTAACATTGCCATCATACTCCTAATGTTTATCAATGATGCAGCTTAACAGAGCCATCTCATTTCACCCACATCACATTACTTATCCAGTTGTTGTTCTTGCTGTTATCTCCAGGATCTGTTTTTCGTCCCTATCACCCATTTTCTCACAATTACTTCCTGTGGCAATATTATCCATGGATATGGAGTTGATGCTTATGTATGCATATATTGCCAACAGCCAGCTTTAACACTCCACTGCCTCTTAAATTTTTCAATGCTTTTTTTTGGCAAACTGAGTTTCTGACATCCAGTCTTTGACAATTTGTATTTTCCTACAGCCAAACCAAGGGAAAGCTAGTCATCTTCATTTGGCACAGTGGCTCAGAGATTAGCACTGCTGCCTCACAGCACCTGCCTCAGGTGGCTGTCTGTGTGGAGTTTACACATTCTCACCGTGTCAGCATAGGTTTCCTCTGGGTGCTCCCACAATCCAAAGATGTGCAGGTTAGGTGAATTCACCAAGCTAAATTGCCCATAATCTTCAGTGCTTTGGAGCCTCCTGTGAAGTGCTGCTATACTGTATTTGGGTCTATTGATAGGTAGTGCTTAGGCGGTTGGCACCGTATTTCCATTTCCTTGCTTGTCTGTGTCTCGCAATACAGCAGCGCTTCACAGGAGGCTCCAAAGCACTGAAGCTGTCACCTAGACAGGGAACAACACGTCTGCAAATCAACTTCCCAGCTCAGCGAACATACCTACAACTACGGCATGTGGTCTAAGTTCTATACCTCTCCCTGTGGGTGCAGAACTAGATCACCAACTACTGTTAATCTAAACAAGACTCTTCTCAAGTTGTGTCCTTTTTGATCCTGAGCTGAACTTTCATGTCCATATTCTCCGATACAGAAAGAGACTGGTTGCTTCCTCCTCAGTTAAATCATTGAAGCCTCATCCTGCTTCAACCCATTTGCTGAAAAATGCATCAATGGCTCATTGCCTCAAATTCATCTATTTCAATGTGCTGGCAAGAGGTGTACATCTGCTACACTCCTTCTGTTCATTAGATATACTATGCCCTGTACCCCATTATATGCCGGTTCTACTCACGTATTATCCTTTTTAATTAATATGTGCTAGAATTAGCAGATCACACAAAGGGTCCTCTGGAGTCATACAGCACATATCCTTAGGCTCAACTCTCTTCAGTCAAAACCCTTCCGCCCATTCCTTTCCACAGCAACTTTTTATGCAGCACATACCCTTTTACCTTCTCTATCCTCACTGTTCAAAGTCACAAGCACTGCTTTCAGATGGAACAATGGGGTGTACTTTTTTCAATTCAGTGTTCACTGCATCCAGTGCAATTGTCTTTATGCTGGAGAGGCAAGACACCAGTATGGTAATTGCTTTGTGGAGCAACAAAGTTGTCTGTTGGCTTATTTGGCTAGGTGGCTGGTTTGTGACGCAGAGTGATGCCAACAGTGTGGGTTCAGTTCCTGCTCTAGCTGAGGTTACTATGGAGGACTGTCCTCGACTTAATTCACCACTCCTCATCTCTCTCTGATGACAGAGCAACCCTGTGGTAGGGTAGGACTGGCAACTCTACCTTTTTAATCTGTAAGGGTGATCCTGAGTTTCCAGTTGCTTTTTATTTTAAATCACCACTTTGCTTTCACACTAACCTCTGTTCTCTGTCTCCTGCTTCTCCAGTGTTGATCAACGCAAGTGTGAAGAAGAGCACCTGTTTTTTTTTTGTTGAATAGACCCTTCACCGCTTTACCAGCTCAACAATGAATTTGTAATTTTTTCATCATTTTGTTTCATTTTTTCTAAAACAGAAGATCTTATTCTATTTGGATGGCAACTGTTCTTCATTTTCTCGTTCACACGAGGAAGCTTTGATTCCTTTGTTAGAAAGCACTGCTGGCATCTAGCTGTTGGATCTTCCCACAGGAATTCAATCATGAGCCATACAGCTTGTCTGCCTTACTTGACGTTTACGCTTTTAAAACCCACCTTTTACCAAGCTGTTATTCACCCTTCCTAGAATTTCACTCTTTGCCTTCGCGTCGGTTTGTAATTATGTAGATGTGAAGCACTTTGAAATGTTTTTCTGTTTCACAAGTGCTGTTTAATCACCATTTGTAGTGTCTGTCTGAGATTTTGGAATAAATACATAAAATTCTGGATTAAAACGTCAACATAATGTGGAAAAAAAGCCGAATATTCTAAATTTCCTTCCAGATGCTCTTAATGTCAGTTATATTGAAATACTATTGAGTTCTCCTATTTTGCCACAAGTTTTAAACATTGTGGTATTTGAACCTCCATTTTTCTTCACGTCGGTGCGTTGTTTCCTTTAAGTTAGGAATAAATCTAATATTCTAAGATTCTCCTAGCTAATGATTAAAAGATTTTGAAGTGTTCCAGCACACACTTACTCCACTGTAAGTCCCACATTTGTGAAGAAAATTACACTCACTCATGATAGCAACTGAAACCTTACCAATAATCTTTGTCTTCTGAAAGGCAATTTGGTAGCCCAGCTCACCTAAGTCACAGATTGTCATTGATGGAATTTTTACTTTTGTTTAAGCCACAAAAATTGTTTTAAGTCTCCTGCCGTGTTACTGCAGTAACATAACTTGATATCAATGTTTTCTTGACCTTATTTCTGTATTTTACTGAGAGAGATGTTGCAAACCTGAGCAATCTTAATGTGGTAACAAGGTGTTAAGAGTTTGAAGTACTGATGTTGACCTTTCATCAGGTGGTTGCCTTCATCAGGAGCGGCGCTCTGAAAGCTAGTGTGCTTCCAATTAAACCTGTTGGACTATAACCTGGTGTTGTGTGATTTTTAACTTTGTACACCCCTATCCAGCACCGGTATCTCCAAATCAAGATTAGAGTGGTGCTGGAAATGCACAGCAGGTCAGGCAGTATCCGAGGAGCAGGCAAATCGACGTTTCGAGCAGGAGCCCTGATGAAGCGCCACTCTAATCTTGACTCAAATCTCCAGCATCTGCAGTCCTCACTTTCACCTCCTTAATTAATCACTGAACTTGTGTTCAAAGTTGAACTTAATTCTGCATGCAAATAATTGCCTCACCACCTGCCCCCTCAGTTTGCCATATAACGTGTTACTTATATAAAGTTTCTGTGTCCAAACTTTCTTCTTACCACAACTAGCATGTTACTGCAGTTTTCTGAAAGAAGCATGAAAGGTTGATAGAACAAGGACCACCTCTGCATAAGGACTACCTGAATGTTCTTAAGCTCCGAAGGGCAGGTTATTGTTTCTCTTCTGGTTCCACAGTCCCAATTAGATGGCATTCAAATGCGGAAGTTGAACTAATTTTAGATTGCAGACTTGTAGCTAAGCCAAAAATGAGGACTACAGATGCTGGAGATTAGAGAATAGAATGTAGTGCTGGAAAAACACAGCAGGTCAGGCAGTATCCGAGGAGCAGGATCTCGATGTTTTGGGCAAAAGGCCTTCATCAGGCTTGAAACTTCAACTCTCCTGCTCCTCAGAGGCTGCCTGATCTGTGCTTTTCCAGCACCCCATACTCGATTTGTAGCTAAGGCCGAGACTGGGAAATTGCTTAAGATTTTGTTTGGTTGTTTCTTCAGAATTATGTGGAGGAAAAGCTGATGCCCACGTGGAACTGGATGGTTAGCATCATGGACTCCACTGAGGCACAGTTACGCTACGGTTCAGCATTGTCCTCTGCAGGGGATCCTGGTCACCCCAGCCATCCTTTACATGCTTCTCAAAATTCTGCCAGGCGAGAGAGACTAACAGCACGTGAAGAAGCCAGTCTGAGAACATTAGAGGGAAGAAGGTAACCCCTCACTTTCTGGAATCTTGCATTTTAATGATATGTTGTCATTTAGTTGAGGTGAACTGCTAAAGTCATAGTGTACTTTATTCAGGTAGTTTGTTCCAGAGTAATGCCATTCTTGGAAATGCTATGTGCTATAGATGTCAATTTCCCAATTAAGCTAGTTCTCCGGCTGCTTTGACAGCTTTTCAGGCTAGTGACCTGGTTTCTGTAGAGCTACTCAGAGATAATCTGCCATTGGCTTTGTGGGAAAAGTCTACCAAAAATATTCTTTATATAAACCTGTTCCCTCCCCCCAAGATTTTATTCATATCGCTTATCCATAAAATTTCCATAAATACCTCCAGGAGGACAACACTTCACTGCCCCTTCTGCATGAAGAGATTTTTGTTAAGTTTTGTTAACTTTGTATTGTGTTAAATTTTAAATGCATAAGGTGGATTTGATACAGTACTGTGCACACACTTTAATCTGTACAATCTGTTCCTATAATGGAAGGGAGCGCTGACGCAAATTAGGGCATTTTGAAGTGTATGAAGAGGGTAGTTGACCACCAGTTGTAATGAGCATTGGTGTCATGTTATTGAAGAACTTTCTGCCCAGTCTGTTATTTTTTGTTGAATAAAAATTGTCACCAACTGGATGATTTCACTTTGGGCTCAGCAACCCCTTTTATTCTGGATTGCTTAACATGAATATGTTTTTCATTTTTGCCCAATTACATGTTAGATGTGACATGTTAGATGTGCAGACAAGGCATTCTCACAGAATGAATGTGAAGTAGGAAAATAAGTGTGCAACATCCTTTAAATGTTGGGAAATCCAAAATTATGCTAATCAATACTATCTGATTCAATTCAAAGCTTGTGTATTTGATAGTTGGAGGAATTGGAATGCATTAGTATCCATTCATTACACACTCCTATCATGTGCATTAGCCTCTAAACACAATTTGATAAATATTCCATCAAATATTTTATTTGCTATAAAGTAAGAATCTAAATTTATGGTTTTGGAATTCACACTTGGACCTGATTTGATGTTATGGTGTTGACGTATTTGTAAATGGATTACTTAAGCATGTTTAATTTTGATTGCAATTATCTCAATGGAGCCATTGTGCTTAACAAGCAGAAGTATTATTAGCATGCATAGCAAGCAATGTTATCTGTCCAGAAGAATAATACTTTTTAAAAATCAAAATTTTAAATTTTCAAGTTCTAGAGCACAAAATGTTAATCTAATCATTATCAAACTAAATGTAGTATAGAAGGCAGGCTTTTATGCTTTATTTGGTCTGATTTACTTGTGCACTGAGCTAATTTGCTGTGGATGAATTGTAGATGTTGATGCTCATTGTAATTTTGCCAATGTTTTTTATCTTCCCAGACGTGCTACTTTGTTGAATGCTCGTCAAGGAATGATGTCTGCACGTGGTGATTTTCTCAATTATGCCCTTTCTCTCATGCGTTCCCATAATGATGAGCATTCTGATGTACTGCCAGTGCTGGACGTTTGCTCATTAAAGCATGTAGCATACGTCTTCCAGGCACTTATTTACTGGATTAAAGCAATGAACCAGCAGACAACGTTGGATACACCACAACTGGATCGAAAACGGTACTTTGTGTTCAGTTTTTAAAAACTATTTTTGCATTGTGTTGATAGAAAAATTACTTTATTGTCCACCCTTAATATACCTAATTGACTGTCTTGTAGTCTTGCTTATGATACTACAGTATTTTGTGCCAGTGCAGTGCAGCAAAACAGTGGTATTTTGATGAATGGGTAACAGTATAAATATGTCTTTGAGAGTTTATAACGCAAGATCTCAGTATCCCTTTGATCTTGTTGCTCTTATTTGTCTTGTGAATGGAGTTTGCAGAAGTAGGACTTATGCAGTGAATCCTGCTGTATACTGTGACCACAGTGAACTGATGGTCGAGGAGATGTGTATTGAATCTCATGGAAGGGACAGCTACTAGATTGCTGTCCTGGGTGATGTAGAGTTACTTATGTTCTTGAAGTTATAGTTATCCCACTGGTGATGATTCTGTCACACTTTTGACTTCAGTTTTACAGATGGCATAAAGGTTTGAGGGGACGAAACTAATGCATTAACTGCAGAGCATCCAATTTCTTCCCAGCTCCGATAACAACATTGTTCTGATACTTGTTAGTAATTATGCTACGGTGTGATTGATAGCTTAACCAAGTAATCAACATATACTGGAGAATTGGACAGATTTCATGCTTTGCTGCCCATGGGTGAAGTGGCAGGAGGATAGCTAATGTGATTTGTTTATTTAAGAAGGGCAACTGGAATAAACCAGGTAATTGCAGACCAATTAGTTTGATATCAGTGGTCAGGAAATTATAGAGAAAATCTGAAGGGCAGGGTTAATCGATACTTGAAAAGGCAGGAGTTGATCAGGGATAGTCAGTGTGGGTTTGTTAAAGGAGAATCCTATCCCATTCATTTGAGTTTTGAGAGGGTGTCTAAATATACTGATGAGTTGAGGTGATTACATGGATATCAGTAAGGGCCTTTGACTAGGTCCCACGTGGAAAACTTATCTAATAAGAGTCCATGGAATCCAAGGCAAGTTGGCAAACTGGATCCAAAATTAGCTTACAAACTGGAGGCAAAGGGGGGTGGTGGTGGGTTGTTTTTGTATTGGAAGCCTGTGACCAGTGGTGTACCACAGGCTTCAGTGCTGCAACCGTACTGTTGGTGTACGTTATGACTTGAATGTAAATGCCGAAGGTATAATTAAGTTTGCAGGTGACATGAAAATTAGTGTTGCTATGCATAATGATTGGGGAGAGCAATGGCGTTGAACTTAAACCTGACTAAATGTAAAATGATGCATTTCAGTAAGGGAAGGATATCTGGTGCTTAGGGATGGGATCTTGGTGTATAAGTCCATAGATCCCTAAAGGACTCAGCACATGTAAACAAAGTGGTATAGAATTTTGGAGCAAGGATCGCTTGTTACAACTTCTGTTAAGCCACAGATGGAATTCCTTGTGCAGTTCTGGTCACCACACCATCAGAAGAATGTGTTTGCACTGGAGAGGGTGCAGAGTCCGGGATGAAATGTCTCCATTATGAGGAGAGAATGGTTAGGCTGGGCTTATTTTGTTCCTTGGAGCAGGTGAGGCTGAAGGGGTATCTGAGGTAAACAAAATTGAGAGATGTAGACAGTAGATTGTGAAGATCTCTTCCCTGCAGCAGTCTGTCTTAAGTCAGAGCATAAGTTTAAGTGAGGACTAAGTGGTTTGGAGGAAAGTGGAGGAAAACTTGTTTCACCTAGAGGGTGGTAGACATGTGAAACATGTCTGTGAGGGTGGTGGAGGCAAGTACTTTTGCAATGTTTAAGGAACATGTGGATGAGTACTTAAAATGCCAGGCCCTAATATGCTGTAGGCCAATGCAGGTAAATGGGATTAATGTAGTTTGGTGTTTAATGGTCAGCCTAGAGATGGGCGGCCAGAGGTTGTGTTCCTTTGCTTTATGACTTGAAAGAGACCATGGCTTGTATTCACAAAAATTTGCTGTATTTAGTTTAAATACTTGAGTATTCAAAAATAATGCAGTTTTTGATGTGGATGTCAAATCCTTACCTTCATATATAAGAAAATAAAGTCACTTTGCTACTCTAAGATGGAGTTGTACTACTGTGAACGAGATGCTTCATTGTTGTTTGAAATTAGGTTGTGTAAATTGTGGGAATGAATCAACAATGCTTTAAACATGTTCACTTACCTTATGTTGCTATTTAAATTATAAATGCAAAATCTAATACAAATTGTTGAGCTGCTTAATTTGTAACCGAAATATTTCCTCCTTGAGTAAATTTTCATCAGGGTGGAAATCTATGGGTGAAATGGGTGCTATCATATTATTTCAAATGGCAGTTTTGTTTTTCAAGAGGATTCCACAGTAGGAAGCAGTTTGGCATAAAATCTCATTTTTCTTCGATTTAAGGGTTGAGTGGTATTTAAAGGAAGTGGGCATCTGCCATAACTTTAAAAGCAATTGTTATCTCATGTTTAGTGTGTTAATATTAAATGGAGTTTGTCTTACCAGAAATAAGTTATTAAAACTTTTATTTTGGAACGATATCTGTAATGTGCCAATCTTCATAGGACTCGAGAGTTGTTGGAGCTGGGTCTTGACAATGAGGATTCGGAGCATGAAAATGATGATGATACAAATCAGAGTGAGTCCTTTTGTGCTTAATGAGCTGTGCATTATTGAATGGACTATTTAATTCTCTCATTTACTGTAATTTTAAATTCTTTTTTACATCTATGAATGGACTTTTAATAACACATACTAGGTAATTGACCTGTAATATATTGCAGAAATAAGAATTTCTCAACTATGTCTCGGAACTTATTTTAAAATGATGGTATAATGAGAAAATATAGATTTTTTGGGGAAGAAATTGAACCTCTCTCTGCTTAATTAAAAGGAGTCTAAGAGATAATATGAAGATCAAAGAATTAGCACACTGCAACATGGTAGGCTGTTGGAGAAAATACAGAGAAATGGAATTGAGGCCGATTTAGCAGTTTGGATTAGAAACTGGCTTTCTGAAAGAAGGCAGCAAGTGGTGGTTGATGGAAAGTATTCAGCCTGGAGTCCGGTTACGAGTAGTATGCCACAAGGACCTGTTTTGGGACCAATGTTGTTTGTCTTTTGTATAAATGACTTAGATGCAGGCAGAGGTGGATGGATTAGTAAATTAGCAGACGACACTAAAGTCGGTGGAGTACGGAAGAATGTTACAGGTTGCAGGGGAACTTGGATAAACTGCAGAATTGGGCTGAGAGGTAGCAAATGGAGTTCAATGCAGCTATATGTGAGGTGATGCACTTTGGGAAGAATAACAGGAAGGCAGAGTACTGGGTCAATGGAAAGATTCTTGGTAGTGTGGATGTGCAGAGGGATCTGGGAGTCCATGTACATAGATCCCTGAAAGTTGCCACCCAGATTGGTAATGCTGTTAAGAAGCCATACGATATGTTAGATTTCATTTGTTGAGGGATTGAGTTCCGGAGCCGCAATCTCATGCTGCAACAATACAAAATGCTGGTGCAGCCACACTTGGGCTATTGTGTACAGTTCTGGTCCCCATACTTTGGAAGGATGTGGAAACAATGGAAAAGGTGCAGAGGAGATTTACCAGGATGTTGCCTGATCTAGAGGGAAGGTCTAATGAGGAAAAGCTGAGAGACTTGGACCTGTTGTCATTGGCAAGAAGAAGGCGAAGAGGGGATTTAATAGAGACATACAAGATAATCAGAGGATTAGATAGGGTAGATAGTGAAGGTCTTTTTCCAAGGATGATGATATCAGCTTGTACGAGGGGGCATAGTTACAAATTGAGGGATGATAGATTTAAGACAGATGTCAGAGGCAGGTTCTTTATGTAGAGAGTGGGAAGGATGTGGAATGCACTACCTGCTAATGTAGTCAACTCAGCCACATTAGGGAGATTTAAACAATCCTTAGAAAAGCACATGGATGATTTTGGGATAGTATAGGGGGACGAGCTGAGAAGAGTTCACAGGTCAGTGTAACATCGAGGGCCAAAGGGCCTGTTCTGCACTGTTCTGGACACTTTACAGGTCTTTCCTTTTTAAAAACAAAAGGTGTGGAGCCCTTGTAAATGCTAATAACAACCTAATACCTGTTTTGTGACTTTAAGAGAAAATTGACACGGCACCGAGAGCTCTGCAAAGCTCTTTGTGGCATTGGCTCATTTCCCCTGAAACCCCACTGTGTTCCTTTCTTCTATTTTCACTTTCTTTGTTCAACACTTCCAAGAATGCTGCTGTCACTGAATAAATTATTTCAAATTAGTCAATATAAACTGGGAAGAGTTGCTAATTGGTATTCACCAATTATTTGCATAAGAATCAAGATCCAATTTTGGGCAGCTATCTGGCACCTGTTTGTGAGCATGCAGGCTTTGCACAGTGACGAGCCTAAACGTAGGGATAGGCTTTTTGTTGTTTGTTCTATAAGTGAACTGTTCATAATGCACACTTGCAGTCACCACTTTTTTTCTATATTCCACTCAGTTGTATCTTTCATTGTTACTGGTACCTGTTTCCTTATTTACCTTTTCCTATCTGCATAATGAACTTTCAGTCATTTGTAGAACCTGTAGTACCTGTTAGTTGTGTTTTTGATTCTTTGTTGGCACACGTTGTTCTTTTTACAATTGAGTTTGATTACTTATTCTGAGTATCAGTTAGAACATGACATTATTTTTGGTTCAACATTGTTCTAGCTTTATGTTCAACGTGGTTGCAATTTTATGGACTTTTCTCCACGCTATTTTTAGGTCTTTTTATTTTAAGGGAAGTGTTACTTTCTTCACTTTTTTTATGGACGTTAGTTATGTTAGACTTACAGGGCTCTGCCAACTGTCCTGTTCATTCACTCATGTCCTAATCAGAAATGGACATGCTAGTGATCCTGACTCGGGGACTAACTCGGTGTGTTTAATTGTGATTATGGTTATAAATGAGATTTCTCCAAAGCCACCGATCCTATATTTCTTAAATACTTTCCTTGTTTGATAAGTATTTGGATTGACAAGAATGATGTACCAATTAATTTGTCAGTTACCTATTTTAGATATGTTATGTCACAACTCTTTGGTCCTTGGGACTTACACCTGGATGTTTTGGCCCAGAGTATGACCGCAATCAATGCACCAGAAGACCCCAGATTAATTTATTCTAGGAGTGCTGAGCATGAAATGCAGCAGCTGTTTGTGTCCATCGCACTTTAAAACCAGCTATGTCAATTAATGTCATTGGAACTTTACATAATCTATATTGACTTTAGTCATTTTAATTTAATTGACAGCTTTTGTATCCATTATTCATAGTTCCAGTTTCTAAAATTCTGCTAGGCAAGTTCATTTCTTTTGCATTTCATTATTGAACTATTTGGTTTGTTAGTAGTGGATATGGCTATATGTGTGCTGTGATCAAAAGCTGAGACTTTTCCATTTTAGGTTCTGGCCTGCATGACAAAGATGATGAAACACTTTCCACAGAAGCGGGCCAAAATCATCCTTTCTTTCGGCGTTCTGATTCCATGACCTTCCTTGGCTGTATTCCCCCAAATCCATTTGAAGTTTCTCTAGGTGAAGCAATTCCTCTAGCAGACCAACCACACCTTTTACAGGTAAGCATAAGAGCACTGAATAGTCTGCTCAGGCATTTTATTTATAAGTTTCTTGCTGTGGTTCTGGGACAAGAATGTGCTGCTGGAAAAGCACAGCAGGTCGGGCAGCATCTGATGATCAGGAGAATTGATGTTTTGGGCATAAGCCCTTCATCAGGAATGTGGTTCTGGGAGGTTGGTTAGCACAGTTGCCTGGGTGCCTAGTTCGTAATGCAAAGTGACACCAACATTGTGGAATCAGCAAATCCTACACCAGCTGAGGTTACCATGAAGGACTCTCCTTCTCAACCTTTCCCCTTGCCAGGGGTGTGATGACTCAGTTTAATCCACCACCAGTCATCTCTGTCTAATAAGAGAGCAGACCTATGATCTGGTAAGACGATGATGTCTTTACTGTTAATCATGTTGCAATGACTGCCTATGCAAGTTATATTCTGTGCTCAAGCTTTGAAGGAAGACTCAAATTAGAATGCTCATTTACTAGTTCTTTAGGGAAAATTGTTTTAAATTGTGTTTTGGGTCTTTCTCTTTCTCCAGCCCAACGCTAGAAAAGAAGATTTATTTGGTCGCCCAAGCCAAGGTTTATATTCCTCCTTTTCAGGCCTTGGGAAAGGTATAACTGAAGTAACTGTGGATAGAAACTGCCTAGAGGTAAGATCTGCAGATACAAAGTGTTTTCTCATCAAATGTATGGTAAGGGACTGTGTGCAGAAATGTATTACTCCTTCAGTACTGCCATTTCCTGCTGCAGCATTCAATCTCTTGTACTTCTTTTGTAGAAGATGCCAATGAAGTAAATGTTCATGTATTAGAAAATACTTTTCTCCTTCCTTGCTTGCAGTTTTTCCTTGTTTTTAAGCCAGTGGAATATAGCAACAATTTGTATTTATATAGTAGTACAATATAATAACGCTTCCCAAGTCATTTCACAGGAGTGCTCTAAAACAAAAGTTGGTTCTAAGCCTCGTTATCAAATGTTTGGACTGCTTCGTCAAGAAGACTGATTTTGAGGAGAGTCTTAATGGACCTCAGAGAGGCAGAGGGGTTTAGGAAGAAAATTCCAATGCTATGAACCCAGGCAACTGAAGGCATGGTTACCAACCATGGCAAAGTTAGAGTTAAAGTTAAGATACCCAAAGCAGAATGAAATGAGTGCAGCTATCACAGAGATTTATGCAGTTGGAGGAAAAGAAGAAATGACGCCATGACTGAATATGGACCAATGCTAATTTTAGTTTTGTTGTTAAAGTAGGAGTCGCTGTAAGTCAGTGAACATAAGTAGTTCAGGAATGGGACATAGTAAGCTAGGTTGTATGCATCAGAATGCACTTATCAGTTTTCCTGCAGGTAAAGGAAATCAAATTCAAGTTCAGAAGGTTTGGAATTATTGAGCATCTTGAAAATTATTTTTCAGTTAGAAGTCCACTTTCTTTACATCCAGTATGTAGGAAGCTTTTTTTAAAATATTTTTATTGAAAGTTTAGCATGTTATTACACGGTAACAAAAGAAAACTAAAAAAAAAACCAAAGTATAAACATTGATATACAATTAAATTTTAAATAATAACCAAAATCTATCAAATAGGAAAAAAGAACTACCGAGAGAAAAAAAAACCAAAACTCAACTAACTACTCATCTAACCTACAACTAACCAGAGTGTATGATTAAATCTCTTACATTATTCAAGAGAAAAAAAACGATGGATAACACAGAAATTGAGTAGTGATATACATGCTCGGAATGTGTTAACATCAGATCATAACAAAACCCATATTCGTGCGGGATTCCTCTCCCAAGGGGTCCCGGACCAGCCAGATTCACCATCTCAATTAAATAAAAGCCCTTGTTAGGATGACCAAGATATCTGTATTTGTGTAATTCAAGAAGGGCTGCCATATTTTATGGAATAATTTGGTTTTTTGGTGCACCATATTTGTAAGAAAGTCAGGGAATATATTCCATAATTATTCTGTGCCAATTCGCAAGTGCATGAGGGCCCTCAGCCACCCAGTTTACCAAAATATTTTTCCTTGCACAGAAAGAGAATGGAAAATAATGTCTTCCCTGTCGTAATTTCAAGTGTTCTTTATCCAATAAGTATATCTCCTGTAGGAGAGCTATATCAACCCTTTCTTTCTTGAGGTTTGATAATATTTTCTTCCTTTTGATTGGTGAATTACTCCCCATGACATTCCAGGTGCACCATTTAATCGACTGATTAACCATAATCACCAGGCAAGCCCGAGACACCTCGGGGAGAAGAAACCCTATCCAAAATATTCCGAGCATAGAGCATATAAAATTCACAAAAATAAAGGTTCTTTAATACACTCAGATCAGTATAATCAAAAGGTATTTCCAAATTTAAAAATATATAAAATGTATTTAAACTGAGATTTTCCCCCTTGTTCCCAGGGGGCATCACTTCCTTTCCAAAAGCCCATCATATCCCCTCTTAACCAGTGTCCCACCCTTGACCCAGGCACCCCATGATAGGATAAAAAAATTTCAAATATACTACTGAGCTAGAGTTAACAATGAGTACCCTACCCACACCAACATCTGGATATATTTGGTAATATTAATACCATGTATGAACATGTAGAACTATAAAATTATAGAACTAAAACAAGTAATAATTAAATATAGTAATACAAAATAACAGGAGAAAATAACCACGCTCCTAAAAACAGATAAAATAGGATAAGGTAACCACCTCTCTTTCCCCCCAACCCCACCCACCTACATTAACTAGACCCCCTGGCCTGTATATATATTTTTAGAAAGAAGGGGGGAGAAAATCCCGAAGTGGAGAACAAATAAATAAACCCCTCTCCCCACCCCCCAGAGATAATAATGTAATGAAAGCTTTAAAATAAAGGGAATAAACCGGGGTGGGAGGAGGACAAAACAACATCAATTAACTCTTACAATTTATCTAAGAGAGTCCAAAAATTCCTTGGCCTTCTCCGGTGATCCGAAGTTGTACACGGACCCTTCGTGGCTGAAGCGTAGCGTAGCTGGGTGGCGCAAGGAGTACTGAATGTTTTTAAGTCCCTTAAACGCTTCTTCGCTTCATCAAACGCCTTCCTCTTTCGGACCAAAGCTGGGGGAAAGTTCTGGAATAACATAATCTTAGATCCTTTATAAATCATGGCTTGGGGTCTTTCCCAAGATTTCTGGAAGCTTCCAAGAGCATCTGCCTCTCCTTATAGCTCTGCAGCCGGAACAGGACAGGGTGGGGGCACTGGTTCAAGTCGGGCCCGCGCACTGCAACCCGGTAGGCCCATTCCACCCTTACTTGGTCTGATCCAGCCTCCAGATTTAACAGCTGTGGAAGCCACTGCTCGAGGAACACTTTCCTGTTTGGGAAGGCCCAGCAAACGAATATTTTTTCGATGACCTCTATTCTCGAGGTCGTCAGTGTGATTCTCTACGGTCTGGACTTGCTGTTCAAGAGTCCGGACCCGATCCACGACCGATTCTGCTATAGTCTTGGAGTACGCAGCCTTTAGCTCTGCCCCTCTGACTCGGTGCTCGATTTCCTCGATGTTTCTGGGACTCTTGGATGAAGACGTCGATCTTCACGTCATGTTTGGAGATTATTTCCGTGAGGCTCACCACCGTAGATAAGTCCTCCGGGGCAGCTATGGATGCCTCTGCTGCAGCTGGGGAGGTTTGGGGAGGGGCTCCTGCCTGTTGAGAACTGCGGGCTCTTTTCCCTAGTCATTTTTACAGGAGACTAGACTGTTTAAATTTAGTACTGAGCACCTAATTACATTAAGTAAAAACTATTTTAAATGATTTGGTAAGTGTGGTAGAGGCAGCTGGCCCACTTTGCCCAAGTCTTGGGAGGAGCACTATAGATTCAGACTTGCTGGGTCGCCGCCATCTTGGATCTTCTCCAGGAAGCTATTTTTGATCACTTGTGCTTTTAATTCTACTATCAATTCAACATACTCGAGAAAAAGCAGCTGGTACACAACATTGATCTTGTTGTACTCACAATATCAAAAGTACATTTGCATATTCACTAGCTGAACACTTAGCTTTCTTTTACATTCTATCAAAACTTACAGAAGTGATCTTGTTTTATGCTTTTGGTTAATCTAACATTTCACTTTTGCCTTAAGGAAACCAAGATGACTGTAAACGCAGTTCGTGTCAAAATGTTAAACTGAGCGTAGTTGCAGAAGTATTTTTAAGCTGAACATTACTCATTTACTGGAATGTTGTGGTTTATTCCTTAGGTGCTTCCCACAAAAATGTCTTACTGTTCTAACCTGAAGAATGTTATGAGTATGCAAAATCGTCAGAGGAAGGCCACGGATGAGCAAGTATTACCAGAAGATGAATCTGAAAATTCACGAATAGGACCATCTGCTCAGGACCTTGCAGCACAACTAAAAAGCAGTTTACTGGCTGAGATTGGGCTTACTGAAAGTGAAGGACCACCACTTACTTCATTTAGGTAACTGTTCTTCCCATTCCTTTGTAATCTTGATGTTTTTATTAAATTCTAATTGTCTTTCAAATAGTGTAAAATTTTACAAAGCTCTGCTGAATTTTTTTATATTTTGTTATTGCTTGTGGTGTTAAAAATGTATCATTAATTCCTTGTTTTTATTGATTATCAGGCCGCAGTGTAGTTTCATGGGTATGGTGGTTTCTCATGACATGTTGTTGGGGCGTTGGCGCCTATCATTAGAACTCTTTGGAAGAGTGTTTATGGAGGATGTAGGAGCTGAACCTGGATCAGTAAGGATATTTAACTTACAACATTAAAATTTTAAAATACTAGACCATTATGATTATTTTGTGTTCAGGCTGAACATAATTTCAATTCAAATAATGTAGAGTGGACTTTTCTTTCAACAGATTTTGACTGAACTTGGTGGTTTTGAAGTTAAAGAGTCGAAATTCCGACGAGAAATGGAGAAACTAAGAAATGCTCAGTCTAGAGACCTAACTTTAGAGGTAATAAGCAGACATATCCCTCTAATTTTCTTTTCACCAATCTGGGCCTCTGAGGCCTGTATGAGCCAGTGACTTCTAGAACCAGCAGTTAAGGTGGGAGAGGATAAGAGGTTTTTTTTTCCTTGGAAGCTGGTATGGGCATTTTAGTCTTTATTTTAAATCAAACTGCATTTTGTTGTAGTAAAAGCAAGTCCTACATGAATTTGTATTCTTACAACCACTGTCTTAAGAAGCTGGGCACTTTTGCATGAGATCTGGTAGTGCTTTATCCCTTACTCGGGGCAGGGAGTCAGTTCAGTTGACTGGATGGCAGATTTGCAATGCAGAATGACACCAACAGTGTGGATTCAGTTCCTGAGCTGGTTGATGTCACCACAGAGTTCACACCTTCTCAACCTTTCCCCCGGCCTGAGGTGTGGTTTCCCTCAGGGTAAACCCACCATCAGTTGCATCTCTCTAATTAGAGAGCAGCCCAAGGTCCTTTGGGATGTTGGTGACTTTACCTCTGTCCTTATTCAGGTAGTCATTTGCATAAGTGAGCATGGGCAATAATTTCTTTGATTATCAGGAACATTGCAGTTGATGCTGATTTCATGTGACTGAAGTTCCCATGTGTGTATTTGCAAGTGGGTAACAGTCAATGCTGAGAACCTGGGTTGTATGTTCTCTTCCCTGGCTTCAAATGTTATCACCAATCAGACTGCCTGCATCTTGGCTGGTTACAATCATTCATTCATACAATATAAACATTAAACCTGGAATTTTCTGGGTTATGTAAAGTTTAGCCAGTCCTTCGAAGTCTTAGCGAGCTTTAATTGACATGTAAACATCCTGATTATTAGGATGAAATGAATATATATTTGCTATTTTATGTTTGTCTTCATCAAGTAGTCTTTTTAAACTTTTTTTAAATGGCAACTTCCTGTTTTATTTGGATAGTATTTGCTCTATTAGTTCACATATGTCTTGACATTTTTTGGATGTTGATGAGAAGAGGCTGTTCATGTTTAATTTCTGTGGTGTTTCAGGTTGATCGAGATCGTGACCTCTTGATTCAGCAAACAATGAGGCAGCTAAATAACCATTTTGGCCGTCGATGCACTACAACTCCAATGACTGTACACAGGGTGAAGGTTACATTCAAAGATGAACCAGGAGAGGGCAGTGGAGTGGCTCGAAGTTTTTACACTGCAATTGCACAAGCCTTTCTATCTAGTGAAAAATTGCCAAACCTGGACTGTATACAGAATGCTAGCAAGGGATTACAAACCAGTATGTCATCTTTGAATACTCCTCAAGAAACTAATATGCATGTAGTTCCTAAATCACTGACCACTTAACTTGTATTTGGAAAATTGAAGGAACCTTTCAATAGAACTTAATGTTGTCACCATCTCAAAATACTTAACAGGAAAATTTGGTGGCATAACGTCTAACTGTTACACTCAGATCAGGCAAGCTAATGCAATCATGATTAATCCTAGACTGCATGTCTTTTTCACATCACATAGCCTCCAACCCTACTGATCATTATTACATCAAAGGAGCGAATTATCAAAACCCAGAACAGTGGAAATAAAAGGATAAAATAACTCACTGATGTCTTTGAGAGAGCTGTTTGTTGAAACTAAGTCTCTTTTTTTAACGCATATGATGGCAAGCTACTGATCTTCCTCATGAAGGTTATTTTTCCAGTTCGTTGGTATTATTTTCTATGAAAGATTATGTAGAGTGCTAAACAGTAATGCATTCTTACTGTGCTCTTTTAACTGTAGGGTTAGTTTTTAATGTATTTTTCTATTCGTTATGTAAGGCAAGGTTTCCAAAGCCTATACTGTTAGAGCTTTTAGATATATATATGCAGAGAGATGGGTTCCGATTATGTTGGAAGTAGCATTAAATATTACGATTAGATCCAAAATATATTCTTAACATTTGTAGATTTTCAAAAGAGCTTTGAAATCTTGTAAAATTTAACCATGTTGTGGTCCTTAAAATTAATTTAATCAGTGGTACAGCTGTCTTCAATGTATCTTTTAATAGCACTAATAAAATCGAATATCAAAGTTTTTGATCAGTTGTTTTTGCCTTAGGTTTAATGCAACGGTTGAGAAACAGAGAGAGGGAGCGAGAAAGAGAGAGAGAGAGGGAAATGAGGAGAAGTGGTGGAATGAGAGCAGGCTCTCGTCGAGACAGAGATAGGTGAGTGCAAACTGTTATATCAGCTGTTAAATACAAAAGGCTTTGCATGATATGAAGCACAATTGAAATAATGTCTTTATGTATATACACAAACAATTGAAGGAAAAAGAAAGATGTGGTTCAATTTTATATTGTACTTTCTCCTGTCCTACTTTATTTAAAAAAAAACTGCTTATGCTATAGACCTGGTCTTACTCTGGTATTTACATAGACTCAGATCTCTGATTGAAGAGAGGAGAATTGTCATTACCTATAGTTCAATCCTAGACAGTTTTGTGACTTCACATTTCGATTCCGTTCAAATTCCATTTAAATCAATATAACTGTTTGTTCATGTAAACAAACAGTTTGCTTAGGTTTACCTGCAAGTTGCAACTTTGAGGAAGCTAACAAAGGCAAGATTTTATGTCAGTGATATAAATGGAGTTTGAATTTTATCAGATCAGTGAAATCCAATTCCAGCTTGCATTTGCGACAGTTTTTATGCACTGCAGCCTTGTCTACTAAGCTGAAAAATATTTAATGTTTGCTATCCAGCCTGTGTTCTCAATGTATCACTAACCACTGCTTGAAATTTATTGTACTTGGATTTGCCAAGGAATCGGTTAATCCAGATTCCTTTGTGAAAAATGTTCCCTGGAATGTCATATGTAAAACATTGCAGTTCGTTATCTTGCAAACTCCAATATTTTTTCAGTCATGCTGCTTGGTGTGTGTTGCTGCGACCAGGGTTTGTGGAAAATCTAAAACATGGAACTTTTCTAATCCGTTTTGTTACAAGTCTGCTTCAACGATCAAATTATTTCAATACGTTCATATCAAATTGAGATTTGGAGCTGTTCTCACAAAGCCAAGGCATTTAATCAGCTTTCACATTTTCACATCAAACTTGACATGTCACTTCAAAGGTCAGTTTCATACGTTTTAATTGTGGAATGGTTGTCAAGCACCTGAACAGATCAAGTACTGGCACTATAGAACTAACTTACAAATACCAAGAAAATACTGAAAAGTTAGCACATTCTCTACTTACAGTACTGAATAATCAGATTAGATCCTGAAAAACAACTTGGTGAAATGAATTTCCTATTTCCACTTCAACTTGAAAAACTGTGTAACAAATTCACATGGTGCAGTAAAAAGACATTCCAGATTAGTTTTGTTTGAAAGAACTTAGTGTGTTCTAAATACAGATGTGAAGTTTACTGCTTAAATAAATTTCCACATTATTTAAATAATTAAAAGTCGAGGATGGCTCCACTCACATTTCCAGTTTAGTGTAAATCATGTGTTGAAGAAATAATGCAGCAATTCTGTGGGTGATTGTTCAGATATAATGCAATAACGATTGGACATAAAGTTAGTATTTGTTTTTAATTCTTAGGGAATCAAGAAGGCAACTTTCCATAGATACTAGACCTTTCCGGCCAGCATCAGAAGGAAATCCTAGTGATGATCTAGATCCGCTGCCAGCCCATCGACAAGCACTTGGAGAGCGACTGTACCCTCGGGTTCAAGCGATGCAACCAGTAAGTATACTGTCAAGTATGGTGTAATCTCTACCTGTAGAACCTTATTCAAGTTTGATTTATTTTGGCAAGAAAATTTGAGCTTGAAATAAAAGTTGTAATGCATTAATTGATTTTTTAAATTTAAATTTCAGGCATTTGCCAGTAAAATTACAGGAATGCTACTAGAATTATCTCCTGCACAGCTTTTGCTACTTTTAGCTAGTGAAGACTCACTAAGAGCAAGAGTTGATGAGGCCATGGAACTCATAATTGCACATGGAAGGTAAAGAAAATTCATAAAACCATGATTCTCTCTAATCCTGTATTTGTGTTGTAAAAATCTGTCCTACTAAAAATTGCAATTTTTCTGCAGGGAAAATGGTGCTGATAGTATATTGGACTTAGGATTGCTCGACTCATCAGATAAATCTCAGGTAAAAAAAATGCACTTTTGAATAAATCTAATCATTTGGGTTTGAGATTATGGAATGGGCTTGCAGTAGAGGAAAATTTTTCATAATTATAAGTACGTGGCAAATATTATTACCTGGTGGTATTTTTTGCATGACTTCTATGTTATGTTTGTTTTCATATGTTCTTATTGCTGATAATCTAACAGTTGTGAGCAGCAAAAATTTTTGATTTCCAGAATTCCAGTGCTAGCCTTTTCAATTTTATTCTATTATTTTGGCTGAGAATAAAATGATTTGGCCCATCTGGTCTATGCTGACCCTTTGCAGACAAATCCAGTCAATCCTGTTTCCCCCAGTCTAGCCCTGCAGATTTATTTTGTCTGGTGGTGATCCAATTTCCTTTTTTACATCATGAATGGTATTCTCCTTAAGATCCTGATGGTTGGCACGTTCTAGGTAATTGCCATTCCCTGTGTTTATGCAGAAGCCTTTTTCCTCACTGCCCCACCTGCCGGTGTTTTCTGCACTAAAACTTAAACCTGTGTGCTGTAATTAAACTTTCAGCGAATGAGAGCAGCTTTTCTTTGTGTACCATATCTGAATTTGTCAGAATCTTGTATGCCTCTCTCAAACCTTCCCTCATCTCCTTCACTCCAGGGGGTGCAACCCCAGCTTTTCTTTTGAGATGTGGGCGTTGTTACCAAGGGCCAGCATATAATGGCCATCTCTAATTGCTTTTGAACTGAATGACTTCAGAAGTTAATTAAGAGCTAACCACATTACTGTGGGTCCAGAGGAGCATGTAGGTCACAAAAGGTATGGATGGCAGACTTCCTTCCTAAAAGCATATTTGTGAACCAAGTCAGTTTTTACAACTATTGATAGTTTTATGTTCATTATTATTAAGACAGGCATTCAATTCTGGATGAGTTCACTGAACTTAAATTCCACTGATTACTGTGGTAGCATTTGAATCTATTCTTCACTGAAGTATTTGTATAGTCTCTGGATTTAGAATCCAATGATGTTACCAATTTGCCAGTATCTCATCCTAAATGTCTGGAAATGTGTGAGTCTCATTTTCTGCCTCCACGGGATATATCCTTCGTTCTGTGAAATGGCTATGACTGGTTATGGTACTTCAATTATGGTCTAACCAGAGCTTCATGAAACTTCCACATTACCTCCCTATTTTTGTACTCCATATTTATGAAGCTCAAGATTCAATATGCTTTAATAACTGCTCTCTCAGAATATCCCACCACTCAGGTCCATCTATCCCTGACCATCCATCTCAGAACAATGCCATGTTATGTTTACTTTAGCAATGGAGAAAGATAGGTATATAACACAGGGCAAGCGTTATTGCAGAGGGAAAGGCAATTATGATGCAATTAGGCAAGATTTAGGATGCATAGGATGGGGAAGGAAACTGCAGGAGATGGACACAATTGAAATGTGGAGCTTACTCAAGTTGCAGCTACTTTGTGTCTTTGATAAGTATGTATCTGTTGAGCAGGGAGAAAGTGGTTGAGTAAGAAAACAGTATTTTACTAAAAACGTTGAATCGCTTGTCAAGCGAAAGAAGACGGCTCACGTTAGGATGAGATGTGAAGGCTCAGTTAGGGTGCTTAAGAATTACAAGTTAGTCAAGAAAGACCTAAAGAGAGAGCTAAGCAGAGCCAGGAGGAGACGTGAGAAGTTGTTGGAAGATAGGATCAAGGAAAACTCTTAAACTTTCTTTTCTACAGGTATACCAGGAATAAAAGAATGACTAGAGACAGATTAGGCCCAAATCAAGGATAGTACTGGGAAGTTGTGCATGGAGTCTGTGGAGATAGAAGAAGCGCTAAATCCATTTTTTTTTGTCAGCATTCACACTGTTAAAAACCATGTTGTTGAGAATACTGACATACAGGCTACTAGATTAGACGGGATTGAGGTTCATAAGAAGGTGTTAGCAATTCTGGAAATTATGAAAATAGGTAAGTTCCCTGGGCCAGATGGAATTTATCCTGGGATTCTCTGGGAAGCCAGGAAGGAGACTGCAGAGCCTATGGCTTTGATCTTTATAGAGTCATAGAGATGTACAGCACGGAAGCAGACCCTTCAGTCCAAATTGTCCATGCCGACCAGATATCCCAACCTAATCTAATCCCGTTTGTCAGCACTTAGCCTATATCCCTCTAAACCCTTCCTATTTATATATCCATCCAGGTGTCTTTTAAATAATGCATTTGTACCAGCCTCCACCACTTCCTCTGGCAGCTCATTCCATACCTGTACCACCCTCTGCGTGAAAACGTTGATCCTTAGGTCCCTTTTATATCTTTTCCCTCTCACTTTAAACCTTTGCCCTCTAGTTCTGGACTCCCCACCCCAGGAAAAGACCTTGTGTATTTATCCTATCCATGCCCCTCATGATTTTTAAAGCCCCTATAAGGTCACCCCTCAGCCTCTGATGCTCCAGGGAAAACAGCCCTAGCCTATTCAGCCTCTCGCTATAACTCAAATCCTCCAACCCTGGCAACATCCTTGTAAATCTTTTCTGAACCTTTTCAAGTTTCACAACATCTTTCCAAGAGGAAGGAGACCAGAATTGCATGCAATATTGCAAAAGTGGCCTAACCAATGTCTGGTACAGCTGAATCATGACCTCTCAACTCCTATACTGAATGCTCTGTCCAAAAAAGGAAAACATACCAAACTCCTTCATCACTATCCTATCTACTTGTGACTCTACTTTCAAGGAGCTATGAACCTGCACTCCAAGGTCTCTTTATTCAGCAACATTCCCTCAGACCTTACCATTAAGTGTATAAGTCCTGCTCAGATTGGCTTTCCCAAAATACAGCACCTCGCATTTATCTGAATTAAACTCCATCTGCTACTTCTCAGCCCATTGGCCCATCTGATCAAGATCCCATTGTAAACTGAGGTAACCCTCCTCGCTGTCCACTATACCTCCAATTTTGGTGTCATCTGCAAACTTACTAACGCTTCCTCTTATGCTCACCTCCAAATCATTTATATAAATGATGAAAAGTAGTGGACCCAGCACCGATCCTTGTTGCACTCCACTGGACACAGGCCCCTAGTCTGAAAAACAACCCTTCACCACCACCCTCTGTCTTCTACCTTTTAAGCCAGTTCTGTATCCAAGTGGTTAGTTCTCCCTGTATTCCGTGAGATCTAGCCTTGCTAACCAGTCTCCCATGGGGAACCTTATTGAACACCTTACTGAAGTTCATATAGATCACATCAACCACTCTGCTCCCATCAGTCCTCTTTGCTGCTACTTCAAAAAACTCAATCAAGTTTGTGAGACATGATTTCCCATGCACAAAACAATGTTGACTATCCCTAAACATGCCTTGCCTTTCCGCATGGGTGTAAATCCTATCCTTCAGGATTCCTTCCAACAATTTGCCCACTACTGATGCCAGGCTTACTGGTCTATAGTTCCCTGGCTCGTCCTTACCATCTTTCTTAAATAATGATACCGCGTTAGCTAGCCTCCAGTCATCTGGCACCTCACCTGTGACTATCAATGATACAAGTATCTCAACAAGAGGCCCAGCATTCACTTCCCTAGCTTTCCACAGAGTTTGTGGGCGGTACAGTGGTTAGCACTGCTGCCTCTCAGCGCCTGAGACCCGGGTTCAATTCCCGACTCAGGCGACTGGCTGTGTGGAGTTTGCACGTTCTCCCCGTGTCTGCGTGGGTTTCCTCCGGGTGCTCCGGTTTCCTCCCACAGTCCAAAGATGTGCGGGTCAGGTGAATTGGCCATGCTAAATTGCCCGTAGTGTTAGGTAAGGGGTAAATGTAGGGGTATGGGTGGGTTGCGCTTCGGCGGGTCGGTGTGGACTTGTTGGGCCGTAGGGCCTCTTTCTACACTGTAAGTAATCTAATCTAGTCCTAGGGATTTATGTCGTCATATGTCTACTGGGAATTATAGTGACCCTTTCTTCAGTTGTGGGTAAAGTGCTGGTAAAAGTGGTAAGAGATAGGATTTATAATTATCTAGAGAGGAATAAGTTAATTAGGACTGGTAAACATGGTTTTGTGAAGGGTAGGTTGTGCCTCACAAACCTTACTGAGTTCTTTGGGATGGTGACCAAACAGTTGGATGAGGATAAAACGATTGTGGTGTATATGGATTTCAGTAAGGTGTTTAATGAGGTTCCCCACGGTAGGCTATTGCACAAAATACGGAGGCATGGGATTGAGGGTGATTTGGCAGTTTGGATCAGAAATTGGCGAGCTGAAGGAAGACGGAGGGTGGCGGTTGATGGGAAATGTTCATCCTGAAGTTCAGTTACTAGTAGTGTACCAATCTGTTTTGGGTCCACTGCTGTTTATCATTTTCATAAATGACCCAGATGAGGGCGTAGAAGGATGGATTAGTAAATTTGCGGGGGACACGAAGGTCGATGGAGCTATGGATAGTTTTGAAGAATGTTGCAGGTTACAGAAGGACATAGATAAGCTGCAGAGCTGGGCTGAGAGGTGGACAATTGAGTTTAATGTGGAAAAATGCAAGTTGGTTCACTTTGGAAGGATCAGCAGGAATGTAGAGTACTGGGCTAATGATAAGATTCTTGATGGTGTAAATGAGCAGAGAAATCTTGTTGTCTATATTCATGGATCTAGAAAAACGTTGCACCAGGGTTGATAGGGTTGTTAAGTAGGCCTAAATGTATGGTGTGTTAGCTTTTATTGGTAGAAGGATTGAGTTTTGGAGCCATGAGATCATGCTACAGCTGTCCAAAACTCTGGTGCAGCCGTATTGCGTACCGTTCTGGTCACCACATTATAGGAAGGATGTGGAAGCTTTGGAAAGGGCTCAGAGGAGATACACTAGGATGTTGCCTTGTTTGGTGGGAAGGTCTTATGAGGAAAGGCGAGGGACTTCAGGCTGTTTTCATTAGAGAGGAGGAGGTTGAGAGGCGACTTAATTGAAACATAAGATGATCAGTGGGTTAGATAGGGTGGACAGTGAGAGCCTTTTTTCTCAGATAGTGATGGTTAGCATGAGGAGACATGGATTTAAATTGAGGAGTGATAGATAAGGACAGATGTGAGAGGAGTTTATTTACTCGGTGTATTAGGGGCGTGGAAAGCACTGCCTGCATCTGTGGTAGACTTGCCAACTTTAGGGACATTTAAATGGTCATTGGATAAACATATGAAGGAAAATGGAATAGTGTAGGATAAGTGGACATCAGATTGGTTCCACAGGTTGGTGTAACATCAAGGGCCGAAGGGCCTACAATGCATTGTTATGTTCTATAAGTCTACATTGCCTCTCTGTCCCTTCAGACAAAATGTGTCACTCAGATTTCTTCTGTATTAAATTGTCTGCCACTTGTCTATTTATAATGTTGTCTATCCATGTTATGTTGAATTCTATTTACATACAAACTGGGAACAGGAAAATGCCATTCAACCCTTTGAGTTTGCTCTGCCAATCCTTATGATCATGGCTGATCGCAATGTCCTGCTTCCACCCATACCTTTTGCCTTTAAAATTGACAAACTATCTATTTCTTTCTTCGATATATTCTGTGAATTGGCCTTCACAGCCATCTTTTGAAAAGAATTCCACAGGATCACTACTGGTTGAGTAAGGAAATCTTTCCTCCTATCAGTCCTAAATCATCTATGCCATTCAAAGTTTGTGAGAAGATTTGTACCTCGGGTGCTCGTTGTTGTGGTTCTGTTCACCAAGCTGGGAATTTGTGTTGCAGATGTTTCGTCCCGTCTCGGTGACATCCTCAGTGCTTGGGAGCCTCTTGTTAAGCGCTTCTGTGATCTTTCCTCCGGCATTTGTAGTGGTTTGAATCTGCTGCTTCCGGCTGTCAGTTCCAGCTGTCCGTTGCAGTGGTCGGTACATTGGATCCAGGTCGATGTGCTTATTGATTGAATCTGTGGGAGAGTGCCATGCCTCTATGAATTCCCTGGCTGCTCTCTGTTTGGCTTGTCCTATAATAGTAGTGTTGTCCCAGTCGAATTCATGTTGCATGTCATCTGCATGTGTGGCTACTAAGGATAGCTGGTCGTGTCGTTTTGTGGCTAGTTGGTGTTCATGGATGCGGATCGTTAACTGTCTTCCTGTCTGTCCTATGAAGTGTTTTGTGCAGTCCTTGCATGGGATTTTGTACACTACATTGGTTTTGCTCATGCTGGGTATCGGGTCCTTCGTTCTGGTTTGTTGTTGTCTGAGAGTGGCTGTTGGTTTGTGTGCTGTTATGAGTCCTTGTGGTCGCAATAGTCTGGCTGTCAATTCGGATATGCTCTTGATGTATGGTAGTGTGGCTAGTCCTTTGGGTTGTGGCATGTCCTTGTTCCATTGTCACACAAACCAACAACCACTCTCTGACAACAACAAACCAGAATGAAGGACCCATTACCCAGCATGAGCAGAACCAAAGTAGTGTACAAAATCCCATGCAAAGACTGCACAAAACACTTCATAGGACAGACAGGAAGACAGCTAACGATCCGCATCCATGAACACCAACTAGCCACAAAACGACACGACCAGCTATCCTTAGTAGCCACACACGCAGATGACAAGCAGCATGAATTCGACTGGGACAACACTACTATTATAGGACAAGCCAAACAGAGAGCAGCCAGGTAATTCCTAGAGGCATGGCACTCTTCCACAGATTCAATCAATAAGCACATCGACCTGGACCCAATGTACCGACCACTGCAACGGACAGTTGGAACTGACAGCCGGAAGCGGCAGATTCAAACCACTACAAATGCCAGAGGAAAGATCACAGAAGCGCTTCACAGGAGGCTCCCAAGCACTGAGGATGTCACCTTGACAGGGGACGAAACGTCTGCAACACAAATTCCCAGCTCGGCGAACAGAACCACATCATCTATGCCACATCCGGGGACACACCCTGGGTCTGAACTCAAGCAGGGAAAACAGCGTGATTTTAGTCTTCAAGCCCTGACAGAACTTAGAATATTACATGTTTATGTTGAAACATATCAGGTTCGAACATGTCACTAATTCTAAACTCCATCAAGTTGTCTGTCTATATGTGCACATGCCTACCTGTAATAAGTAATAATCTGTGCACACTTTGCTGCAAGTCCCTGGACTATGATGTTTCATAGTTCTGCTTCAGCAAAAGAGAAAAGCAAAAGTTCAGTCAGTACAGATGTAGTCCTGCTACAACCAAAGCTTCTACAAGTTATAGGTGATTTCTTTTATTCTTCTGCAGCAGGACACTAGAAAACGACATGGCTCGAGCCGAAGTGTAGTCGATATGGAATTGGATGAGCCAGATGATGGTGATGACAATGCGCCACTCTTCTACCAGCCTGGAAAGAGAGGCTTCTATTCACCAAGGCCAGGCAAAAACACAGAAGCACGTCTCAATTGTTTCCGTAATATTGGCAGGTAAAGTCAGGTGCTATGCAATCATGAAGTTTTTATGACATCAGTTGTGAATCTATTGTGCATGTTGGAATACTAGTTTGAACTTTAATTACATTAGTATACTCTTCTGTTCCTTTTCAGGATATTGGGTCTATGTCTGCTACAAAATGAACTCTGCCCGATAACCCTAAATAGGCATGTTATTAAAATTCTTCTAGGAAGAAAAGTAAGAATGTGCTTCTATTGAATGCTTAATTTGTTGACTTTTTCTATTTTTGTATACTATTAGGAGTTAATTTGATTTGGAAATAATTTCTTAACTTTCCAGGTGAATTGGCATGATTTTGCTTTCTTTGATCATGTGATGTATGAAAGTTTACGCCAACTAATCCTCGCCTCCCAGAGCCAGGATGCATATGCAGTCTTTGCAGCAATGGACCTAGCTTTTGCTATTGATCTATGTAAGGAAGAAGGTGGAGGTCAGGTATGTTTTCTCAGTGACTCCTCACAACTAGTAAACCTTGTTTGGTTTTGAGTAGATGAATAAGCATTTATACTTTAACCTGAAGTAATACTATATTAGAATGCTTCCCAGCTGCAATTCCAGTTATGACTGTAGGATGCAAGTGCCGCATATGTCACTTCTTTAAAAAGTCTTTTCTTAAAGTACATTTCATTAATTTGGTACAATTTTGTAAAAACATTATTGGGATGCATTCTCTGTGGTTCACCAGTTATGTGCCAGATGATTGAAATGATTCTTCATAATGCCGTGGCATTCGTTGGCTGAAGGATTCATTGCTGCACATGAGGATCATGACCACCAGTTGCTGCCTTTCCTATCCTTCTTTGTTACACACCTTGTCATAGTGTGCAAGACAAACATACTTGTATGTTTAAAAAAAACTTGATTCCTCTTTGCACAATGTCACATTTCAAGCTAATGAAGAAATTAGTCTCCTAAACTGCCAGACCAAGATGCAAAATTGGTTACAGGGTGTGAACCATTCAAAGCAAATAAATTCTACAGATTAATTACAAGGTCTGACAAAAATATTATCAAAGTAGAAACTTTTAACCCCATCGCTTTCACAAAATAACCTCGTCGAATTGACACAATCATGCAATGTGCCAACCTTTACAGTGTTGATTGAGTTTATAATCAATGTAGTTAGTTTCCCTACAAGTTTTTTTTTCTTCTTACCCTTTGAGCATTACAATATCCTTATGAGTGGACTACAATATATTTAGAAGGGAGGAATAGAAATGAGTCTAAGCACATCAAGAGCAATACTACTTGGCATTTGCCTCACAGATTAAACATTCTTCTGACTACAGAATTGTTTGTGAAAGCTTCCAACTACCTTTTCTGTTGTGCAAGGATAACAATTGGGCACTGTAATGCAAATAATGCTTTGATTCTCACCCCCTGCCTAATGTTGCACCTTCATGTGACAGCTGCCTGAAAAAAGGCATTCTAATACAGTATTACTTTAGGTTAAAGCCCAAATGTCTTTTCAGTAACTGTAGCTCAGTTTTAAAAAAATGTTTTCTTTCCAGGTCGAACTTGTTCCGGGCGGAGCCAACATCCCAGTCACTCCTTTGAATGTTTACGAATATGTTAGGAAATATGCAGAATATCGAATGTTGGTGGTTGCTGAGCAGCCCCTTCATGTGAGTCCCTTTTATTTCTAATGCAAATTTGTTACTTTTGTTGGAAAGATTACTTATTAGGTTATTCATTGAGACTGCAGTGAAAGTAAATCAGTTATGATGCTATGGAAACACTTGCTGTTGCACAGAAAATGTGATTCTTAATAATGAAGTTTGCTCCATTGGAGTTGAAGGCAATAAGAACGTAACTGACACCAGGTGAAATTCTTTAAGTAAAAAATGACACAACATAATCCTTTGGTCGTATGTAGGCTTCAGTTACTGCATGTGAAAAGTCAAGTGTGGAAATCTGTTCCTTCCCCCACCCTCGCTATACCTTCACAGAATCTCTCATGTGATGCTTTTTAAACAAAACTGAAGAATTTCTCTAATGACTGAAAGCAATCTTGCAAGCAGCAGGTGGAGGTGGGGGTGGGGTGGGGTGCTTGAAGAGAAGAATCCTTTCTTACATCTAACTTAGATTTTCTTGTACTGTCTGGTATTTCCTAAACCAACCAACTCATTCTATGGATTGGACAGAAGATAATACTTGTAGTTCTTTGAAAATTTATATTAAATCTCTTTAATTGTCTAGAGTTTGAAGCACCACAGATTGCACCCTATGCTAACCAAGGCCTTAATACATAGTTTAAATCTGGTGAGCTACCGTTGAATCTTTGCAGGACATCTCCCACTCTCTTCCCTAATATGACAACACCAAAGCTGGACATAGTGTTTCACATGAGGCCTTAAAGGGTAGCAGAGTATTTCTGTTTACAATGAAGTATTGTGAGGAAGATCACTCCTATGTGATGTTGTTATAACTTCATGGGACTTTGGGTGAAACTTCAGATGTTTCTGGATTATGATGATTAGATCTTTCTCAACTCTCCATGGCATACAACTGAGCCTTAATTGAAATTAAATGACGTTAGTGGGATATGAGATCATCCTTCTCTTGGACAAGAGTTATACAGGAATTAGTTGCATTCTTTTAGGAAGGTGGTTATTGATAATGGTTTTGCATCATCTCAATGGTAACTTGTGTAAATTATTTCTCCATTCTTATTTTGTCAAAACCCTTCATTAATTTGTGCATTTTACATTTGAAATCTATTTCCCTGTCCCCATGTGATATTTTTGCATAATTTATTTTCATGAAACGCTTCAATCAAATCATTTGATGCAGATTGTGGCAATTAATTGCACGAAAACTTATTTCTTTAGGACTGCATTAATTGCCACTTAGAAGAAGCAAACCGACTACGACTAATGGCAACTTACACAAACATGCAACCAAAACTTTACCTTACCCAAAATCTGCCCTTTAATCCCACAGTATTTGTGTTATTTAATAGATGGCATCTTGTCATGATATTTGTACATTAATAATCTCTTACAACAAATTATAATCTTGGACAGCAATTTGCATTCCAAGTGAAGCTAATTGGTTCATCACCACATTCTGAAGGATAATGGCACCTATACCACAGATTTTTTTTGTTCCTGACTCTTTTTTTTTATATATATATATTATATATATATCTGTATGAAGTGGAAACAGTTCTTAACTTCAGCAGACTGTTAAATACAAATACTGTGCTCACAGAACACAGCTCCCATTTCTTTTAACTTTCTCTAGTGAATATGTTGGGACCAGCAGGCCAATCTGTTGACATCTTTTTACTTTAATGTTCAGTGTGCTATTGGTAATTCACCATTGTGGTCTTTTTATGAAGACTCATGGCAAAGCAATTTTTAAACCTTGTCATGCAGCAGGACGTACTTCAATTCATGTTGAACCTTAGAAAAGCACAGAGAATCCATACATTACGTTTAAGTAGGTTGAGGTTTCCGCCTTGACCACCAAATTGGGTCATGAATTCCAGACAAACGCCACCTTTTGGGTGAATATGTTTTTCCGCGTTTTTTCCTCTGATCCATCTTCTACTCGCCTCCAATTCATCCCTTAATTTGGCTAGCTCTATTTGTCCATGGCCTGGCTCAGCTGAACCCTGATTTGATCACTTAAATACAGTAACATTTTGCATCCTTTACTTATGTAGATGAGAAGGCAATAGGAAGGAAATTATTTGCAGAAGAGTGATTTATTTTTTGGTTTTCACTTATTTCTTGTGCTAATTGATTGAGAATAGACATAATTGTTCAACCTTGGGAAATGTTGCATTATCAAATGAGCTGTTAAATCCAAGCTCCATCTCCTGTAAAGGCCTGTCTAAAACCATTTGTTTCTGGGTTAAATTATAGATAATTTTTAAAATGTTGCTGTTTGTACACTTTCAGTGATCAATTGCTTTGTGTTTAATGTATATTGATTTTTGTTAATTTACAGGCAATGCGAAAAGGACTACTGGATGTACTTCCTAAGAATTCACTAGAAGATCTGACAGCAGAAGATTTTAGGCTCTTAGTCAATGGATGTGGCGAAGTGAATGTTCAAATGTTGATTAGCTACACATCTTTCAATGATGAATCTGGTAAGGACTAACTGTTTGCTTTGGGCTGTGTAGGGAAATTAAGATGATTAAATGCTGGTGGATGTTTTAACATTGGGATACCAGTCTTGTGTACAGAACAATGAATGCGTGCAATAATACTTATCTAACAATGTAATCAGGCCTGTTTTTAGGGCAGTGAGAGAGGGCTTTAAACTAAATGTTGTGGGAAGATATAAGTTAATGAAAGGACAAGGGAAGAGAGCAAGGTGGCAGTAAGAAAATAATCACATTGGCGAATAATGAATACACCTCCTTTGAGAAAGGGTGATATAAAAAGGAGAAAATTATACAGGCCAGTTGGCTTAACATCTGAAATAGAGAGGATGTTAATTAACAGTTAGAAAATCTCAGTGCAATCAGAGTCAGTATGATTTATGAAAGAGCAGTTGTGTTGATTTAATCTATTGCAGTTCTTTTAAGGAAGTATGAAGTAGATGAAGAAGAACCTGTGGGTGAAGTGTCCTTTTGATTTCCAGAAGACACATCAAAGGTTTCTACATGAGCTCACGGTGTAGGGGGTACCAAAGAAACAGAAGAGCCAGGAGCAAAGTAGACCATTTGCTTCGAGTCTGCTCCACCATTCAGTAAATCATTAAAAATCTATTCATATTTAAAAATTTATGTTCCCAGCTACTCTAGATCACCTTATGTTTTTAAAACAAGTGCAAATGCTGGAGAACTGGAACAAAAACAGAAATTGCTGGTGAAACTTAGCAGTTCTCATGAAAGTTACTGGAATCAAAAAGCTAACTCTGTTTTCTCCCCATCGATGCTGCCAGATCTGTTGAGTTTTGCCAGCAGTTTGTTTTTAACGTTATAAAACTACCTCTGTCTTAAACCTATTCAATGACACTGCCTTCTGAGGCAGTGTTCCAAAGTAGCATCTCTTCTGAGATAAAAAAAATTTCTCCTCAGCTTTGACCTAAAGGGACAATCCCAACTTTAACATGTCACCAACAAGAGAAAAAATGATTTCTCTGTCCATCTTGCCAAGAAACTTCAGAATCTTCAATCAAGTCAAAAATCACTCTTTTCAACTCCAGTGATTATAACATGAACAGAGGCTTGGTTATCTCAGGAAGCAATGGGCATACTTGGGTCATTTTTGAGTTAGCAAAATATAAAGAGTGGTGTACCACAGGGATACATGCTGGAGTGTCAACTACTTACAGTCTCTATTAATAATGTAGATGAAGGGACAGAATGTGTAGCTATCTTTAATCAGTCTGTTCAGATATGTCTGACACACTTTTTTGCAGTAAGTGAAACTTGAACCTGGGCCTCCTTGCCTTGAGATAAGGACACCACTGAATCACAAGACTCTGAGTGACCTAAACTATGATTGAAATATTTGCTGATGACACAAAGGTTGGAAAGAGATCTGGCATGTTACACAAGTAGGCAAAAAAATTGGCAGATAGCATATAATGTGGATAAAAGTGAACTCATCCACTTTGGCAGGAAGACTACAAAAGCAGCATGTTCATATGGAGAAAAACTGAAGAAGTTGAGATACAGGGGGATTTGGATGTCCTGGGATGACATCACAAGTTTTTTTGTAGGTACAACAAATTATTTAGGAAGACAAATGAAAAATTGTTACAAAGGGAGTGGCATATACAAGTCGGGTATCGTTCTGCAGCCATCTAGGTATTGGTGAGACCTTATGTTGTGTACTTCTGGACAGTTTTAGTCTCCTTATTTAACAAAGAGCAGAATTGTGGTGGAAACAGTTTGAAGGTTTGTGTGAAGGATTTTATGAAGAAAGTTTGAACGCATTGAGTCTGTGTTCCTTAGTATTTAGAACATTGGCAGATTATCTTTGGAACACATGAGATCCAATGGAGAGACTAGGACTAAATTTTGTATTTTAAAAAAAAGGGTCTCCCTTTGGGGCGATGAGTGTTTTTTATTCTCTGGTACTTGGGTGTATAGAACTTCCATTCCCAGACAGCAAGAGTAAGGTCATTGAACATTATTTAGGCAGATTAGATAGACTGACAAGGGATATTGGAAGTAGGCAGGAAGTGGAGTTGGGGCCACAGATTGGACATGATTTTATCAAAAGATGGAGCCCTATTGAGAGGAATAATGGCCTACTGCTCCTAAGTTTGTATATATCCTGTATGAAGCAAAATATTCAAGCTTTTTTAGGATTTCATATAAATTTTCTGAAGTCATTTTAGTAGAAACTCTTCAGTAGTAACCTCTTAAATTTAGTAAATCTTTACAAATGATATGGTTTAAGCTTAGTGTTTTCTGGTCATTTTTAAGGTAGCATCAAGTCAAAGTCCCTCACACAGCACAGCTTATTGGCCTGCCAAGAAATAGTGACTAGAACTTTTTCCTTCCTGACAGGAAGGTATCTGACTATTTAGTGGTCAGGTGAGCATTCCCTTCTACAAGCTTGAAGTTGAGTGTTTAATTATAGGAATTGCAGGCACAAGCCTGTGGAATTGCTACTCCACTGCTTCAATTTGTGTCAAATACTGCTGTCCCTTCATAGAGTCATACAACACAGAAACAGACCCTTCAGTCCAACCCATCCTTACCGACCAGTTTCCCAATCAAAGTTGGTTCCAGTGTCTGCATTTGGCCCATATCCCTCTAAATCTTTCCTATTCATGTACCTATCTAAATGTCTTTTAGATGTTGTAACAGTACATGCATCCGCCACTTCCTCTCGTAGTTCATTCCCCATATGAACCACCCTAGTCTGAAAACGTTGCTCCTCAGGTCCCTTTTAAAACTTATTCCTCTCATCTTAAAAATATGGCCCCTAGTTTTGAACTCACCTACCCTAGGAGAAAGACCTTTGCTTATCTGTGCCCCTCAGAATTTTATACACCTGTATAAAATATACACCTCTCAACCTCCTGATGTTCCAGTGAACAAAGTCCCTGCCTATCCTTAAATGCAAACCTTCCAGCAACATCCTGGTAACTCGTTTCTGAGCCCTCTCCAAGTTAATAATACCCTTCCTATAGCAGGGGTATTAGAACTATACACTAAAAGTGGCCTCATCAATATCCTGTATTTACCTCCAACATGATGTCCAAACTCTCTCATTCAAAATGGTCTGAGCAGTGAAGGCAAGCATGCTGTCTACATCTAATGCAAATTTCAAACAACTGTGTACCTGAACCCCAAGATCTTTTGTTCGACAACACAATCTAGGGTCCGACCATTAACTGTATAAGTTCTGCCCTTGTTTGTTTTACAAAAATGCAATGCTTTGTATTTATCCAAATTAAACTCATCTGCCACTCTTCAGCCCATTGGCCCAATTAATCAAAATCCCTTTATAGTCTTGGGTAATCTTCACTGATGACTATACCACCAATTTTGATGTCATCCGCAAATCTATTAACCCATGCTCATCCAAATAGTTTACATAATTACAAACAAAAGCAGACCCAGCACAGATCCCAGTGGAACACTGTTAGTCACAGGTCACCAGACTGAAAAATGCTTTCCACTATCACCCTATGTCTCCTATTATCATGCCAATTTTTTTCTGCAGTTGGCAAGCTCTCCCTGATTCCCATGTGATCGAACCTTAATTTTGTCTACCATGTAGAACCTTGTAAAGGTTTTACTAAAGGCCATGTAGATGACAACTACCGCTCTGCAGTCATCAATCTTTTTGGTTACATCCTTATTTCCCAAGCATAAAGCCATGCTGACTGTCCCTAATCAGTCCTTCCCCCTCCAAAAGGTGTAAAAATCCAATATCTCAGAATGCCCTCCAACAACTTACCCACCACTGTCAAACTCACAGGTAAGTTATACTGTAGATTTTTTAATCTCATTTTCCCCCCACCCCCCCCCCCCCCCCCCCCCCCAATCACTACAATATTCTTCCCCGCCAGAGAAAGGTGGTTACATTCTTTTTTATTTATGACTTCTTAAGTTCAGCTGTTTTCACAAGAGGCACCATTAAGCAATTAAAGCATTGAGTGGGTATTTCCAGGTTAGTCCCAGAGGCATGAATGTAACATTTGTTTTGTTATGACAGGGGAAAATGCTGAGAAATTGCTACAGTTTAAACGGTGGTTCTGGTCTATTGTGGAGAAGATGAGCATGACAGAAAGACAGGATCTGGTATGACTCTAAAGCAATTTATTTTAAAATAAAAACCGAAAGAACTGCGGATGCTGTAAATGAGAAACAAAATCAGAAGTTGCTGGAAAAGCTCAGCAGGTCTGGCAGCATCTGTGGAGAGGAATCAGAATTAATGTTTTGGGTCCGGTGACCCTTCCTCAGAACTGCAGTTCTGTGGAAGGGTCACCAGACCCAAAACATTAATTCTGATTTCTCTCCACAGATGCTGCCAGACCTGCTGAGCTTTTCTCGCAACTTCTGATTTATTTTTAAATTGTGTTTGGAAAACTAATGCAGATTTAAGCAAGGATAAGTACATTTAATCTTGATAAATCAGATAATAATAGTGCTGAGGAGTGACTTATGGGAGTAATTTGCTGACTGATGTGATTGGTTTTCTTTCTGGATTTTAGGTGTATTTCTGGACATCGAGCCCATCGTTGCCTGCCAGTGAGGAGGGTTTCCAACCAATGCCATCAATCACCATTCGACCACCAGACGATCAACATCTTCCAACAGCAAACACTTGCATCTCGCGTCTATATGTCCCACTTTATTCCTCCAAACAGATTCTCAAACAAAAACTGTTACTAGCCATTAAGACGAAGAACTTTGGTTTTGTGTAGAATATAATAAAATGTGTGTAATTGTGTGTAATAATATAACTAGGTCCAGGTTTTGTAGATTAATTTTTTCATTTGTCTATAAAATTTATGGAAGGTAATGCTGTCACACACCTGGAGGTTCAGTGGTGGTAAACATTCCTGTATTTGGCTTGTAGCTGGAAGTCCAAACCACAGGCTGTAGTAGCTTTGACCGTAACCTCCTAGGCTTTGGCTAGTCAGTATCCTGTTAGCCTAACCCCAGCCAAAGATGACAGTAGATCATGTATTGTTACACTGTGATTATGGTCATTTGGCCTAGGAGAACTGAAATGTTTCTGAAATTTCACTGCTGCCTTTGTCAAAAGTTTCATCAAAGGTTCTTGTATAGAGGGAAGTAGGGAAATTCCGAATAAAACCAGAGAATGCTTTACATTTTGTGTGTGACTATTAAACCTGATGGGAAAAGCCCTTTTGTTTGCCTCATCCATTCATCATTGGATAAATTTTAAATTAAATGTTATGATTTCTTAATTTTAACAGAGGTGAAATATAGTCTCTCCCTCATTCTGCCAAGCCATTGTTAAACTGATCTAAAACTGGTATATAGATCTTCTCATTTAATTTATAAGAATATTTAGTTTGGTATTCACAGTACATTTCAGTCACAATGTAAAACTGAGCCTGCTATTGAGCAGGTTGTACAGTATGCTTCTGTTTATCCAAACTACTTATCAAATCATTGGTTTGGTTTGGGTAATCGTGTTCAGTTTAACAAATATGGTTTATTAAATTGAGATTCCAAATATCAAAGTGTACTGTACCAAAGAGTTGGCAAACCAGTGCACATGTGGAAAAATGCATTTTTGTATTAAAATAAAAGAAATTTGCGTTCATTGTACTTGCTGCAGTCCATACGCTCCTGTTGCTTCCTTCATTAGCATGTTTAGAATTGCAAACCTTATTCCCCTACTTTTGTGCCAACTAACAACTTATTAGAGTTGTAGTGTTTATTACAATTTCTGCTGTGTGCGAGAATCATAATAGAAGTAATCCAATTTTTTCTGTAATCTACATAATAGGAACACAAACTGCACAGTGGCTCAGTGGTTATCACTGCTGCTTCCCTGCGCCAGGAACCTGGGTTCAAATCCACCCTCAGGCAACAGTCTCCGTGAAGTTTGCACATTCTCCTTGTATCTGCCTGGGTTTCCTCCAGGTGCTGTGGTTTCCTCCCACAGTCCAATGATGTGTAGGTTAGGTTGATTGGCCATGCTAAATTATTTGAAATGTCCAGGTATGTGTATGCTAGATGGATTAGACATGGGAAATGCAAGGTTACAGGCAAAGGCTATGGGGGAAGGTCTGGGTGGTCAGAGAATCAGTGTAAACCCAATGGGCCAAATGGCCTACTTTCACACGACAAGGGATTCTGTGATGACCCTATGCTTGTATCCACATAGTCTTTAAATAGTGCAAGGCCAATATATAGTAGGAAAACATATGGCAACATCAGTTGTGTTGATTTTGACCTTGTATGTGAAATTTTTATTCTATCTTCAATCTTATACTTGTAGAGGTGTTCCTTAGTCTACTCAAAGTTTAAATATGCGGTTTTGGGATTTCAATTTTTCATCAGTTTGTGCACCATGTTTGAGTTCCAAATGCTTAACCTCTGGTATCTCCAAGTAGCATAAACTGAGCACCAGGACATAGTAATGGACCAACCCCTCTTCACACATTGCAAAACTAAAACACTACCGTGGTCTAAGGGCTATCTAAATTTGTGCATAAACTAGTATCAGAATTCTGTTTGCCCAAAGAAGTAGTTGCATTTATTCATCCTGAATTCTTTTGGAATTGGAGTGATTTTTCTTTCACATTAAGTGGATTGTAAAGAATAGTTGTATAGATTTTCAATACTAGGTTGCAGATAACATTGTGCACTTTGTTCCAAGACCTTTTCAAAAGACAAACATAATGTTGACTAGAAGATTAGTATAGTGAAAAGATTCTGCGAGAAGACCAAGTAAATAGGAAATTGTGCTTCAGTTAGTATTTTAAAGACTATAAATTATGAAAAGTCAAGAATTAGAAAGGTTAGTCATCTTGAGATTGTGGGAAATTGTGTATGAGACAGGGTTTTGCTGCTTAACATCTTTAGAAGCAGTAACCATCTTTTACAATAGAATAAAAATATTGCACAGAGATAGAAAATGGAGAACAGTTCCAGCAAAGAAAAAGGACATTCAGCCTATCATGTCTATGTCCACTGAATAAATAAGCTGCCTATTCTAATTCCACTTTCAAGCAACTGAGCTGCAGACTACAGCTCTTCAGGTGCAGATCCAGGTTCCTTAATTCCAGCCACCCATCATCCACTAGCTTTTAAAAACAAGGCTTTTTCTCATGTCCCTTCTCATTCTCGTGACAATCATCTTAAAACTGTGCCGTCTAGTGATTGGCGTCTTCAATAAGCAAACAGGTCTTCCCTGTCCAGTCCTATCCAAGTCACTCATTGCTTTATACTTTGTCATCACTCAGCCTCCTCTGTTCTAAAGGCAATAAACCTAGCCCATCCAATCTTTCCTCATGGGGCTTCAAGCCCTGGTAGCATTCTTACGAATCTCTACATTCCATAATGATGTCTTTCCTGTAAAATGGTGACCTAAACTTTAAGCAGCACCAGCTGTATTCTAACCACAGTCTTATACAGTTCCAACATTACATTACTGCTTTGTATTGAAAGCCTCTCACAATGGAGAAGAGCATCAGAGGGGCTTCCTTTACCACCACCTCTGTATTCCATCTTCAGAGACCTGTGGCCATGTAGTCCAGATCGATGATTTGCTTGGCCCTTTTGTCTTTTTTGTTTGCTCCTCTTCCCCCATCCCCCCCCTCCCTCCCCACCATTTATTATTTATTCCCTTGTTTTGTTAGCCCTCCCAAAATGAGATGGGGGATTATTTGTTCGATAACTATTGTAGAAGGAATATTCTAAGCATTCCTTAATGTGGAGATGACATGAGAGCTGGGTATTCGTTTCAGCTAATGGAACATTTTGTTCTGTAAACTGGTTTTGCTGTTAGATATTCTTCAATTGGGCAAATTATTTAACCTTTTCTTTCCCTCCTTTGAAGAGGCCTCTAACGCCAATAAAGCAGGTATTTTGAAATGACCCAAAAGGTCTGACTCTAAAGTGAACTTGCATTGAGCCTACTGACTGAGCAAATGGTTGTCTAGCAATAGCATGATGGCCCTTTTCACTTCTTTAAGAAGTAAAGATAATTGTCAATAATGAAAGATCAATATGATAGTTCACATGCACAGATCCAGCCTATGACTGACAGGACGAGCTGCAGGATTGTTCTGCACATAATGATCACACCTTTTTCTTTCATGCATTCACAGGAAGCACAGCCAAAACAAAGTGTTGAGTTTCTTTTGTGAATGCTGCAAAAGGAAAGTGGCCACTCAATTTTGGGTGGTTTTGTGGACCTGATGCATGTAGATTTTGCGTGCCCAAATCTCATGTGATTCTTCTGCATTTAATTTTGTTAAGAAAGTAGCTGATCCACTTGTGACTGCAGTAATTGTCAGATGAGGGCGAAAGTGTACCACCTTACTATTGTTGAGTCAAGAGGATCTTCAAAATAAACAGGAGAAAGATAAAATGTGCTGCTGGTTCACCATCACCTGCTGGTTACCCACAACGTCGCTGTTTATTCCCACCTCTATAACCCTGCTTCCAAAAAGATTGTTTGAGTATGCTGGCATTTAAGCATAATTTGGGCTGCTTCTGGAACTTTGGCTGGATAAGTGTTTTTGAACTGCATCCAAAATCTTGATTATAACATTTAAGCGAAGCATTTTTTGACGAACCATTATACTTTTTTCTTTCTATTTAAATGGTCTGTGCATAAAACGAAACATTGCTTGAAATCTTTGGTTTCATGTATTCAAAGCAGATTATGTGATAAAATACTGCAGCCTCGCACTTGCCCATAGAAAATGGGAGACCTGAAAGTGTGGGTTCAAGTCCCACATGCTCCAGAGGTGTGTTGTAACACACCTGAATTTAAAAAATAAAATCTGGAAATAGGAGCAGAAGTAGTTCATTTGGCCCTTCAAGTCTGCTCTGCCGTTCATTAGGAACATGGTTAATCATCTGACCCAGTACCCTCTTCCTGCTTTCTTCCCACATCTTTTGATTCTTTTAGCTAGAAGGACTTCTCAAAAACATTTCAATGTCTTAGTCTCAACTGCTTTCTGCAGCAGAGAATTCCAAAGGCTCACCACTGTGCGTGAAGAAATTTCTCCACATCTGGGTCCTAAATGGCCTGACCTATATCCTTAAACTGTGACCCCTGCTTGTGGACTTCCTGATCGTTGGGACATCCTTTTCCATTTATCCTGTCCCATCCTGTTGTATTTTATACGTTTCTAAGCTCCTGAATGTAGTTGTAACCAGTTAATTCTTCATAGCTCAGCCTGCCATCCCAAGAATCAGCTTGGTAAAGCTTCGTTGCACTCTCTCCATAATCTGAACATCCCCCGAAAAGGTGATCAAAACTGCAGACAATGCTTAAAGTGTGTGGTCTCACTAAGGCCCTGGTTCCCGTGAGATGATCAGATGATACACTATGCATGAAAAGCTCTGATATCATTAATACTTGATCATAGCAAGAATTCCACAGGAGTGGTAAATAATGTAAGCAGTAACAGACTTGCTTATGAAGAGTCAGAAAGAGTTCTCCTTCGCTAGGTAGCGCTTACAGTGTCAGTTCCAAAGCTTGAAGGAGGTTTGGAAGAGACCTTCTCAAAAATACAGAATCCAGCTAAATTAAGCAGTTGAAGAAATTGAATGGTGAGGCAAACATTCCTGTTACTACTATGAAATAGGCGATGTTTATTTTGGATGTACTGTCACTGTTGGAAGCAGTGACACTGAACAGAAGGTGGTTCGTGTGTCCAGTGTCTAGTAACTATGCAATGTTTAACTGTAAATAACACAACCTGGAAATGAGAGGAGAATCCTCTTAAGCTGAATGATGTGAATGTTCCTTTCAACCTTGCAAATAGCCTTTCATAACCTTTCAAAAAACAGGTTTGAACATATGCTTGCCAGGTATTACTCATTAAGCTGGTTTACATAGCCACTAGACCTGAAACCTCCTCCAACCCTTCCCTCTGCACCCACCACCTTTTCCTCAACTGTCAGACCCACCTCCACTCCATCCTTCAATTAAAACAGTAATCCTACACAGGTTTTACCACATACTTTTTGCTCTTGGTTGCACCTACACAGTCCATCTCCATTACTTTTATGTTTTCTCAACCAGAGAGAATTGAAACATTGACTCTGAGTTAATTTCTAATTGGTTTTTGTGATGTCACATTGCTAACAAAGGAGAGCATTCATGGCATGTCCATAATTTTCCTTCGCAGTAGTAATGAGTACGATGAACTTCTTCAGTCCATGTGTAGGAATACTTACTGTGCTCTAAGAGGGAGGACCAGAATTTTGATTGAGTTACTCCAACAATGACAATATATTTTCCAAGTAAGGGTGGTGTGTGACTTGCAGGTGACAGTGTTCTCACATTTATGATTCATCAGTAGGCTTACCAGAAAAACAAAAATCTCCTTAATGTATGGGGTTATTAATTTGAAAATTACATCACCAATCCTCAAATGAGGCAGTGGGTGGGAAAGTGTTGTGGACGAGGTAAAAATGGATGAGATAATAGACAGCATTGTATTAGTCTGAAAGCCATTTTTGCTTTGAGAAATGTTTGGGCTCCTGTGCAGTGTTAGTGTTAATACCTCTGAGCCCCGAAACCTGGGTTCAAGTCCCACCTGCTCCAGAGATATATAATACTGTCTCTGAACAAATTGATTAAAATGATTTTCTTACAAATTGTGTTTGCTGATGATTTCTGTATATTTTTTTCCATTTTAGTTTAAAACATTGTTCAACCTGAAATTCTTCTCATTTTTAAGCATCTTAAAATGTGAATAAAATGAATAGCACGTTGCCTAGAGGAATCAATGGCCTAGTATCACGAGACTATTAATTTGGAGACCCAGGTGTGTTCTGGGAACTCAGGTTTGAATCCCTCCGTGGGAGATGGTGGAATTTGAATCTGATTAGAAGAGAAAAAAATAATTAGAAGTCTAATGATGACCATGAAACCATTGCCAATTGTTGGGAAAAGCCCACATATTACCCATGTCCCATGAGACTTGAGACCCATAGCAGTCATCTGGACAATTAAGGACCGGAAATGAATGCTGTCTAGCCAGTATCACTCTCATTCTGTTATTTCGAGAATTTCCCATTTAAGTTCAATCAAAAATACTGGTGATTCACAGAATTTAAAACACATAATTTTAAAAATGTGATCTATCTTTAAAAGCACAGCCAATTGCAATAGACTAGATTTGATTCCAAAGTTGGAAATAATAAATGGCTTGTATTAATAATAAAAGGAGAAATAACACAAACCCTGGTGATGTGAGATGTTTCATGTGTAAGAAGAAAAATTAAAGAATGATGTATATCTGCTTTGTCACAAAGCATGAATCAAACCATTTGTCATCTTAATTTAATAAAATCACAGATAGACCAATCCACAAAATTAGTAAAATATGTTAAGTTGTTGAAATGAGAAGATTCCAGGCGAACATGAAATATACCCATTCACTTTCTAGGGATCAATGATTTTAGAAAGCAACAGATCATAAAATTGGAGGAAATTGAGCAATCTCGCTAAAAGATTCTAGAAATAGGTTGAATATACTTATAAAGTTGTGAAATTTAAATAGGGAAGGAAAGAAAATAAATGCAGTGACATTATTTGAAGAGCAAATACACTCCATACATCTGGATGGATATATGAATAGGAAGGGTGTAGAGGGATATGGGACAAGTGCTGGCAAATGGGACTAGATTAGATTGGGATTAATGGTGAGCATTGATGATTTGGACCAAAGGGTCTGTTTCCATGCTGTACATCTGTATGATTCTCTGACTCTGTGCGGGTTTGGTGGATTGATCATGCAAAATTGCTCATAGTGTTCAGGGATGTGTTGGTTAGGTGCCTTTATCAGTGGAAAATGTAGGATAATAGGATAGAGGAAGGGGTCTGGATGGGTTACTCTTCAGTGGGTCAGTGTGGACTTGTTGGGCTGAAGGGCCTGTTTCCACATTGTAAGGATTCTATAAATTAATCTTCTTTTAAGCAAAATGTGTCATCTTCTTTAGAAAAAGTCATTATGCCAAAGATCAGTTTCTCTCTTTGAAGATGCAATGTCCTCTATATTCTTGAAAGGAACCATGATTTTAATCAATGGTTAAGGTGAAGATAATATCCTTGCATTTCTTTGATAGGTCACTAAAACAGTTTTCGACATGGTTAACCAGAGAAGAAGAGCGTCAAATTGAATTTAAAAAGTGTAGTGGTAAAACAGGATTGAGAAAGTTCAAAAACCAGAAGATGAGGGGGAAAAAAGATGGCCTAGATCAACCTTGAAAGTACAATTGCAAGTAATATCAATATGGACAACAAGAGCTTCTTCAAATGCATTAAAAAGAAGAGAGTAACTGAAAACACAGGTCCCTTAAAGAACTAGGTGAACCAGGAAATGGCAGAGGAATTGAATAGATACTTTGCATCAGATTTCACAATTGAAGACATTGACAGCATTCCAAAATTATAAAATAATCAATGGTCAAAAAGAGGAGAAATAAATGCAGTAACTATCATGAGAGGAAATGTATATGGAAACTAATGGGGTTAAAGACTGATAAGTCCCCTGAACCTGATGGGGAAAATGCAAAAATATTAAAAGAATTAATTATAGAGATAATGGGTGCAGTGGTAATAATCTTCCAGGAATCCATAGATTCTAGAGAAGTCTCAGAGGGTTGGAGAACTGTCAATGTACTAACTTTATTTGAAATGGGAGGAGACATAAAAAAAGGTCAGTTAGCTTAATGTCTGTCCTTAGAAAAATGTACAAGGATATGATTAGCAAAGCATTTGGAAATACGTTATATAATCAAGCAACATCAGCATGGCCTCATGAAGGGTAAATCTTGCCTGATACATTTATTGGAATTCTTTAAAGAGGTAATAATCGGAATAGAAAAAGGGAAAGCAGTGGATGTGATCTATTTGGAGTCTCGGAAGGCATTTGATAAGATATCATACATTAGTCTACTTAATAAGATAAGAGCTGAAAATGTGTTGCTGGTTAAAGCACAGCAGGTCAGGCAGCATCCAAGGAACAGGAAATTCAACGTTTCGGGCAAAAGCCCTTCATCAGGAATGAGGAAAATGTGTCCAGCAGGCTAAGATAAAAGGTAGGGAGGAGGGACTTGGGGGAGGGGCGATGGAGAGAGAGAGAGACTCACTGAAATCCTTGTAGAGGGAGGAAGAGAGCTTCTTCAAGGAAGGCATCCTTGCAAGAGAATTCGCTGTAGGTTAAAATCTTCGAGTAAATAGTGAGGTCTGCAGATGCTGGAGATCAGAGCTGAAAATGTGTTGCTGGTTAAAGCGCAGCAGGTCAGGCAGCATCCAAGGAACAGGAAATTCGACGTTTCGGGCAAAAGCCCTTCATCAGGAATGAGGAAAATGTGTCGGGCTTTTGCCCGAAACGTCGAATTTCCTGTTCCTTGGATGCTGCCTGACCTGCTGCGCTTTAACCAGCAACACATTTTCAGCTCTGATCTCCAGCATCTGCAGACCACACTTTTTAATAAGATAAGAACCAATGGTAGTATGTCAGTGTGGATAGAGGATTGGCTGACTAATAGAAGACTGAGATTTGGGGTAAGGGCCATTTTCAGGATGGCAACCTGTATCTAGTGGAATGCCATAGGGATCAGTACTGGGGCTGCATTTATACAGTCATAGAGTCAAGGAGTTATACAGCAAAGAAACATGCCCTATGGTCCAACTCGTCCATGTTGACCAGATACCCTAAACTGATCTTGTCCCATTTACCACCATTTGACCTAAATCTCTTTAAAACCTTCCCATTCAGATACCCATCAAGATACCTTTTAAATGTTGGAATTGTACCAGCCTCCACTGGCAACTTGTTCCATACAAACACCACCCTTTGCATTAAAAATGTTGCCCCTCAGATCCCTTTTATTCCCCTCTCACCTTAAACCTAAACCCTCTCGTTTAGGACACCTCTGCAAGAGCAACCTGAATGGTCTGATTTGTAAGTGTCTCAGTTAACCACCTCCACAAGTAGACATCTATTCAGTTTGATCTTCCTTTGGGAAATGCTAGGAATGCTTCTTCACCTTATGTATTTGAAGTAATATCTCCTTACATGTTTGACATTGGGATCTGAACTAATTAACATAATGCTGTCTTGTTTTCCATTGTTTTGACAAATGACCTTGTTCACAAAAATTTTGAATGCTTGCCAATGGTCACTCTCCTGATTTCTTGGCTTGTCTTGCAGTTAAAAACAGAATTGAAGACAAAGGAAATTGGGCATAAGTGTGGTAGTTAGACTCTCAGTGGAATTATCTGTGGTAGAGAACATAGTTCCCTGTAACATCATGACAACTGAAACAACTTATAAAAATTGGAGAAAATGAGATTAGATTATGCCTTTTGAATGAGAACTTTTGTACTATGTGGTATATGGCATTTGTTGTATTATTTGTTCAAAATTTTAAACTCTCAAAGGATAATTTTGCATATTAATGCCCCTCATGTTTTATTGGTGCATATCACTTTGAGCCCATACTGAGCAGGAGCAAAGCACGTCTCAGATTTAAGGGCAGGACAACCAGTGGTAATGAGGTATTTCAACCATACGCTACTAAATACTTTACTCACACCTTTGGTGGAATCTGTAAATGTGACGATTCTAATGCACACCTACCTAGCCCACCACATCCTGTCCACCATAAACAAAAGGTAATTGAAAACTGCTGCATCCTAATTGAACTAAAGTCCTCTATTTAGCATTGTTTGTATTGGTTCCTGATTAAGGCTGGCAGATATAAAGCTCTCTATTTCTATCTTATGTTACTCTGTAAAATCTTTGAGGTCCAGGATGCTCCACCTTTGATCATTTCAATCTTTATTGTAGTGTTAACATGTTTACTTTAAATCCTCTGAACCTCCACTTTGAATGCATGCTTCTCTAATACTGATTTACCTTCAAGTTGCTGTCTACTCTCACTAAATCACTCCTTACCTGAGGAAAATTGGTATGGACCTTATTTAGAACTCTAACTCTTGTTCATGATCACTACCATTAAAATATATCCCACTGCCAATCCTTCTTCCGTTCAGCTTCATTACCTTAAACCAAGTCCAGACTGTGCCCTCTCTTGCTGGACTTACTACACAATGGTCACAAAAATTCTCCTGAATGCACGTCAATAATTCTGCTCCCTCAATTCCTGCCACTAATTGAGTGAATATTGGAGCAGCAAATGTGTTGCTGGTCAAAGCACAGCAGGCCAGGCAGCATCTCAGGAATAGAGAATTCGATGTTTCGAGCATAAGCCCTTCATCAGGAATAAGAGAGAGTAGCCAAGCAGGCTAAGATAAAAGGTAGGGAGGAGGGACTAGGGGGAGGGGCGATGGAGGTGGGATAGGTGGAAGGAGGTCAAGGTGAGGGTGATAGGCCGGAGTGGGGTGGGGACGGAGAGGTCAGGAAGAGGATTGCAGGTTAGGAGGGCGGTGCTGAGTTGAGGGAACCGACTGAGACAAGGTGGGGGGAGGGGAAATGAGGAAACTGGAGAAATCTGAATTCATACCTTGTGGTTGGAGGGTTCCCAGGCGGAAGATGAGGCGCTCCTCCTCCAGCCGTCGTGTTGTTATGTTCTGCCGGTGGAGGAGTCCAAGGACCTGCATGTCCTCGGTGGAGTGGGAGGGAGAGTTAAAGTGTTGAGCCACGGGGTGATTGGGTTCTCAGAGAACACCTCCGGGCCGCCCGAACCAACCAACCCAATCACCCCGTGGCTCAACACTTTAACTCTCCCTCCCACTCCACCGAGGACATGCAGGTCCTTGGACTCCTCCGCCGGCAGAACATAACAACACGACGGCTGGAGGAGGAGCGCCTCATCTTCCGCCTGGGAACCCTCCAACCACAAGGTATGAATTCAGATTTCTCCAGTTTCCTCATTTCCCCTCCCCCCACCTTGTCTCAGTCGGTTCCCTCAACTCAGCACCGCCCTCCTAACCTGCAATCCTCTTCCTGACCTCTCCGCCCCCACCCCACTCCGGCCTATCACCCTCACCTTGACCTCCTTCCACCTATCCCACCTCCATCGCCCCTCCCCCTAGTCCCTCCTCCCTACCTTTTATCTTAGCCTGCTTGGCTACTCTCTCTTATTCCTGATGAAGGGCTTATGCTCGAAACATCGAATTCTCTATTCCTGAGATGCTGCCTGGCCTGCTGTGCTTTGACCAGCAACACATTTGCAGCTGTGATCTCCAGCATCTGCAGACCTCATTTTTTACTCGAATATTGGAGCAGTTACAATTCCTGACTATTATGTTCTATTGTGTTTGCAATTCTCAGATTTGTCCTTACATCTCCTTTTGACTGCTTGGGAGTCTTGTCATAAACTAACTAGGAAATACGTGTCAATAATCATGTCCCATTGTTCCATAAGCAGTCCCTAAATGTAGATATTTTCTAATCAGCCTGATCAGAGATATTATTATACACATCTGGAGCAGGTAGGACTTGAACCAGATATTCTGGTTCAGAGTATGGACATTACCATTATGTCACAAGAGCCCTTTGTCCCTGAGTGTATAAAATTCCACCCAAACTACTAAGATGACCAATTTGCCTGACTGCTTGTTTGTTGGGCAAAAAGGCAATTCACACCAGGTTTCATCATTAACAGAAAATAACTCTAACACACACAACTTTAAGAAATGGCATAGAAACGATCCCTAGCTTTTTACTATTTATCATAGATTATACCCTTTGGAAACCCCAAAATCTACACACATTCACAATTAAGGCAGACAAATGACGGATGGTTTTATACAGAGAAAATAAAACTCAAAAGATCAAAGTTCAGATCACAAAGGTGGGTTAAATTGTTTCTCACAATTCCTTTGATTCCAGCAATGATGACACACTGCTGCCTGTATAGTGATGCTCATCCTTCACTTCAATAGTGAATCTAGTGGATGTATGTCTTCTCTTGTTTGCATTCTTTCTTTTAAGTTTTCTTGGTTTTTCTGTCTTTTCCCCACAGATAGAGACGTTTTCCACTTGCAGGCTCTGGATGTCTCTGATGACCCTGCATTTATAACCTTGGTTGAATTGCAGTTAGTTACAATCAGAGAGCTGTTGTCAAGTACTCTCAAGGCCACTCTGTCTCTGTCACTGCTTTGATAAGTAACAAACGTACACCACTTGATTTTTTTTCAAGTAGCAAAACTCTCCTGGCATATCAGTTCCATAGCAGTCTGACTTCCATTCCAGTTATAGTGTAAAAAAGTAAATATATGGTCCTTTACAGTCTATAGTACACTCCATACAGTGTGACTACCCTTTTTATGATTAGATTCCCTACAGTATGGAAACAGGCCCTTCAGCCAACAAGTCCACACCAACCCTCCCACCTAACCTGCACATCTTTGGAATGTGGGAGGAAACCCACGCAGACACAGGGAGAATGTGCAAACTCCACACAGACAATTGCCCGAGGTGGGAATCAAACCTAGGTCCCTGGCACTGTGAGGCAGCAGTGCCAGCCACTGAGCCACCATGCTGTCCATTTTTGTTCCTTAGCTAAATCCATATGGCCTCCTTTGTTGACCTTTCCAATACATGAACCGTCTTCACAGCATAAATAATTTCTATGGCAAAAATTACCCCCACCTTTTTGTTACCTTTCTCTCTATCTCATCTAAAAACCTTATGTTTTCAGTGTTGGGTTATAGTGCTTTTCTGGCATGCTTTTTCTGCCTCCTAATTTATTTTCTGCCCTACATTCTGGTTAAGGGGCCTACACATGTAATAATACTGAAACCAACATGTTCATTCTAAAAGATGAGAGACTTAACAAACAATCCAGGTCTTTTTCAATATATAAGTTCAGTTACATCACTGACGATCTTATACTCCACAGCCACCTGATGAAGGAGCAGTGCTCCAAAAGATAGTGCTTCCAAATAAACCTGTTAGACGATAACCTGGTGTTCTGTGATTTTTAATTTAGATAAATGTGAGATGCAGCAGTTTGGAAAGGCAAATCAGGGCAGAACTTATACAGTTAATGGTAAGGTCCTAGGGAGTGTTGCTGAACAAAGGGACCTTGGAGTGCAGGTTCATTGTTCCTTGAAAGTAGAGTCGCAAGTAGATAGGATAGTGAAGAAGGAGTTTGGTATGCTTTCCTTTATTGGTCAGAGCACTGAGTGCAGGAGTTGGGAGGTCATGTTGTTTCTGTACAGAACATTGGTTAGGCCACTTTTGGAATTTTGAGGCAGTTCTGGTCTCTATCCTGTTGGAAGGATGTTGTGAAACTTGAAAAGGTTCAGAAAAGATTACAAGGATGTTGCCAGGGTTGGAGGATTTGAGCTATGGGGAGAGGTTGAATAGGCTGGGGCTGTTTTCCCTGGTGTGTCAAAGGCTGAGTGCTGACCTTAAAGAGGTATATAAAATCATGAGAGGCCTGGGTGGGGTAACTAGACAAGGGCTTTTCCCTGGGGTGAGGGAGTCCAAAACTAGAGGGCCTAGGTTTAAGGTGAGAGGAGAAAAATCTAAAAGGGACCTAAGGGGCAGTTTTTCATGCAGAGGGTGGTGCGTGTATGGAATGAGCTGCCAGAGGAAGTGGTAGAGGCTGGTACAGTTACAACAAAGAAGACCAAAAGACAAAGAAAATCACAGCTCAGGAACAGGCCCTTTGGCCCTCTAAGCCTGTGTTGATCCTAAACCTGTTACCTATTTTCTAAGGATCTGAATCCCTTTGTTCCCTGCCCATTCATGTATCTGCCTAGATACACCTAAATGACGCTACCATTCCTGCCCCTACCACCTCCTCTGGCAATGCATTCCAGGCACCCACCACTCTGTGTGAAGAACATATCTCCCTTAAACCTTTTCTCTCTCACTTTGAACTCATGACCTCTAGTAATTGAATTCCTCACTCTGGGAAAAAGCTTCTTTCTAGTCAACCTGTTTACACCTATCATGATTTTGTAGACCTCATTCAGGCCCCCCTTCAACCTCTGTTTGTCTAATGAAAATAATCATAATCTACTCAACATCTCTTCATAGCTAGTGCCATCGATACCAAGCAACATACTGGTGAAACTCCTCTACACCCTCTCCAAAGCATCCACATCTTTTTGGTAATGTGGCAACTAGGACTGGATGCAGTATTCCAAATGTGGCTGAATCAAAGTCTTACACAACTGTAACATGACCTGTCAACCCCTGTACTCACTACCCCATCCAATGAAGGAAAGCTGCTGTATGCTTTCTTAACCACTCTATTGACCTGCGTTGTCACCTTCAGGGTATGATGGACCTGAACACCCAGATTTCTCTGTGCATCAATTTTCCCCAGTGTTTTTCCATTTACCGTATAGTTCGGTCTTGAATTGGTTCTTTCAAAATGCATCACCTCACATTTGCCCAATTGAACTGCATTTGATATTTCTCCGCCCATCTCTCCAATCTATCTATATTCTGCAGTATTCTCTGGCAGTCTCCTTCACTATCTGCTACTCCACCAATTTTAGTGTCATCTGCAAAGTTGCTAATCAGAACACCTATACCTTCCCTCAAATCACATATATATCACAAACATCAGTGATCCCAGCACAAATCCCTGTGGAACACCACTGGTTACAGTTCTCCATTTTAAGAAACTCTCTTCTACTACTACTCTCTGTGTCCTATGGCTCAGCCAGTTCTTTATCCATCTAGCCTGGACCCTATGCGACTTCACTTTCTCCATCAGCCCACTATAGAGAACCTTATCAAATGTCTTACTGAAGTCCATGTGTATGACATCAACAGCCCTTCCCTCATCAATCAACTTTGTCACTTCCTCAAAGAATTCTATGAAGTTGATCTTCCCTGCACAAAACCATGTTGCCTGTCACTGATAAGCCCATTTTCTTCCAAATGGGAGTAGATCCTATCCCTTAGTATCTTCTCCAGCAGCTCCCCTACCACTGATGTCAGGCTCACAGGTCTATAATTACCTGCAATATCCCTGCTGCCCTTCTGAAACAAGGAGACAACATTAGCAATTCTCCAGTCCTTGAGGACCTCACCCATATTCAAAGATGCTGCAAAGATATCTAAAGGCCCCAGCTATTTCCTCTCTCGCTTCCCTCAGTACCCTGGGATAGATCCCATCTAGGCCCTCCTTTTAGAAAACTCAACACTTCCTCCCTCCTTTTGCCTACTTGACCTTCAGTAATCAAACATCTATCCTTAACCTCAATATCCGCCACGTCCCTCTTCTCGGTGAATAATGATGCAAGGGAGTCATTAAGAATCTCATCCATTTTCTCTGACTCCACGCATAACTTTCCTCCTTCATCCTTGAGTGGGTCAACCCTTTCTCTAGTTACCCTTTTGCTCCTTATATATGAATAAAAGGCTTTGGGATTTTCCTTAACCCTGCTTGCTAAAGATATTTCTTGACCCCTTTTAGCGCTCTTAATTACTTGTTTCAGATTGGTCCTACATTCCTGATATTCGTCCTAAGTTTTGTCTGTCTTCAGTCACCAACACCTTATGTATCCTTCTTTTTCCTCTTAGCTAGTCTCACAATTTCACCTGTCATCCATGATTCCCTAATCTTGCCATGTCTATCCCTCATTTTCACAGGGACATATCTGTCTTGCTCTCTAATGAGCCTCTCTTTAAAAGCCTCCCGCGTATTAAATGTGGATTTACACTCAAACAACTGCTCCCAATCCACATTCCCCAACTCCTGCCGAATTTTGGTACAGCTGGACTTCCCCCAATTTAGCACTCTTCCTTTAGGACTACTCTCGTCTTTGTCCATGAGTATTCAAAGATTTTCCAGAATTGTGATCACTATTCCCAAACGAATCCCCAACTGAAACTTCATCCACCTGGCCGGGCTCATTCCCCAACACCAGGTCCAGTATGGCCCATCCAGAGTTGGAATATTTACATACGGCACTAGAAAACTCCCCTGGAAGCTCCTTACAAATTCTGCTCCATCTAGATCTCTAACACTAAGTGAATCCCAGTCAATGTTGGGAAAATTAAAATCTCCTATCACTGCCACCACCCTGTTGCTCCTACATCTTTCTATGATCTCTCTCTACATGTTTGTACCTCTATCTCACATTCACTATTGGGAAGCCTGTAGTATAATCCCAACATTGTTACCGCACCATTCCTATTTCTGAGCTCTGCCCATATCGCCTCACTGCTTGAGTCCTCCATAGTGCCCTCCTTCAGCACAGCTGCGATATCCTCTCTGATCAGTAATGCAACTCCTCCACCCCTTTAACCTCTCCCTCTAACCTGCCTGAAGCATCGATATTCTGGGATATTTAGTTGCCAATCATGCCCTTCCCTCGACCAAGTCTCAGTAATAGGAATAACATCATACTCCTAAGATACTAATCCAAACCCTAAATTCATCTGCCTTACCTACTACACTTCTTGATATAAAACAAATGCAACTCAGACCACCAGTCCCTTTGCATTCTCTGCTTCCTGCCTACTCTTCCGCTTAGTCACACTGACTTCATTATCTAGTTACTTACAGGCTTTAGTTACTACCTCCTCCCTGTCCACTGACCTTCTCATTTGGTTCCCATCCCCCTGCCACATTCGTTTAAACCCTCCCAAACAACGTTAGCAAAAGCACCTCCAAGGACATTGGTTCCAGTCTGGCCCAGACATAGACCATTCAATTTGTAATAGTCCCACCTCCCCTAGAACTGGTCCCAATGTCCCAAAAATCTGAACCCCTTCCTCCTGTACCATTTCTCAAGCCACGCATTCATCCTGCCTATTCTTTCTTTTCAATTCTGACTAGCCCATGGCATGAGTAGCAATCCTGAGATTGCTTCCTCTAAGGTCTACTTTTTAACTTGGCTCCTAACTCCCTAAATTCTGCTTGTAGGACCTTATCCCGTTTTTTTAAACCTATATCACTGGTGCTTATATGCACCATGACAACTGGCTGTTCAATTACAGCATCTGAATGGGTATATGAATAGAAAGGATTTAGATGGATATAGGCCAAATCCTGGCAAATGAGATTAGATTTATTTAGGATATCTGGTGGGCATGGAAAAGTTGGATTGAAAGGTTTATTTCCATGTTATATATCTCTATAACTCTCAAGTAAGTAAGGATACAAGTTGTTTATGAAGCTGAAAATTATATCAAGTCTCTAATATTATCACAGGCATGGTTTGCTTGAAGATTCTCTTTCCAAACTGTAGGAGTTGAAAACTTGAAAAAAGATTTAGCAGCTGAGATGGTTTATGTAGTGACAGTTAAAAGTTTCTCCCACAGGTGCCTTAGCAAAATAAGTTCCAGAAGTGAGCGAAGGTTCCTTTATTTCACTTTGAAGACACTGCAGGTTTTGGTTCTTAGTAGTGTGCTTCAGAAGAGTAGAACTGGACACCTTCCTGATTTCCTTGCTGAGCATAGTAACTGCTTCAAGATACTTCTCACATGGTCACAGAGTAGCCAGATATGATGCATAACTGGGCTGTTATCCCGAAACTGTTGAATCATGCTTCTCTATGTGGTATTGGGTTACCCAAGGGGTCCCATCCATTGTCTTTCAATGGGGTTATTAACCTTTTTAATTCCTCACCCATGAGCTTGGTGATTTTCTTCTATCTGGTTGTGGGTGAGATAGGGAAAACTGCTTACACCACATAGGAACAATTCTGAAGGAGTTTCTATTCACCTTTGAAAATATCCATTGATTTTATAAAAGTTTGTTGTAATTTCTTCTTGAGATACGTTTAGTCCAGTGCCAGCTGAAACCACAAGGATAGTCATGTGACTCATGGAAGCCACTTTGTAACATTTTTTGTGTCAATTTATAGACCAATTAGCATTCTATATAAAATATTGTAAGTGCACAATTGCCACACCTACTTTAAAATCCTTCCCTGTCTTTGCCCCTCCTCTTCTCGGTAACCCTACCCAACCTCACCATCCCTTAAACTATTCTGTGTTGCTGGGTTTCTGGTATCTTGAGCCCAATTTTAATTGGTTCGCCATTGATGGCCATGTCTAAAGTCGCCTGGTGCTTAGGCTCTGAAATTCCATCCTCACACTGTTGTACGTCTTGCTTTACCAATCATAACCAGTTTGTTGTTGGGGTAGTTTCCTACCGTTAAATTATTGTTAACAAGCCTCTTGCCCTTAAACAAGGTGTACTTCATTGCATGATTGTAATTATGGAACAAGTTACATTAGTAAGATAACATTGTTTCTAAAACTATGTAAAGGTAACATCTCCATAGTTCCACTCACTCACTCAAGAGAGATGACTGGTGGTGAGGGTCACCTCACCTCAGGCAAGGAGGTGGGATCTTCATAAGAACCTCGGCTGATGCAAGAATTGAACCTGTGTTGTTGGTGTTATGCTGCATTGCAAACCAGCCATCCAATCTATAAGCAGACATGTAATGTGGATTTCTACTCTACAGGATCCAAACCTTCAAAGTTTGTGCGAAGATTTGTAGCTCGGGTGCTTGTTGTAGTGGTTCTGTTCACCAAACTGGAAGTTTTTGTTGCAAACGTTTCGTTCCCTGGCTAGGAGACATCATCAGTGCTGTGGAGCCTCCTGAGAAGCGCTTCTTTGATGTTTCTTCCGGCATTTATAGTGGTCTGTCCTTGCCGCTTCCGGGTGTCAGTTTCAGCTGTCCGCTGTAGTGATTGGTATATTGGGTCCAGGTCAATGTGTCTGTTGATGGAATTTGTGGATGAATGCCATGCCTCTAGGAATTCCCTGGCTGTTCTCTGTCTGGCTTGCCCTATGATAGTAGTGTTTTCCCAATCGAATTCATGTTGCTTGTTGTCTGAGTGTGTGGCTACTAGGGATAGCTAGTCGTGTCGTTTCGTGGCTAGTTGGTGTTCATGTATGCGGATCCTAACCTGTTTGCCTTTTTCCCCACCGTGATCCTTTTGACCTTACCTGGTTGGTGGAGCTTAATGCAATTTCAGAATAATTACCTTATGCATCTTGCCCCAAGCTTTTTCCCTACAGTTAACATGACTACAACCCCAAGCCTCTCTAAGACTCTGACTTCACAAATTCAGATGGTCTGGAGAGTTCACAATTCTTTTAGAACACTCTTTCTTTGGAGATGAATAACTGGCAGATCTTTGACATGAGAACTGTTGGTATTAATTTTTTTTCTTGACTCTGTGTGATCTGTAGAGTCTCTCTTTACTAGGAGACCTTTTATCTCTTAAAAGTTCTTCGCTAAGGACATTGTTTCATTTCAACCAGGTTGTTGATGTTTTACCTTACCTTGAAGATTGTAACCTCCTTAATTTCTTTTGCGGCAGAACTCTTCCCTGATGAATCAGGTAGTTGTGGCGCAACGTCGTTTGGGGTTTAATCTCCTGAATTCCCCTCATGGAAGTGGACTGCTCTAATGAGATAGGTTTGTCTATTCCCGAATCTGTAGGCATTAGTTATCCCCTCTCAGTGTTGGTTCACTTGGAATCTTAAGCCATCCTCCTTCAATCTGTTTAAACAAACCTTTATTCTCAACCTGCAAATACATCTGTGTCGAAGAGTATGTAACTTGTTCATTTCAATTTGAAAATCAAGTTGATTGTCTTCATTCATCCACCACATTTGTTTTACCAGTGACCTCAACATACGACTTGAAGAATGCTATGACTGGCACTGATAATTCTTCCTGGAAGATGACACGTTGAAATATCTTTTTGATCTTGCCTTGTTTCATTCTCATCAAATTTGAATCTGCTATTGCTCTTTGTTTACCAAGATGTATTGATGCCTGAAGAATCTCAGCTGAAGGTTAATCAATGAGCTCAAATAGGTTGTACTGATCATTCTCTTTCTCTTTGCATGTGTCATGGCTAAAGACATGTAGTGAAATCACTGGACGACAAGACTGGTGTGTGAATGGAGATTGGATCAGTTAGGATTATAGTCACTGCAATTTAAAAGAATGAGGGGGGAGTCTCATATAAGCCTATAAAATTCTAACAGGTAAACACGGAAGTATATACCTAATGACCGGGGAGTTCAGAACCAGGAGTTGTAGCCCAAAGATATCGGTCGAGTCATTTAGGTCGAGATGAGAAGGAATTTTTTTCACCCAGAGTGCAGTAAGCATGTTAGACCCTCTGCCACAGAAAGCGTTTGAATACAAAACATTAGATATTTTCAAGAAGGAAGTTGATACAGTTCTTAGGATCAAAAGCTATTGGGGAGAAAGTGGGAACAGGCCCCTGAGTTGATGATCAGCCATGATCATATTGAATGGTGAAGCAGGCTTAAATGGCTGAATGGCCTACTCCTGCTCCTATTTTCTCTGGTTCTATGAAACATTCAAGATTCCCAGTGGACATAATATGGTACATGAGGAAAGGTTGTTTCCTTTGTGGAAGAGTTGAAAACCAGGTGGCATAATCTTGGAGTAAGGAGTTGTCCTTTTAAAACAGCGATGAGGAGGAATTTCTTCTCTCAGAGGGTAATGAATCTGTGGAATTCCTTACAGCAGAGGGCTGTTCAGGCTGGGATGGTTAGTAAAGTCAAGAAAGGCAGTGAGGGAAACAAGGGTGAGGGGGATAAGGAGAAAGGTCCAGTTGGCAGCGCAGCCTTGATGGGCTGAATGAACCACTTCCCATCCTGTTTTTTAGGATCTCATGCTCTTGCAGTGTGTTGAACTCCTTAAGTGTTGTTGGAGCTACACTCATCCAGGAATGTGGGGAATCCTGATTTGTGCCTTATAGATGATGGACAGGCTTTCAGGGAATTAGGAGGTGAGTTATTCACTATCAGATTCCTAGCCTCTGACCTGCTCCTGTAGCCACTGTATTTATGTGGTTGGCTCAGTTCGGTTTCTGAACAATGGTAATTCTCAAGATATTAATGATGAGGAATTCCAGGAAGAAAATGCCTTTTAACTTCAAAGGGATGGTTAGGGGATTTATCAATTCTCTTTTATTGGAGATAATTATTGCCTGGCATTTAAATGGTTGAAGCCTGGTTATTATCCACATCTTGTTGCATTTGAACATGGACTGCTTCAGTATTTGAGGATTTGCAAATGGCGCTGAACATTGTACACTCATTAATGACTATCCTCACATCTCACCTCATGGTAGAAGAAAGGTAATTGATAAAGCAGCAGAAGATGGTTATGTCTAGGATACTACCCTGAGGAACTCCTGCAAAGATGTCGTGGAGCTGAGATGACTGACCTCTAACAACCACAACCATCTTCCTATGTGCCAGATATGACTATGACTAGCCTGGTGTTTTACCCCCGATTCCCATTCACTCCAGATTTGTTACAGCTCCTGGATGTCACACTTAGTTAACTGTTCTGTTAATGCTAAGTGTTGGGAGTCTCACATCACCTCTGGATTTCAGCTCTTTTGTCCATGTTTAAATCAAGGCTGTAATGATGTCAGGAGCTGAATGGCCCTGGCGAAATCCAAACTGGGCATCACTGTTATTGCTGAGCAGGTGTTGCTCGATAACACTATTGATGATACCTCCTGATCAAGAGTAGACTAATGGGGTGGTAATTGACCTGGTTGGATTTGTCCTGCTTTCTATGTACAGCACATACCTGGGAAATTTTCTACATTGTCATATGTGTATCATGTTGTACCTGTACTAGAACAGTTGGCTAGGGGTGTGACACATTCTGGATCACAAATCTTCAGTACTGTTGCAGGAATGTTGTCATGGTCCACAGGTTTTGCAGTATCCAGGGTCTCCAACCATTTCTTGATATCACGTGGAGTGATTCAAATTGGCTGAAGATTGGTATCTGTAATGCTGGGGACCACTGGAGGTGGCGGAGATAACTCATCCACTTGGCACGTCTGGATGATGATTGCTGCGAATGCTTCAGCCTTAGCTTTTGCACTGATGTACTGGGTTCTTTCATCATTGAGGATGGGGATATTTGTGGAACCTCCTCCAATGAGTTATATACTTATCCTGCACCATTCATGTCTGGATGTGGCAGGGCTATAGAAGACTGATCTATTGGCTGTGAGATTACTTAGCTCTGTCTGTTGCAGGCTGCTTCTGCTGTTTATTATGTAAGTAATCCTGTGTTGTACCATGGACCAAGGTGGGGACAGAGTTGGTGCTGAACATGACCTCGGCCTCCAGTCTCCGATCCTCTGACCTCCGATCCTCTGCCCCACCACGGATCCTGATCTGAGCCTTGTTCCATCACTGGCCCCTGACCTGGGCTCGCCACACAGCTTCTGACCTGATCTCAGTGGGGTCACTGGAGATTCAGACTCTGGTTATTTAGCTCTGTAACCAGGCCCTACCAAGTAGCCAGTCCATTTAAATGTGTGCAGACACCACAGTTGCCAGGCATGATTTCCTCCCCAGATTGTTTCTGACATGAATCATGAAGATTGCAGACTTGACAAGTTTCAGCATTTAAGTCACCATGTTTTTGTTGACTTGCAGCACCATCTGGTGGCACATGGACTTGCAAGTAAGCTGAAGGAGAGCATTAAACCAAATCTCTGCAGATGGCGTGGAGAGTCTCACTCACTCGATTTACACAGTATTTGCATAAAAACATGAGAAGCGGTGAAATATCAATTTTCGAGCTGATTAAAAATGCCCAGTGACTCAGGCCCAAGTCATCCCAGTGAACTGATGGATGCATAATTGCTGCAACCTAGTCAACGTGGTCTTGCCAGCTGCCATTCTAACCAGTCTCAACAAATGTGCCTGGGAACACCTTCCCCACCTGCAAATGTTTGGGGTATCTCGAGTAATTTAAATCCTGACAGCTTTTTAACTGGAGAACGCAACATTTGTACTTAATTTCAGGTCAGTGCTGGGCAACTAGCAGGTCCTGGGCCAGAGAGACCAGTCAAGTCAGTTTTATTCTGATGGTTTGTGTGAGCTCCTCAAGCACTTCAGCAGGATCAACACTAGAGGTCTCCAGCTGGCCTTGCTGGTCCCAGAGAGATCTTGAAGAAAGACTCAATAGAAAGTGCATTAATGTGTTCCCAAGCATTTACATTACACCTCTGTGTTTTGTAAAATCATCAATTCCTTGAAAGCTTCCTGAAAACTGTTTCTCTGAATTGTAGTATTGACATGGGAAGACAAAAACAATGTGGAGTGGCAGTATGGGCTAGTGCGTTCTTCTGTTTATCACAAAGATGCCAAATATACAACAAAAATTGGGAATAAAATAACATGGGCTATTTATTTGAAGATAAAACTAGATACAGATAAAAGCAACCAAAGGTCATATAAAAATGGAGGACTGATACTTTAATCTGTCTACAGAATCATGAGCCTCAAAGGGACGCACACATCATGTGCCGGATGTAGACAAGGTTTGGGAGTGGGTGGAGATCTAATGGAAGGTAACCAACTAAATCAACGCACTCTATTGCTATGGAGGACTGTTGTCTATTAAGCCAAGATCACTGGGTCACTTAAAGTCCAGTGGTTCATGGTCTTTTCCCTACTCCCACTATGTCAGTGCAGTGAACTGGTGCTGTTTATCAGGTGAAAGATTAGAATCAGAAAGATATTCATACCTTGTGGCATCTCATCCAACTGAATACACAGAATTAAATTTCAAGCATCTTAAAAGTGGAAAATCCTACAGGACAAATGATCCTTGTTATTAAAAAAAAATCAGTAGCCTAGCTCCACAAAGGTATGTGGTGAAGTGTCCCAATTGACAGGAATGAGGACTTATACAAATATTTTACTAGTTACACAATAAGTAGACACTGTGAAGTGTTTAGTTTCTGCTGCTAAAAATGCTCATACACATAACTGCTATCACAGTGCAGTGCATTGTATTTAGCACATTCTCCCTGTAGATTTCGACCAGATACTCCTGTTTTCTCCCACAGTCCAAAAAAGTGCAGTTTAGGTGGATTGGCCATGCTAAATTGTCTAGTGTGTTCAGAGGTGTGCAGGCTAGGTGAATTCGTCACAGGAAATGCAGGATTACAGGGATAGGTAGGGGTCTGAGTCTGGGTGAGATGCAATTCAGAGGGTTGGTGCAAACTTGATGGGCTGAATGGCCTCTTAGTAGTCGGCATGGTGCCCAGTGGTTAGCACTGCTGCCTCACAGAGCCAGAAACCTGGGTTCAGTTCCCGCTTCAGGCAACTGTCTGTATGGAGTTTGCACATTCTCTCCGTGTCTGCGTGGGTTTCTTCCGGGTTCCTCCCACAGTCCAAAAATGTGTAGGTTAGGTGAATTGGCTATGCTAAATTGCCCGTAGTGTTAGGTAAAGGGGTAAATGTAGGGGAATGGATGTGGGTGGGTTGCTCTTCGGAGGGACGGAATGGACTTGTTGGGCCGAAGGGCCTATTTCCATGCTGTAAGTAATCTAATCTAATCTAATGTTGGTTTCTGCACTGTAAGATTTTATGATTCTGGTCCTGTTTCTAAGTTGGGCAATGAATGCTCCAAGACAAGGCACAGCATCATCTTCAATGTTAAGTATGTGGTAGTCATGGTAGCAATCAGAGATAATTGATTGCAAAATGGTCTCACCCATGTCCTGTATGAGCAAGTGCCAAGGGGTATTTTTAACACTGACAAAGCTTTTCTTGTTTGTCGTCATGGAAATTCCAATGGAGCAGCCATGGAAACATACATTGCACTGTGGTACTGAAAGATGAGGTAATCATAGATGCAGTATGTTCTTCAACTGAGGAAAGTGAGGAGGCCGATGAGCCTGAAGAGTGTGATGACTGCCTGGTCGCTCAGCCAGTGAAGCTATAAGGGCCATTGAGATGCTCCAGGATTTTGCACTGCAGCATAAAAACACAGAAAAGATCTTTGACGACATTGATGACATGGTGGATGGTATCACTTGTCCAAAGACAGCGCAGTTAGCAGAAAATAATTATTGAATTTTTCCAGCGTTAACATAGAACATTACAGCGCAGTACAGGCCCATTGGCCCTTGAAAACCCATCTAACCTACACTACTCCATTATCATCCATATGCTTATCCAATGACTATTTAAATGCCCTTAATTTAGGCAAGTCCACTACTGCTGCAAGCAGGGCATTCCATATCCTACCTCTGACATCTGTCCTATATCTATTACCCATCAATTTAAAGCTATGTCCCCTCATGCTAGCTATCACTATGTGAGGAAAAAGGCTCTCATTGTCCACCCTGTCTAATCCGCTGATCATCTTGTATGCCTCTATTAAGTCTCCTCTCAACCTTCTCTCTAATGAAAACAGCCTCAAGTCCCTCAGACTTTCTTCCTAAGACCTTCCCTCCATACCAGGCAAAATCCTAGTATATCTCCTCTGAACCCTTTCCAAAGCAATACTCCAAGTGTGGCCGCACCAGAGTTTTGTACAGCTGCAACATGACCTCATGGCTCTGAAACTCAATCCCTCTACCAATAAAAGCTAACACACCATATGCCTTCTTAACAACCCTATCAACCTGGATGGCAACTTGCAGTGATCTAGGCACATGGACACCAAGATCTCTCTGCTCACCTATTCTTACCATTAGCCCAGTATTCTGTATACCTGTTACTCCTTCCAAAGTGAATTAACTCAAATCTTTCTGTATCAAACTCCACTTGTCACCTCTCAGCCCAACTCTACAGCTTATCTACATCCCTCCATAACCTGCCACATCCTTCTGCACTGTCCACAATTCCACCAACTTTAGTGTCATCTGCAAATTTATTAACCCACCCTTCCATGCCCTCATCCATGTTATTTATAACAATGACAAACAGCAGTGACCCCAAAACAGATCCTTGTGGCACACCACTAGTAACTGAACTCTAAGATGAATAATTCCCCATCAACCACCATTCTCTGTCTTCTTTCAGCTAACTAATTTCTGATCCAAACCGCTAAATCACCCACAATCCCATGCTCCCGTATTTTATGCAAAGCCTACCATGGAGAACCTTATCAAACACTTTACTGAAATCCATATACACCACATCAACTGCTTTACCCTAATCCACATGTTTGGTCACCATCTCAAAGATCTCAATAAGGTTTGTGAGGCAAGACTGTTACGGCACAGAATAAACACTTCTGCTAATTTGAACCAGACCCACAGAAAAGCTTACCTTGTGTTGTAATCTGTTAAGGGATGAATGACAAAGAACTACAAATTCCCACTGTTTAGAGAAAGAATTAACAATTTATTCTTTAACACCAAGAAATATGAGAACAATTAACAACAACTATCTCCACAGTAATCCTCCTTTGTCTGATCAATTTATCTACCTCCCACTCTACAACAATAGACTGATCCAATAAACACCACCTTCCCCACCCTCCGCTCAGCCCCCACACCCACCCCGCGCAGATTAAGTTTATAAAAAAAAATCAAATTTCAAAACTAGACAGTTGCCACTTTTCCCTTGGCATCTGTATTTCCTAGGTCTTTTCTTCAGTCATCTGTTTCACAAATTTCATTTGAAAAGGTGCCTTTCAGAGACAGGCTCTGCAGGCCAGATTTTATTGGTGCTCTTTGCCACTCTGGCTAACTGTTCAAAATACCCGATTTTATATATCCCAAACTATCAGACTGCCTCATTGGTTTAATGTCATCAAAGCATTAAAATTCAAATTCGATTGGAATTTGGTCTCTTGGAGCATGATTTAAATTGATTGGCTAAATTCAAATTTGTTGTGTACCATGGCAACGCAGCTCCGGCTAGTTGTTTCACAATCAAATGTTACATTTTTACATTTTTCAGCACACTCTGTGCCTCTCTAAGTCCGTGCTAGCTTCCACTCTCTCTTAAAGGTCCAGTACACACTAACATCTTCATAACATGACCTATCCTTCACAAAATTATGTTGACTATCCCTAATCAAATTACTCCTTTCGAGATGATTATAAATCCAATCTCTTATAATCCTTTCCAAAACATTGCCCATAACAGAAGTAAGGTTCACTGGTCTATAATTACAGGATTGTCTCTACTCCCCTACTTGAATAAGGGGACAACATTTGCTATCTTCCAGTCTTCTGGCACAATTCCTATAGACAACAACGACATAAAAATCAAAGCCAAAGTTTTTGCAATCTCCTCCCTCGTTTCCCAGAGATTCCTAGGATAAATCCCAGCCGGCCCATGTGACTTATCTATTTTCACTCATCTATTTGTATTGCTAACACCTCCTCCTGATGAACCTAAATCCTGTTTAGTCTCACAGCCTGTATTTCAGTATTCTCCTCGACAACATTGTCTTTTTCCTGTATGAATACTGACGGAAAATATGCATTTAGCCCCTCTCCTATCTTTTCAGACTCCATGTACAATTTCCCACCACTGTCGTTGACTGGCCCTAATCTTACCCTGGTCATTCGTTTGTTCCTGACATACCTATAGAAAGCGTTAGGGTTTCCTTGATCCTACCTGCCAAAGACTTCTCATGTCCCCTCCTGGGGGTTCTTGGCTCTCTCTTCAGGTCTTTCCTGGCTAACTCATAACTCTCAAGTGCCCTAACTGAGCCTTCATGTCTCATCTTCACATAAGCGTTTTTCTCCCTCTTGACAAGAGATTCAACTTCTTTAATAAACCACAGCTCTCTCGCTCAACCACTTCCTCCATGCCTGACAGTACATACTTGTCAAGGACATGTAGTATCTGTTCCTTGAATAAACTTCACATTTCAACTGTGCCCATCCCCTGCAGTTTCCTTCCCCGTCCTATGCATCCTAAATCTTGTCTAATTGCATCGTAATTACCTTTCCCCCAGCTATAGCTCTTGCCATCCGGTGTATACCTGTCTCTTTCCATCGCTAAAGTAAACATAACTGTATTGTGGTCAGTATCACCAAAGTGCTCACCTACCTCCACATCTAACACCTGACCGGGTTCATTACTCAGTACCAAATTCAATGTGGCCTCACCCCTTGTTGGCCTGTCTATATACTTTGTCAGGAAACCATCTTGCACACATTGGACAAAAACTGCCCTGTCTAAAGTACTCAAACTATAGTGTTTCCAGTCAATATTTGGAAAGTTAAAGTTCCCCCAAAATAACCACCCTGTTACTTTCGCTCCTATCCAGAATCATCTTTGCTACCCTTTCGTTTACATCTCTAGAACTATTTGAAGGCCTAAAGAAAACACCCAACAGGGTGACCTCTCTTCTCCTATTTCTTACCTCAGTCCATGCTACCTCTGTAGATGAGTCCTCAAACCTCCTTTCTGCCGCCATAATACTGTCCTTGACTAACAATGCCACACCTCACCCTCATTAAGCACCTTCCCTGATCTTACTAAAACATCTAAACCCCAAAACCTGCAACAACCATTCCTGTCCCTTCTCTATCTGTGTCTCAGAAATGGTCATAACATCCAAGTTCCAGGTACCAACCCTTGCTGCAAATTCTCCCATCTTATTCCGAATGGTCCTGGCATTGAAGTAGACACACTTCAAACCACCTTCCTGCCTGCTGGTACACTCCTGCGACCTTGAAAACTTATTCATGATCTCACTACTCTCAACCTCCTGGACACTGGAGCTACAATTCAGGTTCCCATCCCCCTGCTGAATTAGTTTAAACCTTCCCAAAGAACATTAGCAAATCTCCCCCCAAGGATATTGATACCCTCTGATTCATATGTAGACCATCCCATTTGTAGAGGTCCCACCTCCCTTCGAATAAGCCCCAATATCGAGGTATCTAAAACCCTCCCTCCTGCGCCATCCCTGTAGCTGCATGTTCAACTGCTCTGTCTCCCTATCCCTCGTCTTACTAGCACATGGCACAGGTAACAAACCGGAGATAACAACACTGTTTGTTCTAGCTCTAAGTTCCATCCTAGCTCCATCAGGTGGTTCTTCATCAGGCTTCCCAGAAGCCTCTGCACTCTGATAAGTTTTTAAATGAAGAATTTGTCTTTCCAAAGCCCCATGGTTTCCGCCCTCGCCATTCCTGCTGCAGAAATGAAGAAATAACTCCCAACATTCTTCCACACCTTTTATTGTACAAAGTCAGGCCTTTGTAACACATTAACAAATGAAAAATAGACACAGATTGGGCTGCACAGTGGTCTCCTTGGCTATCTTGAACCTCTACTCCATATTAATATGTGAGCAGTCCCCCTGCAATTGAATAATGATTTGGAGAAGCCGGTGTTGGTCTAGGGTGGACAAAATTAAAAATCACACAATACCAGGTTACAGTCCAATAGTGAGTTTGTTTAATATATTTCAGCTGGATGATACTGTGACCTTTTGCTGTAAATTCTGTGTCTTATGTTCCTGCTCCACAACTACCTGATGAAGAAGCAGCCTTTCTAAAGCTAGTGCTTCCAAATAAACCTGTTGGACTATAACCTGGTGTTGTGTGGATTTTTAACTTTGCAACTGAATATATTGTAATTTTCATGTAGATATGAGGTGACTTCTCAATACATGCCAATTTGAAAGACTATGTGTGTTCAAATAAAACATTGTGTTTCAAGCCGATTGAGCCTAAATTATTGATCGATCATTTGGGTTCCCTTTCAGTGAATTCGTTGTACTTTCAATGGATACAGTACCATCCATTGTACTCCAAGTACTCCAACACATCAATTGCTGTTCCTGTGTCAGCCTGCAGGTGGGGGGCTTTAGCCAGGATTCTCCGAACTGCGCCACTGTTTTGGCTGGATTTTCATAAACCAGCTCTATCCGCTCAGAGCTGTTGAGCTTGACATTTGTATCAGACATCACATTGTAACAAAAAACAAATACAGGTTAAGAGTGACAAGCTGCTCCCATCTCTCAGATGCTGGAAATAACATTGACTTGTAATATAGCATCTTTAAAATAATAAAACATCCCAAGGCACATTACAAGAGGGTTTAAAAACAAAACTTGATACCAAAGCACATGAAGAATGCTAGGACAGAAGCTAAGTCAAAAGATGGAAAGAGATGTAAAGGTGTGGAGAGGTTTAGGGAATTTGAGAGCTTGTCAAATGAGGACAGAGGCAGCAAAGGTTTCCATTCAAATCACACTCCCAGGGCAAATTGTGGAGTGCTGCTCTCCAGAGGTGATGTCTTTCAGATGGGATGTTAAATTTACTGTGTGGGTGAATGTAAAAGAATCAGTGGGAATATTTCTCAGATGGGGGAGTTATTCCCAATACTCTGACTAAAATTCATCGCTCAATCAACAGAACAATATACAGATTATCTGGTCTGTTATGAGTTTGCTGTTTGTGGGAGTTGTCTTTGGTTGCCGTGTTTCCTATATTATGACAGAGACTACCTAATGACAGTTGTCTGCAAAGCACTTTTAGATGCCAAGTGGTCATGAAAATATCAGTGCGAGTCCTGCTAACCGGGTGAGAGTATACAAAGGGGGTAGGTTTAACATACACTTTTAACATTTCGAGAGAATTATAATGAACAAAGATGACATCTCTAGCAATCATGCAGAAACTGCAAACTAAAAACCTATTAAAAGTTGACACCTATAGCCTTCAAAAATCTTTTTTCACTTTAATACTTCCAGGGTTCATGAAAGATCCGTTCCCAGATGGGTAATTGCTTAGAGAGGAAAGAAGAGATAAAACTGTTGCTTGTCCTCTACTGAGTGCGATGTGTGTGGTGCTCCATTGAGGCTGGAGCAACAATGGATCTTCAGACTGGCCCAGGCCACTGGAGCAAGAGGCTTGAGGATTGGCAGGAATTGGTGTCAGATTCTCATTACACATTATGGATGTGCTGCAGCGTTGGACACAGCTCCATTTTCATTTCTCAGGCGTATAACACATCACCTCCTGCTGCATGTATGTGCACATGTCATCATTACAACATTTTTGTTTTGCAGGATGGTTTGTGGGACTTGGGAACTCCACAGAAGTGATGGTTTTGGCTGGGAGTGGGGTGCAAGGAGTTCGTAATCGTAGTCTACAAAGAGAAACACCATCTAATGAATACTATATGTGGATAATCTAATGAAAGATTTTGCAATCATCCCTCAATAAATCAAATGTCAACGAAACCCCTGTCCTATACAATTGAATAATTAGCATGGATATATGTGGTAGGCTTCACTTCTTGCAGTGAAGTACCTCTAACAGACACACATATTACACTGGGCACCATGACATTCTAGTTTTCTCTTCAGTAAATTTCCAATCTAACATTCAGCCACATATTCCAGTGGCATTTTCTGGTCCTACACTTTTAAAATGTTGGATTGAGGATTTAATTGGTTCTAGTCTCACTCACCAGTGGAAACAACCTCCCTGCTTCTATCTTATCTATTCCCTTCATTATTGTATATATTTCTGTAAGATCCCCCCTCATACTTCTAAATTCCAATGCGTTTAGTCCCAATTAACTCAGTCTATCCTCATAAACCAATCTTCTCAACTCTGGAATCAACCTTGTGAACATCGTGTGCACCCCCTCCAGTGCCAGTACATCCTTTCTCAGGAGACCAAAACTGTAGACAGTACTCTAGGTGTGGTCTCACCAGCACCCTACTCAGCACAACCTCCCTATTTTTAAATTCCATCCCTCTAGCAATGAAGGACAGTATTCCGTTGTCTTCTTAATTATCTTCTGCACCTGAAAGCCAAGGTCCCTCTGCACAACAGCATGCTGCAATTTTTTTCACCATTTACAGGGGCAGCACTGTGCCTCAGTGGTTAGCACTGCTGCCTCACAGAACCAGGGTCTCAGGTTCAATCCCAACCTCGGGTGACTGTGTGGAGTTTGCGCATTCTCCCCGTGTCTGCATGGGTTTCCTCCAGGTGCTCCAGTTTCCTCCCACAGTCCAAAGATGTGCAGGTCAGGTGAATTGGCCATGCTAAATTGCCCATAGTACTAGGTGCATTAGTCAGAGGGAAATGGTTCTGGGTGGGTTACCCTTTGGGGGGTCGGTGTGGGCTGGTTGGGCTGAAGGGCATGTTTCCACACTGCACTGTAGGGAATCTAATCTAAAAAATAAACAAAATGGATGATTTCACATTTACCAACATTGTACTCTATTTGCCCAACCCTTGCCCACTCACTTAATCTGTCTATATCGCTCTGCAGACTTTCACTGTCCTCTGCACACTTTGCTCTAACCTTAGTATCATCTGTGAACTTTGACACATTACAATTGGTCACTTCCCTGAGGCATACCACTAGCTACTGATCCCCAACCAGAAAAACACCTATTTATCTCCACTCTGCTTTCTGTTAGTGAACCAATCTTCTATCCATGCTAATACATTACCCGTAACACTACGCACATTTACCTCATGCAGCAGCCTTTTGTGCTGAACCTTGTTGAATGCCTTCTCGAATCCAGATACACCAGATAAATCCACCGGTTCCCTATTGTCCACTGCAACAGAGTAGACTGAGGTACGTACCCGGGCGGAGTGCAGCAGGTCATCCATTGCCGTATGACACTGGAACCAGGTTCTGTTACTAAGCGCAGGTGCTGACCTCTACAGCTGCCTCCGTCTCGGCTACATTCATCATGACCTTTTGTTGCCATCCCTAGAGAAAAGATCTTCCATTTGCTCTGGGACAGCCTTCCAAAGCCTTTTACCTTGTCTCTGACATCTCCAGGATTCAGTTGGGGTGATGATCAGAGAGTGAGTGATGTCCCTGGGTTGCAGAGAGTGATGTGCTATCCATTCCCTTTCAAAATGCATTATGAATTATAGAATAGAATTAGAGAATCCCTGCAGTGTGGAAACAGGCCATTTGGCCCAACAAGTCCAGACCAACCCTCTGAAGAGTGTCCCATCCAGACCCTTTCCCCTATTTTATTACTCTACATTTCCCCTGACTAATGCACCTAACCTACACACCCCTGAACACTGTAGGCAATTTATCACGACTAATTCACCTAACCTGCACGTCTTTGGACTGTGGGAGGAAACCCTCACAGACAAGGGGAGAATTGCAAACTCCATACAGACAGTTGCCTGAGGCTGGAATCAAACCTGGGTCCCTAGCACTGAACCACTACGCTACCCTCAACATTTTGGAATTTGCAGCCCAGCTGTTCCTGGTGGCTGGAACATCCTCGTCATCCAATTTGGCATTTTACTGGTAAGTGAGCTTGGAAGGATGTACTCATGTGACATAGCAGAAGTGTTCCTATCTTTGAGGCAGGTAGCCCAGGTTCAAAACCCACCTATTCCAGAGGTATGCCATAACACATCTAAACAGGCTGATTAAAAATACATATGAGAAAACCTAACCTGTCCCTGAGTGGAGATCTCACACTTAGTCTTTAAAACAAAATGTTGACTGCTTCTGATCCATCCTTCAGCAGTTACTCCTAATGCAAACTTTCATACCTCTGCTAAGAAATGTAAATTTTATACATTCTTAGGCTTTAAACTGATTAGTTTTCTCAAGTATTTTGCACAAAAGTATGTGAAACCATGCCAACTAGGAATGAGAGTAGGCCACTCTGCCCCTTTGGCCTCTGCTGCTAGTCAATAAGATCAAGGTTAAGCTGATTACTTCACATTCCCATCTTCCTCCAGAAAATCTTTCAACCCCTCACCTTGCAAGAATCTATCCTACCTCAGCCTTAAAAATAATCAAAGACTTCACTTCCATTGTCTTTTGAGAGACAGCATTTCAAAGACCTTTTGTAAGGGGTGGGGGACATTCTCCTCACCTTGGTTTTAAAAGTTACTTATTTTTAAAAGAGACTCCCCTAAAATCAATGGTCTGGATTCTCCTATAGTCAGGCTGAAGTTATCCCAGTGTAGATAGTAGTTGTGCTGCAGAATACCCATCAGTACACACTTCTAAAGACTTACCCAGAAAAGTGAAGAGCTGAAAATGTGTTGCTGGAAACAACACATTCTCCCAGCAACACATTTTCAGCTCTGATCTCCAGCATCTGCAGTCCTCACTTTCTCCCAGAAAAGTGAAGGCCCTGCTGAGCAATTCCCTGAACCTGGGGCATTTTGGATGTCTCTATTTAAATCAGCAAATTCACAGGGTTCTGATTAAAATAAGTAACTAATTGTTCAGTAGAAGTTAGACTGTTAAGTTCATAGCCTAAATCCTGAGTAACTATTAAATAAACCCATAGTTAACCCACTCACCCACAACTCTACACTCCCTCACATTGTGACCTGACACCATTCATCTTGCACCTGGGACCCAGGATCCAATCCCCTTTGCCTGCCTGCCCCAGATCTAACCTGACTTCCTTCGTCCATCAGGACCTGACACCCCCCTTTTACCCATTAGGACATGGGTACCATACTGTACTCAAACCCCTTTCACCCTGACTGATGAAAGTTAAACATCTGAACACCTTCTTTACCACTTTATCCATCTACGTTGTGACTTTCAAGGAACTATGGGCTTGCACTCCAAGGTCTCTCTCTAAACCAATGCTCCTAAGGCTCCTGCCATTAACTGTATACTGTCCTCTTGCATCTGATCTCCAGGAATGCAACTCCATTAAACTCCATCTGCCTTTTCTCCATCCAACTTTCCAACTGATCTTTATCCTGCTTTATTCTTTGCTCAACTTCCTCGCTATTCACAACTTCATCAATTTTTGTATCTCCTGCAAACTTCTGAATCAGACCATTTACATTTTCATCCAAATCATTTCGATATTATAAACAACAGAGGTCACAGCAATGATCCTTGTGGAATACGACTGGTCACAGATTTCAAGTCAGAAAAACACTTCTCCACAATTACCATCTGTCTTTTCTTTTTTTTCTCCTCGTGTCGTCATCTTCATTGTCTCCGCTCTGATTTTGACTGCCTTGCACATTCAAGGCATTGCACGCCAAAGAATTGGGGCGGCATGGTGGCTCAGTGGTTAGCGCTGCTGCCTCAAGGCGCCAGGAACCTGGGTTCTGTTCCACCTCAGGTGACTGGCTCCATGGAGTTTACACATTCCCCCGGTTTCCTCCCACAGTCCAAAGATGTGCAGGTTAGGTGGATTGGCCAAGCTAAACATCTCATTGTATTGAGGTATGCGTGGGTTATATGGATTAGCCATGGAAATTGCAGGTTACAGGGATGGTGTGGATGGGATGCTCTTCAGAGGCTCGGTGTGGACTCGATGGGCTGAATGGCCTACATCCACACTGCATGGATTCTATGATATCTATGTCATTCATTACTAAGTCAATCCAACTTAACAATTCACTGTGGATCCCATGTGCCTTAATCTTCTAGATAAGTCTACTATGAGGGAAGCTTGTCAAAGGCTTTAGTAAAGTCTATGTAGATAACACCCAGTACACTATCCTCATCAATCATCTTCATCACTTCCTTGAAAAACTCAATCAAATGTGTGAGACAAGATCTCCTTGCACAAAGTCATCTGACTAACTCTAATAAGTCCATTCTTTTCCAAATGCAAGTAAATCTTGTCCCGAAGAAACTTCACCAAATAATTTTCATACCACTGATGTAAGGTTCAACAGCCTATAATTTCCTGGATTATCCCTGTTGCCCTTCTTAAAGAAAGGAACAACATTGGCTAGTCTCCAGTCTTCTGGGACTTTGCAAAATAAAATACAAAGATATCTGTCAAAGCCCCAGCAATCTCTTCCCTTACCTCCTTTGGTATTTGGAATAGATCTTATCAGATCCTGAGGATTTATCTACCTTAGTGTTTTCATGACATGTCCTCCTTCTTAATATTGATATTCCCCAGAACATCAACGTGGCCCTCCTAATCTTTCCATTACCCATCTCCACCTCCTTGGGGAATACTGACACAAAGTAATCATCAAGGAGATCTGACCCACCTCTGCTGGCTTCACACATAAATGCCCTCCTTGGTCCTTGAGTGGGCCTACCCTTTCCCTAGCTATCTTCGCACTTCTAATATATGTATAAAATGCCATGGGATGATCCTTAATCTATTTGTCAAGGACATTTCATCACCCCTTTAACCCTCCTAATTCCTTGTTTAATTTATTTCCTGTTTCCTTTAAATTCCTCATGGGCCTTGTCTGATTTCAATTTTGTAAATCTTACTTTTTTTTCTTATTGACTAAACTTTCATCCTAACAGGAACATGCTGATCCTGAATTCTGGTCAGTTTTGTAGATTTACCTTCAAACAGCAGTCCCAATTTTCCTAGTTTCTGTCTATTTTACTGTTATATTTAAGGAGGATGGCTAATTACTCCTTAAGGATTATCCATAACTATCTTAAACCTATGAATTGTGATCACAATTCTCAAAATGCTCCTCACCTAAACCTTAATTACCTGGCTAGGCTCATTCCCCAAAATGAGGTCTAGTATGGCTCCTTCCCTAGTTGGACTATTTTCATATTGTTTCTAGAAACTCTCCTGGACCCTGTTTAGAAATTCTACCCCATCTAAGCCCTGGAACTAAGGGAGTCTCAGTCACTGTCGGGCTAGTTAAAATCTCCCATTGTGTTACATTTTTCCATGATCTGCTTACATATCTGTTCCTCTATCTATTGCTAGCTATTGGAAGGCTGTAGTATAACCCCATCATAGTAACTGCACATTTCTTATTCCGGAGTTATATCCACATGGCCTGGCTGGATGAGCTTTCCAAGATGTTCTCTCTTAGTACAGTTGTGACATTCTTCTTCATCACTAATACAACTCCCCCATCCCTTTTATATCCCTCTCTATCATGTCGGAGACAAGTAAACCCTGCAACGTTGAGCTGCCAGTCCTTTCCTTCTCTCAACCAAGTTTCCATAATATCCAAAACATCATAGTTCCATGTGCTAATCCAGACTCCAAGTCCACCTGCCTTACTTGTTCTACTCCTTACATTGAAATAAATACACTTCAGACCGCCAGAGCCCCATGTTCATTAACCTTACCCTGCTTGTTCTTCATGTTAGTCTTATTTCACTTAACCTTCTCCTCAATCACTGCACATGCAGACCCACTCTTCTGGTTCCCATTCCACTGCCACACTAGTTTAAACTCTCCTGAACGTTATTAGCAAACCTTCCTGCCAGGATATTTGTGTCCTCCCACTTTAGGTGAGACCCATCCTTCTTGACAATCCACTCATTTCATTTTATAAAGCAGAATTTACCCTTTTATACCTACGTCCTGTTTCCTGTGGGCCAGTCCATCTTCTATCCGTGCCAAGATGTTACCCACTACACCATGAACTTTCATTTTCCACAATAGCCTTTCATAGAGAGAGGCATATAGAGTCATACAGCATAAGAACCATGTTTATGTTGCATCCTGCTGAATTTCATAAGATTCTGTTTGTCTGTACACTCCATCCTATGTGGCCATTTTTCTTGTAACCCCTCATGAGAGCACAACTGGAGTGGTTTATGGGTGTTCTCCTTACAATATGGATTTCAAATCAGTTTATTGGAAACTTATATTTCATTTGCCTGATATAGATGTGCCCAAGTTAAAGTAACCTGGTCTTCCTGCAACCTTTATATCTCCCTGCTTTTCCAGTCAAGAAATTTTCTTGTAAACATACTACTCATATGAGGAAAAGGGGTTCAAATCAAGATTAATCCTAATTCATGGCTCTGATTGATAAAACAGAAAAAGAAAAACTTGAATTTTCCATGTTCTCAAAGTTCTTAACAGGCATTTCTTTGTGTAGCATGACTAATCCACCCCCACCCTCTTTTTTGCCCTTTATTCTTTCCTGTATTTTATGCAACTTCTTTCCTTAATTAATTTATTCATCTTTTTCATTCAAGACTGATGTTTTCTCAAACTGCATGTAAACAAGTTGGACGAACTATATTTAGTTATATTCAAGCTGGTGAATACAAGTTACCCTCGTATTGATTTTTTTTACAGTATACCTCCCCGAGAATAAATCCATCCAGATTAAAGCACTGAGACAACAAGCAATGTCACTGTATAGGAGAAAGTGAGGACTGCAGATGCTGGAGATCAGAGTCAAAATCACTCAATATCACTGTATAGGGTAATGAAACAAAATGAGATAGTCCTATGGTCAATGTTGTGCAAAAATGGTCAAAAATAATTGTCTGTTGCTATGAAGTAGGTAATGCTTTTTTGGTGTGCTCTCATAATAGTCTGCAAAATGTATCTGCTGGTTTCAAATATTAGACAATGGCTTATTATTAAATTTCTTGGCTTTGATATTTCCTTGATTCTCTTACTGAACTTAAACACTTCTTGTTGCCATGGCACTGTGTGCATGCAAAGTACACATAGATAATAAATATTAAATCAGATTTTACAGCATCACTGCTTTGCTTATCCAATTTAGCTTTTTATCCACCCTCGATTTGTCACAGAGACACTGCGCTGATCTCCCTTCACATCGTACAATAAATCTAACCTCTTTAGAGCAATAAAGTAAGATACACTGTTACAAAACTGCATTTACGATGAGAAACTTAGGCTGCACAGAAGATGTAGCGCGTGGGTGGACAGACTATGAACTTTTTATTTTAATTTACAACAAGTATAGGGAATCTGCTAAATTTATTGTTTTTAAGAATAATTGATCTTTCCCAATGAAAACCAAGCTCTTAAAAGGAACTTTTTTTGCAAGGAATTATTCATTGGCACGATGTTTTGTGGACTGGACAATTGAGACAGTACTTGAACTTAATGACCAAACAAAGCTGCTTTGAAAGATTGTATCTGAAAGTACAGTGAAGCATGAAATCAGAGGCTGAGGGGTGACCTTAAAAAGGTTTACAAAATCATGAGAGCTAAGATTTACAAAATCATGAGAGCCATGGATGGGTGAATAGCTGCAGGATCGGGGAGTCCAAACTAGAAGGCAGAGATTTAAGGTGAGAGCGGAAAGATTAAAAGGGACCTAAAGGGGCAATGTTTTCACACAGAGGATGATGCATATATAGAACAAGCTAACAGAGGAAGTGGTAGAGGCAGGCACAATTACAACATTTAAAGACGTTTGGACAGGTATGAATAAGAAACTTTTACAGGGATATGGGCCAAATGCAAATAACCGGGACAAGTTCAGTTTTGGATACTTGGTCGATATAGACGGGTTGGACCAAATGGTCCATTTCCGTGCTGCATGACTCTATGAGAGATAACAGATATTTGTGAGTCAGTGGACCCAGAGTTTGGGAAACTAAGCTCTTACAGAATGTGATTTGGTATCTAAAAGTGGAAACCACACCGTAAGAAGACTATTAATAGCAGGTAGGGATTCACTTCTCAAAAATAGGAAACTTAAAAGGAGCATCTAAAATTGCTGTATATAAAATGACCTTGATTTTGGAAGTGTGTGTAGAATATCACTGTGAAGTCCGATTTTGAGAGTGTAAATAGAGGGAGCTTTATTGCTACATTTCAAGTGGCATTGAAATGCCCATCAGCCATGATTGAATGGTGGAGTGGACACAATGGGCCGAATGGCCTTACTTCCACTTCTATTTCTTATGATCTTATTGGACATTTCTAGTGAGTAGAAGGGAGATTGGCTGTTGATTAAGTTTAAATCTAAGGTGATAGGAAGACATGCAACATCCTGCAATCAAGTTTGCAGTTTCCTATGTATGTACAAAAATGGACTGCACTATGTGACAAACTCAAAAAAAGAATAAAATATATTTCTTACATTAATTTTGTTTCCGCTGTTTCTTTTCCATCCACTTCATGGATAGACTTATGAAATCACAGGGAAATACAGGACAAGTGAAGGCCATTCAGTCCATTAAGTCCATACCTTCTTTGCAAGGACCAATCAACTCAGCCCCACTGGCATCTTCCTTTCTTATACCTTTACATTTTTTCCTCTTCAAATATTCAATTCTTTTGCAAGCTATTATCAAATCTGTACCTACCACTCTAAAAGGTGGTCTCTTCTAAACTGTAAACACTTATTGTATTAATAATGGTTCTGCTCATGTCATCTCTGGTTCCCATGCCAATCTCCTTAAACCTGTAGTTTCTATTCCATCTTTCAGATTTGGCAACAGTTTCTCTTCAGTAACTTCACCTAAACCCTTTATAATTTCAAACCCCTCTTCCAAATTAATTCCTTTTCTACACAATGGAAAACAGTTCTAACTTCTACAGTTTATCCACACAAACTGAAAGCAGGTCAGCTGTGACTCAATTAGTGACACTCTTACTCTCTGTCACAGAGTGGTGGGTTTGGCACAAAATAACTTGACTGCTCCCTTAGTGCAGCAACTCAGGGTGTACTGTCTTTCAGGTGAAAATGTTAAAGTGAGACACTGTCTCAGGCGAATGGAAAGATTCCACAATACCTGATTGAGGAAGAAGAGGGATGTTAACCTACACTACATCGCTTACAATGCTTCAGAAATATTCCACTCGCTATAAAGCACTTTTAAATACCTGCTGATTCCAAAAAATACTTTCAATGCAAATTCTTCTTTTTACCCCTCACTGCTCAACCTATTCTATAAAATCTCAGCCAGAAAAAAAAGTTGAAATTACTGGAAAAGTTCAGCAGGTCTGGCATTTTGGGTCGAGTGACCATTCCTCAGAACTGGCAAATCTCTTCCCTACCCTCATCAAAGCCTTCATGTCTTTCCTGAAGAATAAAGAAAATAAATCAATCAATAATACTATGTTATCTTGTCACTGTTTGTTACATATGAGCCTGGACAATGGTGCCTGTAGATATTTAACAAATGAAGATATCACAGTAAATCTGATAGTACCTGATGTGTGTTGTTCAGAAAAAGGTCAGTCAGGTGGACACCATAGAATATGAGTTCCGTGATTGGGGCTGTTAACCGGGTCCAATCAGGGAGCAACGGTTGACAGATACTAACAGGAGCATTTCCCCCTCCAACTCTATTTTGATTTAGTCCCTGACCTCCCCTTCACTGTTTGATCACAAAGCATTGCCCTTTGATGTGAAGGGCACTGCTTGTCACTGGCCACTTGAGTGTTTTCCTATCCTCCTGGTGGTGGAAATTGAATAAAGATTCGTGCACTTTGTGTCTCTCACTGTGTCTCACCCTTGCACACACATACCATGGGTGCTGGGGAATAAATAAGCGCTAAGAAAAAAAACAAGAGTGTCACATCGTGGGTGCTGGGGAAAAATAAGCACTACCGCAGTTAGGCGGTAGTGTAGGGGTTATAAAAAAATATACAGTGCATTTTGATCACACAGCATAACCTTTTGAGAAAAAAAAACAAACAGGATTATCAGGGTTTCTGCTTCCTTTAGGAGCCAGCTCTGAGCTAGCTGGGTCAGTGACATGTACTATGCACACAAAAATAAAGAGGGACTTGGTGATGAGATACCGTGGAGTTATTTTAGCGTATACTTCTCAACAGGGTTGGTCAGGAATGGAACCCTGTGGATTATCCTCCTTTTTATACTATAGTCTGAATGTGGTTAACTTTACTGGTATTCTGTAGGAAAGCTAAGTCGATGTAGATGGTCTATTAAATATAGTCAATGCTAGTGAAGTATGATTTATTCAGGTTAAGTTTAGAAGTCACTGATTTGACCAGAAGGAATCCGATTACAAGAGAAGGTTTAACACAGCTCTAAGATTACCTCAGTATTATGTAGGTTAGTGAGTGATATCTGTCCTGATCAGAATAGTAATAACCACATCAGAAACTTAAGCGTCTTGATACTGATAGGAGCCAGTAAATGTATTCATGAAATACCAGATGCCTTAAACTGATCCATTTGAGGAATGGTCTAATTGAGAATAGAGGAATGTTATAATTTAAGTTCATTATTTCTAATATACACTGGCACATATTTTAATTTAAATCATAATTTTTCCCATCACCAAAAATGGGTGTGCCCAAGAATCTGGTCATGTAGTTTATTGATGCCACTCCTTTCCTGGTCAGGCTATTCATAGAGTCATAGAGATGTACAGCATGGAAATAAACCCTTTGGTTCAACCTGTTCATGCTGACCAGATATCCCAACCCAATCTAGTCTCACCTGCCAGCACCCGGCCCATATCCCTCCAAACCCTTCCTATTCCTATACCCATTCAAATGCCTCTTACATGTTGCAATTGTAGCAGCCTCCACCACATCCTCTGGCAGCTCATTCCATACACGTACCACCCTCTGTGTGAAAAAGTTGCCTCTTAGGTCTCTTATATATCTTTCCCCTCTCACCCTAAACCTATGCCCTCTAGTTCTGGACTCCCCAATCCCAAGGAAAAGACTTTGCCTATTTACCCTATCCATTTCCCTCACAATTTTGTAAACCTCTATAAGGTCATCCCTCAGCCTCTGACCCTCTAGGGAAAACAGCCCCAGCCTGCTCAGCCTCTCTCTGTAGCTCAAATCCTCCAACCCTGGAAACATCCTTGTAAATCTTTTCTGAACCCTTTCAAGTTTCACAACATCTTTCCGATAGGAAGGAGACCAAAATTGCATGCAATATTCCAACAGTGGCCTAACCAATGTCCTGTACAGCCGTAATATGACCTCCCAACTCCTGTACTCAATACTCTGACCAATAAAGGAAAGTATACCAAACACCTTCTTCATATCCTATCTCCCTGCGACTCCACTTTCAAGGAGCTATGAACCTGCACTCCAAGGTCTCTTTGTTCAGCAACACTCCCTAGGACCATACCATTAAGTGTTTAAGTCCTGATAAGATTTGCTTTCCCAAAATGCAGCACCTTGCATTTATCTAAATTAAACTCCATTTGCCATTTCTCAGCCCACTGGCCCACGGATCAAGACCCTGTTGTAATCTGAAGTAACCCTTTTCGCTGTCCACTACACCTCCAATTTTGGTGTCATCTGCAAACTTACTAACTGTACCTCTTATGCTCGCATCCTAATCATTTATGTAAACGACAAAAAGTAGAGGGCACAGCACCAATCCATGTGGCACTCCACTGGTCACAGGCCTCCAGTTTGAAAAACAACCCTCCACCATCACCCTCTGTCTTCTACCTTTGAGCCAGTTCTGTATCCAAATGGCTAGTTCTCCTTGTATTCCATGAGATCTAACCTTGCTAATCAGTCTCCCATGGGAAACCTTGTCGAACGCCTTACTGAAGTCCATATAGATCACATCTACCGCTCTGCCCTCATCAATCCTCTTTGTTACATCCTCAAAAAACTCACTCAAGTTTGTGAGACATGATTTCCCACGCAGAAAGCCATGTTGACTATCCCTAATCAGTCCTTGCCTTTCCAAATACGTGTACATCCTGTCCCTCAGGATTCCCTCCAACAACTTGCCCACCACTGAGGTCAGGCTCACTGGTCTATAGTTCCCTGGTTTGTCCTTACCACCCTTCTTAAACAGTGGCACCACGTTAGCCAACCTCCAATCTTCCAGCACCTTACCTGTGACTATCGATAATACAAATATCTCAGCAAGAGGCCCAGCAATCACTTCTCTAGCTTCCCACAGATCTCTTGGGTACACCTGATCAGTTACTGGGGATTTATCCATCTTTATCTGTTTCAAGACATCCAGCACTTCCTCCTCTGTAATATGGGCATTTTGCAAGATGTCACCATCTATTTTCCATATCCTTTTCCATAGTAAATACTGATGCAAAATACTCATTTAGTTTCTCCCCCATTTTCCGCGGCTCCACACAAAGACAACCTTGCTGATCTTTGAGGACCCCTATTCTCTCCCTAGTTACCCTTTTGTCCTTAATGTATTTGTAAAAACCCTTTGGATTCTTTTTAATTCTACTTGTCAAAGCTATCTCATGTCCCTGTTTTGCCCTCCTGATTTCTCTCTTTAGTATACCCCTACTTCCTTTATACTCTTCTAAAGATTCACTCGATCTATCCGTCTATACCTTACATATGCTTCCTTCTTTTTCTAAACCAAACCGTCAATTTCTTTAGTCATCCTGCATTCCCTATACCTACCAGCCTTACCTTTCACCCTGACAGGAATATACTTTCTCTGGAGTCTCGTTATCTCATTTCTGAAGGCTTCCTATTTTCCAGCTGACCCTTTACCTATGAACATCTGCCCCCAATCAGCTTTTGAAAGTTCTTGCCTAATACTGTCAAAATTGGCCTTTCTCCAATTTAGAACTTCAACTTTTAGATCTGGTCTATCCTTTTCCATCATGATTTTAAAACTAACAGAATTATGGTCGCTGGCCCCAAAGTGTTCCCCCACTGACACCTCAGCCACCTGCCCTGCCTTATTTCCAAAGAGTAGGTCAAGTTTTGCACCTTCTCTACTAGGTACATCCAAATACTGAATCAGAAAATTGTCTTGTACACACTTAACAAATTCCTCTCCATCTAAACCCTTAACACTATGGCAGTCCCAGTCTATGTTTGGAAAATTAAAATCCCCTATCATAACCACCCTATTATTCTTACAGATAGCTGAGATCTCCTTACAAGTTTATTTCTCAATTTCCCTCTGACTGTTAGGGGATCTATAATACAATCTCAATAAGGTGATCATCCCTTTCTTGTTTCTGAGTTCCACCCAAATAACTTCCCTGGATGTATTTCCTGGAATATCCTCCCTCAGCACAGCTGTAATGCTATCCCTTATCAAAAATGCCGCTCCCCCTTCTCTCTTGCCTCCCTTTCTATCCTTCCTGTAGCATTTGTATCTTGGAACATTAAGCTGCCAGTCCTGTCCATCCCTGAGCCATGTTTCTGTAATTGCTATGATATCCCAGTCTCATGTTCCTAACCATGCTCCGAGTTCATCTGCCTTCCCTATTAGGCCCCTTGCATTGAAGTAAATGCAGTTTAATTTATTAGTCCTACCTTGTCCCTGCCTGCCCTGACTGTTTGACTCGCTTCTGTTCTCAACTGTACCAGTCTCAGATTTATCTCTTTCCTCACTATCTCCCTGGGTCCCACAGTCCCACCAACCATCCCCCCCAAACCACACCTCCCCCAACCACCCGCAACCCCCCCCCAACCCCCACCTTACTAGTTTAAATCCTCCCGAGCAGCTGTAGTAAATTTCCCTGCCAGTATATTAGTCCCCTTCCAATTTAGGTGCAATCTGTCCTTCTTGTACAAGTTACTTCTACCCCAAAAGAGATTCCAATGATCCAAAAATGTGAATCCTTCTTCTATACACCAGCTCCTCAGCCATGCATTCATCTGCTCTATCCTCCCGTTCCTGCCCTCACTGGCTCACGCCACCGGGAGTAATACAGATATTATTACTCTCGAGGACCTCCTTTTTAAATTCCTACCTAAATCTCTGTAATCTCCCTTCAGAATCTCATCCTTTTCCTTCCTATATTGTTGGTTCCATTGCTGTGGACAATGACCTCTTGCTGGCCCGTCTCCCCCGTGAGAACATTCTGCATCCTGAGACATCCTTGATCATGGCACTAGGAAAGCAACACTCTATTCTTCTTTTTCACTGCTGGCCACAGAAACGTCTGTCTGTACCTCGGATTAGAGAATCCCCTAACACAATTGATCCCTTGGAACCTGACCTACCCCTCATTGCATTAGAGCCAGTCTCAATACCAGAAATTTGGCTGTTCTAGCTACGTTCCCCTGAGAATCCATCACCCCCTACTTTTTCCAAAAATATCCTTTCTTTAAAAGAAATATTAATAATTTTGCTACTCGAGAATACCATTGTGCAGAAACGAATCAGCAGTGTATTAGTCATCTATATTAACGATAAAGAAATGGAACGAAATCCAGCTGGGGAGAAACAACATTGCATATTTTCCAATCGGTGCTGTTTTGATACAAACACTTAACATGCTTATACCAGTTTTTTTGTTGATCTTGTAATGCTGATCCTAACAATTCTTAAATGAATTGATAAATGTCCCTATTAAAATAATAGACAGGGATTTGCTGTCAGAACAGTAAACATTCACATTGCATTGTGACTAATGTGCCACTGTCATGTTTCATACTGCGAATAAATCTAAAACTGAATAATGATTAGCTTTTGGTCTCCAGTTTCACCAGCTGTCTGTCAGAAACTTAACACTATCATGTTTGGGAAGATAAATACAGACCTAGATTGCTACATTCCCTGGTTTTACATCTTAGAAACCTGACAAGAGTGTTCCTAAGTACAATAACTTGAAATACAATACACTGTGCATAGCAAGGTATCAAAAGAGGAACAGGGTGGATGAGAAGATTTTATTTGGTGTATTGATTGACTGCACAGTGCTGTGTAAGACACTGAAAGAATTTGCTAATGTTTTCCAAACAGTGATCTTTAAATTGTAACTGAACCAGCACACCATCATGGGAACTCAATTTTACATCTCTTTAAAAAGACCGTGCCTTTACTGAATGAACTTCCCTGAAGTCTCTGAAGCCCAATCTGCTAATAGAGAGACTGTTGTGGTCTCAGTTTTACCAGATTACTTTGCTGAATTTTCTTCTCACAGGAAACATTAGCCATTTTCCTACATGTTAGCCATTGGAGCAACATCATTTTGAACTGATACAGATGCAACTAAAAGCTTATTCCATAGTTTAATATAATTTACCAGGCCTTACTGGAGAGGGGCCAGCAAGAGGTCATTGTTCACATTGGAAACAACGATGTGGGAAGGGAAAAGGATTAGATTCTGAAGGGAGATTACAGAGATTTAGGCAGGAATTTAAAAAGGAGGTCCTCAAGAGTAGTAATATCTGTAAGGTACAGTAGAGGTCTTGTGGCACAGAGGTATTGTTTGCCCTATACACAAGAAGGTCCAAGTTTATATCCTATACCTACATCCCATATAAGCACAGAAGGCTTTTGGTAATGGAACCAAATAGGTAAATTGTCAGCCTGTAAGTCCTTCCATACCTATAGATAGCAGGCAGGAGAAGTGGAAGAGCCTGCCAGTCAGCTGCCTTGCAGAGGACAATGTCAAACCACTTTCATTCTTTGTCAAGATTAGAATGGTGCTGGAAAAGCACAGCAGGAGCAGGAAAAATTGACGTTTTGGGCAAAGTCCGCCCTTCTCATTCTTTGCTGACAAGCAAGAACCAATCCAATGGAAGTCCATAGCCCAATACTTGGAAACAAGGGCAGGAGAAAAGACAGACCGAAGTAGAGTTCTTAATCGCCTTGCTATCATTTAGAAGATTTATTTTTTTAAAGAAGACATTGTAAAAAAACTATTCCTCTTACTGAATTAGTGTTCCCCTAAAACAGACAAATTATTTACTACTGTTCAGTCCCTGCTAATGAATAGAGTAACATTTTTTTTAAGCAGGAACACAGACTGATGCACACTAATGCAAACTGTTGAAATTAGATTTAGTTTATAGTAGCTAGCACATCAGGGATAGGCAGACCAGTAAGTATACCCAACAATGTCTTGAACTACAATCAAACAAATTACCTTGGCGGGGTTTGAAATATGTCCTTCACTTTTCTAACTATATTCAGGAGTATAGTTGTGCTAAAATCCCCATCCAACTTACAACCAATAATTGTTCAGTGCTAGGCAATTCTCTTTGTTGAACTTTGGTTTTCTTGGAGTTCTTGGTTCAGTAGTTGGTGATGAGCAGATATTTCACCAGCAGAGCAAGGTAGGTTGATAGGAGAGATTCCATTAACTTAAATAATATTTTCTAATTTTTATCCAAACAACATGCTCCAAATTGAGCTCCACTTGACAGATACTTTTTTTTATCATGAACTGCTTTAGGCACAACTCCAGTAATGTCACATGAATACTATGTGAGCTTTTATTAAGATGCAATATTTTAAATCCAATTCAAGAGGAAGTGGAAGATGTGGTGATTAATGGGGCATAACGTACATTGACTCTATAACTGAGAATATCCAAGAATAGGAGAAAGTGAGGCCTGCAGATGCTGGGAATCAGAATCAAAAAGTGTGGTGCTGTAAAAGCACAGCCAGTCAGGTAGCATCTGAGGGGCAGGAGAGTCGATGTTTCGAGCATAAGCTCTTCATCAGGAATGTGACACTCCTGATGAAGAGATTATGCTTGAAATGTTGGCTCTCCTGCTCCTCGGATGCATCCTGACTGGTTGTGCATTTCCAGCACCACACTTTTTGACTCAATATCCAAGAATAATAAAGAAAAAAATCAGATTTGATGACAGACTGTATGATTTCTTTACACTGTATCATACTAAATACGATGCCTGGCTTTTGTGGGTAGTCCAGGTAATGACACAAGATACGTATCTTTGTGCATATACAGCAAAAAGAACATTTGCAATTTTTTTATGGTAGGCAAACCAGCCAGGCCCCAGGCTTGATTCCAAATGAAGTTTTTTCTTGCATACTTTTTAATATGAAACCTGGCAGCCAGGTTCTTGCTTCTCCAGGGCGTTGTTCATGACACATCTGTCAGCCTGCCTTCTTAAAGGGGCCTTGATATATGCATCTCATATAGTTGGTGTTCTTCCCTTCTCAGTTTCAGATGATCCTACAAACAAATATCACAACAGACAGAATGGAAAAGCTTAAACGTTTCTGTTTCTGGCCAGTGAGATGCACAGTTACAGCCAGTTAATTTCTAATTGTAGTTCTTTACACTCTTTGGTTTTACAAGAGTGAGGCAAATGCATATGCCACTGATCTTGAAGAAAACCTTGCTGAGACATCAATAATCTTTGCAGTGAGAATCTTAACTTTCTCACTATGCATTTGGTTGTAGCATTCCTCAATGGGAATCGTCAGCAGTACAAACACCAATTGCATTAAAGAATTCTCCTCAGGCAGCCAAACAGGAAATGATTAGCAGCAATATCATATTACTCCTTAAAAACACTGTACAGAGATAAATTAGGATTAAGATGAGGTGACAGCCAGAGATGAAATATTATGAAAATCTTTTGATCTTTTCAACAATTATTTTTAAAATTGCTGTAAAAGAACACCGCAATTAGTCATTGAATACCATTCAACATATTTGCCAGGGCCAGATAAACTGCTCAGGAGAGATTATTGCTCTCATTAATATTAAACCCCAGTTCAACCTCAATGAACAAGGCTTAAGTTTTTAATATGCTTTCTGGCAGTGATATGAGAATGAAAAAGATGGTGGCCTCACCACATCTTCTGTTTTTAGTGATTACTGAAGGGTGAAGATTCACCATCACAAACCCTTTAAATTCCAGTCCATTCTTTTAGCTGGACTTCAGTTTACTAGACCAGTCAGAATTTATTAAAAATTTGCTTGTGTCTCCCAACCTTGATTGATTGAGCATGTTCCAATGTGTTCTGATATCGAGTAATAGCAGAAATTACATTGAAATAACAGTTATTCCTGTCTTTTCCTATTTTTGCAGCCAGCCTCTTATTGTATTGTGTCCAGTTTCCATCTCTGTCCTTATTGTTCATTGGCATTACTCCTTGAGTAGCCACATTGTGGTTCCTACATTTGAATACTTTTAAAAAATGGATCTCTCTGTTAATAAGGTTGCCAACCCAACTTAGGTAGTTGAGTGTGTTTCACAAAGGGGAGAGCTGGGCTGTGTATCAGACAGATGGAAACTTTATACTTAATGTGAATTTTTCAGTGGTTTGATTTGCAGAACATGTTTTGGATGCCTGACTGACCAAAAAGAATTATAGCAATGTGCAGCAGTCTGCTTGAGTGATCCCAGCAAATGAAGAGGCCTTCTGAATGAAGTTTAAAGACCGTTAGCAACCTATATTGCTGCTGGAAATGTGGTGCAGACAGGCAACTAGAGCTGGTTAGAAACTGGGAGTTCTCCTGACTTCTCAAAGCCTGTCAATCAGCTAAAAGTCAGGGATGTGATGGAATACTCATCACTTGCCTGGAAACAACCTGCTATTGTTCACCACTTTAAGCATTCACTCTCTCCATGACTCAGTAGCAGCAGTGTATATATAACCCACAAGATGCACTGCAAGAAATACCTTCTAAATTCAGTACCATCTAGAGGGACAAGAGCAGCAGATGCAGGGGAATACCACCACCTGCAACTTTGCGTCCAAGACACTCACTGTCCTGACTTGGAAATATATCAGTGTCACTGGTTGAAACTCCAGGCACTTCCTCCCTAACAACATTTGCTTGCTCATCAAATGATTTAAGTCAGTTCTGAGGAAGGGTCACTCAACCCAGAACGTTAACTCTGATTTAGAGTCATACAGGTATTCAGCACAGAAACAGATCATTCGGCCCAACTTGTCCATGCCGATCAGCTATCCCAACCCAATCGAGTCCCTTTTCCAGCACCCGGCCCATATCCCTCCAAACCCATCCTATTCTTATACGCATCCAGACGTTTTTTTAAATATTGCAGTTGTACCAGCCTCCACCACTTCCTCTGGCAGCCCATTCCATACACGCACCAGCCTCTGCATAAAAATGTTGCCCCTTAGTTCTCTTTTATATCTTTCCCCTCTCACCCTGAACCTACCCTCTAGGTCTAGACTCCACCACCCCAGGGAAAAGACCTTGTTTATTTACCCTATCCACGACCCTCATGATTTTATAAGCCTCTATAAGGTCACCCCTCGGCCTCTGATGCTCCAGGGAAAACAGCCCCACTCTATTCAACGTTTCCCTTTAGTTCAAATCCTCCAATCCTGGCAACATCGTTGTAAACTGTTTCTGAACCTTTTCACGTTCCACAACATCCTTCTGATAGGAAGGTGACTAGAATTGCACACAATACTGCAAAAGTGGCCAAACTAATGTCCTGTACAGCCGCCCAACTCCTGCACTCAATACTCTGACCAATAAAGAAAAGCATACCAAATGCCTTCTTCACCTGCAACTCTGCTTTCAAGGAGCTATGAACGTGCACCCCAAGGTGTCTTTGTTCAGCAACACTCCCTAGGACCTTATCATTAAGTGCATAAGATTTGCTTTCTCAAAATGCAGCACCACGCATTTATCTGAATTAAATTCAATCTGCCACTCCTCAGCTCATTGGCTCTTCTGATCAAGATTCCACTGTAATCCGAGGTAACCTTCTTCACTATCCACTACACTTCCAATTTTGGTGTCATCTACTAACTTACTAACTGTACCACTTATCCTCACATTCAAATCATTTATGTAAATGACAACAAGTAGTGGACCCAGCACCGATCCTTGTGGCACTCCACTGGTCACAGGCCTCCAATCTGAAAAACAACCCTCCACCACCAGCCTCTGTGGATCACTCAAGCAGACTGCTGCACATTGCTATGATTCTTTTTGGTCAGTCAGGCATCCAAAACGTGTTCTGCAAATCAAACCACTGAAAAATTCACATTAAGTATAAAGTTTCCATCTGTCTGATACACAGCCCAGCTCTCCCCTTTATGAAACACACTCAACTACCTAAGTTGGGTTGGCAACCTTATTAACAGAGAGATCCATTTTTAAAAAGTATTCAAAAGTAGGAACCACAATGCGGTTACTCAAGGAGTAATGCCAATGAACAATAAGGACAGAGATGGAAACTGGACACAATACAATAAGAGGCTGGTTGCAAAAATAGGAAAAGACAGGAATAACTATTATTTCAATGTAATTTCTGCTATTGCTCGATATCAGAACACATTGGAACATGCTCAATCAATCTTCTACCTTTGAGCCAGTTCTGTATCCAAATGGCTAGTTCTCCCTGTATTCCTTGAGATCTAACCTTGCTAACCAAGGGGAACCTTGTCGAACCTTACTGAAGTTCATATAGATCACATCTACCACTCTGCCCTCATCAATCCTCTTTGTTCCTTCTTCAAAAAACCCAATCAAGTTTGTGAGACATGATTTCCCACGCACAAAGCCATGCTGGCTATCCCTAATCACTCCTTGCCTTTCCAAATACACATACATCCTGTCCCTCAGGATTCCCTCCAACAACTTACCAACCACTGACATCAGGCTCACTAGTCTACAGTTCCCTGGTTTGTCCTTACCAACTTTCTTAAATAGTGGCACCACGTTAGCCAACCTCCAGACGTCCGGCACCCCACCTGAGACTATCGGTGTTAGAAATATCTCAGCAAGAGGCCCAGCAATCACTTTCCTAGCTTCTCAGAATTCTACCTCTCAGCAGAAGTTGCCAGACCTGCTGAGCTTTTCCAACAATTTCTGTTCTTGAGAAAGTGAGGACTGCAGATGCTGGAGATCAGAATCGAGAGTGTGGTGCTGGAAAAGCACAGCAGATCATGCAGCATCCGAGGAGCAGGAGAATCAACTTTTTGGGCATAAGCCATTCGCTTATTCCTGATGAAGGGCTCATGCCCAAAACTTCGATTCTCCTGCTCCTCGGATGCTGTCTGACTGGCTGTGCTTTTGTAGCACCATACTCTTAATTTCTGTTTTTGATTCAAGTAGGTGGCTCACCATCATCTGCTCAAGGGTGATACAGGGATGGACAACGTTCGCATCAACTCTGACAGAAATAATAAATTAACTCCTTGTTTAGGCCCTGACCCTTTCTGAGACTCGGGTAAATGCCTCTGCCATTGTCTGCTGTTTTTACTTGGCTGCCTTTTGTTGAGCTAGCCTGACCCATCCCCTGTCCACTCATACAGCACCCATATGGTTTGCAGTCTGGTGTCGAGCTTCCGTTAGTCAGGTAATCAGTCAGCTCCCTCTGCTGTTGTCCTCAGGCTAGTTTATTTTCTCAGTCAGCCTCTGAGTTACCTGCAGTGAGTGTAGGAACTCCAACGCTTTCCTCCAAGTGCCAGTACCCAGCGCCTGTACAATGAACTCCCCTTGTACTTCCTCAGAGTGTAGAAAGTTAAAAATCTTTTTTTATTTCAAAAATATACTTTATTCATAAAATACTTTGATGATATATACAAGTGGACATGCTATACATATGTAGACTTTCCATTTCTTTGCCTACTGAAACAGATTAATCATTCCTATTTACAGGTCTGTACAATTACATTTTTTTAGCTGAGACGTCAGCAGAGCCCAAATGACTGCATGGGCCCCTGTTCTTCGTTAGGCAGGCAGATGTTACACGGTGGTCTTTCCCCACCGCGCCTTGGCGGCAGTTGCCCCAAGCTTCAGCGCGTCCCTCAACACGTAGTCCTGGACCTTGGAATGTGCCAGTCTGCAACACTCAGTCAGGGTCAACTCCTTCAACTGGACCGCCCAGAGAGCGTCCTTCACCGAGTTGATGATCCTCCAGGCACAGTTGATGTTCGTCTCGGTGTGCGTCCCGGGGAACAGGCCGTAGAGCATGGAGTCCCGTGTCACGGCACTGTTTGGGACGAACTTCGACAAACACCACTGCATTCCTCCAGGTTAACCTGGTGTTGTGTGATTTTTAACTTTCTACACCCCAGTCCAACACCGGCATCTCCAAATCATCCTCATGGTGAGAAGACTTGCTGTCTGCTGTGGGAAGAGTGTCGCAGAAACTGTCTCCCTGGATCCCCATACCGGGATACGTGCTGATGTGTGATCCTTTCCACCAGGATTTCTGCTTGTGTGTGTTTTAATGGATGTTTCAGTCCCACTTCTTGAGTTGTTTCTCCAATTGGCCACACATGGAGCTGTAGGCTGACGTCAATGGGTCTTTTGCTATTTCTGTGGAAGCCGGAGCCACTGTGGGGGAGAAGTAAGGGATTTCTCTCTGGGCTGCAGTTCGACAGCGTGAACACTCCAGAGGTGCTTGGCTCCTCACAGTCAATCTGTTTCAGCACAGTGCGAAGCTCGAGGTGTTTGGGTAAGTTTTATTTCGAGGTTTTTGGCGTGAGAGGGGGGAGGTGGGGTTGGGTTATTGTGTGTGTGTGTACATTTAGCCGGATTATAAATGAAGCTGGCTGCAGCTCTGGCTGAGAGGGTCTTATCCAGGGTCCCAGGGATAGCCTCTTGACTGTGAACATTCCCCGGCCCGCCCTCGGTACGCCCCGGAGAAGTGTCCTGTCCAGCTCCGGGTTAGGACACTGGTCCAGCAATTATATACAGCCCTGAGGTTTTCAATGCTGTACTATCCCTGGGCTCCTGATGGGAGGTGCTGGGGGGTGGATGAGGAGACGGTCTGGGAGAACAAGGGACACTCGGCCGAGTGCTGGGCTTGGATTGGATTGGATGGGAAAGAGAGGACTTTTTCGTAATCCCTTGTTGCTGCGTGGGAGTGAAGTTCACAAATCTCAAGGGCGCTTCACCCCCACCCCCCGCTTTTATTTCTTTTTCACATCCAACAGCCCTGCAGTACCTGATCACTGGGATGGGAGGGATGCGTACAGATTCTGTTTGGAACCAGTTCAGCAATTTACACCTACCTCAGGAAAGCATCGCGTTCTTCCAAGAGGGTCATTAGCATCTGTGTATTATTATCGCATGGAGTTCTCTTAGATTTTGTTACACACAGCAGCACGCCTTGTAACAGATCCTCTCTCTCTCTCTCTCCCGTCAACCGCCAAGTATTAGACAGTACACACTGGAGTGCGTGAAGAGTGAATGGTTTTCTGCAATCTTTTTGACGTTCTCATTCTGAGCAAATGGTTCATCAATGTGCTATGTCACTGCCTGGTCTGCGTATATGTAATCTGATTTGTATTTTCTAAACCGTGTGTATGTGTATATACAGAGGGAGTCTCTGTTTAACTGACCTGGGGGCTTCTGATTTGGACGCCTGAGAAACAGAAGCGCTCAGGAGGCAGCCAGTGAGGAATAAGGACCAGGGCTTTTCCCACGGGCCCCTCATCAGAAGCAGAATTTTGACAAAAGTGGCAGCTGATGGTGTGCTAAGATTTCAAATGCATGAAGGACGTGGAAAGCATATTACAAGGCTCACTGTGTTTGGGATATTCTGATGGAGGGCCTCATTGGGAGCTTTAATCAGCCTTTCTCTTTCACACTGCCTTTTATAAATCTCAAGCACTTGCTGTTTTGATCTGGAAACAACTGGAATTGTTGATTCTCTTATGCAAGTGGTAGTGTCAGGTTATTGGATATGTACTGGAAACTTTCACAGTGTGGTTGGTTAGGGATTATTTACCAGTCATAGAATTGTCACATTGCTGATATCTGGCTAATGTGTACCTTTTTTTGTTATTATGTCATGATTTGGAGATGCTGGTGTTGGACTGGGGTGTACAAAGTTAGGAATCTCTCAACACCAGGTTATAGTCCAACAGGTTTAATTGGAAGCCCTAGCTTTCAGAGTGCCACTCCTTTATCAGGTGGTTATGGAGTACCTGATGGAGTGGTGCTCCAAAAGCTAATGCTTTCCATTAAACCTATTGGATTATAACCTGGTGTTGTGAGATTTCTAGCTTTGTTATTAGGCTGGAAAAAGATATCTGCACTTTTTTTTATCCCCAAGCAAACAATGGTTTGAACCAGAGATGGGCTACTCATGAAGCTGCAACCAGACACGTTAGTGGTTTCTGTCTGATTTCAGGCATGGTGTCTGTACACCTGGAGCAGAAATAGCCACGAGTACAGAGAAAAAGGGAATGGTGTGGCATTATTAGGTAACAGATCATGTGAAGTTTCTTTCCTTGACATGATTAGCTACATCCACTAAAGTGAAATTAATGTAAATTAAATAGAACAAGGCATGACTCTTTCATGACAGCAGTAAAGATTGTTAGACTGTTTTAGTTTCCACACAATTAATCATGCCAATAAATGAAATGCAGATTTATTTTATTTTAGTCTAACCAGCATTACCTGTGCTTACCATGTGGGGAGCTCTGGAATGAGGAGACAGTGTTATGTGGGAGACCTGCTCATATTAAACTAAGATGAGGTGAATTTTTCTTCCCTTCTGGGAATGGAGGTTGCAACATTGAGTATGTTCAAGGCTTGGTTAGGAAGAACTTGATTGACAAGGGTTGTGAGGGCAGGCAGGAAGATCAACTGTGATTTTATTGAAAGTTGGAACAGTCTTGAGGGGCCGAATGCCTACTGCTGCTCCCAATGCTTGTGTTCTGGCACAAATATGCCAAGACAGGACAGGTCTGTCAAAGAGTTGGCCTGGACATGATGGCCTGTCACTGAGCTTACAATTATATTCTGATGGATTAAAGTACAGTTAAAATTTGTTTATTCCAGTAAAACCAGTCAACTTTCTCTGCTGTCCATTTCGTTTGACCTACTTTTTATCTCAGTTGGCTTCTGGCAAAAGTTCAGTTGTGTGATTGGTCACAATTCAACATGCAGCTGGCTTTATTGAAATAACAATAACATTTGAATGTAGCTGTAGTTTCTTGTATAACAAGTCTGAAGATCTAATGATTCTAATGTATCAATAAGATGTATGCACAGAATTGAAATGTAAACCTGGCAGCAGTGTGTACTAGATAGCGATTGTTGTATTCTTCAGTCAACCTAAATAGGGAATGCAAATCTAGGCTGCAGAAGGGTTACAACTGAAATGTTGACTTCTCCACCTCTCGATGCTGTGTTCTCCCAGCCTCCTGCTTGTCTCCCTTGGATTCCAGCATTTGCAGTTATTTTTGTCTGTAAATGATGTATGTAAGCTGAGTAGGATTAAAATTACTGATGGGTCACCTTTTGAAGCCAGGTAACAGAATGGATTGGAAAATTCCTACAAAACCAAGGGTAGACTTTGAGGAGAGGATTTAGACTAACAAGAAGAGGGGAACCCAGAGAAATCAGCACTGGGGTGACTATTGTTTGCCATCCACATCAATTTCCTAACTTGGATATTTGGATAATAATTTGCAAGTTTGTACTAAAATACAAAAAGATGCAAAAGAGACTTTCGGAGGTTTAGGAGAAAGTACAAAGAAGCTGTATTGGGAATGAGGAATTATTAAGCAGGTTGGGGGCATTCTCCCCAGGAAAGAGAAGACTGAGAGGAGATCTGATGTTCTTTAACATTTTATAAAGCATTTTATATATGGGATGCGGAGAAAAGAATCAAATGCTGCTATACAGAGCAAAGTTGTGATGAGTAATCAGGAAAAAACAAGTCTTGGTTATTTATAATTGAATAATTTATGAAAGCTGTAGCATAAAGCTTCACTCTGGTACAAAAGGTAAATGAACTGTTGGATTGCATTAACAGATGGATAACGTTCAGTAGGTAATAATTTGTATGATTGTGACATATATCGCTGGCCTAATCTCACTGTGTACCATCCTGGTTGTCTAATTGTGGGATGGATTTTAATATTTTTTGAAAGTTACAAGCTCAAGTACTGTTTTCTAGTTGAGAAAGTTGGTTTCTTTCTTTTGGAAAAGAGGAGACTAGCAATTTTTATCTGATACAGATTCCTTCTCCGGTTCAGTAGCATCAGCCACTTTCTTAAGTTAGCCTTGGCTTCTGACCCTGTTGGGAATTCACTTACACTATCTTATACTTAGAATCGTAACCAAAGATGTAACAATATTCTCTTCAGATCAGGATAGGTGACTCGTGTCTTTTTCTTTTTTTTATATAGATATTTTTATTAGAAATTTAACATTTTTACAAACTTACAAAAACAAAACTCTCAAGTACAAACATTGATATACAATTAAATCTTAAATAAATAATAACCAAAATGTAACAAAAGAAAAAAAACAAAACTCAACTACAACCTACAACTAACCAGAGTGTATAATTAAGTCTCTTGCATTATTCAAATAAGAGAAAGGAGAAAAGAAAACCCAAGGGATAACACACAAATTGGGTAGTGAGATACATGCTCGGAATATGTTAACATCAAATGTAACAAAACCTGTATTCATTCGGGATTCCTCTCCCAAGGAGCCCTGGACCAGCCAGGTTTCGTGTCTTTTTCATATGTATCCCTCTTAGTCTCTAGTACAGCAGATTAAGGAGTTCAAATCATTAGCTATTTTCCAGTTTGAGGTGTATTGTATATAGTAACAGGTAAAATCACAACACATTTCAGTTGCTAGTTATTTCTACATAACAGAAAACCCAAGCATGTTTTGCAAACTTACTTCAGTGATATGTTTTTGCTTGATTAGTGAACTAATTCTTCTGTATTCAGTTGTACATCATGGGTCAGAACCATTTTCGTGAAATCTCCTGCTTTTCTTTTAATGTTCTTGTTTGTTTTTTAATGAATATTTTGGTAATGAGAATTTTTCTCACGGTGTCAAAAAGCATCTGTCCTCTACCTACCAATGCCACCTTCTCCTACACCTCTACGAATCTCCGATTTCAAAAAAACACCCAGACAGCTAAATAACTTGCCCTTTTTGTTTGTTTCTGAAATTTAATGATTTAATCTTAATTTAAAGCTTCCTGTTTATATTCAAGTATAAAAAAAATCAACATTTGCTCTCAAACTCCTAGCATGTCACATAATTTTGACCTACCTCCATATTTCTGTGGAACAACAGACAGATCCCCAGTAATGGAGACAGAAGGCCTTTGAGCGGTTTCTGCTAGTCTGCCACTCAACTCATGCAGAGGGCCTTTAGAAATCTCAGGGCAAGCAACATAAATGACCAGTTCTGTCTTTGTTTTTCCCACCTGTCTTCTGCCAGAATCCCCATGGAATGTCATGGTCTGACATTTGATGCTTTCTGGTTTATTTTCTGGATTATGAATGGACCAGCTGCTGCAATTTCTGATTTTAAGAGTGGGGAAACTTCCATTCTAACTGGTTTACTGAAGAAAAATGAAGATCTAAAGCATAATAATGACTGAGAGTGACCCTTCGATGCATTAGCGGAAACTGCAAGGATTGTGCAATGGCAGAACTGCAGGAAATGAGATTAATCCTCGGAAAACAATGGCTCATGAGGCTAAAGGCAATTTGTTCCTCAAATTCTCATGTTCATAGCACACTAACTACTAATTCTTTTCATGAGTTAGAATGGTGTTAACCAGCTTGGCATTATGACTAAATTAACATGTTGTGCAGTAAGCTGGCCTCTTCCGAATTCAGGATTTTATAATCATAGAATTCCTACAATGTCGAAAATGGTCATTTTTGCGCATCGAGTCTGCACTGACCCTCTGAAGAGCACCACACTCAGACCCCATTCTATCCCTGTAACCCCACATTTCCCATGGTAATCCACCTAATGTACATAATTCTGGATTAGCAAAATCAATCCACCTAACCACACATCTGAGGAATGTGGGAGGAAGCCAGAGCACCTGGATGAAACCCATGCAGACATGGAGAATGTGTGGAATTCGCACAGTTTCCCAAAGCTGGAATCAAACCGAAGTCTCTGGCACTATGAGGCTCCAGTGCAAACTACTGTGCCACCGATGTGGCCTCATGTCTATCAGAAGATAGTCAGATCATCTCCTGGATTGGTTTCTCTCCCCTTCACATCCCAACTCAAAGAATGATCTCTCCTTATTCAAAACTCACTTGTTCATTGCTCTTTGTTCATCTGTGTTTGCTTCACATTCTAAATATACACTCTATAGCATCTTTATAAGAGTTTCAGAAATTGATTATCAAAGGAAATGTGTGTTCAAGGAGGAATTAAAAATAGTTGAACATGACAGCGGTAGTATTGAAGATGGGAGGGGCTTTTACCATTCACAATTGACTATTCAGCAAATTGAATTGTAGTCTCTCCAATTCTGGGCTATATTTGTCAATTATACCCACTTAATATTGATCCTTTGTATTCCTGCATAACAACTGGCAGACACAGCTGCACCAACTGATCACTTTCAGTTGGGGAATCTGAAGAGTTGTGATAATATGGAGGAACTTTGGCACGGTAAAAGAGAATTTTTGTTAAATCACAATGTAACCATGTTTAATATTATACTTGGTCCCCAAAATAGTAAATACTGAACTTTCAATCCTCAATTTAGCATTACATTTCCCCCAGTCATTGTTTGTTTGCTTAAGGTAGTTGTCATCTATAAAGATGATGTTGCCATCTCGAGATGTACCTCTGGCTACTTAATGGGAAATCAAAATAATATTTTTAGATGAGTAGGACCAAGAGAGCAAACATTCAAGGTTGTTGAAAGTAAATTTGGTGGGGGGGGAACACAAATTTTTTAGAATGTGTGAACTTAAATGTCTACAATCATGGCTGACCTTCTGTCTCAACTCTGCTTCTTTGCCACTTCCTCCTTTCTGTTGTTTCTTTTTTCCCTGAGAAATCTAAAATAGATTCAAGTCTGGAATAGATTTAAGAATAGAACAGACAGCCCCAAAGACACTCGACTCATTGAGTGAAGAAACTTCTCATCCCACTCCTAAACGATCAGCCCTTTTATTCTGGGACGCTGTTTTAGGTTTCCTCACAGAGATCATTTGAAACCTTTTTACAATGGTACATATTTCAAAGAGATAACCTCTCTGCAGAGACTAGCTAGCAGCTAAAGCAGGACCCCTGGCAGACATAATTAAGTCAACCTGTTTAGCCCTGCTGTGGCGTACCTCTGGAGCAGAATATAAGAACTAGGAGCAGGAATAGGCAACTCAATGCCTTGCACCTCCTCTACCATCTAACACAACCATGGCTGATCTCATCTTGGCCTCACTTTCCACTTTCCAGCCTGATCCCCATAACCTTTCAACCCGTTACTAATTAAAAATCTGTCTGCCTCCACCTTTAATTTATTGAGCATCCCAGTCTCTACCGCGTTCTTGGGGTAGTGAATCTCACAGGTTCATGACTTTTCTTTGAGAAAAATAATTTCTCCTCATCTTTTTTTTAATTTACCACCCTTTACCCTAAAACTATCATCTCCTCTATATCATGGGGAACCATTTGCTTGACATCTACATCATCAGGCCCCATTAGCATTTTATATACCTCTAATTATATCTCCTTTTTTATTCTTCTAAACTGCTGAATCGCTCCTCACAAGGAGCCTTTCATCTCTGGAATTAATATTGAGCACGTTCTCTGAACTGCCTCCAATGCAATTATATTCCAGTGGAACTTGAGCCCAGGCCTCATGGCCTAGAGGCAAGGTTGTTATCACTATATCCAAAGACTCCTCAGGATACTTGGTAGGGTGATTAGAAACACTAAACTCATTTGAGAACGAGTTACTCAATCCCATAATTAGTCTGTGGTAAGGCAGTTCCAAAATTATGAAATTTGACTGGTTGAAAGGGCTCTTGTCTATCTTGATGAGTTTTACAGAAGGCTTGTACTTGAACATAGTAATGCTGTTTCTACAATTAGGGGTGGCATGGTGGCTCGGTGGTGACCACTGCTGCCTCAATGTGCCAGGGACCTGGGTTTGATTTCACCCTCTGGCAACTGTCTTTATGGAGTTTGCACATTCTGTGTGGGTGGATTTCCTGCAGATCCTCCAGTTTGGGGCTGAGTGGGGATGAAATGTCTACATCTAGAGTGGTAAGCCCATGGAAGTCTCTGCCTCATGATGGTTGAGGTCAACGTTTTCAAGGAAGGACTTCAATATAGATCCTGCAGTTAAAAGGGTATTGAGAGAAAGTGGGACTTTAGTACTGAATCAATAATTAGCCATGATCGTACTGAATGGTAGAACAGGGCTGAATGGCCTGCACCTGCTGTTATTCTCTATTTCTATGTTTCCTCCCATAGTCCAAAGATATGCAGGTTAGGTGGACTGGCCATGCTAAATTGCCCATAGTGTCCAGGGATGTGTAGGCTTGGTGGATTATCCATGGGAAATACAGGGTTGCAGATGTGGATCTGGATAGGATGCTCTTTGGAGGGTTGGTGTGAACTCAATGGGCTGAATGGCCTGCTTCCACACTGTAGGGGAGTTCTATTGTTCTAATTGGCCAGTCTGCCAGGGTAAATAAACTTCCCAGGAATTATTGTAATAAAGTATTGTTTCCATGGAAGAAGAAGAATTGTTAATAGCAGTCTCCTTTCTTCTGCACCCCCCCCCCCCCACCCCACCCCAAACAAATTCTCCTTTGTGTGTTTGGAAACTGAGGCCAATGATGGCTGCAATTTGGGCGAATAATAGACAAATCATAGGAAGATTAGTTTGAAATGGAAGTAGTGTGAATTTGATTATTTTGTGGGAATAAAGAGATCTATTTATAGGCATTTTTGCTTTTGTGCTATGAACGTAACTTTAGAACATTCCCTGTAGCCTTTCATCAATATTTAGTGATTTCCTGGTGTGTTTTCCCCTATTTACTTTACCTCCGCAATCACGACAAACATTTGTAAACCATTTCTTCAGCAGCTAACTATAGATTCACAGAGCAAAGCCTTCATGGGCGAGTTATTTTCCTGTTTAACAAATCCTAAACATTATGATTGTTCCTTTTAATTTGCTGTGTTTAAGTCTCATTGGTAATTTGCATTGCTGTCACAGACTGAATACTGGATTCATTTCTGATCAGTGCTACAGCATTTAGTAATTGCTGTAGCTATAATTGAATCTTCTGAGTTGCAAGTAGGATGTATCCTCTGAAATAACTGTTTTTTTAAAAAACACATATCAATAGCTCCTTAATTGTATGGAAGCTAAGCAGTCCTGTTGACTTACAGAGCAACCTGCTGAGAAACTATGGGTGCTCCCAAGGATTTGTCTTGCTTCAAGGCTGTAAGATCCTGTCAACTCCTTTGTGGCAGCTTCTACATAAGCTCAGCCTGGGTCCATTCATGTTTCTGAGATTTTCAAGCAGAATTTAGTGGCTTGTTTCTGTTTAAGGCCCTCCAATGTATTGTTGCTGTTGTGTGTGCCTGGTTCAAGTGGCATTTACTATATTACCCATCCAAAAATTCCAATCCAATTGTACCTGATCACAGGCTGGACTTCCTTGACCTTTCCTGTGGATGAAATGACGTAGCAATAAAATGGTAACTAAGAACTGAAGGCTTATGTTGAGATGTGGTGCATGATGTAGTTTGTGAGGAAGAAATATATTGCTGCTGTAAATATTGTAGAAAGAGATTTTCTGTTCAGTTGTATGGATTTTGCATCAGCCTGTTTCTGAATGCTGCAGAAACTATTCAATCTTCCACGTTCAGATTAAAATGTGGTGTTTCTGCCATTGTTGGTTCCCAGCCTTGGATTGAAGATAAATGAAAGTGACCACACAGTATTTGCTGCAAAAATAGCTTGCCTATCAAGGCTGGGTGACAATGAGTTTTTAAAAACTGACTGTGTCCAATTGTACTGGGCAAGGAGGCTTGATAATTCTAATTCTTGCCCTCCGCTGCCATCTTGGCCATGCTTTGTGCCAAGAATCCAATATTATTTTGGCATCCAGCCTTGCTGATGTGATAAGTAATAAGAAAAATACATTTTGTCAGTACTTCACCCATGATTTCACATTGGAATGTACCTGACCAAATATAGATGGAATACATTCCATGTACTCTGTCGGTCTCTTCGGACTGAATGGGCAGGTGGTGGTGAGCAAACTTGTATAGCAGCAGACTGGCAAATTCTCTCTTTGAAATCCCTATGGTCCAGAGAAGTCAACTGTAAGTGCACATTTTCCAAAAACTGCACAAGTCTATGTCAGCAAGCAAAACCTATCATGTGCTGAGAATCGTTCTGGTCTATCTTGGAACCTGATTGGGTTTGACTATATAAGAAGCATTTGCCATTTCAGTATTTGATCCATTTCTCTTCTGCCATGGAGTTGGTAGCAGTCCTTTAATGAGACTGCTGGTTTATGTAACGTGTGCACTATAATTTGCATAATTTTTTAAAAAATGGTTTTGATTCAGATGTATTGGTTTCATTCACCACTTATGCGGTTTTATTAACATCGATCCATTGTCTGCATCTATAGTCAAGTAAAGAGACAAACTGGTGTCAATTCCATTTAATTGTAGTAATCTATATCCAAAGATGATGGCTGCAAAATTTAAAGAGCATGTTTTAATATGTTAGTCTCTGCAATTTGTAAGGAAATTCATTAATTCATTAAGTCTCTGTCTCTTGATAAACCAACAAGAGTTCTAGATTCAGCAGGGATAAGTGAAGTTTGTAAGTTCATAAGCATCCAGTAGCTAACAACTGTTACACCTTTCTTAAATTAATATTTACCCTGGTTGTAAACATTTATCACTTGACACTAGATTATTAATAGTAATCCTAATATAGGAGAAAGAGACTTGGGGCTAGATTTTCCTACCAAGGGAGCATGGGTCAAGTCAGTAAGTTTCCCAACTTGGCAGATTTGCCTCTATTTAAAGGGCATTATGGGCAGTTTGTGTTCTGGGCAGGACAGTCAAGTTTACTGACCTAGAAGCAGATTGTAGGTGGCCTTAAGGCCCCTACCTGAGCATCTGAATCTTGGAGCACAGTCAAATATTCATTATGAACCATCTGGGAACTGTAACAGCAACAACAGACACCTGATTCTCCACTTGGGCTCTTTATGAATACCTGGCTGAGCTCCAAGACTCAAGTGCATAAGCTCAGCAGGTGTCTGGAGAAACTGAATTGGTGTGTTTGTTTGATTGACATCTTTGAGGCTATAGTTTATTTTTTCTTGTGTATGTTTATTCATACAAGATTAAGAAGTGTGAAGTGGATGCAACTTCCATTTCTGCTCTTTTAATGAGCCTGTCTGAACATTTTATGGAAAAACTGTTCTTTTCCCAGTGGGTGTTTCCTTTCTCATCATCTCTTCAATAGTTGCCCATTTTTTTATGGCTGTTTGGTTTTGTACACAGTGTGGCCTGGGTGAAGGGGCACGAGGCGGCATGGAATATCTTTGGGGTTTTGCCTTTCAAAAGGTTCCTGAATCCAGACTGTGTGGGTTTGTGACAGCTATGTGGCATCGTGGCCCATGAATGGTGGAGAATCTGGCCTAACTCAAATGAAAATTTATGGAAGTCTGAGATGCCTACCCCTGCATTGGAACTGGGGGGTGGCTTGATACTGACCAACCTTATCCCCATGCTGGTGAAGATTGCAACTGCATGGATTGGATCCTGCCTACTGCTTTTTATATAGCTCTGGAGTTGGCTCAAATCCAGAAAAAAAACTGGCCGCAATCTGTCTTGATAATTTATCAGTCACTTTCCATTAGTCTAGCATTTCCAGGTTGTTAAGGAAAGAAGCAGATATGCAGCAATATTACTGCATTTGGCATTAATAGAAATGATCGCTATTAATGAGGATGTAATAGCAAATCCAGCCTGGAATTGGTGAGACTACGGTTCAATTTCTTTAATAGTCAGGTTTGAATAATAAGACTTTATTCCCTGAATGTGTATGAACAAGAGCACATTTCTTTCCATCACTTAGTTGCCATAAGAATATAGACGTTGGTTGCCTGTTGGTCAGCAATTATCATTACAGATGATTGAACTGCAACAATAGTATTTAAATCAAGAGTTCTGAGGTATTTCAGCCAATGATAAGATAATGCATGTATATGTTCGGATTATGTGTGACTTGGAGCAGAACATCGAGATAATGGAATTCCCTTGACATTGCTGTTTTTGGCCTTCTCGGTGAGCGAAATTGCAGTGTTAGGAGGTGTTGTCCGAGTAGCTTTGAGTTCATAAACTGCAAGTGAGTGGCTGGTACACAATAGCAGTTATTACGCAAGTGACAGAAGCCAGAATACTGAGGCCTGGATGAACACAGTAAATTCTTGTTGTTATGCCCATCCATGTGTGATTGAGCCTTGTAGATGGAGTAGTTTTTAAAGAAGATTAACCTTCTTTTGCTCCTTTAGTTGAGTTAGAGATTCATAGCATGGAAACAGACCCTTTTTTTTGGTCCAACTCCTCCATGCTGACCAGTTGGAGGATTTAGTCCCATTTCCCAGCATTTGGCCCATATCCCTCTAAACCCTTCCTATTCATATACCCATCTAGATGCTTTTTAAATGTTATAAGTGTGCCAGCCTCCACAACTTCCTCTGGCAGCTCAGTCCATATATGCACCACCCTCTGTGAAAATGTTCTCCCTTTAAATCTATGCCATCTAGCTTTGGACTCTCCCTCCTCAGGGAAAATACCTTGTCTATTTATCCTATCCATGCCCCTCATGATTATATAAACCTCCTAAAATCACCCTCAGCCTCAGATTCTCCAGGGAAAACAGCCCCATCCTGTTCAGCCTCTCCCTATAGCTCAAATCCTCCAGCCCTAGCAACATGCTTGTAAATCTTTTCTGAACCCTTTCATGTTTCACAATATCCTTCCTATAGGAGGGAGACCAGAATTGCATGCAATATTCCAACAGTGGCCTAATCAATGTCTTGTACAGCCTCAACATGACCTCCCATCTCCTGTACTCCATACTTTGACCAGTAAAGGAAAGCATACCAAACGCCTTCTTCACTATCCTATCTACCTGCAACTTCACTTTCAAGGAGATATGAACCTGCACTCCAAGGTCTCGTTGTTCATCAACACTCCCTAGGACTTTACCATTAAGGTGTATAAGTCCTGCTAAGATTTATTTTCCCAAAATGCAGCACCTCTCATTTATCTAAATTCAACTCCATCTGCCACTCCTTGACCACTTGACCCATCTGGTCAAGATCCTCTGTAATCAGAGGTAAACATCTTCACTGGGCAAAAGTGAGGACGCAGATGCTTGAAACCAGAGTTTAGATCAGTGGTGCTGGAAAAGCACAGCAGGTCAGGCAGCATCCGAGGAGCAGGAAAATCAACGTTTTGGGCAAAAACACTTCATCAGGAATAGTGTCGGTCATCATTACTGGAGATGGAGAGGTCCAGGAAAGGGAGGGAGATGTTAGAGATGATCCAGGTGAACTTAAGGTCTGGGTGGAATGTGTTGGTGAAGTTGATGAACTACTCAACCTCCTCACGGGAGCATGAAGTGGCGCCGATGCATTCCTGATGAAGGGCTTTTGCCCGAAACGTCTATTTTTTTTTCCCTTGCTCCTCAGATGCTGCCTGACCTGCTGTGCTTTTCCAGCACCACTGTTGTAAACTACTTCGCTGTCCACAACACCCCCAATTTTGGTGTAATCTGCAAACTTACTAACTATACCTGCTGTGTTCACATCCAAATCATTTATATAAATGACAAAGCAGTGGACCCAGCCCTGATCCTTGTGGTACACTGCTGGTCATATGCCTCCAGTCTTAAAAGTAGTCCTCCACCACCGCCCTCTGTCTTCTACATTTGAGCCATTTCTGTATCCAAGTGGATAGTTTGCCATGTAATCCATGTGATCTAAACTTGCAAACCAGGCCACCATGAGGAACATTTTCAAATGCCTTACTGAAGTCCAAGTAGATCACGTCGCTGCTCTGCCATCATCAATCTTCTTTGTTGCTACTTCAAAAATCTATATCTAGTTTGTGAGACACAATTTCCCCCACAAAGCCATGTTGACTACCCTTAATCAGTCCTTGCCTTTCCCTGTAAATTCTGTCCCTCAGGATTCCCTCCAACCTACTCACCAGCCTATAATTTCCTGACTTTTCCTTGCCACCTTTCTAGAACAATGGCACCATATTAGCCAACCTCCAGTCTTCTGGCACCTCCCCTATGGCTATCGATGATATAAATATCTCAGCAATGGACCCAGCAATCCCCTTCCTAGCTTCCCACAGAGTTCTGGAGTACTTCTGATCAAGTCCTGGTGATTTATATACTTTTTGTTTTCGTGTTTTAGGACGTCCGACACTACCTCTTTTGTGTTTATTGACATTGACATTTTTCAAGATGTTGTTTATTTTGCCATATTCTCCATCTTCCATATCCTTCACCACCATGAACACTGCTGTAAAATAGTATCTCCCCCATCTCCTACAGTTGAAAACATAGGTGGCCTTACTGATCTTTAGATAAAGTTGAAAATGTGTTGCTGGTTAAAGCACAGCAGGTCAGGCAGCATCCAAGGAATAGGAAATTCGACGTTTCGGGCACAAGCCCAGCCCTATACTCTTTCTAGATAACCTTTTTGTCCTTAATGTACTTGTAGAATCCTCTGGATTCTCCTTAACCCTATTTGCCAAAGTTATCTCATGTCTACTTTTTGGCCTCCTAGTTTCCCTCTTTAGTATGCTCCTATTGTGTTTATATCCTTAATTTCTGCTATCTATACCTGATACATGCTTTCTCCTTTATTCGTGATCAAAATCTCAATTTCTCAAGTCATCCAACATTCCCTAAACCTACTAGCCTTGCCTTTCACCCTTGTAGTAACATATTGTCTCTGGCTCACTCTGTCATTTTCAAAGCTTCCCATTTTCTAGCCATTCTTTTTACTGGCAAACATCCGCCCTCAATCAGCTTTTGAAAGTTCTTGCCTAATAACATCAAATTTGGCCTTCCTCCAATTTAGCAGTTCAGCTTTTAGATCCAGTCTATCCTTTCCAACACTATATTTTAAACTAATAGAATTATGGTTGCTGGCACCAAAGTGCTTTCTCACTCCCACTCTTTTTTTTTCCCCCCAAAAAAAAAAGTCAAGTTTTGCACCTTCTCTAGTAGATACATCCACACATTGAATGAGAAAATTATCTTAACACTTAACAAATTCTTCTCCATCCAAGCCCTTAACAATATGGCAGTCCCAGTTTATGTTTGGAAAGTTAAAATCCTCTACGATAACCACCCTATTATTCTTCAGGAATTAGGATAGTGTGCCAAGCAGGCTAAGATAAAAGGTAGGGAGGAGGGACTTGGGGGAGGGGCATTGGAAATGCGATAGGTGGAAGGAGGTTAAGGTGAGGGTGATAGGCCGGAGTGGGGGTGGGGCGGAGAGGTCAGGAAGAAGATTACAGGTTAGGAAGGTGGTGCCGAGTTCGAGGGCTGGGACTGAGACAAGGTGGGGGGAGGGGAAATGAGGAAACTGGAGAAATCTGAGTTCATCCCTTGTGGTTGGAGGGTTTCTAGGTGGGAGATGAGGCGCTCTTCCTCCAGCCGTCGTGTTGCTATGGTCTGGCGATGGAGGAGTCCAAGGACCTGCATGTCCTTGATGGAGTGGGAGGGGGGAGTTGAAGTGTTGAGCCACGGGGTGGTTGGGTTGGTTGGTCCGGCTGTCCCAGAGGCGTTCTCTGAAATGTTCCGCAAGTAGGCGGCCTGCCTCCCCAATATAGAGGAGGCCACATCGGGTGCAGCGGATGCAGTAAATGATGTGTGTGGAGGTGCAGGTGAATTTGTGGCGGATATGGAAGCATCCCTTGGGGCCTTGGAGGGAAGTAAAGGGGGGAGGTGTGGGCGCAAGTTTTGTATTTCTTGCGGTTGCAGGGGAAGGTGCCGGGAGTGGAGGTTGGGTTGGTGGGGGGTGTGGACCTGACGAGGGAGTCGCGGAGGGAGTGGTCTTTTCCATACGCTGATAATGGAGGGGAGGGAAATATATCCCTGGTGGTGGGGTCTATTTGGAGGTGGCGGAAATGGCGACGGATGATATGATGTATATGGAGGTTGGTGGGGTGGTAGGTGAGGACCAGTGGGGTTCTGTCCTGGTGGCAATTGGAGGGGCGGGGCTCAAGGGCAGAGAAGTGGGAAGTGGAGGAGATGTGGTGGAGAGCATCATCGGCCATGTCTGGGGGGAAATTGCAGTCTTTGAAGGAGGAGGCCATCTGGGTTGTTCGTTGTTGGAACTGGTCCTCCTGGGAGCAGATGCAGCAGAGACGAAGGAATTGGGAATATGGGATAGTGTTTTTACAGGGGGCAGGGTGGGAGTAGATGTAGTCTAGGTAGCTGTGGGAGTCGGTCGGTTTATAGTAAATGTCCGTGTTGATTTGGTCGCCCGAGATAGAAATGGAGAGGTCTAGGAAAGGGAGGGAGGAGTCTGAGATGGTCCACGTAAATTTTGAGGTCGCGGTGGAAGGTGGTATGTAAAGTGGATGAACTGTTCAACCTCCTCGTTGGAGCACGAGGCAGTGCCGATGCAGTCAGTCATCGATGTATTGGGGGGTGGTGCCAGTATAGCTGCGGAAAATGGACTGTTCCACATATCCTACGAAGAGGCAGGCATAGCTCAGTCCTCGGTAGAGGTCTTACCCTCATTCCTGTACGTTCTCGGATTAACGAGTTCGACACGTGGCGCGCCATCGAACAATTCTTCCGCCGCCTTTGCCTCTGCACCTACTTCTTCAACCAGGATTCTCGTCCACTCTCTGATGACCCCTTCTCCTGCCTCCAACACACCCCATCCACCCGGACACTCTGTGCTGGCCTCTTACCTGCCCTCGATCTCTTCATAGCCAACTGCCGCCATGACATTAAGCGCCTCAACCTCTCCACCCCTCTCACCCACTCCAACCTCTCACCCTCAGAACGTGCAGCCCTCCACTCCCTCCGCTCCAACCCCAACCTCATTATCAAACCGGCAGACAAGGGAGGCGCGGTGGTAGTTTGGTGCACCGATCTTAACACCGCTGAGGCTAAACGCCAGCTCGCGGACACCTCCTCCTACTGCTTCCTTGACCATGACCCCACCTCCTACCACCAAACCATCATCTCCCAGACCACTCATAACCTCATCTCCTCAGGGGATCTCCCATCCACTGCCTCCAACCTCATAGTCCCACAACCCCGCACCGCCCATTTCTACCTCCTGCCCAAAATCCACAAACCTGACTGCCCTGGCCGACCTATTGTCTCAGCCTGCTCCTGCCCCACCGAACTCATCTCTGCATACCTCGACACGGTTCTGTCCCCCTTAGTCCAAGAACTCCCCACCTACGTTCAGGACACCATCCCCGCCCTCCGCCTCCTCCAGGATTTTCGCTTCTCTGGTCCCCAATGCCTTATCTTCACCATAGACATCCAGTCCTGTACACCTCCATCCCCCATCACAAAGGACTCAAAGCCCTCCGCTTCTTCCTTTCCAACCGTACCAACCAGTACCCTTCCACCGACACCCTCCTTCGACTGACTGAACTGTTCCTCATTCTGAACAACTTCTCTTTTTCCAATCCTCCCACTTCCTCCAAACCAAAGGAGTAGCCATGGGCACCCGCATGGGTCCCAGCTATGTCTGTCTCTTTGTAGGATATGTGGAACAGTCCATCTTCTGCAGCTACACTGGCACCACCCCCCACCTTTTCCTCTGCTACATCGATGATTGTATTAGCGCTGCCTCGTGTTCCCACGAGGAGGTTGAACAGTTCATCCACTTTACCAGCACCTTCCACCCCGACCTCAAATTTACCTCCTCCCTCCCCTTCCTAGACCTCCATTTCTATCTCGGGCGACCGAATCAACATGGACGCTTACTATAAACCGACCGACTCCCACAGCTACCTAGACTACACCTCCTCCCACCCTGCCCCCTGTAAAAACGCCATCCCATATTCCCAATTCCTTCATCTCCGCTGCATCTGCTCCCAGGAGGATCAGTTCCAATACCGAACAACCCAGATGGCCTCCTCCTTCAAAGACCACAATTTCCCCCCAGACGTGGCCGATGATGCTCTCCACCGCATCTCCTCCACTTCCCACTCCTCTGCCCTTGAGCCCCGCCCCTCCAATCGCCACCAGGACGGAACCCCACTGGTCCTCACCTACCACCCCACCAATCTCCATATACATCGTATCATCCGTCGCCATTTCCGCCACCCCCAAACAGACCCCACCACCAGGGATATATTTCCGTCCCCTCCCCTATCAGCGTATGGAAAAGACCACTCCCTCTGCGACTCCCTCGTTAGGTCCACACCCTCCACCAACCCAATCTCCACTCCCGGCACCTTCTCCTGCAACCGCAAGAAGTACAAAACTTGCGCCCACACCTCCCCCTTTCCTTCCCTCCAAGGCCCCAAGGGATGCTTCCATATCCGCCACAAATTCACCTGCACCTCCACACACCGTTTACTGCATCCGCTGCACCCGATGTGGCCTCCTCTATATTGAGGAGACAGGCTGCTACTTGCAGAACGTTTCAGACAACGCCTCTGGGATACCCGCACCAACCAACCCAACTACCCCGCGGCTCAACACTTCAACTCCCCCTCCCACTCCACCAAGGATATGCAGGTTCTTGGACTCCTCCATCGCCAGACCATAGCAACACGACAGCTGGAGGAAGAGCGCTTCATCTTCCGCCTAGGAACCCTCCAACCACAAGAGATGAACTCAGATTTCTCCAGTTTCCTCATTTCTCCTCCCCCCGCCTTGTCTCCAACCCAACCCTCGAACGCAGCACCACCTTCCTAACCTGCAATCTTCTTCCTGACCTCTCTGCCCCCACCCCCACTCTGGCTTATCACCCTCACCTTGACCTCCTTCCACATATCACATTTCCAACACCCCTCCCCCCAGTCCCTCCTCCCTACCTTTTTATCTTAGCCTGCTTGGCACACTTTCCTCATTCCTGAAGGGCTCATGCCCGAAACATCGATTCTCCTGCTCCTTGGAAGCTGCGTGACCTGCTGCGCTTTTCCAGCAATGCATTTTCAGCTCTGATCTCCACCATCTGCAGTCCTCACTTTCTCCTACCCTATTATTCTTGCCAATAACTCAGATCACCTTTAAAAATATTTGTCTCTCAATTTTCCTATTAAGTACTGGCAGGTCTACAGTACAATCCCAATAATGTGATCATCCCTTTATTTCTCAGTTCCACCCAAATACTTTCCCCGACATATTCCCAAGAATATTCTCCCTAAATACTGCCAAAATGAAAAACAATGCCCCCCCCAAGATACTACTACCCTCAAGGATCTTTTTGAACTCCTGTCTAACTTCATATATTCTCTCTTCAGAATCTCATCCCTTTTCACTTTGGATTGACAATGTGTACAAAAACTCCTGCTGATCCCTCTTCCTTTTGAGAATGTCTGTCCAAGATATCTTTGATCCTGGCAACAAACCATTCTGATATCTTGCTATTGGTTGCAGAAGTCTATATCCCATAGAGAGGCCCCCATCACAGTCGATCACTTGGAATCCGGCGTACCCCTTGTTACATTAAAGCCAGTCTTGGAACCAGAAACCTGGCTGTCCGTGCCAAATCCATGTGAGTCCATCATTCCTACATTTTCCAAAACTGTATATTTGCTTGAGATGGGGATAGCCACAGGAGACTCCTGCACTAGTTGTCTACTTCTATCCTTCCTGGAGGTCACATCTCTACCTGATTGTTTGTTCAATTTATCTCCCTCACTGCAACTGCCATCCATCACACCCCCTACTCCTCTAAATTCCCCATTTCCTCTAGCTGCTGCTGTAACCAATCCATGCGATCTGAAAAGATTCACAACCAAACACTTCCTGCAGGCATAGTCACCATTTATCATGGAAACTCTCCCTAATCTCCCATCCGACAGGAAGATCACATCTCTCCTAAAGGCCATCAATGCATCTTAATCAGAAAATAGCATCATCATACTCCTGTAAAAATACTGCTTCAGACTAGCTTAGTACATTTTTTTAATCAAGGGACAGATCTCAATAACGTAATCAAAAAGACCCCTTTCTACTCGCTGTCGATTTACAGAAGAAACTTAGTAAGATTACAGTTTAAAAAGCCACTTGACTGCTCCTGTGCTGTGAGCTCCCATACCCCAGTTTCTCTTCGGTAAGCTGTGCATTTTGCTGTTTTACTTACTTTTCTTAGAACAGATTCTTCTCTCTGTTTGAATCACTGCCCATGTGGTCATGCCTTTGAAAAATGTCCTCATTTTGAAAAGTGCCATCATTTTTGATTTTTCTTTCCCCATACAGTTCCAAAATAATGCATCAGTAATTGCTACTCCTAAAAATTGAGGAAATCAGCTCAGATTCCTTTTGCTTTCTAATATTCCAAATTTAACTTTTGGTCAGTGGTGAATGTATTTGGTGTCTGATTTAGTCCAAGTCCTGTGCTAAATTTTACAACTTCAGAGGATTTGAGTGGTGTTGGGTGCTGGTATTTCTACTGTGTAACCACAATTCTATTTGAGATAGAGAGCAGGCCGTTGATCTAGGAACCGAAGGCGGTTGTACTGGGAATGCTGCGTTCCATAAAATATTACTTTTTTTTAGTATCAATAATTTGAGATATGATTTATGGTAAGTGCAGCATTCTTGGAAGGAATGGGTACATATTCCCAAAGATTTCATACCTTTAAAAAGGGTGCCCATTTTAAGCAGAGATTAGAACAGTTTTTTTCCTCATGGTTATGAGTCTTTGAAGTTCCCTTCCTCAGAACGCAGTGGATGCAGGTTAAAATTTTTAAGGCAGATTGATTATCAAGGGGATGAAAAATTATTAGTGATATTCATGAATGTACAGTTGAAGTTAAAATCAGATTAGCCATGATCTAATCTTTAAGTGGCTTAAAGTGCTAAGTGCCTACTCTTGTTCCTTGATCATGTTTGTTTTGGGGTTTCCTTCCCTTGGATCTAATTCTATTGGAGATTAATCGAGAGACACAATTGCCACAATTAGTCAACATTGCATTTTATTGTCTGATGTAACAACTGGGATAATTACACTGAGGTGGACAGACATTGTACTTGACTTGAACAATTCACACATTCCTCAAGTAATTCCACAAGCAATAGCTTTAAGGTGATTGACAATCTGAGTAATATCCTTTTGTTAGCCATAAGTGATTTGGACTTAGGATATTTGATACAGATTTGATCATCACTTTCTAATAAAGTGCCTGAAGAAATCAGTGCCTTGAGGAGTTGCACTAACTGGATGGATCATTCAAAGAGCTGGTTCGGACTTGATGGACCAAATGGCATCCTTCTGTGCTGTATTAATTCTGAGTCTGACCAAGGACTGCAATGATTGGCCTCTGACAGGTAGAATTGTAACCACTAAAGATAATGGCTATTATTGTTAGCAATGTACGAGTAGAATCTTTTTTGCATTTTGTAATGAAGAGGCTCAATGAGTCTGTAAATTGCCTCAAATGGGATTTTGAGCAATTTTGTTTTTAAAAAAGCAACTTTAGGCAAGTCTATATTCCGACTGGCCACAAAACAGATTAGTATTCTGTGGAATTGTCGAGGCATTCTCAAATATACTTGGCTTTAGTGCTCACTGGAGCATTTTGCATTAATGCATACTCAATAATACTTGATGTTGATGTAGAACTTCAGCCGGATTCATCAACACCATGACCGTAGTTATACTGAGGCATTCTATCATGTTAAGGAGATGCGCTGTAGCTCTGTCAACAGCTACTTTTGAGAATTACAGACCACAAGGGAAGAGAACACCACCAACATTTACAAATTTGAGGAAATCACGCCCATTGTGCAGGCTGTGCCGAGTTTTCCAACTTAAACAGCCAAACAGTTTTTTTTAAACTGTAGCGATTCCTCTTTTTTTTATTACAAGAAAAGTCAAAAATGGGAAAGACTGTACATTGGTCAAGGCTTAGCGACTATTAATAACCTGGAATTTCTGCAGCACCTTGGCGGAAGATCCACAGAATGCATTGTTTCTCTGGAATTTCTGTGGACTTTCCGCAAAAGTTACAGGAAAAGTTCTGAGGAAATGAAAGACGCTTTTGTTTAGGAAGCAAGCTTTCTTCAAAATTTAAAATCTTGCATTTTTAGAAGTGAAATCAGTAATTTTGCTTCTAATTCATAGAAAGCATACTCCAGACAAAACTGAATTTACAGTTTGAATTAAAAGTGAAAGAATCTCCATAAAGTTATCCTTAGACTGAATTAATAGATTTGCCACAGTATCTGAATACTGTGTAAAATCTGAAGCTGCAACAGCTCTACACCAACCATTTAATCCCAAAGACGAACTGAGCCCCCAGAGAAACCAAGCCAACATTCCAAATATTTACCTGTCGCTTCATCTGCATTGTTAATGTTGGTATGCTTCTCTCTGCAGAAACAAAGTATTCTCACCCATAAATCATGTCAATTTGTATCAATCTGTAACAATTTCCAACTCTGCCACCAACCAGGCATTTATTTGGCTCTTACTGTGAAAGTTTAACTGAAAGACTTCATGAATTCTGTTTACTTTGTCCATCAGGAGTATGTTGTCCAAAGGACAGCAAACATGTATAGGTGTTATACTTTCCTGTCTAAAGTGGTATTTTTATATCATTAGTCCATTTTTTTTTGCCACAATGATCAATTTCCATTGTATGACTTTAATACCTGAGACTTCCATAGACCAACAAATGTTTATAAAAGGACATTTCTGATTGAAAATGACTTCTGTGATCACCTAACAGGCTGAGGCAATCTGCATGGACTAGATAAAACCAGCTGCCTTAAAGTGCTATTTTAATCAAAGCAGTGAAAGTTTGAGGAAATTTGCATCTTGTTATACTCTCTTTCTTAACTGCAGATATTGAGAGGTAAAATGTTGTCTACAACTATCCAGCTTCATGCTCGCACGCTCACTCGCTCTCGAGTGTTCCTGACATATTCAATTAAAGTTGAAGTAAAAACAAGTTGGAAAAAATCATTATTCACAGAACTAAGATCTGCAAACTTCACCACTGTTATAGATGAACTGCTAAACAGTTAGACTTGGGTTCTTTTGTTCTCACAACCGAAAAATACTCTTAATATCTATAACTGCACTTGCATTTATCTTCCTGTCTGTAATAGACACTCTTTTCTGTAGTTTCAAAATTGGTGTTTGTGTTTTTCTTGGTGGTGCATACTTTGAGGGCTAATGGATAATAAAATTCCCCTCCAAGAAAACCTTTGCATTGTCTCTTTGTTGACTGGTTAAGTTTAATTGAACTGTTTATTACTAGGTGCTTAAACTGCAATGCAAGAGGAAGGGTGTTAAAATAGGACCGGAGCTGTGACCACCCCCTCCCCTTTTTCTGCTTGTAACAATATGTATTCACTCCCCACCAAAGATGCACATTGGTAACAATTAGTGTACACCATTTACAAGATGCACTGTAGTATCTTGCCAAGGCTTCTTAACCAGCACATTCCAGATCTAATGAGCTCTGCTGTCTAGCTGGACAAGAGCAGCAGATATGACAGGTTCCTCTATGCCACTTCCCATCCTGATTTGAAAATATCTCACTGTTACTTCACTGTTTCCAGGGTCAAATTCCTGGCACTTCCTAACAACATGGAGGGTGATTCTGCACCACAAAGACTGCAGCAGTTATTGGAGGCCGCTCACCACCAATTTGTTTTAAATAGGTAATTGAGAATGCTCGTCCAGCCAGTGGTGTCCACATCTCATGAACAACTTTTTTTTGGCTTATTATTGAACTGTTTGTTTTGCAGAGGAATATGTTCAAGATTATGGCTTTTTTTTTGAGAAATGTTTGGTGATGGTGTGAGGAGTGCCTTGCAATTTTCCTGACTTTCAGTGGTGATTGCATTGTTTTTTTTCTGTTTTAATAGGTGGACTTTAACAGAGCTTCAGCTATGCAGCTACAGCTGCAATTAGAGGATATTGTCCTCACTGTCACAGGTAGATAGGGTGGCATAGAAAGCATTTGGCATGCTTGCCTTCATTATTCAGACCATTTGAGTGTAAGAGTTGGGATGTCATGTTGCAATTATACAGGACATTGGTAAGGCCACTTTAGGAGTACCATGTAAAGTTCTGGGTGCCCTGCTGTAGGAAGGATGTTAACCAATTGGAGTAAAGATTCCCAATGATATTACTGGGACTGGAGTTTGAGTTATAAGGAGAGGCTGGATTGGCTGGGACTTCTTTCACTGGAGCATGGGAGGTTGAGCAGTGACCCTAGAGAGGTTAATAAAATTTCAGTGGCATAGGTAAGATGAATAGCAAAGGCCTTTTCTCAGGGGTAGGGAATTTCAAAACTAGAGGGCATAAAGATTTAAAAGGGACTTCACGGGCAACGCTCTCTCACACAGGGTGGTTCATATGTGGAATGAACTGCCAAAGAAAGTAGATGCATGTACAGGTAGAACATTTAAAAGATATTTGGATATGTACATGAATCGGAGGTTTCAAGGGACTTTGGCCAAATGCGGGCCAATGGGATTAGTTGGTATGGGAAACTTGGCTAGCATGGACAGGTTGGATAGAAGGGTCTGTTTCTGTGATGTAGGACTCTGATTTCAAAATATTGCTTTGCACTGCTCCAGCTTTTTTTTTTTCACTGTTTACCAATAGCCAACACATTAGCCTTTATGTATAGTATTGAAAGTAGTGCAAACCCTGCATCCAGCAATGGCATTTAAAAAGAAATCCTCTTCTAATAAAATGGCAACTCACTAATTTTATCAGAACTCCTAAATTATTGTCATTTACTTTGAATAAACATATAATTGAGCATGGATGCTAGGAGTGAGTGGTTTTCCATGGAGATGAGTGAATTCGGGATACACACATCTCCTTTTTTCTCTGTGCTCCCCTTGTGTCCAATCGTAATGCAGAAAAAAATAGAGCAGCAATCCCATCAAGATGCACTATTTGGGGTTTGTGTGTGGGGAGCACACCACCACCATCAAACCCTTTTTATGTTGTACAAGGAAAGAACCGTGGTGAGGAAATCTGTGGTTGCTACAGGAGATGAAAATGTGTGGCTGGAAAAGCGCAGCGGGTCAGGCAGCATCCAAGGAACAGGAGATTCGACGTTTCGGGCATAAGCCCTTCTTCAGGAATCAGGAATTCCTGTCGAATCTCCTGTTCCTGGGATGCTGCCTGACCTGCTGTGCTTTTCCAGCCACACTTTCAGCTCTGATCTCCATCTGCAGACCTCACTTTCTCCTTGCTACAGGAGATGTCAAGATCTCAACATCTGATGAATGCCAACTTGGTGAGTGTACACTTGCTTTGTTTTCCTGATGTTGCTGTGAACTATAAGTGTTCGCCCTCACAATCATTAGGGGCTAATGTTCATCCATCACTTCTTATCCCCTTTCCTGTAGATTCACTGCCTCATCAACATCATCTCCCTCTCCCTCTTTCCCCCCTTCATTGTTACAGTGTGACAGTTATTACCTCCATTATGGTAGTGGTAAGGGAGAATTGATGCGAAAGGGAGTTGGCAGTGGTCTGCAAATGGAGTCCTGCCCAACACTCCTACATTCCAACTTGACCTGCCTCTGTCACTACTTTTGTCCTCATGCAATCATTTTGAAGCTTATCCTCGTGGAGACAGATTGCTGTTGGCGAAGTGGCATGGGGTGTTTCATGGAGAAGTAAAGAGAAAGAGCTGAAGGTGTGGGAAATGGTTGAAGATATCCCACTTTTCCAGCAGAGACTGAGCATAAAACTGTCTCTTGGGAGACTTGGGAGACCAGTTACCAAAGACTTGTGGCACCCCTGGCTGTGACTCTGTGGTTTACAATCCTCCTTGCTGGGAACATCACTGAAACTTTGTACTCCTTGCAGGATGACCTTTTGAGGAGGTGATAATGGCACCTGGTCACTGTTTATGTTTGTTTTGAAGGTGGCAACATGTAATAACAAAAATGTAATGATAAGACACTGATATAAAGGCGCTTCATGACATAATAGTTTATAACTTAACCACTGAAACCAGTAACTAACTGGACAGATCTGAGCATGAAAAGAAACGTACTTTCTCCACTGGGTCCTAAGCAAGCTCCATCTGGTTTTAAAAATAAACCCACACAGTAAATTACCTGCTTCATTGGGGACAACCTCCCTGCTTCCCAGGGTCCCAGGAAGAATCACTTTACTGGAAGTAGTCACCATCCACTCCACCGGACCACTCAAATGCAAGAAACCTGTGAGGAAGTGGGGTAAGCGTGCTAGCCTGCTAGTAAGACTGAGACTCCATGGTTTCAAGAACCCCCCCGCTTTCCTAGCTTATTCCAAGCAAATGTACAATCTCTGGATAACAAGCTGGACTCACTCCGATCACTGCTCAGCTTCCAGCATGAACTGTGGGACTGCTGTGCACTCCGCTTCACAGAAACCTGGCTCAACCTATCCATTCCTGACTGCGCACTTCAAGCTGATGGTTTTTCTATCTGTTGTATGGACTGTGCTGCAGCCTTGGGTAAGACAGAGTTGAAGGAGTTTACTTTTTAATCAACAACTTGTGGTACATGGACATTGCAACCCTGGGCAGCCATTGCTCCCCAAACCAACTTTTAATTCCTCACCATCAAATGTCACCTCTTCTATCTACCATGGGAATTTATCGCTACTGTACTTAACTGTGTACACACCACCACAAGCAAAGGTTGAGGAAGCTCTGGACATGTTGTACTCCACACAGTGGAGACTGAACGCCCAGAGGCCCTGTTTATTGTAACTGGCAACTTCATCAAGCCAACATAAAGAAGGTGTTGCCCAGTACCACCGTAACATTATCTGCCCCACCAAGGGCCCAAACATTTTTAGACCACTGCTACACCACTGTGTGAAAGATGCCTATCTCTCCATTCCCTGCCCTTCTTTCGGAACTCAGACCACAATGCTGTGCTTCTTCTCCCACTGACAGGCAAAAGCTCAAGCAGGAGACCCCCCTCTTAGATACAGGTCCAGTGTTGGTTGGAGGAGGCAGAGGATCAACTCCGGTGCTGTCTGATTTGGCTGATTGGTACCATGTTCAAACAGTCCACAGGTATCTTGGATGGATATACCACCACGGACTTTTATCAGCAAGTGTGCGGAGGACTGCATACAGAGGACATCAATCTGGGTGTTCTCCAACAGGAACCCCTGGATGAATCGGGATGTACAGAACTTGCTAAAGATCAGGCGGGAGGCCTTCAGATCAGGAGACCCACTCAAATATAAGGAATCCAAGTGTGACCTTCGCAGAGCCATTAAGATGGCAAAAGATCAATACTGATCCAAACTAGACCCAGACGGGCATCCGGCAATTATGGCAAGGACTGAATGACATCACAGGTTCAAAAAAGAGTCAGTGCAAGATAGCAGACAATGACACATCCCTCCCAGACACCTACTTGGACAAGTCCTGACAAACCTATCTCAACAGTCATTGCATCAGCGATCAGATCAGTTTTTCTTGGTGTGAATCCAAGGAAAGCAATGGGACCAGATGGAGTAGCAGGCCGTGTACTTGGGGCAGAGGTCTTCTCGGACATATACAACCTCTCCCTGCAGCAAGCCACTGTCCCTGCCTGTTTCAAGATGGCCAATATCATCCCTTTTTTATTCCTGATGAAGAGCTTTTGCCCGAAACGTTGATTTCACTGCTCGTTGGATGCTGCCTGAACTGCTGTGCTCTTCCAGCACCACTGATCCAGAATCTGGTTTCCAGCATCTGCAGTCATTGTTTTTACCTCTATAACATCATCCCTGTGCCTAATAAGGTTCATGCAGCATGTCTCAATAACTACTGCCCGATGGCCATAACTTCGGTGGTCATCAACTGCTTTGAAAGGCTGGTCATGGCATTAATCAATTCCAGCCTCCCCACTACTCTTGACCCACTTCAATTTGCCTATCAGACCAACAGGTTCACGTCAGATACCATATCACTTGGCCTTCACTCATCCCTAGAACATCTTGACACCAAGAACACCTATGTAAGAATCCTACTCATTGACTACAGTTCAGCCTTCAACACTAATCCCCTCGAGATACTGACTGACTGCCACACTGACTGCCTAAATCTTGCTCTGCAACTGGCTCCTCGTTTCCTGACCCACAGGCCACAATCATCCTCACTAACATTCAACACTGGAGCCCTCCAGGGGTGTGTACTGAGCCCCCTACTGTACTCACTGTATACCCATTACTGCGTCGCCAAATGCCAGACTAATGCCATTTACAAGTTTGCTGCTGACACCACCATAGTTGGTTGAATCTCAGATGACAACAAAACCGACTACAGATGGGAGGTGGAAGACGTGGAAAAATGGTGCCCTGAGAACAACCTAGCTCCCAATAGTGGCAAAACAAAAGAACTCGCTACTGACTTTCAGCAGGATGTTACTCATGCACAGCCCCCCGCACCCCCCCCCCCCCCCCACACTCACACACACACTCTCACACACACTCTCACACACACTCTCACACACACTCTCACACACACTCTCACACACACTCACACACACTCTCTCACACACACTAACAGCACAGAGGTGGAACAAGTGGAGAGTGTCAAGCTCTAGGGTGTGATCACCAACAACAAACTTTCTTGGACTCTTCATGTGGACGCACTGGTTACAAAGGCCCAACAATGTCTCTTCTTCTTCAGGCAGCTAAGAAAACTTGGCATGATGCTGAATACCCTTGCCGACTTTTATAGGTGTGTCATCGAGAGCATTCTGCCTGGATGTATCACTACATGGCAACTGTACCATTCAAGATTGGAGATGTTTACAGAGAGTGGTGAACTCGGCCCGGACAATCACAAAGGCCAACCTTTCATCTACAGAATCCATTCACCAGGACCGCTGTCAAGGAAAGGCCGCCAGCATTCTCAAAGATCCATCCCACCCTGCCAATTTTTTTCTACAACCTCTACCATTGGGGAGAACGTACAAAAGCCTGAATACATGCACCAGCCAGTTTCGTAACAAATTTCTACCCTACTGTTAGAATACTGAATGGACTTGCAAACTCTTTAATATTTGCCTGTACTGGGTTTTTGTTTTTGCTGCTGTTTACCTATTTGCTTATCTATGCTACTTAGCTCTGTAATCTGCCTGTATTGCTTTTCGGTCAAAGCTTTTCATTGTGCCTCAGTACATTTGACAATTTAATTTTTTAATTTAACTTATTAAAATTAATACCATAAGGATTGTCTTATGAGGGTGATGTGCAGCTGCTCAGTGATTTGTCCCAAGCGCTGCTTATCCCTACTGTTTTACTGGTAACTGGTCATTGCTATTTGCAGGAGATCCTCCACTAAGAGGGTTCATGGGATAAATTATTGCTGTAACATTTCACAGCTCTTGTGGTAATAAGAAAAACCATAAGATGTGCTCCTTGGAACTTTTGGGATCTTAAAGCTGAGCCATCTCAAGACTTGTCCCAGGCAAGTGCCTAGAGCATGAAACCGAACCTTTTTCAACCTGTCTAGGCACTAAAAATGCCTATCTACCCTCCAAGATCCTGTCATCAGCCTTTGTAGTATTATGTGCCTAATTAGATTTTCAATCTTTTATCCAGGCCACTGTTATGGAGATAGTCATCCAATGGGTGATGGGGCAAATATTCTTTACCCAGAGGCCATATGTTAATGTGATTTTCTAGATGCATTCCCTGTAAAGTGGGCCAGTCACCTGCTGATTTCCTTTTAAAAATCTGCACAAGATGCAACCCTGACAGACAATGAGCTGCGGAGCTGTATTCAGGCAGAACTCACATGATATGACCTGGAAATGACCCAATGGCATTGAGTATAGTGCATTACAGTACAATCGCAATAGTGCTGCCAGATGATATATGAGCAATCCTCACCACTAAGGGACTATCTGCTCCTCTTGCTCACTGTGTGGTCACTTTTGCTGTCTGCTCATTTATAATACGATTCACAGGGCATGTTCAGTCTGGTGTGGTAAAGGAAAACCACCATTCCTTCAATTGTCACTCGGTCAAAACCCTTCCTAACAATGCTGTAGGTTTATATATCTCACACACACACACAGCAACGATTCAAGAAGGTGGCTCATCAGCAGTGTCTCCAGGGCAATTAATGATTAACGCTAAATACTGTTTTCTAGCCAGCGACAGCCACTCCCCATGAATGAGTAAGAAAGAAGAAAATGCTGGCATTTGTCTGCCCTATTGATTGGAAGGGACAAAATAAAACTCCAGATACTGGAATCCAAAGTAGACCGGCAGGAGGCTGGAAGACCACAGCAAGCCAGGCAGCAGCTGGAGTTGGAGAAGTCTGTTTCTGATGTAACCCTTCTTTAGGACTGGGGTTGGAGGTGGGGGGGAGCTGCAGATAAAGGGGGTGGCAGGGACAGGATAGTGAAGTGGGGCTAGGTGGAGACTGGTGTGGCCAATGTGAAGAATGAATCCGGTTTGTGGCTGGGAAGGGAGTTGTGGGATGGGGAGGGAGGTTATTTTAAATTGGAGAACCCTGTGTTGAGTCCTCTGCTGTAGGATGCCCAGTTGGAAGATGAGGTGTTGTTCCTCCAATAGGTGCTGGTTTGTTTTGTTTTGGCAATGGAGGAGGCCAAGGGCCGTCATGTCTGAAAGGGAGTGGGAAGCGGGATTGAAATGGGCGGTGACTGAAGTCCGGCCAGCCCCTGCGGACCCAGCTGAGATGCTCGGTGATCCCTTCCGTAAGTTTACATTTGGTCTCCCCGATTGTAGAGAAGACCACATTGGGAGCACCTGATGCAGTAAACTAGGTTGGAAGTGAGGTAGGTGTAATCTTCGAGTAAAAAATGAGGTCTGCAGATGCTGGAGATCACAGCTGCAAATGTGTTGCTGGTCAAAGCACAGCAGGTTAGGCAGCATCTCAGGAATAGAGAATTCGACGTTTCGAGCATAAGCCCTTCATCAGGAATAAGAGAGAGAGAGCCAAGCAGGCTGAGATAAAAGGTAAATCCTTGTAGAGGGAGGAAGAGAGCTTCTTCAAGGAAGGCATCCTTGTAAGAGGATTCGCAGTAGGTTAAAATCTTCGAGTAAAAAATGAGGTCTGCAGATGCTGGAGATCACAGCTGCAAATGTGTTGCTGGTCAAAGCACAGCAGGTTAGGCAGCATCTCAGGAATAGAGAACCTCTGTCTCACCTGGAAGGGCTGTTTGGGGCCCTGGATGGAGGGGAGGTGAGGGGAATGGTGTACCAGCAGGTTTTGTCTTTTCTGGTTGCTGGGGAAGGTACCTGGGGGTTCGGTGATTGGAGTGGCGTGAACCAAGGACTGTTGGAGGGAGCAGTCCTTGTGGAAGGCAGAGAGGGGTGGGGAGGGGAAGATGCACCAAGCACCCCCACCACCAAGAACATTTTCCCCAAAAATGTTTAAAGTACTGGAACTAGGCAGCAGGCCAGATAGTATGTGGAAGAGAAAGGAAAACATTTTAATATTTTGGTGGGACATGTCCGTAGAACTTCAGATGAGTTTAAAAATGGAATAGGAGCCAAAATGAAAGAGGAATATGAAAGTGTTTTAAATAGCTGGAGCCTGCCAATTATATTGCAAATATCAAAGACTTAATACTTTTAAAAAATCATTTGGATTTTAGATGGGTCATTACCTGTTCCAGTAAATAATACTTTAGCAATTACTTGTAAAATCACAAGGGTTGTATATTCTGTAACTGATTAATGGCTCCTCTAAAGTGGCTGATAAAGGAATTCCATCAAAGTGCATTAAGTGTTTCAAGAGTGAAATAGTCAGTTTTTATAGCATGGGAAGTGGCCTTTAACCCATCGTGTCTGCAGCATGCATGTATCTATTACATTCCAACTTGTCTAGTTTTCACCTGTAACCTTGTATACTTTGGTGTTTCAAGTACTCATCTTCAATGTCTTGAGGATTTCTCCCTTTACCACCGTATTAGACAGCAAGGTCTACCCTCCTGGTTAAACCTTTAAAAATCCATTAATGAATCATTATCACACAACTTCCTGGCTACTCATGGCACATTTCAATGAAGTCCTGAAAAGGAACCTATAGTTCACAAATTATGCTTTGTTGCAAAATGCTTTTTCTGCAATTTTGACCGATGCTTATCCCATCTGGCTACAGTATGTCATACGTTTCTTGCAGAATAGTAACAATACTGTAGAGGCAGCAGTTGCCTATGGAAAGGTAAAGTACATTGTCAAATCCCATTCCAGGAGCAAGGAGAGAAATGCAGCTAGCAATGGGGTTTTGGGGATTGTGGAGGGGAATAATGAATTATAGCCACAATTCAGGTTACCAGTGGCTGTCTGATAAGCTGCTGAGTTTTGGTGGAAGTTGAAATCCAGGCAATGACAATGCCCTTTACTTAACAAGCTGTGATTTCCTTTGGAGCTGAAGTTCTGGCTGCACAGCTGGGAATATTGAAAATGAAGAATATATAGTTCTGCTATCACAAGAATTGAATGTTCAAACCCATTTGTTGTACACTTGTCTTATTTTTACAGTTTTTTTCCCTTTTGATGAATGAGTTGAATATAGTGAGCCTTGTGAACTCTGTTAGATCTCTCTGTAGTAACTGAAGATAGTTTACTTTCAGAAAGGGGAGCTGCCCTTGCCCAGTAAGTTTCCTTGGCTCAGTGCTTTATTTACAAATATTATTGTAGGGACAACCTGCAAATATTAACATACTCCTGAGACGACATAGTTTTCAAAAGACCAAGTCATCTAATGAAATAAAACACGTATTATAATTGTAAGAGCTATTTGTGTTTGTAAATTAACCACCTGGCAACAAAAATAGCCTGCTTGTAAATTTTTAGAAATCTAAAGGCTTTTGGAGATTCTTTGGTTCCCCAATTGGACATGGGTATCACTGGCTGGGCTAACACTTACCACCATCCCTGGATGTCCCTGAGGAGGTGGTGGTGAGCTGTCTTCTTGAGCTGCTGCAGTCTGTGCTGTAGGGTGACCCACAGTACCAGTAGAAAGGAAATTCCCAGTGATCATGAAAAACAAGTGATATAATTCCAAGTCAGGATGGTGAGTGGCTTGGAGGGAAACCTGCTGCCCTCAACCTTCTAAATGTGGTTGATTTGGAAGGTGCTGATTAAAAATCTTTTGGCGAATTTCTGCAGTGCATCTTGCAAATGATGCACACTTCTTCTACTGAGCATTGATGATAGGAACCATCTGTTCTATCAATCAGTGTGCTGCTTTATCCTAGATAGATAGTGTCAAGCCTCTTGAGTATTGGAGCTACACTCATCCAGGCAAGACCATAAGACACAGGAGCAGAAATTAGGCCATTCAACCCATTGAGTCTGCTCCGTCATTCATTCATGGCTGATAAATTTGTCAACCCCATTCTCCCAGTAACCCTTGATCCCCTTGATACTCAAGAACCTATCTATCTCCGTCTTAAACCTACTCCATGACCTAGCCTCCACAGCCTTCTGTGGCAATGAATTTCATAGATTCACTACTCTCTGGCTGAAGAAGTTTCTTCTTTTTCTCCATATAAAAGGTCTTCCCTTTACTGTACTCTAATGCTATGCCGTCGGGTCCTGGTCTGTCCTACCAATGGAAACCTCTTCCCAACATCCACTCTGTCCAGGCCATTCAGTATTCTGTAAGTTTCAACTAGCCTCCCCCCCCCCCCCCCCCCCCCCCCCCCCACCACCATCTTTCTCCACTCCAAGTATAGACCCAGAGTCCTTAAATGTTCCTCATATGTTAGGCTTTGCATTCCTGGGACCATTCTCATGAACCTCCTCTGAATACACTCCAGGGCCAGTACATCCTGTCTGAGGTTTGGGCCCAAAACTGCGCACACTACTCCAAATGTAGTCTGACCAGAGCCTTGTTGATCCTCAGAAGTATATCGCTGCTTTTATATTCAAGTCCTCTTAAGATAAATCCCATCATTGCATTTGCCCTCCTAACTACTGACTCAATCTGCAAGTTTATCTTGAGAGAATCCTGGACTAGAACTCCACAAGTCTGAAGCACAAAGAGGCTTTGAATTTTTTCCTCATTTAGAAACGAATCTATGCCTCTATTTTTCCTACTAAAATTCATGACCACACGTTTTCCCATGTTGTATTCCATCTGCCATTTCTTTGCCCAATCTCCTAACCTGTCCAAATCTTACTGCAGCCTCTCACTCTCAGCAAGTGGGAGTATTACATCACAATCCTGACTAATGCCTTGTTGATGTAGGACAAGCTCTGGGAAGTTCGGTGAGTTATTCACTGCGGGATTCCTAGCATCTGACCTGCTCTTGTAGCCACTGTTTTTACATGGTTGGTTCAATTCAGTTTCTGGTTAATGGTGACCTCCATGATGTTGATAGCAAGGAATTCTGTGTTACCAATGCCATTGAATGTCAAGGGGTGATAGTTAGGTTCTATCTTATTGAAGATCAGAGATATCATGGAGCCGAAATGTCTGTCGTGGAGCTGAAGTGTCTGACTTCCAACAACAACAACCACCTTCCTATGTGCCAAGTATGGCTCCAATCGGGAGAAAGGTTTTTTTTTGCAGTTACTTCCCAGTGACTTTGTTTTTTTTGTTAGGGCTCCTTGGTGCTGCGCTCAGTCAAATATGGCCTTGATCTCAAGGCTGTCACTCTCATCTCACCCCTGGAGTTTTGTCCACAGTTAAACCAAGGTTGTAATGAAGTCAAGAGCTGCGTGACCCTGGCAGAACACAAACTGCACCTCATAAGTAGGTTATTGATTATTGGTGACACTTTCTAGACTTTTTTTACTGATTAATATTGATGCATCAGTGTTCCTTTGCTTAGATGTGGAGAACTTCCCTTGTTCTAAGTTACCTTTTAAATGATCTGTTCGAACGTATCTGTCTGGAGTTGGATCATGATGGAACTTGGTTCTAGACCTCCTGTCCCAGAGGTGGGACAAAATCGCTGTGTCACCAAGATCTTGGTTTATTTTAATTGCTCGATGAGCTATCATAGTGGAATGTACTGGTTATACAGTTCCTACCTCCAGCATTTTAGTTTTACTATAACCAGCCTGACAGGAAGCGAACAATCAAACCTTGTTTTTAACTGCTCACTTAAATTGGAAGAAAAAATGGTGCAGGATTTGATTCTGGCTGCTTCCTAGGGCGTGGTGTAGTTTAAAAATACATCCACAAAGTAGGAAGCAATGTTGGAGTGAGGCCAGGACAGTTAGTAGGGGGTGGCTCATTGATTAAAATTACAATAGACAATAATTGCAGGAGTAGGCCATTCAGCCCTTCAAGCCAGCACCGCCATTCAATATGATCATGGCTGATCATTCCTAATCAGTATCCGCTTCCTGCCTTATCTCCATAACCCTTGATTCCACTATCTTTGAGAGCTCTATCCAACTCTTTCTTAAATGAATCCAGAGACTGGGCCTCCACTGCCCTCTGGGGCAGAGCATTCCATACAGCCACTACTCTCTGGGTGAAGAAGTTTCTCCTCATCTCTGTCCTAAATGGTCTACCCCGTATTTTTAAGCTGTGTCCTCTGGTTCGGCCCTCACCCATCAGCGGAAACATGTTTCCTGCTGCCAGAGTGTCCAATCCTTTCATAGTCTTATGTCTCAATCAGATCCCCTCTCAGTCTTCTAAACTCAAGGGTATACAAGGCCAGTCGCTTCAGTCTTTCAGTGTAAGATAATCCCTCCATTCCAGTCATTGACCTCGTGAACCTACGCTGCACTCCCTCAACAGCCAGAATGTCTTTCCTCCAATTTGGAGACCAAAACTGCACACAGTACTCCAGGTGTGGTCTCACCAGGGCCCTGTACAGCTGCAGAAGCACCTCTTTGCTTCTATACTCAATTTCTCTTGTTATGAAGGCCAGCATGCTATTAGCCTTCTTCACTACCTGCTGTACCTGCATGCTTACGTTCATTGACTGGTGTACAAGAACACCCAGATCTCTCTGTACTGCCCCTTTACCTAAATTGATTCCATTGAGGTAGTGATCTGCCTTCCTGTTCTTGCCACCAAAATGGATAACCATACATTAATCCACATTAAACTGCATCTGCCATGCATCTGCCCACTCACCTAACTTGTCCAGGTCACCCTGTAATCTTCTAACATCCTCATCACATTTCACCCTGCCACCCAGCTTTGTATCATCAGCAAATTTGCTAATGTTATTGCTGATACAATATATGTTAATGAAAGAGAAGATGGTAAAAAGCTGCAGTTTCAGCACGGATCCCTGCTGTACCCCACTGGTCACTGCCTACCATTCCGAAATGGAGCCGTTTATCACTCCCCTTTGTTTCCTATCAGCCAACCAATTTTCAATCCAATCTAGTACTTTCCCCAATACCATGCACCCTAAGTTTACTCACTAACCTCCTGTGTGGGATTTTATCAAAAGCTTTTTGAAAGTCCAGGTACACTACATCTACTGGATCTCCCTCGTCCATCTTCAGAGTTACATCCTCAAAATTCAAGAAGATTAGTCAAGCATGATTTCCCCTTCATAAATCCATGCTGACTTTGTCCTATCCTGTTACTACTATCCAGATGTGCCGTAATTTCATCCTTTATAATAGACTCCAGCATCTTTCCCACCACTGAGGTCAGACTAACTGGTCTATAATTTCCTGCTTTCTCTCTCCCACCTTTCTTAAAAAGTGGTATAACATTAGCCACCCTCCAATCCTCAGGAACCGACCCCGAATCTATCGAACTCTGGAAAATAATCACCAACGCATCCACGATTTCCTGAGCCACCTCCTTCAGTACCCTGGGATGTAGACCATCAGGCCCCGGAGACTTATTAACCTTCAGACCTAACAGTCTCTCCAACACCAAGTCCTGGCAAATGTAGATTCCCTTAAGTTCAGGTCCTTCAGCCACTGTTACCTCAGGGAGATTGCTTGTGTCTTCCCCAGTGAACACAGATCTGAAGTACCCATTTAATTCTTCTGCTATTTCTTTGTTCCCTGTAATATATTCCCTTTTTTCTGTCTTCAAGGGCCCAATTTTAGTCCTAACCATTTTTTTGCCTTGCACATACTTAAAAAAGCTTTTACTATCCTCCTTTATATTATTGGCCAGTTTACCTTCGTACCTCATTTTTCCTCTGCGAATTTCCTTCTTAGTAATCCTCTGTTGTTCTTTAAAAGCTTCCCAGTCCTTCGTTTTCCCACTTATCTTTGCTATGTTATTTTTTTTTTCTTTTAACTTTATATGTTTCTTAATTTCCCTTAACTTCAGCCACGGCCGCCCAAGCCTCCTCCTGGGATCTTTCTTCCTTTTAGGAATGAACTGATCCTGCAACTTCTGCATTATACACAGAAATATCCGCCATTGTTCCTCCACAGTCATCCCTGCTAAGGTATTGCACCATTGAACTTTGGCCAGCTCCTCCCTCACTGCTCCATAGTTCCCTTTATTCAACAGAAGTACTGTCACTTCCAACTGTACCCTCTCCCTCTCAAATTGCAAATTGAAGCTTAATGTATTATGATCACTACTTCCCAATGGCACCTTCACTTTGAGGTCTCTGACCAATTCTGGTTCGTTACACAATACTAGATCCAGAATTGCCTTCTCCCTGGTCGACTCCAGCACCAGCTGCTCTAAGAATCCATCTCTGAGGCACTCCACAAAGTCTCTTTCTTGAGGTCCAGTATCATCCTGATTCTCCCAGTCTACCTGCATGTTAAAATCCCCCATAACAACTGTAGTAACATCTTTACCACAGGCCAATTTCAGCTCCTGATTCAACTTACATCCGACATCCAGACTACTGTTTGGGGGTCTGTCGATGACTCCCAAGAGGGTCCTTTTACCCTTAGTATTTCGCAGCTCTATCCACACTGACTCTACATCCCCTGACTCTAGGTCCCCCCCACGCAAGGAATTGAATATCCTCCCTTACCAACAAGGCCACCCCACCCCCTCTGCCCGTCAGCCTGTCCTTACGATAGCACGTGTAACCTTGAATATTCATTTCCCAGGCTCTGTCCATTTGAAGCCACATCTCAGTTATCCCCACAATATCGTATCTGCCAATTTCCAAAAGCGCGTCAAGCTCATCCATCTTATGTCTAATGCTTCGTGCGTTCATATACAGTATTTTTAATTTGTTACTGCTCTCACCCTTCCTATCTATCCCTATTTCACTCAACCTTACAGCATGATCCCTTTCCGAGTTTTCTGCCTCATTGATACAGTTGTCTTTCTTGACTTCTCTTGTTCTACCTGCCAGAATGCTGGTCCCTAACCTATTAAGGTGCAAACCGACCCTCTTGTAGAATTTATGCTGACCACAAAACATACCCCAGTGATCCAAGAACTTAAATCCTTGCTTCCTGCACCAGTTCCCCAACCATACGTTCAAGTCCATTATCTCCCTGTTTCTGGCCACACCAGCCTGAGGAACTGGAAGCAAACCGGAGATAACCACCTTGGACGTCCTGCTTTTCAGCCTTCTTCCTAGTTCTCCGAAGTCCCGCTGTAGTATGTTCCCCCTCTTCTTCCCGAATCATTTGCACCGACATGTAACACCACCTCTGGCTCTTCACCCTCGTCCTTGAGGATTTCCTGCACTCTGTCCGCGATGTCTTTCACCCTGGCACCAGGAAGGCAACACACCATCCTTAAATCCCGTCTGCTGCCACAAAAACCCCGGTCAGTTCCTCTCACAATGGAATCCCCTATTACCACGGCTCTGTGCAATGTCTGACTCTTCCGCTCTGCCTCTGTGCCAACTTTTGATTGACAGACCTGGCCGCCTTGTGAACTGGCAGTGTCATCAGTCTCTACTGTTTTCAAAAGCTTCAACTTGTTCCTGACAGGTACTTCCCCCATGGTCTCTTGCACCTGTCTCCTCTCTACCTTCCTCATCATCTGCTCTCTTCTGGCACGATTGGTGTAATAACCTTGCTGAAGGTCTTGTCCAGAAAGATCTCGTTCTCTTGGATGAGCCTAAGGTCCTCGAGTTCTTTCATCAGCGCTGCAATATGCTTGGTCAAAAACTGAATGTGCACACACTTTCCACACATATACGAGCCAGACACACCAGAGTCATTGACCTCCCACATCAAGCACGTAGCGCACTGAACCAGCTGGGCAGTCATGTCTTCACCCTCTTCAACTGTGGCGTAATCACTTCACTCAACCTCCTTGTCAAAGACTCCTGAGCTGAAGCCTCACTCTTCAATCCAAACTTCCTTAGACCCTCTTTTTGTGACAAGTCTGTGGACTCTTAATTTAGGTTAGAGGAGGAGGGAGGGAGGGAAACACTACTTTGTAGGACCTGGGGTTTAGAACACACCCACTCTAATAGCAATCACATACCTTCCTGACTGGCTTTGCGCTCCGCCTGAACTTCTGCCCAGCTCCCGCCGCTCTCTGCTGCAAAAAGACCGTTGGCATCGAGGTAAGTTCTTTATATGGCAATCACTTACCTCCATTTGTCCTTCTTTTATGTATAATCTTTGCTGCTCCGTGGACATTCAGTCACAATCACAGTCACAGTGGTTTGTCTTGGAAGATGTTCACTTTAATATTGTCGGGGACTGCACTGATGCTGGTAGGTGGAGAAAATTCCAACACAATCCTGATGTGTACATACATTGCGAATATCCAGGTTCTGATGAATTGAGTAATTCTGTCCAAATCTGGTGTTACAATTAGAGGTTCCTATCTGAAACTCCACCTGTAATATCCCAACTGCATTGTGGGAGCACTTTCACCACACAAACTGTAGCAGTACAAGAAAGTCAAACACCACCTTCTCCACAGGCAACAGGGCTTTGGCATGAGTCACTGTTACTGTGTTCTGCATATTCCACATGCTCCCAAATCCAGGTCATAGCGATACTGAGGGAAACTGGCATAGAAGGACATTTTTGATTGGGCTAAAAAAGAAGAGGCTGCAAGCAGCCTTCTCTGGGGTAGGAACATAGGCATGGATCAAGTATGAGTAACTGCCATAAATATCAAACAATAGTCCTTGTCCCCAGTATTCTTCTACATATTGTGAATTGTACATTGTAGTGCTTTGGTGGTAGCGACATAGTGCAGCAATGTATTTGAGTGGGAGGCAATGGCCTAGTGGTATTATGGCCGGACTGTACTGGGGACCTGTTTGCATCCTGTCTCAGCAGATGGTGGAATTTGAATTCAGTTACAAATCTGGAGTTAGGATTCTTAATGATGACCATGAATTCATTGTCAATTGTTGGGTAAAACCCATCTAGTTCCCTAATATCCTTTTTAGGGAAGGCAATCTGTCATCCTTGTGTAGTTTGGCCTACATGTGATTCCAGACCCACAATAAAGTGGTTTACCATTAACTTCCCTCTGGGCAATTAGGGATGGACAATATATGCTAGCCTTGTCAGTGAATCAACCTGTGAATGAATAAATAAAAAATTAACCTCCTATCTGTCCTCTTCTGTGGAAGGTTTATATGCACAGGGAATCTGAAATAGAAGCAGCCATTACATCTCTACATCTGTTTCAGAGTTTCTGAAACAAGCATATCCAGCATTGTTTGATACCTTAGACCAGTATGATATCGGTATAACTGAAAGTAACAGTTGGGGGTTGAATTGGAGGGAATAAAATAACTTGGGGAGGAAGCAGGACCAGATAGTGAGAAATGCATCAACATTAATGGAAGAAAAAATAACAGGGGAAACTGGGGAAATTGTTTCAAACAATTTCTGATGATCAAAGAAATTTTCATCCCAGCTAAAAGTAGTTATGGATAGTGTCAAAGCATAGCCAGAACTGTCTCTTTCTCCACAAGAAATGAGGCAAGACTCTTTGGAATTGTCACCAAACAAAGAGTGACAAACTTGTGTTCATTCCTGAGCTGCATACCATCTAATACTTTCTGATTGCAGTGCTCAAGCAATTTATTTAAGCACACGGTCACCTTTTTAGCTTTTTTTTTAACTGATGTTGCGCATTTAATCCCTTTTAAAAAGGCAGTATATACGGGGATGTTTTGGCTGTGCCTAACTGCCGAGCCAGGAGGAATACGGAGTTCCTGAGTTACATGGTGGCTTTGGCCAGGGGTAGACAGCCTGCCTCATCCGCTTATGTGGGTATGTGTTTCAGAATTTATTTGGATGACAGCTAACAAGTGATGGGAGAGGAGGACATTGTACACTTGGATCAACCTTCATTCATGATTCCACATCTGTGTTTGGGTGGTACCTCCATAAACAATAGAAGCACATAAACCACTGAAAGCAGTTAGTAAATTACTACTTCCTCATGCTCTGTTGCACTTTCTTGACAAAGTGCCATATCATTTAACCTGAGAGAGAGAACAGAACTTGATTAGTGATGACTGTTATGGGATCAACCTGTCATTAGATTGAAATTGGAACTTCAAGACTTTGCCATTTCATTAATGTGGTGAAAGGTCAGCTGGAAGACTGAAATTCTACTTCAGGTTGACTGAATATAATTGAATCTGATATAGCTATCCACTTGATCAGAACTGTTTAACACCCTGATCATGTGGATGCTTGAAAGCAAATATGACACATGTTCAAGGTATTTATTTCTGATGGTGAAACGCAGTTTCTTCCTGGGGTATTTTTTTTCTGCTGCCCCTGTATATTCAGGGAATGTAGGAATGCCTGTTTCTTTGCCTCCGGCAATGCTGCTTTCTCATTCTCAGTTCACATTCATTCCCACTGCCCAAAGTGAGTTTTGGGTTTTCCAACTGTGTTAGTCGGAATCTTCCCCATTTGAATAATCTTTTCTGTTTTTTTTAGACTTTGACACTACAGGTAACGGGAGTTCCTGCAGTGTCATTAATGCAAGGTTTGTAGCTCAGGTTGAGGTTTAGGGTGTAGGTTTGCTCGCTGAGCTGTTGGTTTGATATCCAGACATTTCATTACCTGGCGAGCTAACATCATCAGTGGTGACCTCCCAAGTGAAGCGAAGCTGTTGTCTCCTGCTTTCTATTTATATCTTTCTCCTGGATGGGGTTCCTGGGGGTTGTGGTGATGTCATTTCCTGTTCATTTTCTGAGGGGTTGATAGATGGCATATAGATCTATGTGTTTGTTTATGGCGTTGTGGGTGGAGTGCCAGGCCTCTAGGAATTCTTTGGCATGTCTTTGCTTAGCCTATCCCAGGATAGATGTATTGTCTTAATTGAAATGGTAGTTTTTTCATCCGTGTGTAGGGCTACAAGGGAGAGAGGGTCGTGTCTTTTTGTGGCTAACTGGTGTTTGTGTATCCTGGTGGCTAACTTTCTTCCTGTTTTGTCCTATGTAGTGTTTGTGGCAGTCCTTGCATGGAATTTTGTAGATGACGTTGTTTTTGTCCATGGGTTGTACTGGGTCTTTTTAGTTTGTTAGTTTTTGTTTGAATGTGTTAGTGGGTTTGTGTGCTACTAGGAGTCCAAGGGGTCTTCGTAGTCTGGCTGTCATTTCTGAAACTTCTTTGATGTATGGTAAGGTGATTAGGGTTTCTGGCTGTGTTTGGTCTGCTTGTCGTGGTTTGTTCTTGAGGAATCTGCACACTGTACTTTTTGAGTATCGGTTCTTGAATACGTTGTACAGGTGGTTCTCCTCTGTTTTCCAAAGTTTGTCTGTGTTGCAGTGTGTGGTGGCCCATTTGGAATAGTGTTCTGATACAGCTTTGTTTGTGTGTTGGGATAGTTGCTGGTGTAGTTAAGTATTTGGTCAGTGTTTGTCGGTTTTCTGTATACGCAGGTTTGTAGTTCTCCGTTGTCCTTTTCTTTTGACTGTGACGAGTGTCATTAATAATAGGAAATGTTTATTAAGTAACAAAATATAAAAATTAGGCAGCAACTTTTCTGGATCAACAAGATCCTTGCCTCCTGACTTTATCTAAAGGTGCAAAGTCACAAATTGTCTTCCTTCTCTGTCTCTTCCTCTGTGGTTTGTTCCCAGTTGGGAAGCTATCTTGTCTGTGATTCTTCGGTTTTCCAGAAGCTGGATGATTTTTGAATCCTTTCTCTCACACTGACCATGATCATGATCGGTTTGCACAGTCTGTGACCAGTCTCCTCTTAGTTTCCTGAGCATAGCAGTCACCTATGGGTGTCACTTGCTGTCATCTCCAGATTTGGCTCCCTGAAATGTCAGTTGTATGATGAAGGGCTTTTGCCTGAAACATTGATTCTCCTGCTCCTCTGATATGCTGCCTGACCTGCTGTGCTTTTCCAGCATGAGAGAGTGGTGTCAGTTGCTAATGATTTAAGTCTGGGATCACCAGCCTGAATCTCTAACTGATGTACAGATATTCACATTGCACCACAACAGCCCTTGTGCAATGGTAGTGTCTCTACTGCTGAGCTAGGAGGGCCCTGGGTTCAAGCCCTGCCTGGTCCCAGAGATGTTGATCCAAAATATTTTTCCATATTGCAGGTTCGTAGAATTCTCATTAAGACTTATTGATGTTGTGGCTGAAAATGTACTTCACGTTTTTTAATATAGTAACAGTTAGTACTTGATTTTGGGTTAAATAAACATAACAAAAGTATGTAAAGTTGTGCATTATGCATCCTTAAGCTACTTTCATATTTAAAGTGTGTGTGTGGGGTGTGTGTGTGGAGTGTGTGAAAGAACTACATAATAATAAAGCAGATTACAGAACTTTATTCCTACGTTTACCGAACCAAAATGAATTGACTGCTTTTTAAGACATAAACATTACTACTATACTGTATTAGGATGCAGAAGTGAATACTCAAGACCTGACCTCCTCTGATAATAGAACCTCCAACCTAAATATAACTGATAGGTGACAATGGCTGAGGAGTTAACACTCCCAGATCATAGCTCATTCAATTGTGACACTCTACAGCGCTTACTCAGTTACATTATAAAAGTGTAACTTTGTACAGGCCTTGTGGTTTATTTTGCTTATCCAGTAAAGATATAGAGAATCAATGTTTCTATGTAACTGACTACAATGATAGTGATTTAAGTAGGATATAATGTTTGTCTTATACAGTGAAATTTCAAAGAGTCCAATTCCAAAAACATGAAGCCCTAGTTGTGCTGAAGTTGTCATAAAGATGTACAGCATGGAAACAGACCCTTTGGTCCAACCGTCCATGCTGATCAGATATCCTAAGTAAATCTAGTCCCACCTGTCAACACCCGGCCCATATCCCTCCAAACCCTTCCTATTCATATACCCATCCAGATGCCTTTTTAAATGTTGTTGTCATTGTACCAGCCTCCACCACTTCCTCTGGCAGCTCATTCCATACATGCACTCCCGTCTGTGTGGAAAGAGTTGCCCCTTAGGTCCTTTTTTTTTATATCTTTCCCCTCTCACCCTGAACTTATGCCCTCTAGTTCTGGACTCCCCCACACCAGGGAAAGACCTTGGCCATTTGCCCTATCCATGCCCCTCTTGATTTTATAAACCCCTGTCAGGTCACCCTTCAGCCTCTGACACTCCAGGGAAAACCGCCCCAGTCTATTCAACCTCTTCCTTTAGCTCAAACCCTCCAACCTTGGCCACATCCTTCTTAATCTTTTCTGAGCCCTTTCAAGTTTCACAACATCCTTCCTATAGGAGGGAACCCAGAATTGCACAGAATATTCCAAAAGTGACCTAACTAATGTCTTGTACAGCTGTTAAATGACCGCCCAACTCCTATACTCAATCCTCTGACAAATAAAGGCAAGCATACCAATGGTATTCCCACTATCAAACGGGAAGTCCAATGGAAGGATGCCCATGAAGTTAAGCCAAAGCCCTGGACTACTAACTCTGGATTAGCCAAATCCATGTACACTTGTATATGACCATGTCAACCAATCGAAGCAACTTAAGTCAAATAGTGCAAAATTATGGGCAATCTTAGTGATGGCTGCGAAATAGTCTTGCCCATGTCCTGAATGAATATGCACCAGGATTTATTTTTAACATGGGTGAAACAGATTGCTTTCCACCAGTCTGCGTATTATCAGTGAAAAATAATGAGGAAACAAAGCAAGGAACATGCCACTGCTCTGACCTGTGCCAACATGGGTGGCACCAAACAGCTGTCATGTCTGGTGGTGGAACATTCAAGAAGCCATATTGCTTAGTGAATGTTAAGATTTCACCTACACAGTGTGAGGCTAACTGAATTGCCTGGATGTCTGCCAGCACTTTTTTGAGGTGTGGATTGGAAAGTTAACAAAATATCAATGGTAGAAAAGGAAGATTACCCTCATTACCCTGAAGAGTAGTGACTGCCCAGTCACTCTCTCCCATCTGTTTCCCGAACTGAAGCTGCATAGTCCATCGAGATATTCCAAGGTTTTGCAAGACAGCATGAAATCGCAGAAATAAATGTTTGACTGCATTGATGACAGAGTGGATTCATCTGAAGACTGAAAAAAAATCAGTGTTTTCATCACAATTCACATCTTCCTCACAGAGCCACCCACAAATTCACATTAAACAAAGCTTGGAGATGGCTGAGGAAGCCCCTACAGCGTACATTTTGTACCGGCGACAAAAATTTGGAAGAAACAGAAGGAAATAACTTGTTGAATCCTTCAGTCCAGACTGGTGCTACTGAACATGTTTCCCTGATTTTTAATTTTTCTTTTCCCAATTGTCTTTTTGTCTGTTTGTGAAGGGAATAACTTTAAGAAAGTTGCAGAGTTATAAGTTAGCAATTCATACTTCCTAATTGTCATTGGTTAAAGACAATTTATTTGTAGTCAACAGATGTTTTCTTATTACTTTAACCATAAACGTGAACTCACCTGAGTCGTGAGTGTTTTCTGTTAACCTGAGTCCATCTGTCAGGTACACTGAATAATCAAACTAAATCTTTTCACATTGTGGTGACTCTTGATGTCCAGTCCCAACCTGGTGCGTAATGACAAAGTTTGGGGATATGTTTGATTAGATTAGATTAGATTAGATTAGATTAGATTAGATTACTTACAATGTGGAAACAGGCCCTTCGGCCCAACAAGTCCACACCGACCCGCCGAAGCGCAACCCACCCATACCCCTACATTTACCCCTTACCTAACACTACGGGCAATTTAGCATGGCCAATTCACCTGACCTGCACATCTTTGGACTGTGGGAGGAAACCGGAGCACCCGGAGGAAACCCACGCAGACACGGGGAGAATGTGCAAACTCCACACAGTCAGTCACCTGAGTCGGGAATTGAACCTGGGTCTCAGGTGCTGTGAGGCAGCAGTGCTAACCACTGTGAATATTGGAACAGAGGCAATGGCAGATTGGATGTGGAATTGTGAAGGGGTAAAAGGAACTCCAGTTTTTTTTTGTACTATCAAAAATATGATAGGATTAGAAACTACTGAAGTGTAAGCAATGTCCCTGACAAACTTAGAGATGCCAAAAGCCAAGCTGATTGAATTGATCAGTGAGCTAGAAGTGGAATTGCATGCTAGAGCTAAAAAGGCAGAGATTGGAAAAATTAGCATTACAGTTGGGTTTATTAGAAATGCAGGAGAGACCAGGTACTCTGAACAGTGACACATTGGAATCGGTTCAGTGTATTTAGTTACAGTTAAAGCTGTTTTAGCATTACGAAAAAATATAGGAGCTAGAGATGGAAAGGGAGTTTTAAAAACCTGAACTTTGAAGAGAAGAAAATGACCTGTACAGATCAGGAAGAAACGAGCAGATTGGAACGAGAGATTCAAGAGAGAAAGGAAAATATAAGCTTTACGTGATGCAATTTAGAAAAAGAGACTTCAAAAGTTGAAGGCTGTAATAGGGAAAATTATAGTAATTAATTAAAGTCCAATTTCAGCTTGAACAGAGTGTACCAAGAATTGAGGGAAAGGGATGTTGAGATTTTCTTTGCATTATTTAAGAAATAGTAAGTTAATTTGCCAATGACAAATTGGTCATTGCCCATGCAAATTAAGTTAAAGCACAGGAAATTTGTGCTTCACTCTCGGGTAGGTTTCTAAAGATTATAACATTGTAAAGGAAGCAGTGCTGGGTGCATGTGAGTTAATCCCTGAAGCACAAAGGTAGGAGTTTCTAAATTTATGGAAACAGCTTGGGCAGATCTACATGGAATTTGAAAATATTAAGCAAGGGTACTTTTGACTGGAGGAATATGAGCCATAGGATTCAAAATCACAAAGTTCTCAGAGATTCGTCTCTTGGAAGGATGTTTTTTAACCCATTTGAATAACCGAGTCTTGTAACTGCTAGACAGGAAACAGTAATTGCTGATTACCGTGATTCATAAACCGTAAGAAACAATTTCTTCACCCCCGTGAGAATGAGGATCGTGGGCTCATCCCAGAATGTCCATATACCGTGGAAAATAAACTGTAATCAGACAGTTAATAGCATCTAAAGAGTTACAGTATGGGTGTGATTTCTCTGAACTTGAGCCAATGTAACAGTGTCAGGTTGAAACTTCATTATAGTATGTGCTGTGAGATCATTCCCCCTGTCTTCTATATTTAGAATTTTTTGTTCATTCTTTTATCTAATAAATCTCCATTTATTGAGAGAGTCTGCAATCTCAAGTGAATATATCTCTATGACTAGCCACCATGTTAACCAACTAAACAATATTCTGGGATCTGACTTGTCTGACAAGACCGTTAGCTGGGATAATAACAAATGCTGAGTTTGGAAGATCATTAGAGAACTGTCAGTTGGTTTCCTTCCCATCCCTTTTCAAATGGGATGCAAGTGTGTCCTCAAGTTCATTAAATCAGCATGGAGGACACTGAGTTGGGCCTGAGAGAAAGAGTACATCTGTATGATGGGTGGAAGGAAAATCTGTTCCATGTAAGATGCACCCAATTCCATATAAGCTAAATATCTGGTTCTGAAGAAGGGTTACTGGACCCAAAACGTTAAATCTGCTTTCTCTCCATTGATGCTGCCAGATCTATTGAGATTATCCAGCAATTTCTGTTTTGTATCTGGTTGAAGCAGTTTTGGCAGAGTCATTCACCGAACAGTCTTGTTTTATCTTTCTAATAATCTGCATGTTTGGTGTTACGACACTGGGTAAACCCTCCTGCTTAATTTAAAACCAGCAACACAAAGATTTTCCCATGCAGTAATCTGTAAGAATTCAAGTGGCCAAGAAATATTTAAAGTAAAAATTTTAACAACTTTATTTCTTAAAGTATAACAGGGAATAATTAACTAACAACTATGTACAAGTCCTTACTCTAAACTATCTTTTACTTTTCTTTCTATAATACCTGTCCAAAAAAACTCCCAATTAAGATTTACAAAACAACACTACTTATCTCAACCAGGCAGCTTTTGGTCCTTCTGTTCGGATCTTCCTGTGTCGTCCTTTCTTCTTAGGAATTTCTGCATCACAGGTTATTGATTGAAAAGGTAACCTTTTAAGAGAACTATTTTTCAGGCAGCATGTTTACATGCTGGGATTGGCAGTCCTTCTCCAACTGTTCAATACTTCCCTGGTCTTATACCCTAGAGCATCTGATTGTGTCATTGGCTTTTAAGATTGTCAATACACTCAATTCAAATTTGATTGGAATTTGGTATACTTCAGGGTATAATTTAAACTCATTGGCCTACTTTGAATCTTTTTTTTCCGTTTCCAGGCAACTAGCTACTCTAGTAGCAGGAGCACATGTTACTTTGTGTCTTATTGAGAAGACTTGGTGCTATCACTCTCTTTTTTTTATTTTCCCTTAAAAGTATAGTTCACCCACATCTTCACAACACCACCTCCCTCACCCCCACCCCCCCCACCCGAAGAAAGGAAAAAAATGAACCCTCACAACAAAAAGATGGCTTCATTTTTTTTCCTCTATTTTATAAACACATTACCCTAACATAACTTTAATATAAGTTTACCTTAACTTCTTCCCATATACATGTGTATTATATATAATGTAACATTAAATAAAGACAAATTTCACCTAAACACTCTCCGTTAAATCTGTGATAACGCATCTGTGATTACATTCTTCCAACCTGTAACATGTATTATTTTTAAATTAAAAGTCTGTAGCATAAGACTCCAACGACATAGTCACATTCTTACCTTTAAAACATTTTAAGAATGTAAGCGGATTGTGATCAGTGTACACAACTGTCTCTGACACATTGTTCGTGATATACATATTAAAATGTTGTAAGGCCAGTACCAAACTCAATAGTTCCTTTTCGATTGCAGAGTATTTCCTCTGGTGGATGTTGATCCTTTTCGAAAAGTAACCAAATGGCAGTTCATCCCATCCTCCTCTTCCTGTAGGAACACAACTCCAACTCCAATGTCAATAGCATCGATGGCAACTTTAAAAGGTTTTGAAAAGTTTGGAGCTAAAACTGGTTTGTTGGTTCATCTTGTTTTCAAATGATCGAATGCCTCCTGGCATTGTTCCGTCCACCTAAACTTTTGTGTTCTTCTTCAGCAAATTAGTTAACGGAGCCACTACACTGCTGAAGTTTAGAACAAACGTCTGATAGAATCTAGGCAAAAGTGAGGACTGCAAATGCTGGAAACCAGAGTTTAGATCAGAGTAGTGCTGGAAAAGCGCAACAGGTCAGGCAGCATCCAAGGAGCAGGAAATGAAGGGCTTTTGCCCGAAATGTTGATTTTCCTGCTCATTGGATGCTTTTCCAGCACCACTCTGATCTAAACGTCCGATAGAATCTGCTGAGTCCTAAGAACCAAAGCACCTCTTTCTTCAAGGTTGATCATGGAAATTCCTTGATGGCCTTTGTCTTTGTGTTCCGTGGGGGTCAACCTTCCATGACCGATGTTACGTCCCAAGAATGTCACCTCTACTTTCGCGCATTCCATTTTATTTAAGTTTATCACCAGTTTTGCTTCTCATAGTTGTTCAAACTGTACCATGTGATCTTTCCAGGACTTACTAAAGATCACTACATCATCCAAATAGACTACACAGTTTGTTAACCCAGCCACAACTCTGTTCATGAATCTTTGGAATGTGGCAGATGCATACTTCATTCCAAAGGGCATCACTTTAAACTGATATAGCCCATTTGGGGTGAAAAATGCAGAAATTTCTTTTGCCGTCTCAGATAAAGGTATCTGCCAGTAACGATGCATTAAGTCCAACTTGGTGATGTAACTGGCTTATAAGTTATAACTTTTTTTATAAGCCTTGTGCTGCCAAGGAAGAGGTATGCAGTACTGCTGGTGAAAGGGTATTAGGATTTTGAGGCTCCACAGGTCTACATATGATATGGATCAATTTGAGTGAAAAGCAGGAATGTAACACTTATTTTAAGGAGAAAACATCGGTCTTTTGCCATAGAGAAAGTGACTTTTTAAATGTTTTTTTATGGCCTTTTTTCCACTTGAATACTCAAACTGTTTGTTTCCATTTTGTCTGCCTGAAGTAGTCACTGGGACTTGAGGTGGGGGTGGGGGTGGAATGCTGCTGATCTCTCTGTGCCTTTTTTATTTGTGCTGTTGTACTCTACACAATACATGATGCTCGATAGTGGCCACTGGGTCATTCTCCTTAGAACTGAGATTGCCAAAGCAATAGAAAAGCTTTTATAAAAGAACAGAGCATTCAAAATAAAGATTTCTAAATATATCCCATTTATTGTGTTTTTATTCTTTTTTTTCCCCCTCTATTAATACGACCTTATGGTTTACAGCATAGTCCCAGTTCATTAACTTTTAAGGTAAAGTATTCTTGAGCTATTAAAGTTTAATATGTGCTGCGGGACATCTTTCCATGCTTTATAAACCAGTTATACTGCCTCATCTATTAGTGCACCATGATAATATCCTTCTGAGAGCCATATGTTCATGCTTTTAGCCATTATTAGGTTAATTGAAGATGCATATATATATGAAGCAATTCTGCAACATCTCTAGCGTAAGAATGTTATCATGCAGGATTTATAACTCTGCTGCTTTGGGCAAGGTACTTTAATGTTGGAATATTTATTTAACTTGGACAGTGAGTACACTCATCTATTTATAGAACTGAAATTATTTAATAGCCTGCATCCATAAAGCACTGCAGCTGTCCCATTTTTGTATTTACATTTGGAGTAGCTGAAATAACTACTGGTCCTGAATTCCTTATAGTGTTGTGCCAGATCCCTGCTGTAAATCAGGCAGAACCCATATGGAACTCGCTGAAAAATGGCTGGAGAGCTCATCCAGTCCTCCCCAGTGACCTCAGGAATCTGTGACCCCAGGAATCTGACCTGGGGACGGGGACTGGCCTTAAGCTGGGAGCATTGTAACAGTGTAGACCCAGTGTAGGACTAGGAGCAATACAGAGAAATGAGATCTATTGTCTGTGTCTCTGTCTCCGTCTCTCTGTTTCTGTGTATGTTTGTCTCTCTCTCTCTCTCTCTCTCTCTCTCTCTTTCACATAGAGTCATAGAATCATAGAGATGTACAGCATGGAAACAGACCCTTCGGTTCAAACTGTCCACACCGACCAGACACCTTCTTCACTATCCTACCTACCTGCGACTCCACTTTCAAGGAGCTATGAACCTGCACTCCAAGGTCTCTTTGTTCAGCAATACTCCCTCGGACCTTACCATTAAGTGTATAAGTCCTGCTAAGATTTGCATTCCCAAAATGCAGCACCTCACATTTGTTTGAATTAAATTCCATCTGCCACTTCTCAGCCCATTAGCCCGTCTGGTCCAGATCCTATTGTAATCTGAGGTAACCTTCTTCGCTGTCCACTACAGCTCCAATTTTGGTGTCATCTGCAAACTTCCTAACTGTACCTCTCATGCTCGCATTCAAATCATTTATGGAAATGACAAAAAGTAGAGGACCCAGCACCGATCCTTGTGGCACTCCACTGGTCACAGGTCTCCAGTCTGAAAAACAACCCTCCACCATCACCCTCTGTCTTTTACCTTTGAGCCAGTTCTGTATCCACATGGCTAGTTCTCCCTGTATTCCATGAGATCTAACCTTGCTAATCAGTCTCCCATGGGGAACCTTGTTGAACGCCTTACTGAGCTCCATCTAGCTCACATCTACTGTTCTGCCCTCATCAATCCTCTTTGTTACTTCTCACAAACTTGATTGAGTTTTTTGAAGACATTATTTCCCACGCACACAGCTATGTTGACTATCCCGAATCAGTCCCTGCCTTTCCAAATGAATGTACATCCTGTCCCGCAGGATTCCCTCCAACAACTTGCCCACCACTGAGGTCAGGCTCACCGGTCTATAGTTACCTGGCTTGTCTTTACCACCCTTTTTAAACAGTGGCACCACGTTTGCCAACCTCCAGTCTTCTGGCACCTCACCTGTGACTATCGATGATACAAATATCTCAGCAAGAGGCCCAGCAATCACTTCTCTAGCTTCCCACAGAGTCCTCAGGTACACCTGATCAGGTCCTGGGGATTTATCCACCTTTAACCATTTCAAGACATCCAGCACTTCCTCCTCTGTAATCTGGACATTTTGCAAGATGTCATCATCTATTTCCCTCCAGTCTATATCTTCCATATCCTTTTCCACAGTAAATACTGACGCAAAATATACATTCAGTATCTCCCCCATTTTCTGTGGTTCCACACAAAGGCCACCTTGCTGATCTTTGAGGGGGAAAGTGAGGACTGCAGATGCTGGTGATCAGAGCTGAAAAATGTGTTGCTGGAAAAGCGCAGTAGGTCAGGCAGCATCCAAGGAGCAGGAGAATCGACGTTTCGGGCATAAGCCCTTCTTCAGGAATGAGGGTGTGCCAAGCAGGCTAAGATAAAAGGTAAGGAGGAGGGACTTGGGGAAGGGGCATTGGAAATGTGATAGGTGGAAGGAGGTTAAGGTGAGGGTGATAGGCCAGAGAGGGGGTGGGGCGCGGAGAGGTTGGGAAGAAGATTGCAGGTCAAGAAGGCGGTGCTGAGTCTGAGGGCCCCTCCCCCAAGTTGCTCCTCCTTACCTTTTATCTTAGCCTGATCTTTGAGGGGCCCCATTCTCTCCCTCGCTACCCTTTTGTCCTTAATGTATTTGTAAAAACTCTTTGGATTCTCCTTAATTCTATTTGCCAACACTATCTCGTGTCCCCTTTTTGCCCTGCTGATTTCCCTCTTAAGTATACTCCTACTTCCTTTATCCTGTTCTGAGGATTCACTTGATTTATCCTGTCTGTACCTGACATATGCTTCCTCCTTTTTCTAAACCAAACCCTCAATTTCTTTAGTCATCCAGCATTCCGTATACCTACCAGCCTTCCTTTTCACTCTGACAGGAATCTACTTTCTCTGGATTCTCGTTGTCTCATTTATGAAGACTTCCTATTTTCCAGCTGACCCTTTACCTGTGAACAACTGCCCCCAATCAGCTTTTGAAAGTTCTTGCTTAATACAGTCAAAATTGGCCTTTCTCCAATTTAGAACTTCAACTTTTAGATCTGGTCTATCCTTTTCCATCACTATTTTAAAACAAATAGAATTATGGTCGCTGGTCCCAAAGTGCTCCCCCACTGACACCTCAGTCACCTGTCCTGCCTTATTTCCCAAGAGTAGGTCAAGTTTTGCACCTTCCCTAGTAGGTACATCCACATACTGAATCAGTAAATTGTCTTGTACGCACTTAAATTCCTCTCCATCTAAACCTTTAACACTATGGCAGTCAGTCAATGTTTGGAAAGTTAAAATACCATAACTACCCTATTATTCTTACAAATAGCTGAGATCTCCTTACAAGTTTGTTTCTCAATTTCCCTTGGACTATTGGGGTTGTCTATAATACAATCCCAATAAGGTGATCATCCCTTTCTTATTTCTCAGTTCCACCCAAATAACTTCCAGCACAGCTGTAATGCTATCCCTTATCAAAAATGCCACTTCCCCTCCTCTCTTGCCTCCTTCCTTTCTCTCCTTCCTGTAGCATTTGTATCCTGGAACATTAAGCTGCCAATCCTGCCCATCCCTGAGCTATGCTTTTGTAATTGCTATGATATCCCAGTCCCATGTTCCTAACCGTGCCCTGAGTTCATCTGCCTTCCCTGTTAGGCCTCTTGCATTGAAATAAATGCAGTTTAATTTATTCGTCCTACCTTGTCCCTGCCTGCCCTGACTGATTGATTGACTCACTTCTGTTCTCAACTGTACCAGTCTCAGATTTATCTCCTTCCTCACTATCTCCCTGGGTCCCACCCCATTCTCTCCCCTCACTCCCCCACCTTACTAGTTTAAATCCTCCCAAGCAGTTCTAGCAAAGTTCCCTGCCAGCATATTAGTCCCCTTCCAATTTAGGTGCAATCTGTCCTTCTTTTTCTCTTTTGAGTGGGTACCCTGTCTTTCGAAACAAATTCACAAAGTTAAGCTGGGTCACAAAATTACAGAGAGGCTGCTGATTTCATGAGGACAGCTGCCCCCATGAAATGCTCAAAGTGCAAAACTCAATGCATTGCCATTCCTGCCTCATAAAAGTGATAAGTTGTCATGTTCGGTGTGTATCTTATGATTTTGCGTTCAGCAGTCATCTTAGGGCCATCTGTCATTGAGAAAATCTGGCCTTTGCTTTCAGTATCCCATTCACTTCTCTTCGCCATCTTAATTGCTTCTGATCTTTCTAATCTACCCATCTTTTTACTGCTGGGTCCAGCTGCAATCAGCACTAGCCTGACCTTGCAAATTGCTGGCTGTACTTTGTCCTTTATATTGACTTCTAATCCATAATTTTATCATTTTGGTTTTCCTTGGTGAAAGAGCTCTTTGTGTTCTCCTAATGCCGTTGGGCAAATTGTTGGAGGCAATCCTGAGGGACAAGATGGGCATGTATTTGGAAAGGCAAGGACTGACTAGGGATAGTCAACATGGCTTTGTGTGTGGGGAGATCATGTCTCACAAACTTGATTGAGTTTTTTGAAGAAGTAACAAAGAGAATTGATGAGGGCAGAACGGTAGATGTGATCTATATGGACTTCAGTAAGGCGTTTGACAAGGTTCCCCATGGGAGACTGATTAGCAAGGTTAGATCTCATGGAATACAGGGAGAATTAGCCATTTGGATACAGAACTGGCTCAAAGGTAGAATAGAGGGTGGTGGTGGAAGGTTGTTTGTCAGACTGGAGGCCTGTGACCAGTGGAGTGCCACAAGGATCGGTACTGGGTCCACTTCTTTTCTTTATTTATATAAATGATTTGGAGGTGAGCATAAGAGATATAGTTAGTAAATTTGCAGATGACACCAAAATTGGAGGTGTAGTGGACAGTGAAGAAGGTTATCTCAGATTACAATGGGATCTTGATCAGATGGGACAGTGGACTGAGAAGTGGCAGATGGAGTTTAATTCAGATAAATGCGAGGTGCTGCATTTTGGAAAAGCAAATCTTAGCAGGACTTATACACTTAATGGTAAGGTCCTAGGGAGTGTTGTTGAAGAAAGAGACCTTGGATCGCAGGTTCATAGCTCCTTGAAGGTGGAGTCGCTGGTAGATAGGATAGTAAAGAAGGTGTTTGGTATGCTTTCCTTTATTGGTCAGAATATTGAGTACAGGAATTGGGAGGTCATGTTGCGGCTGTACAGGATATTGGTTAGGTCACTGGAATATTGTGTGCAATTCTCGTCTCCTTCCTACCGGAAAGATGTTGTGAAACTTGAAAGGGTTCAGAAAAGATTTACAAGGATGTTGCTAGGGTTGGAGGATTTGAACTATAGGGAGAGGCTGAAGAGGCTGGGGCTGTTTTCCCTGGAGCGTCAGAGGCTGAGGGGTGACCTTATAGAGGTTTACAAAATTATGATGAGCATGGAAAAGGTAAATAGGCAAAGTCTTTTCCCTGGGGTGGGGAGTCCAGATCTAGAGGGCATATGTTTAGAGTGAAAGGGGAAAGATATAAAAAGACCTAAGGGGCAACGTTTTCACGCAGAGGGTGGTACATGTATAGAATGAGCTGCCAAAGGAAATAGTGCAGGCTGGTACAATTGCAACATTTAAAAGACATTTGGATGGGTATATGAATAGGAAGGATTTGTAGGGATTTGCGTCGGATGCTGTCAGGTAGGACAGATTGGTTGGGATATTGGGTTGGACCGAAGGGTCTGTTTCCATGCTGCACATCTCTATGACTCTAGCACTTTCTCAGTGTCCAATGCATTTTATTAATGCATCCTGTAAATATCGCTGTTTAACTATTTGGCCAATTTCTTCCCATTAGGGACACTTGTTTCCTCCTTCAACTACCTAATGGCAAACGATGGGTTACATCACTTTATTGAACCCTAACACTAACTTGACCTACCATTGGAATAATGTTATTGGAATAATTAGTCAGTTTAACACCAGTGTGTGTAAGCAAATGTGTTTTATAGATTTCTTGTACTCTGCCTAGAGATAACAGGAATAGCTGCTGTGGTATCAAGGATGAAATTTAAGTTGTGAATCTTTAACTTATAATTCCAGCATCCACAATCTTCATCTCTGTTAATCTTCCCACTTAATTATATCAACTTTGATTTTGCCATATCTCTCATCTACATATTTGAGGACTTCCAGGTTCCTGGATTAGCTTTAGATTGACTGACTATAAAATCAACATGGCGTTCCTGCCTGCAGACTGAATGTGACTGACCTTGCCACAGGCACCAAGGGATTAAATGGGGGCATTTCGGTGTTGGGTGGCTTCAATAATGATGGTGACATCTAAACTTTTGACTGAGACTGTGACCAGGGCTGGCATGGCCTGGAAGTCCCTGAAATCCAGTGGATCTCCCCTACCAGCTCAGGTAAAGAACTCCTTTACAATTTGAGTAAAAAATGAGGTCTGCAGATGCTGGAGATCACAGTTGAAAATGTGTTGCTGGTTAAAGCACAGCAGGTCAGACAGCATCCAAGGAATAGGAAATTCGACGTTTCGGGCATAAGCCCTTCATCAGGAATGATGAAGGGCTTATGCCCGAAACGTCGAATTTCCTATTCCTTGGATGCTGCCTGACCTGCTGTGCTTTAAGCAGCAACACATTTTCGACTCCTTTACAATTTGGACTATCTCTTTTGGTCATTTCAATGATCATTTCAAATTTCTTGCCTTTGCTGCTTATTATTGCCTTTGCAGAAGAGTCTGGCCAGGACTTTTTTATTTGTATTTGGGTCTCCTATCAACATGTATATAATGTTGATTTCTTGGCTCATTTCTTGACTTATTTGCACTGAGAGTTTCTTTAGTTTGGGAATGTATTTTACAGAAGTCTTATTTTGTTTTGACAGATTATAATTCTCGTGCAATTTCCTTTATCATTGTGCCATAATGAGTCAAGAATCTCATCCATTTTGGAATGGCCTGCATATTGGGGTTTCATGGGCTATGCTAGTTTGACACAAATTCACCACGTCTCTTTCGACAGCACCTTCCAAATCCACAACCGCTCGAAGGACAAGGGCATCCGATCCATGGGAAGGCCACCACATGCAAGTTCCTCTCCACACCACGTATTATCTTGACATTGAAATATATCATATTATCTTTCCTTCAGCGGTGTTGGGTTAAAATCTTGGAACTCCATCTCTAACAGCATTGTGGGTTTGTCTACAACAAGTGGCCTACAGTGATTCAAGGCTGCTCACCACCACCTTCTCAAGGGCAACTGGGAACAGAAAATAAATACTGGCCCAATGAGCAATACCCTCATCCCATGATTCAGCAAAAACAAACACTGCATTAAAAGCAACAACTCATTAATTTTATCCTTAATTATCATTAATTAATCTTTATTTTATCCTCATCTATTTTATTTGCTTTCAGCCAAATGTGTAACCTTTACTCATAATGAAACCAGTCCTATTTGTTATGGCTAAATTCCCCCATCAATTAAAGAATACCTTCACTGCTTTTTTAAATTACTGAATTATGTACTCTGCTGAATTACTGTATATTAAGACCAAAGCTATCTTTCAAACCACTTAAACTTCCTCAATCAGTTTTTAAAATTGTAAATGTCACTTAACTACTTTGTAAGTGACATAAACCAGTAAATTGCCCCAATTCCTTTCTAAGTGTATTTTGCACCCAAATACTGACCTCTGACATGAGTAAGATGAGGTCTTCATCCAGGTAAGTAAACATTTAATGGGCATAATTATAAACTAGATGTGAAGAGAAGGCATCGCTGAAATTCTACAGACCCTGGTTCCAGTTCCATGTAGCTGCTCAGTAGCTATTCTCTGAATAAAGGCATGATTAACCTTTTACTCCACATGACTATTTTGCTTCTTTTGCTGTCATTGCTTTCTTCCACACTGTCCATCTCTCTGTTCTAGAGGGATATGGTCTAAATGCTGGCCAATGAGACTAGGCCAGATTGGGATGTCTGGTCAGCGTGGACAAGTTGAACCGAAGGTTCTGTTTCTGTGCCTTATGACTCTATCCAAGCTGCCGAAGGTAGAGGCTGTATGTAATACCCGCAGATTACAGAACTGCAAGGTGAGAGAGGAGAGGGAAAACTAGGCACTGTCAGCACAGTCCTCAGGAAGGAACTGGTTGCACCACTCTGAGCCAGTCTGTTCCTGTCTTTTTTTTGTATTTGTTTTAAGCCACAGGCATTCCTTTTATTCCCCGCTAGCTCCATTCCTCCTTGGGTTATTGCATTATTTTCCATGCTGATGTGGTTCAACTCAAATGTCTTCATCTCAGCTGTGTCTGTTCATTCATTCATATATTTACTTCATTGCTGTTGACCCTGTGTTATTTCTTTACTTTGTTCTTCCTGGCCTATGCAGTGTTGTAGCATTCTTCCTCCATCACCGTCCCCCCTTCCCATCTCATATAAGCCTTCTTAGTACTCACTCACTTAATTCATCTCTTTACCACAGCCCCACTTATTATTCCTTCCTTTCTTTGCATCCTGGAACTTCACTACCCATCAGTGTTTCAGATTTTGTACTGTTACAGGAATGTCCATTCGCTTGCACATTCAGTACCGCTCTTTTGTATAGTAAAACATAAGATATGAAGTAGGAGTGGGCAGTTCAACCCCTTGACCCCTTGAACGTGTTCTTCCATGTCATGAGGTGAACGTCATTTTCCTGAACTATTCCCATGTTTTTTGATGTTTTAAAAAATGTCAATCTAAATGTAGGTTTAAAAAAAAGGTTAAAACCAATTTATATGGGTATTGCTTGACTTGCTATAAATAAAGTCACAATGAGATTTCTGAATGAGTATAAAATTCACAGGTTTCAAGCTACTTTTGACAGGAGGTGTTGATTTTTCCCAGTATAACCTGTTGCAGACTTGTCTGATGACAGTTAATGCTGACTTCCTTGAAAAGAGCCAAGACAATTTTTAAGTTAGGGAGGGAGTAATGGAAAAGACTAAATTCAGTGTTGAAAAGGTGAGAAGAAAATAGTAGGATTTTTCTTCAAATAATTAAGGGGTAAACTTTCCACTATTCTCATATGCCCACATACAATGAGCATAACTCTCAAAATTCCACATGAACAAGATTTCCATCTCAGGCCATCGCACTAAGGTGACAATGAAGATATAAGAAATTTACAAATGGATCTAGATAGGTTAGGTTAATGGGCCAAAATTTGGTAGATGGAGTTAATGTGGATAAGTGTGATGTTATCTAGTTTGATTGGAAGAATAGAAAAGTACCTTCTTTAAACGGAGAAAACATAAGAGCACTTTGGTGCAGGGGAATCTGGGTGTCCTTGTTCATAAATCACAAAACTAATATGCAGGTACAACAGGTAATAAAAGAACGCAAACAGAATTTAATGTTTATTGTTAAAGGAATAGAGTATAAAAATAGGGAACTAGACAAGACATTGGTGAGCCTAGACCTGGAATATTGGTCCAGTTTTTGTCCCCTGCTTGAGGATGGATATAATTGCTTTGGAGGCAATGCAAATGAGGTTTACTAAATTGATTCCGGAATTGAATGGTTTGTCTTCTGAAGAGAGATTGAGCACTTTAGGCCTATATTCTCTGGAGATTAGTAGAAATGAGAACATCTTACATACCTCAATTAGATATAAAGTGGATTGCCAAAGTAGATGTAAAGAGGGCAAGCTGGAGTGAGAGGTCAGAGTTTTGGGACAAAGGCATTTGGATTTAAAACAGAAGAGGAGAAATAACTTCCCTCAAAGTGTGATGAATCTGTGGGACTTCATGTCCGTGGAGTATGGTTGATACTGTGACCTTGAATTAATTTAAGGAGGTGTTAGAGAGAGAGTTTTAATTAGTTACAGGTTAAGGGGTTATGGGGAGTGGGCAGAAAAGTGGAGTTGAGGTTAAGGTGAGATCAATTGTCACTGAATTGAAGGGCAGAGCAGGCTCAAGAGGCTGAATTGCCTACTCCTGCTCCAAGTTCTTATGTTCTTATTGTAATGAATAGAGAATTGCGACTGCTGCTGCACTATTTCTAAGTTTGCCTGGTATGTAACTAGAACAGAAAAGCAACACTTTTTTTTTCTTTGAAACAGATTAAGTAGATCCGTGAAGGGTACACATACTCTGAAGGAAAGGGACTGTGCTCAGTTCTTAGTTGACCCTTTGTAAGGCTGATTTTCTCAGACTGCTGCCCTGATGGGAGGTGCCATATGTCCAATAATGTTGCCAGTCTGGGGAGTTGCCAACTCAGTGTTGTATTCATGGAGGTTTTACTTCATGACATCCTGCCTTCAACTGCCTTACAAGTCAAACAACCTATCATTTACCCACATCCAATATTCTTATAACTAATGCACTGAAAAATCTTTGATGCAAATGAAGAAAACACATTTGTAATACTGTGTTGCTTTCTTTTACTTGTGTGGATTGCTTGAAACAGTGCCCAGGAATTTTGTCTTTAATTTCTAGGATGTTGTTTCCACCATTCATGGACCTCCTTGGTTTCCTTTTCTGTTTATACACCCAGTTTTGATGGCCAGCAGTCACCCCTCCCCATGACATACATCCTTCTTGTAACTGAAATGACTAAGTGTGTTCCAAGAGTCATTATACAATCCTCTGAAAAATTAATGGCAAATTTAACAATTTCTCAGTCTTTCAGCGTGTCAGGTAAATATTTTATTCTTCTGATGTGTTTCTGAAATATGGACTTTGACTTCTCTTCAGTGATACTTACTAGAGAGAGGTATGAGGTTGAAAGTTGCAAGGAATACTATAGATATTCCTTGTCAAACTGTTCAGAGGTGCTGTGATGCTACTCTCGAGCAGGTGGGACTTGAACTCAAGACCTCTCTGGTTCAGAGGGAGGGACACTACCATTGTGCTGCAAGAGCCCCATCTCATTTCTTGTATTCTTTGTTTGAACTTTGAAATTGCATGGCACTTTACATAGTACAGGGCCCAGTTGTTGCAGATGCACTGGGGCAGAATGGATGTGGAGCAAGCTACTGTATGTTTAAGCGTAATTAGCATTGTTTTCTCACTGTTTTGTGTGCCAGAGGGTTAGTTCACCTTTCATGTCTGGAATGTGTGCACTTTTAGAAAGCTGTGTTATGTAATCTCACTCCTTTTGAGGTGGGAGTGGACTTTATTTTGCCTCTAAAGCCATTGTGAATGTCTACACATAAATATCCCACCTTGAGTGAGGCATTTAGAACGACTACTTCTGGATGGTTCATGGGCTGGGTGAACTGATGGTTCTGATGGCTTTGGTGGAACTGCCTGCAAACTCCTCAGTGATGCGTTTAAAACAGACAGAAAATTGTTTTTTTTTCCACGTTCAAGATCCTGTTTCAAATAAGGAGTGGTATTCCAATAATATAAAGATTTTTAAAATCTTGAAAGGCAACGAGAGGATAAATAGACAAAGTTTTTTCCCTGGAGTGGGTGAGTCCAGAACTAGAGGGCATAGGTTTAGGGTGAGAAGGGAAAGATATAAAAGAGACCTAAGGGGCAACTTTTTCACGCAGAGGGTGGTATGTGTATTGAATGAGCTGCCAGAGGATGTGGTGGAGGCTGGTACAATTGCAACATTTAAAAGGCATCTGGATAGGTATATGAATAGAAAGGGTTTGGAGGGATATGGGCTGGGTGCTGGCAGGTGGGACTAGATTGGTTGAGATATATGGTCGGCATGGATGAGTTGGACAGAAAGGTCTGTTTCCATGCTGTACATCTCTGATTCCACATCCTATATTGTGGGAAAACATTTGAGGTACAGCCAATCCAGTTTGGTTAGGGAAAGCCATCACGCTACCATGGGATGGTGAGAACTCACACTTCCATTTGCCATAAATTGAGTTTCAATCTTCCTTTTTGTCTTGTATAGAACATGGAGTCAGGCAGTCTGGGAAATCCATTGTCTTTTTGTGTTGGCTCATCCTCAAACAAAAAGATGTCTGCATTCTTTGGATAACTGCCAATGTCTATATTTAAGTAGGTATTCACTAGGGATTTGATTGACTGGCTATAACTCAAATGGCAGAATGATTTGCAGCAGCCATTTTTTAACAGTTTGTCTGTTTCCCACTTTTCAGAATGTCTGAAAGTTCACAGTATACTGGCTAGGAGAGTAAACTTTATTTTAATTCCTGAAAACAGCAGTTTGTCTTTCCTTCATCTTTTGAAAGTAAGTGACAGAAGAAATTGAAGCCTGATTTAAAATGATTACTTCCAATACCACTTTTCATAGGAGCTCAATTAAGGGACTTCGTGGCATCTAGGAGCAAGCTGTGCAACCTTGTGGTTAATGGTAGGTAAAGGTAAGACTCATAGAATCATAGAGGTGTACAGCACGGAAACAGACCCTTTGGTCCAACACGTCCATGCCGATCAGATATCCTAACCTAATCTAATCCTATTTGCCAACACTTGGCCCGTATCCCTCTAAACCCTTCCTATTTGTATAACCATCCAGATGCCTTTTAAATGTTGCAATTGTACCAGCCTCCATCACTTCCTCTGACAGATCATTCCATACATGCACCACCTTGTGTGAAAACATTTGCCTCTGGGGTCCCTTTTTATATCTTTCCCCTCTCTCATCCTAAACCTATGCTCTCTAGTTCTGGACTCGCTCACTCTCAGGGAAAATACTTTATCTGTTTATCCTACCCCAGCCTGTCATGATTTTATAAACTTCTATAAGGTCACCCCTCCGCCTCCGATGCTTCAGGGAGAATAGCCCCAGCCTATTCAGCCTCTCCCTATAGCTCAAATCCTCCAATCCTGGTAACATCCTTGTAAATCTTTTTTTGAACCCTTTCAAGTTTCACAACATCCTTCTGATACGAAGGAGACCAGAGTTGCACACAATATTTCAACAGTGGCCTAACCAATGTCCTTTACAGCAACATGACCTCCCAACTCCTGTACTCAATGCTCTGACCAATAAAGGAAAGCATACCAAATGCCTCCTTTACTATCCTATCTACCTGCAACTCCACTTTCAAGAAACTATGAACCTGCATGTCAAGTTCTTTGTTCAGCAACACTCCCTAGGACCTTAACATTAAGTGTATAAGCCCTGCAAAGATTTGTTTTTCTAAAATGCAGCACCCCACATTTATCTAAATCCACTCCTCAGCCTATTGGTCCATCTGATTTAAGATCCCGTTATAATCTGAGGTAAGCTGTCCACCACACCTCGAATTTTGGTTTCATCTGCAAACTTACTAACTTACCTCATATGTTCACATCCAAATCATTTATATAAATGACGAAAATTAGTGGACCAAGCAACAATCCTTGTGGCACACCACTGTCACAGGCCTCCGGTCTGAAAAGCAACCCTCAGTCTTCTACCTTAGAACCAGTTCTGAATCCAAATGGCTAGTTCTCCTTGTATTCCCTGAGGTCTAACCTTGCCAATCAGTCTCCCATGAGGAACCTTGTCGAACGCCTTACTGAACTCCATATAGGTCATGTTTACCGCTCTGCCCTCATCAGTCCTCTTTATTACTTCGTTAAAAACTCAATCAAATTTGTGAGACGTGATCTCCCACACACAGCCATGCTGGCTATCCCTAATCAGTCCTTGCCTTTCCAAATACATGTACATCATGTCCCTCAGGATTCCCTCCAACAACTTGCCCACCACTGATGTTAGGCTCACTGGTCTATAGTTCCCTGGTTTGTCCTTACCACCTTTCTTAAACAGTGGCACCATGTTAGCCAACCTGCAGTCTTCCGGCACCTCACCTGTGACTACTGATGATACAAATATCTCAGCAAGAGGCCCAGCAATCAACACCCTAGCTTCCCACAGAGTTCTGGGGTACATCTGATCAGGTCTTGGGGATTTATCCACTTTTATGTGTTTCAAGACATCCAGCACCATCTCCTCTTTAATATGGACATTTTTCAAGATGTCACTATCTATTTCCCCACATTCTATATCTTCCACACCCTTCTCCACCGTAAACATTAATGGAAAATACTCGTTTGGTATCTCTCCCATCTCCTGAGTAGGCTGCCTTGCTGATCTTTATGGGGCTCTATTCTCACCATAGTTACCCTTTTGTCCTTAATGTATTTATTAAAAACTCTTTGGATTTTCCTTAACCCTATTTACCAAAGCTATCTAATGTCTTCTTTTTGCCCTCCTCATTTCCCTCTTTAGTATGCTCCTGCCTTTATACTCTTCTAAGGATTCACTCAATCTCTCCTGCTTATACCTGTCATATGATTCCTTCTTTTTCTTAACCAAAACCTCAATTTCTCTAGTCATCCAGCATTCCCTACACCTACCAGTCTTTGCAGTTTTGGAAGCATTTTCAAAGCTGTATTTGATGGCTGAAGTGGAGTGGGATGGAATTCAGCATGTCAGAGAGATCAGCAGGTTCTAATCTTCAAATGCTGAACCAGCAAAAATCTCCATGTTCTACCTTGGCTGGACTAGCAAGGACTGGATTGGATTGTCATTGTATGTTCTGTTGGATACTGATGTTTGGGCAAGTTGATCGAGCTAATTGTAAAATATATTAACGAGATACATACCATTTTTTTTTGTGTCTCTAAACCTCTTCATGCTCAAACGTTTAAAAGTTACCCGTCAAAGTAATTGAACAAAGCTTGGCCTGGTATGAAAACTAGCCCTGTTCCTGAGGCATGGGAATTTAGCAAGTTCTTGAGACTAGCCCATAAATGTAGAATGAAACACTGTAGGTTTAAAGCATTGTAAATTGTAGTTTGAAGTCTAGGCATTTCTGGCATTCAGTAAGAACAAGTATACAGGAGAAGGTCAATTAGCAACAATTTTATCCTAAAAGGCCTCCCACTTTTTTAAATTTCTTTCTCCTAAGAATTTATATTTAAGAATTTACACCTACGCACCTTATGTACCTAAGATGGCACCACAAGTGGCAACTTGTAAACTTTGTACTTTACAGGTGAGTACATATGCCAATAAAGCGAATTCTAATTCAAAATGGTACGTTAACTTTTTTTTTGTTAGTCGTCTTTTGACAACGTCTAGTTTAGATGATGATTTTTCTTGCTGTAGTGTTTTGTAGAGAATTGGCTGTTATGAATTTTCAATTTATTCTAACTTTGCCTATGTGTGGGAGTGATACAGGAAGTCAATCTAATTTTCATTAGAACATGAGTTCTTCTCAGTTGTTTCCAACGTGATTTATTAACTGCAGTGAAATGTAAAATAATATGTATGTATTTGTTGCAGTTAGTGACCAAATAATATCTGTCCTGTGGTGCTTGCACAAGAGATTTTGAAAGATAACCAGTCTTGCGAACCATCAACAAGAAAACCGATAGGTTTATCATTGAGCTGTAAATCTGCCATTGTGAGGAGCACTTGCATGTCTCTGTAGATCTGGTTCTGTTGCACTAGTGAAATGGAAAGTTAATGCATATTACTGGGTGCCAGTAATTGCACAGTGGAATATGTGGTTGGAAAACTATTTAAGATAGCATTTTTAATAGCTTTACACACTCCTAACCATTTTGTGAGCAGCTCAGTGCAACTAGAGATGAACACAATTAACATTGATTTTATTGAATCTCAAGAGCAGGCCTTCTTCCGGTAAATGTTGTCTCAGTGTTATTTTGGGGGTCTAATCTCTGCATGCTCTAGAATGGATTGCATTCAGCACAATAATTCATAATTTGGTTTTTCAGTTGAATAAAAGACAAGGAAGACTTGCATTTAAGTTGTATTTTTACATGACTGCAGGATGCCCCAAAGGCTCTTTGAAGTATTTTCACTGTTGTAATGCAGGATAAATGCCCACCAATGTATGCACAGCAATCCCCCACAAGTTTCCTCTCCGATTCACCAGTTTGAATCAGGAGTCAGAATTTAGGAAGGAACAGCAACAGAAATTGAATTTTATTTAGTCCCAGTAAGAAAGAAATTTAAAATCTCCATGAAAAGGTCATTATTTCTCTTGATGAATGTGAGACCACCAGAAGATTTCATGAGATGTTTTGACTGACTGACTGACTGACAACTGGTAATTAATTTCCACCAGTGAACTGATAAATTATGGGAACGTAACCTGCAATGATGGAGAATGTTGACAATGATCATAGTGAATATTCTTCCCATGTGTGCGAAAATCTCACACCTCATATTTTTATAAACTATATTTCTAAATACATATTTCTGAAAAACCTATCCAATGTTACTCTAAATTAATCCAAGCTAAACTTACAAATTCCTGTGGTGAATTCCTTGATCAAATTGATGTCTTCCTCTGGGAAGCCTGACCAAGGGGGTTGCACAAGGCAGCCATTCTTGCGAATTCAGCCCTGCCTGAGCATTCTGTGGTTGCATGAGGTCTTGACTCTCAGATATAGGTCAGAATTGCGTTAAGCACTGTGTGGATGGCATGTTACAATAGGACTGATACATCTGCTGGAGTGCATGTCCAGAGTCTGAATGAGGAATTTCCACTGCCTTGATGGACTAGGAGTAATTTTGCAGCATGTGTGTTGAATATAGTTGTAACATGTAGTACTGTGCACAGCCTTACCAATTCAAAAAGGGCTGGGTGAACACTTTCCCTGGAAAGTTGGCCTAGCTGCTTTTGAGGCAGAGAGGTGTCTGGAGCAGAGCATTAGGAATGGATACAACTGGAACACCTGTAGCAAATCTGAGGATATATCAACTAAGGTAGCTTTTTTTTTACTGCCGATCACTGCTGCGGTAATATCTTCACCATCACCACCTTTAAGTAAAGAACTAATTATTTAATCTAATAATCATCCTAGATTATTATGATACTTCAGAGTTGTTTTGGATTTCTACGACTCACTTTATTCAGCACATCAGTGCAAAAAAGTGCACCCGTTTCCACATGCATTTAATTTCCACAAATAACTGATCACAACATAAGTGCCCATTCGGTTTCATAAACTACTAGCTTCTTTTTCCTGATATATAGCTTCCGTTGGTGCTTCTTTCCCCAGTCCCAGTGCTTCTTCAAGCTGGAACCTGATTGCTGTTGTTGTGGTTCGTTTTTAGGAAGGAGCATACTTGCCTGGCTCTTATTGCCATGTCATGAGTGGGATGTGTGCATTGTGTGAATTGAGTTGCTGGTGTGAACTCGCATGTTATGTTCCCAGTGAGTGATCCTTAAACCAAAATAACCACATTTGCTACGTGACATCTAAATAAAAAAATTTGAAGAAAATTTTTGTTGCAACTTTTAATTTTTAACATGTATCAAACTGTTTCAAATTAAACAAGTAATAGGCAAATAATACTTCAAATAAAAAGAGAAATTTCAATTTAGATATTTGATGCAACAGAGACCTGTCTTTCCAAACCATAACACACCCCTTCAGTATTTATGACATTATATAGTTCCACAGTAAACAGTTCTTTGTAAAGGGCAAGTCAGGAGACCTATCTGACAATTTGCCCCTAAGGTTCATGTGTATGTTTATCATTAAGATTTGCTTCGATGATCCCTCTGTCCCTTAGGTCATGACAGCCCTGATGTTGTAGCTTTCCAAAGTTTCTTTCAACGACAAATATCACCCACTCAACAGTGTTTCGGGAGGTCTCCTCCTTCTCCTTCCACAAGGATCTGTGAGTATCCAATTTAACTCTTAGCTTCTTCCTTGCCTCTACTCTCCCCTCCACATTCCTGATGAAGGGCTTATGTCTGAAACGTTGACCCTCCTGCTCCTTTGATCCTATCTGCCCTGTTGTGCTTTTCCAGAGCAACACCTTTTGACTCCTGACTCTCCAGCATCTGCAGCCCTCGCTGTCTCTCTGGACTGTTAACACAGCTTTCCACATTTAGGGTCTTTTCAGCCAACTTGCACATTTATCTAAGTTTTTTTTTCTACCAAGCAGGAAACGTGTTCTCTTCCTGTGAGAGATTTGCTGCTTCTCCTCACAAAATTACTTATGTTCCACTTTCTATGTCTATCTCTTTTTTTTTGTCTTCATCTGTATTGATCACCTTCAATTTCCAGCTCTCCTGCTAGAAATTCTCCTCTGTCTTGCAACCTTCCATTTGTGTCTAGCCACACAGCTTTTTTCTTCATTCCTGTTGGTAATGCCTCCATGTCAAGGTAGCTAGGTAATCAGGATCAGAATTATTTATTATCCAGGAAAATTGTAATTGATCCTTTAGTTATTACAAATTCTTACATCCTGTTTATCATTGTCAAAAACAGTTACAGATACCCTGCACACACTTTCAAGAAATTACAAATTCTCCTTACTGTACTACTTCACAGAACTTCAGCCTGAATAATGTGACAAAGAAGATGATGCCATTTGTGCAAATGTAGCTTTCTTCACTTCAGTGAGGCCCCAAGAAAGAGGATTAGAGAGGTGGTGAAAGCGTTATCCCACTGTATGTCAAATATTAAGCATTTTTGCAAATGGGAATAGTCCCATCAGATGAAATTTCTATCCAAACATCTGAGGCATCCACAGACTGCTTCTACTTTGCAGTTCTAAAGTAGAAAACATTTTAGTAGAGTAAGAAGTTAGTTGAGAATGACCAGAAAGTATGTAGATGGCTCTCCACATTCAACACTATCAACTGATGCCAAAGTTTTTTGCACTTTGTATAATTTCTACCTCGTTCGGTACAGTGGCTTGTTTCGCAGTTATAATATTCCTGATGAAGGGCTTTTGCCTGAAATGTCGATTTTACTCCTCCTCAGATGCTGCCAGAACTGCTGTGCTTTTCCAGCACCACTCTGATCTAGACTCAGTTATAATAATCTGGCTTTTTTATTTCCATGTAATCATTGTACTGGAGACTTCCTTGAGCAAATTCACCAATTTGTATTAGTTGCTTTACAAATTTGTGCAGTAATAATTCGCACAACAATCTTTCAGAATTTTATTTGTAAGCTGAATTGTGAGTGGTGTGTAACACTTTGTTTGATTAAAACATCTTACTATGTTTGAGCTTGCCTGCCATGTGGACTTTGCCATTCTGATGACTCAATTCCACTCATTTAGAATAACTCTGGCCTAGCTGAACAGCTAATTTAATTTTAAAGTGCTTCATTCACAAAACTATAGCACAAATATCTCTAGATCTCAATGAAAATCATTGTTATGCTGGCACAATAATACTGCAATGAGGTATATCAGTGGCCGTGCAGTTGCCAGAAATAACCTGAGTACAAAGTTTTGAAACTTATGGGACATTGGATTGCAATACAGTACTTGGCTGAAATTTAATCCAGACTGTTTTAACTTCCATTATCTCCAAGTAACAGTCATTTTAGTCTATTGAAAGACTCCTCCAAGTCTCAGCCTTTCCAAAGTTAAAATTCAAAATTAACTCTCAACAAAACCTCACTCCTAAGATGCATTCTTTGAACCGAGATGTCGCCTCTTTTATATTGATAAAACCTTAAGTATTCTCAGGAGAAAGAAATTCTGCATTTTACATATTAATCAATCAAAACCTACATCTCTATTTGAGCTGATTAAAGGCTTAACAACCATCTAGGTTTTTGCAATACATTTGTACCAGTTGTATGACCCTTTGATCTTTTACTTAAATTCTATGTCCGATGTATTGCCTCTCACTTCCTACCTGAAGAAGGAATGGGGCTCTTAAAGTTTGTGGTTTCAAATAAGAATCAAACTGGTGATTTTTGACTTTGTTCACCCCAATCCAACACCGGCACTTCCACATCAATGTTTCCGGTTTGGTCCAGCATTCTCTTGGATCGCTGTTATTTGGCAGATTAATCCAAATTTTCACTTGTGCGGGAGTTTCTGGTTAGTTGCAGCTGTGAATAGGAACCTTGTGAGATGCTGCTGTCCATTGGAAAGACAAATGGAAAACCATGGACATGACTGACTGACTTCCTGTGCTGCCATCATTGTGGACTTGGTGCTTCACTGGGTAGATTTACCCGCCCAACTGATGATAATCAATAGTTATGCTATGTTTGTGACACATAATAATTTCAGCACAGCATTGATGCAGATGTTAGCTTGGTAGTTGCTGTTTCCTAACTACATACAGACTTCATCCCTCTCTAAGGCAGCAGTCTGAAGTTTAGTCATCCTGCTTGGTGTCTCATTTTTTTTTACCAGAATTGAACTTCTGACTTCCTAACCAATCTCAAAGATTGCTTGTTTCCACCTCCTGGCAACGTTACATGACCTCACTCCTGTCTTGACTCATTTACTGCTGGATCTTTATGCCACTGGTAACCTATCGATTTTATAACCATCTACTCTTCGCTGGTTTCCTGCATTGTCAACTCCATAAACTTGAGGTCACCCAAAACTCTGCTGCCTGTAACTTAACTCCCAGGAAGTCCCTTAGCCATATCACCCCATGTTTTCTGGCCTAGACTGCAAATCGTAGAAACCCTGCAATCTGGAAGCCGGCTGTTCGGCCCATCGAGTTCACAATGACCCTCCGAAGAGCACCCCACGCAGCCCCATGCCCCTACCTTTGTAATCCTGTATTTAAATTGGGCTCCCACTCCAGAAATGACATGAATGTAAACGTCTCATCCTTGTTTCCAGATCTGTAAATGGCTTTGCTCTTCCCCAGCTCCATAATTTCCTCCAACACAACCTGACTTCAGTGTACCTGTGCTCTTGTAATTCTGGCATCTTGTACATTTCCAATGATAATTATGCAACATTAGTGGCTGTAATTTCAGCTGCCTAAGCCCCAGGTTGTGAACTTTTCTCCCTACACCACTCTATCTATCTCATTTTCCTCCTTTTTAATACATTTCTTAAAACCTTCCTCATTGACAAAGCTTTTGGCCACCTGACATAATGTTTCTTTATGTGCCTTGGCATCATATATTTTAAATCTTATTTAAGCATTAGTTAAATGCTATGCCAGAGACCCATCGTCCTGCAGTTTTTACATGTGTGTTCTGGTCTGCTCCTCTTCAGAAATCCAGTGTTACAGCAGAAATGCTGAACGGGAACCTATGGCATCTTACTTTTTGAAAAGGCTAGTATGAGAACAGCTTGAATCCATAACTTTGTCACATTGTTAAACAGCTCCTCTAACACCGTTCACTTGAATCTCGACAAAGGATGGGATTTAAAACTCTGGTCTTTGATCAAGAATTTGGCTTGAACCCAATTCAGTAAATCTGCATTTGGCTTCAGAAGCCAGAGTAAGTTATTTTGGGATAAAAGCTTAATCCAGGACTACATGTGACCTAATCACATTATTCTGCTTTTGAATTATGCTGATGGCTGTCGCTTAATTTCAGGCAGGAATATGCCAACCTCACTTCGCCATAAATAGTCAGTCACATGACTCCAGGTTGTAGTCCAGATTTATTTGAAATGACAAACTTTCTGAGCGCTGCTCCTTTGTCAGGTGACTGCACCTGACAAAAGAGCAGAGCTCCAAAATCTTTATTTCAAATAAACCTGTTATATAACTTAAAAATTTAACTGCTCCATATTTTCTGAGCTATGTGGTACAATGTGTTCTTTTGAAAGAGTGAGGGAGAATTTAAGACTGAATGAGTACCACAGAGTCTGTTAAAGAAATTACCTAACCACAGATTTCTCCTTAAGCTACAGATTATCTAAAAAAAAACTAAGTGCAATGGAGAGCAGAGAAACATCCCAGAGCCTGCAGACACGAGAGTGACTATCTCTATCTCTACCTCTCTCTACCTGATCAATCATTGTTATCAAAGAATGAATATAGCATGTCATCATTGCAAGTATCAACAATAGGACTGAGGAAATAACTTGTCACCTTGTGGTCCGGACTCTGAAATCTTTTCAAGTTTGTTTACCTTGTTTATATTTTTCTCCCCACAGTATCTGTGTTAAGCCATTTATCTTTCTGTTTGATTTAATGTGAGTGAGTGTTTATATGGTTGAATGGTTATATTTTAAGTTAGATAGTGGTGGCTGAGAAACCCTTTTCTCTGCTCTTGTTAAAGTTAAGTGTGCTAAAATAAATGGTTATTTCACAATTACTGATGAAGCCTGGTATGGGTTGCATTCAGCCAGGCAAATTGGTCATCTTGGTGGTCTCATTGGGATTTTTTACAGCTTGTGTGACAGTGGGGCACGATTATTGGTGCATTCTCCCCAGTTGACACATAAAGGCTGTCTGTCAGGATCTTTAGAATGAGGGTAAGATTGGATGTGGACTTAATGTCAATGGTAGTAGTGTACCACTGTACTGGTTTTCTCATAGATGGCATTAGAAACAGCCGGAACTATCCGGCAGTTAGAACAGGTATCTCTGATGTATTTGCAGAAATTAGCAAAAGCCAGAGTCTGGAATTGGCAAATAAATTGCATCTATCTAAAGAGCCAAGAGGTATTTGGTGCACCTTACCTGTACTTCCACCAATTCCAGGCGTTTTGCCAGTATTTCAAACAGTGAACCACATGAATTGATAAGGATTCTATTACAGCTAAAACAGCTTGAACATGTGAAAGAGATAAAGCCGTTCAAAATAGAAAAGGAAATGTTTGGAATCAAGAAAAAATGGAAAAGGATATTAAAAAGTAAGAGATGGAGATGAGAAAAGTTGAACTTGATTTTCAGAGAGGAGGTGTAAAAGGGGACAGAGATAAGGAATACCTGCTTGAAATGATACAGTTAACTAAACAAAAGGTCTAATGGAGAAATTCTTAGCCATAATATAAAGTCCAGGGGGGAAGTATTTACACTTCCACAGATGCTGCCAAAATGTTAAGAAAAGGATGTGGAGGCATTTTTACTGTCACTTGAGAAGGTAGTAAGACAAATAAAATGACCAAAGGACAACTGGACATTTGCCCATGCAGAGCAGGTTGACAGGCTGAGCACTTCACATTGATAATCACTGTCAGAAGAGGATTCTGTGGGTTATGGTACAGTGAAAAGAGTTATTCTAGGTTTATGAGTTAACATTTTGCCTGTGCACTTCAAAAAGTTAGAGATTTGAAGAAACTGTTTGTGAAGACCTATATTAAATTTGAAAGGATAAGGCAAAGCAATGTTAACAGATGGATACAGACATTGGGAGTAAATACCATGCATGATACACTCAAATTATTCTTTGAAGAATTTAAAAATCTTTGATCTATAACACAAGTTCCAATGACAAAAGTGTTGCAACTGTTAGACAGGGAGCAAGAATGGCTGTTTATGAACTGATTCATAAAACGAGATCTTTTTTATGCCACTTTCATAAATAGTAGGAATATGAAAGGAAGGCAAGTAGGCAGAGTAAAGATAGGGCAGCTGGGAATGCCCCTCCTCAGAACAGAAAGGAAGGAGCTGAAGGTGGAGGTGAGATCAAAGGCCTCAAAGTTTCCATTGTAATAGAGATACACCACCTTCTTTCAGAATGCTGGGAGTTGTGTGGGAAGCCCCAAGGACTTAAGAACTGCAATAAGAGGGAAGCCAGAAAGGAATTCAAAAGGAAAATACCACAGATCTCATACACAATACCAGCAGACATCAGTGTGTGATTGGAAAAAAAATCAAGTGGATTGTGAGGAAAGAAAACTTTCACAAGGTAAAGAATATTTACCCTGTATATATTATTTTCTCATACATAGTATCTGTGTTAAACAAATTGTTTTGTCTGACTTTATTTGTGAAGAATGTGTGTATGTGGTTTTGGTCTTTTTCAAGGGTACAGTACACATTGCATTGTGGTAGATTTGAAATCCTTCATGTCTCTACTCTTTGTTAAAGTTAAGTGTATAATAATAAATAGCTCTTCCAATGTAATGGTCGAAAATCTGATGTGAATTACTTGTATCCTGAGTAGCAGTCAATTAGGCAAATTGATTGTTTTGTTTGTCTCGTTGGGATTTTATACATTTTTGGGATGGCTTATGGAACAGTGGAGCATGATTATTCCTGCCCTCTTCCCAGTTAAGTTGTGACAGTACAGCAATAAATGCAGGAAAACAATAGTAAAATTAGGACAGAGGTAAAAGCAAGTGAAGACTGAGCACTAGAGCAAGATTCTCCATTCCTTTGCACCATACCATCATGATCCTGTAACCATGGAAACAACTGTAGTTGATTATGGCAAATTGTAAATTCAGATTTGATTTAAAAGAATATTTTTAATCACGTTGTTTGGATGTGTTATGACGTACCCCCATGGCTAGGTGGCACTTGATCCAGGGCTTTCTGGCCCAGAGGTAGGAATATTACCACTATTGTCACAAGACCCTGTTTTAGTTGCTATACTGCTATTTCACTTGAGTTACTTCGGTGTTTGGGAGAAATTTTGTAGACATTTTCCACAGATTACATGAGTAGTTATGATATGGTATCTGTAACAAATATATATGTCTATTAAAATTTATACTTATGGCAACAATAAGAAATGAAAAATAAACACTTTTTAAAATGATGCCTTTCATGGACTCAGGAATTTCCAAATTTCTTAATTCATTTAAATATTTCTTTTTTTATAATATATTTTTATTAAGAAAAAATAGATTTTTAAATATTACCACAAATACAAAACAATGCAATTCAAAACGGTACAAAAATAGTACAAAACTAAGCCCAAATAATAAAACCAAATTCCCCAACCCACCCTCCTATACGAATGTATAAACATATAGAGAGAAGCATAAAATTTAAAAAAAAACTAAACTAGCTACTTAACTAACTAAATAAATACCTAACAACAAACAAATAAATAGTAATAACTCAGCCCAGCCAAACAAAACACTCATACATTCACAGTTCCTCCTCCTTGGATATTGGACTCATGAAACACAATCGTTACAGCTATATAAAAGCCCTTGTTAGTGTGGCAAATAAATCTGTGTCCAGGTATTTCAAAAAGGGTTGCCATGTCTTGTAAAAATTCTCAGTTTTATGGTGTACCATATTTGTGAGAAAATTCAGGGGAATATGCTCCATAGCAATCTTCCGTCAACCCGACAGGCCTGGGGTTTTTCTGATATCCAACCTAGCAAGATATTCTTCCTTGCACAGAATGTAAGAATATTGAAAAGTTTTGCCTTATGCGAATCTGCAGAAAATACAATGGGTAGGCCCCAAAGGAGCAAAATAGGGTCCTTCTCCACCCCTCCACCTAATATCCTCTCCATTGCACCCACCACAGCGCTCCAATATGTTTGAAGCCTGTCACAAGACCAAAGACAATGGGTAAGAGTACCTGTGCAGACCTTACACTTGGGGCATGCTGAAGATACCCCTGGTTTAAATTTTGACAAACGGTCTGGGGCTAAGTGGACCCTGTGGCGAATCTTCAACTGTAAAGCATGGGTCCTATTGCAAATTGTTATCTTCCTTGCATTCTCCCAAATATCTTCCCATGTCTCTGAAGAAACTTCAACACCCAGCTCACTTTTCCACATCTTGCAGAGTTGATCAGACTCATCTGAGGTGGCATCCCCCAGTTGGTGATATAGAGTACTGACAGAGTGTGCTCTTAGCCCTTAGTATCCGTCTTTCTATGTCAGATTTGTAGGGATCAGTCAAAAGTGTGGTCCTTTTTTTGAATAAAATCCCTAACTTGAAAAAAAATGAACGAGGTCTCTGTTAGGTAACTCGTACTTCCGTACTAACTGATCGAAGAATATCATTACATCTCCCTCAAATAAATCACCCAAGCAAGATATACCCCAGGCTACCCAATGTTTAAATCCTGAATCTATCATACCTGGTTGAAAACTCGGCATATCTACTAAAGGTGTAAACAAAGATGTTTTGCTAATATTACCTTCCCTCTGCCGAATTGCCCTCCATGCTTTAACAGTATTGATGACTATTGGGTTATGGCAATATTTCCTAACTGTCCTCACTTTGTCCAAAAACAGCAAACTGGTAAGGGGGCACCTTGCCTGGGAGACTTTGATATCTAGCCATATTGAAAGAGGGTCCCCACAAACCCAATCACTTACGTAGGTCAAAAGCAAGCTTAATTGGTAATTTTTAATGTCCGGAAGGTCTACTCCCCCCAATCTGTGAGGCAACTGCAGTTTGGCTAATTTAATGAGGGGCCGTTTATGGTGCCAGATAAAGGAGCTGAACCAACTGTTCAGTCTCCTGAGTGTTTGTTTATTGAAAATCAGAGGGAGCATCCGTATAGGGTATAGCAAACGAGGAAGAATATTCATCTTAAGCGTTATCCGACCCAACCATGAGACTGGAAGTGCCTCCCATCTTTGGAGATCTTGTTTAATTTTTTCAAATAATTGAGTAAAATTTGCTTTGAACAGCCAATCCAGAACTGGAGTAATGAATATGCCCAAATACACAAACCTTCCCCCCCCCCCCACCCCCCCACCCCCCGCCGTGACCACCTAAATGGGAATCTATAGTCACACTCCAGAGCCAACTCTTTCGTAAGACCACCCATAGGCATAGCCTCTGATTTAGCAAAATTAATCTTATACCTTGAAAAAGCGCCAAATGCGTGAATGCATTGTATCAGGCAAGGCACTGAAACTGCTGGATTTGTCAAGAAAATTAGAACATCATCTACGTACAGCAAGATCTTATGTAATTTTGACCTCACTTCTGGAGCTGATATATTGAGATCCCCACGTTAAATATTTCTTTGTTAACATTTCCAACAATAGCAATTATTGGCATAAAAAAACTATAAACCTTAAATAAATAATACCATTATTAAAATACTTTCTTTACATGCAACGTGCTCATGTTTTGAATATTAAGTAGTATTATTTAGATAGCAAAATTCAGTTAATGAAAGCAGGATCAAAATGGTATCTAAAACATTATTAATAATTCTATCTTCTCATCTAGTTCACTAATTCCTCATTGGGAAATTTCTGTGTTTTATTTTTGATGCAAAATCCCAGTAAATGACCATTCCAATTCTGGTTGAGTGTGTTTGTGATGACTCTTGAGTTCTCCCTAGAGTTGATTTATTGATTGATGGATTGATTTTTTTATTGTTGTCATAGAGATGTACAGCACGGAAATAGACCCTTCAGTCCAACTTGTCCATGCTGATCAGATATCCTAAAATAATCTAGTCCCATTTGCCAGCCTTGGCCCATATCCCTCTAAACCATTTACAGGGGCTGAACAGAGGCTCAGTGGTTAGCATTGCTGCCTCACAGTGCCAGGGTCCTGAGTTCAGTTCCAGCCTTGGGCGACTGTCTGTGTGGAGTTTGCACATTCTCCCCATGTGTCTGCAGGGTTTCCTCCAGATGGTCCGGTTTCCTCCAAGATGTGCAGGTCAGGTGAATTGGCCATGCTAAATTGCCCATAATGTTAGGTGCATTAGTCAAAGGGAAATGGGTCTGGGTGGGTTACTCTTCAGAGGGTCGGTGTGGACTTGTTGGGCCGAAGGGCCTGTTTCCACACTGTAGGGAATCTAATCTAATCTAAACCCTTCCTATTCATACACCCACCCAGATGCCTTTTAAATGTTGTAATTGTACCAGCCTCCATGACTTCCTCTGGCAGCTTGTTCCATGCATGCACCACACTGTTTGGAAGTGTTGTCCCTTAGGCCCCTTTTTACATTTTTCCCCCCTCTCACCCTAAAGCTATGCCATCTAGTTCTGAACTCCCCCTCCCCAGGGAAAAGACCTTGTCTATTTACCCTATCCACGCCCCTCATGATGTTGTAAATTTCCATATGGTCACCACGCAGCCTGTACTGAGATATAGTGAAAAGGTGTTTTGTGTGCTTATACAAGCAGATTGTACCATACAAAGTGCATCAGAGTAGCAGAATAGAGTGCAGAATATGGTCTTACAAGTACAGAGAGATCAGAATTAACATTGAGAGGTGTGTTCAAAAGTCTGACAACAGCAGGGAAGAAGCTGTTCTTGAATCTGTGTACGTATGTTCCAACTTTTATATCTTCTGCCTGAAGGAAAAGGGTGGAAGGTAGTATAACCGGGGTGGGAGCATCTTTGGTTATGTTAGTTGCTTTCCCGAGGCAGCGGGAAGTACAGATGGAGTCAATGGGTGGGAGATTGGTTTGCGTGATGGACTGGACTATGTTCACGACTCTCGATAGCTTCTTGCAGTCTTGGGAAGAGCAGTTGCCAAACCACCCTGTGATGTACCTAGATAGAATGCTTTCAATCGTGCATCTGTAAGAATTGGCAAGCGTTCTTGTGGACATGCTGAATTTCTTTAGCTTCCTGAGGAAGTAGACATATATGGTTGTTGTTCAATCAGATCATCTTTAAATTGGCACGTCAGTTTTACGTCCAACGGTAAGGACAGAGAAGTTATCAGTTTAATGTCACCTGGTCCATCTTTGACTCCTCCCTTCTCTTCCTCGACATCTCTATTTCTATTTCTGGGGATAGACTGGCCACCAATATCCACTATAAACCCACCAACTCCCACAGTTACTTGAACTCTACATCCTCACACCCTTCTTTCTGTAAAGACTCTATTCCATTCTCCCAGTTCCTCTGTCTCTGTCACATTTGTTTTGATGATGCCAATTTTGACAAGGGAGCCTCTGAAATGTCCACCTTCCCCAGCTTCATTGTTGACAGAGTGCTCAGGTCTGACCCATCTCCCGCACTCCAGCACTCACCCCCTCTCCTCCTTCTCTCCAGCAACAGTGAGGCCCCATTGTCCTGACCTACCATCCCACCTACATCCACATCCAGAGGATCATTAGCTGCTATTTCTGCCACCTCCAGCAGGATGCCACTACTAGACAGCCATTCCCTCCCCTCCCTTGCCAGTCTTCTCCAGGTTCTGTTCCCTCCCTTCACTCCCAATACCCCACCATAGCCTCATGGCACCTTCCACTGCAACCTTAGAAGGAGTGACACCTATTTGTTAACTTCCTCCCTCCTTAGTATTGAAAGGCACAAACACACCTTCCAGGTGAAGCAGTGCTTTACCTGCCCTTTTCACAATCTAGTCTTTGCTGTTCACAATGTGGTCTCTTCTACATTTTGGGGAAATGAAGTGTAGACTGGGTGACCACTCCACAGGACACTTGAGGTCTGTACGCAAAATGGACCCTGAATTTCCAGTTACTTGCTACTTCAGTACACCACCTTTGTTCTCTGGCCAACATCTCTGTCTCAAACTTGCTGCAGTGCTCCAGCAAAGCTCAATGCAATCTGGAAGAACAGCATCTCATTTTCCACTTGGGGACCCTGCAGCCTTCCGGACTGTATATCAATTTCAATTACTTTAGTGCTTGAAAGTTCTCTCAAATTGTTATCCCAACCAACACAGACCAAGTCTTGTTATTACATAGTCTGCTATTTCACACAACCCATTGTGTTTGCCACTAACAGTCCCCATTAATAGCTATTTACCTTCGTAGCCAGCTCGTTCTCCACTCCTTTGTTTGTCCAACTGTTCTTCTCTCTTTCTATTTGGGCTCTTTCCCTACCTATCATTTACTCCTTTAACCCATCCCATCTTCTGCATATAAACCAACATTTTCCTAACTACCAACAGTTCTGAAGAAGGATCACTGGGCCTGAAACATTAATTCTGATTTCTGTCCATAGATTATGCCAGACCTGCTGAGGTTTTCCAGCAACCTTTTGTTTTTGTTTCAATTTAGTGTCTCATCTGAAAGATCACTCATTGTCATTGCAGCTACCTGAAAGCACTTGGTGCTCAAGAATCAACATTAAGTTTGGAACCTTTTGACTCAAGAGGGTTTCTTAAATTAGTTTATCTGTATTCTTTCATGGGGGGTGGAGGTCACCAGCAAGGTGTTTTGTTTGTTCCAAATTGCCTTGAACTGAGGGTATCTCAGCTGGCAGTTGCGAGTCAATACATTGCTAGGGGTCTGGTAAGGCTTGGAGATTTCCAAATGAGGAAGTAGTGAACTCGATGAGATGATAGAATTGTTGATAGTGTTTTAGATACCATTTTGATCCTGCTTTCATTAATTGAATTTAACATGCCAATAATTGCTATTGTTGGAAATTAAAAAAGCTATAAACCTTAAATAATACCATTATTAAAATGCTTTCTGAGCACATGCAACGTGCTCATGTTTTGAATATTAAATAGTATTATTTAGATAGTGAATTAGTGATTACCAATCAATTTAAAGGGAGCTCTTCAAACAAAATGAGGCTCTGTCTTCGTTAAACATTGGTATGGAACCCAGGCATACACAGGAGTGAATGTTTGTTTTGTTAATCCTAACCAGTTTATATCCATGCATTAAATTAGATTTTAGTTCTGAAGATCATTCTTTTTCTCTAATGTAATAAGAATTATCTTATGCCTCCTTTTGTATTGAAACACAATGTGTAAGAATACACTTCACATGTATGAGATTGTCACATTTCAAAATGTGACAAAGATTTCAGTGGTAATACCTATACGTAAATGCTTGTGCTGTTTGATGGTCAGTTTAATTTCTGTTAATGCTGGCTTGGCTAAGTGGAAAATGAGCATGTAATAGTGGCTGGTACACCAATCCAGTTCAAATTTATGTTCTGTTTATTTAATGAAAGGGAGATTCCATTTTCCTGTTGGGGTGGCTGTAAATGATTGTGTCAAAGAAGAACAAGGTCAACATTCATCCATCAAGCAACATGGGCCATACATAGATTAACTAGTCATTGGTATAATTTGCTATTTGCCTGACCTGGATTATGTGCAAAATATTAACTGCTGCTTTTGGCTTCATAACAACAGTGGCTGCACTAAACAAGTAAATCATTGGTTTAAAAAGCACTCTTGGGATGCCCTGAGGATAAGTAAGGCAATGTATAAAATTAACTTCTCTGCTGTTTTACACAACTGGTCAGAACTTGAGCTGCCACCATCTGTTCATGTGAAAGTTGCACAGGCCCCTTTCTGAAGTTGCAAACAGATGTCACAATTTTGAATTCCCCACCCCAAAGGCATGTTGTGAAATGGAAAATGAGTGTCACCAGATTGTCTTTTAAAGGAAATGGAGTCCTTTCCCCAAAAAGGTTATCACTGACCATATGTAGCTGTCTATAATGCCCCGTGAGGTGGTGAGGCAAGCTGCATATTAATAAATTATCTGTAGAACCAAGAAATAATGAGAATGAGATGACTTATGTCGATGGGCCAGGCTGTGCTCCAAACAGTCCTTATACAATTGAAATAACCAGAGACTCTGCAAAGTTCTCCCTGTTGATATCAAAGGTTAGGGTGACTTGTCCTATAGACTGATCAAGTACCTGATTGATAGATATAATAAAGGCAAAATACTGCAGATGCTGTACTTCTAAAATAAACCCACAGAATGCTGGTGAAACTCAGAAGCATCCATGGAGAGAGAAACAGTTAACAGTTTGAGTCTGATATGACTTTTTTCAGAACCCTGACCGAGAATTCTTCACAACCATCTGTTAACCTCCCAATATCCTGAATCACTGATTCTCTGATTTCATCTTCCCTGTTTCGTCAGTAGAATATATTCACCAGAGATGGGTTTTGGCTGCTTGTCTAATATCCAGCAATGGATCAGAAATTGACATTCCCACTGTTGGCGAGAAATCCCTTCTACTCTCCAACTTAATCGGTGGAGGATTTCTGTTGCTGGGGGATCCAGAGCGGGGAGTTTCTCCTACGAATTAAGGAGGGCCCGAGCTGAAATAAATTCCACCCACTCCAGTGAATAATTCAGACCTGATGTGGTGATCTTACGTATTCACTTTTTTAAAAAGGTTTACTCGGTTCACAGTAGAAGCCTCCCAAAGAGTAGTGATGCAAGAATATCCCCCTTTTGATTGCTATTGTCCCTGGTCTCTGTTCCCCCACCAAGTCGAGCAGGAATGTAGGAATGTCAAATCCCCAGAAAATGACAGATCAAACAGAGCACACCTGCCAGCATTACAAATGCAAGAGGGAAGGGCTATAATTTTGGACCATTAATGTGATTGCTCCAAGCCCTGACTTCACAAAGTCAAACACTTTTTGCTTTCAATGATTGACGTTACTTGAGTAGACAGACTTTGCCTCAAGTGCTGCCACTTACAATCACATTCAGGGTTTGTTTTTCGAGCTACTTAAAGACAAGTGATTGCAGCTATTCAGGAGACTAACTTGGATGATTGCGAGGCAGATATGAAGTGGTGACTGGGGGTATGCTGATGCAGCATTGGTGGGCAGCTCTGCAGTGGCTACTTAGTTACATCCTAACATCTGGATTCTTGTCCCTTATGGCAGAAAATGTGGCATGAGCATTTTGTGAGCTTGTGTGCTGGGGGGTAATGTGGAGTCCAGTCAGATAAAAGGAAAGCAAAAATCATGATAAATCTGTACTCTTGTTTCATGTCCCTGTGTAACCTGCTTCTCCAGGAGAGCCAGATGTTCCTTTGTGTAAAGCAGGGGTTAATATTGCAGTCATCACCTTTTTCAGTCTGCAGCTGAAGTCTATGGATAGTACTCCTTCAAAATGACTGGAAAAGTATGAATTGCCTCTGTTACCATGTGACACAGTCTGACCAAAGAGTCCTCATGCACATCCCAGTGATTGAGGCTGCATTCCCACAGAAAGAACGCTGGACTGTTTTTCTGATTTTGTAGATGGGAAGCTCTTCAAGTGCCTTAACACGCAAATAGGGATGTGTAATGACAGTGGGCCAGCAGGAGAAAGTGAGCACTGCAGATGCTGGAGACCAGTCATAAGATGTGATACTGGAAAAGCACAGCTGGTCAGGCAGCATCTGAGAAGCAGGAGAGTCGATGTTAGAGCACAAGCTCTTACCAGGAATGTGGGGGGAGCTGAGAGATAAATAGGAGGGGTGGGGGGAGCTGAGAGATAAATGGGAGGGGTGTGGGGCTGGTGGGGTGATGGTAACTAGGAATGCCTTGTAGATGAAGGAGGAGCTCTTCCTCTGTATGGCATTCCTAGCTACCTTCCACCCCCCCCCACTCCCATTTATCTCTCAGCCCCCTTGGGGCCCCCCCCAGCATTCTTGATGAAGAGTTTATGCTCAAAAGGCTGACTCTCCTACTCCTCAGGTGCTCCTTGACGGGCTGTGCTTTTCCAGCACTGGTGGGCTGGCAATCCAGGAATCCTAAATCAATGGTCTCGGGACATGGGTTTGAATTCTTCCAGAGCAAATCGTAAAATTTGAATTTGACAGAAATCTAACAAAAATAAGCTAGCCTAATGGCCTAACCATTGTCAATTGTTAAAAACTGATTTTTGCCTTACCAACATCCTTTAGGGAAGGCAGTCTGCTGTTTTTACTCCGTTTAGCTTCCATCTGACTCCAGACCTAAGGTGCAGGCTATACGCAATACTTATTAATACACCTCTGCATCTCATTTATATTAATTTTTAAACATTCAACATGTGAATGTTTCCTGGTACATACAGTGGCTACTTTATATTGTGCTCTCTGGTGTTCCGACTTGCAAAAATACTCAGACAGAATCTTGGGAACAGACTATAATTTGGTTAACTTGAGATGGATAATAAATGCTAGCCTAGCCAATGATATCAGTGTCCCATGAATGAATAAAAAAAAGGAGTGAGGCACATGTTGATTTAAATGGTTGTCTTAGTTTTTGTTTATTGCACTTTTGGAAACAAGACCATTAAGCTTTTTAGAGCATTTAATTGGCTCTGAGTCATTGTAGCAGCTCCTTAGACTGGGTGTGAGCAGATCACTTCAGCTGCTTTGGTTGTAATGCAGCGATCTGAGTCGTCTTTGCTTCACTTACTCCGGCAAGACTTGCTTTCCTATTTCTGCAGTGAAATATGGAGGAAGAGCAAACAAGTAGAACTAATTGGTTAATAGGCTCATTGAAGAGCCAAAACCGGCATTGTGGGTCAAATGTCTAATTTATAATGACCTGCAGACCTGCTTTCCAATAGAACAACTGGGCTGAATCTTCCGGGAGTACATACACTGAACAATTTGGGCTGTGATAGGTTAAATGACAGAATCTGTTGAAGACTACTTTTGTTGGCAGAAACTCGTTGCAACCTTCATGCATTTGCTGAGTGAGGTGAGTTATTCACTAGGCAGTGGTGAGTTGTCAATTAAAGGGTATTATTGCTTCATAAATGCCTATTTAATGTACAATTTACCTCATTAGTATTCCGATTCCTATCTTATGAAATTCACTGAACAAACTAGACACTGAATTCTCAACAGCGAAATCACATCAACTTCGGTTTGCAACTTGCTCCAATGGGCATTCATGTTGGGCATTAGGCATCAACAATTCAGGGCATGCTCCATGAGCATTGCCACATACACCCATTCATAGACACAGCTCAGATGGCATTGCCTATCTTTAAGAATCCTCATGGCACATCTGCATTCACTTAGAGGACACTTTGATGCTGTACCTCGGGCTGTCATTGTGATGCTGCAGTGAGGACTTTATGCACTCAGGGACACACTCCGCTCGTGGACTGGACCAGGATACATCTCCATTCTTTTCGCTCACTTTCAGAGCACTCACTCATTCTGAATCTGTCCGAATGCTTACAGCATCCCTGCCTTGCATTACCTTTTTTGTGCCCTGCCCTTAACCCAGAGATACCAGGCTCGTCATACTGCTCTATTGTCATGTCTGAGGTAAATGTCAGAAACTAAACAGTACAGCTGTGGGCTAACAGTGCTTACCCAGAGGCACAATGATATTGTAAAGATGGCATAAGTGCCAGGGAGGCCAGTCTATGTTGGATGTTCCATTGTGGCAAGTTCCAGGAATAGCACCTGGTAATATGGGCCTAGATTCAGACACCAAGAATGCCATAGGGTCAGGGTAGATCATTAATGAAATGAATTTGGTCAGATATGATATGAAAACTCACTGGGCCTTGTGGTGAACAATCCTCTGGAAACTCAGTGCAACTGGCACATAGCCCAAAAATGTATAAGGCTCAGCTCAATGTTTCTATTCCCATATATCCCAGGGCTTTGCTCTGTAGCCAGTTTCCATTGTCACTGGACCTTTTTAAAGTTTCTGAATGTATTTGAACGCTGCAATAGCATGCTATTTCCTGTGGCCCAAGGTCAGTTCCTTTCAGAAATAGTGACAATGCCAAGAACTTACTCTCAGTATTATAGTTTTGCTGACCCTAAGAACTTTGAGGTCAATGCTGGGGGAGCGGATTGAGGTGGAGCTTTGCTCCACAATATATAGGGCTGGTGCATAGACAGAATTTCTGGGCTATTAGGTGAGCATATGTTCCAGCAGCTGGTTCTATAAATAAAACATACCACTTGTGCAAAATCATGGATTTGTAATATATTTGCATATTGGAATTGATATGTTCAGCTTAAAGTTACTGAAAGCACAAAGGGGAATGGCTAAACTTTTCCAAACCCTTAGACATTAACAACATGTTGACTCAAACACTCTGTCACTCAGTGACACAGAACTAAGTATTGCTCATGAAAGGAACAACCTGTTGAAGCATTTTATCTTGCCATGCATCAGGACAAATGCAAAAATGCCTCTTGTTTTGCAAGTACGTGTATTGCTAAACTGGATAAAAGCAAAATACTGAGAGTGGTGGAAAATCAAAATTTAAAATTGTGCCTGAGCAGCATCTGCAGGGAGAAACAGTTAATGTTTTAAGTGCAGTGTTGCTCCTCTTCAGAACTGGAAAATAATTGCTTTAATGCTGTTGACAGAGAGGGTGGAGGGGTTGACAGAGGGTGGAGGGTGGTGAGGGTGCCTAGTGCAAAGTTCAAAGGGAGGGATAAGAGTAGTAACGATTAGCTTTCATTTTGTGTTTAATTTACTACCATTTCTCTTCCAGGTATACTCATCTTGATGAAGTTATGCTGTTCTCTTCAGGATTTCTGTTTTAATCTTTCAGCTCGTTCACCTTCATTACTTTTGATTTGCCTTTCTGGTATTTGATAAAGTGTTTGCCAAAACCTGGTTTTCACAGCCGCATCTCCTCCTTCAGTGCTACCTGTGGCATTACTTTAACCCATATTGATTGCAACTCCAGTTCCATCCTTTTAGGTTTCGAACCCACCCAGGATTACAGGCACTTCCAAGACACCATGCTCCTCCAGAGAGCTGCTCTCTCTGCACCCTGAGGTCCACACTCTCTGCCAAATGCAGCAACATATACACTGTCCATCTGCACTGACTTATACTAAGCTGTCCTGGACCCCAGTTCCATTGTATTCTTTGTCTCATTTGATGCTTTAACAAGAAGCTTTTTCTTTTCCCTTCAGGTGTTCTGTCCTCCCTTTGCTACCATGAAAACCTGCTTTGTCTTTTGTTTTATGTCTCCTTGCAATCTGTTCCACTTGCTCCTCATCCCACACTATCAACAGCATAAAGAGCACCACTTCCAACTCCTTTCAGTTTTGAAGAAGAGGCAAAACTGGCCTCAACATTAAATCTGTTTCTCTCTTTACAGATGCTGTCAGATCTGCTGTGTTTCTGCAGCACCATTTTATTATTATTGATCCATGGGGATCTGAGTAGAAGAACATTTCTGACATTGTATCTTTTCTGAATGAAGCAAAAGCTGGAGTGATGGTTGTTTTCTGGTACATTCTCCATGGTAACACCTTGGCCAGCTGGTGTCACCTTGACCAATCAGTGTCAACCTGACCTCAGTTGGCATCCTTTTCTGGCACAGGAGTTAGACAGAACAAGTGCTGGGTCTATTTCTATAGCTAGATATTTTAATTTTTAAGAAGTCTAGAAATCTAGATTTTGTAACACCCTATATGACTCAACACCAAGTGCTGGAAAATAGGCTGAGAATAAATGGATGGTTGAATCATAGAATTATAGAATCATACAGTGCAGAAAATGTCCGTCAGGCCTTCCAAAAATATACTATTACCTACACTAATTCCACTTTCCTGTACTAGGCCTGTAACCTTGAGGGTTATTGCAGATCAAGTGCTTGTCCAAGTGCTTTTTAATGACTGAAGTTTCCTGGCTCAACTACCCTTTCAGGCAGTGTATTCTAGATGCCCACCACCCCACATAATCTTATACACCTCGATCAGGTTCCTCACTCAACCTCCTCTGCTCCAGATAAAACAATCTGAGTTTGTCCAGCTTCTTTTCTTTTGTTTCATCTTAGGCCACAGCCTGGTGAATCTCCTTGGCATCACCTTCAGGGATCTGTGGGTAAGTACCACAAGACCATCTGGTCCTGTGAGCTTCCAAAGCATTTCACCTCACATTTATCTGTGGGCACTATAGTCTAAAGGACCTCTTTCCATGCTCCAAAAGTACTAAGACACTTACTTTTTTCTCCCCCCGGAACATATGAGCCTTTTGCCAGAAACTGTAGCTTGAAATACCGCTTCATATTAAAGTATGGCTGACTTTTCTATCTGACATGGATACACCAGAAGGAGTTACAGGTATTATTCTGTTTGACCATGTTACAAAAACACCTTCCATGGATAATGGGTCCTGGAGTGTGGCTTTGAACATGAACCTTCTGACTCAAAGGGAGAGATGCCACTCGATGTACCACAGGTCTCCAAATCTGTGTCTCAGTACAAATTGTTGTTCCCTTGAAATGCATGCACCATGAAAACCTTCAACAGCATGTCCCTGTTTTTCAGCAATACTCAATACTCACTCGACTTTATGGACATCTGGCTTCAGGCTCAAGCCAGTTGTATCAGTGTGATTAGATTAAACAATCCAAATTTAATCTTGACTAATGAAATTATGCCCAGAATAAAAACTGAAATGTCATTGCACATTTATTTGAAAGGAGATCAGTGTCATTTCCAGTTGAATAGATTTCTGCTACAACTATTTGAAATTGTCAAAACCTGGCAGCTATTCTTTCAAGTTATGAGCAAGGAACTGGCATGATGGGGGAGGTTTGAAGTGGGGGAAGTGGGGCGGGGGGGGCGGTCACAGGCTGCTATGAATGGTCAAATGGTTTCCTTCAGCTCTACTGTGATGGTGATAGCTGTGTCTCAGTGTGCTGCACTCTGTTGTGGTACAAATACCCTTTCAGGGATATGGACACCTACTCTAGCTTGGCCCTCCAGTGGTACACTCTGATAGTTTTGCACAGCTGGAATTGCTGTGTTTTAGATTGGGCATTAAACTGAGACCCCATCTGGCCATCTATGGTGGTTGTGTTTGTATTTGAGCGGGGAGCTTACCCTGGTCAGTACTTTTAGGTTTCTCCTAATATTACTAAATCATATGATCTCATTCCTGATGGTGAGAGTTTACTGTGCACAAATTAGTTGCTGCCATGTTTCCTGCAAATTTCCTTTGCCTGTAAATTGCTTTGCCATTCCCCTGTGGTTGTGGAAGGCTCTATAGAAATACAAGTCTTTTATTTGTGATTGTATACTGTGTGTAACTAGGTTGTGGTCAGGATTATATCCAGTCTGTACCTTGCCCTCCCCCTCTCTGTATCCATTGTTTTCCTCTCTTTTAGGATCTGCTAACCCTTATTCCTATCTTCTCACTGAGAGCAGTCTATTGGCCTGCTACTGACCTTTGATAAAATGTTCCTCCGCTGATGATCAGGAAGAACGTCAACACTGTTGAGGGTGGCATGTGCCATCCGAGGAAGTGAAAACATTGCTATCACCTGCTTGTAACCTAGCTGAAGCTGGACCTGAGCTGTGTTTGGAGCTGTGGAAATGTGTTGCAAAGCTGCAGATAGTTTGCTTTATTATTTATCTACAAATGGGTAAAATGTGTTACTTTGGAATTGGGCCAAGTGGTGCAGGAAGGTTGATTGTCGTGCTGTCAACCAAAATCAGAAATCAAAAAAAAAACTGGGAATTTGAAAATAAAGCCGCCCTGCGATGAGTGTTGCCTAAACAGGTGGTGGTAAACTATCCCTTTCTATTGCAACATTAACATTCACGTCATAAAAGTAAGTGCCAGGCAATGACTATTTCCAACAAGATTGAATCTGACCACCTCCTCACTCAATGGCATTACCATCACTGAATCCCCCACTATCGACATCCTGGGGATTACCATTGATTAGAATCAGCCATATAAATACCCTGCCTACAAGGGCAGGTCAGATGGTGACAGTGAGTAACTCCGTTCCTGACTCCCCAAAGCGATCTATAAGACACGAATCAGAAGTGTAATGGAATGGGACGAATACAACCCCAAGATTTGATTCAGTGACTGTGAGAGAACAGTGACATAGTCCCAAGTCAGGGTGGTGTGTGTGGTTTGGAGGAGAACTTGCATATTATTCCCATGCAGGGCTGACCTTGTCCGTCTAGATGGTAAACATCGCAGGTTTGGAGAGGATTGGCAAATCTTGTGCAAGGAATGCATTTCTGCCACAATACATCGGTGGGGGAGGGAGTGAATATTAAACTTAGTGGATATGTGCTTTTTTTTCCAAATGGTATTGAGCTGCTTGAGATTTGTTTCAGTTCCTCCCTCTCACTGGACCTTGTAACATTCTCCAATTTATCCCAGCCAGCTTTTGCAATGAAATTTTATAAAGCTTATTTACTTGCATCAAAAACAAATGTAAGCCAGCTGCCTTGAGATGCTTGGCCATCAGAATAAGATGGCTGCGATTCAGCTGTTCTGCTCAGTTTGATTGTGCCTTTGTACTTATAGCTGCAAAGCTTTCTAGAGAATTTTGTCTCCTAAGCAAAACTGATCTACTTCAAATAAAACTTGCTTGCTTCTGTTTGGTAGCCAGCTTTTTCTGGTTGGTTCTTTGTAAAGTCACGCTGTTTCACATTGTGGAGGGTGCATGGTGATAATTTGATGCAGGTTGCACTGCATGAGTGGGTAAGATTTGCTTTCTGATGCTGAAAGCAAACCTAGTGAAGCAAATTTCAGCAGGTCTAACGGCATCCGTGGAGACAAACAGTTAAGGTTTCAAGTCCAATGTGACTGTTCTACAGAACTGGCTTTGAAGAAGAGACATCCAGATCCAAAACGTTGACTGTTATTCTGTCCACAGATGTTGCCAGATATGATTAGGTTCTTAAGAATTTTCAACGTTTGTTTTAGATTTCCAGCATCCACAGTATTTTGCTTTTAACCAAAACTAGATTGACTGGTCATTCATCTATTTTCAGTTATCACTAATAATACCAATAAAAGTACATCATTTATAATGGGTAAAATTGTCAACAGTTAGGACTGCTAGAGATCACAGAAGCAGTAAATAACGGGAAGTTCTTTCATTTGTTCTTTTCTCTCAGGTATAAGTGTATGCAACTGCAGTACTTCAATGGGACAATGCCTGAAATAAGGCAGTGTACAGAGGAACAGTGTTCTGTAATAGTGACAACCATTATTTTAAGGCTTCAAAATTTGTGCAGCTGACTTGGAGTCAGCTTTACTACTCCATATTGCTAGTTTATTACAAATAACACATTTCCAAATTTTAAAGTTACTGCACCTACAGACCATATTTCTCATCACTAGTAAAGTAGGCAACTATACCTGCACGCATGCATTGGTGACGAGGAAGCTTGTCTGTAGGTGGAGTGAAAATTCTTTTTAAATGAATAAATGTCTTGAAAAATACCTTAAAGATAAAGTTTGTTCTTTCATCTCCATGCTAGTTTAGCTAATTTTGGAAAGAGATTTAACTTAGAATTTGACCGGTTAATTATTAAAATCTTTAATGAAGACAAACTGTTACATTCACATCATAGGGATAATATTTAATCGTTTGAAGAGTACATATTAGTATGTAGAATGTATTTGGATATGAGGATTTTTATTGTATAATTACTGTGGCTGGCTGGGAAGACTCATCCTCTGATTTATAACCAGTTCGATGTCTAGTGTCCACACTTGAATCTGGTCATTTAGAAATGATTGCATCTACGTAATCTTTTAGTTCTGCTTCTCTGAGTAGAAAAACAGTTCTTCGAACCATTTTACAGTTATTGCTAATGCATGGTATTGGCTTTCCTTGAATCTGTTTGAATTCCAGGCAAAGCAGCCCTATGTGAGTTCATATCAGTGAACCATACAAGGATATATAACATATTTTTGATATGTGCAACAAATCTCAATCCATTTAACAGTTTTAAAAAAACGTCTTTACTAGTTTAATGTATAACGTTCACTTTACTAATGTATCTCCTTTAATTTTTTTTTCTCTCCTTTTCTCAGCCACACCATTCTTTTTCTTCTTTTTTCCATGCATTTCCCACAAAGGTTTCTGCACTTCAAAAGAACTTGTTTAGCTTTGAAGTGCTTTGGGGTGTCTTGAGGTTATGAGCAGCAATATAAATACACATTTTAGTTTCTCTGTGGGATTAAAGGGCATCTGGAGCCCTTTCTGAGACAAGGTGCCAAGGCTATATGCTTCAATTGACCCAGATGTTGCCCTCATCGTGTTGGGGCAAAGCACCAGCAGCTTATCTCTGTTTCATTGGAGCGCTTGATGCTGACAGTTCCTGACCCAAAACAAAAATGCTTCATCCCCACGTTGGAAATGGTAAAGTGGTAAGTTTTTTTTTTACAGAAATTGATCTAAAGGGATTTAAATACAAAAGTAGAAGGTTATTCTTCAGCAATACAGGGCATTGATGAGACCCTGTCTGCAATATTTTGTGCAGTTTTGATCTCCTTTAAGGAAGGATGCAAGTGCATTGGAGTCAGTTCAGGGATGAGTTTGCAAGGTGAATACCTGGAGTGGATGGGTGTCTTGAGGAAAGGTTCGACAGCTGTGCTTGTATCCACTGGTGTTTAGAGTAAAAGACAATTTAATTGAAACATAAGATCCTGAAGAATCTTGATGGGTGGATGTGGACAGGATATTTCCTCTTCAGGGAGTATCTAGACATTGGCGTTACTGTTTAAGATCAGGGGTTGGCCATTTAATATGCTCGAGATAAAACATTTTCACTCCGGATCAGGAGGCTTTGGAACTCAGTTCCTGAAAAGGTGGTGGCAGCCGAGTACTTGAATATTTTCAAGGCAGAGGTAGCTAGGTCCCTGTAAAGCAAGAGATCGAGAGGTCATCAAGGGTGAGTGAAAACATGGATTTAAGATTACAGTCCGATCCTATCACAGCCATGATCTTATTGAATGAATGATGGAGCAGGCCCAAGGAACCAAATGGCTTACTCCTGCTCCTGATTTGTACATTTTGTTAGATCCCATGCCAACAGAAGTGGGATACTATGAAACTGGGACCAAAGTACGAAAATAGTTTGTGCTGGCTTCCTGCTGCATCCCTATCTCCGAACGATGAATACTAAGTGGATACTAGGTCAATATAGCAGAGATTGTTTGTTTGACCAGCAGTGTCCAAGTAGGCTTAGTTGGGGGGAATACTGAAGTTGCAGATTGGATCTTCATTTTAGCACTGGGCCTCTGTATTGAGATCAAGTCTGGCAGGAGACCGAAGGCAACCTCTTGGTGGCTGCCAGGGGGTCACCGTCGCCATCTCTCAACCACCCCAGCCCTGGGCTAGTGAGATGCACTAACCCCAGCTATGGCTTTAGACAACATTGTGAATATGATCTGCATATGATCTACTGAAAGATAACGTGACACGTCCTAGGAAGCACTTATGATAAAGGTTCTGTGGGTTTCAGTTAATTGCAAGGGAACAGATCCAATTATGGGAATGGCTAGTGACATTGAAGCCAAGGCATGCACTTGGTGTTAAAAACAGAACATCTAGCAGATAAAGAGAGCAGAGTGGAGAGAGCGAGAGAGAATATCCTAGCCCTCCTACGGTCAGTGTTGAAGTTATCAGGCCATCTGACTGGATGGAGAAGGTGTGTAAGAAAACAGTGAAAGGAAAGAACATTTGTTAATTGTTTTTAGGGAATTTATTTTAAGGCAGAAATCTATTTACCAAGCATCAAAGGTAAAGTCCTATTGCTGACCTCTTTTTTTTTTTGATTTCATACCAGCTATGGAATCTGTAGAGGGTGCTGAACCCTGACAACAGTACGATACATTCACTAAAGCACAGAGTACGGAAACTGCCTTCCACCGTGAAAGCTATTGTCTTGTGGCAAGCGACCACTAGGAACTCACTGTTTAACAATAAGTACCTGAAGTGATTTTACTGATAGAATAATTCATGATGACTCCTGAACTTTAAATGGCAAATGAATAATTAAAGATGAAGAATGCACTTGACCTTTTCTTCCTTTTTTGTGTTGATGCCACTGCCAAGGTTGGCATTTATTGGCTGTCTGTAGGTTACCCTGAGGAGGAGATGATGGACTGCCGTCTTGAACTGCTGTAGATTCTTTATAGGAATTTAATATAGTTAATTAGATGGTTAGGCCATTTTTGAAGGCAATTGGTGTGGAATGGAGTCACATAGGGGTCAGACTGATCAAAGGTAGTGAATTCTGGGACAGAGAGGAAGGCGGTGTTGACATTTTTGAATTCAAGTCTGATTCTACCAGACGTGCTGAGTTTCTCTAGCAATTTTTGTTTTGTTTCAGATCTCCAGCATCTACAGTTTTTTAAATTATTAGTTTAGATCTTTGGATTACCGGTTCTTACTTTGCTTTATTTTGTTTAAACAGTCAATTGCTTCTGTAATGAATATTCTTTACTGGAGCAAAGTGAAAGTGCCTACTTCCATTAGACCAAGCAAGAAACCGCTCAAAGATTCATTGAGAAGAATCACAGAACAGCTGATCCTGGCTCTCTGTGAAAGCAGTTTGACTATTCCCATTCTTTGCAACCCTGGGGAGATTTACATTTCAAGTGCTTATCCAATTCTTTTGGAAAACCATAAATTGAACCTGCCTCCTCTACCCATTTGTATAGTGCTAACCACTCACTGCATCAAAACGTTCTTTTGCTGATCACCTCATCTGTGTATGCTAGTGTGTAAGATTTATCAGTCAGGCTTCTATTGTGCACACAGGGCCCTGGTCTTTGCAGACATGGTGCATCTGTTTCAACTCCATAAAGTAGACAGCCACCGTTCTTGGGGCAATGCCTTGACTAGAGGAAAGAACCAATCAGCGTCAAGTACCTGGCTCAAATTTAAAGAAGATTCGGCAGTTACCTGTCAGTCCTCATCTAACTGCTGCATTCTCTATGGCAATAGCTCCAGCAATTTGAGTCCACTTGCCAACTAATTGGCATTCTTCTCTCATACAGTGGTATTCTTATGAAATGTTCTGAGTGTAAGGCGATCATCTTCGACAAAGTGTCATTTTTCAACAATCCTGAAGTTTTCTTCTCTCAAACCACTGTCTCTGGATTTTGCTTTACTACTCATCCATCAATGAGCTTACTTTCTTTATTTGCGATGACTACAACAACTGTGTGACTTTGACATCTCTTTCAAATCTCTTATCAACCGTCATCCAAAGGAGAACAGCTCCAGTCTCTCCATGAAACACTTATTTGTGCATGAGATGTGAAGTCACAGTTGTGGGCTGATCTGTAATTGCAGCTCTAATGTAGTACTCATAGAATGTCTGTTGGTGCTGTGAACTGCAGTAACCTTGCAGTGTAACAGTAAATGGAGTTGTTCTTGGTACAACATGGAAAAAATTATTCTGCTTGTCATGCATGTTCAAGTGGGCTTGTCTTTGGCTCTTCTTGAATCAGTTTCAGTTGAACTGGTGCAGCTGGCTTAGCGTCACACAATTCTCCTGAGGAGTGTTTGGGGAAATGTTTGAAGGAAGTGACTTGGCTCCATGCTGCGTGGCTTCTGAAACAGCTACACCACAAGAGTGTATCTAAATGCATGGATTTCTGAGAAATGGGTTAGTTGTTCTGGCCACCCATGGATTGGAAGGCAGGTGGTGGACCAGCACAATCCGGGATTGTGCCGTTGGTGACATGCCCACCGTACCTCTCTCCATCCCAAGTCCACTGCTGGTTTTGAGTGGGCTACCTGCCCATGTGCCTAATTTAAGGTGTAGATTTGATGGGCAGAGGGTGTCACTGTGTCGGGGGCAGTTGGGTGATCTTGTAGAGGTTTCTAAAATCATGAGGCACATGGATAGAGTGAATAGCCATTGTCTTTTTCCTAGGGTGGGGGAAGGTCAACAACTAGAGGGCCCAGATTTAAGATGAAAGGGGAAAGATGTTAAAGGGACCAAATGGACAACTTTTTCACTCAAAGGGTAGTGAGTGTATAGAATGAACTGCAAGAGGAAGTGGTGGAGGTTGGTACAATTACAACTTTTAAAAGGCATCTGGATGTGTACCTAAGTAGGAAGGGTTTAGACGAATATGGGCCAAATACTGGCAAATGGGACTAGAATAGTTTTTAGGGTATCTGGTCAGTATGGAAAAGTTAGAATAAAGTATCTGTTTCGAAGCTGTCCAACTCTTGACTGTATGAGGATGGCATGGATAATTAATGCCCAAGTGAGAGGCCTCAACCTGCCACCATTCTGACTTAGAGTAATAGAGATGTACAGCATGGAAACAGACCCTTCGGTCCAACCCGTCCATGCCGACCAGATATCCCAACCCAATCTAGTCCCACCTGCCAGCACCCAGCCCATATCCCTCCAAACCCTTCCTATTCATATACTACATGCCGATAGGAGGTCTTAGCCTGCTTCTAAAGCCTGTCCGCCATCTACAGTTCACAGGTCAGGAGTGTGATGGAATACTCCCCACTTGCCTGAATGAGTGCAGCTCCAACAACAGCTTAAAAAGCTTGATACTAGGACAAAACCGCCCACTTGACTGGCACTATGTCCACTCACATCTTCTCCCTCCTCCACTGATGCTCAGTAGCAGCAGTATGTACTATCTAGAAGATGCACTGCAGAAATTCACCAAAGATCCTCAGAAAGCACCTTCCAAACCCGTGACCACTTCCATCTAGAAAGACCAGGGTAGTAGCTACGTGGGAACACCACCACCTTTAAGTTCTCCTCAAGTCACTCACCATCTTGACTTGGAAATATATCGCTGTTCCTTCATTGGTGTTAGGTCCCTCCCTAATGGCATTGTGGGTCAACCCACAGCAGGTGGTCTGAAGCAGTTCAAGAAGGCAACTCCCCCACCACCACCTCAAGGGCAACTAGGGACAGGCAATAAATGCTGGACAGCCAGTAGTGCCCACATCCCATAAATGAATAAAATAAAGACATCTATCCTGATGAATGCAACACGAAACACTTCATTAGATTAGATTACTTAGATTACTTACAGTGTGGAAACAGGCCCTTCGGCCCAACAAGTCCACACCGACCCGCTGAAGCGCAACCCACCCATACATTTACCCCTTACCTAACACTACGGGCAATTTAGCATGGCCAATTCACCTGAACCGCACATCTTTGGACTGTGGGAGGAAACCGGAGCACCCAGAGGAAACCCACGCAGACACGGGGAGAACGTGCAAACTCCACACAGTCAGTTGCCTGAGGCGGGAATTGAACCCAGGTCCCTGGCGCTGTGAGGCAGCAGTGCTAACCACTGTACCACCGTGCCGCCCTGGTGTCTCCCTCTCTAGCAGTGTCCAAGTGAACATTTTGAAAGTGCTTGTCACAGTCCTTCACATTTAAAGTGTAATGATGCTATTCTTTCCCAGCATTGCCAGCCTTGTAACTTGCTATCCTGGCATTCAATGTAAATGGGCATGTTGGTGTCAGGAATCTAATGCTGTTGGTGTCAGGAATCTAATGCTGAGGGTTTACAGGAGTCTGGACTGGGGGTGGTGTGGCACAAAAGGATCAGCACTGATTTAATGCCAGGATCAGAAACTAAACCACTTGTGTGCACACAAACCTTGCTACTTGTGTGCTCCTTCTGGAAGTGCAACCTCAGAATTCAACTCTTACTTGGGACAACCAGCGCAAACAGGGACTGGGGGCTTAAGGTAAAAGATTGGGTTGGGACTTAATTCCACCAGAATACCCACATTTTACTTAAATCCTGTCAGAACCTCTGTGGGTTGGGGACTGTAGTGATTCATCTGCTCACTCTCATCCCTTCTGCCCTGAAGTCCATTTTTGAATGTGTGTTCTGCAGACATTGATTCAAATCCTGCAATGGCGAATGGTAACATTTGAATTCTGGAATAAAAACGACGTTAAGCCTTGTCAATTGTTGTAAAAACCCATCTGCTTCATTAATATCTTTTTAGGGAAGGAAATCCACCCACAAGTGACCCCAATATAGTTGACTCTTAACTGCGTATACAATGGCCCACTCAGATCAACAGGCAGTAAGGGATGGGCAACAAATGCCAACATTTATGAATAAAACAAAATGGCAATCAACTTAAAAGTGAACACTTCTTGTTTGCCAGGGAAATCCACCAGCAGCGAGTGGCGTTTGTACTGTTAATGGCTTTTGGGCTGTGCCCACCCTTACTCCATCTTTAATGGAACTGCAAGGGATTAGAGAAGGGCTCACTGCGAAGCTGAATATGGAGAAGGGGGGGGGGGGGGGAGGTGGGGGCAGAAGTTCCATATCTGCTGTGTTTTTCAAAGTTTTAAGTTCTGAAAAAATCTTGCTCTGTTCCAAAAAGCAATTGTTGGCATTTGGTCACAGGAGACCTGAAGAATTTGTTTTAACTGAAGTAACTGAAAGTGTTGGTAGGGCAGGGCAGTAGATGTTGCTTACATGGACTTTAGGAATGCCTTTGACAAGGTTCTGCATGTTAGACAAATTAGTGAAGTTAGGTCACGTGGGATTCTGGGTGAGCTTGCCAATTTGTTACAAAATTAGCTTTGTGGTACAAAACAAAGGATGGTGGTGAATTGCTGCTCCTCCTGTAGGGGACAGTGTATTGGGAGTCTTATTCTGCTTTTGTTGCTGGAACTTGGAGACTGAAGTGGTAACACGTTGCAACTGAGAGCACTTGGAGATGATTGAGGCTTGGAACCTGGAGCTTCTGGTGCTGCAGCTTGCCTGCCTGGAGGCACTTGAACCTGGGATTCTCTGCTGCTGCTGCCTTTGAAAGCCTGTTGGTCTACATTCCTCCTTGGTGAGTTGAAGACTGCTGTAATAACACCTGCATCTGGGGAGAGCTGTTTCTGATCGAGGACTAAAGTCTGGGATCTCAAGGTTTCAAGGTTGGGACTTGCTGCTGCTGTGAGAGGTCTAATGGCATGTATTTCTCCCCACCTGGTGCCTAGGAGGGCCTGTTCTTGGATCCTGGTGTCTCCTTTTCTGTCTGCTGCTGGAGAGGCCTGTTCCTGGAGTCTTTCTTTCGTTGGTGCATTCAGGCCTGGGCAATAACTGTTTGAGGCCTGAGCTGCTGCCTGAGATAACTGTGATTTGAAGTGTGGGCTTGTGACAGATTGAGGACTGGGCCCTCTCATTATGACTTTGAGCTGTGGCCTGTACTGTAGCATTTTGCTGCCAGAGCCCACTGGCTTTGGGCTTTAGGGAACTGTTGTTTGGATCTGCGAGTTGGATAGCAGGCCAGAACATGGCTACTGAAGGCACTGAGCTGGCTCTCTGGCAGATGTGGCCTAATATGCCTTTTTTTTGTTGTTGTTGTTGTTTACAGTTTCTTTCTGCTATCTGAATAAGTGATGGTGATGGTGCTGGTGGGGAGGCTGACAGCGACTAAAATAACATGAGGTGAGGGGCAGTTGTTCCTGGGTGGGTTAGATCTTCCATGACCTCTGTAACCCCATAGGCCATGTCATTTCCCCCTTTTTTTTATCATTTATCAAAAAGCTCAGGCTCCAATGTGACATCCAGCCTGAGGTGACCATGGAGGCTTTGGTGGGGGTAGTTGACCCTCCCACCATTGACGCTGCAGTACCTCCAGAGAGCCATTTTTATTGAACGTCTCACTCTCTTTTTGTACCATCTGAGCTGTTTCTCCCTTACCTCTGCCAGCTTGGGGAGGTCAAGGTCAGACATGGTGGTGCTGTTGTACAATCTGAAGGAGGCCTGCCTGAGACACATTTATTCATTCTGGTGCCAGGTTTTCATCTGCCTGGCCCAGCAGGATATCCTGGAAAGTGCATTTATAGTGGAGCACAAGGGTGTTCTGGTCAGACAAGGGTATGTGGCCTCATGCTTACAAGCAGATGGAGGACCTCCAAGGCTGCCCGCCTCCATAGCTGATACCCACATCCAAATGGCCATGGCTGACACTGTCTCTTCCCCCCCCCCCCCCCCAATCCTCCACTCAAGATGGCCGTGGATGGAGGAAGGGGAAGAAGGCTTGGAAGAAAACCTGAGACTTTCAGCCCCCAGACTTGTCTAAGTCCTCTTCTGGAAGATAGCAACCCTGGCCCCATTGAGTGTGTGTGTTTTGGAGCCTGGCCTGGGGCTTGTCGATGAGGTATGTGTGAAAGAACAGGCCCCTTGTGTACCCTGTAACCTGTGAAAGCAAAGAGAAAAGGGAGGGACGGCAGGAAGATAGTGATCCTTGATCCCCCATCCTCCTTGGTGTTAGGGGGACCAGGAGAGTCAAATGCTAATAACCAACCTCACTTCCCCACCCCCCACCCCCCATCCCCCCACCTTTTCTCATGTCATGAGGGGAGGAAAACATGAACCCACTCCCACAGTCCCCTGTGACTGGGCCGAGCACCTTGGAGGCTGAGGTCGACATGGCCATTGAGGTCTTGCCCATGCCACAAGAACGAGAAGGCCCCAAGATGGTGCACTCTGATGAAGTAACTGTTCAGTCATTTGCATGGCCTCCATTACAACATGTAGTTCCTGTTCGTGGAGTAGTCCCAGCCTCAGGTCATCTTCTAGGAATTGCCTGTCTTCTTCCTGAACCTGAGCACAGTCTGGGACACAGTTCACTCACGCTGGAGTTTTCTCCCTTTATGGGAGTGTCAGCTCCCGTCAGGGAGCCACTGTAAGGGGACAGCTTCCTCCTTGAATGCTGTTAGTGCCAGTCAAGGGAGGACACCGCTGAGAACACAGGTTAAACCAGAATTGACGGTGCACTGGATGGCAGAAGAGCGGGCTAGATAATGCTGGCATAATTGACCACGAGGGCATTGGTCCATCTCTGATTCTTAACCCAAGCCTGAAGGACAAGGCACTCAGTGGTTCAGACATGTGATGGGCTTCCAGCTGAACTGATCCCTGTCCACGGATGCTTCCTTCTGGCTTGGTGCCCGGCAATCTGAGCCGTCTCAGGGATATTCTCCGGTGCACGTTTGGATGGTATTTTCTGTAGGGGCTGATGCTGTGCACATTCCTGTGCTGCGCCTGCACTCGCAGCACAGACACATTTGGCATGACGCTTTGCTCTAGTGGAGGGTCCTCTCTGGAGGGCTCTTTCCTCCTTATGTTGGGGATCCGTAGTGGGGAGTGCTGCACACAGCGGTCCCGTGCAATCAGGAACTGAGCAGGTTTACTAAGTGCCAACCACGTGCTGCTCCGTAGACTAGAGGAGACCGTCTTCTACTTGTATGTTGAATGCATTTGTCTACAGCCCCTTGTTTACTTTTTTGAAGAGGCTGAAATTTTGGTTGTACTTCAGCCCAACATTTCTGATCTATGGGCAGCCATTAACCCCTTTTTTTCCCAGAGTGAAGGGATGTGGACAAGGGCCAGCGATGTTCCATAGGGATCAGTACTGTGTCCACTTTCGCTTTGTCGTTTTTATATAAATGATTTGGATGATAATGTAGGAAGCACGGTTTAGTAAATTTGCAGATAACACCAAAATTGGTGGTATAATTGCTGGTGAAGGTTATCTAAGATTACAAAGAATCTGGATCAATTTGGTCAATGTGCTGTGGAGTGGCAGATGGGGATTACCTAGAATAAATGTGAGGTATTGCACTTCGGTAGCACAAACGAAGACAGGACTTGTACAATTAATGGTCAAGCCCTGGAGAGTGTTCTAGAACTGAGACATAAGGGTTCAGGTACAAAGTTCTTTGAAATTTGAGTCACAGGCATTCAGCCATAGGTGGTTAGGAACGATTTAGCTTGCTTGCCTTCATTTCGTAGACATTTTAGTTATAGGAGTTGGGATGTCATGTTGAGGTTGTACAGGACATTGTGGTCTCTTCCAGAGTACTATGTGCAGTTCTAATCGCCCTGTTATAGGAAGGATATTATTCTTCAGAGGTTCGGTGTGGACTTGCTGAACCAAAGGGCCTGTTTCCACACTGTAGGGAATCTAATTACACCAGAGAGGGTTCACAAACCATTTACCAGAATGTAGCTGTGAATCGAGACTTTGAGATCTAAAAATACGATGGGACTTCTTTCACTAGAGCTTAAGTTGAGGAGTGACCTGATAGAGGTTTATACAATAATGAGGGGCATAGATAAGGTGAATGATAACCGTATTTTCCAAGGGGTGGGGGAATTCAAAACTTGGGGATATATTTTTAAGGTGAGGGGAGAAAAATTTAAAAAGAACATGAGGGGCAACTTTTTTACACAGTGGTTTATGTGTGGACTAAATTGCCTGAGAAAGTAGTGGATGCAAGTACAGTTACGTTGTTTAAAAGACATTTGGATAAGTACTTGAATAAAAAAAAGGTGTGCGGGAATATTGGTCAATTGCAGGCAACTGAGACCAGATCAGTTTGGGAACACTGTCAGCATGGGGTAGTTGTCTACATGCTGTATGACTATCGCTCTGATTACCCTCCCTGATGCTCACTGCAAGCACAATTTCTAATGCTTGTGCTGAAATGTTAACGCTGGTGCTAGTTTAATTGTTGTTGGCATTCTAGGCACTGCACCAATGCAGCTGTGTCAGCATCCAATTCTGACCATCAGACTTCATCTCTCACCAACTTGGAAACCCCTAGGTGACCCAGGTGGAGTTCAGCAAGTATTTGGCGGTGACCTTTACTCAGAACAATCTCTCTTGCTCCCCACAATATTATGCTATCCTTGACTCTGATCATGTCACATCGGGTTCGGAAAGGTTTCAGTGCTGGTTGGTTTCCCCCATCACCACCAGGTATTTTAGTTTTGTCAGGAATAGACCTTGTTATGTTCAGTCTGATATTGTTAGCAGTGACTGGAGGGCATCCAGAAAGTTTAAAACCAGAATGGACTCTTCCAGAGGAGGCTGTAATGGTGGGTCAACCTGCTAGTGGGAGGCAGTTCAAGGCATCCACATTTCCTACTTGGACTGTTCCAATTTGTAATTGTACGCATTCAGAATAAGAGCCCACAGCTGAATTCAGCCTGAAGCTATTGGCAGCACAACCCTGTCCACTTTAAGTTGACTTAGCAAAGATTTGCAGTCTGTTACTGTTATAAGTTTACCGAGGAAAGACCTAAGCTCTGGTACAGATGTGGGAGCCAGGATCCTTTTGATTGCCCTCACCTTATCTTCCAGTGGGTATAACTGGTCTTGTTGATTCTGTAGCCCAAGTAGGTCACTTGATATGTCTGGATCACACATTTTTCCATCCTAAGGCATAGATCGGCCTTGGAGAAATGTTTAAGCACTATGACCATGTTCTCTTAATGTAAAGGTATTGATGGAACTTTCCCACAGCAAAGGAAGGCTAAACCTTCCTTCTCAAGGCATATTTTCATTTGGAAGGATACGTTATTGGGTGTTCCCCTCCACTGGTGAGCCAACACTACCCTATTACTGTATGGGGAGGCATTGCATGTCAGCACCACCTCACCTGTGATCATAGTTTGCCAACACCTTAGATGCCGATCCTGCTTCACTTCCCTAAAGACTACATGTTGGCTACAAGACCATTTTCAAGGGTGACCCTTTTTTAATACCAGCTGTAAGGGTGTGAGGATGTAAACCAAGATATGTATGAACTTTATGTAATAATTGGGGTGGCACGGTGGCTCAATGGTTAGCACTGCTGCCTCACAGCACCAGGGTCCCAGGTTCGATTCCAGCCTCTGGCAACTGTCTCTGGAGTTTGCACATTCTCCCCATGTCTGCATGGGTTTCCTTCAGGTGCTCCGGTTTCCTCCCACAGTCCAAAGATGTGCAAGTCAGGTGAATTGGCCATGCTAAATTGCCCATAGTTTTAGGTGCATTAGTCAGAGGGAAATGGGTCTGAGTGGGTTACTCTTCGGCGGGTAGGTGTGGAGTTGTTGGGCCGAAGGGCATGTTTCCACACTGTAGGAAATCTAATCTAATTCACCAACCAAGGAAAGACCTAAGCTCCGGTACAGATGTGGGAGCCAGGATCCTTTTGATTGCCCTCACCTTATCTTCCAGTGGGTATAACTAGTCTTGTTGATTCTGTAGCCCAAGTAGGTCACTTGATATGTCTGGATCACACATTTTTCCATCCTAAGGCATAGATCTGCCTTGGAGAAATGTTTAAGCACTATGACCATGTTCTCTTAATGCTTTTTATTGTCTACCCAGTTATTAGCACTTCATTCAGATAAATGGGGAATTGGGGTAGACCTTGTAAAATGTTTACCATCATCTGCTGAAAGATGGGGCAGGCTGGCACCCCAAAAGGCAGTTTTGTATGTTGGTAGAAACCCTTATGGGTACTAATTGTGGCATACTTCTGGGAATGCTTATGTAATCTCAATTGCAGGTATGCATTGCACCTGCTCAGCTTTGAGGGACAGCTGCCCCCACCCTCCTCCTGCTGGTTTTGTGTGTAGCCCTCTATACGAGTGATTGGGTAGCGATCCAGTTGCGAAAAGCGGATTACCGTTTGTTTGAAACCCTCACAAAGATGAACCAAACTGTTGGGCTTCACAATCTGTGCAACTGGTGCTGCCTATTCTGATGGTTTGATGATAACTTGGCTTTCTGCCTCTACCTTTTCCTGTAAGGCAAATGATGCTGGGTGGACCTTGCAGTATTGTGGAATTGTTTCTTGGTCAACACATAATATGGCTTTGGCCCCTTTTGATCGTCCTCAGACCTTCCTGAAAAATATCTTGATATTTTATTAAGACTTCAGTCAGGCAGCCATTTTCTAATCGCAAAATGTTGAGCCAATCCAATTGAATCATTTTGAAGCAATTTTGCCCCATCAAGCTTGGGCCTGAGCCTTTTACTACAATCAGTGGTAACTGAACTAGCTGCTGCTTATATCTTCAGAGTAAAACCCGTTAGTGTCTCAGAATTAAAGGAGGTTTGGGATTGTATTACAGGTCATTCTGATATAACGTGCATTTTGTTAATGTGAATTCACTATAACACAATTGACGAACTGGGGACACTGTTTCTAAAGTGCAAACTTTTAAAGCATGTATTGGTTATAATATGATTCCGGTCCCATTTGTTTGAATGGTGCTACCAATACACGATTTTCTAATAACATGGGATTGCATGAGAATAGAACTGCTACATTATAGCAGAACAAAATGCATTCCTTAATTAAATCCATCAACGTTTGGAAGATTTTAGTATCTGGTGCCACAGGCTAAGTTAGGCTCCAAATAACTGAAAAAGCAGCAAGGCCACAAGCTGTCAGGAGAATTATTCATTGCTTTCATCTGCCTGGACGAAGTACCTCATTCTTTCCACATACTTGGGCCCAGTCTTCAGAAGAATCAACTGAGTCAAACTTCCCAAATAGTGGCATGATGCCAGAAATGCTTCCCCCAATTCAAAGATAACAACTGTAGAAAGTGATTCTGTACAGGGATGTTGTTCTCTCTTTTGCCACTGAAATAACTCCATAGGGGCCAGTAACCTGTCACCAGATCACCGTTTGTTTACTGATGCACAGTACATGACACGGATTCAGCTAGCTTGCAGTTGGCTCCTAAAATGAACAGAACACCTGACGCTCCTTTTATTTAAGCTCAAGTCACTTTATTAATGTATACATGTGTAGCTTATACATTTTATGACACTTATTTATATCTGTCAGTCAGGTCTCCCTAATTGGACCAGATTAACAGCTCCAATCAGGGAAATCGTACTCTGAGATCAACGTGGCTGACCTGGTTACAATCTCTACAGTTCCTGTGTTCATTTTAACAGGGATCCTCTTGATAAAATATGGTTAAGTGTTAACTAGAGACCCACTCATCACCAACAGGACTGCAGCTTGAACAAGGCAGTGTAAGCACAACTTTTCTTACAAAGAATTTGATATTCTTTTGTAAAAGTTTCACGTTTAAGAATACTTCCAGTGGCTGGTAAAGACACTCTAGTGAAAATGGACAGTCTGGGAGAATCCTCACTGGTGAGAGAGCTGACGTATCAGAAATTGAACGATGTGTTAGTGACCTTTACATCAGATGAGCTAATGTTTTCCCAGTTCAGCACTTAAAGGCCAATATTTTATTGTGTCGGTCAAGTTTCTATTTGATGTGACTTTGGAAAACAGATGTTGAGCAGGTATAAAAATCTGTTAAATGCATTCAGGTGACTGAGATAGATATGCAGAGACAGACAAGTCAATGATTCTAGTCTAATGTATTTCTGATGAACGTCTGTCTGTCTGTCTGTCTGTCTGTCTGTCTGTCTGTCTGTCTCTCTCTGCTACTGACTGAACTGAAGACTATTTCTGGTATTTTCCATTTTTATTGTAGGACTGCCCTTATTGAAATGAACTTGTACGCAGTTTTATGCCTCCATGTCATTCACCACTTTTCTCTACACTGCAGGTGTGAGTTGTGTTGTGATTAATGTCGGGTTAGCGGTCCCTTATAGAGACATTAACATTACCGAGACTGACGAGAAGCAGTGTTTCAACAGAGTGAAGTGTTCAGCTTGGCAGCAGTTGGGATACAGCAGCTGAGAAATAGCAGATGTCAGAAATGAGGGGTGAGCTATTATTCTTTAGGAATGCACTGGCACAGGAACCAGAAACTTAGTTTTTAGGAAAACAGCAGCATCTGCATTAGGCTACTCTTTGAAGAAACCTAGCAGCAAGGGTGGCACTTTAGCTCATCAAATCCTCTGTCATTCTGTTGAAGAGGACAACCCTTTCTTTTTGTCTTTTCAATCCGACCTCTGTCCTCTTCCATATCCATTCAGAATCCTTATTACCTAATTAACTCCCTGATGAAGGGCTTATGCCTAAAACGTCGACCCTCCTGTTCCTTGGATGCTGCCTGACGTGTTATGCTCTTCCTATGCCACACTTTTTGATTAACTTCCTACCTTGCTTTTTAAATGACTGAGATGATTTCCTGTCCATAATCTCCCAGTGCACTGCTTTGCACGTTCTCTCCATTGATTTTGTGGAGAAATATTCCTGTATTTGTTCTCTTACTAGTGGGTTCAGTTCAAATATTTACTGAGCCTGAATTCTCCTACTGCAGGTCAGAGCCTTTTTCATCCTTTGTACTGTCAGTTCTTAACCTTTATTCAAAGCACCACAAAGTAGATTTTCTCCATGCTTCTATCTGGGGAATTGAGATTTCCTGAGGGTGACTGAGCCTGCACACGAGGCTCCCATTCCTCATTTATGAAAGTGCTGCCCAAGGAGGGAAACCTGAGTATTGTTGATGCTGTGTTCGTTCCACATCTTAATGCCCCAGAGGGATTCAGCAGTCTGGCTAACTGGAGGGCAATCAGATAAATTTCAGGAAAGTACATCTGAAGTTTCCTATCTCTGATATGATAATCAACATCCTAATGTTAGATTCCCTTTGAGATTCTTCCACACTTGGACCACAGGCTTTCCTCTATTTATTTGTGCATATGTACTGTCTCCAGGATATCTTTATTGTCTGAGTTGCATTGGTACACGTGGACTACAGTGAACTTTAGGGGCAGTGCAGGTGTAATTTTCCTCTCCTTTTGCTTGAATGTTTGAGTAAAGTACAGAGAAGGTAAGCTCCTCAACAGTGCAGGCCAGATTCAGTTGCTTATTCTTTTTAAATTCCCCATTATACCTCACTTTTTATATATTGACCGGGTCCCTGTGTAAAGCTGGAGTGCATGTTTTGATGAATTAGAATCTCTCTGCTCCATACTGCTGATTTTCTATTTCTGAAAGTAGGATCTGTGGTTTTGGGTCATCACCTTGTTGTACCTTATTCATCATCCTGAGATATTATCGTTTTTCACAGGGCTGACAAATCCTCAGGAGAGAGAATGTGTTGTTGCTTTGGCGATAATATAAATGATAATTGTATTGATGGATATTCTCCATCACTACTCTCCTCCAATTTTGGTCTCCTGGCCAAATCTGATTTCCTTTTGTACTATTTCATGGCCATGTTTTCAACTGCTAAGGAATTTCCCCTGTAATCCTCTGTCACTTGCACCTGTTTTAAATCTCACCTATACAATCCAAGCCATTTTATTGTACCTTCCTGCAATGTGCACTTTGTTGTATAGACCAGCAATTATTGCTGATCAATAATTGCCCCTCAGAAGGTGGCTTTGAACAGTTTTTTACTTGAAATAGGTGCAGTCCTCTGTGATGCAGTTAGATTCTCAGTGCTGTAAGGAAGGAGTCCCAGGATTTTCGCCCAATGGCCAGTGAAAGTACAGCAATACAATTCCAAGTCAGGATTGGTATGAGGCTGGGAGGGCAATCTTCATTCATCTGCCTCGTTCCTTCCAAGTTGTCGAGGTTATTAGTTTGTGAGTTACTGTCAAAGGAACCTTTTTTGAGTTGTTGCAGTGCACATTGCAGATTGTTCACTGTGTTGGTGGATAGAGTAAATATTGAATAAGGTGTCAAGCAAGTGGGCTGCATTGTCCTGGATGGTGTCAGTCTTTGGTTTTGGAGCTGCACCCATCCAGGGAAGTGGGAAGAGTACTCCATCACACTCCTGACTTGTGCTTTGTAGATGGTAAACAGACTCTGGGGGGGTCCTGAGGCAAGTTACTTGCTGCAAGATGCCTAGCCTGTAATGTGCTCTTGTCTAATGTGCAATATTTATTTGGTGAGTCCAGTTCAGTTTCTGGTTAATGGTAACTCTTAGGAGGAGGGAATGAGATGTGAAAGGGTTAATTTGTTCTGCTGACATGTCAGAAATTGGATGTGCTGGGGTGGAGGTGGGTGTTTTTTGTATTGCAGGCAGGATGTGACAATCTAATCATACTCTTTAAGGAATAATCTAATCTCACATTTGTTTCTGGAAATAATGTAATCACTTTACATTTGTTTTTGGATGGCATGTGACTATGGGGGAGTGACAGGGGGATTGTGTCTTGCATGCATGACTGACTGATGTAAAACCCTGTATAAAGGGAGGATGGTTCCCTCATTCAGGGACCTTCGCTTGACATGCTTTGCAAGCATCACGAAGAGTATTAAGTGATTCACCAAAGGCTGGTACTTGCTGAATAAAGTCGTGGCTTTCACAGTTGGTGTATTGCAGTTGCGCCAAGTGTGTAAGAATCTCAAAGGGAATCTAACATTAGGATGTTGATTATGGAGGATTCAGTGATGACATTACTGTTGAAAATCAACTGGAGATAGTTAGATTCTCTTCTTGGAGATGGTCATTGCCTGGCACTTGTGTGGTGCAAATGCTACATATGAGCCCATACCTAGATGTTGTCCAGATCTTACTGCATTTGGAAGTGGACTGCTTGAGTACTGAAGAATTAGAACATTGCAATCTTCGCTCCAAAGATCTTCACTCCCATCCTCCTTCATTCAATACAAAAAGCCCTAGCTCCCTCAACCTTTCTTCGTAAGACATGCCCTCCAGTCCAGGCAGGGTCACGATAAACCACCTCTGCACCCTCTCTAAAGCGTTTAGATCCTTCCTTTAATTAGACAACCAGAACTGAACACAATATTTAATTGTGGTCTCACCAGGGTTCTGTTGAGCTGCAGCATAATCCTGTGGCTCTTAAACTCAATCCCCCTGCTAATGAAAGCCAACACACATTATGCCTTAATAGCCTTAGCAACCTGGGTGGCAACTTGAGGGATCTATGGACATGGACCTCAAGATCCTCCACTCTGCTGAGAATCCTGTCTTGAACCCTGTATTCTGTATTCAAATTCGACCTTCCAAAGGACTTTACGCTTTTCCAGGTTGAACTCCACCTGCCACTTATCATCCCAGTTCTGCATCCTGTACATGTCCTGTTGCAACCTTTGTATCATTGGCAAACTTACTAAACTACTTTTCACTTCCTCATCCAAGTCATTTATAAAAATCACGAAAAGCAGAGGTCACAGAACCGATTCCTGTGGAACACCACTGCTCACTGAGCTCTAGGCTGAATATTTTCCATCCACCATCACCCTCTGTCTTCTATGGGCCAGCCAATTCTGTATCCGGATAGACAGACAGGTTTCCCTTACTCTCGATATGAACCTACCACGAGGAATTTTATCAAGCGCCTTGCTAAATCCCATGTACACTACATCCACTGTTAAGCCTTCGTCAACATGTTTTGTCACATCCCCAAGAATTCAATAAGGTTTGTGAGGCATGACCTGCCCCTCACAAAGCCATGATGACTATCTCTAATCAAACTATGGTTTTCCAAATAATCATAAATCCTGTCTCTCAGAATCTTCTCCAGTATTTTGCCCACCACTGACATAAGACTGGTGTGTAATTCCCAGATTATTCCTATTCCCTTTCTTGAACAGGGGAATAACATCAACTAGCTTCTTAATCATGTACTAATTTACAAGCTGAACAAGTAAATATATTTGTCCTCTAGTTAAAAGACCTCCAGTTTAAATGGCCCCACAACCCCCAGACTGCCAGGAAGAGCATCAAAGACAACAATCTTCCTCCCAGCAAACTACCAGTCTTCTGAGACCAAAGAGAAAGCTCCAAACTGCCTCAATTTGTAAACTCCTAGACGTGGAGCAAAATGGGGTTTTGGTAAATGGAATTTTAAAAATGAAATTTGATCAATGGAATAATGCAGAATATAGCTGTTGTAAAATAAAGCTTTGGAGGAGATTCGTGCATGGATCTGAAAGGGTCAACTCTGAAGTGTGCTGTAAATCCACTCCCTGCGATGAGGTTATAGACACTTCTTGTCAGCACAGTTTAGGAACACAAAAGGAGTGAGGCCCAACAACTGATCCTCCTCAAAGTCTTGAATAATGTCTATCGAATCAATGTAAAATGTAGCTAGTTACTAACATGAAATGTACTATACCTTGTTAACTGCCAGTGTAGACCAGGTAGTGACTTTCCTTTACCACACTAAGGAAGCCCACTCTATGGTTCCTTACTGTTAAAGTGGCTGACAGTAGCCATCCTCCCCATTGGCAGCAGCTCATAACACTGCAGTGAGCTGGCCTACCCATGTAACAGTGATCAGCAAGTGCTTTCCTTGCCTGTACTTGACCTGATGTTATGAGATTCCATTGGGATTAGATTCTAGGTCAATTTCTTCCTGACTATGCTACCAACTCTGGAAGGTAAATCCTGCTTCATACCCAGGGACTGTGATTGAAGGAGTCCAGGATAGTGCCTTTCTAGGCGGTTATGACTGTCAGGTTAATGTCGGACTATTCTATGGTACAGCTGTACCAATTTTGACACACGTTACTGCATAGGCTAATAGGAAGAGCTGGGATTGACTGGCTAGGCCGTGCCTTTGTCGATGCTGGATTATGTCTCGTTTTATTCTTACTCTACACTTATCTAGCAGTTTGATACAAGTAAGTGGCTCAGCCATGTCATTTCAGAGGGAAGTTGAGAATCCATCACACTGTTGGGAGTCTGGAATCACACAGAGTAAGAATGCCAAATTTCTTGTCTGAAAGGATGAGTGAACCGGCTAGGTTTTCACAGCAACCATTTACTGAGCCTAGATTTTTTTTATTTCAGATTTGCTTATTTTAGCTGAATTACTGCTTTTATTGCTGCTCTAATGGTGATAGCAAGTGTAACTTGTGCATTTTACTGTGTGTATTTGTTTAGTGACGGAATAGTCCTTCAATTGTCATGAGACTGTGCTAATAACTGTAAGGAATGAATGGGCTTGTTGGTAAGATTGTGCTTTATGGTTAACTTTGCCTCTAATGATGAACTTTGTCTATTGGAAGTGCAGATCCTTTGTGGTACTTTTATATTCTAAGCATTATTTAAGACTCATGCCCCACCCCAGTCACTGGAATTTTATGTTTGAAAGGCAGTGCTCCCTTTCAGAAGCATGAGTTCACAATGAACTTGATGTTATTTCTGCCTCTTGCAGGGAACAGAAGCCCAAGGTTGCAGCTTGAAAGAAGAGATAAGTGAAGAGAACTACCAGGTAGGAACCTAAATGAGAATTCATTTACTGAGTGGCTGCAGGTCAGCTTTTGTTTAGTGATGTGCTTTGTGGCAGGATTATTAGAATTAAGTATAGACTAAAAATGTGGTTGTGGTTCTGTTCGCCGAGCTGGGAGTTTTTGTTGCAAACGTTTCATCCCCTTTCTAGGTGACATCCTCAGTGCTTGGGAGCCTCCTGTGAAGCGCTTCTGTGCTGATTCCTCCGGCATTTATAGTGCCTTGTCTCTGCCACTTCCGGTTGTCAGTTGCTGTGCGCTGCAGTGGTCGGTATATTGGGTCCAGGTCGATGTGTTTGTTGATAGAATCTGTGGATGATTGCCATGCCTCTAGGAATTCCCTGGCTGTTCTATTTGGCTTGCCCTATAATAGTAGTGTTGTCCCAGTCGAATTCATGTTGTTTGTCATCTGCGTGTGTGGCTACTAAGGATAGCTGGTCGTGTCGTTTCGTGGCTAGTTGGTGTTCATGGATGCGGGTTGTTAGCTGTCTTCTTGTTTGTCCTATGAAGTGTTTTGTGCAGTCCTTGCACGGGATTTTGTACACTACGTTGGTTTTGCTCATGCTGGGTATCGAGTCCTTTGTCCTGGTGAGTTGTTGTCTGAGAGTGGCTGTTGGTTTGTGTGCTGTTATGAGTCCTAGTGGTCGCAGTAGTCAGGCTGTCAGTTCGGGAATGCTCCTGATGTATGGTAGTGTGGCTAGTCCTTTGGGTTGCGGCATGTCCTTGTTCTGTTGCCTTTCCCTTAGGCATCTGTTGATGAAATTGCGCGGGTATCCGTTTTTGGTGAATACCTTGTATAGGTGTTCTTCCACTTTTTGCAGTTCTGGTGTGCTGTAGTGTGTTGTGTCCCTTTTGAATAGTGTCCTGATGCATCTTCGTTTGTGTGTTGGGGTGGTTGCTTTCATAGTTCAGGACTTGGTCTGTGTGTGTGGCTTTTCTGTATACCTTTCCTGAATTCAGCACAAAAAACGGATACCTGCGCAATTTCATCAACAGATGCCTAAGGGAAAGACAACAGAACGAGGACATGCCGCAACCCAAAGGACTAGCCACACTACCATACATCAGGAGCATTCCCAAACTGACAGCCAGACTGCTGCGACCACTAGGACTCATAACAGCACACAAACCAACAGCCACCCTCAGACAACAACTCACCACGACAAAGGACCCGATACCCAGCATGAGCAAAACCAATGTAGTGTACAAAATCCCATGCAAGGACTGCACAAAACACTACATAGGACAAACAGGAAGACAGCTAACAACCCACATCCATGAACACCAACTAGCCACGAAACGACACGACCAGCTATCCTTAGTAGCCACACACGCAGATGACAAACAACATGAATTCGACTGGGACAACACTACTATTATAGGGCAAGCCAAATAGAACAGCCAGGGATTTCCTAGAGGCATGGCACTCATCCACAGATTCTATCAACAAACACATCGACCTGGACCCGATATATCGGCCACTGCAGAGGACAGCAACTGACAACCGGAAGCGGCAGAGACAAGGCACTATAAATGCCGGAGGAATCAGCACAGAAGTGCTTCACAGGACGCTCCAAAGCACTGAGGATGTCACCTGGAAAGGGGACGAGCCGTTTGCAACAAAAACTCCCAGCTCGGCGAACAGAACCACATCAATGAGCACCCGAGTTACAAATCTTCTCCCAAACTTTGAACTAAAAACGTGGGTTCAAATCTTACTTGCTCTAGAAGTGTGTCATAACATCTCTGAACAGGTTGGTTAAAAAACATCTAGAGTTAAGCACAAACAAAATACTGTCTCTCTCATGAGCCTATAAACTGAGGTCCTAAATGCCCACTTGAGAATGTAGACGGTTCTAGGGCACAACTTGAAGAGGAGGAGGGATGTTCTCTTGGTGGCATATTCCACATTTTGCTCCTGCCTGGGTGCTGCCTGACTTACTGAGCATGAGAAAGTGAGGACTGCAGATGCTGGAGATCAGAGCTGAAAAAATGTGTTGCTAGAAAAGCACAGCAGCTCAGGCAGCATCAAAGGAGCAGGACAATCTACATTTCGGGCATAAGCTCTTCTTCAGGAATGACTTACTGAGTATGTCTAGCATTTTCTGCTTTTTAGTTACACCAAAAGCATTGGTAATTTTCTTTGTTTGTGGTTGGTGAACAGCTTTCAGTGCAGTGTCACACATGTGTAAACCATTTGTGTTCTGATCATGGATCTACTCACGCAGTACCAATATATCTGTTCTGACCTGTTATGTATTTCCAGCATTTTCTGCTATTGCTTCAGATCTGACTTATTTTTGATGCTGTATTCTTTGCAAGCTTTGATATAAATTGTGAAAGTTGCATAGCAAAAAAAAGTGCAAATGGGTTGTTCAGTTCTTTCATGGTGTAAGGCAGTTAGTGTCAGACTAACATCTACTCCTGAGCTAAGTTCAGATAGAGATATTGTTTCAAATCCTTTGAAGATAAACTCAAACAAAGCCCATTCATAAAGTACCGCATTTTTCATAATCAAATTTAATTATTGATAGACTTTCTTTGTTGGAGAGGAAAGACATTGTTGTGCTGCTGAAGTATCCGAGATCATTGGAAAGCCATCAAGTTTATAATCAAATAGACAGAATCCATTCCACTGAAATCATCACATTAAAACCATTATTTTTCAAACTGAGCTGGTCCTATACTTGCTGATTGATGTTTACAAGCAAATGGCCAGGAATCCAATCTGAATGTGTATGGAAATGGCTAGAGCATAGGTCAGTACCTCCTAGTGTGCAGCTGCTGGTGTCATAATAACCTGCTTTACACACAAATATTAGTTTTACAGTCTAGTGGCTTTTTTTTTAAAAAATAGAATATTTATAGTGCAGATAGAGGCCATTCAGCCCATTGAATTCGAACTTACCCTCCAAAGAGCAATCCACCTCGCCACCACCCTATATTTCCCCTGGCTAATCCACATGGCCTACACATCAAAGACAGTATGGGCAATTTTAATATGGCCAATCCACTAACCCTAATGAGAATGTCTGTCTGTGCGGAGTTTTGCACAGTCACCCAAGGCTGAAATTGAACCTGGGTCTCTGCTGCTGTGAGGCAGCAGTGCTAACTACTGTGCCACCCGTGCACACTCCAGTAAATCAAATGCACAGCAAAGGTTGGCTGCAAAACCTCTGTCATTGTACCTTCTACATTCTGATACCAGCCCACTAAATACAATGTCTTGGGATTGTACATGAGCCATATTCAGTCAAGCTGCAGTTGGAAAACACCTAGTCATGACCTTATTTGGATCTCTGAGCAGTTGGATAGAGAAGGTCATCCATTTGTGTTTTAAGCATCTGCAGCCAGCATGTTAAAAACAGAAGAACCAAAGGGTATTCCTTCTTCTCTGTCCACACAATCCAACTGTTTTATTTAAATGCAAATGACTGTAACTACATCAGGTTCTGCAGGCAGATCTTTTAGGAAGCCCTGAACCCAGCGTGACCACCTCGACAAGACCTGCAGCATCATCAAGCCAGCCTACACATCCTCAATGAACTGTATACTCCTTTTAATTTTATTGAACTTTGCAACCTCAGAAGTGCTGTTCAGAAATAGAAGTTGAAAGTCAACTGGAGAATTGATGGGTCAGTGGATGTTACCTATTCCTTGGCACACTGTTTGTTCTATTAAACCACCACTCATCCCCTCTCCCATCCTGGGCTGTCTGTGGGAGTCTATGCCTCAAGTAACATTATAAAGCAGACCCTCTGTCAATGATCATGTTGTTTATGGGAGCTTTGCTGTGCACAAATTGGCTGCTGCATTCTCAGTATTGCAACTGTGACTACTTCTTAAATATGGTTCATTGTACGAAGTGCTGTAAAGCATGTTGGGATGTCCTGTGGTTGTGAAAGGTGCAATAAAAATGCAAATTGATCTTCCTTTCACTCCCCCTTTTTTTTGTTTTGTTTTCTGAACTGGATTTGGTATTTAATTCACCTGGACAAAGATTCACTAGCATCTTTGTCCAGGTTTTTCATTGATTCTGATTTGAATCTGATTTGGTTCAGGTGAAGCATGATGCTGGAAAAGCACAGCTGGTCAGGCAGCATCCAGGGAGCAGGAGAGTCGACGTTGCACTTCTTGCAAAGATAGACGAGTGTGCTGAGGTGGCGGGGGGGGGGGTGGGGAAAATGTGGTTGTGGACCTGACAAGGGAGTCATTGGGAGGAATGGTCTCTCCAAAACCCACACAGGGGTGGGGAGGGAAATATATCTCTGGTGTGGGGTCTGTTTGTAGGTGGCAGAAATGGCGGAGAATGATGCGATGTATCAGGAGGTTGGTGGAATGGAAGGTGAGGACTAACGGGGTTCGAACCTTGTTGCAGTTGGAGTGGGGTTCTAAGGGTGGAGGTGTAGGAAGTGGAGGAGATGCGCTGGAGGGCATTGTCAACCACATGGGAGGGGAAATTGTGGTCTTTCAAGAAGGAGGCCATCTGGGTTGTTCTCTGGTGGAATTGGTCCTCCTGGGAGCAGATGTGATGGAAGAATTATGAATAAGGGATAGCATTTTTAGAGCAGGCAGGGTGGGAGGAGGTGTACTCCAGGTAGCTGTGGGAGTCTGTGTTTGCAGTGGATGTCCATGTTGAGTTGGTCACTGGAAGTGGAGATGGAGGGGTCAAGGAAGGGGAGGGAGAGGGAGGTGTCCAAGATGGTCCAGGTGGAAGGTGTTTTTGGAGCTGATGAACTGTTCAACTTCCTTGTCAGAGCATGAGGTAGCAGTCATCAATGTAGCAGAGGAAAAGGTGGGGAATGGTGCCAGTGTAGCTGCAGAAGATGGAATGTTCCATGTACCCGACGAAGAGACAGGCACAGTTGGGGCCCATGCAGGTGCCCATGGTTACCCCTGGAGATAGTGGGAGGATTGGAAGTAAAAGTTGTTGTGGGTGAGAGTCACTTCAGCCAATTGAATGAGTGTCAGTGGACGAGGAAGAAACAGAAGGGTTGGAGTCCTTCATCGTGGTAAATAGATGTGTATAGGGACTTGATGTCCATGGCGAAGATAAGGCACTGGGGGCCGGAGAAACGAAAGTCATGGAGGGGGTGGAGGGCGTGGATGGTGTCCCGAACGTAGGTGAGGAGTCCCTGGACTTGCACTACTTGTGATGTCATGGGACAGTGCCGGGAGCGGAGGGTGGGTTGGTTGGGGATATGGACCTAACAAGGTGCCAAAAAGGCTACTTGTGGTAAAAGCCATGATGTTAGTGTCAAGTACTTGCATGGATAGAGGATTGGCTGAAGGCAGGGAGTAGGGATAAAGGGATCTTTGAGTATGGCAGTCGCTGACTAGTGGAGTTCTGCAGGGGTCATTGTTTGAAACTTAACTGTTCATGTTACACATTAATGATCTGGATGAAGGTACTGAAGGCATTGTTGCTAGGTTTTCTGGTGACACAAGATAGATGGAGGGGCAGCTCATGTTGAGGCAGGGAGGCTGCAGAGGGACTTTGGATAGGCTAGGGAATGGTCAAAGAAGGGGCAGATGGAATACAATGTGGGAAAATGTGAGGATGTGCACTGTTAGGAAGAATAAATGTGTCAATTATTTTCTAAATCATAAAAAGCTTTGGAAATCTGAAACACAAATGGACTTGGGATTCGTAGTTCAGGATTCTCTTAAAGTTAACATGTAGGATCACTTGGCAGTGAGGAATACAAATGGAATGGTGGCGTTCATTTCAAGAGGGCGAGAATACAAGACTGGGCATATTTTGCTGAGGCTGTATAAGGCTCTGGTCAGATTACCTTTGGAATATTGTAAGTAATGTTCATCCCCATGTCAAAGGATGGAAATGCTGGCCTTGGAGGGGACCAGAACAGGTTCACAAGAATGATCCTGAGAATGAAAGACTTGTCTTATGAGGAGCTGTTGAGAACTCTGGGCCTTGATGGAGTTTAGAAGAAATTTACAGAATACTGAGGCCTGGATAGAATGGATGTGGAGAAAATGTTTCCACTGGTAGGAGAGAGTAGAATCAAAGGGCACAACCTCAGTGTGAAGGATTGACCTTTTAGCACTGAAATGAGGAGTTTCTTCAGCTAGAGGGTGATGAATCTGTGGAACTCATTGCCGCAGATGGCTGTGCAGGCCAAGCAATTGAGTGTCTTTAAGACAGAGATTGATAGATTACTAATTCTTAGATATCAAGGGGTGGAGGAAAGCAGGAGATTGGGGTTTAGAAATATATAATCCTTGATCGAGTGGCAGATGAGACTCTGTGGGCAGAATGGCCTAACTCTGTTCCTATATCTTATGGTCTCATGGACATACCTGCAGTGCAAGCATTTTGGAGAAGGTAAATCAAGCTTATTCTTGGGATGAAAGAGTTTGTCTAATGTTGAAAAGATTTGTTGAAAGAATAATAAATAGATTATACTCTTATAAGACGTTTACTCTTTATCGCTAGAAGAATAAAAGGAGATCATTGAAAATTATAAGATTCTGAAGGGAGTTGACAGAGTAGCTCTTAAGAGGATGATACTCACTGTGAGGAAATATAGAACATCGGGGTATAATTTCAAAATAAGGAGTCTCCTATTTAAATTGGAGATTGAGAGAAGAAATTCTTCCTAAACCTACAGTCGGATCAGTCATGAATAGCAAAATAATCTTGGGAAGCCTATTGACCTGCTTGCTGGTTCGATTTTTCTCATGAGACTGCAAGTACCAGAAAAAAAAGGACAAAAAAGACCATTGGCCAATGGTCAAAGTGGCAGAATAAACCCAACATTCTGAAAGAGAAATCAGTTACCAAGTAATACTCTCAGGAACATGGCACTGTAAATGTAAAGCGCAGATGTATGACTTGGAAAAGAAAGGTGAAAAAGAATTTGAAAATTGAATTAGACATTAATGACATACAGAAATAGGGATAAAGACTGACAGACAGAATAGAAGAACTTCCTTTCTCTATAAAGTCTCATATAAAGGGTCAGATGAATTTGTCCAATTTTGTTCTCTTCATCACTGTTTGGAAATGGAGTGGACTTCTTGACAAATGGAATGGGAATTACTCTTGACACTGAGTTCTGGGCCTGCCTAATTTGAGGAGGCAGAGGATGCTAATGTTTGGATTTCTGTCACTGATGCCCAGTCTGAAGTAGTTCTGGGTTGGACTGAAGGGTCGGTTTCCATGCTGTACATCTCTATGACTCTATATACAAATCAGACTCACATGGTTCCAAGGTGACAATTTCTGACCGTCTCCTTCCCAATTTTGTCACTTTCTAGTTTTGCTAACTTGAGTTAGTGTTTCAAATTGCATTTAAAGATGTTAAGTACTGCTACCTTGCATTTATGAATAACCTTTTTCCTGACTATTCATTCCTTGATATTGTAGGCATAGCATAATGAAGGGTTTGGTGGCACCTACATTATGAAAAATTTAGAGTTTAACCAACCCTTTCTCAACATGAAGGACATTTTAGAAACCTCGGTGGAGAGGAAACAGATTACTGTCGAAAATAATTTGGAGGGAGAAGGGCACTCCCTTATATTGTGAGGGAAGACCAGAAAACAGATTGTGTTGCTGGCACTACATTTAAAAATAAGTCTTAGCATTAGTATTGTGATTTAATAAAATAATTTAAATTTTGAAAATGTTGGTTTTGTGAAATGGTGGGCATATTTGAGATTGTGTGGCTGCTAGCAAAACCGTAAATGAGAGGTGTGCTGGCACAGCATGAAGGATTGTCAATAAGTAGTGTTGCAAGTGATAGGAGTCCAGGCTCTTCCCTGTCGGGGTGGGACAAGTTGGACATTATGTCACTTTATACTATCAGTAGTTAGCCACTGATTAAAAGATCAAGTCTTATTATTAGAGCAGAATCTTGTTTCCTCCAATCAGACTTTCATTCACTGCCTTCAATCTGAAGGGCTCAAAGCAGCAAGTATAAGGAAGCTGCAGCGACAACATGCATCAGCTCCAAACAAAATTCTGTAGTGGATTCACCATAACTGCCATCATCACCACTAACCCTCTTCACACCCAGCCAGACCATGGCCAAACCAGCACTCTTACAAATACAACTTTGGATTGGTCGGTCAGCTTCAAACTTTGTTCATTTACTCATTTCAAATAATGGTGATAATGTTTCACTTGACTGTATGCAGAACGCAGGCAGACTTGCTGCCTGTGATTGCCAATGATGAAAATTACACCTGTAATTTCTACAGTTAGTGTCATATGAATCTCGTACAGTTCACCATGGATGGATCAGTCCCACATTGCTCAGACTGCAAAGGTTAACAGTGAGACCTCTGTTCCTGATTTGGGTCCTGGGCGAATTTCAGGCTCTTGTGTAATATCAAGGAGCTCCAACACACTGAACTAAGGATTAGTGAAGACAAAAGTGAAATGTCAAACATCACCTGAGAGATTCTGCAGGAGATTGCACTTCCACATCAGTTTTCAGTGAGGGATGGTTTGATGGATTTTTTTAAATATGTCTTTAACACAAGGTTTGTGAATTTGGTTTTAAAATATTGTAGCTATTTATTCCACAATAAAACTAAAAGAAAAGAAAAAAAAATAACAAAACAAAAAAATCTTTACTCAGTGAGTCGTGAGTTCATGGAATGCCCTGCCAGTAACAGTGGTGGACTCTCCCTCTTTATGGGCATTTAAACGGGGATTGGATAGGCATATGGAGGAAAGGTTAGGTGGGCTTGGATCGGCGCAACATCGAGGGCCGAAGGGCCTGTACTGCGCTGTATTTTTCTATGTTCTATGTTCTATATGTGCAGTTCTGGTTTCCTTACCAAAGAAAATATATAATCGCCATTGAGGGAGTGCAGTGAAGATTCACCAGACTCAATTCTCCATCTCTTGTCGCAAGAGGAGAGATCAGGTCAATGGACCTGTATTTGTTTGGAGTCCAGAAGAACGAATTGTATCAAGTTTTGACCGGGCTGAGCAGACTAGATATAGGAAGATGCTTTATCCTGGTACAGGGTTCTAGAGCAAAGAGTTACAATCAAAATATTGGATAGGTATTTATGACTGAGATGAAGAAACATTCCCACCCTCAGAGGGTGGTGGACCTGTGAAATTTTCTACCATATAAAGAGTGGAAGTTAGGAGTGCGTTTATAAAACAAATCGATTTCTCGACACTAAATGTTCGGAGGTACGGGGAGGGAATGGTCATAGTGTTGAGATAGAAAACCAGCCATAATCATGTTGAATGGTGAAGCAGGTTTGATGGGCTGAATGGTCTCTTGCTGCTTGATGTTCCCTCTAATTTTTCTTACTGCTTGCACAGGCCTCTGAGGCCTGGAACCATTAGTCAATGCTGACCACTGATTGCCATGCATTGGACCATTGGAGCAGTTGTTCATGCATTCAGTTGAGGGAATATTGCTCCTGCTTCCATCTCCTGATTTTTTTTTCAGTAAGGTGTTGGGCAAACTTCTGAAATTCTTCCATTGGCATAGCCCAGGAATAGTGAAGCCCTCAAGACACTTTTTGAGTTCTTGTGTTCACGTGGCTGTAGAACCATCTGCAAGTTAGTGTGAACCCACTTTCTAATGAGAGATAATTTTGACACTCAAAGGTTTGGACCTATTACAGAATATTAATTGGGGATCCACAGCCTTTGTTAAAGCCTTTTCATTAGCTCACTACCCAGAGGTGATAAAGTCCACCAAGCTTTGTGCATACACAGTTGCTGACTAGCTGAAAGACTGCCACCTAAAGTGAATGATTGACTGACTGAAAGAATGTTACTCCTCAAACTGACATTTACAGTAACTAAGTAACATTCAGTTTGAAAGAAAATAGTCAGACTGACCTTCAAAAACCTGCTTAGAAATCATTAACGTAAAAGTAATTAAATTGAGCTCACACTGGGCTGGCAGAGATTTGTAGATGAGGAAGGCACTGAGCAATAGAATGATTGATAAATCTTTTACATGTAGACACAAGGAGAACCATAGTGCAGCATGCTCAAGGAAAATGCTGTCAAGATCAAATGCTGTATTACAGGGAATAAGGGATGTTCACTGATTTAAAAGAAGTGTTTTTAGTGAGGTTCAGGTTACTGCAACGGGTCGCTCTAAGTATTGTACTAACCCAAGTTCCTTTTGGGACCGATGACTGGCAAGTGACAGCAGGTGAGCTATGTTATCTTTAGTAAAGACAAAGTGAAAGCAAAAAGCATACTGTGGATACAATGCCATTAGTCATGTCACTTGTTTTTAAGCATGATGTTCTTGGACAATGCTTAGTTTTAAGGAACACTACCACTACACATGAAGAATAATTGTTATGTAACTTATAACCTAAAACTGAGCAATTGCTTTGCAAATTTAGTCCAGGGTCATTTTAAATGAGAATTGTCTTTTTGAAACGTATTGGCAAAATGTTTTAAAATTGGCTAATGAAGCCTGATTGCATGGAAATCTATCGCTACATTTGCATGTAAAGTCTCGACAGCAAGGTTTGGGTCGCTGGTGGCTGTAAGATTGGTTTCCAATGCAGAGTGACACCAACAATGCATGGTCAGGACTTGTACTGGCTCAGGTTACCATGAAAGTCCATCATTTTTAACTTTCATGTTCCCCTGAGGTATTGAGTCTTCGGTTAAACTCAGCACCAATTGGCCCATTATAATGGGAGAGCAGTTTGTGGTTCTCTGGGATTATACTGTAAGCCTGTGTTCAAATTGCACTGGCTCCAGAGGTGTGTCACAACATCCAAAGATGTAAGTTAAGTGAATTGGCCATGCTGAATTGCCCATAATGTTCAGGGATGTGTAGGCTAGGTGTATTCTTCAGGGGCAAACATAGTATAGGAGGAATGAGTCTGGGTGGGTTACTCTTTGGAGGGTTGATGTGGACTTGTTGGGCCAAAGGGCCTGTTTCCACACTATAGGAATTCTATATATTTAAAAAAAATCTCTAAACAGGTTAATTAGAGAATATCAACTGTAAAGCTTTATCCTTTTCTTAGAGGCTACATAATTAAAATTTTGAAAACTTTTTAAAACCCCCTCAACTCCAGAATCAACCTAGTGAACCTCCTCTGCACCTCCTCCAGTGCCAGTACATCCTTTCTCAAGTAAGGAGACCAAAACTGTAGACAGTACTCCAGGTGTGGCTTCACCAGCACCCTGTACAGCTGTAACATAACCTCCCTGCTTTTAAACTCAATCCCTTCAGCAACAGCTTCTGTGAATGCATCAGTTTTTAAAATTTTAATTATGTAACCTCTAAGAAAAGGATAAAGCTTTACAATTGATATTCTCTAATTAACCTGTTTAAAGATCTTTTTAATATATAGAATTCCTACGGTGTGGAAACAGGCCCTTTGGCCCAAAAAGTCACACCAACCCTCCAAAGAGTAACCCATTTTAAATCATGTCCTGATTTTAACATTCTGCACATGTGTTATGGAGAAATTTTACTCTGATATTTCTTTCTTGAAATGGGGATGGGACTGTGCTTATCTCATTTACTTTGAGGTAGTTTGTAAGAATTTGGAAATTCCCTTTTTAGCCACCTTGTTTTTAGATAATACGCTGCCATGTGAGATTTGGTCTGACTTAATTGATAGCCTCATGTAAAATGAACAGCATTCAATGGGAGAGAATATCACAGAAATAACTGACAATAATTCTCCTCTTTCATGAGGCAGTGAGAGAGTATGTTGTTATTAATCAGGTCACTTTATGCTCCCAGTGAAATATTATTTTAGCAAATTGAAATCTGAAGAAAAGGTTGTAATTTTCACATTCCTATCTCTCACAGTCTGTAATACTCTGTAACACCTCATTCCAAGCATCTGTTTAATGTGCATGAAACTGTGATACTGCTCTGATTGCATTAATAACATTTTAACAGCCTTGCTACAAACTTTTAAAAGATACTGTTACACTATTGAGGTAATGAGTCACATTTCTCAGAGAGGAGAGCATAGCCTCCTACTCAGTACCTGCTGATTTGGATTCCCTGAAACAAAAGTTTTACTCACTGGGCTCCTTCACCACCACCGTTCCTATCACACTATCTCACAGCTTCTGATTGGAAAGTAGTAAACTGCACATGCTGGAAATCTGAAATAAAAACTGCAAATGCTCAGCAAACAGGCAGCGTCTGTGGATAGAGAACCGGAGTTAACATTTCAGCTTGATGTTCTGTCATTGGACCTGGGAGAAGCTCCAGAGATGCTACCAGATTTGCTGAGTATTGTCTTCTTTGAAATCCACAGGCAGAATCTTTTGATTAGATCCCCTACAATGTGGAAACAGGCCCTTCGGCCCAACAAGTCCGTACTGACCCTCCGAAGAGTAACCCACCCAGACCCATTTCCCCCTAACTAATGCACCTAACTCTACCGGCAATTTAACATGACCAATTCACCTAACCCACACATCTTTGGACTGTGGGAGGAAACTGGAGCACCTGGAGGAAACCCACGCAGACACAGGGAGAATGTGCAAACTCCACACGGACAAGCGGGAATCGAATCCAGGACCCTAGTGCTGTGAGGCAGCAGTGCTAATCACTGAGTCACTGTGCTGCCCCAATTTGTTTGTTTGTGACTGTTCAGAGAGCTGGGCCTGATGGTTGGATGGAATTTTGCTCTCCCTCTGTACCTCAGGCAACACACCAGATAGTATTTTTTTTTACAGGCAATTATGTCCTTATCTGCTCATTACATATTCACATGGAATGATAATAACTCATTTTATGGGCATATTTCTGGCCCTTACTGGACTTTCTGATCTCCAACACTGGGGTGCTTTAACTTAAAAAGCACGTCTACAGTACTTTGCTCTCTATAATCCAAGAGTATTGTTTAACTTCTGCTCGTTAGCCCACCCACCTTCTGGAACCATTACAGACCAGACACAAATGGTACCATAATTTAACAATCCCTCCCTAGAGATTCTACTGAAGGTCCTCCTGGAAAGGAGGAAAATGAAGTCGTCCAGACTGAAGGCAGCCTGGACAGAAGTGACTGCAGCGTTAGTATTGTGGCCAGTCAAGAGTCTGGTTCTAGTCCTGCATGAGAGTGAATGATCTGCTGCACCCTGTCTATGTACACTATCTGCTCAATATTTCATACAATGAGTGTGAGATCACATCATAAGGTTCACACTGCAGTGGACTGTCACATAGGAGACTGGGTACTGGGCATCTTGGTCAGATGATTCAAGTGTGACCATTGCTGGTCACTTCATTGCAGCTACAACACTGTGAGCTGATGGTGTGTCAGGTACTGAGCTTTATTCACACATAGGTTCACAGATGTGTTTGTTCTCCTTTCACCAAATATTTCCATGGGACAAGGCCACAATCATAAAAGATGGCCTTTTGAGTTCAGACCCACTTTTCTCCTTGGTCAGCTTAGTTGGCATCTGCCAGTGTAGTTGGTTCACTTGGGCAGGCTTCTTGTCCCAGTCAAACTTTGCCCCTACCGCAGTAATAGTTTAACAACAGCAAGTATAATACCTCCCATATGACTAAGAGTTAATGAGCTAAATGAGTGGAGAGAGGCTTCACCCCTAACATGGTAAGTGTTTGTTTGCCAAAACCGGCATCTTGATTCTGAAGGACCTGGGTAACTGCAGAGGTTTGTATTCACTACAGCTTGGAGGAAGAAAGTAACCCCCAACAGATCGATGCCTTATCTATGTGGCTGGGTTTGTGAGCATGTATGTTTTGGCTAACAAGACCAAGTCCATGAATGCAATTTCAATGGGTTGGGATGTTAATGAGTATGAATGATATGTTATTGAATGCAAAATGTCTCCAACGATGAAGGTTGGGAAACATGCTCACCTGAAAGGTTCTGAGAATTCAATAGCAAAGCTTTAAACTTGCTATAATGGAAATGAATGTTTTAATTGGCCCTGGCCCAGCTCAGTTGCCCTGCCTGCCCCCCCTCCCAAAGGTTCCACATTGGCCTGGAAAATTCTACCCACTATTCAGAATCCGACTCCAGAAACCATTCTGCAGTGGCCGCTGGAAAGGAACCCGTCATAACAAATACATGAGAGGTTGAGACATGTCGTCTCTTACTGGCTCTTGTTTCAGTGAACTTCGAAAATCCTTCATTGTCTGGCTGTGCCAGGCATTACTCTGGAATGTTATTTATCTAAACTAATTTTGCTTTATTCCAGGTGCTCAAAACCATCTCTGAATACACATAGCAGTGACATGGAAACACTCTACCCTTACTGTGAAGATCTTCTAGACTGCAATCCTAAATTATTTTACAAGTGCTCTATTACCCTGATGTAATTTATTTCCAGTTGAAGTAGCTTTCCAAATCTTTGTCCTATTGCCCAGTGGATGGGCACAGTGGTAAGCACTGCCACCTCACAGTGCCAGGGACTCTGGTTCGATTTCATCCTTGGGCCACTGTTTGGAGTTTGCACATTTTCCTCTTGTCTGCTTGGATTTTCTCCAGGTGCTCTAGTTTCCTCTTATAGTGCAAACATGTGAGGGCTGGGTGGATTGGCCAAGCCTGTAGTGTCCAGAGATGTGTAGGTTACATGGATTAGTCACGAGATAAGCAGGGTTACAGGAATTGGGTAGGGGGTGGGTCCAGGTGGAATGCTTGTTTGGAGGGTCAGCATGAACTGGATGGGCTGAGGCGCCTGCTTCCATACTGTAGGGATTCTATGATATTCTCTTGATTTGTGGTGGATTCCAATGTTGATCAACTGTGTTCAAGTAGGAATTGAATTCACAAGCTGCACCTTCTTTACAGCTAAGAAGTGATATCCTCAGCATTCGCAGTAGGTGACTGGTACAGGTTTTCACCTACTGCTGCAGTTGGAAAAGGGTTGCTTATAATGACATATGCCATGATATCACTATGGAACAAGGCAAGGAGGTGGCTCCAAAGATTACCTCAACCAATAGCAGAAATGAACCTGTTGGTATTATTCTGCATCATGCTCTTGGCCAACTCAACTAACTGTCTCCTTGCACTGTCTGATATCCTGTGTTTTTGGGATCTTATTCTTGGTAGCTATTCATTTTGTTCCTTTGTAGTAATTTTTCTTGTATTACCCCAAAAAAAAGTGCAGATCTTGGAAACCTGTGAACTGCCTGTAGAATGTGGACAATTACATTATATTGTGGCAAATAGAACTTGCATGGCATTCCAAATATAGAATGACCAAAGCATTACAAAAGTTTTAGGTTAAATTCAGTAAAGTTAATAATGTAATCTCATCTTTTTGCTTTGTTTGTCACCACCTTGGTCAGATTCTATACAGCCAGTGATGTGTTGAGTGCCCTTCTGAAATAACTCCAGAGGCCAGTATTCCATCACCAAATCACCCTTCATTTACACTTGGAGAGTCCTTGACATTAATCCAGCATCCTCTAGAGCCAGCTTTCAGTGTGAAAAGGGTGTCTGATACTCCAATTCTTATCTGTCAGCCAGAGCTCCAGCTTGGACCAGATTAATTGCCCCAATCAGGGAACTCATTTTCTGAGGTCCACCTGGCTGACCTTGTTACAATCACTACATCCCTTCCCCTTGGAGTCTGAGGATGTAGGCACGTTGTTTTGTAGCACCTCCTGGGCATTTTAGCATCAGGTTAAGTTCCTCTAACTCTGCCTCTGAAATAGGCAGCGTGAAATTTACAGTAGCTCACCTCTTGCACCCGTGGTGTCTTGGGAGAAATTCATTCTCCTCCTCGGGCAGCAAAGGTGTCCAGGCGGCAACATCTGAGATTCTGAGGTATCCTCAATGCTTGACTGAGAGAGTTCAGAAATTTGAAAAATCGGGCACATTTTACTCACGTGGTCCACATGCTTGTTCAGGATCGTCACACCTACCTGAAATTGATAGCTACTGACCTGACCTTGCATTGACCACATCTCTTAAACATGCAGGGCCATTCCTGTAGTTCCTACATCAAACTTTTGTCCTGTGAAGTAAATTGGCTCTCTTGCTTAGTGGAGTCTTGTGTCCTGCATTGGTGTTCCTGATGCTGTTTTACCCTTCCCATTTAACCAGGTGTGGAGTCTTCTCCTCATTAGCAACTCTGCTGGAGCTATCAATGTGGTTGCATGAGGGGTGGTTCTATAATCCAAATAGGAATCAGGGCAATTTGGTATCTAGTGAAGCTGTAAGCTGTTCTTTAAACCTGCTTTCAAGGTTTGGGGTGCCCTTTCTGCCAGACCATAGGAAGATGAATGGTATGGAGATGTCCTTACATGCCGAATTCCATTCCATCTTTAGGAAATACACATTCTCTGCTGATAACCAATGGTCTGTTATCCATGACCAACCCTACCAGGAGTGAGTGTTTGTAAAAGATAAAAAAAAACACTTTGTTATCCCGTGTTTGGTAAATGAACTCTGCACGTCCAGCTACTTTGTATGGGTGTCCACAATGAGTAAGAACATTGAGCCCATGAAAAGACCTGTGTAGTCAAAGTGTAACTGAGTGCAGGGTTTACCTGGACTGTCCCGTGAATGTGGGGGAGTTGCTGGCAGTAATATTTATCTGTTTGCACCTGGGCATTGTCCCATCAACACTATGTCTGCATCCAATCCTGACCACCAGGTATAACTTCTTACCAACGTCTTCATTTTGGAAATCCTTGGAGGAGTTCAGCCAGTATTTGGCAGTGAGCCTTGCTCGGGACAATCACTCTTGCCCCCCCCCCCCCCAAATAACAATATGCCATTCTCTACCGTGATCTACTCTCTTCGGGTCCAAAAACATTTCGGTTCTGGTTGTGAGAGCCATTTTGTTTCCTCCATCGTCACCAGTTGTTTTAGTTTTGCCAGGACAGGATCTTTGTGTCCAAATTCTGATACTGCCGGCTGTGACTGGAACTGGGTCCAGAAAATTGAAAACCATTATTGACTCTTCCAGTGGTGTAGCAGTGATGGTGTATCTGCCATCAGGGGGCAGCTCAACATATCTGCATTTGCTGCTTGGCCTTCTGGATGGTGTTCCAACTTGTACTTATATGGACTTAAGTGTTAGAGCCCACCGCTGAATTTGGCCAGAAGATGATTGCTTTATTTTTCCACTTCCTGAAAGCTTTGATTTGGCTACGTGACCTTTTCCAAGGCTTTTTTAAAAAAAAAAGTTGATGCAAACCTGCCAGGACGGAGGCCAGGTTATGCATGAACTTTCCATAATAATTCATCAGCCCAGAAAAAGACCTAAAGTACAGATGAGAGAGCTGGGCTGTTTTTGATCACCCTCACTTTATCTTCCAATGGGTGTAACTCAGTCTTTTCAACTCTGTAGCCCAAGTAGGTAACTTGGGGTGTATGGAAACACATTTTTCCCTTTCAAGGCATACGCTGACCTAGGAGAAACATCTAACCACCAGGTCCATGTTCTAAGTGCTCCTTATTGGTCTTCCCTGTTATTAGCATGTCATCTACATAAATGGCAACCTGGGGCAAACACTAAAATGTTCATCATCCATGAAAAATTGCACAAATGGCTGTCTTGTATATGGTACAAATACTTATCTAACTGCAATTATAAGTACATATGTCTGACTTATGTACAGCTTCGTGAAGGACAGTTCCCCTGCCAGCTTGGTGTATAAATCTCTATACAAGAGATATTTATCCAACTGTGAAAGGTGGCTTTCTAGTTGTTTAAATTCCCCACAAAGGCAAACTGACCTTTTGGGCTTTATGGTCAATATGACTGGTGTTACCCACACTGCACAGGTTTGATGATTCCTTCGCTTTCCAGCCTTCTGCCTCTACTTTTGCCTGCAAAGGAAGTAACACTGGGAGGGCCTTGCAGAATCATGGAGTTGCTTCCTGCTCAACATCCAAGGTGGCTTTCGCTCCTTTGATAGTTCCTGGACCTTCCTGAAAAACTTCTGGGCATTTAATTAGGACTTCACTCAGGCAGTCATTTTCTAATTGAAAAAGTGTTAAGCCAATTTCACCCCATCAAGCTTGGGCCCAAGCCTTTGACTAGTCAGTGGTAACTGAAGCAGCTGCTTCTCATAAGAGGCTGGAATCAAAGTTGTACCTTTAATTTGTCAAGTCTCCCTGATTGTAGGTTCTCAGTCAAACCGAAGTCTTGCACAAACTTAAAGGTGGGAGTCTAGAGAGAATTTTAGTTCATGACTGTTTTTGTAATTACTGAAACAGCCGCTCTGGTAATGACCTCCATTAGAACTAGGTGAATGTTTGTGGTTCGGATTTGGATCTTGCTAAGCAACTTAACTGTTCATGTAGGTGGACTTTCCAGGATAACGGCTTGAGTTTAGGTCTAGTGGGACCCTGTCTCTAGTCCTCATAGTGGCAGCAACTATGACTTGTTTTGGGGGTTTTGCTGTGTGAGCTGATGTGATTAGGATATGTTCTGAGGGAAGTTATGCTATTGCACTCACTAAGTGGTGTTCGTCAAACTCACTTGGACAGGCAAGGGTGTCCACTTCTACGAGAATACCCTGCAACTCCAAATGCTCCACTTGTTGCATCCTCCAATGGTAAAGCCAGTTGTCGTGTTTGTTGAAGTACAGGGCGTCAGCTAGTTGGTGCTATTGCCTGGTTACATCATTAATCCCACATACAAAATGGTCTCTCAGCATCTCATTAGGGTTAAACCTAAGTCACAGCCCTCTTCTAGTCATCTTAACCTAGTAAAAAAAAGTCTGGATATGGATTCCCCTGGTTCTGTATCACCGAATGAAACGGGTAGCATCTTATAATTAGAGGGGGCTTGGGGTCATGATTCCTTAACTAAATCAGTCACCTCTTGAAAGGTTTTAGTATCTGCTGCCTCAGGGCAAGTAAGGCTCCTAATAACTGAAAAAGCTGCAGGTCCACAAGCTGCCAGAAGAATTTAGTTATTCTATTCATCTGTACAATGTCATTTGCCTGGAAAATGAAACCACATTCTTTCCACATACTGATCCCAGTCACCAATAGCAGGATTGAATCCAAGCTTCCCAAATAACAGCATGATACCAGAAATGCTTACCCCAAGTCAAAGACAACTGCTGTGAGTAAATTTCTTCAGGAGCGTGCTTTTCACTTAGACACTGAAACAACTCTCCAGAGGCCAGTATCCCTTCACCAAGTCACTGTTTATTTACATGTGGAAAGTCTTTGACACTGATACAAATCTCTCAGAACCAGCTCTGTGAATAGACTCTCTGATTTTCCTGTTTATCTCTGTTAGCTTGGGTTCCTTGATTGAGGCTGTTAATCTGGTCCAATCAGGAAACTCCTGTTCTATGAAGTCCACCTGGCTGATCTCATTACAATCACTACATCTTCAAACTATTGATTCCACTCTATGGAGTAAATTGCTATTGTGTGGCTTGAGTACTAGGTGCCAAACAGTACTCTAATAAGAAACTGAAAGTACTCTGGGAACCACATGGAAAGGAGAGAGCACAAGTGCAGTAGTAAGGAACAACCTCTAATGTTCTCCTCTTCATTGTTAAATTTGTAACTTCAAGTAAAATCTCCCAGCCTGAGATGTGACATTGGACATGAACGGGGAGGAAAGAAAATAGACGTAAATGCAGAAGTATTTAAGATTGCATCATGGAGCTGATACGTTTTCACTGGAGAATTAAACTGTTTGATCCATTGGGTGATGCCAGTATTGTCGGTATGAAATGGAAAATGTGTCTGGAGAAGGTCAAAGTTATGTTGACATCATGATCGGAATTTGGATGTGGTGACGTTTGCTCAGAAAACATAGCAACAGGTCATTGCTAATCAATGCAGCTACTTTGGGAAAGGTGGATTACGAGCGTGCAATGAAATGTTTGGAGAACCATAATGTTGTGTTGGCAAATGCCATGTTCCAAAGGCATGTTTGCCATCAAATGAGACAGAATGAAGGGAAAATATTTGCTCAGCTTATGAGCTACTGAAGGAGGTGTAACCCAAGTCAAATGGATAAAGGCTCTTGATTAACAGTAGAACTGTTAATCCAAGGATGGATTTGTGCAATAGTTAGACTTGATCTTGGTTCAAGAGATCAAGATAGTTTGACATATCACACGGCAGGCTTTAGAATTGACCACTAAAGAAGTTACAGTCACACACTTAGAAAATCTCAAGGTTATTGGCTTCATCAAAAGGAAATTATTTTTAACCAAGTTTTTGGAGATTTTTGTAGGAATAACAAGCTATGGATAGAGGGGAGCCTGTTGATGTGCTATACCAGGATTTCTAGAAGGCATTTGCTACTTTGTCACATTAAAGATTATTTTACATTAAAATAACAGCTTGGGAGTAACATATTAGGGTTAGAAGATTAGCTGACTTGACAGAAAACAGTGCGTATAATTGGAGCTTTGTCTTTTTGGCAGGATGTGAAAGTGGAGTATGTGCTGGAGCCTCAACATTTTTCAATTTACGTCAATGACTTAGATGGGGAGGCAGGGGGCAAGTATTTGGCATGGAGCTATATATATACATGAGACAAATGCAGGTAGAGAAGTATGTTCAGAAGAAGATCTGACGAAGTTGTAGACACGTCCTGTAAATGAACTAAAAAGATGTCTATAGATGGTTTGAGTGAGTGGACAAAAATGGAATATAACGAAGGAAAGTGTGAAATTGGTCATTTTGGCAAGAAGAATGATAAAACTGAGCATTATTTAAATGAGGAATGAGTGTAGAATTCAGAGGTGGAGGGATTCGAGTATTTGTGTATGAGTCACAAAATATTATGCAGGTGTAGCACATAATCAAGAAGACTAATAGGCTGTTACCCTTAATGAGGGGAGCTAAACATAAAAGGATGTTATACAGAGCTTTTGGCAAGATGGTAACTTGAATACTGCATGGCCTTATTATTTTAAAGAAGGATGCACATGAGTAGGAGATTGACACCTGGCATGAATGGCTTGCCTTTAGTGTTAGGTTGATCAGACTGGGCTTGTTTTCACTAGAATTTAAACTAGTGAAGAGTGATGTGTTAAAAGTAGAATATTTTTAATGATATTAACAACAGTGGGTGAGCAAAGAATGCTTCCTCTTGTAAAGTCCAGAACTAAGGGGTATTGCTTAAGATTAAAATTTCAGGACAGAGATGAAGAGAAGCATTTTTGAGTTGTCTGATTTTAGAACTCTCTGCCTCAGAAGGTCATTGAATATATTTAAGGCAGAGGTGGATAGACAGGGGAATTGGAGATTATTGGGGTGGAGAGAGGAATGTGGAATTTAAAACAAAATCCATGATCCTTGAGGCCAAATTGCCTTTTCTGCTCCTATTTTTATATTGGTTGTCATATGACGTCATGTGGATACAATATTATTGTAACCGATCTGAATAACCAGATAATGGATGCAGTGCTCCAATGTTTCATGTCAGATGAGTTGAGGCATATGCTATTGGGTGACACTTTGAAAATAGTGGTTGCAGTTGATGGACAATTTCTCAGTATAAAACCTTGCCATTCGGCACAAAGTTAATTGAGTGGCACAGCAGAATCCAGGGCCATTTGAATGTAAGCAGCAGAAATCTGAAGAGCATTTCAGATGTGGTAACTTGGCACTAGAGAAGGAATACCAGCTGCCCAGCCAAGAGAAAGCACACACAAACCGTATTTTGTTAAGATGTGTGCAGCAGCAAAGCTCAAAGAATGAAACCTGGCAAACTGTAAAGAACTGAACTGAAAAGAGCACAACTGAGATAAATTTGTAGATGCAAAGAATGAGGAGACAAATAGACATGATGGATACTTCTCTGTTAATGGAGATTTGTGATCACAGTTACCTAATATAGGCAAGATGAACACTGGCAAGCAATGTTTAGAAGGGTTTGAGTTTGGTAAGAAACAACACTGTGGGGTGGTAAGGTGGGTCAGGGGTTAGCACTGTTGCCTCAGTGCCAGGGACCTGGGTTTGATTCCTGCCTCGGGTGACTGCAAACTCCACAGACATTTTCCCTGTGTCTGCGTGAGTTTCCTCCCACAATCCGAAGATATGCAGGTCGGGTGAATTCATTCAGATGAATTGGCTTTGCTAAATTGCCCATAGTGTTAGGTGCATTAGGGTAGGGAAATTGGACTGGATGGGTTACTCTTCAGAGGGTCGGTGTGGACTTGTTGGGCCAAATGGCCTGTTTCCATACTATAGGGAGTCTAATCTAAAAAATATGGCACACTTATTGATTGATTGGCTGCCAGAAATATTCACAGAAAACATCTCTTTCCCATCTCTCAGTGTGAGTGAAAAAAAACTTAAACAAGAAGGATACTGAATTCTAATACAAGGTGCATTTGATCACCTACTGAATCGAAGAATGGCCATCGCTGGATAGGTAATGTCTGTTACTTAGTGTGACCTATTCAGCTTGAGATACGACATATGTATTCTCTAATTTTGTAGATGCTATTTCTATGACTAGTCCATGTGATCTATTGATTATTCTATATTTTTAAGATTAAAAATCATTTTAAGATCCTCTTAAAATCTTCGTTATGCTTCCATTGTGTGCATTGTTTTATCAGTTACGAATGTATTAATAATCTTGAAATCACAGACAATGTACAGGGAGACTGGAAATATAAATTCAGAAAATTTTACTTGGACCGAGCAGTAAAAATTGTAAGTTTTTTTTCCTAAGTGGGAAGAACTCTACCTTCCAGTGAGCTTCCTCACACCCCGAATGAAATAATTTTGTAGATATGACATGAAATACCAAACAACTTTAACAGCAACACTGAAGAGTTTGGAATTTAGTGGCAGAGTGTTGTCTAAGTCAAGCTGTCCATGTTTACTTTCAATTCTGAAAGGGCACTGATCCTCAGGACATCATTAAAAAGTTGCATTCTTTCAATTGTTCTTATTGTTCAATGTGTTTTGGATGTACCACTCGTGAAGGGTTCTAAGCAGGAAATATGAATACCATAAGCATCATTTAGTCAACAATGAAGAACAAATGGAATCTCACTTGCCCTCTTCACAGCTTGTTAACCACAAATCCTGTTTCTCAAGTTACTAACTGTGAAAGCTGATGGTTACAGCACTGCCGTTCATTAATCTGCGCAGAGATGACAGTCTGTTATATGGGAAATTAGAATGGCTTTTATCATTGGCATGAGCATATCCCAAGTAAAGTGAAGATGATTATCCAATCTAGCTGGGATTTTCCCGAATGTTATAGCCAAGATGCACACATTGGCACTAAGAAATGAGTTGGGCAAAGTTACTTGTACATTATTATTCCTGTTGTTTAGAACAATATCATGCAGACAGACAGAAACCTTTTTCAAGCTGCATAGTTTCTGCAGTCAGATTTTCTGCAGTTTTTGTGTGTGTGTCTGTGTTTTTATATGTATATAAATTTTTTAAAAGAGCCTTTACAGAGTAACATACAGTTAAGAGATTTCTGTCTCAAAATGTGACTAGAGTTCTAACTGTTAAGACATTCCAAAAATATCAAACATATAATTCAACCAGGGTCATGTTTTGGGAGTGTACTCCTGCATATCTGAAAGTAGTGGGAATAGTTGTTTGCTTTGTCATTCTGGACATTTGTTTCTGGACTGTACATTTGAAGCCTGTAACTTCAGATATTTCTTTTAAGACCATCATTGATGGTGTAATTGCTGGAAGAAAAGTAGAAGGGATAATGGCCAGCTGTTGGCAGTCAAATTGGCTTAATAGCAACCATAAAATACAAATGACATATTATTGCACTTCATTACTTGGATATGTCCTGTACATCTGATTTGTTTTCAGCCCATTTAGTCTGTCTAGGACTTCCATCTCATTTAACCCTCGCTACTAGGAGAAACAGTGAGACTTGCAAGCATTTGATACTCCTAAAGAGAAAACGTCTGCCTCATAACAGTGATGCAACTGCTCCAGTTGGGTAACCAAATCCTCCTTAAGTCTCATGTTAAAAACATACAAGAATGGGGGACCATTTTAAAGAACAAATTAAGGGACCTGTGTTGGGTCCTCTTAATTTGCGCCAAACATCCAGAGACTGAATTATCCTTAAAGCAACTGTCTGAGATTGCACAAAAATGTCACTGAAATTTTAACCTTTATTTTCCTGAGCTCACAAATCAATACTGCTGCTCGCCCTCTCATTACTGTTCCACCTGAGATCATCCACCACATGCCACATCCCACTGCAAGTTTTTTGTTTCAGATTTATAGCACCTTATACCATCTTGAGGGCTGAACAGAGGCTCAGTGGTTAGCAGTGCTGTCTCACAGCACCAGGGACCTAGGTTTGATTCCAGCCTCTGGCTACTGTCTGAGTGGAGTTTGCACATTCTCATCGTGTCTGCATGGGTTTCCTCCAGGTGCTCCGGTTTCCTCCCACAATCCAAAAATGTACAGGTTAGGTGAGTTGGCCATGCTAAATTGCCCATAGTGTTAGGTGCATTAGTCAGTGAGAAATGGGTCTAGGTGGGTTACTCTTCGGAGGGTCTGTGTGGACTTGTTGGGCTGAAGGGCCTGTTTCCACACTGAAGGGGAATCTAATCTTATACCCTTTCTACATATGATTGAAGATAGTTAATGTAAAGACCATTGACTTGTTAGTGTTAGCCAATTATACAGAGGAGTATGGCATAATTTCAGCAAATTTATTGGGAAAAAGTTTAACATGACAGCATTAAATTCAGGAGCATTCTGAAGATTTCCCTTGTATTGAGTCCAAATCCATGATTTCATGAGACTGCATATCATGTTTTATGAAAATGAATGTTGCTGAAGTTTGGAAGATTTGAAGAGTGATTTTCCTAATAACCAGCTAACTTTGGTGTCTTAAGCAGATCTATTGAGAACTAGTCAGACAATTGTTGTTTAGCTACCTGCCTTGTTTGTTGCAAAGTTTATTTCTACATTCATGCCAAGATTAAAGCTGTTTGCAATATCATGTGCAAAGAAGTTGTGTAATGTCCATTAGACATCTCTTTTATGATAAAGCAAGGACTTGATAAATCTGAAATTCACCTTATGTATTTTGTTGTATTAATTTGAAATTATCTCCATTGAGAATGAATCCAACCTCAGGCTAGGGACAATTCTGTTGGGAGATCAGCACTGTTCAAAGAGACGGGTGGCTTTGAGAAGAGCCTTGTTTCAAATTTTTACATTTTTTTTAGAACTTTTTATTTCTTGGCTGCTGTTTCAATTCAATAATTGGTATCTGTCTTGGTTTCTTCACCTTCTGTGCCACTTTCCCCTGGGTTTCCTCCTGTGTAATTTTGAAGGAATGGAGGTCCCTTTGTCTGTAACCAGGAGCTTTTCCCCACCTTCCTCCTGAACCTGATCTGGGACTAGAGGTTTTCCACCATTTATTGAAAAACACAAGATTCTTAAAGAAATTGACAGGCTGGATGTGGAGAGGTTGTCTTGTCAAGTAGGCAAGTCTAGGACAAAATCATAATCTCAGAATAAGGAGTCGCACATTTTAGACAGGTGACAAGGGATTTTTTTTTTCCCAGGGAGTTGTGGATCTGTGGAATTAGTTATCACAATTGTAAAATATGTGCAAGGCTAAGTCTTGCAGATTTTTAATTGGTAAGGGAATCAAGGGTTGTGGGGAAAAGACAAAAAAAAGTGGAGTTGAGGATTATCAGATCAGCCATGATGGCATTGACTAATAGGAGTAGAACTTGGCTCTTCAGCCCGTCCAGTATGCTATATGTTATTGTCCATCATTTGGATAAGATTGCTAGCCAAAGCTTGCTTTATTGCAGCCAGGAACATCCTATTACAATTGCTGCAATCCATATAGTTGACACGAACCTGTAAATGCTAAGAATCATGCCATCTGCACATGCTCAGTGAGCAGCCATCTTGGGTGTTCATTCTATACACTCTGTAGCTGAAAACGCTGGAAATGTACAGCAGTCTGGAGTTGTTCATGGATTTGACATTGAATAGATTCCAGTGTGACTGAGGCATCCGATCCTGATCAAATTCTCTCCAATATCTTGCTTTGGCAGTGGGTACATCTTGACTATCATCTTAAGGGAAGTGACATCTACCACACCGGAACAAATCTTTTGGCAGCACTCCATCTCTGGCAGTGTTTATGCTTCACACAAGTTTAGGTTGTGCCTTGGAGCTATGTATTTTGTAACTTGGCTGTCAATATTACTGAAGTTATAAGAGTGAGGGACATTTTGAAATCCATATTACTGAACTCTTTGAGGATGCAATTAAATAACTTGAAGACCCATTGGAAGCTGAAACACAAATTAATAAAGAATCTTACATATCGATTAGCCAAAGGTGTTCTGTTAAATCTCTGGACTACTACTTGCAATGAAAACTGATCCATTGGATTTTCTTAGCCCTTTTAATGGTGCTGCAAGCTGTTCAAGTTACAAATTTGCTCCTAACCTTCCTACCCCTGTGCAATACTGTATTTCCAGCACTCACAATGAAATCCAAGTAAACACTGCCTCCTAGAGCATAATTAAAAATCACACAACACCAGGTTATAGTTCAACAGGTTTATTTGGAAGCACTTGCTTTTGGAACGCTAGTCCTTCATCAGGTGGTTGTCTACGGACATCCTAGAGCGCAGTGCACTTCTGGTGTGTGCCTGAGCAGACCTGCTGAAGTAAAGCTAACTTCAAGCTGAAGCTTCATGGAATCTCAAAATTCCACTCTTGTCTGGTGCTCGTTCATTGTAGCACTAAGGGTCATTTCATAGGAAATACTATGTTTCAACTACATTGTCAGGGTGTAAATGACGACTAAGAAGGAAGGGGAGAGCAAAGTGTAATACATCCTGCTGCTGTTGAATACTGTGCTATCTACTGGCCAGCAGAATAGGCATGGGAATAGAACAGCTAAACACGCTTTGGCACAAAAAATGTTGTGCTGCTGGAAAAGGTCTGTTCCAATCTCATTCTTAACTTTATTGTCCAGCCAGTAACCTACAAACTGGACTGTCTGCTGAAAAGTCGGTAGACTGAATACTGTTCTGTAATAGGATGATTTACCACTCAGGGGACTAGGTTTAAAATTACCCAAAGATAATCCAAAGGGCAATATTGAAATTCAGTAAACATCTCATGAACTTCTGCACTGGTGGAGCTTGCTTCTCATAAACACATGTCTGTTGATTTATAATTAATCTTTTCCCTCAACACTTGCAGTCGTTGAAATGTTACCAAGACTTAAGGAAGTTAAGGACATGTACAGCAACTTTAGCATTTGTGTGAGAAGTCTGTAATGTTGAATGGTAAGATATGTTTTGGTGAGGCCTCGTTGTGATAAATGAACATGGGATTTGTAACAACATTTCATTCCCTTCAATTTTGTTTTTGCCAAATGTGATCCTTTTAACCAAATGAAGCAGTCGTGTGTTTCTTCGATACTGTTATATAATAATACAATCAAGGTGCCATGGCAAAAAAAATACAATTATTCAACAACAAAAATGTTTAGAGGAGAAATACTAGAACTTGTAGTATCTTGGTAGAGATAGGAAGGATTAGATGAAATTAAAACATCAGCAAAAGAAATTTATTTTAATAGTGCAAAATATTTATTTTCTGTTTCTTCAGCATTTTTTGCATTTTCCCCTCTCATCATTCAGTCATAGTAGTTTGCCAGTTTTGCAAACAGTCATTGATTGGCAACTCTGGTACCATTTGGGTGATTTTGTGGGTTTTCTTTCAGATCAGAAAGAACCCTTATCTGTATGGATGTCAGAATCGAGGCAGATGTCCCAGCATTCCTTATGTTTACAGAAGCAAGTGCATCTAAATTAAATTGAACAAATTTCACCTAAACTTCAGCCCCTTTCATGTTAGTTCAGTAAAAGGTTAGAGACAATTTGGGAGCTTTGCTGCAATGCTTGCCTTTAGCCATAGTTTATATTGACCCTAAAGGACAGCTTCCCATTAGCAAGATATTGGCATTGCTTTCTGGCTACGCTGATGAATGCACTATGCCATAACATTCACATCAAAACATTTTGTTCTGATATTTCGAAAGTTTATTTCTACAAAAATACATTTTTTTAATCCGTAGCGTGCAATGTTATTTTGTCAGAAGCCACGCTGAGGTCGTCTTGGCACTTCCCAATGGTTTTTATAAAATCCTGTAGGAATGTTTAAAGATATGGAGCTGTGAAGGGTAAATGAAGTAAGGTCTAGCCATGATCTAGATGTATACCAGAGAAGCTTTAAGGTGCTGTACTAATTACTGAGAAAGGGGAGATTTTAGTTGACCGAGAAGTACTAGCCAACAGATTTCTACTGACCTTCATAGTTATGCACTGGGATCAATTGGATTGAACTTTCCTTTCAGCATTGGGAAATCCTCCTACTACTTAGTATTTTTATCTTACCAAGACGCACGTGGATGAGAGTCAAGACTGCCATTCCTCCTAAGCAGGCCTGAGGCAGCGATGGAGGCATGGAGTTAGCAGGTGGGAGGACCTGCTGAACTTCCCTAACTCTTTGGTTCACTCCATGCCCCATAGTTTTCTCCCATGATCCCACCAAATAAACAAACAGGCATTGAAGAACCACATCAAATTTTTTTTAAAAAATCACAATCTCCCATAAGTGCAAACTAAACAGAGCTAGCAATCTCCTTCAAACTGTGTCTATGTTGTTGACAGGGCTGAAGCCATTAGTCAGTCTTTCCGTTCAGCCAAACATTCATATTGAGGCCATCTGGCAATTGTATCAACAGAAGTAGATTAAACAGGTGGCCAGACTACTATTCTGCCAGGTGATATCATTATGCCTTCTTGGCGTGCTCTAAGAATGGCTCATGGCCTTGGCTTAGTATGGGTCTATTGACACAACTTGAAGTGGAATGTTAGCTTTGTTTGATTAATAGCTTTGAGATCACAATAAATCATTCTTAATGGTTTATCAACTCTTTTGGAGAAACTAAAGAGATGTTAAGAGGATTAAAGCTTTATTCATTGACCTTGTCCACATTAGTGGGAGAAAAAAAAATGCGAAGTGTATCTTAAGTGGTGTTAGATTGGGATGCTTTGATATCTAAAGGGAACTGGATGACCTTTTCATAAATCATTGAAAGCTAGTTTGCAGGTGCTGCAAGCAAGTTGGAAAGCAAATGATGTGTTGAAAATTATTGCAATGGAAATTTGAATGCAGGAATAAAGATGCCTTGCTTCAGTTGAATAGATTCTTGACGAGACTGCACCTGGAATATTTTGGTCTCTTTATCTTAGGAAAGATGTGCTTTCAACAGCAGAAGTCTAGCTGACTAATTCCTGGAATGGCAGGACTATCTTAAGAGGATAGATTGAGGAGATTTGGCCTGTATACTCTAGAATTTAGAGAAATGAGAGATGATCTCATTGAACCCCACCTGAATTCTTAAAAAGCTACACAGGACAAAGGTAAAAGGATTTTTCCCTGGCAGAAGAGTCTAATATCAGAGGATGCAGTCTCAGAATGAGGAGAAAGTCATTTAGCCTTGAGATGAGGAATAGCTTCACTGAGTACTTACTGGATTTGTAGGATTCTTGACCCTACAAAGCTATTGAAGCTGATTGAGTGTATTCAAGACAGATCAATGGATTTCACATTGAAGGATATCGTGAGTAAGTAGAAAAGTATTATTGAGGAAGGTTATAAGTCGGGAACTAGAACAACTGAGCAAGTTCCAGAGAGCAAATGGCCTACTTCAGCTTCTGTGTTCTTTCGTAAGATGAATAGTTTCAAGAGATTTTCAAAGTCCCTCTGCTTATGTTAGGGAGTTCAAAGCTGTTTACCCACTGCTTCTGAAGTAGACATCCCGATGCCACTGTGACAACATCTTTTCTGCAGGAGAAACAACACAGAACACATTTCTCTTGAAGGCACAGTACTATCACATGGTGTCAAGCTTCTTGAGTCTTGTTGGAGCTGTACTCATCCAGGCAAATGGGGAGTATTCTATCATACTCCTGACTGTGCCTTGTGGACAATGGATAGGCTCTGGGGAGGCAGGCACTGAGTTACTTGCAGAATTCATAGCCACGGTATTAATATAGCAAGTCTGGGTCAGTTCTTGACATCAGTAACCCCCAGCATATTGATCTCTCTTTATCAAATTCCACCCTTAGAACAGGGTTTAACATACTTGGCTTTGAATCCCGTAGCTAACATTCATTGGTTGTAAACTTGATACACTTGCTGTGTCCTTGGGGGAAATTGTACTTGCTGCATCAGTGTTTATGCTGTCAGGAGAGGAGAGAGTAGCCACACAGTAAGTCACTCACCTGGAAACAACTGCTTGGCTTCCCCTATTGATCCTGCGTTGCTCCTTTCTTTGTGAGGGGCTGAATTTTTCCAGACTCTTTGCAGACATCTTCCTTTTTCAAGTAAAAGCTGATCCCAGTCAGGGTGGAATAGTAAATTCAGGAAGTGATGGTGAGAATGATGTCTAATTATAATTTTATTCTTTATGTTCATGAATTGAATTAGCATTACTACATACTCACATGAATACAGTCAAAAGTTTACAAGTTACCACTTATGAAGCCATCTTAGGTAAAAAGCCATATAGGTACAGGTTCTTTAGGAAAAAAATTAGAAATAAAGAAATAACATGTCCAGTATTACAGACTTTCAAAAGTACAAAATCGTAGTAATAACTTAGAAAAATAAATGAAAAGTTCAGAATAACAGTCCTTCCATGATGATATTATATGAAAAATGTTTAAAAATAGAGAAATTTAAAAATAAATAAAGAGAATTTAAGACAAAGTCCACTTAGTCCATTTCACGGCTTTGGGCTCGAGGAATTCTGGGCCAGACTCCCCACAATGCTGAAGAAAATGCAGCATGAAGTCACAGACTGAAGTACCATAAGGAGATCCAGACTGACGCCTACAAGAACAGCCGCCGAGAGGAGAACCTGAAGGGACGACCCTGGTGAAGTTGGTCAATCTTCTCTATTACATTTTATATTCCATCAGACATTCTAATTGACAATTAGATAACAGCATCACCCTGCAGAAAAGGCCACACAAATGTTCCAATTGAATGATTAGAGCTTGATTTCTATCAGAATTATTTTGACTCACAAACACATGAACCCAGCCAAGAAGAATTTGAGTCTGGAAATTATGATTGATCTTGAATAAGATTTCACTTACTCAACTTAATAATATTTATCTAAACTGAATTTCTTCTTCTAAGTGCTTTTGCTTGGGAGCCAGATTCTTTGTAGCTGTCACTGTAAAGCATTTCTTTGCCAAACACATATCCAGTTTCAGCCTGTTGCATGGCTTCTTTTGTGTCTACTTATTGCAGTGTCTGGGGTTTTCAGACGATTTTCCCTTTGTTTTCATGGCAGTAGCTCAACCTCACGTGTCAGCTTTGTGCCACCGTCTGCAGATCCAGATAAATCATCCAAAAAGAGAGAAATCCATCGAACAGTTCCTCTGCGCAGAGCACTATGATGTTACAAATCACATCAAAGTTCAAAACTGCATTCGTTGAATGTAGAAAAATAAAGCTTTGCTTAATTCCCTCATTGGAGAAAGTGAGGACTGCAGATGCTGGAGATCAGAGCTGAAAATGTGTTACTGGAAAAGTGCAGCAAGTCAGGCAGCATCCAAGGAGCAGGAGAGTCGACGTTTCGGGCATGAGCCCTTCTTCAGGATTCCTGAAGAAGGGCTCAAGCCCGAAACATCGATTCTCCTGCTCTTTGGATGCTGCCTGACCTGCTGCGCTTTTCCAGCAACACATTTTCAGCTCTTAATTCCCTCATTGCAAAGTAAAGAATATACAATTGAACAGGAAATGAGAAGATAGTGGAAGAAACTGAAGTTTTTCAAAGGGTTTTTAAAAATTATCTCTTGGGATGTGGGCATTGCTGTTTCCCAAATGTGATACAGAGATATGTAACAAACAAAGAGGAATCATAACTCAAACAATCTGGGTTCTTTTATTTGAAGAAGTGAACTTCATTCCATAATATCTAGGACCACCCTTGAACCTCTCCCCATGGCTCCTATGACCATGCTCATTCATGTCCCACTTGTCTGTACCCACCTTCAATTCCCCCCATCCATCTCCAACTCACCCCACAAAGACCACACCCATCACTGTCCCCCTGCACATCCTGACACTTTGCACTCCCATTATTGAAGCCGCATTGAATGCCACCTTTAGAGAGCCCTTGTGACAGTCCCAGCTGCTTCCCATATCTGTCAATTTAATCCTCACACCCTAGCATTAACATGGCAGACCTCACTGTTTGGCATTACTCAATCACCATCTATGTTAGTGAAAGCCCTGCTGCTTGTAGCCATACCATTCATAATTAGATCTCATCTTTCCATCCCTCTCCAATAACTCTTTCACCCCTTGCCAGGTCATGAGTCATCCTTATGGGTTGCAGTCGGACAGACACATGAAAACTGAGCCTTACACTGGTAGATCAGAATACACCAAAGTTGCTCAAATTTGTGAGGTTGTCTTCTGACAGTCCCAATTTATTCATTGTGTGTAGGGTTTTGTTCCATCCGGCTATTTTGACTTTGGCGTATTTGGGCTGATTGAGAGGCAGTTGGGTCCATAAAACAGTTGCACCTGGTGATTGAACAGCTTGAACTCAGCATTGAGGTCAGCGACCTTTTCTAATTCAGGGCTGGACATTTTGTCATTTTCCTGTTAATAGTCTCAGGAATTTCTACTCAGTCTGTAACAAGAAGAAATATTCTGGCTTGCATATCTCTTTGGGTCTTCGGTCCTGTGACTGTACTTGCTTGCAGCTCTTTGAATAGCCACTTGGGATTCCTGACACTGTTGCTGCCTTCCCACATCTTAGTGAGCACCCCCTGCCCTCCACACTCCTGCCGTTCCTAACACACAAATAAAGGCTACACTCTGACATTGAAACTTCCTTCAAACCTGAGGAAATATAACAGTGCCAAAGGTAGCACAGCAGATACCTATGACATATTGGGACACTGGGTGAAGGTGTTTGGAATCTCATGTTTGAGATTTTTTCAACTCTTTCCTTGGCCTTTCCCCTCACTATCCCTGTAATCACCTCCAGCTCCACTACTGTCTGAGACTGGGCTTCCCAGACTTTTCCTCTGTGATGTCCATGTTGAAACTTTTAAAATGATGTTAACTTGTCAGTGGAGAATGTTGGAGAGGGACCATGATAACTTGGTTAGAGCTCTTATGGTGGTCAGAGCTCGCAACCTCAAAATGTCAGCTTTCAACCCCACTTGGGATCCTGAAAACCACTTTGTGGGACACTACTGTGAGAGATCTGTATTCTTCCTAATTACAGAGCTTTGACCATCACTTTATTTAATCAATCCACAAAATTGATGACCCTGTCTTCAGTTGCCTAGGATCCAAGCTCTGGATTTCCCTTCTAACACTCCTCAATTTTTCGATCTCAGTTTCTTACTTTTCACATTTTGACCAAGAGTCATTTGACCTAAAATTTCCTAGTGGATCAGTTTCCTAGTTTGCCTTAATGCTTATGTGAAGCATTTATGTTTTAAAAGGTGCTATACAAATGTACATTTTTGTTGTAACCATCTCTTGGGGTTGAGATATTGGACTCTGAGTATTAGCATGTTGTGCAGCAGAGAATATCTTCAACTGCCAGCTTTCCAAATGAAAGTCACATATCAGGAGAATTGTTGATGGGAGCCAATGTGTTGAAGGTTTACACTCCGAAGTCACAGTGAGGGGAGATTTCCATTGTGTACAACTTCTTTGGAAACAGTAAACACATTGTTTATACATGCATTTAATATTTTGTTATAAATAGCCAACAGAGGAAATCTTTCCTCAATCCCAGTGGTCTCTTGGCAGCTCTACATGGTCCAAGGCCAAGACATACCAGTATAATTCGGCCTGTATGCTATAGCTCTTGCAACAAATTTCTTGATAATATCTGTACAGTGAGTCACAGAAGTATTTTTATAAATCAAATGTCAAATTAAAATCATCTGCCAATTTATTAGTTTCTCAAGAACATGAGTAGAGGTTTTTTTTGCTCTCTAGTGTGCTATGTTTGGAGGCCGAGTCAGCATTTTCTTGGCTAGAATAGCATGTGGGGGTTCCACCTCTGATTAAGGCCTTCAAGGGATATTCATTTAGGACTTCTACCCACTGCCACTGGCATTATCCCAGAGGCAAGCAGATAGGCAACTATCACTGGGGAACATGACAAGGAAAGCTATGTGAGTTGCTTGTGGTCTCTGATTGGGGAGGGAGTTCCTGCTCAAAGAGCCCAACATTGAGAGGTTAGTAGGGTGGATTCCTTTCTGAAAGCCCCCCCAGCTCTTGCTGCTGACACCCCTACGCCCACTAACCCCTGTGACCCCCGATCCTGCAAAATGCCTCTGTCATCCTCCTTTCTGGCCTGGGTCAGCCTGTGATTCTAAGCCTCCAGCAGGAACTGTCACCTCCCCGTTGGCACTGCTGAGCAGAAGAGCTGCCAACCTCTAAACGGGCTGCTCTTACATGCAAGACTGTCCACTCCCAGGTTCTAATCCAATGGATGCCCACTGGTGGCCCCTCAACTGCCTAATTGGCAAAAATGGCAGGTATTTTTGGGAGAGGCAGTGCAGGATTTTCACCAACTATCTAGGTGGTGGCAAGAACCCTGCTCATCCACCATCCCCTTCCCCATGTGATCCATCTCCTGCCATGGCTCACCCATGGCTAGTTCCAAGGTAATGCCCAATCTCTGGCAAGCATTGTACTGCCAGCATCCACGCAGCGGGATGAAGCGGTAGTGGGTCCTCCACCCTCTGAGACCTTGATCCCAGGAACGGGTGCCTTTGCCTGGATAAATGGGATCTTCCTGAAAAGAGGCAAAGTAGGACGCTGACTGCCTGTCCAGCCAGCAGGCAGATCTCGATTATCTTTGTTAAATACCACTTGATGTATTTTTCAAAGAAATTCATTTGAGAAACATATCCTCAGGTTGTAAGGTATTTGGTCTGTTAGTATATGGCAGTTCCACCATTGTTCCACCATTGTCCCTATTTGCAGTTGCCTGGGCAGGGAGCTAACTTGAAGCTGGAGGAAGTACACTTTTCTCATTTTGATTCACCATCAAGATTGCAGACTTCCAATCTGCCTTTTACCAAACTGCAGAAAAGTGGCAGCTTAAGATGGATTCTATAAAGTTATCGTACAACCAAAGAAAGTCGGACAATGTTGAAAGTCTGGTGCTTTTGGTGCATAATAAATATAAGCCATTCACTGTTCCTTGAGGAGCTCTTTATTATTTGCAGCAAATGGCCTTCACAAGTATAACAGATAAAGCAACAAGTTAGACCAAAGGGTCTGTTTATCTGACTATGACTATAATACCTATACTCACAATCATTTTCAGAGGTGATTTTACTTCAGTAAATTTTCACTGTCCTTAAGGGCAAAGGCTGACTTCTCTTTTTGTTTTAATAACCACAAAATCATTCAGGCGATTCCAGACTCTTCAGCTGTTTTTTTACAGAATTATTTTTAAGTTACAAACTCACAGGAAACAGGGCTATCACCTCCTATAAAATACCTGAGACAGGAACAGAGTGGCTAGCTGCTGAAAGCAGTAGGTTAGTTTGGGTATCAGTCCAGGCCTGTAAATTCATTTTCGGCACCCTAGCCATTACATCTTACCTACCTTCCATAACTCTTCAACTCCTATGTCCCTCAGGCGTCTTCCATACCAACTCACCAGTGCACGTGAGCCTTTCAGTAGCATTGAAAAGTCTTTCAAATGCTAATGAAACACTCAATTAACCAACAGTCCTACCAAAACCTTTTCAAAACACTTTGTTTAATTAACAATTTTCTAAACCGATAAAGTCAATGCTCACAGTTCTACTTACAGCTGTGCAAACAATCCCTCCTAAGCTGATTCTGTTAGTATGAACTGCAACTCAGTCATTTTATAATGAGATCTCATTGCACAATGGCAGAAACAAAACATCTAATACCTAATATAATATGACCTTTGAAGGCCATCTGGTCATTTTTTTTCTCAAAGCATCAGCAGATAAACTTTAGATCAAAGTCAGCCATATCTGCAGCAATTTCAAAGGCTAAACAATTGTTTGAAGATTAAATCATTTCAGAAATGAAAGTGCAAGGTTTAGATGACAAGTTGAAATCTTAATCATGATACCTTTTGAAAGCAAAGAAGCATTTTATCCACTGGATTCAATAATGAATCTGAATGCTTTCACAAGCTGGTTAACTTAATGGTCAATATAAAGAAATCACTATTATGGGTAGCTGTGTTGATTGAAAAGAGACTTGTTGTACGCCAATATGAATTTGTCCTCACCTTTTCAATTTAGCTATCAAAAGGTTCTTGACTTCAGATAGGCTTCTAGCATGGATTATATTTCTGTTAAGATGCCATGATATATCTTCTGGAAAAAAAACTGTGATAAAAGCAGGCTATCTGCAATGTCTACCAGTGCAATGGAGTAAGCTAGGGCAGGAGTTCTAAGTGTGGGCTTGGTACTGGCATTTGTATTTGGGAGTCCTAAATGGTTCCCTTTTTGGGGCCGGAATCCTGGGATTAGCTTCCACCTGCCATTTTTAAATGCTGTCCACTCCTGTTCAAATGTGATGGACTATGGAAACCTGGCCCTTATTTGCTCACCTACTATTCTGATGATTAACTGCTTGCCAATCTCCTTTAAGATAGGTCTTTCCAATGCTATCAGCTTTACACTGAGTAAAGGAACTTAAGATAAACTTCATCTTCTGTTCCAAAACAGGTCCAACTCAAATCTGAGTGAAATTTTAGCCTCAAGAAGTAGATGGTGACAACTAGCACAAGAGACATAGCTTTAAATTGAGGTGTGATAGATATAGGACAGATGTCAGAGGTAATCTCTTTACTCAGGGGCACAGAACGGACTGCCTGCAACAGGAGTAGACTTGCCAACTTTAAGGGCATTTAAATGGTCATTGGAAAAACATGTGGATGAAAATGGAATAGTGTAGGTTAGATAGGCTCAAGTTGGTTTCACAGGTCAGCGCAACATTGGGTCCGAAGGACCTGTACCACGCTGTTATGTTCTATATTCTAAATAAAAGCTGCTGGGACTCCCATTTCTTAGAGCCCAGGGTGATCAGTTTGAGGCCTATATCTTCCAAACCAAACATTAATTTGGCCTATCTCTGTCTGCTGACTGGCATGGCATATGGCAGATTAGTATTCCTGAAAATGCCAAACTTTAATTTGCTTTCCGTTATTAGCCCAATTCCTTACTTTCTCTCTGCAGGGCCCCAGCTTTAGTCTGCCAAAATAGTTCCTGGTAGAGTAACAATGCTGACTGCTCAGTCATCTTTTCTAAATGTCTGTTAGCACACTGCTTAATGGCCTTCATTCTGGCAGCAATATACCATTCTGGACTCAATACACTGGGATCCTCTGAGTTTCCCATTGTTACCAACAACTTCTTCCTATGCTGGTTGGTTGCCAGAATGTATTCATTTTAGAAGTTTGTGGTTCGGATTGCTTTTCGGCGCTTTTTTTTACCTTCACAAACAATTGCAGGTAACCTCTTCTCACATTCTAGAGCAGAGAAAGAGCTAAATAAATCCAGCCTCAAAATGACCACATCTTATCCATTCAGATTTCTTTCTTCTGTCTGACACTTGCCCCAGTTGTTCTACTCGTACTCCTATCTAGATATAGCCGCGTAATGGAACGTTAAGTCTAAGAACCTCTGCCATATTCCTATGTAGTCTGACGCACTAAGCTGTTTCTAAAGATCAACAGCTTGTTGATCACGTATGGTGATTTAATGATGGTTCATGGTATATTTCAGGCATATATTGAACTAATCCAGTTTAGGAGCTGTGTCACAGGAATCAAATAGATGAAATCTTTTCGCACTGAAGTATGAATGGCGTTTTTCAAAAGGTCATGTAGTACCACTGGAGGCCAATAGAAATTATTCTGCCAATTTGTGTATTCCATTTAACTAATGTTGTAATACCATTACAGTATGTTGCAGAGTTTCTGCAACCTTTTACAATACATTCTGCATTAGCCCAATTATGACTATCTTTGACTTGCATTCAAAGCCAGTAGATTATTCCCTTGCATTGTGACACCCATTGATTAAACATTCAGAACAAGTCCTCAACAGCTGGTTCTCAGTCTATCATTCTGCTGAATTTAGAGATATTAGGATTACAGACTGAATTTACTCAGCTGATTTCAAATAATCCTACAAATTTCTGATTTAATAGTCCAGTTTTTGTATCAAAATTGATAGTATGTCTAGCATTTGAAGGCAGGTTGGGAGAGATCACTAATCATAGATGGAGATTTACAAAATGGTCTTAATATCAATCACTCAAGGGCATCTTTTGTTTTTTTCTGTTTCTGTGGTTTTCTATTTAACCCTTAGGAGATTGCCATAGTGTCTTCAATCCTCAGACTGCAAATCCAGATTGTGTAGCACTGCTTTTAGCATAATATTGGATTTATTTTATGGACTTGAATATTTTAAAAACAATTCATATCACTGATTAAGACTAAGGCTGTATTGGCTATATGTCAGATTTTGTTGAGTTTCATGGAAGATATGTCTCTGCAAGGCCCAGAAAGACAACCTGCTATAACTTCTCAAACTCAGCTCAGTAATACTTACCTTGCTGTTATGGCCCCATTCACCTGATTCAAGGTCCATTCCACCATGCACCATACCCTGAACAACTTGTCCCCCTACTGGAATATTCTGGAATGAACCTGCATTCATGGTGCCAGTACTACTTTTAAAAGGGTGTGCACTGGATAAATACTGTCAGTCTGGAGCTGCCCAGCATAGTTTCTGACCTTTGCCCTGGATATGGCAGAGAAAGGAAAATTGGCACCATGTTTATTGTATGGAGACCTGGAGGTCCTCTTGGAAAGGGTGGTGCAGACACAGGACCCCCACCATCCCAGCATCAGCAGTGGAGGCCATGACACCAGACCGTGCCAGCCTGATCCAAGTTTGTCAACTGAGTTAAAGTAATCTCATCCATCTGGAGGAATGCCTGGCACTTTTGGAAGAAGGTCAGTGGCCTTCTCCATTCCTCCATGATAGACACCACAACTTCTCTCCAATACCTCACTGTCTATCTCTGCTATTGTGCCCACTTCCCACCAATGCTTGTACTGTACCACTCTGACTATCCAATCTCTCCATACTTCAGGCTCACTGCCTTTATACCTGATGAAGGGCTTTTGCCCGAAACGTCGATTTCGCTGCACTTTGGATGCTGCCTGAACTGCTGTGCTCTTCCAGCACCACTGATCCACTCTGACTATTGCTCGCATTATCTTTGCTGATTTGGTATCATCCACCCCAACTCCTGATATCATTAACCATGTGTGCCCACTGTGCTACCTCCTTACTGGCCTTGTGACATTTCCCCACAAGCATCTAAAGTAACAATAATGCCATCCACTTTCAAAGAACAAAGAACAACACACCACAGGAACAGGCCTTTTGTCCCTCCAAACCTGCACCACCACATTTTGCCCTTTCATACTAAAACTGTCTTCACTTACAGGATGCTTAGCTGTTATTCCCTTCCTGTTCATGTATTCGTCCAGGTGCTTCTTGAATGTTGCTATTGTTGTCTGCTTTCCCCACCTCCTCTGGCAATGTGCTCTAGGCTCTCACTGCCCTTTCTATGAAAAATGTGCCTCACACATATCTTTTAAACTTCCCTCTCTCACCTTGAAACTGTGTCCCTAGAAATTGGCACCTCCAACCTAGGAAAAAGCCTCATACTTCCCACTCTATCCATGCCATTCACAATCTTTTAAACTTCTATTAGATTGCCCCTCAACCTCCTGCGTTCCAGTGAAAATAAGCTCAGTCTATCCAGCCTACCTTCATAGCTAACATCACCCATTTCAGAAAACATCCTGGTAAACCTTTTCTATACCCTCTACAAAGCATCCACATCCTCCTGGTAGTTTGGTGACCAGAACTGAATGCAAGTGTGGCTTAACTAAAGTTCTGTGAAACTGCAGCATAATTCATCTATCCTTATACTCAATATCCCTGCCAATGAAGGCAAGCATGCCATATGCCTTTTTTTAACGACCTTACCTATCTGAGCTGCTACCTTCAGTGATCTATGGACCTTCACACCCAGATTCTTCTGCATATCAATACTCCTTAGGGTTTTGCCATTCACAGTATAATTTCCACCTGTACCAAAATGCATCATCTCACATTTGTTTGGATTAAACTCCAACTGCCATTTTTCTGCCCATGCCTCCAACTGGTCTATATCCTGCAGTAATTTCTGACAATCCTCCTCACTATCTGCAACTCCACCAATCTTCATCTCCCATAATAGCTGAACCCCCCTCTCATTCCAGGAGGAAAACAGCTCACAATGGGGCAGTAAGTGTCAGGACAGTTGGTGGGCACCTCACCCTGCTGACGCTGACTGCTCCGAGTGACTGACTGTGTCCAATCCCACAGACTGGTATCAGAGGCTGCCTTGACTTACTGTGCCAAGAAATCCTTGAGTAAAGGTAATTTCCCTTGACTTGACTGAGGATCGCTAACAACCATGACAAATTCCTGACTTTGTCTGTATTTAACAGCATGGCAATAAGTAGTACTGTGAGATTGTTATATCTAGCTAAGGGCCAACGCACAGAAAAGGCAAGGCAGGTTTACTGTGACCATCTAGGTAAACTCGGAGTGAGTGTCAAGAGAGAACATGAACAGGCCATAGATGCAGCATGGTCCAACCCATGACCTAGTTGTGTCCCTAAGCACAAAGTGAACTCCTTGCAGCCCAAATGCTAAACTAACTGACCTGTAGTTTCCTGTTTTTTGTTTGTCTCCCTTTATGATGAAAGGATTTAAACTGCTACCTTTCAATCAAAGGCAGCCATAACAAATCGAGGGAACTTGGGAAAATTAAGACAATGCATCAACTAGCCTCTTTTACATCCTCGGATGAAGGTCGTTAGGATCTAGGCTCTCATCAGTCCACTCCAACAGTTTGCTCAAAACTAGTTCTCTGGTGATTGTAATTTTCTTGAGTTCCTCCCTTCCATTTTCTGGTCTGTAAATTGTACCCTCCATGAAGACTCATGCAAAATACCTTTTCAAAATCCATCCACCATATCCTTAGTTTCCATGATTAGTTCTCTAGTTTCATTTTCTCATGAGTCAAAGTTAACTTTGTTCACTCTTTCCTTCTGTAAGTAATAATGGAGTAACTTATGACCTGTTTTTGTATTTTTGTCTAGCTTTCACTCACACACTCTATTTTTCTCTCCATCTTAATAGCTTGGTTGTTCTTTGTTGTTTGTATATTCTGTTTAATCTCTGATCTGCCCCCGTCTTTGCATATTATATGCTTTCGCTTTTCATTTGATACTATCACTTACGTTTCTGGCTAATCACAGGTAACGGGTCTTACCCTTGGAATTTTTCTGATTCATTGAAATATATCTATTCTAGGTATTCTGAAATATCCTGTTAAATATCTGTCACTGTATCCCTATTGACCTAATTTGTCAATTCACTTTAGCCAACTCTGTTTTCATACTCCTATAATTCCCTTTTTTTTTAAAACAGTCTCAGACTCAATCCTCATTCCCTCCAACTAAGTATAAAATTCAGTTATTTTATGGTCGCTGCTATCTAGGGGTGTTTTCATGATGGGATCATGAATCCTATCCTGTTGCATAGTATCAGGTCTAGAATAGCCTGCTCTCTGATCAGCTCTTATAAGAAACTGTCCTGAAAACATTCCATATCTACCTTTTGCCCATTTGACTTTCCTAATTTATTTGATTATTATTGAATATTGAAAAAATACTCTGGTATTTTGCCATCCTTGCCTGGCTTACATGTGACTTCAATCCCACAGCAACGTGGTTGACTCTTAACTGCCCTCTGCATTGGCCTAGCAAGCCACTCAGGACATTTTGAGGATGGGCATTGAAGACTGGCCTTGCCCACATCCCATGAGAATGAAACCTATCCATGTGCCATTATAATGAATCTATTAGTTTCTGAGATATGTTTATAGATAACAGGCTAACATCCCCAGGTGCTAAAGTAATAAGGGTGTAGTCAATTGCTGTCATTTTAAATTGTATTTTTAAGGAGCTGTAAATATTTATGAAGCCTTTCTACTGTTTATCTGATACAATGTTAGCAAGATTTCTAGGATAAAGTTTTTTGATGTTAGTACAAGAAGTCAGGCATAAAGAGGTCTTGAAAAAGCCATGACCCCAGGGAATTGACCAAAAGTGTCAAAAATATGGGTTAAATATTTATTATTTTAGTTTATATAGTTACTGTAGAAGCCAACTTGTGTCTTTTCCATCAAATAATTCTTATTTTGTTAATTTCTACAATAGATTGTCATTTTCAACCCAATGTCCCATCTTTACTAATGATATTTAATTTACATTTTGCCACATCTTTAAATTTTTGCACAAGGATTATACTCCTGTTTTTATCATTTCAGTGTATTGTAAAACATAAAAAGATATTTGATTAGCTTCCCTACAGTATGGAAAAGGCCCTTTTGACCCACCAAGTCCACACCAACCCCCTGAAGACTAACCCATCCAGACCCATTCCCGTACCCTATATTTATTCCTGACCAATGCACCTAACGCTATGGGCAATTTAGCATGGCCAGTTCACCAGACCCGCACATCTTTGGATTGTGGGAGGGAACCCACGCAGACACTGGGACAATGTGCAAACTCCACACAGACAGTTGCCCGAGTTGGGAATGGAACCCAGGTCCAAGTGCTAACCACTGCTTTTTGATGTTTTTTACTTCATTCTTTTGACTGTTTCAGAATTATCACATTTTTCATAAAGGAGGTTTGATAATTCCCTGTATTAATGTAGAGCATTTCAAAGTCTTCACACAGTGAACTACTTTGAAATACACGATTGCTGTTAGCAAACACAAGTTATTGGCATCAACAGTTTTTGCAAACAGAAATGAGTGACCAATCACTTTTGGTTATTTTTCATTGTATACTCTGTGTTGAACATGACAAACTTCCTGCACTTTTTAAATATTTAATGCCTTAATTGTTTTAGTGCACAGAAAACAGATAGACAAAGCCTTCTTATTGTCTCAGGATTTGCAACAATACAACACTTTCCTGTCCTCTCCCCATAACCCTTTAACGTGTTCCCAATTAAAAATCTGTCTAACTCCTCCTTAAATTTGCTCATTGACCCAGCATCCACCTGCACTTTGTCGAAGTGAATTCCACAGGTTCACGACCCTTCAAGAGAAAAGGTTTCTCCTCAACTCTGATTTAAATTTGTTACCCCTTATCCTAAGATTATGACCTCTGATCCTAGAATGCCTCACAAGAGGAAGCATCCACTCTGTCTATTTTATCCATACATTTTATCATCTCGATGTGATCTCCCCTTATTCTTCTTAATTCCAGAGTGTAGACCTAAACCTCTCTTCATATGACAACCATTAGGGACATTTAAATGACTCTTAGATAGGCATATGGAAGATAGTACAATGAAGGGTATGTATGTTAGTTTGATCTTAGAGTAGGGTAAAAGGTCAGCACAACATCAAGGGCCGGTGAGGGCCCAGAGACCAGTGCATGAGATGGGCTGTGGTCGAGCTGGCAGTATCTGAGTCAGAATTGGAGGAACCAGGCTTGGGATGAAAATGTCCCAGGAGAAGCTACAAGCAAAAGAACATGCCTACATCCTTGGATTTGGGAGAGGAAAGGATGTAGAGATTGGTACAAAGTTGGCCAGGCGGATCTCATTGAGTATGAGTTCCCTGTTTGGAGCTTTTAAATTGGTTCAATCAGGGAGTCTTGGCTGACAGATATTAACAGAAGTTTCAGGAATTCTCCTCACTCTGGGGACTATCTCTGAGCCAGCTGGTCAGAGTCCATGTACAATGCATATGTAAATATAAGCTGAAAATGTGTTGCTGGAAAAGCGCAGCAGGTCAGGCAGCATCCAAGGAACAGGAAATTCGACGTTTCGGACATAAGCCCTTCTTCAGGAATGTGTAAATATAAGGTGAGTTGGTGACAGGATACTAGCTTCATGGAACTATTTAACATACTTTAAATAATGTATTGTGGGTGAAAACCTAATATTGGCTTTGAGGCAAGGGTCTGTCAGAATTCCACCCAATTTTCCTTGTCCTCCTCCTTGATCATTTGAGTTCCTGAGATAGGCTTCACAGTCTTGCACTGACATAATTGAGACATTGGAGGACTCAGAAAATAATGTGGGTGAAACGTATCTCCCATATTACAGTGAGTGAGGAAGATTTCAGACAGACTGCCCATAGACTTACTGAGGTCAATTAATGGTCACTATGGAGCTTTTTCCTGCAGCTTTATTTCTAATTGAGGGTGGAATCTAATCTTCTGCAATATTGCGTGCAATTCTGGTCTCCTTATTGACAAGGATGTTGTGAAACTTGAAAAGTTTCAGAAAACATCTACAAGTATATCACCAGGATTGAAAGATTCGAGCTGTAGGGAGAGGCTGAATAGGCCTGAACTGTTTTCCCTGGAGTATCAGATGCTGATGGATGACCTTATAGAGGTTTATAAATCATGAGGGGCATGGATAGGATAAATAAACAAGTCTATTCCCGGTTCCCTGGCACTGTGAGGCAGCAGTGCTAACCACTGAGCCACCTTGACAACCCATAAGATGGCTAGTTTCCCAACAGAGTTAAGGGAGTGGCAGCTTCACATCTTGTGCTTCATTTTGTACCCTGTAATGCTGTTTAGGCCTGGCCATAGGCAGTGGAGTCTCTGTCTGTCTGGTAGGTTTGGGCCTCTAATCTGGTCCGGTGCTGTCTCTTGATATCCCTGATGGATTTGCGGAGGCCTAATCTGGATTTCCTGTATTGGTCTGGGCCTTTTGACATGGATGCTGCCCTTATGGTCTTCAGTAGGAAGTGAAGTTCCTGGTTCATCCAAGGTTTTAGGCAAGTCTAATTCTAGAGCGAATTATACAATGAATGCAAGAGCCTTGGGAAAAGTTGATGGCCAGAGAGATCTGGGAGTGCAGGTCCACTGTACCCTGAAGGTTTCTGCACAGGTTGATAGAGTGGTCAAGAAGGCATATAGTATGCTTGCCTTCATTGGACGGGGTATTGAGTATAAGAGCTGGTAAGTCATGTTAAAATTGTACAAGACATTGGTTTGGCCACATTTAGAATACTGTGTATAGTTCTGGTCACCACATTCCAAAAGGATGTGGACGCTTTGGAGAGGGTGCAGAGAAGGTTTACGAGGATGTTGCCTGGTATGGAAGGTGCTAGCTATGAAGAGAGGTTGAGGAGGTTAGATTTATTTTCACGAGAAAAACTGAGATTGAGGGGGAACCTGATTGAGGTTTACAAAATCATGAAGGGTATAGACAGGGTGGATGGAGACAAGCTTTTTCCCAGGGTGAAGGATTCAATAACGAGAGGTCATGCTTTCAAGGTGAGAGTTGGAAAGTTTTTAAGGGGGATACACGTGGCAAGTCCTTCACACAGAGGTTTGGAGCGCGTTGCCAGCAGAGGTAGTAGAGGCAGGCACGGTAGATTCATTTAAGATGCGACTGGGTAGGTGCATGAGTAGGTGGGGAGCAGAGGGATACAAATGCTTAGGAATTGACCGACATGTTTAGACAGTACATTTGGATCGGCTCAGGCTTGGAGGGCCGAAGGGCCTGTTCCTGGGCTGTAAATTTTCTTTGTTCTTTGTTTATGGTTGGGGAACACTCGGATGACTTTGGTGTGCATCCTTCATTTGTTAATGAAGCATGTGATGGCGGTGGTGTACCCATCTGCCTTTTTTTTTGCTGAGTACTTGAATATGGTCCAATCCACCAATTCCAAGCAATTTTTGAGATGATATTCCATAGCCTGAGACCAGCATTTTGTAAAGATCCTCCTGTTTCAGCTTCTATTTCTGCTTATAGGTTGGGAGGAGAAACATAGCCCCATCTGATTTTCCGAAATGTGAGCGGGGAATGGAGTGGTAGGCATCTTTAATGGTTGTGTAGCAGTGTTCAGGGTGGGGTCCACTGCTTTTTGTCATTTAGAAATGATTTGGATGTGAACAGAGGAAGTACAGTTATTCATTTTGCAGATGTCACCAAAATTGTAGATATAGTGGACGACAAAAAGGTTACCCCAGAATATAATGGGATCTTGATCAGTTGGGCCAATGGGCTAAGGAGTGGTAGATGGTGTTTAATTTAGATAAATGTGAGGTGCTGTATTTTGGATGGGCATATGAATAGAAGGGTTGAGAGGGATATATGCTAAGGGCTGGCAAATGGGACTAGATTAATTTTAGTAAATCTGGTTGGCATGGACAAGTTGGACCAAAGGGTCTGTTTCCATGCTGTACATCTCTATGAAATGCTCCTTCTTCTGTTCTGTTGCATTGGAGTACCATCTCTGTTTGTTGTTGGGCTTAAACGCAAGACCTTTGAGTGACAAGAATGCCATGGGTTCTCAGTGTGTTTCAATAGTTATGAGAAAGCAAAGAGTTATTTGATCAGTGTTGAGAAAGGAATCCAGAAAGAATAAATGCTGCCAGAACTCAGCCCATTGTACATAATATGTGCCCTTCCAGTACTCAAAGAACTGGTGTATTAAACAGAAAGGAAGTTTAATATGAAGTGTAATGTTATAAGATCATAATAACATTTGGAAAGAATTATTTACTGAATTGATTTGTAACGTTAGCTGGCAAATTTTGGCTCATTGAGAAGATTCTGATTTTTAGCTGATACAAATATAATTTTTTTTAACAACCTTCCCATCTTGGCCATTTTAGGATATTTGGGTCAGCAGTTGATTTTTCACTTGTTTGATGAATTGGACAATGCGAATTGATCTGAATTAGGCTTGTGAGAGTGGCAGCCATGTTCAAAATTTGCTTTATTCCAGTGACATTGTTTGGAGTGGTGGAAATGTAGCCATGGTAGTTTCTGGTTCCGTAAGTGTATTGATGCAGGAACAGCCAAGTTCACCAAGATTGCAGGTCAAAGTTAAAAATCACAACACCAGGTTATAGTCCAACAGGTTTAATTGGAAGCACTGGCTTTCGGAGCACTGCTAGTGCTTCCAATTAAACCTGTTGGACTATAACCTGGTGTTGTGAGATTTTTAATTTTGCACTCCCCAGTCCAACCAAATCAGATCAAAGTCATGCAGTGTTAGGCAAAGTGCAGCAAAATATTCTGAAGATCTTTATTGAAGGGCTTCTTCTGATCTGTCTAGACAACTGAGGTGTAGCCTTGAAGCTGCAGATGGATGGTAAATCTCTCACTTATTGGTGATGCCATGTTCATTGGAGAACTGTTAGTCTTCCCTCTTCTGCAGCTACATTCTTGCCTGGGTAACCTTAGAGAGGGAATATAGTGTTCAACAGTACTCTTGATGCCTTTAAAGAAAGGTGGGAACTGTAGGAGGTGGAATGCCTTATCTCCCTTTCCAACTCCATTTTGATTGTGCTCCCTACCTTGTCTACAACCTTCAGTGGTCAGTATTGTCCATGCCAAGGATTGCATGTAATTTGTTTAATTGGAAACATGGATGATTGAGTGATGGTGGGTAATAGGTGAAAAGCTCCACAGGTAATCTTGGGGAAGAAAAAAAACGTGGTTGCGTATGATAATAGTCTGAGATATATGGGAAAAAATAGTTGGTTTTGGGGGTTCTTCTGGTGCAATGGTTGTGTCCATACCTCGGAGCCAGGAGGCCTGTGTTCAAGTCCCACTTGCGACAGAGTTGTATAATAATATCTCTGACCAGGTTGTTTATAAAATAAAAGAACTGTTGTGCTTCAGAGTCCTGTTTGAAGAAGGTATTTTTTACTAAGTTTATTCATGGAATGTGAGCATTGCTAACTAGGGCCTGTTCAGGTCTGGAGTCACATTAGTGAAGCTTTTTTTTTTACAGCAATGGTTGCCATTAGACCAACTTTTTTATTGAAAACAAATATCACCTTCTGCCCTGGTGGGATTTGAACCCCTGTCCCCAGGACATCACCCCAAGTTGCTGGATTACTAACTTAGTGACAGTACCACTGCACCACCACCACCTCCCTTACTGCTAACATTCATCTCTTCCCAGGCCTGGAGGCATTGGTGTGGCTTGGAATGCTGCAAAATGACATCATCTTGTGCTTGCACATTTGGACTGAACACTGATTAGAAGACTTGGGCAGGTGGAAAATAAGCCTGGTTATTCTCGAGATTCCTGATGTGCCACATGTGTATGTGCGCCAGTGGCACCCACGCCCACAACCACAGTCAATATCTGAGCACCAGTACGTTTTGGTAGGCAAATTTGACATTGTCAGCCCTGGCTAATAATCATCAGTCATCTACTTTACTTGCAGGTCCTGCCGAGGGAGAAATCTTGGGTAGTTCTGCAACAGAACTCTGGAAGGATCTGGAGACAAAATAAATTGAGGGCAGATGATACTTCCAGCTGATCAAAAAGTAAACAATGGTCATTCACTACTTTTTCCCCTGAATCTCAACATGTTGGCTAGCTCTTGCACCGCATTTTAGATCATGTGGTTGTGTTTTTCAGCTGTGCACCAAGTCATGTGGTCACATTCTCGCACCACACACCATGCAAATACATTGTCAACCCTTTACTTCATGTCCTTTAAACAGGGCTCATCCCCAAACACATTGAATTCAATGCAACAACATAGATTTCCTCAAGTATTTTACTGCACTACTGAGAAAGTGCTACCTTGTTTAAAGCTCAGGCCTTTGTTTTGAGATGGGAAGCTGAGACACTGACCCCCATCTGTACTAACTGCATGGCATTATTTAGCAAAGACTTGGAGTTTTCCCACTGCCCTGCCAGCAATTTTCATACAACCAAAATACTGGCAACAATTCTCATTGCTATTTATGGGATCTCATTGAGGGCAATTTGGTTCCTGTGGAGGTGAAAGGTGTGATATAAATGCAGGTCATTTTTTTCTAAATGTCAATATCTGTACTTGTAACTTTCTTAACCTTAGAATAGTACTGTTCCAGATTTGGATCTAATCCTGTTTTGAACTGATAATTACTGTGTTCTTTGTATTTTATGCTGCTTGATATTGTTCTTGTTGAGGTAGCCAAGTGTTTTGGGAGAATATTTCCACTTTATCTATACTGATAGCTTAATTCTTTGTCAAATCTGTTTCCATTTCAATTGTGTGCTTGGTGGTATTAATCAGTCAATGGAATTCTTTAAAGCAATCCCCAGAAAAGTGATTCACAACCAATCTCTTGGCATTTTCGTTTAGCATTTAGCGTTGAGCTCCTAAAACCTATCCTTAGCACATTTGCAATTTTACTGAAGTCTGCAATTATCCGTCCCAATGAATATGCATCATTATCTACTTTTGTATTTACATTAATCTCTGTCAAATTGCTGTGGGGAAGTCAGTAGCTACAACATTGATTGACTGACAATGGTTCAGCACCACTCCACAGGCAGTACATTTTGAATATTTTGGGATCACAGTGAAAGCCAACACACTCTTAAAACAAAATGAAAAAAATTTACTTCTGTTTATAGCTATACTCCTGCAGAGAATGTGTTTAAGTCTTAACGGGGAGATGGCAGCAGGGCGTGTTTTAGCTGGCTTCGAGACTGTATAAATCAAGTTAGCCTTCTGTGTGAGAGTTTTCAATCTGACCAATGTTACCAGTATTGATTGAAGGCATTCCTGGACATTTGACCATGTGACATTTTGACCAAGGTACCCGATCGAGACATATGATCATGTGACTTTGACAAATGTTGTTGCAAACATCAAGTTTTATGGTCCATGTGTTTTAGAATACAACGTTTATGAATATAACATTTTAGGTTGCAGGTTAAAGCATTCAAATCAGAAGAAAATGCGATGAAGTAGCAGGTAGCTCATTTAGCTAAAGAGCTCAAGGTATGATGGCTACAGTGCTTGCAAAGAAGTGCAGTCCAGACAAATATCTTTGTTTTGGGAAGTTAGCTTAAAGACATTCAGTAAACATTCAGAGGTTGTAAAGCTTTATTTCATTTACTTATCAGATGAAAAAAAAGTTGTAAATGAGAGATAGTTAACTTAAAGTTCAGTTTGAAAACAATCCAGAGCAAGAGTCATGAAGGTGGGTGTATCATAACGTTCTCTGGTTTCAATTTATCTGGTTGTTTACTGGATATATTCATTGCAGTTTGGCCCTGGTGGTGTTTTGAACTCTTGAGAGAAAATAGCCAACATAAATGACAGTTAGACCTTGGGGAGGTCTTGTGACATAGGGTAGTGCCTTTCCCTCTCTAGTCTAGAGGCTGTGTGTTTAGGACCCACCTCAGTACTTGTAAAGTGGCCAGATGGGTTGATCATTGATGTATAAATCATTCCAATATGCCTAATAGCAGGCATTAAGAGTGGGAGAGTTTTCTGGTTAACTAACCTGCCGGAAACAATGGAAACTACTGTAATATTTTGTCAAGCATAATCATTGACCAAATCAATTGATGATCCATGTTTGCTAAACAGAGTTGGACAGAGTGTCTGGAGAAACACAGAGAGAGAGAGAGATCCACAAAATAAGTAGAGTAGAACACTAGCTTTTTATTGACTGTGTGGAAGGTGGATGAGACTTGATTTCAGTTTGAATTATATGAAAGTACAGAGCTGGAAGCATTCCTAGTTTGAAGCTAGGTGAGCGTCAGTGGCTTATTGCAAAATAATACTGGAATAATCCTGGAACTGCCGAGGAGTGACCTTATAGAGGTTTACAAAATTATGAGGGGCATGGATAGGGTAAATAGGCAAAGTCTTTTCTTTGGAGTAAGGGAGTCCGGAACTAGAGGGCATAGGTTTAGGGTGAGAGGGGAAAGATATAAGAGACCTAAGTGGCAAATCTTTCACACAGAGGATGGTACAGTGTGGAAACAGGCCCTTCGGCCCAACCAGTCCACGCCAACCCTCCGTAGAGTAACCTACCCAGACCCATTTACTGACTAATGCACCTAACACTATGGGAAATTTACCATGACCAATCCACCTGACCTGCACATCTTTGGACTGGGAGGAACCCGGAGCACACTGGGAGAATGTGCAAACTCCACACACAGTCACCCAAGGCCAGAATTGAATCTGGGACCTTGGTGCTGTGAGGCAGCAGTGCTAACCACTGAGCCATCATTATTTTATTTTAAATCTTTAATATACAATATCATTTGTTTTGTTTAAGAAAATGTTCTGTGTGTTTTTGTTGATTAAAATGAGAATCTGGATTTGTCAATATTTGTGGTCCTTAACTGGATTATAATACAGTACAAAGATTGAATCTCTCTAGTTGGATACTACTGCTTGTGACTCTGTTAGAGGCTGCTGTGTGACAATTTCCAAGCACCAGCAGGTCACCTGTGAGCAGGGCAAGAGGGAAAAGTGAGGAACCTCCCTATTACAGATTACTCCTAAAATTGCAAACCCCTCACTGATTTGGAGAATGCCAACTCCAAAGCCTCCCTTCCCCAGTTGTAGGGAAATCCTTTTCCTTTTTTAGGAGGGTTGGAAGTTTCAATTGGATACCAATGACAGACAGAAATGCTGTGACTCTGGACCCATGTGATATTGAACAGTTAACCTATTCAATACTAAAACAGTAGACCAGTCACTGAGAGCTGTGACTTTTCCCAGTCTGCGTCAGATACTTTTGATAGTAAATGTCCTAAATGGATACAAAAACAGAAGTTGATGCAAAAATAGCACCTGAGGAAGTGGCACTGGACTTGGAATGTCAACTTTGATTTCTCTTCACAAATGCTGCCAGACCTGCTCAACTTTTCCAGCAACTTCTGTTTTTGTTTATGATTTACAGCATCCGCAGTTGTTCTGGTTTTTATTTCCTAAACGGATAGGGGATTGTGGAAGAACAAGCGGAAATTTCAAAAGTACACTGTGCTGAAAGATTGAAGAAATAGATGTAAGCTTGTCAATTGGGTGTCAGCTTTATATTGGATAACTCTTGCTTCTTCACACATGCTTCAAAACAAACTTTCGGTGACCTAAATGAAGGGCAGAATTTAGATACTCTGGATCTCTGGAGGAGCAGGGGAGAGAGATTTCGGACGAATGTTTCCTACTGTCTTACTAACATAGCTTCCTTTTTGCAAGAATGTCAACAATTGGCAGCTATTGCAGCCTCCCTTTATAGCCTGCAATGAAGTTCAGTACATAGCAAAATGGGCTCAGAGGAAAGGCACAGCTGAAATCCCAAGCCTGCTCAATGCAGCTGTCATTCTGCACTGATGTATTTTTCCACAGTGCATCGATATCACTACTAGAGACAGCCTTGACGCAGTTTACAGCATGATGTTAGAATGAAACCAGTGCTGGTGCCAAAGGTGACGCAGCCAGCTACACCAGGTAGTTATTCCACATGCTCCTGAGATACCTATATGCACCGGCTGCTGGTTCAGGATGGTCCAGAGTCACAGCTGACAACACACCCTTTGTATTGCTGTGTTTCTGAAACATTATGAATAATCTTCCATGGAGTCATAAGCATGGAAACAGACCCTTCAGTTCAACTCGTCTGTGCCAACCAGACATCCCTTTCTGGCTGAGTCCCGTTTGTCAGCATTTTGGCCCAAATACCTGTAAACCCTTCCTATTCATATACCCATCCAGATGCGTTTTAAATATGTAATTGTACCTGCCCCCACCATTTCCTCTGACAGCTCATTCCATTCGTGCACCACCCACAAAAGTTGCCCCCCAAGTGCCTTCTAAATCTTTCCCTGCTCACCTTTAACTTTTGCCCTGTAGTTTTGGATTCCCCTATTTTGGGAAAAAAGACCTTGGCTGTTCACTGTATCCATGCCCCTCATGATTTTATAAACCTTTTATAAGTTCACCCATCAGCCTCCGACACTGCAGGGAAAAAAGCCTCCGCTTACTCAGCCACTCCCTATAACTCAAACCTTCCAATCCCAGCAACATCCTTGTAAATCTTTTCTGCACCCTCTCAAGTTTAACAACATTCTTCCTAGACTTGGAAGCTTAAATCTGAGGTTTCTGGTTTTGGGAGAGTAGTATTGCCTGTATACTGTGAGTGGAGACAGTAAAATTTGGAGCAGGAACAGGTTTGACTGGGCTTTTATCCTTTTCTGCAGGTAAACCAAAATTCAGCCTGCTGACATAATTACTTACATTTGAGTCTATGTTTTCATTTAACAGTCATTGATGGGCAGGGCAGCTGCCATAAAATTTGCAAGAAATTCCACATGTTTTAGCTTTTCAGTTCATGTGGTACAGGTGATTATGACAGAATAAGGTGTAAGTGGGTCTCATAATTTAGTTTTCCAACGACAACCGTACACTGCATTTTTTTTGCGAACAATTTTGCTATCTTTTTATCAGCAGTGCATCATTGGAAAGTTCTGCTAACAACAACTCTCAGCAGCCTTCCCCATCCCAAAGTCACAACTCTGTCATTTCATCAGGCATTGACTGTCTTGGAATGAGGGGTCTCTCCAACCTCTGGCAGATCACAAACAATCTGCAGTGTCGCAATCCTGCTTGTCACTGAGTTAGTACCAGCACCAAAAAGACGTGGCACTTGAGTGGTCATTAATTTCTCACTTAAGGATCTGAATTGGTGGAAGGGCAGGAAGTTTCAGCATGGGATTTCCCAACCATAACATAATTCTAGTGAAGGTGGGAAGGCAGCAGGGTTCAGCCTTGCTAACATCCTACCCATTTAAATGCCCTTGCTGCCTCCAAACATGCCACAGTAAAGGCCACAAATTGCACCCTTATGGAATTAGATTAGATTAGATTACTCACAGTGTGGAAACAGGCCCTTCGGCCCAACAAGTCCACACCGACCCGCCGAAGCGCAACCCACCCATAACCCTACATTTACCCCTTACCTAACACTACGGGCAATTTAGCATGGCCAATTCACCTGACCTGCACATCTTTGGACTGTGGGAGGAAACCGGAGCACCCGGAGGAAAGCCATGCAGACACGGGGAGAACGTGGAAACTCCACACAGTCAGTCGCCTGAGTCGGGAATTGAACGCGGGTCTCAGGCGCTGTGAGGCAGCAGTGCTAACCACTGTGCCACCGTGCTGCCCAGAATGAATCCTAATAGATTTTAATTTGGTGTGGGTATGAACCTGGCTTGAGGGGCATACACTGGAGGAATACTGAACAGTCAGTGTATAAGGCTGATGTAAGGTCAGCACTGCCATTTTCTTCCTCATCACATCAACTAACTCCTTCCTTCTATTCAACTGTTATGCTGGTCAGCATCTTGCTTCACTTGTCTATCTCCAGTTGCTTCCATGAGTTGGTAAGAGACACAAGCTAGCTGTTTCCTTTATAAAATATCTCTGGTTCATCAGAAAAAGTCACCACTTACAGTAATTGTTAAGGGAAAGATAAACTGGTTTTCTTCAGGTTTACATTGACTTGACTTCAAAGAATAGAGAGACTACTCCTGAGCTCTACACCTGAACATTTCTCTGCCTCTACGAGTTGTTCCCAGCTCCAAGTTACCCGAGAACCAATCACAGTTGTTTGCAGGCAAATAGTCTGTCATTGACAACTGATCACTAGTCCATAGATCAAACTACTTCCTGCTGCTAGTAGTAAAACTGCATCCGTCACCCCCTCAGCTTGAAATTTTCTGTAACTCAATGTTCAATTATTCTGTTTTACATGATACCTGCAATAGCATTTAAAACTACAGCTACCCTGCAGATTAAACATTAATTTTAAAACAGCTATTTCTCATTTCTGTTCCCAGTCTTTAAAAACATAAAATCAAAGTACATGGTCCTTATACTTCACTGTAGCTTCAGTTGTGGCCAAACTAATGACTGCCAGTTGGGATTCTCGCTCTGGCTGGTAGGAATCCCCAGCATTTGGATTGGTGACCCTGGAAAGGAGACTGGAGGCTTCCAGACCCTGGAGGTCTGCCTCAGTACAGCTGTGCTGGGATGACCTGATTCGTAGGAGATCCATGGGGCCGTACTCCCAAGTGGTACCAAGCATGTTGCAAGACTTTTTCAAGCTGTATCAGAGACAGTCTCCAAAAATGCTGTCCTTTCATGCTCTGAGGTCAGCAACATATGATATGAGTGGAATCAGCATCTGATCCATGTGAACAGCTACATCCACAGCAGGAGCCTGCAAGGAGGTGAGGACCTAGTGCTGTTGTCACTAGAGTATTAAATCCAGAGGATTCAGAATCAATCATTTTCAACCCATCTCCTTCTCTCATATGCTTTAGGGAAAGAAACTGCTCCTCCTACCTGGTCTAGCCTATATTACGAGAATGTGAGGACTGCAGATGCTGGAGGTCAGCGTCGAGTATCTCTTGCCTATACTACTCACAGTAATGTGTTTGTCTCTTATGAACCCTCTGGGCAATTAGAGAATGTGCAGCAAGTGCTGGCCTGGTCCACATATGGAAAAAGAAAGAAAAATATGTTCACCAGAGTGGGACTTCCAGTTGTTGGTGATATCTACCATTTTTATATTGATTGACCCTTCATTGTTGCAAAGCCCCTGGCCACTTATCTCATTTAAGTGTACAAAATTCAAAGTTTTGAGTTTTTGGCTGCTTTGGAACTTTATTTCTATAACAGTCACAGAATGGAAGTTTAATTTGGCAGGGGTTGGGGAGGAGAGAGTGGGAAGAAGGTGAATTTATTTTGATAAAATTTGCATTTGAGTTTTAGCTATGGATGAGTAAGGTTTCAATGAGGTACATCAGGGAGCAGGCAACAATTATGGTTTTTTTGCACCAAGCAGAAATAACTTGAAACAAAACTTCCCAACCCCACCCTCTCCCTTACTCTGATATTTTCACATCTTGGAAACATTTTGTGTCAAATCATTTTGGTACATGATTTGTTTATTCAAGCCTTAATATTCTGTGGAAAAGTGAAACAATTTTTAATTAGGTTGGGGATTGAAAAATAAACCAAGAAAAGTTGACTACTTCTTACAAAATATAGAAGTAGTTTTATGCACCGGGTGAGAACTTGATTTTCTGGCCTTTTAAAACAAGAGGAAACTTCACAACTTGGGAATGTATGTGTTATTTACACTGCTTTACTCAAACAGTGAGGGAAGATGTTTGTAGACAGGAGTGAGGCCAACATGGCCACGAGAGAAGCTGAGGGCCCAAAACAATAATTGCCGGAAAGAAAGCAATTTCTATGGTTTTGCTGTTGCCTTAAGAATTGGAAGGGAATAAGAGAGTGCCTGAAGACCACTTGGAAAGACCTTGAGACTCTCTGGAGCAGACTTCCTTTGCCACCTCCACCCCCTTTTAATGTTCTCTGGCAAGTACTCCGCCTTCCGCTATCATTTCCTAAACTGCTGAAGAGTGATCCTTTGGGTTCCCAGCAGTGTTCTCATATGGCTTGAAATGCTGCTTCTGCCTGCCAACAGAATGATTAGGGCAAGAACCATGGTCAAATGGTGACTCCTGAATCTCTTCTCCCATTCTCCCCACACCGGAAGAGGTTCAATCATTTTGTAGGATGGTTTTGACTTCTACAATGCAGTATTGAGATGAACATTGCCTAGAAATCAGGGCATTGTGCATTACTCTGTTGTAATACACACCAGATTTTACATTCATATACATACTTTAAAACAACAGAAATACTCTTTCACTTGAAATAAGTTGACTCTAGAGAGCACTTGAATTGAATGGCCACATTTCAATATTTTTATTTCTGTGCTTTCAAAACAAAATGTTGAGTAGGTGATATTGCATCCATGCAGTGTCTTCATGAGTTTTAAGTATGCAAAAAATTACTTAAATTGTGGAGCAAGGGAGTGCGGGTCCACCAATGAATGGCTCAGTGTTTCCAGGTTAGGGAAAAGATTAAAGATGAAAATGTTTTCTGCTCTCTTCTCAGTGTTCACCCTGTAACCACACATGATCTCACACTGAAATATTGACTTTAATAAAATAATATAATGTTGCTTCGAAATAGTGTTTCCATGGTCACCATTATGCAGGTTCTTTGTAGAATCACTGTTAAAGACTCCTGAAGTATGAAAAATGTCTAGATAGCCAGTTATATGTTGCAAATGCTCCTTGCAAATGGAGACAATGATGAGGCAATGGCCCAGTATTGGCTGTAAAAATAAAAGTAAGGCTAATGATATTCTCTGTTGTTTATCAATGAATGGTACTGCACCAGTGAGGGGGAGATACATGGTTAATTGTCAAATCTAAAAGTTTCAGTCTGAGTTCTGCTATTAGCTTCCCGCCTTGTTTTCGGGACTTGCTTTATTTCCCCATTTAATTGCTCCTTGAATTTACTACACCAAGTGAATATTAGGAAGATCCTTGGCCCTGAAAATTACGTGGTATCTCATCACTTCATTGTAAATTGTTTCAGGAGATTTAAAATTGTGGAATATTACATTTTTTTTCAAACTTATTATTTCTGGCAGTTTTCTCTCACTCTATCTTAATGCCAATCTTTCCTTTCCTCTCATTATTTCCTTTACTGCTGATTTGACATTGAATGATCTTGCTTCAATATACCTGCTTTTCAATTTATTTCCTAATCCTTAAAACTCATCAATTAAGGAAGATATATTCAGTTCATTGTCCTGTTCACTCACAGCCCAGATGCTGTGTTCACTTTGCACACCATTCTCAGCTTTTTTTTTAGATTAGATTACTTACAGTGTGGAAACAGGCCCTTCGGCCCAACAAGTCCACACCGACCCGCCGAAGCGCAACCCTCCCATACCCCTACATATACCCCTTACCTAACACTAGGGGCAATTTAGCATGGCCAATTCACCTGACCCGCACATCTTTGGACTGTGGGAGGAAACCGGAGCACCCGGAGGAAACCCACGCAGACACGGGGAGAACGTGCAAACTCCACACAGTCAGTCGCCTGAGGCGGGTTCTTCCTTCAATGACTTAATCGGCAAAATGTTTCAGCTGAAGGCCAGGTGGAAATGTGTATCTAATGGCAAGTGCTTTTGGATACTCTGTTAAGCAAAGTCTGGCCTATTTGTTTTAATCCCTGTCTCATACAAAGTTTTCCACTTTAAGAATATATTATTGTTTTTGTAATCCTATGAAATTCGAATGGTAATCATATTAACCTTTTGTTCAGTACAGTACTTTGAATGTATATGGGATTTGTATACAGTGCTTTGAGGCAATATTTTGTAAGTATCAGTGTATTTGATATTGGTCCTGTTAAGCATCCGCTAATTTAGAATGATTTTGTCATGCAGGATATTGGTGTGTTGCATTTTGTGACTGAATTTCGGTGACTGTGGGAGACGTGCTGTAGGTTCCTATTGAACTGGTAAGTATACTATTTGGTCTTGTGTCATTGTAAAGGTGATCAAATATTACTTTGAGGACTTGCATATCTATTGAATGTTCTACATCAATATTAAACACTGAGATGGTGTATCAAAAGCTAAATTATTTTTGGTTCTATTTCTTGCTTTTCACCTTTTAAAATGATACAGTTTGGATTATATATAATCCCTGCAAGTCATACTTGACATTTCTGGAATATTTCTTATTTGTTTCTGGTTTGCAACCAACACATTTTCGACGGAAAGTTTTATTGACATTGACAAGATTGAGCTCAGAGCACTGTTACCTAGCAACATTTAAGATTTGCCAGCATGTGATGCTTGTTTTTTTTTCTTAATTGCATATGACAGTACCATAGAAAAATCCTTCAGAAAAAAAAAGGATGTTAGATCTTCCTCTCTGATTTTCTCCCCATATTGCCTGAGGGAACTGACCCATTAATTGAGCTTGAGCTGCCCTCCCCTCCCTAAGTTTGAATTGTGATATCAGAGAGCACAGGCTGAATATTTGCTCTGGAGTTGCGACCCTGACATTGGATGCTTGCCCAGTATTGCGCTGCTGTCTAATGCGATTAATTATTACATGTTAGGCCCCTTAGCACATGTCAGGACGTAGGGTAAAAGATACCTTAGGAGGTAGAAAGGGCATGTCAGAAAAAACACTATTACAACCATCATGGGAATTCTTCCACATACAGGTGGACTGGGAAAATCAGCTTGGTAGCAAATCCCAAGAAAAGAATTCATGGAGTGTCTATGAAATGTTTTTTTAGAGCAGCTTGTGGCACAGCCCAGTAGGGAACAGGTAATTCTGGATTTGGTGACGTGTAATGGGGCAGACCTGATCAGGGAACTTGAGGTGAAGGAGCCCTTCTGGGGCAGTAACCATATATGATCTAATGCATCCTGCAGTTTGAGAGGGAGATGCTGGAATCAGAAGTTACAGTATGATAATTTTAATAAAGATAACAATAAAGACATGCTAAATGGGACAGTCTTCAAACAGATCAAACAACTCAAGACCAAGTATGCATGAGGCACTGTGGGCCATCAACAGCAACAGCATTGTACTCCACAATCTATAACCTCATGTAAGCCCAGCATATCTTCCACTCAACCATTATCATCAAGCCAGGCCTCAACCTTAGTTCAATGGAGAGTGCAGGAGGACATGCCACGAGTAGCAGCAGGCATACCTTAAAAAAAAGGTGAAGCTACCAAACTGGACTACTAGCATAACCAAAAATATAAGTAGCAAGTGATAGACAGAGCTAAGTGATCCCACAATTAACAGATCAGACCTAAGCTGTGCAGTCCAGCCACATCCAGTTGTGAATAGAGGTGGATAACTAAACAACTCACTGGAGGAGGAGAAGGATCTAAAATACTCTCTTCCTCAATGATGGAAGAGCCGATCACATTAATGCAAAATCTAAAGCTGAAGCATTCACAGCAATCTTCAGCCAGATGTATTGAGTAGATGACCCATCTCTGCCTCCTCCTGTGGAACCCCAGACTTTAGCCAATTCTGTTCACTGTATGTGATATCAAGTATTGGTTGGAGGATTTGGATACTGCAAAAGCTGTGGGCCCTGACAACATTTCAGCAAATGTACTGAAGACTCATGCTCCTGTGGAGGTATTAGTGGTGATTTTTCAAGAATCACTAGAGTGATGGAGGGTCCCAGAGGATTGGGAGAAGGCTAATGCAACACCCCTATTTAAGAAGGAAGGGAGGTAGAAAACGAAATAGTTATAGCCCGGTTAGCCTGACTTCAGTCATTGGTAAGACTTTAGAATCCACTATTAAAGGAAAAAGAACAAAGAACAGCTTATCTTTTGCTTCCACATGAACTGTATCCCTCTGTTCCTGTTGTCATTGTATCAGCTTCTACCATCTCCTCTGGCTGCATGTTCTCAGCACTTACCACCCTCTGTGTAAAAGGACTTGTCTCTCACATCTCCTTTAAACTTTCCTCCTTTTACCTTAAGCATTTGTCCTCTTGGAACTGACATATCCACCCTGAGAAAAAGACGCTGACTACCTATTCTATCCACGTCTCATAATTTTGTAAACCTCTATCAGGTCACCCCTCATCCTCCGACATTCAAGTGAAACCAAATGGAGTTTGTCTAATCTCTCCTCTTTGCTAATATCGTCTAAACCAGACAACATCCCCTCCCATCCAGGACTTGTCTACCTTAATGCCTTTCGAAATACCTGACACCTTTTTTATATTGACATGTCATTGAATATCAATGTACCCTCCTAGCTTCATCATTAATTATGCCTTTCTCTGTTGTGAATACCAGTGCAAAGTATTCATCAAGACAGATGTGGATTTACCCTCAAACAGCCAGCCTCAATCTACAATCCCTATTTCTGCCTAATATTTTAGGAGTTAGCCTTATCCCAGTTTAGTACTTCACCTGAGGAATTCTCTTATCCTGATCCATAAATAATTTAAAACTTATGGAATTGTGGTCACTGTTCCTGAAATGCTCCTCCACTGAAACTTCAATCACCTGGCTGGGCTCATTCCCCAATTCCTGTATGGCCCCTTAACTAGTTGAGCTATTTACATAGTGCTTCGAGAAATCCTCCTGGATGTACCTAACAAGTTATCCCCCACCCAAGCCCCTGGTGGTAAAGGTGTACCGGGGTATATGGGAATAATCCTGTTGTTTTCACATTTTTCCAAAATCTGTACACATATCTGTGCTTCTGTCTCTTGCTGGCTTGTAGTGCAAGCCCATCAAAGTGTTTGCACCCTTCCTATTCCTGAGGCCTCTACATGGCCTCACCAGATGAACCCTTTCTCAGTATAGCTGTGATATTCTCATTAATCAGTAACTCAGCTCCACCACCTCTTTTACATCCCTCTCTGTCTCACCTGAAATAGCTAAATCCTGGAACATTAGGTTTTCCGTCTTGTCCCTTTCGCAATCAAGTCTCTGTAATAGTTACAACAGCATAATTGTTTGTACTAATCCAGGCTCTAAGTTCATCTGCTTTACCTGTCAAACACCTCTTGTTAAAGCATCAGACTGCCAGTCCTTCTGAGTTCCTAGAATCATAGATTTTCTACAGTGCAGAAAGAAGCCATTCAGCCCATCAAATCTACACTGACCACTCTACACTATTCCCTGTAACCTTGTATTTCTCATGGCTAATTCATCTAACTTGCACATCTTTGGACTCAGGGAGGAAATCGGAGCACTGGCAGAAACCCACGCAGACATGGAGAGAATGTACAAACTCCACACAGGCTGTTACCCAAGGCTGTAATCAAACCTGGGTCTCTGGCAATGACACAGCAGTACTAGCGCATTGCCACACCCTGTTGCTGCACTATTTAAACCCTCCCTAGTGGCACTAGCAAACCTCCCAGGATACTGGTGCCCCTCCAGTTTAGATACACCAGTCCTGCTTGTATGGATCCCATTTGCCCAAGAAGACATTCTAATGATCCACATATTGGAAGCCCTCAATTTTATACAACAGCTGTTTAGCTACATATCTAATTGTACTGTCTTTCTATTCCTAACTTCCCTGACATGTTGCACAGAGTAATCCCAGGATTACAACCCTAGAGGTCTCACTTTTTGACTTCCTCCCTAACTCTCTAAATGCCCTGTGCAGGACTTTGTCATTCTTCCTGACTATGTCATTAGTACCAATTACACCACCCCCAGCCCACCCTTTTCAGAATGTTCTGTACCTGCTCAGAGACATCCTTGACCCTGGAGGAATCCTGGAGTCTGTTTGTAGCCACAGAAATGCCTTATCCGTGCACCTGAGTATGGAGTCCCTTATTACTACTGCACATTAGCCCTCCCTGTGTACAACAGAGCATGCCGTAGTGCCATCGTTTTGGCTACTGCCATTGCCATTCCCTACAGGCCACTACCCATTTTCTCCCCCCCCCCCCCCACCATTGCACACGAACACCACGATCAAATGATATATTGTTAATACCAGGGATAGCCACAGGGGACTTCTGCACTGTTTGCCTGCCACTTGCAGCAGTCACCCATCTATTTGCCTTTAAATTTTAGTGTGACAACACCACTAAGACTCCTGTCTATGATGCTTTCTGCCCCTACCTGCACCTAAGTGTGTCCAACTGCCATCCAACATCCATGTATTCTGACAGGAGCTACAATCGGACATGCTTTTGGCAGGAAATAGTCGTCAGGGATGTTTGAACTGTCTTTAAGTTCCACATTCCACTGGAGAAGCATACAACCCCGTTGATGAGATTGGGAATACTTCGAAGACCCTGGTAAAATTGGGCTGAGTCAGCACAGCTTCTTCAAGGGAAAGTTGTGCCTGACCAATTGTTAGAATTCTTTGAAATAACAAGCAAGCTAGGAGAGCCAGTGGATGCAATCTATTTGGATTTCGAGAAGGCCTTTGACAAGGTGCTACACAGGAGGCTGCTAAATTAGATAAAGATCCAAGGTGTTAGGAGCAAGATGCTGGCATGGATAAGGGATTGGCTGACTTGCAGAAGCTGAGAGTGGGGATAAAAGGATCTTTTTCAGGATGGCAGGCGGTGACTCGTGAAGATCTGCGGAGGTCAGTATTGGGACCAGAAATATTCATCTTATAAATTAAGAGTCTGGACAAAAGAACTGAGGTCATTATTGCTAAATTTGCTAAGTTTGCAGATGACGCAGGGACAGGTAGTATTAAGGAAGTGGGGAAGATGCACAAAGGATGGGATTGTGAGCAAAGGAGTAGCAGATGGAATACATTGAATTGTATTGAATTTAATGTCACGTGTACCGTAGCACAATGAAAAGCTGTGTCTTGCGAGCAATGTAGGCAGATCACATGGTTAGCATGGTAGCATAGATAAGTAAATGATAGGTAAACAGCGACAAAAACCCAGATACAGGGGAATGTTAAGAGTTTGTGAGTCCATTCAGTATTCTAACAACAGTAGGGTAGAAACTGTTATGAAACCGGCTGATGTGTATGTTCAGTCACACACAATGTGGGAATGTGTGAGGTTATGCACTTTGGTTGGAAGAATAGAGGTGTAGACCATTTTCTTAGTAGGGAGTAGCTTCAGAAATCTGAAACGAGGATTTAGGAGTCCTCGTTCAAGATTCACTTCAGGCTAACATGTAGGAACAGTTGGCACTTAGAAAAGGTGATGCAGTGTTGGCATTCATTTTGAGAGGACTACAATACAAGGTCAGGGATGTACTGCTAGGGCTGTATAAGTCTCTGGTCAGAATGCATTTGGGAAAATTGTGAGCAGTTTTGGGCCTTGTATCTAAAGAAGGATGTGCTGACCTGGGAGGAAGACAGAGGAGGTTCACAAGAATGATTGTGGGAATGAAGCACTTGTATGCGGAGCTATTGAGGACTCTAAGTCTGTACTCAATGGAGCTGAGGGGAATGAAGGGGAGATGTCACTGAAACGTTTAGAAAATTGAGAAGCTTGGATAGAGTGGGCATTGAGATGATGTTTCGACTAGTAGAAGAGAATAAGACCCAAGGGTACAGTCTCCGTGAGGGGATGACCCTTTAGATCTGACTTGAGTTTCTTCAGTGAGAGGGTAGTGAATCTGTGGAACTCATTGCTGCAGAGTGTTGTGGAGGCCCTGTTGTTGAGTGTATTTAGACAGAGATAGATAGATTCTTGATTAGTTAGGGGATCAAGGGTATGGGGAGAAGGCAGGAGAATAGGATTGAGAAACATATCAGCCATGATTGAATGGTAGTGAAAATTTGATGGGGTGTGTTATCAATCCATCTGTAAGTGCTCTGACATAACTTCGTGGTCATCATTTCCTGAGGTGGGACTTGACACAAGTGTAATCTGAATCCATGACCACCTACATAAGACCTCTACCTCTACCCCTACCTCTAAAGAACCCCCTACAGAAATGACAGTGGATCAGGATTGGATGAGACCCAGTGGTTAGAGGGCAGGAGAGGATGACACCCAATGATTGAAAGCAGGAGTGGATCCAATCCAATGAGCAAAGGGCAGGAGTGGATCTTGTTCAATGAACAGAGGGTAGGATTAGATCACATTATGTTGCTGACATTTGTCTTTATAGGAATTGGAGCACTTTGGAGTACAATAAAAATCTTTGCTATAAAATATTATGTTCATTTTCTGCGAGATAAATGTAGGTTACTATTCGTTTGCATTATCACCAGATGTTAATTTTGAATTGTTTCAGGGGAGTATTCTGATTTGAACAAATAGAACTGTTTTAATTTATCCTTGAAATAACAAAACTCACTATTCTGAGAAGAAAAATCATAATATCTCCTTTCTCTCAAAAAGTGCTTGTTCTTTATCAGCCTTGTAAAAATTATACAGAAAATCAATTCAAACAGTTTTACCCCAGTTTGTTGAGAGAACAGGCCCTCTCATACCACGTCAAAGTGTTCATTAAAGTCTCAATGTCAAATATAATGCATAAATTCAAAACCAACCAATGCATAAGTGAGATGAAAAATTGGTAAATCAACACATTTATCTGGCCATTCACCTAATTTTCTAATTGTGGAACTTGCTTCATGCCTCATTTGCTTACTTAGTAACTATGAACGCACTTCAAAATTGATTCTTTGGTTTTGAGACATGTTTGTCATTTGGAAGGAATTGGATAGTTTTATGACGTGAATAGTTGGTCTCAAAGACTGTCCAAAATTCTTGACTAATTGGCCTGTTTGGTAGCTACACAAAGAGTCAGTAATCTGTGTGATGTGTAAGAATTTGTATTGGTGCAGTAGGATTATTCATTTTAACTTTCAGTTAAGGCATGTTTTTTTACGTGTAGAATAGTACAATCAGCTTTCATTGGCTGTCATGTATCTGACCCAGGAATGCTCCATGTTGATAACAATGGCCTTTGAGTGGAGGTTTGCTAGTTTAGTGCTGCATGTGCCAAACTGTAGATGGATTTCCCTGGGCATTTATCATCTAACGTAATGATTATATGGTTTGCTATGTAGCATGGATTCTTTGTCAAACAAAATCCTCAAAAATGTATAAACTTGTTGAACAATAAGTAGGGTAAATTATCTTTTTTTTTAATATAGAATTCCGACAGTGTGGAAACAGGCCCTTTGACCCAACAAGCCCATACCAACTCTCTGAAGAGTAACCCACCCTGACCCATTCCTCCTCCACTATATTTGTCCCTGACTAATGCACTTAGCCTACACATCCCTGAACACTATGGGCAATTTAGCATGCCAGTTCACTTCACATCTTTGGACTCTGGGAGGAAACCAGACCACCTGGAGGAAACCCATGCAGACATGGGGAGAATGTGCAAAACTCCACACAGACAGTCATCCGAGGCTGGAATCGAACCCAGGTCCCTGGTGCTGTGAGGCAGAAGTGCTAACCACTGAGCCACCATGCTGTCCTATTTAGGACCTATTAGTTTATACTAGATGCAACCATTGATTTTATTTGAAATTTTCATGACTATGTACAATAATTGATGAAAACCCTGACTCAATCTTGCTATTGTTTATAGCCTTCATGACCGTGTATGACAGAATGAGACTAAATAACAAGTGTAATTTGAGAAGAGTGTAACACGGCTGCGCATCAGAATGCAGTATCTATGTTACAAGAGCTACACAATACTGTTGTTTAAAAGCAGACAGATGATCAGTTTGCAGAAAATGCCACACCAGGCACTGAGCAAAGGTGAACAAATGAAAATGTTAACCTTTACTACTACTAGATTGACAATTTTAAAAAAGAACATTTGTAATTGAGAGAACTTGGAGATAATGACATATCAGATGCTGTAACCTGTCATATCTGTGTTGCCCTGACCATTAAAGCTGATTTCACTTTGCTCCTGTGCCACAGCCTTCTAACACATGTAACTAATGGCAACGAGAAACAAAATTCACTGGATAATTTTAAGACTATCAACCAGAAAGATCAGCTTTTCGCTGAGTCTTCCCAACTGGTGCCATTTATCTTGGCCACAGTCAATGTGGGAGCACAATTCTGCAGTAATTCCTCAAAGCAATGAGGCATAGTCTTTCAATATCAGAGCAACAGATGGTGTTCAACATTAATTAGACTTGCCCTTGTCCTAACAGCAACTTTTGTTTATACCACCTAAAATGTAGTTACAAGTCCCAAGAGACTTGATAAGAGTGTCATGAAATAAAATTTGATTCTGATAGCTTATCAGATGCTCTGGGGAAAAAAGGTTTTACAGAGTATATTAAGGGAGGAAACAGGTAGGGAGGAGGAATAATTTAGGTTTGAATTCCAGAGTTTAGGACATTTGTAGCTGAAGGCATACCCTCTGGTGAAGCATTTAAAATTGGAAATTAAGAAGTAAGAAATAAATGAGCATACTTATGGTTGGAGAGTTGAGAAGTTGTAGGAAATTAGAGTTAAGGTGAGTCAAGGCAATGGAGGAACAGGTAATCCGCAATTAGCGTGGTTTTGTAAAAAGCATTTACATTGTAATGCACATTTTACTTTACTACTCATTATTTCAATAACGTGCCCATTTGCAATAATGTGATATGTGTGGATCACCAGTATGTTACAGATGTATATGCAATGCTAGAGATGACCTCTCATGGATGATCGACATGTTCCTACCTCACAAAAGGCAGCGCTTTTATTCTAAGTCTTTACTTTCACTATTCCAACCCATCAAGCTAAGTCTGGGACTTTTACAAACTTCCCTATTTTCCCCACATTGCCTGTAGTTTTATAGCTGGTGGCAAATATTGAATGTAATGAACTGATCCTTAGTTCAAATGTCCAATGAAGGATGGGCAACAAGGTTTATTCCCTAACGAAAATGATCATTTTTATCCCCTAGTTGTGGGAGTGAAGGCAATATTCATTATATCATGAATAGATCCATTCTGTTAAAAGTTGTCAGATGATTTTTGGGAATCAGCATGAATAGGGTATTTACATGGGTTTCTGCAGGAATGTGTTTCCAACAACATGATTTTGTTAGCAGGATGATGTTCAAGAGTGGCACTATTGTGTTATTCGAGAGCTTGCCTGAATTTGAAATAAAGAATGAGAATTTTAAAATAGAGAGGCTGCTTAGCTGTGAGTAAGTGAAGGCCGCAAGTTGATGGTAATGTGAATGTATAAAGTTGCAGGAGTGGAAACAGGGAATCTTCAATTTGAGGGATTGAGAACAAACTGTAAGCCCTTTAAACAATCACATGGTCTATGCCCATCAGCATTTTTCTGCATGCTGCCCCATCATGGCCCTCATCGAAATTCTCCACAGAAAGACTTGTGTGAACCTCACCCTCTGAGGAACTGGCAACTCTTGCCCCTGCCCTGTTGGCTGCTTGAGCTCACTGACTCACCATGTGCTGATACCATCTTCATACTACTCTCTAAAGTACAGGTGGTTCTCCTAATGCTGTAATTGCATTCCAGCAAAACCTTGCTTCAGAAAATCGCTTAATATAAATAATGGAGCCTATGGGAAAAGTGGGGTTGGGGCAGAGCAGCAAAAAAACATCACTCATCATTGCTCAAAAATCACTCGAAAGTCTAACACAAAATAAAACACAGCCTGAATGAAAGTATAAATCATATTTATCAACGAAACTAAAGTAAATTGGACAGCACAGTGGTGAGCACTGCTGCTTCACAGTGCCAGGGACCTGAGTTTGATTCCAGCTCTGGTGACTGTGCAAACTCCACACAGACATTCTTCCCCTGTCTGCGTGGGTTTCCTCCCACAATTCAAAGGTGTGCAGGTTAGGTGAATTGGCCATGCTAAATAGCCCACTATGTACAGGGATATGTAGGTTGGATGCATTAGTCAGGAGATAAATATAGGGGAATTGGTCTGGGTGGGTTACTCTTTGGAGGGTCAATGTGGACTTGTTGGGACGAAGGTCCTGTTTCCACACTGTAGGGATTCTATGATCTAAATTTAACACAGGATATTTAAAAAAAATTGTTAATACGGGGACAGACGGTCATCATGGTGCATAAGGTAGACTCCTTCATTCCTGTTACGTGAGCTCCATCACATATTATTTCCTTGACACTCAAAATGCTTTATAATAGCTAGCATCTCTTCTAATGTCATAGCTTTTCTTTTGAGTTCACTGCCCTCAATTTTATCACCAGGACGCTTCTTGCTAACATTCTTGTCACTGTGCCCCTCCATTTTTTCAAAAAAAAATAATCTTGAGTAGCTTCCTGTGAAAGGTACACTACTCCAATGTATCTCTCTCAGAAAACTGCTCTGTCTGCAGCTGACATCGGCACATATGCAGAACAGCGCGGAAGCTTTGGTGTATTTACAGAACGAAACACATTAAATGATCACTACTGGAATTGCGTTATTGTGAACAGAGGTAAACAATCTCAAAAATATCTATCCATAATTCCTCAGCGACGTTATAAGAAAATCATGCTGCTAGAACACACGTTGTCCAAGAACTACCTGTACACACACAGTACCTGAGCTTGTGGCTGTGATTTTTGAGTTCAAATTATGGTGTTTCATCGTCAGCAGTCTCTTTCTCTCTTTCTAATCACACTCCTGTATCATTACCTGCCTATGTACAGATAGAGTATGTGTCAAAGGAGAAAGACACGAAGGTAGGATACCAGTGAATGAATCTGGGGAAAACAAGAGATATATGCTTGCTTTGTTGTGTAGCTTGGGGTTCAGAAGAGGTTAGGGGATGAGAAGCAAGTGCAATATGAAAACCCTTCAAATGGACAATTGTGATTCTGTTCTTTCAGCCACACCACGAGCCATGGTCTCCACCACGGCCACTGCTATGATGTAAAGCAATGGGGTGGGGATCTGCAACCTGATTATTGGCCTGAGTTGTTAATTCTGTTCCATTCTTTACAGATGCACCATTACCTTCTGAGTAATTCCAGAACTTTCTGCCTTTATTCCCAATTCCCACCAATTGCCGCAGTTTGCTTTTACATGGGTACTGAAGTGGTCCAATAGTTGACAACTTATAAATATTATGCCTAATGTCAGTTGTTCTCATAAGCTTTGTCCATTTGCTGTGAAAGAAGTGTTTTCACAAAACTATCATACACAATCCATCACATTAGCAGTCAATTTAAATACACACCTGGTTAATTGCTTTATAAAGAATTTATTACAATAAGCATTGTAGTTACATTGGGTGATATTTAATAGAGGCAAAGCAGCTTTAGATCTGGAAAGAGCCCAGCGTTGTGTTTTTGGGAAGATCTCCTGATCAAGCACTTATCTGGGCAGTGGTGGGCCATCCACTAGTCCACCCACTGAATGGGAGCTCATTGTTTCTTGGCAGAACCACGGAGGGCAGCAATGTTGTTGGTATTACACCCAGCTAAGGCTTCAGCACCATGGACCAAGCAATGACAATGACACTGGGTCCCTTTCGAATATTGGATCTCTTTGAATGAGGAACATTTCCCTCACTCACCTCTGCCCACAAGGAGTCTGCAAGGACATTGTTTCACAGCATGTATAGATTGAAGGCTTAAAGGACCACAGAAAAAAGTCAAATGACAGTACAGAAAAAGATTAATAGCAGCAAATTATTATTACTGTGGCTAATAAGTTATAGGCAAGAAAAATAAGTGTCTCATGCCTAGTACAGAAGTGTCATCTATATGAACTTTCAGTCAATTCTTTTAAAACTTGAACATGTGAACTATTAAAATGGCTGCTGTAAATCATGTGACCTTTGACATTTGAACTGCACATAGTACCATGTCTCAAGTGGATATATAATTAAGTCTGGTCAGGCAGCGTCCAAGGAATAGGCGAATTGACATTTCAGGCATAACTCTTCATCAGCGCTTATGCTTGAAACGTCGATTCTCCTGTTCCTTGGATGCTGCCTGACCAGCTATGCTTTTCTAGCACCACTTTCTTGACTCTGATCTCCAGTATCTACAGTCCTCACTTTCTCCCATATAATTAAATCTGAACATTCACAACCATCCAGGAAATTCACACTTTCTTTTATGTTTAATAATTAGCCAAGATAAAATGACTGTAGATTTTCCAGACTGCCTGTTTCTTATTTCATATTGGGCCCAGTTAAAAGTTGAAACTTAATTTGTGGAAGATGTAAGTGAATAGAGACCATCAACCTTCCGTTGTATTAAAATGGTTTTCCTCATTAAAATTTTACTGAGTAAAACTCCAAGGTGTTAAATCATGGCACAGCATCTGTTGTGGAAATATCCAGTACTGCCTTATTTGGAAAAGACTTTGAACTTGCGAAACTATAAAGGATGAGCAGATCCCTGTTTTCACCGAGTTTCAACAGAGCAATTGGACAAACATTTCACTTGGATCAGAAAACTGAATCATGAACTATCTAATTGTTGTTGAGCTGCCAAAGTAATTAACAATGATACCTGAAAGCAAGAAATCTGAACAATGTTAGGACTTCCCCATTGCCCCCAACTCCATGCCACCAGTTGTTTCAATTTCATGGTAGTCTGAGATCAAATCTTCTGGAAACGCAACTGTAAAATCTCACATCCTGCTGTGTATCCTTTGCTTATTTGTCCTTCATATCAATTTTAAATGGTCAAAACTATCTAGGAAAATGCAGGCCTGCCACTTGGGAGACTGAAGAGCTTATGTCAGAGACTGTCATTGTTATAATCTGTAAAGACGTATGACCTTCTCTGACACATGAAGACGTGTTGGAGAATGAGTTTGAGAGATGTAATGTTTTACACCATATATGGCATTTTTATAAATTGGATACTGCATTGCAACCTTGCTCTTCCTTTTTAATCTCTTGTGCTGATAGAACCCAATAAATGGGTAATTTCTGTGTCTTGAACCTCTGAGGCTCACTAGTTGCTTGCAGGGAGGGGCCAGTGGAGGCCTTGAATCTCCCCATTGAATTTTGTAATGGTCCTTTATGACTGACTCTTAAAATAATAGTTTGTCATCTTTTAACTGTGGTTGAATCTCGCAATAGGAGTGATACATAAAGTTTTCAGGAAATTTGGAAAACTACTTCTGTCCATTTTAAAGACAGATTAGCTTTCTTCACAAAACCTGTAATATCATAACCACATGTTTGTGACGATGCTATTAACTTTGTCCAAACAAACAAGCTGTCAACCATAGGCCTTTTACAATGAATTAATATTATTCAGGTTTACTCTAGGAATTATGATAGGATGAGCACTTGTAATGCCACATACGTAGCAAAAATTGGCTTTACCAGAGAATGTTTCAGCAAGATTTTGTCAGTTTAGTTGACAAATTACTGACCGTTTCAATTACTGTTCTGTTAGTATTCTTCTGTTCTATTCCACACTGTAGGGAATGGGTTTGGATGGGTTACTCTTCAGAGTCGGTGTGGACTGGTTGGGCCGAAGGGCCTGTTTCCAGACTGTAAAGAATCTCATCTTTTCTGTGTGTGGAATGGACTGTGATTCTTGACTGTGTTTTTATAAACATGTGAATTAGGAGCAGGAGTAGGCCATTCAACCCTTACAACCCCCTTTACAATTCAACATCACCGCTCTGAGTGTGACCTAAAGCCCACATTCCTGCCTATCTCCACTAATCTTCGGCTCCCTTGTTAGACAAGAATCATGAAGGGCTTATGCTCGAAACGTCGAATTCCCTATTCCTGAGATGCTGCCTGGCCTGCTGTGCTTTGACCAGCAACACATTTTCAGCAAGAATCATTTTACGTCTGCCTTAAAAAAAATCAATTATTCCACCTGGACCAGTCTCTGAGAAGAGTTCCAAAGACTCCGAAATCTCTGAGAGAAGAATCCTCTTCCCCTCCTCCTTTAAATAAAGGACCACTGTTATTTTTAAACTGCCCCCTAGTTCTAGTCTCTCACAAGGGGAAACACCCTTTCAGGATCCGCCCTTTCAAGTCCCTCAGGATCTTATATGTTTTAATATCACCTGCTAAACTTTAACAGATTTCATAATTTCATCCTATAAAGGATTAGAACTACAGGATGCAAGTACCTTTCTTTTCTAAAATAATGTGATGAAAAAATCTTATTTTAAAAAACTTGTGAAAATCATTTAGCTGATGAAACGGAGAAAGGAAATTTGAGTAAAAGTACATGACTTATATTTGGCATTTGTATTTGCATTTGTAAAACTCATTGTACTCAACTTCATTGCAATTCAAATTTGGCCACTCCAACATTTTGGAGAGTGAAGGACCCCTTTTACTATACTTTAAGAAACTTGACGGCATTAATCTTTCCTATCCCCAACAACCAACAAACGTGGGGGGATGGCAGAAAATCCTGAGCTGCATCTCCATCTCTGCACAAAGACGGTGAATGAAATGGTCCGTTATCAATCACAGGTCCACAATGGAGAATGTGCTAATCACACACAATGCAGCCGCGGTCTGAGCTCACAATATGCTGCAAAGAGAGTGTGTTTCGGGTGCTTTAGAATTGTGACTCCCAGGGTCTCTCTGGTCTTCACACGGAATCCAGTCGAGCGTTTTAATCAGGTCCAACCGACGGGAGGCCGAATCCATAAACAACAAAGACTGGAATTCTGCTGTTTCCGAGTGACGGTTGGGGGGAGGGGAGGCAAGAGTGTTTGAAAGCTAAAGGAATGCGTGAATGTATGTACAGAACTCAACCCACGGTGGGGGTATTCGCCGGAGCCTGGGAGCGGGCTGCTTTAAAGGACAGACGCATTTCGGCCGCACGCCAGCTTTAACGGTCCGGCTCGCGCCACATTCCACCGTCACAGTTGAAAGCTGCCCACGTGACTGCTGCCCTGACTTGGCGTGGGCGGGAGTGGTGCTCAGTCTTAACAAGCTCCAAGCGAGGTTGTTAGAATAGTTAACGGTTATTGCTAAATACAAAGCTCAAAAGAAGACAAAAAAAACCCCACAGCATATGATTTACGAACCTAGAGTGCTGGAGTTGAATCTTCTGCCCTCCGCCACCAGCAGCACTTGGCCCTTGATTGCCTCTACCTGGTCTGAATCCATCTCTTCATTTCTGAACACCTTCTGGGGCAAGAAAGGAGAAATACTCGAGCCAGAGGTTTCAACTGACTTTTTAGGATCTCTTAGAATCCCATCCACCACCACCACATTTATTCTTTCAAATAGTTCAGACAGAATGACCGAAATCGTGCAAAATTTTGTGGATCTTGGAGAACTGAAATAAAAACAAAATGCAGCAGGACCTCATCAGGAGAGAGAAACAGTGTCTCCAGTCCAGTATGACTGTTCAGAACTGTCAAATGACAAGATGGGCCTATGAAGGTCTAATTCTTTACAAAAAGTGTGCATGGTCTAATCAGGTTCACGACCAATAGTGATGCCTACATGTAAATGGAGTACAAACCTGTGCCCAACAGTATTTGTTCAAATTCATTCATGGAATGTGGACATTGCTGGCTAACCCAGCATTTTTTGCCAATCACTAACTGCTTGGGAGTAGAGTTGTCAACCACATTGCTATGGGCCTGGAATCACATATAGGCTAGACTGGGTAGGGGTGACAGACTCCTTTCTGTAAAAGACATACGTGAGCAAGATGGGTTTTTCCAACAATTGGTAATGGATACATAGTCACTATTAGCCTAGCTTTATATGTATATGAAATATGGTTTGCAAAAACCTTTAGCTGTCATTCCCAGTGTGACAATTGCATTGTTTGAAAGTAAGTGTTTCAGTGCAAAACATAAGGCTCAAAATTATAGAGGCTAGATCTATTGTCCAAAAGTGCTAAAGTAAACCAGAAATTTAACAGGCTTTTTTTTGTAATGTTCGTAATTTTGCTTGTAAGCTTTTAACAATGTGTACATTTTTATGGGTTTTTTTGTTTAATGTTTCTAATGAATGTTAACAAAGAAAGGAAGTGCATGGAAATCTGTTCTAGCCTTCCAACGTACAAAAATTACTGAACAACATTAAAATATTGTATTTTAAATGTAGTTTTGGAATGTTATTTTAGCATAAATCATGCACAGATTCTTGCATGGGTGTAGACAGTAAACCATGATTAGCTCAATTTTTGTGGTGAACTCTTACAACTTCTCAAACAGCAGACCAACTCATGTTAAGTACAGGATATTACCGTGTTTGATGGTTTATGGCATAAGGGAGATATGAAAGGGTTAACAGGGATTTCCTCAAGGCCTGGAAAATAGCCCTTTTACTTGACAATTCCTATCAACCAGAACAATGAGGATTGAATAGGTCCCTAAACAAAATCCTTTTGAACAATTAAATCAAATAATTTTGCTTAAACATTGTTTCATGTCTGCACAGTTAAGTACTTGCTTGTTGGGAGCCATCAAATACAAGCCACATCTTGATTGCTAGTAAATGGGCGATTTCTCATTAAAAACTTTGAATCACAGAATCCCTGTAGTGCAGAAAGAGGCTATGAATAAATTAAATTTGTGAAAAAAGACAATAAGCTAAGGAACCTATAGGTGCCTTGTTTCATTAATCATAGTAGAGTCATAGAGCATGGGACGGACCGTTTGGTCCAAGCCGATCATGTTCCCAAACTAACTAGTCCCACCTGCCTGCTCTTGGCCTATATCCCTCCAAACATTTCCTATTCATAAACTTATCAAAATGTTTTTTAAACATTGTAACTGTACTGGCGTTCACCACTTTCTCTGGTAGTTCATTCCATTCAAGAACCAATCTCTGTCTAAAAAACACTGCTCCTCATGTTCTTTTTAAGATGAGAGGAGAAAGATTTAAAAATATGCCCACTAGTTTTGAACTTGCTAACCCTAGAGAAAAGACATTTGTAATTCACCTTATATATGCCCCTCATGATTTTATAAACCTCAGTAAGGTCACCCCTCAACTTCATATGTGCCAGTGAAAAAGGTCTCAGCCTTTCTTATTTTTATATCTCAAACCCTTTATTCATGGCAATATCCTGGTAAATCTCCAGTTTAATTGTATACTTCCTATAACAGGGCAACCAGAACAGCACACAGTACTCCAGAAGCCTCGCCAATGTCCCGTACAATCTCAACATGACCTCCCACCTCCTATACTCAAAGGTATGAGAATGAAGGCAAGTATGCTAAATGCCGCCTTAACCAGCTGTCTTTTTGTGATTCAAATTTCAAAGAATTATGTTCCTGAACCCCTAGGTCTCTGTTCTGAAACTCTACCCTTCCATTAATTGTATAGGTCCTGTCCTTCTTACCAAAAGCAATACCTTGGATTTATTCAAATTAAACGCCATCTGCCATTCCTCAATCCATTGACCCAATTGATCAAAATTTCTTTGTAATCTTAGCATTTGTAAAATTTACAGAAAAATCTGAAATCTCTGCTGCAATTGGAATAAAGGATGAGGTTCAGTGCAGGAAAATCAGGAAATACACAAGATTAGGGGCTGTGTTGGCCTTGGAGTCATTAGAAGTAACATATTGGTTACTAATTTACTAATGGGATGCTTTTTCTCTTTTAATTTTCTTTTAAGGTTTTCTTTTGCAAAATGCAAAGGATGAGGGACCATTCAAGTCCAACAAAGCTATGATAAAAGTCCTGGGCAGCGGGCCAATCCTGTGGTGGGATGAACCCTGTTAAACAAATAGCCTAGAGATGAAGTATTAAATATGAGAGCGGTGTTTAAAACTGGCTGCACTTCAGCAATGCATAAATAAGAATATTTTTAAAGCTTACTTTAAAATATGCATGTGTTATTGTGGATATAAATAGATTGCTGATATAAACCTCTAAAATCTAGGTTCTAACCCAGTCTGGACTGAGCAGTTTCAATTTATATTCTAGTGTATGATTGCTTGTAGCTCATATTAAAAACAAATGAAAAGCTTTCATTTATATAGCTAATGTTGAATACTGTTGAGAACCCAGCTGAATACAGAATATTCAGAAAGAAGGTGAAGCAAAGAGGAATTATGAAAAAGCTAAATAAATGGAAATTCCAAAGTCCTCTAGAAACATATTAGTAGTAAAAGGTTGATGAAAGGAGAAGTGAGGCTGATTAGGAATCAAAAAGGGAAATTAGAAATGAAGGTAAGAGGCATGGTTGAGGTATAAAATGAATACTTTTCATCCACCCATACCCACAAGGCAAGTGCTGCCGAGGTCATGGGAAAAGGGAATTCTGTCACGAGGAGAGTTTAAAATTTAATAAGGAAGATAAGATGTGTGAATTTAAAGTTGATGGGCTACCAGGGCCAGATGAGATACATCCAAACATATTGAAGGAAGTAAGTGGAAATTGCTTGCGGTTTGGAGAAGATAAGTAGCTCAGGTTGTGGATCAGGTTGTAAGTTTACTCACTGAACTAGTAGATTTGTTCTCCGATGTTTATGGTTACCATAATGCCGAGGGGCTGGAGTAGTCTGGTTGTCATCTCTGAGATGTCTTTAATGTATGGCAGGGTGGCTAGAGTCTCTGGGCATACATTTATATTCTTGGTTAGGTCTTCCACAAGCCAGAAGAACAGCAGAACAGAACGGCTGCAGGATGCTCTGAGAAATGATAAATGATGCCCCACAACCGACTCCACAATATGAACGAGACATTTCGCACCAAAAAACTCTGTATAGTAACGTGACTGACCATGAATGGACAGGTACACTAGAATGAGCCATCAATACTAAACAGCAGCGGACCAAGACAAAGAAAAGACTCGCCCTACAAGAAAAACTGGCGAAGCTCACGCACCGTAATAATTCAGAGACTTGGATAAAGTCACTTGGTCCAATCACTCTCAGACATGGAAAAATCCATCCTAGTACAAGGGATGAACTTCAACCATAGGAATACAGACTTCCTAGCAACACTGGAATCCACCCTGAAAGACAACGGATTTATGGAAGAAATTCAGCAGGCCATCAGACAGTAGCACCAACGCTAAGCAGAAAGAAAGAAAGGAACACCCTCCACACACTGGAAAGGAAAGCCTTGGAAGGACTTAAAAGACAAAAATATCGTAATCCTATTGGCAGACAAAGGGCCATCATCCTGAACAGAACACAATACATTGAAAAGGCAAACACAGTGCTCACTACCAACAGGTGGCAATGGACCCAACTCCACAGCTAGAAAACTGTATTGCGCCAAATCTTGAGGAAACTTCTCAAGACAGGTGAAATTAACAAGGCAGACCACCAAAGAATGAAATCTGAAGGATCCAACACACCCTGTTTCTACGGATTAGCAAAGGATCACAAAAAAGCCCCCTTCCGCGCCCCCATCCACCCATCCATAGTCTCACTTCCCGGTATACCGACATATAGACTAGCAAAGGAACTGCAACGCAAACTGAAACACCTAGTAGAAGATTCAAGCCATTCCATCCACACCACCCCAGACGACTTTAACATCATCAAAGACACCAAGGTAGATGATGATGAAGTCATGGTTTCCTTCAGCTGATGGCCCCATTCACATCAATAAACATAACCGTAGTCAAAGAAACAATGGCTTCACTGCTAGATGAACCAAGGACACAAACACCTGACAGCACCAACTCCATCATAAAAAGGACAGCATCCTCAAACTAGTAGACCTGGGCCTCAAAACCCAGTTCACCTTCAATGACACGATCTACAAACAAATCAACGGGTCTTCTATGGGATCACCAATATCAGGACTCTTAGCAGAAGCAATTATGCAGAGGTTAGAACAAACAGCCATTCCAAGCTTTGGGTCCGCTATGTGGATGACACCTTTGTCATCATGAACAAACAAATTTAGAAGAAACCCACAAACACACTAACAACATCCTTACTGGTATAAAGTTCACCAAAGAGGAAGAGAACAATAACAGACTCCATTTCCTAGATGTCACTGTAGGATGAAAAGCCAGTGGAGAGCTGCAGACCAGTGTCTACTTGAAAGCTACACACACTGACCAGATACTCAACTACAGGAGCAATCATCCCAACACCCACAAACTGAGCTGCATTAGGACATTATTTAAATGAGTCACAACACACTGTAGCACCCAGGAACTACGAGAAGCATAGGAAAAATACCTATGCAATGTATTCAGGAACAACGGGTACCCGATAAGCACAGTCGGCTGATTCCTAAACAAGAAGATACAACACACCCAGAAACTCTAGCCACCCTGCCATACATTAGACATCTCAGAGATGACGACCAGACTACTACGGCCCTGAGGCATCATGGTAGCCCACAAACCTATAACCACACTGAAATAGCTTCAGATGAATCTAAAGGATCCTGCACCAACAACTAGCAGAATAAGTGTCATACAAAATATCCTGCAAGGACTGCAACATACATATTATATTGGACAGAAGGGCAGAAAACTAGCGACCAGGATACATGAGCACCAACTAACCATCAAACGACATGACCAACTATCGCTACTATCCATAGACATAGACGAAGAGGGGCATCAGTTCAATTGGGGCAATACATCTATCCTGCGACAGGCTAAACAAAGACATGCACAAGAATTTTTAGAGGCCTAGCTCTCAGACCGGAACTCCATTAACAAATGTATCAATCACTTCAGTTATGCAAGATTAGAGATATTAGGACTGTTTTTCTTGGAGTGAAGAAGAGGAGGAGTTTAGAGAGAAACTGTTCTTGCTTGTAAAGACATATTCATTTACCAACGTCGCAGAAGAACCAGAAGTAATATGACCACCCAGAACGGACCAAGACACACACATAGCAAGCGGGACAGAACACCAGCACGTCATTGGAGGCTCACTTGCATGGTGACGAAACATCAGAGAGCAAATCTACCAGCTCAGCGAGCAAATTTACAACCTGAGTGGAAATTGCATTGAGTGGAAAATGTGGGTTAATGTGGAAGAGTCGCCATGAATTTAAGAGAAAGTTGTGTCTTTCAAATTTGCCGAAACATTTTGAAGAGCTAATGGAGAGGATTGATGAGGGCAAATTTGATGTGGTAAACCTGGACATCCAAGAACTATTTAATACAGTGCCACACAACAGACTAGTGAGGAGCACAAAAGATCATGAAAAACAGGGGCAATAACAACATGAAGACAAAATCGGCTGAACAGAATAATGATTAATGGGTATTTTTTGGTCTGGAATAAGTTTTGTAGTGGAGGTCTCCATATCAGTATTGGGACCCTCACTTTTCCTGATATATAATATATGTGGTCTCTGTTTTGATGTGTAGTGACCAATTTCAAAATCACAGTACAGGTCTGGATAGCACATTTGTTGGAAGGGTGTAAATGCATTGAAGAAAGTAGAGGAGGTTGCCAAGAATGGTTCCAAGGATGAAACATTTAGATTAGAGAAATTCGGACTGTTTTTCTTAGAGAGTGGAAGAGGAGGAGTTTTGGTAGGATTTTGAAAACTTCTAAGGGGTCTGGGCAGAATAGATAGGGGGAAACTATTCTTGCTTGTAAAATGGTTGAGAACAAGAGGACGCTGGTTTAAAAGTAAAAGAAGCAAATATGAGGTGAGAAATGAAGTTTTTCACAACAAGTAGTTAGTCTGAAATTCACTGCCTGTAGGTGTGGAGACAGATTCAATTGAAGCATTCCAAGACTGCCTTAAATCATTATTTAAAATTGAAATAAAGTGCAGGGTTATGGGGAAAAGGCAGGAGATTGGCATCAAGCTAAAGTGCCCAGTGATCCAGTGCAGAGATGATGGGCCTCATATGCACTGTAAAAATAATTGTGGCAAGATATGGTACTCTGGATATTGTGTCTAGTTGTGCTAGTTTTCTTCTCAGTTTTTGTGTGGTCCAAAACAGGTGTAACTGAAAGTGTGCATGGAAATGCACTCCTACTGTGTTCCAGTATATTCTTCTGGTGAAAAGCATTATTCTGATGCTTTTTTAGAGGGCTGTTCAATTATTGTCTGTAGAACTAATCCATTGCATTTAATTACAAGGATTATACAGCAAAGAGTTTGGCCAAACTAGCTGATGTTTACATTCCACGTTGGTGTCTCCTAATTCCATCTATCCCCTTTTTATCTATACTTGTTTCCTTATAAAACTATCTAAACTCTTTGCCTCATCAGGTACATATTCTACCCAGTCTCTAAGTAAACACATTTCTCCATTGGATCTGTAGTAAACACCTTGTTGTTTTAAATTCCTTTCATGAAATCACTGGCAAGGCCAGCATTTGTTTTCTTGATCTGAGTAACTTGTTCAGTCACTTCAGAGGACAGTTAAGTGTCAACGATGTTGCTGTGGCTCTGGAATCACACCTATACTTCATCACACAGAGGGGTTTTACAGCAACTGATTGTTTGATGATACCATTACTAATTACCAATGATCTGTTCTCTCTGAGAATAAAATTCAACGGGTTCTCTGGGTGAAGATTTTTTTCCTCTTCTCCATTCTAAATGGCCTATCCTGTGTACTGAGGACTCTTTGGTCATCAGTAACCTCTTTGTTGTATTTACCCTGTCAAGTCTTTATAGGTTTTTATGAGACCCCCTCCTCACTTTTAATCTCCAGTGAATATAACCCAAACTGATCCAGTCTCTTTTCATAGTTGTATCCTGCTAGCCCAGGAATCAGTCTGGTAAACCTCTGTTGCACTCTATCCATAGCCAAAATGTCTTTCCTCAGAGAAGTAGACCAAAACTGCACATTAATATGAGCCAACACCACTGGACCACTGTCTAATCGTGTATTTATGACTGTTAGATTTGGATTCTCCCACAAGTGGAAACTTTCTCTCTACATTTACCACCTGTCAACTAATTCATAATTTAAAGATCTCTTCAATCCCGTCTACACTTTCACTTTTCTCAAGAAAAAAATCCCAACCTACTCAATCCTTTGACAGTTATAACTCGGTTACAGTACAATCTTTGTAAATCATTTCGTACTTCTTCCAGTGCTTTTAGGTCTCTCTTATAGTATAGATCTGAATTGTGCACTGTACTCTAAGCACAGCTTCATCAGAATCCTCTTTAATTTTAATACAATTTGACTACTTTTGAATTCTACAGTCCTAGAAATACGTTCAATGTTGCTTTTTCTCATCTATCCTACTTAATTTATTGTTTTTTAAAGAAAACGTGATGGTTCAGGTTTTTATGCTAGAGTGTGTAATCTCACATATTGTTTGCTGTTCCATTGCCCAGTTTGCAAGTTTTTAAAAAATTTATGTTATGCTGCATTCTTGCTCAGTGGTGGCAATACCCCCAGTTTGCTTACATCTGCAAAGATTGATGCTTAGTTACTTATTCCCATATTGAAATTGTTAATGCAAATTATGAATAACTGGGATTCCAACGAACATACTATCTAGTTTTATTTTTTCGTACCTACTGGAAATTTGTTGAAGTTTTTGTCCCTTTAATTTTGTTTTGTGTGACTGCACACATAACTTGAGGAAGCCTACTTGTCTATGGTCTTCACAGGGACTTTGAGGACATTGGTTCACACAGTAACCTTTGTGGTATGTTCTATCTTCCTGTATTCAGAGTAACTACTATTTTCTTTCTCTTTGTTTAAACTTGTTTCGACCTTTTAAAAATCCAAGTAAATCATATCAACTCATTTCCCTTGTCTATTTTTTCTCCTACCTCTTCAAAAATTGGATTAATTAAGCATGACTTAGCCTTTCAGAATCCCTGCTGACTTATTTCAGATATTTTCTCTTACTACTTTTAGTATAGATTCTAGTATCGTTCCTATCATTGATGTTAAGCTGACTGATCTATAATTCTTAGGCTTTCATTCATCTCCCATCTTGCATCTAAGAAAAGCATTTATTGTCAGCCAGACTTCTGCCACTAATACTCTTATATGGAACTTGTCTGTATAGCAACCTTTGCTATCTCCTCCCTACCCTCCTGAATATAACATGCATACCATCCAGAATGGGGAGTAGTGGGATTTGGAGCGAGGATTGGTTATCCTTTGCAATGTTGTAGTTTGTCAATTATTTCTTCCTTTTCTGTCTGAAGTGTTTTAAAATTATTTTAAAAATATTTTAAGCCACACCCCCTCGTGAAGTTCCGATTTTATTATCTTGTTCTAAAAAAATGCTTCTCTGACATTACCTATGAGTTTATCTTGTTCATTCTTTCCATAATTTTCCTTCTGTTATTTACATGACTGTAGAAGAAGTTATTACTTAAAATCATGGAATAAAGTCATATTAATACAGCAAATAAAGAAGCCATTTGACCCTCTGAGTCTGCATTGGCTCTCTGCAAGAGCCACGCAGCTAGTCTTGTTTCCTGGTCCTTCCCCTATGACCTGACTAATATTTATCTTCAGGTCCTTAAAATTCTCTTTTGAACACAGCCAGTGAATCTACCCCTCCCCTAGACACAAGTAGGTCCTAATTAGTTGTGTTAAGAAGAAGATATTTTCTCTAATAGTTTTTTGTTCCTTTGCTAATCATCATAACTATTCCACAAATGTCATCCTTGATTAATAGTGCTAAACCTCCATCTTTAGTTAGCTTCCTATTTTTCTTTAATACCAACTACCCCTTAATATTCAGGATCCAATCCCTGCCATTTTGCAGCTGTATCTATTTGTGAGATTGTATTTATTTACTTCAATTAATTTACATAGCATCATAGAGATGTACAGCATGGAAACAGACCCTTCAGTACAATTCATCCATGCTAACCAGATATCCTAAATTTGGTAAAAACAAGGGCTGCAGATGCTGGAAACCAGATTCTGGATTAGTGGTGCTGGAAAAGCACAGCAGTTCAGGCAGCATCTGAGGAGCAGGAAAATCGACGTTTCGGGCCGAAGCCCTTCATCAGGAATAGAGGCAGAATGTCTACAGGGTGGAGAGATAAATGAGAGGAGGGTGTGGGTGGGAGAAAGTAGCCTAGTGTACTAGGTGAATGGGGGTGGGGATGAAGGAGATTGGTCAGAGAGGAGGGTGGAGTGGATAGGTGGAAAGGAAGATAGGCAGGTAGAGCAAGTCATGGGGACTGTGCTGAGCTGGAAGTTTGGAGCTCCTCTCATTTATCTCTCCCCCCTGTAGGCACTCTGCCTCTATTTCTGATGGAGGGCTTCTGCCTGAAATGTTGATTTTCCTGCTCCTTGGGTGCTGCCTGAACTGCTGTGCTTTTCCAGCACCACTCTAATCCAGATATCCTAAATTAGTCTAGTCTCATTTGACCGCATTTGGCCCATATCCCTCTTAAACCCATCCTATTCCTATACCCATCCAGATGCCTTTTAAATGTTGTAATTGTACCAGCCTCCTCCACTTCCTCTGGCAGTTCCTTCTATACAAGTGCATTAAAAAGTTGCCCATTAGGTCTCTTTTACATCTTTCTCCTCTCACCTTAAGTTTTAGCCCTCTAGTTCTGAACTACAGTAATGAATGATAAATGTATTTAGATACAGGCTCTTTAGCTTTGTTATATTTATAACATGTCTTGATTGTTAGTGTATCCCTAGATTTTTTTTCCTCTCTGCCTCTTCTTGCCATTCCCTGACTCTAATTTCCCATGCTACTATTTTTATATCCTTCCTTATCTCTACTCTGTAGAGTGCTGCATCTGATCCCGTCCCTCACTATTTAGTTTAAAACCCTCTCCACTTAATGAGTTATGTCGTTCACGAACACTGGTCGCAGCATGGTTCAAGTGTAGATTGTCCCAGTACTACAGCATCCCAGTTTCCTTAGCACTGGTCCAAATAGTCCATGAACTGGAATCCAATCCTCTCACACCAATCTTTGAGACACATATTCATGTATCTAATTTTAAACACCCTACCACATTTTTTTGTGGACATTTCTCTGGAGTCGAGTTGGACTGTGTCTAATTTATTGAAGAGGTTCTATGTTTTGGCCACAATTGCTTTTCGTGGCAGAGAATTCCACAGACAAACAACTGTCTGGGTGAAACAAAGAATTCTCCCTATCTCAATCCTAAATCGCTCACCCCATTTCCTTGCACTGTGAGCCCCGTTCTGTATTCCCTTTCATTCGGAGCATTCTTCCTGCATTTACTTTGTCTAGTCCTATTTGAAATTTAGAAGTTTAAGACCAGAAGACAAAAGAAATAAGAGTAGGCCAGTAAGCTCCTTAAGCCTGCTCCGCCACTCGGTAGGGTCACAACATTTCTCACTTGCATTTTCCCTGTCATGCTCGATTCCTGACTGATCAAGGTTCCTGTCCTAGATTCTCCCATGCAGGAAAACAGCCTCTGAGCATTTACACTATCAAGCCTCTTAAGAATTCTACATTTTTCAATGTGATCACCTCTTATTCCTCTAAATTTCAAGATGGTGGCTCCGGCACAATAGGTAGTGTTTGGGCTAGCCTGTCTGCTCCAGGCCAACTGCATTCTGTTTCTCTCCCTCTCTCCGTTTCATCTGTTTCTTTTTCTTTTACTCCTCTTCTTGACATCGCAGAAAGGCTGGAGATGTGTTCATGGCTCGTAGGTTCAATGCATGGACTCCAGGAATGGCAGTGGACCTCATAGGCTGGATGTGTAGACTTCTGGAATGCTGGCAGGACATTGGCTGCTGTGATGGCAAAGTGGCAATCTCTGGCTGTGGTAGGGCCATAACATGGACTCTTTCAGTGGTGATGGATCATTTACTGTGGAGTTGTCACTGCCCAGAGTAGGGGCTCCTTGTTGTGGTAGGCCCAGAACATGGACTCTTTCAATTGCGATGGATCATTGATTCTGGAGTTGTCAGTGCTCAGAGAAGGGGCTCCTGGCTGTGGTAGGCCTACAGCGCGTACCCTGTAGAAGTCCCTGACCATGTTTGGGATCCTAGTAGATAAAGATGAATTCTATTTAAGTACTTCCTTTTTTACTCTTTTGTACCTCTACTAGGCATCAGATTATGGTGACAGAACATTCTTCACTGTATCAATGTGACAATAAACCATTCATTCATTCAAATCGTATGTGCCTCAGGTAATAATCCAGAGAATATAACCTTTTGAGTTTCTGTTTTTTTTTAATCGTGTGTAGCTGCTTATATTCCTTCGGCAGAACTTATTTCCTAGTTCTGCCTATATCAATATCAATATGTTATCATGACCACTGGATCCTCCTCCAACTGAAAGTTCAGTTCCAGCTCTGAGCAGATGTCCGAAACTAGCACTGAACAAGCTGTTTGGACTCTCACTCTTTGTTCTATCTCCTATTTTTACTGCATTCCTTGTTGCTTCCACTATTTGAATGGCTTAGAGTCATAGAGATGTACAGCATGGAAACAGACCGTTCGGTCCAACCCATCCATGCCGACCAGATATCCCAACCCAATCTAGTCCCACCTGCCAACACCCGGCCCATATCCCTCCAAACCCTTCCTATTCATATACCCATCCAAATGCCTCTTAAATGTTGCAATTGTACCAGCCTCTACCACATCCTCTCGCAGCTCATTCCATACACGTACCACCCTCTGCGTGAAAAATTTGCCCCTTGGGTCTCTTTTATATCTTTCCCCCCTCACCCTAAACCTAAGCCCTCTAGTTCTGGACTCCCCGACCCCAGGGAAAAGACTTTGTCTATTTATCCTATCTATGCCCCTCATAATTTTGTAAACCTCTATAAGGTCACCCCTCAGCCTCCGACGCTCCAGGGAAAACAACCCCAGCCTGTTCAGCCTCATCTTGTAGCTCAAATCCTCCAACCCTGGCAACATCCTTGTAAATCTTTTCTGAACTTTTTCAAGTTTCACAACATCTTTCAGATAGGAAGGAGACCAGAATTGCACGCAATATTCCAACAGTGGCCTAACCAATGTCCTGTACAGCTGCAACATGACCTCCCAACTCCTGTGCTCAATACTCTGACCAATAAAGGAAAACATATCAAACGCCTTCTTCACTATCCTATCTACCTGCGACTCCACTTTCAAGGAGCTATGAACCTGCACTCCAAGGTCTCTGGCTTCCTGAACCATGGTATCATTGCACATCACCAGAATAAAATTCATAGGAAGGATCCCGTCTGATGTTACAATCTCTTTGGAGGAAGCTGGAGACTAAAATAATCAAGATTAGTAACTGACCCCCAAATGAACAATTTGCCAAGAAAGTTTCACTTTTCGTAACTATTGCTTTAAAAATCAGGATGGACACAAATTAAATATGAATTAATAGGCAAGTGATACCAAATAATAAGGTAAATTTCACTTTAAATAGGTGATGTGACAAAGATAGAGTTTACACAATTTCCTCCAGCATCTAGGATGTTAGTTCTGTCATATGCAGTTCCTCAAATATTCTAACAACAACTTTCACCTCTGAGTTTCATGGTATGATTATTGTTAGCAAGGTGCCTTTGTTTGAAGCTTCCCTCTGTCACATCGTAACAATTAATGATTTTGCTTTCTAAAGTTCTTTTTCATTTACCAACCAATCATGATTATATATTTATAGGAAAATGTCCAGTTATTTAGCATTTTTGAACTTTTGTTGCAGCTCTCCATACTTTAGATTTGTTTAGTCAGCACTCACCTGCATTTCTGCCAAATAGAAAAAGGCTTGATCTCTTTCAGAAAGTTTTGATTCTTCTCCTCAAAAGAATTATTTGCAATACTCTTTCTGTTTATGTCTGCAAGTATACACTGTTACCTTCAACCTTGAGCTTCTCTGTTGTCCTCTTTTGTCAGCTACATGGGATTTTACCTTTCTGTAAAGGTCTTCAGGTCATGTTAACCATTATTTATTATTATCCAAGAAAATTACGATTGATCTAAACTTGTAGAAGCCCTATTTAATTAGCAGATATTGTAAAGACATTCCATATTTTCATTACTGAGCTGTTTCCAGGATAAAGATTGTTGTAGCAACCATCCTGTGCTACCATGTTACACCTTTTACACTGAGGTTGTAAAGAAGGAGACAAAAATTCTATTCACTTCATTTCATATTTATTCAGAAAGCCGAGCTATAGATTTGTAACATCTCAATCAACCATTCACCACCAGTGCCAATAAGTGTCTTTTTTTTTGCACTGTTGATAAACACTGGTGTTCAACTGATTAAATGAAATTGAACCAAAGTAAAACATTTAAAAATACACTAACAAAAATCAAATGTTCAAAGCAGAAGTAAAATTTAATTCAAGTGTCACTGGGGGTAGATTTAGCCAAAGAATGACCCCCACCCCCCTTAAATAAGATGAAATTGCATTAGTCCTAGAGGACCAAGAGGCTGGACCAAGTTTGATCGGAGGGTCACCAGGCTGAGAAGGCGGGATCTTCATAGTAACCTCAGGTAGTATGAGAATTGAACCCGTGCTGTTTGCATCACTCTATATTTGCATCCAACCAACTGAGCCAACCAACCTCAATTCCTCATTGTATACATATATTAGATTTTACATTTAGCTCAAGGTGTCTTCTCAGTGCATATTAACCAGAGCTGGTGCTACAGCCAATGTCAGTCAGGTATCTTTGAATGTGTGAAGTCCTACTGTACGAAAGAAATCAGAATCTCTAGTACATTACACATTTAAAGAGTACCTTAATGCATATTATTGATTTCTTAAAATAGCAAAATGACTTGTGTAAATGGAAAGAATTACTATCAGAACCCTTACTGAATTTCATTACTTTTTATTGTTAATCTTTATCAGTTTTGTTGTGCAGTTGTGCACTAGGAACTGTGAGCTGGAAATTACTTTGGGCTTTGGCACAGCTTGTGGTAAAAGTAAAAGAACAGACCAGATCTAGAGGCTAATTTTATGCTGAGTGTTGATTAAAAGGGTTCTAACAGACCCAGGAAGAGCACTGAGTTTAAGTAGTTTCCAGAAATTGGCTATGAATGAGATCAGTATCTGGGAATTGGTTCCAGGAAGTCTGGAAGGGATTGTATGTTCAAGCAAATGGCAGTTGTTGAATGATAATTGAGGTCTCAGAAAAGGATGGTCAGACTATTAGGGTGGAACCAGAATTGAAGTTTTTTTTTGAAGATGTTTTCAGGAAAATGAGCTTGGCTGCTGACCAGACAGCATGAAGATTTGAAAGCACCTCACCCAATCTGGTGTACATGCAGAAGCCCAAAGAGTAGAAAGCTAAGTTAGTGGCATTGCTGTCTTTGCTTGGGTGGGAGTCCACATTTCTGCCTATGAAGTAACACATTATGAAAGCCATAAGTAGCCTGGTAAGTTTTGTTGTTTTCTTTTTTAATCTCTTAACTGTTTGTTTGTCTGTCTTTAGTGCGAATGGGGTCTAAAAATAAATGTTTCAAGTTTAAAGCATTGACATTAATCAGCTTACCTTGTTGTATTTTTCCTCTGCATGAGTTATTGTGTGTTTAATAAATAATTAAATCTTTTGTTTGAGAAACAAAACTGATGTCTGGAATTTATTATTCATAAATTCTGTGATTGGTTATTCAAAAGTCTAGTTAGGAATCATTGAAGTAATTATTGGAAGTGTTTAATGATTTAATATTATTGCGTTTTAAATACAGGTAGAGGGTTGATTTGGTTTGGCTGTTTGTCTCCGTGTTACAACACCACAGGCGTAGGTAATTTTAGTATCTATCTTAATCCAAATAAATCTAATCCCTCAGTTACTTGAAGTTGTGATGTCTGATCTCTATAGAAATGAGCTGCATACACTCAGTCCTCGCTATCTGTGAGGGATAGGTCCTCTGATTTACTGCAGGTAACAAAATACCCAGGTACCACTCCTGCATACTATGAAGCACTGTACAATGTTTACCAAGGGACCAACAATATTAGGCTTGACAACTAAGTATTTAGTGATAAGAACAGTTAAGCGCTTCCTCTAGGTTGGAAAATCCTTCATTATTGACTTCTGCTAAACTTCCACTGTGTCAATAATAAAGTTCTGCATAAATATTTTTCTATCTTCATATTTTCAGGATACTGTATTGAATATTTTGAGGTATATGGAAATGTATGCACAATTATGTATCAAACATTTTAATTTGTTTTTAACTATAATAGTTTATGACTTGAAAGTTATGCAAATTTTCTTTTCTTCAAATCTAATTTCTTAAACCCAAACTGTTAAGATTTGTTGAAGTTAATTGGATAATAAAGAGAGCATCTCAGAAGGTTGGAATTCTAGAGAATCAATTGTGATTCTCCATTTATTAATCATGGACTGAAGCCTGTAATTTTTCAATATATACTTGTGAATATCAAATTGTGAAGTCATCCTAGAAAGATGACCAAATTGCCACTTATTTTGAAACATTTTTTTAAAGAGGAAACAGCATATGTAGAATTATTTCTCAGTTACTCTTGGTTGAATTCTTTTGAACTGTTGGTTAGAGACAGTCACGGATGCTTTAACTTTGTTTTTTTTTGATAAGTGTCTTTTTAATAGTGATGGTAATTTATTTAAATCTATCTCTGAATTGAAGGAGAAAGTGAGGACTGCAGATGTTGGAGATCAGAGTCACAAAGTGTGGTGCTGGAAAAGCACAGCTGGTCAGGTAACATCCGAGGAGTAGGAGAGTTGATGTTTCAAGCATGAGCTCTTCATCAGGAATGAGGAGGTGGGGTCCAAGAGGGTTGAGATATAAATGGGAGGGAGTTGGGGCTGGGGGAAAGGTAGCTAGGAATACGATAGGTAGGTAAAGGTGGGGGGTGATGGTGATAGATTGGAGTGGAGGATGGAGCTGATAGGTGGGAAGAAAGATGGACAAATAGGATAGTTCAAGATGGTGCCAAATTGGCGGGTTGGATCTGGGATAAGGTGTGGGGGGAGGCGAGGTCAGGAAACTGGTGAAATTGACATTGATCCCATGTGCTTGGAGGGTCCCAAAGCAGAAGATGAGGTGTTTTTCCTTCAAGAGTCAGTTAGCTTGGATTTGGCAGTGAAGGAGGCCCAAGACTTGCATGTGCTTGGCAGATTGGGAGAGGAAATTGAAGTGTTAGGCCACAGGGCAGTGGGTTGATTGGTGCATGTGTCCTGGAGATGTTCTCTGAAACGTTCCACAAGTTGGTGTACTGCCTCCCCAGTGTAGTGGAGACCATATCAAGAGCAACGGACACAGAGGTGTTTGGAGGTGCAGGAAAATCTCTGCCAGATGTGGAAAGATTCTTTGGGGCCTTGGATGGAGGTGAGGGGGGAGGTGTGGGCGCAAGTTTTATACCTGTTGTGGCAAGGGAATGTTTCAGGAATGGAGGGTGAATTGGTGGAGGCAATAACATAACGAGGGAGTCATGGAGGGAATGGTCTCTGCAGAATGCAGATAGAGGTAGGGAGGGAAATATATCTCTGGTGGTAAGGTCTGATTGTAGGTAGTGAAAGTGGCAGAGGATGATGTGTTGCATCCGGAGATTGGTGGGGTGAAATGTGAGGACCGGGGGGGGGGGTTCTATCCTTGTTGCGATTGGAGGGGGGGTTTCAAGGACAGAGGTATGAAAAGTGAAGGAGATGCGCTGAAGGGCACTGTTGACCATGTGGGAGAAGAAATTGCAGTCTTTGAAGCAGGAGCCATCTGGGATGTTCTGAAGAGGAATTGGGAGTATTTTCACAGTGTTTTCACAGGAGAGGGGCTGGGAGGAGGTGCAGTCCAGGTAACTGTGGGAGTTGGTGGGTTTGAAGTAGATGTCCATGTTGAGTCGGTTGCCGGAAATGGAGATGGAGAGGTCCAGGAAGGAAGGGGGAGGTGTCCAAAATGGTCCAGGTGAACTTGAGGTCAGGGTGGAAGGTGTTTGTGAAGTTGATGAACTGTTAAACCTTCCTGAGGGAACACAATGTAGCAGAGGAAAAGGTGGGCAATTGTGCCAGTGTAACTCTGGACAATGGACTGTTCCATGTACCCGGCGAAGAGGCAGGCATAGCTGTGGCCCATGTGGGTGTCCATGACTACCCCTTTGGTCACCGTTACCTCAGCAACATCAATGACTGTAGCTGCGCCACCTATTGCTCCTATGAGGAGATTGAACAGTTCATCAACCTCACAGACATCTTCTATCCTGACCTCAGGTTCACCTGGATGAGCTCAGACACGTCCCTCCCCTTCCTGGACCTCTGTCTTCATTTTCGATGACTGACTGAACTCCGACGTCTACTTCACTGACTCCTATCTGCGTTCTGCAGAGGCCATTCCCTCTGTGACTCCCTCGTTAGGTCCACTGACTCCCACAGCTACCTGGACTACACCGCCTCCAAACCACTCCCCCCGTCCTGTAAAAACGCTATACCTTACTCCCAGTTCCTCCGCCGTGGCTGCATCTGTTCCCAGGAGGACCAATTCTACTCCAGAACATCCCAGATGGTCTCCTACTTCAAGGACCATAATTTCCCCTCCCACATGGTCACAAATGCCCTCCAGTGCATCTCCTCTACCCGCATGTCTGCCCTTAAAGCAATACAGCGCAGAACAGGCCCTTCAGGCCTCAATATTGCACTGGCCTGTGAACTAATCTAAGCCCACCCCCTTTCACTATCCCATCATCACCCATATGCTTATCCAAGGACTCTTTAAATGCCCCTAATGTGGCATGAGTTTACTACATTGGCAGGCAGGGCATTCCACATCCTTACCACTCTGAGTAAAGAACCTGCCTCTGACATATGACTTAAATCTATCACCCCTCAATTTGCAGCTATGCCCCCTCGTACAAACCGATGCTATCATCCCAGGAAAATGACTCTCACTGTCCACTCTATCTAATCCTCTGATCATCTAATAGGTCTCTATTAAATCCTCCTCTTAGCCGCCTTCTCTCCAATGAGAACAGATCCAAGTCGCTCAGGCTTTCCTCATAAGACATTCCCTCCAGACCAGGCAACACCCTGGTAAATCTCCTCTGCACCTTTTTCCAATGTTTCCACATCTTTCCTGTAATGGGGTGACCAGAACTCTACACAGTATTCCAAATGAGGCCACACTAGTGTTTTTTACAGTTGCAGCATGACATCATGGCTCTTGAACTCAATCCGTCTACCAATAAAGCCTAACACCGTATGCTTTCTTAACAAGCACTATCAACCTGGTGGCAAGTTGCAGGGACCTATGTATATGGACACCAAGATCCTTCTGCACATCCACCCTTGAACCCCATCCCTCCAATCGCAACAAAGGCAGAACTCCTCTAGCCTTCACATTCCACCCCACCAACCTCTGGATCCAACACATCATCCTCTGCCACTTCCACTATATACAATCAGAGTCCACCACTTCCCTCCTATATTTCCCTCCCTACCTCTATCTGCATTCCGCAGAGACCATTCTCTCCACGACTCCCTCATTAGGTCCACATCTTGCACCAACCCACCCTCCACTCCCGGTAACCTTTCCTTGCCACTGTAAGGGGTGTAAAACCTGTGCCCACACCTCTCTCCCCACCTCCATCCAAGGCCCCAAAGGATCCTTCCACATCTGGCAGAGATTTTTCTGCATCTCCAAAACACCACCTCTTCTATGTCCAGTGCTCTCTGTGTGGTGCTCTCTACATTGGGGATATAGGACGCCAATTTATGGAACATTTCAGAAAACATCTCCAGGATGCATGCACCAATCAACCCCACTGGCCTGTGACCTAACACTTCAACTCCCCCTCCCTCCCACTCTGCCAAGTCCTGGGCCTCCTTCACCGCCAAATCCTAGCCAACTAATGCTCGGAGGAAGAACACCTCACCTTCCACCTTGGCACCCTGCAATCACATGGAATCAATGTTGATTTCACCGGTCTCCTGATCTGCATCCCTCCCACCCCCCCACCCCCACCTTAACCCAGATCCAACGCTCCAACTCGGCATCACCCTGTTGAACTGTCCTACCTGTCCATCTTCTTTCCCGCCCTCCACTCCAATCTATCACAATTATCCCAACCTTTATCTACCTATCGCATTCCCAACTACCTCCCCCCCCACCCCCCAGCCCCACCTCCTTCCTCTTTATCTCACAGCCCATTGCACCCCTCCAACATTACTGATGAAGAGCTCATGCTTGAAACATCGACTCTTCTGCTGCTCAGATCCTGCCTGACCGGCTGTGCTTTTCCAGCACCACACTTCTTTTATTGCTACCGTTGGGTAACCCTGATGGGAAATAATGGACTTGCATGCCATTCTGAATAGACTTGTTGGCTACAAGCCAGTTTCCATATGTAGTGGAATAAGGACATAAGGAACTGTTCAAGACAAAATTTCTCCAATTTACTTTTGCTTTGACATTAATTCTGTAAAAGCCTAACAACTGATGGTGTACATAGATACTTCACTTTTACTTTGTTGAATGATGATGAACAGTTCAATAGAAAATATTATCCATTTTAACACCATTGCTGCTGACACAATATTAAAACACTCACCTGCATTCTGCTGACATCCCCCCCCCCCCCCCCCCCCCCCCATATCCCATTGTCACCATTCCTGGCCCCCAGAACCCTGAGGGGAACACCACCCCTGCTCATGACTCCACCCCAATCCCCCCACCATCACACCCACTCAGTTACTGGCTCCGCCCCCACTCCCAGCTCCACACCCACACCAGATCTCAGCTTCCAGCCCTGCCGAGTTTTCCCCATCCCTCCAGACCTTCCCCTCACCGAGGATGAGCGATCAGTCCTCAGCAAAGGACTCACCTTTATCCCCCTCCATCCACGCATCAATGAATTTAATACACGCCGTGACGTCGAATGCTTCTTTTTCTGCCTCCAAGCTTACTTTCACAATTGGGAATCCCACCCACCTTCCGAGGACCCCTTCGCCCACCTCCAACACACTGCATGCACCTGGACACCCTGCGCTGGTCTATTACCTGCCCTCGACCTCTTCATTTCTAACTGCCGCCGGGACATTAACCGCCTCAACCTGTCTACCCACCCTCCCCCACTCCAACCTCTCACCCTCACAATGCACAGCCCTCCAATCCCTCTGCTCCAATCCCAACCTCACCATCAAGCCAGCAGATAAAGGGGGTGCAGTGGTAGTCTGGCGAACTGACCTCTACACTGCTGAAGCCAAACACCAAATCGAGGACACCTCTTCCTACCGCCCCCTTGACCATGACCCCACCCCCCATCACCAAACCATCATCTCCCAGACCATACAGAACCTCATCACTTCAGGAGATCTCCCACCCACAGCTTCCAACCTAATAGTACGGAAACCCCACACTGCCTGGTTCTACCTCCTTCCCAAGATCCACAAGCCTGACCACCCTGGCCGACCCATTGTCTCAGCATGCTCCTGCCCCACTGAACTCATCTCTACCTACCTCGACACTATCCTATCCCCCCTAGACCAGGAACTCCCCACGTACGTTCGAGACACCACCCATGCCCTCCACTTCCTCCAAGACTTCCGTTTCCCCAGCCCCCAATGCCTCCTCTTCACTGTGGATATCCAATCCCTCTACACCTCCATCCGCCATGGCCAGGGCTTCCAAGGCCTCCATTTTTTCCTTTCCCGATGTCCCCAACAGTACCCTTCCACCGACACTCATTCGTGCAGCCGAACTGGTCCTCACCCTTAACAATTTATCCTTCGAATCCTCCCACTTCCTCCATACCAAAGGGGTAACCATGGGCACATGTATGGGCCCCTGCCAAGCCTGTCTCTTTGTTGGCTACGTAGAACAGTCCATCTTCCGTAATTACAGTGGCACCACTCTTCCTCCGCTACATTGATGACTGATTGGCGCCACCTCGTGCTCCCGCGAGGAGGTTGAGCAATTCATCAACTTCACCAATACACTCCACCCTGACCTGAAATTTACCTGGACCATCACTGACACCTCTCTCCCCTTTCTGGACCTCTCCATCTCCATTAATAACGACCAACTTGACACTAACATTGTTTTACAAACCCACCTACTCCCATACCTACCTGGATTACACCTCTTCCCACCCTACCTCTTGCAAAAATGCCATCCCGTATTCCCAATTCCTCCGCCTCCACTGTATCTGCTCCCAGGAGGACCAGTTCCACCACAGAACACACCAGATGGCCAAATGGCAATTTCCCTTCCCACGTGGTTAAAGATGCCCTCCAATGCATCTCGCTCACATCCTGCACCTCCACCCTCAGACCCCACCCCTCCAACCGTAATAAGCACAGAGTGCACCTGGTGCTCACCTTCCACCCTACCAACCTACGCATAAACCAAATCATCCGCCAACATTTCTGCCACTACCAGGGATATATTTCCCTCCCCACCCCTTTCTGCTTTCCGCAAAGACCGTTCCCTCCGTGACTACCTGGTCAGGTCCACGCCCCCTACAATCCACCCTCCCATTCTGGCACCTTCCCCTGCCACCGCAGGAACTGCAAAACCTATGCCCACATCTCTCCCTCACCTCAATCCAAGGCCATAAAGGAGCCTTCCACATCCATCAAAGTTTTACCTGCACATCCATTAATATCATTTATTGTATCCGTTGCTCCCGATGCGGTCTCCTCTACATTGGGGAGACTGGACGCCTCCTAGCAGAGCGCTTTAGGGAACATCTCCGGGTCGCCCGCACCAATCAACCACACCACCCTGTGGCCCAACATTTCAACTTCCCCTCCCACTCAGCCGAGGACATGGAGGTCCTGGGCCTCCTTCACCGCTGCTCCCTCACTACCAGACACCTGGAGGAAGAACGCCTCATCTTCCGCCTTGGAACACTTCAACCCCAGGGCATCAATGTGGACTTCAACAGTTTCCTCATTTCCCCTTCCCCCACCTCACCCTAGGTCCAAACTTCCAGCTCAGCACTGTCCCCATGACCTGTCCTACCTGCCTATCTTCTTTTCCACCTATCCACTCCACCCTCCTCCCTGACCTATCACCTTCATCCCCTCCCCCACTCACCTATTGTACTCTATGCCACTTTCTCCCCACACCCACACCCTTCTCTAGCTTATCTCTCCACTCTTCAGGCTCTCTGCCTTCATTCCTGATGAAGGGCTTTTGCCCGAAACGTTGATTTTACTACTCCTCGGATGCTGCCTGAACTGTTGTGCTTTTCCAGCGTCACTCATCCAGAATCTGGTTTCCAGCATCTGCAGTCATTGTTTTTACCTACAATATTAAAACATTAACAATGTACCAGTCATGGTTTGAAGAGCTGAACCTGTTATGGGGGGTAACCTTGTAAATTGAAAGGGGACTTTAGGAAAAGACGACAATGATCGTTTATTTCACATGTACATATGGAGAAGGAGTCTTAACACCACAAAATGTAAAGATCACTCTTTTCAGAATTCTTCGAGCTTTATGTAGATCACAGCATGCATATTACAATTCCCACACTTCCGTTTCCATGTGCCTCATATTCCCACAGTATTTCATTGGCATTGCTGGCTCTGTCTTGCTGATCGTGCAGCTCATATACTTTTAGCCTATCTTCACACGTCTGTGACTTCCATTTATTATTACAATATGACTGAAAATATAACCCTTAACTAACTAAAACTTCCCTTTGAATTTGTCAGGTGCCTTATTCCATTGAACTGCAACTATGTTGCATTCAACCTGATCCTGTTTAATCATCTAAGCATCAGATGTCTTTTTACAGTTTTCATTAGAACTTTGCGAAGTAAATGAGAGACATACATCTTTCCAAAAATCAAGGTTCTGTTTTTATTAGAAAGACAGGCCTATTTTCTCATGCCTCCGACATTTGAATCATTCTATCCATTAGAAAGATGAGGGCGTGCATCCAAAGCATGAAGTCACTTGTCCACCAACTGCTGTTCCAATCCAATTACTAGCATGTCCCAGTTTCTTGATTAGTCGACAAACAATGTGTTCCCTGTGATAGAAGATACTGCCAAGTTCTACAAAAATGTTATAGTACCCTTGATAATCTTCCAGATTAACACAATAAAAATGCTGATACAAACAGTCAGAAGCTTCCTTAAATCTATTTCTGAAGTTCTCCAGAATGTTTGTATATATTAAAGGTGTAAGTTGATGATAAAGCAGGTTTGATTTTAGCTTTGTGCTGAATTGACTGATCTTAGCCAAGCTGGCAGGAGGTGTGCTATAATTTGCAATGGTGTCCCTGATGAGAGAACAAGGTACTAATCTCTTCCAGCAACATGGAGGTGATGATGAAGTTTGGTTGTGTTGCCCTTTGCAGTGGTAAAATGGCATAAACTGGTAAAGCTCACACTTGAAGAATGACCACTTCAAGGTGAAATGCTGAAAGATCTCAGGCACCAATAAAGATATACCCCACCAAGAAAGAAATGCTGTCAGTGGAGCTAGATAGAGAAGAACATGACCAGAAATAGTGGTCAAAGTAAGTTCACACATCTAAAATGGTTGTCGGGCCTTCTGCCTCCTGGTGCCAACCATTGTTTCAACTTTGACCTACAAAATGAGCCTTGATCCTTAAGCCAGGATTAACAGTTCAATTGCATTCTGTTGTAGTAATAATGTATGCCCAAACATGTAGAAGTCTGTTTGTAGCATCCACCACTTTGTATATCATAACAACTCTACTGTTAACACCTAGGGCAACTGTTTAAAAAATAAATCATTAAACTGCTTGGGGGCAGAAGAAACATTTTGAGAGCTGAATGGCTAAACATTTATATTAAGTATTATAAATTTGTAATCTGTTCCCTGGAAAAGTTCTTCTGAGTAAAATATCCCAGCTGATAATTACTGTTAGAAAAGCTGGGCTCTCCATTGCTTTGCAAGTATATGGGACTGGCAGGTTTCAAAGCTTGTTAGAATGTATAGCAAGTATAGATCCTATTTCAAAGAACAAGAAAGATATAGTTTAAAAATTATATTCCATAGGAAAAGAAAATGGAATTAAGTACAGTGTGGTTGCAGGGCAAATTTTATATTTGCATCAAAAGTTATGTTCACTGGGAAATGTATAACCAATTATAAATAAACAAGTAAAAACTTGTATTCATACAGTGTCTTTCATGTCCGCAGGTTGCATATGATCAAGTTATGAAGAGTACTTACTGCTGTGATGTTGGGAAATATCACCAGTGACTCGCACAGAGCGAGGTCCAGAGACAGCAAAGAGAAAATGACACTCTGGTGCTGGTAGATTGAATTAAGGCAAATAGTATCTTGACTTATGTGCACTTTTGATGTATGTGCCCAAAGGTGCTGTTAGTAGGATCATGACAAACTAGCCCACTGACTTCATTAATGTAGTGCTGATGTAGGAACCAGGCAGAGTTTCTGGAAACTGATCAATGGGGAAAATGTGAAAACAACCACCTCAAATTCCACACAAGATCAGGGCAATAGGATGAATGGCAGCCACTCATTTGCAGTGTAGCGTTCTCTTGTTCTTTGCTGTACATTCAGGTTTGTCCTATTTAATTGTTTAGCAGCTTCTTGACAGCTTTTTTCCACTGTTTCACTAAGAAAACTGACTGCGTGGCCAAGGCTGCAATTTGTTGCACGCCAATTTTGGATAGGAACCTGCAATGGCCTAATGCCAAATTCAGGCACACTGATTATAAAGCTGCCTAACCATTATGACAATTTTGAGTACAGTTGAAAGGAGAGTCAGGTCAATTGCAAGATATAATCAGAGGCAGTCAGAATAAATCTGATTGATTGGATGGTGGAACTGCAACCTGTCAGAAACAATCAGAACAAATAGAATGTGGGACTGAAACCTGATGGAGTCAATCCAGTGGTATTTTCTCTTGTTAGTGATTTCATATAAACTTGAGATGGAAAGAGTTTAAAATGAGTTGATGTTTCCAGAATCTCGTTCCAGGTGTATCGATTTGGTAATGAACAAGTAGTAAAATTACGTATGACAAATAAGCTGGTAAAATGCCTCTTTTTAAAAATGTTTTGTCTTGACTCAATTTTTCCAGGGAATGCTTGGATCCTTTCTTCCACCAGATTTCTTTATATCTCCAGACAGATTATAACCAATATGTTGTATGGTGAAGACATGTCTTTGTGTGAATGTATTCACATAAGTATTTAAACATTGTTTATCACCATACTTGTAGTTTGGAAGAAACATAGGAATTATGATTTTATTTAAATGATGTAAGAAGAGAGTAATCCTAAGATTGTCAAATCTAGATTTTACAGTTGTATGACATTTTGATGTGATTTGCATGCATTTGTGCTTTGTAATTTTAAAGTAATTTGTTGTCAATTTGCTTTATCCGACTTAGGAATGTTCTTAGCGAGCCATAACTGGGGTGGGTAAAAGCCTACCTACATTATTCTTATCTGAGAAGTCAGCATTTATACCGATGTGAGGGGTGACATCAATTAGCAATACATTTCAGATCCTAAGCTGGAAATAGTTCAGGCCACAGAAAATGACTCAATACAGCTCCACATTCATGTTAATGCCAAACAAAACTTTGTATAATTTAATGTATTTTTAAAAATAATTTCATTTTACTTTGTTCATTAGAAATGAGAAGGCCAGGTCTTTTTGACAGGGTTTGAAGAGGATAGAAGTTACTACACTGGATTTTAATAGACAAAAATTTATGCAGGATATTCCACTATCCTTTCAAAAGCACTCTCCTCACCTTCAACATTCACTTTATCTATTACTGACATATAGTGGGCCCATTGTGTAGCATCTACAAGATGAATGACAACAACTTACTAAGGCTCCTTCAACAGCATTTCCCAAACAGCTGCATGAAACTCCACTCCGTGCAAGTTCGTCTCTAACACCCACCATCCTGAATTGGAATGATATCACTGTTCCTTCACTGTCACTGCATAAAACTCTTGGAACTTCCAACTTAATATCATTGTGGGCATTCCTACACACCAGTGACTGCAGTAGTTCAAGACACTTCTTACCACCAACTTCTCCAGGGCCATTAAGGATGTGCAATAACTATTGGTCTAGCTGGTGATAGCCACACTTCATGAAAGAATAAATTTTAGAACCCAATTTGTTACTTTAAATAGACTAACACCTCATTTAAAATAGAGGATTTCCTCATTTTAAAAAAAAGAGTATGTTTATGTGATGCAGTAGAACCATAGTATGGTTGCAACTAAAAGGAAGCTATTTAATCATCATGTCCATTCATGTCTGCAAGAGCAACTCGGGTAGATCTATTCCCTGTCAATTCCCCTTGGCCTGCATATTCTTTTCTCTTGTTGCCAATAATAATGTCTTCACTCATAGACAATGAAAGGCTGTGGTAGCCACACCCTGGAGTAAATGCTAGAATATCCTGTTTGACAGCTCCTTTGTTAAGCCTGCCAGAGTTTACAAGGCACTATAAGGGAATCAAATTTAAAACATTTTATAAAAAACATTTTTTTGAAAGGTGAGGGACTTCCAGTTTGGGCCCACACCTGCTATTTGACGTTGAGGCATATCTGGCTTAATAAGCAATGTACCTTTGGTGGCCATGCCTTCAAACCCCTTTGCTTTAAGTTCTAGAAATGACTCTCCCAAACTCTTCATAGTCTTTAAAAAGAAGGTTAAAGTTATCTTTTAAAGCCTACCTATTTGATCAAGCTGTTTGTGACTTATCCTAAAAGTTCATTTTGCCTGTCCATTTGCATGAAATGTTTTAGGATGATTACTTCACTAAAAGCACAAATTAGATACTTATTGTCATCATTGTCAACTCTATCCCACCCATTTAATCTGCTGAAGTAATGTTCCATATAAATATTGTCCAACTATAATCTTGGTGCTGTTTTGCTGATGGTCCATATCCATTTATGTAGAGGCTAGTTATGTTTTACCTCACTGGGTATAGTCTCTCACACTAAACTGATTACTAACTGACTCGCAGAAATTCTGAGCATTGGGAGTTTGTGCTCTAGAACAATGGTCTTGCAAGAAGTAGATTGAAACTTCTCGCCCTTACAACGTTGCCAGATGGTTCAAGTGGATCTCCATCTGGGAATTTTTATGTCTCCTAACCAAGCAAGGTTTTGTGTCAAGATATTTATCTATCATTGTATGCTACTGTTAGAAGGGATGACCTGGACCATCCAGCAGCTGCTATCCTGGTCAAACTGTGGCATGATATAACTAGTACCAGCAATAAGGATCACTTTCTATTTGAAATAATTTAATAATTTTTGGCCTGTACCAAAAATGGCTAGAAATAGGAGTGGCTACTCTTTGAAGTTGACAATAAGTTTTCTACCAAGGCTGTATTATAAAAGAATTTAGATGAATGTTAACATTTCAATAAATATTTTTGTTAAAGCTTGTAAACCACAAATAAATCTTCTGCAGTGCTGCTATCATCAGTCAGAAAATCCACTGTTAAGTTTTCTTATCATGTGATACAAAATGTTTATTACAGGGAGTCAGTGTTTAAAGTCACCTTTTAGTGTTACTTTGCTTTAAGTTTAGCAAAAGTAGGCTCAGCAGTCTTGTTGAGCATCGTGAGAATTGGTTTTATCGTTGTTTGCAGCAGGTACTTTACCTGACCTGATTGGTACAGCTTTTCCATCTCTGCAACTTGAGGCCACTCCCCAGCCTTTTGGGTTGCAGTCTTGCCCTGTGTTGTACTATTGCTGAGATCTGTACAGCGACACTCACATCACCTACCATGCTTAAGACTGGGTCTACCTGCTACTGGTATCTTTCCACGCTCCCCCATATATTTCTGAAATAGATGTGAGAAAAATGTAGTCTTCTATGGTTACCTTTCCTATTTCTCTAGATCTAAAGCAGATTTAAATGAAAGAACAGAGTCATTACCAAAGATGTTGAGTCCAGAAGGCTAAAATGTGCTTAACCAGAAAGTGAGGTGCTGCTTCCTAAACATGTTGAACAAAGCAGAATGTGATTAGAACTTCAAGAGGCAGATTCAATTCTTCCCACCAATAGGTTTGCAGATGGGAATGTGTGTGGGTTGCCCTTGCCCAGAGTGAAACTTTGAAATGGGAAATTAGTGACCATTTAAAGTCTGTTTCCAGTCTGGTGTCCATTTTCAGGCTGGTGGGAGTAATTTAGCAGCAAGTAACCCTGGTCACGTTTCAGGTAGGAAGAGTGTAACAACACATTCATTGGCCTATTTTCCACATTAGACATTTCCCTCCTCCCCTCAACATGACTGTCCCCAATGGGCACCTCTCTCCATTAAGCTCCCCACCACTCTGCGCCTCATTTCCCCAACCCACTAAGATATTACTTATACCAACTGGTCCTGAGCTCCAGAGATTTTGAATCAGGGGACTGCTTGTAGTCCCCATCCTGACACCAGCTATCATATTGGCCAGCAGCTCTCTGAGCTCTGACTTCCTTCAGAGTGAGGGACAGAAGTCACACCTCCACCAAGTAACTCATTAAGTGACTACAGGGCAGGCACATGGATAATTCTGCTCCAGGTTGGACTTGAAGATCAACAAGAGATATTCTTCAGATGACCATCTAATCTGTAATCAAACCAAAGCACTGTAGATGCTGGAAATCAAACCAATTCAGAAAGTGTTGGAGAAACTGAGCAGATTTGACAGCATTAGATTAGATTACTTAGTGTGGAAACAGGCCCTTCGGCCCAACAAGTCCACACCGACCCGCCGAAGCGCAACCCACCCATTCCCCTACATTTACCCCTTTCCCTAACACTACGGGCAGTTTAGCATGACCAATTCCCCTGACCTGCACATCTTTGGACTTTGGGAGGAGAGCGGAGCACCTGGAGGAGACCCACGCAGACACTGGGAGAACGTGCAAACTCCACACAGTCGCCCGAGTCAGGAATTGAACCCGGGTCTCTGGCACTGTGAGGCAGCAGTGCTAACCATTGTGCCGCCATTTATAGAGAGAAAAGCAGAGTTAACATTTCGAGTCTAGTGACCCTGGTTTGATGTCCTTAATGTAGAAGAATCTGCATTGTGAGCAGTGAGTAGAGTATGCTAACAGCACAAAGTCCAAGGAAATCATGTCTTCAGTTGGTAAGAGTAAAGGAGGGCTGTCTAGTGGAAAGGAAAGAGGTTAAAAGTCAGTTGTGCATCTTCTGCACTTGCATGGGAACGTGTCATGGGATAGTGTTAAGGTTGATTTAAGAGTGGGATGCAGTGTTTTGGAGAGTTGGCCCTTTGACAGAAAGTGGAGACGGATGATGATAGTGTGTTCGGTGGTGGAAATGCAGGAAATTGGATAATGTGCAGTGAATTTTAGATGCTGGTTGCTCTTGAACTGGAATCGAGGAGACTATTCCAGCAGTTACTAATTAGTTAATGCACATGCCTTTACTATAGCTGCATACACACAGGAGCACATCTCTCAGGCAGAGTTCATACAGTGAAGGACCTGGTCACCTCAGCACCATTCCTTGTCACATAGAAGTTAATCCAGTTAGATTGTCAGACTGATATCAGGTGACTCCTTAATTTCCAAAAAAGTCATTAAATGCAGAAGTTGTAACAGTTGATAAGGAATGTATGCTTGATTGAAAAAGGTTAAAGAAAATGCAAATTTCCCTCCTTTGCTGTCTGTCTTTATCCTGTTCTCTGTGAATCCTCCTCATCTCTCATTATATATTATTGGTTGTTTCTTTACATTTTAAAATATGTTTTTCTATTTTACCATGAGGTCTTAGCTAATGTTGTCCCTTGGCATCCTTTCTTCCTGTTGATTACACTACATTTCCACATCATCTTATCATAGATCCATCCCAAGGGATACAATTATCAGTGCACTACACAGCTTAAACCCATGATAGGATACAGATCCCCCTGGATCAGCAGAGAGCAAGTTTGTGATCTTATGTCAGGCTGACTAAAAGTGATGCATCCCAACGGTGCAGCATTTCCTAGCAATGAATTAGAAAAAGATAATGGTTTTTTAATGATTGCTAGGCAGCTGCTGCACAGTGAGATCTGTGTGTGCCCTGACTGGCAACAGAGAAAAAAAATCTAAACTCTCCTTTCGCCCCTTCTCTAATCAATTGCCAAATGTATCTTCAAAGTTGCTGCATCATGATGTACGCAAAATTCACAATCATTTTGAAGAATGAAAGCAGATTGTTCGCATCATTAAGTTTATTTCTCTGTTGTGCTGATCTCCTCATAGTGTACAGAGTCTTGCAGTTCTGAAAAAGGGTCATACTAGACTCAAAATGTTAATTTTGTTGCATTTTTCACATATGCTTCCAGAGCATTGGCATTTCTCCAGCAGTCTATTTTTTTAATTCAGATTTCCAGCGTTTGCGAAATTTTGCTTTTGTCACTCAGTCATTGGCCATTTAGTCAATCTACCAAATCATGGTCCTTTTTGATTTTTGACCAATTAAAAGCATTACAACTTTGCATTATGATGCCAATGCTTCATTTTTCCATCTGATCTTTCATCAAGAGAATCCAATAATGATGCTTTGCAGTCTCATTTCAAATATGATATTAAGTATTATGTTTTTGACAGCAAATTTGGTGATTTCAGGAGAGACCCGTCTACGTAAACTAGACTGTGTATGAATACCACCTGACAAAGAAGTTAATCTGAATGTTCCCCAACTGGAAACCATAGATGAACTGGGAGATTCATTCCCTACTGAAGTCCAGGTCTGAGGCGTACAAGACAGGAATCCTGATCTATATAGGAAATTCAGGAATGACCTTTGTAAGGCTATCAGAGATGCCAAGAGGCAATATTAAGCTAAACTTGATACCCAGATAAACCACGTGGGCAGTTGTTTGTGGGAAGGCTTACCTGACATAACAGGCTACAGAGCAAAGTCAAACAGAATTGTCGGCAGCAATATATCCATACCCATTGAGCTCAATGCATTCTATGCTTGTTTTGATCAGAAGGTCAATGAAACCATTTCACTCGTCCCTCCAGCCTCAGATGCACCTGTACTGACGGTCACCACTGCAAATATTAAAAAAGGCTTCTTGGGAGTGAACCCACAGAAAGTGAACAGCCTGTACAGAGTCTTCAGCTGTACACTAAGATCCTGTGCAGCCCACCTGGTGCGAGTATTTGCAGACATCTTTGAGCTCTCCTTACTACAATTCGAAGTCCCCACCTTCTTCAGGAAAGCCATCATCATCCTGTGCTAAAGAAAAATCATACAGCGTGCCTCAATGACTACTGCCAGGTGGCTCTAACCTCCATAATTATGAAGTGCTTCGAGAGGTTAGTCATAGATCACATCAACTCCAGCCTACCAAATTAGTGGGCGGCACGGTGGCACAGTGGTTAGCACTGCTGCCTCACAGCGCCTGTAGACCCGGGTTCAATTCCCGACTCAGGCGACTGACTGTGTGGAGTTTGCACGTTCTCCCCGTGTCTGCGTGGGTTTCCTCCGGGTGCTCCGGTTTCCTCCCACAGTCCAAAGATGTGCGGGTCAGGTGAATTGGCCAAGCTAAATTGCCCGTAGTGTTAGGTAAGGGATAAATGTAGGGGTATGGGTGGGTTGCGCTTCGGCGGGTCGGTGTGGACTTGTTGGGCCGAAGGGCCTGTTTCCACACTGTAAGTCTAATCTAATCTAATAAAAAAAAAATTGCCTACTGGTGTAACAGGTCCCACAGCAGACGGTATCTCCCTAGCCCTACACCCATCCGTGGAGTATCAGAAGAATAACAAGGATACCTATGTCTGGCTCCTAAATATTGACTACAGTTCTGCTTTCAACACCATAAGTCCAAACAAATTCAACTCTGAACTCCGAGAGCTAGGTCTTGGCTCATCCCTCTGTAACTGAATCTTTGAGTTCCTGACCCATAGACTACAATCAGTAAAAATAGGTGACAACACCTCCTCCACCATAATCCTCAACAAAGGTGCTCCACAGGGCTGCATTGTCAGGCCCTACCACATTCCATATGCCCTCAACTGTGTGACCAAATTCTGCCCTAATTCCATTTACAAGTTTGCTGATGACACCACCGTTGTAGGGCTGATCTCAAACAACGATGAGACAGAATACAAGAAAGAGGTGGAGTGCTTGACATAAAGAAACAATCTCTCCATCGTGTCAGCAAAACAAAGGAGCTGGCCATTGACTTCAGAAAGCTGAGTGGAGGGCACACACCTGTCTGCATAAGTGATGCTGAGATGGAGATGGTTGAGAGCATCAAGTTTCCGGGAGGTGATGGTCACCAACAATCTGTCATGGTTCACCCATGTTGATGCAATGGTCAAAAAAACACAACAATGTCTACTTCCTCAGAAGGCTAAGGAAACTTGGCATGTCCACAAGAACTTGTTAATTTTTATAGATGCATTGTAGAAAGCATTCTATTGGGATGCATCACAGTGTGATTTGACAGCTGCTCTTCCCAAGACCCCAAGAAACTGCAGAGTTGTGAACACAGCCCAGTCCATCATGCAAACTGACCTTCTATCCATTGGCTCCAATATTTCTTCCTGCTGCTTAGGAAACTAAGCCAAAGACCCCACCTTGGTTATATCTCTCCCACCCTCTTCCATAGAGCAAAAGATATAAACGTTTGTATACACATGCAAGTAGATTCAAGAACAGTTTATTTCCCATAGTCAGTAGACTACTGAATGGTACTGCTCAAATTTTAAATTTAATGTTGATCTCACTCTCAGTGCACCTTCTCTGCAGCCATAGCATTATATCCTTCACTCTATTCTATTACCTTAATGCACTTTGATATGATCTGTCTGTACTGTATGGAAAATAGAAAAAATTTCCTTGTACCCAGGTCCATGTAACAATAAGAAATCACATTAAATCAAATCACCTGCTGAAATTGGCTTTATAAGGGTGGATTTTGAATTTTTATAATGTTATTGCCCAGTTTCATGTCTTTTTTTATATTTACATTGACACCTTTTTGTTGGTTTTACTGTGCCTTCCTTGTTTCTTTGAAGTTTGTTCTCCCTTCAGTATCATCTTTATTCTTGGGTTGCATTGATTTTGAAATGCAAGGAGATCAGCACAGGTATTTTGTCAGATTCCAATGTACTTGAAATCCAGGAATGGAGCTTGTGCAAGACTAGCATTTTTGCCACTCCCATCAAACCCAGGGACCTGTAGCTAGGACATCACTGGCATGTCTATCTCTGTCATCTCTAGTCAAAACAACAAATCTCTCACAGAACTACTGGTTACGTATGGTGGAGGGAAAGAGAAGAAAATGCATTTATAAAGCACCATTCACATCCTTGGCCATCCCAAAGTACCTTACAACTAAGTACACTACTTTTGTAGTGCAGTAATGTAAAATATCAGGAATGCCACCAGCAATGTGGATAGTGCAAGGTTCTATAGACAGCATTGAAATAATTTACCAAGTAATTTGCTTATGGTAGTATTTATTGGGCTTTAATATTGACTTTGATAGCTGATGGAGCTCCGTATGCTACATCAAGGAGTACTGTGGATATTTATATCCCCCTGAAGATGCAGCTAGGCAAAATCTTAGTTAAACAGGTTTGAGGTATAGGGAGAGGCTGAACAGGCTGGGGCTGTTTCTCCTGGAGCATTGAAGGCTGAGGGGTGACCTTACAGAGATTTATAAAATCGTGAGGGGCATGAATAGTGTAAACAGACGAGGTCTTTTCTCTGGGTGGGTGAGTCCAGAACTAGAGGGCATATGTTTAGGATGAGAGGGGAAAGATTTAAAAGGGACCTTTGGGGCAACTTTTTCACGCAGAGAGTGGTGCGTATATGAAATGAGCTGCCAGAGCAAGTGGTGGAGGCTGGTACGATTACAACATTTAAAAGACATCTGGATGGGGATATGAATAGGAACGGTTTAGAGGGATATGGCCCAAGTGCTGGTACATGAGACTAAATTAGTTTATGATATCTGGTCGGCATGGATGAGTTGGACCGAAGGCTCTGTTTCCATATTGTACACCTCAATGACTCTAACTCTAATCATCTCACCCAGATGCGACAGCTGATAGCGTTGCAATGGGCTAATGGGAAAAATAGAACCAATTCTCTGGAGGAGATGAGCTGAGAGTAGACTAGTGAAATGGAATTGGAGGTTTTGGTGGAGTTTGTACTTGAAGGAAATCGAGAACATAACAGAAATGAATGGGAAATATTCATTGTCAACTTGTCTAACTAAGCTAATATTAGTTGTTTGTAGTAGGGAACAAATAAAAAATAATTGAACTATAGAATGTTACAACACAAGTGTTATTCAGTCCACCAAATAACTTTCCCCACAAATCACCTAACTTAGCCATTGGCCCAGATTTTGCTGACCTGGGTCAAGACAGGAGGCCTTGTAAAAATAACGAATGAGACTCAGTTCCAGGATTCCTGCCTCTATTCCCATTTCTGGAAAGCTTTGGCCAATGTGGGATAAAGTTGCCTGTAGCAAATCTAAATGCAGCATTCTTGCCTTTTCTGGTTGTATTGCAAAGGTGGTCATTTCCTCCAATTTTGAGAAACCATTCAGTTAATAGAATTGGCACCCTGGAAGAGTGCTGAATGATAGGGAAACAAGGCTGGAGCTAGGATCAAAGAGACAATGCTATTCAATATTCTCAGTTAAAATAACATATTCCTCTTATCTTCTCATAAAGCTATCAGTCATCCCATTCATTGTATCAATGACAAAAAGCTGCTGTCCATTCTGCCCGCACCTGTTGTGTAAATAAAATGCAGAGACCTTGATAAAGCTCTTAGGTTAGTGGTGGGCAGGTGGATGAAGAAGAAAGTTAATTTAAGTCACTGACTGTTCCATTAGCAGAGTGAATCCAACTATTCTAGAAAGGAAGGCAGGCCAGTTTCTTAAAATGTAAGAGTAATATTTGTACTATTTTAAATGTTAAAGCTCTGCACATGCTATCATAATAGTAGACACAAAGATGTTCATGTCTCTGGCTTTATATTCTCATAATGACAGAAAATGTGTCACATGGTGGTGTTGCATCATTAAAGGGAAAGATGGTACAGATTAATACAGCATCTTTCATGACTTAAGTCTATCTCAAAGTGCTTTAGAGCTAGTGAAATACTTTTCTCTCAATTTCATATTTGGATGGCTATCTTCAACAGTTTACATTCAATACTTCATAGAGTGACTTTGATCAGTGGAATGACTTATTGACAGATTTCTCATTCCTGAAGAAGGGCTCCTGCTCCTTGGATGCTGCCTGACCTGCTGCGCTTTTCCAGCAACACATTTTCAGCTCTGATCTCCAGCACCTGCAGTCCTCACTTTCTCCTGACAGATTTCTCACCCCTGCTTCCCCAGATCTGCTTGTGTTTGGGCAGAACAGAAGTACCAGTTCGAGTCAGCAACTGAAGTAAAATAACTGATATATAATTTCTTGGTTTGTCTTTGACTCTTTATTAAAGAAGGAAACAATTATTGTAACGTCTTCTAACCCATGATGCCTTCAACGCCATGATGCCTTCTAACATAACTTTGCCTTTTATGGGATTCTAATCAGAGCATCCATTGTATTGCCTTGTGTTTCCCTCCTGATGCTCAAATGTTAACCATCAGATTCCAGTGCTGCACCTATCTTAAATTTGAGTAATCATTTTTACAATACTCTACTTCTCTGAGAAGGTACAGCAATGAGAGAGTTTGTTTGAAGATATTGAGCATGATATTAAAATGGTGTGTGTGTGTGTGTGTGTGTGTGTGTGTGTGTGTGTGTGTGTGTGTGTGTGTGTGAAGTTTCACAGGAATCAATATAACAGAGAAAATTAAACACAACCCAGGTCTAGATACATTAATAGTGAAGTAATAAGGCATCATCTCTATGAAAAAGAGTTGTCAGTTGTATCTTTTGTTGTTTCTTTAATAACTCAACGTTGAGACATGCTTTGTGAAATTGTGTCAAAAAGGATAAATGAATCACTTGGATTATTATGTTAGCATCTTTGTGATGAAATTAATATATGGGCCTTTTAGTTCTTCTCCAACTGTAAACAAAAAATGGATATATCAAACACTTTTTCCTTGAATCTGGTATGCTTTAAAGACGAGCTGAGGCCAAGACATGATTAATTATTAATGTCATGTCTTATTCACATTTAATAACAGCCAAATTTAATTAACCACCTAACAACATGAGCATTTATCTAACAACAATCGTAACACGATTGAGTTCTCCATTGTGTGTGAAAGCTTGACTAACATTCTAAATGTAGGTAAGACTGACCTCAATAGGACAAAGCAGAGAATGTCCAGAGTAAACTTGAGGGGCCAATATGCTTGAGGGGCCATCAACCATTGCTGGTCAGGAAACTGACTGTCTTTTCAGCTGCCACAGGCATATTGGAAGGAATTCCTGGTTAATAGTCAACCTGTTTAACCACACTGTGAACGCAACCTTCATAGTCATCAAGTCTCAATGTGGGACTTGAATCTGGAGCTTCTAGCTTAGAGCTAGGGGCACTACCCCCATACCATAAGACCTCATATGATGAACTAAGGGAGTATGAAAAAACTTGTAAGGGGATATTATTATCAAAACAAAACACTTTTACAGTTATACTAGAGAAAAAGGTACTCCAAAGTATTGTGGATTCCTTGAAAACTGATGAATTTGACATTGCAGATGTGTAGGAAATGGAGATCTCTTGAGTGTTGACTTATCATTAGTATTTACACTACTGAAAGTGTGACATCAGAAAATTAGCCTATAGAAATTTGGGTAAATGTACTAGCCATGTAATGAGTGGGACTTACCTGTACCAGGGCAGGTGTTGGGAAAGGTAAACAATCAAGTGCTAAATAAAAACTGAAAGAACTGCACATGGTATAAATCGGAAACACAGAAATTACTGGAAAAGCTCAGCAGATCTGGGAGCATCTGTTAAAAGAAATCGGAGTTAATGTTTTGGTCCTCCCAGAAGAAGAAATACTGTCCAGATGTCTAAGTTGTATTGCAGGTGGACCTTTTGTTGGTTTATATTTCACTTTGTAGGCAAACAGCAGATTTCAAAAATAAACTCTGGGGCACTGGAAGCTTAGGATGCTGTTCCATGGAATGTGATGCAGGAGTTCACATCTTGAGTTTTTGATTGAGTCATGTCTTCATTTGAATGCAGTTAACGTAAACCATGTGCTCAGAAGGGGCAGCATGGTGGCTCGGTAGTTGGCACTGCTGCCCCACTGTGCCAGGGACCCGGGTTCGATTCCGGTCTTGGGCCGCTGTCTGTGTGGAGTTTGCCCATTCTCCTCGTGTCTGCATGGGTTTCCTCTGGGTGCTCTGATTTCCTCCCAGAAGATGTGCAGATCCTGCAAATTGGCCATGCAAAATTGTCCACAGTGTTAGGTCCACTAGTCAGGGGTAAATGTAGGGGAATGGCTCTGGGTGGGTTACTCTTTGGAGGATCAGTGTGAACTGGTTGGGCCAAATGACCTATTTCCACAGTGTAGGGAATCTAATCTAACAAAAACTGATGTAGTTTCTTGAGTCAAGAACCACTGTTAATTTGATATGGTCTCTGTGCTGACCTATTTATTGGTTCATGTGCCATATACCATAAAGACTGAGTTTTTGGTGAAACAATGCCTTGAACTTCATTAATGACACAAATTATTTACATTGCTATAATATGTCAGATTTACACATAGCCTAGTTTCTGTAATAACTCAAGCTATTGTACATTACACAAAACTGACTGGTTGAATGTATTGCACTGACTCCATTACGTGTGCATGAAGGAGAGGTTCTGTATATCAGAATGTCACGTGTCATGATGCCATGTATCAAATTGCCCTGGAAAAAATGTGATGAGATTCCTGTTGAACCACTCTACTCACTGAGGTGTAAAGGTACCCATAGTGCTGTTAGGTCGAAAGTTCCAGGATGTTGGCCCAGCAACACTGAAGGAATTGTTATATATTTCCAAATCTGAATGGTGAGTGGCTTGGAGGGGAACTTGCAGATAGTGGTGTTCCAAGAACCTGCTGCCCCTATCTTTCTAGGTGGTAGTGGTTACAGGTTTGTAGCATTTTGTTGAAAGAATCTTGATGAATTACTGCAGTGTCTCCTGGAATGGTATATATTGCTACCACTGCGTTGGTGATGAAGCAAGTAAATGTTTAAGGTAATGGATGGATGTCAACAATTTTGTCCTTTGATATTGAGCTTCTTATATTGTTTGAGCTTGACCCATCTCGGCAAGTGGAGATTATTTCAATACACTTCTGACTTAGACTTTGTAAATATGATTAGAAGATCACTTTCTGGTCAGTAGTCACCCCCAAGGTATTGCTAGGTGGGGTGGCGGGGTGGGGTGGGGCGGGGAGAAGGGGGTGGTTGGAAGTGGGGGGAGGGGGTTGGAGGACGTTGGAGTTGGTATCAAAGAAGTAATACCATTGAATATCAAGGGCCAATGTTTGGATTTTCTCAGGTTGGACCTTATTGCCTGAAACTTGTGTGGCATGAATTTTATATGCCACCTATCATCCCAATCCTGGATGTTCTCCAGGTCTGGCTGCATATGGACCTTGGCTGCTTCCATATCTGAGGTGTTGCATATGGTGCTGAAGTTTGTGCGATCATCAGCGAACATCCCCAATTTAGGCTTAATAATGATCAGAAAATCATCGAAATAGCTGAAGGCCAGTGCACTCAAGAAATACTGCAGTGATATCTGGAACTGAGAAGATGGGGCTAGTGCAAACCTGCAGTAAATGTCATTTCACATTACAACCTGATGACTGAAACCTGCTGTGTAAATTAAGTGATATCCATTTGTCATATTTTGAAACAAAACTCTTTTTAAATTGAGGCACTGATGTATAACATAATTTAAATAAAGATCATAATGTAAATTCTCCATTTAGCAACCTTGTGCACTTTGAGCCAATGGTGTGAATCAGTCATTGCCTTATCTACTACCATGTAATTCACCAAAAAGAATGGAGTAATGTATTAGCTGTTATTATGCAGAGGGTTTTCTGGCTCCATTCTGAAAAACTCAGATAAACTCTAGTACCTACTTAGATAAGCTCCAACAAGATGCACATTTTTTCTTTGTTGTAATTAATATTTTATCCACTCTTGGATTTTATTGCTTTTGTATTTTTGCTTTCTGACCAGTTTAGTTTTTTTTCCCTCCAGTCAGCTTTAAACAACTCATTAATTCTGTGTGTCTCACACTTCAACTGCAGTCTCTTAGTAACAAAACAGCAGAGAGAATGTCCTGAGGCCACACTGTTGTTTGGCTGGATTACTGCCTTCACTTCTATGTAGCTCAAACTATAAATTATGGCGCACACTGCGCACTGTCCACATTTATGCGACATCAGTATTATTTGTTGGAAAACCATGCGTGCATACTCAGATTTCTGGTTTTCACTGCTGATGAGAGGGCTGGTGTTCATGTAAAACCTAAGGGTTAAGGGAAAGTTGGGGGTCAGTTATTCCATGGAACCACACAATTCATGGCAGCTAGGAATGGAATTATAATCTAGTAAAAGCAGTAATTGTCACCTGTCCCTCGATTTGAGGATGACATCTACTCATGGTAGAAACTTGCAACCCTGAGTCTTTACGTGACTGAACAGACTTATTCTCAAGCTGCTATTTTTGGACACATGGGGCAGGATTTTCCATGAGAAAGTGGTGCCTGGAGTACAGGATTTGCTTCCTTTTTCTTCTCTCTATGCCACTACTTTGTCTCATCATTATGATGTTTGGACTGGAAAACGTGTGGAGCTTGATGGACAAAATGTCCCTGTTTTGAGTGATTGGGAGAAGCTTGCTACCAATCATCAATGTCAATGCTGCTGTCCTTCAAGCAGAACTTCAGAGTGTCTTTGCAATATTTTGTTTTTATTCACTCATAGGTTGTGGGCATCGCTGCCTGAACCAGTATTTTATTGCCCTTGAGAAGGGAGTGGTGAACTGTCTTCTTGAACCACTGCAGTCCACAATTCTGTTAGGGTGGGAATTCCAGGATTTTGTACCAGCGACAATAAAGGAACGGTGATATATTTCAAGTCAAGAATGGTAAGTGGCTTGGAGGGGCACTTTTCTTTGTTCTCTCCTAGAATGTCACCATTTGAGATTTGGGAAAACATTGCCTAGTGGAATGGATGATTTTTGCCTATCTGATGGTTGTAATTGGTTTTGCAGGAGTTTTGCCTAAAACTTGTAGAGCTGGCTTCAAGAAGGGCGTTAGCATTTGATCTATGATCCTCCCATTGAATCTAGAGAATGTCCCAGAGGCATTGAGGGTGGAATTTCTCTGGAGCTCTTATGTGTCACTGATACACAGAGCAAGTCTCATTCCAGAATAGGAGTGTGGTGACAACAGTGCACTGTACACTGGTACTTCTGCGGACATATTGTTGTCAAACACATGGATATCCTCATCAGTGGTAACCTTTTAAGAGAGGTGGCTTTCAAGGTTTGGGAGGGTTTTAACATATACCAGAGTCTGCCCTTCAACATGTGCAGGAGGTAGAATATTTGACAGATAAGACTTGTTGCTATGAGGATTGTTTTGGCAAGCAGAAATTGAAGAGTTTGGACACGGTTTACAAATCTGGTGCAGAGTGAGGTATGACCTTGCAGTCATCCACATGCTGCAGCTCATCTCTGTCTCTGTGGTCAGTTTAGCTTTGCTGTGTTTTCTTGTTTTCACCAGTTTAAATTTTGAATGGGTCTGTTTCAGGTCTCCCACTCAGGATAATTGTAGTTATATCATCAAGACGCACTTGCAGGATTGTGATGAAGTTTCTTGGACTTCCAAATCTCTGGAACCTTATAGTTTACTGAGGCAATGTTTCTAGATTTATTTGGCAACAAAGATATGTCAGGAGTTCCTCTGGAGGATGTAAAGCCTCTCTCTCTCTCTCTCTCTCTCTTTTTTTCTCTCTCTCTTTTCTCTCCCTTTTTTCTCTCTCCTCTCTCTCCCTCTCTCCTCTCTCTACTCTCCCTCTCTCTCTTTCCTCTCTCTCTCTTCTCTCTCTCTTTTCTCCTCTCCCTCTCTCTCTTCTCTCTCTCTCTCTTTTCTCCTCTTCCTCTATCTCTTCTTTCTCTCTCTCTCCTCTCTCTCTCTTTTCTCCTCTTCCTCTCTTTTTTCTCTCTCTCTCTCTCCACTCCCTCCCTCTCTCTCTCTTTTCTCTCTCTCTATTTTCTCTCTCTTTTCTCTCTCCTCTCTCCTCTCTCTCCTTTCCCTCTCTCTCCTCTCCCTCTCTCTCTCTCTTTTCTTCCCTCTCTCTTTTCTCCTCTCCCTCTCTCTCTCTCCTCTCTCTCTTTCCCTCTCTCTCTCTCTTTTTTTCTCTCTTTTTTCTCTCTCTCCACTTCCTCTCTCTTCCCCCTCTCTCTTTTCTCTCTTTACTCTTTCTCTCCCTTTCCTCTCTCTTTCCTCTCTCTCTCTTTCCTCTCTCTCTCTCTCTCTTTCTCTCTCTTTCTTCTCTCTCTCTTTCCTCTCCCTCTCTCTCTTTCCTCTCTCTTCTCTCTTCTTCTCTCTCTTTTCTCCTCTCCCTCTCTCTCTCTCCTCTCTCTCTTTCCCTCTCTCTCTCTTTTCTCTCTCTCTTTTTTCTCTCTCTCTCTCCACTTCCTCTCTCTCCTCTCTCTCTGGCCCCCTCTCTCTCTTTTCTCTCTTTGCTCTTTCTCTCCCTTTCCTCTCTCTTTCCTCTCTCTCTCTCTCTCTCTTTCTCTCTCTTTCTTCTCTCTCTCTTTCCTCCTTCTCTTTTTCCTCTCTCTCCTCTTTCTCTCCCTTTCCCCTCTCTCTCCACTCTCTCTCTTTCCCACTCTCTCTCTTTCCCCACTCTCTCTCTTTCCCCACACTCTCTCTCTCTTTCCTCTCTTTCCTCTTTCCTCTCTCTCTCTCTCTCCCTCCCACTTTCCTCTCTCTTCCCCCCCAATCCTTCTAATCCATTGGATGATTGCATAGGAATTGATGTGAGTAAAACCAACCTATTTTGTAGACTTCACCTGGTTTACCATCAGGGCTGCAAACATGGCTGCTTTTCATCCATTTGATTATTTGTACGTCGCCCCGGAGGTTTACCACAGGATATTGGAGTATAGCCTGGAGATTATCAGCTGCTGTGGGTTCACTGTTGAAGAGTAATTTGAGAGGTTCTTGCCCGATTAATGGATGCATTGTCATTCCTCAAATGAAAAAAACACCATTCTGTGTCTGAAGGGAGTTTTGCCCATTTGATCTTTGGTCTAGAGATTGCCCTAGTGGCTTCAAAGAAATCTTTGCATGCCGTGTTGGTCAGCATACTGTTGAGTGTCCTGGCCTTTCTCTTACCAGCACTTGCCCTTTGTCTTCTGGAGTTTTATTTGTGTATACCTTGAACTATTGTGTATACTATTGACTTGTGGCCTCAGGTTTTTCTACCAGGTAGTGAAGACTGCTTATTGTTGCAGGAATCATGTATTTCTGTGTGGTTTTGTCATACCATTCCTGATAATAAGAATGCTTGAACCTGATAGTCTGGACATAGCTATCTAGTACAACTGAATTTACTTGATCACAATATTTTGAAGTTGAGTTGGATGTGTGAAGATTTTACACATTTGATTTGGAGCTGTGCTAGGAATTCTTCTTTCCAGACAGGCTGTTATAGGGCTGAGACATTGCTATTCATTCTCTTGGGCTTTAGCTTCTTGTGATGTCTTGGTGCTCAGAGGATGCTTATCACCAATTGAACAAGTTGATTATTTGTCCAGCAGGCATCTAGTCTGTGTGGATTGAGTGATACAGCCATCACTTAGATTTTTAACGTGATGAATTATATAATCCAGGAGATGCCAGCATTTTGATGATGGTTGCTTCCCTGTGGATTTGTATTTGTCTTTCTGACAGAAAACAGTGTAAATTATGGGGCCACACTGAGTTGATATTGTCAGTAGGAGGACCACCATTCATTTGGTTTTTCCAATGCTGTTTTTCCTGATGCTACCTCTTCTGATGTTTTGGAGTCACAGCCAACCCTGCCACTAAAGTCATCAGAGGATGATTTTTATTTCTTTTAGGTTGGCAGTGAGGTCTTCATCAAGGTCAGAATAGAACTTTTCCTTAAAATTGGAGTCAAGGATCAGGGTATAAGCACAGACAATAATGGCATATTGAGCTGGGATGTAAGAGAACTGTCATGAACCTTTGAACTTGGCAGTCCTGGCAGTGCCTGCCCTCTGGGTGACAAGCCGAACCCTGTGGATAGGAGGAGTGCTATCGGCCTTTTGTTTCCATTGGAAGAAATGTCTCCCAACTTGGTTCTTCAGCTGTCTCTCTCCATGAAGATGGTCTTACTGAGGGCAACTATGTCAATTTGGAGTCTTGATAATTCACATGTTGGAATTGCACTTCTTCCTCCTGCATGATCATGCGTCAGATTATCCATGAGTGTTCTACATCATTTCAAAATTGCAAACTTTTATTGCTTTGATCATGTATATTACGATCCCCCAAAATGTGTGGTTCTCCACAGAGGAGAAAATGGAACAGCCTATTTTTGTGCTTTTCCTAGCCCTTTCTCATTTGGGTGTGAGCAGATAGTGTTCTGAAGAGGGCAATCCAGTCACAGAAGCTTCAGCCTAAAGGTATCTCTGTCCAACAACCACTGCGCATTTGTTGCGTGTGTGTAAATTCTTGACTAGGGACTCTTGGCTCTCTCCCAATTGCCCATTTTCCACTGTCACAGTTTTTCAAAAAAGGCACACAACCTTGTGGAACCTTGTGTTTAGAGTCAGAGTCATTGTCAGAGGGATATACATAAAGGAAACGAAGTTGCAACTCGTGCATGATTTGTGTGATCCTCATGTATACACTTAATGGTAAGGTCCTGGGGAGTGTTGCTAAACAAAGAGATCTTGGAGTGCAGGTTCATAGCTCCTTGAAAGTGGAGTCGCAGGTAGATAGGATAGTGAAGAAGGCATTTGGTATGCTTTTTTTTATTGGTCAGCGTATTGAGTACAGGAGTTGGGAGGTACTGTACAGGAGATTGGTTAGGCCACTGTTGGAATATTGCGTGCAATTCTGATCTCCTTCCTTTCGGAAAGAAAGGGTTCAGAAAAGATTTACAAGAATGTTGCCAGGGTTGGAGGATTTGAGCTATAGGGAGAGGCTGAAGATGCTGGGGCTGTTTTTCCCTGGAGTGTCGGAGGCTGAGGGGTGACCTTATAGAGGTTTATAAAATTGAGGGGCATGAATAGGATAAGTAGACAAAGTCTTTTCCCTGGGGTCGGGGAGTCCAGAACTAGAGGGCATAGGTTTAGGGTGAGAGGGGAAAGATATAAAACAGACCTAAAGGGGCAACTTTTTCACGAAGAGTTTGGTACGTGTATGGAATGAGCTGCGAGAGGATGTGGTGGAGGCTTTTACAATTGCTACACTTAAGAGGCATTTGGACAGGTATATGAATAGGAATGGTTTGGAGGGCTATGGGCCAGGTGCTGGCAGGTGGGACTAGATTGGGTTGGGATATCTGCTTGGCATGGACAGGTTGGACTGAGGGGTCTGTTTCCATGCTGTACATCTCTATGACTCTAAATGAGCAGGAGAGGTATCCCAAAGGCCTACCAGAAGCAATGCTTGAAAACATGTTGTGACATATGCTTCAAGCTGTTAATTTTTCTCACAACCAAAATTGTATTCACAGAGTATTGATGGAGATGGTCAAGTCTTCCAATTACTGGGCAGGTTGCCATCAAGCTCTGTAACTTTGGATCTGCTATAATACTGACAGATGTGGGGAATGATTACACAGGACTTGGCAATGGAACTCTGATAGTAGCCTGTGTGAGACTTTTGTTTATGTGGGTACTACAGGGCATCATCATTGGGCACATGATTTTCACAGGTGACTGATCATTTTTTTGGTGAGATGTCAAACCACAATGACTGAGACCATTTGCACAGTAAAGCCTTTGATAAGGTTCCACATGGTAGGCTCTTGGAGAAAATGCAGAGGCATGGAATTGAGGGTGATTTAGCAGTTTGGATTAGAAACTGGCTTTCTGAAAGAAGGCAGTTAGTGGTGGTTGATGGAAAGTATTCAGCCTGGAGTCCGGTTACTAGTGGTGTGCCACAAGGATCTGTTTTGGGACCACTGATGTTTGTCATTTCTATAAATGACTTAGACGCAGGCATAAGTGGATGGATTTTAAATTTGCAGAAGACACTAAAGTCAGTGGATACATGAACAGTGTGGAAGAATGTTACAGGTTGTAGGGGGACTTGGATAAACTGCAGAACTGGGCTGAGAGGTGGCAAATGGAGTTTAATTGAGCTAAATGTGAGGTGATGTACTTTGGGAAGAATAATAGGAAGGCATCTGGGTCAATGGAAAGATTCTTGGTAGTGTGAATGTGCAGAGGGATCTAGACCCCTGAAAGTTGCCACCCTGGTGGATAGTGCTGTTAAGAAGGCATACGGTGTGTTAGGTTTGATTCGTAGAGGGATTGAGTTCTGGAGCTGCAATATCATGCTGCAACTATACAAAATGCTGCTGCGGCCACACTTGGAATATTGCTTTATGTCAGTTCTGGCTGTTAATTGCTTTTTGGATTGTACTTTGTCTTCACTTTGTCCCAACTATGCCACCATTGGTGATCCTACCAGGATCAAGGAACTTCTGGTGGCATCATACATGGGACCATTGGAGTGCACCCAATTTTTACCACATCAAGGTGTTGCTCAACAAAGGGGTCCAGGTATGGTTAAATAAAGAAAGTTGCAAACTTGGGTATCTGGAGGGCCACTTGGCAAGTCTGAAGCCCATTCATTCTGAAGAAATGATCTGTTGCGATGTCTACTTTCTTGTTATGAAAACTGTGGGTGAGGCCATGGGAGATGGGGTCTGAGGCTATGAGAATTGAAAGGCCATTTAGCAATAATGTGAGGTGATACTTTGTATCCTGATTTCTCAAAGATTTGTTTTGAAAAAAATAACCAGACAGGAACATGTTAATATGTTGCATATCTCTCAAATCAGACCAGAACGACACACAGCAGATTGTTTGGCTTGATTTGAAACTGCAGAGAAACTGCCTCTAAAAGGACCATTAATGCTAATGCAGCTGAGCAATTAGGAGCATAGTTTTATTCGTGAATGCTGTTTATTCTGTTTCCATGGCAAATGATCCCAACAAAATGCATACGAGGGTCAATAGAACTGTAGGAGAAACTGAGTAATTATCTTGTCAGGTTTCATAGCTGGTTATGCTTTATTACCACCAGATTCTGTTGGCCAAAAATCAAAGACAGTAAAGTGGACTTCAGTAAATAATTTGTGCTATTTCTGTTCACTGTTGTCATAAATAGAGGTGAAATGTTAATGTTTTTCTTGGAGATTTGTATTTTACAAGCTCAGATGACACATCATGCATTGTGTTATCATGTAATTTCTTTAGTACTGCACATTCTAATTTTTCCTTATCTCTTTCATGTGGATTTTTTTTAATCACAGTTGCATACTTATCAATCTTCTGTAATCACTATGTAAATGTTTAGAAGATCAGCTGTCCAAGTATAAATCTATCCATCCTTATTAAAAAGACTGTACTCAAAGGGTATTATCTGTTCATCTCCCTTCAGATGTGATGGAAAACTGAGAGTCAGGACTAGAAAAGACTATTTTGATCTTGCACTCTAGCACCAGAAATGACCACCAAAATAGACAGCTCACTTACCATATGAAGGACATGAATGACTGGTGAGCAAGACTTACTGTGGAACTGGCACAGACAGAAGTGCATTGGGTGAGTTGATGTTTACATGCTACAGAAACTCACTTGAATAGCTATGCCTTGAAGTGTCAAAGGCATGATGAGATAAACTGAGGTGGTGAAGTTTGGGAGCAGGGCATATGTAGTCTTAATGACAGATTATATTGCATTAGAAGCTCTGTTCAGGATTGAATAGGATGCCAAGTTTGCAAAGCAGTCTAGCTTGACAGAGAGATGGAATCAATGTCAGTAGCATCCACCTTATTTAGACATTCATTTTCTAAGAAGAATGTCTCCCTCATTAATTCTACCAGAATATACCACTTCACACTTATTTATACTTTAGTTCATTTGGTGTCACAGGCCAACCTTTGCAAGTATATTAATGGCCTGGTTTTCTGATAGCCAGGTAATCATTTGTAAAAGTTCAATGGGAGTTACTATCAGAACCCGACAAAAACTCTGACATAGCAGACTCAGAGGATATTGCCTGGAAAATTAAAGATTGCAGCAGAAAATTCTGTTCTAAGAACATAAGAACTAGGGGCAAGAGTGGGCCATCTGGCCCTTTGAGCCTGCTCCACCATTCAATAAGATCATGGCTAATCTTTTCATGGCCTCTGCTCCATTTATCCATCCTCTCACCATAACCCTTAATTCCTTTATTGTTCAAAAAAAATCTATCTTAGCTTTAAAATCATTTACTGAAGTAGCATCAACTATTCACTGGGCAGGGAATTCCATAAATTCACAAATGTGATTCCCCTAATTTTGAAGTTATGCCCTCTTGTCCCAGTTTCCCCTGCCAGTGGAAATATCCTCTCTGTATATCTTATCTATTCCCTTCATACTTTTTGTATGTTTCTAAATGCCAATGAATATAATTCCAGCCTATTCAGTCTCTCCTCATAACCCAACGCCCTTTAACTCTGGAATCAACCTGGTGAACCTCCTGTGCACTCCCCTTAGTGCCAAACCTCCCTTTCTGAAGTAAGCAGACTAAAACTTTGGGGCAGCACGGTGGCACAGTGGTTAGCACTGCTGCCTCACAGCGCCAGGGACCTGGGTTCAATTCCCACCTCAGGCGACTGACTGTGTGGAGTTTGCACGTTCTCCCTGTGTCTGCGTGGGTTTCCTCCGGGTGCTCCGGTTTCCTCCCACAGTCCAAAGATGTGCGGGTCAGGTGAATTGGCCATGCTAAATTGCCTGTAGTGTTAGGTAAGGGGTATATATGTAGGGGTATGGGTGGGTTGCGCTTCGGCGGGTCGGTGTGGACTTGTTGGGCCGAAGGGCCTGTTTCCACGCTGTATGTAATCTAAAAAAAACTGTTTGCAGTACTCCAGCTGTGGCCTCACCAGCATCCTGTACAGCTGCAACATAACCTCCCTGCTTTTAAATTAAATCCTTTTAGCAATGAAGGACAAAATTCTATTTCTTGCCTAATGACTTGTTGTACCTGTCAACCAACCTTCTGTGATTCATGCACAAGGACACGCAGGTCCCTCCGTATAGCAGCATGCTGCAACTTTTTACCATTCAGGTAACAGTTCTTTTTACTGTTATTCCTACCAAAATGGATGACTTCACATTTATTAACATTGTATTCCATCTGCCAAATCTTTGCCCACTCATTTAAGTATTTCTGTTCCTCTGCAAAGTTTCACAGTCCTCTGCACATTTTGTTGTGTCACTCATCTTAGTATCATCTGGAAACTTTGACCCACTACATAAGTTCCCCAACTCAAAATTACCAGTGTAAATTATGAATAATTGAAGTCCCAACACTGATCCCTGAGACACATTATTAGTTACTGTTTGCCAACCAAAATAGCACTCATTTATCCTCACTCTTTGCTTAGCAATCCATGCTAATATTTTACCCCTAACGTCATGCATCTTATGCAGCATCCTTTTGTGTAGCATCTTGTTGAAGGCCTTTTGGAAGTCTAGTCTACTAGGTCCCCATTGTCCGCTGTGCCCATAATGTCTTCATAAAATTCCAAAGATTAGTTCAGCATGACCTGCCCTTCATGAACCCATGCCTTCTCTCTAGATGTCTTTCTTGATAATAGACTCAAGCATCTTCCCCACCACAGAAGTTAAGCTAACTAGCCTATAATTCCCCATCTTTTGTCTACTGCCCTTTTTAAGCAGTGGTGTCACATTTGCTGTTTTCCAATCTGCTGGAACTGCCCCAGAGTTCAGTCAATTTTGAAAAATTACCACCAAGTTCACTTGCTATTTCTCCTGCCACCTCTTTTTTTAGTATCCTGAGATGCGTTCCATTAGGGCCAGGGGACTTGTCTATCCTTAGCTCCATTAGCTTGCCCAACACTACCTCCTCCGTGATAATTATTGTTTCTAGGTCCTCACCTTTGTCTCTTTGTCACTTATTGGCATGTTACTCGTGTCCTCCACTGTGAAGCGCAACCGCAAAATTCTTACTCAATCCCTCGGCCATTTCATCATATCCCATGACTAAATGCCCCTTCTCATTTTCTAAAGGACCAACGTTTACTTTAGCCACTCTTTTTCGTTTTGTATATTTATAGAAGCCTTTGCTATCTGTCTTTATATTCTGTGCTGTTATTTTTCTCATGTTTGACCTTACTTTTCTTTATAGCTCTTTTTGTGGCTTTCTGTTGCCTTTTAAAGCATTCCCAATCTTCTTAGTTTCCTACTGATCTTGGCCACTTTGTATGCCTTCTCTTTTAATTTGATAGTCTCCCTACTTCGTTAGACACCCACGGCAGATTACCCCTTTTGTTAAAATCCTTCCTTTTCACTGGAATATATTTCTGCTGACCACTTTGAAAAATGTTCCATGGCTGATCAACTGTCCTACAATAACATCTTTGTTTCCAGTCTACTTTAGCCAACTTCTTCCTCATCCTATTTTAGTCTCCCTTGTTCAAGCATAGTACCTGGTATTGGATTTTATCTTCGCACTTCGGGGGGGTGTGTGTGTATGGGGGTGTGTGGGTGTGTGTGTGGGGGGGGTGTGAGGGTGTGTGTAGGGGGGTGTGTGTGTAGGGGGTGTGTATGTGTATGGGGTGTGTGGGAGATGTGTGTATGGGTGTGTGTGTGGGGGGGGCGTGTGTATGTGGGGTGTTGTGGGGGGGTGTGGGGAAGGTGTGTATTGGGGGTGGGTGTATATAAGGTGGGGGTGGGGGTGTGTGTATTGGGAGATGTGTTGGGGGGTGGGGGGGTTGTGTGTGGGTGGGAGTATAGGGGGTGCGTGGGCAGGGGTGGGCATATAAGGCTTTGTGGGGAGGGTGTGGGGGGCTGGGCGTATAGGGGGTGTGGGGAGGGTGTGGGGGGCTGGGCGTATAGGGGGTGTGGGGAGGGTGTGGGGGGGTGGGCATATAGGGGGTGTGTGGGGAGGTGGGCGTGTGGGGGGGTGGGCTTATAGGGGGTGTGGGGGGGGTGGGCATATAGGGGGTGTGTGGGGAGGTGGGCGTGTGGGGGGGTGGGCTTATGGGGTGTGTGTATGTGGGGGGTGTGTGGGGTGAATGGGCGTGTGGGGGTTTGTGGGGGGGTGGGCGTGTGTGGGGGGGTTGAGGGGGGTGTGGGCGTGTGGAGGGTGTGGGAGAGGTGGGCGTATGGGGGTTGTGTGGGGGTATTGTGGGAGAGTTGGGCATATGGGGGGTGTGTGGGGGGGTTGTGGGAGAGGTGGGCGTATGGGGGGTGTGTGTGGGGGTTGTGGGAGAGGTGGGCGTATGGGGGGTGTGTGGGGGGTTGGTGTATGGGGGGGTGTGGGGGCGTTGGCGTATGGGGGGTTGTGGGGCGGTGCGCGTATGGGGGGCGTGGGGGGTGGGCTTATGGGGGTGTGTGGGGGGGTTATGAGGGTTGGGCATGTGTGGGGTTTGTGGGGGGAATGGGCGTGTGGGGTTGTGGGCATATGGGGCGGCGTGGGTGTTGTGGGGGGTGCGAGTATGGGGGGTGTGTGTGTGGGGGGGTGCGCGTGGGGGGTTGTGTGTGTGTGGGGGGGAGTTGTGGGGGATTGCGCGTATGGGGGTGTGTGGGGGGGTTGTGGGTGGTGCGTGTATGGGAGGTGTATGTGGGGGTTGTGGGGGGTGTGTGTGAAGGGGTTGTGGGGGGAGCGCGTGTGGGGGGTATTGTGGGGGGGTGTGGGGTGGGGTGTTGGGGGGTGCGCGTGTGGGGGGGTGTGGGATGGGGTGTTGGAGGTGCGCGTGTGGGGGTATGTGGGGTGGGGTGTTGGAGGGTGCGTGTGTGGGGTGGGGTGTTGGGAGGCCGCGTATGGGGGGGGTGTGTGGGGGAGCGCGTATGGGGTGTGTGTATGGGGGTTGTGGGGGGTGCGTGTATGGGGGTGTGTGGGGGGTTGTGGGGGCGTGCGCGTATGGGGGTGTGTGGGGGGGTTGTGGGGGAGGTGGGGATGTGGAGAGTTGAGGGGCGCGTGGGGGGTTTGGGAGAGGTGGGAGTATGGGGGGTGTGTGTGGGGTGTTGTGGGAGAGATGGGCGTATGGGGGGTGTGTGGGGTGGGTTGTAGGAGAGGTGGGTGTATGGGGGGGTGTGTGGAGGGGTTGTGGGGGGGTTGTCGTATCAGTGGGTGTGGGGGGGTTGTTGGGGGGTGCGCGTATGGGGGGTGTGTGGGGGGGTTGTGGTGGGAGTGGGCGTATGGGGGATGTGTGGGAGGGGATTGTGGTGGGGTGGGCTTGTCGGGGGGTGGGCGTATGCAGGGTGTGTGGGGGGGATTGTGGGGGGGTGGGCGTGTGGGGGTGTGTGTGGGGGGGTTGGGCGTATGGGGTGGGCGTGTGGGTGTGTGTGTGGGGGATGTGGGGGGGGATTGGGCGTATTGGGGGTGTAGGGGGTGGACATGGGGGTGTGTGGGAGTGGGCATGTGGGGTGGTGTGCTTATGGGGTGTGTGGACGATATGAGGGTTGGGTGTATGGGTGTGGGGTGTGTGTGGGGTGTGGGGGGGGTGTGGGGGAAGTGGGCGTATTGGGGGTGTGTGTGGGGGAGTGGGTGGGAGGGGTGTGTGTGGGGGAGTGGGTGGGAGGGTTGTGGGGGGGTGGGCGTGTGGGGGGTGGTGGGGGGGGCGTGTGGGGGTGGTGGGGGGGTGGGGGTGTGGGGGGTGTGGGGGAGGTGGGCGTATGGGGGGTTGTGGGGGTGTGGGCATATGGGGGGGTTGTGAGGGGGTGCGCGTATTGGGGGTTGTGGGGGCGTGCACATATGGGGTGTGTGTGGGTGGTTGTAGGGGTGCACGTTTGGGGGTGGTTGTGGAGGGTGCGCGTATGGGGTGTGTGTGGGGGTGCGCGTGTGGGGGTGTGTGTGGGGTGCGCGTGTGGGGGTGTGGGTGGGGTGTGCGCGTATGGGGTGTGTTTGTGGGGGTGCGCGTATGGGGGTTGTGTGTGGGGAGGGGGGTGGGGAGGTGGGTGTATGGGCGCATGTGGAGGGAGGTTGTGGGGAGTGTGGGGGAGGTGGGCGTATGGGGACTTGTGGGAGGTGTGGGCATTTGGGGGGGCGTGGGGGGTTGTGGGGGGTGCGCGTAAGGGGGGTTGTGGGGGGTGCGCGTGTGGGGGGTTGTGGGGGGTGCGCATATGGGGGGGTGTTGGGGGGGTGTGTGGGGGTGGTTGTAGGGGTGCACTTAGGGGGGATGTGTGGGGGTTGCGCGTATGGGGTGTGTGTGGGGGGGTTAGTGGTGGGGGTGCGCGTATGGGGGCTGTGTGTGGGGAGGTGTGTGGAGGGGGGTGGGGGGTGGGTGTATGGGGTGTGGGTGTGTGTGGGAGGTGTGGTGTATAGGGGGTGGGTGTGTAGGGGGTGTGGGGGGTGTATAGGGGCTTGTGGGGAGGGGTGGGTATACGGGGGGGTGCGGGGTGGATGTATAGGGGGTGTGTGGGGGTTGGGGAGGGGCGGGTGGGTGTATAGCGGGGTGTGGAGTGGGTGTATAGGGGCTATGGGGGAGTGTGCGGGTTGGGTGTGTGGGGGACGTATAAGGGGATGTGTGTGTGTGTGTGTATAGGGGGTGTGTATCGGGGGTGTGTGGGGTGTATGTGTGGCGGAGTGGGCGTATAGGAGGGGTCGGGGGATGCGCGTATAGTAGGGTGTGGGGGTTTGGTGGGGAGGTCGGCGTGGGAGTGTGTGGGGGGATGTGCGGAGGTGGGCGTGTGGGGGGATGGGCGTAATAGGGATGTTGGGGGGGGTTGTGGGGGGGTGGGCATGTGGGGTGTGTGTGGGTGGGTGTGTGGGGGTGTGGGCGTGTGGGGGGCGCGTGTGGGGGTTCAGTGTGTGTTGGCGTGTGGGGGTGTGTGGTGGGGCGTGTGGAGGGTTGAGGGGGGTATGGGCATTTGGGGGCTTGAGGGGGTGTGCGTGTGAGGGGTGTTGGGGAGGTGAGCGTATGGGGGTGGTTGCGGGGGTGTGGGGGGGGCATGTGGGGGGGTGTGGGTATGTGTGTGGGGGGGTTGTGGGGGGTGGGTGTGTGGGTGGGTTGTGGGGGGTGGGTGTGTGGGGGGGTTGTGAGGGGTTGGGCGTATAGGGGGGGCGTGTGAGGGGTGGGCGTATGGGGTGTGTGTAGGGGGGTTGTGGGGGGTGTGGGCGTGTGGGGTAGTGTGCTTATGGGGTGTGTGGGGGAGAATGAGGGTTGGGCGTATGGGGGTGTGGGGTGTGTTGGGGTGGTATGTGGGTTGGGGGTGTGGGGTGTGTGGGGGAAGTGGGTGTATGGGGGGTATATGGGGGGTATGTGGGGGGGTGGGCGTGTGGGGGAGGTGGGCGTATGGGGGGTGCGTGTGGGGTTTGTGGGTGGTGTGGGCATATGGGGGGGCGTGGGGGGTGCACGTATGAGGGGTTGTGGGGGGGTGCGCATATGGGGGGGTTGTGGGGAGTGCGCGTATGAGGTTGTGTGGGGGCGTGCGCATATGAGAGTGTCTGGGGGGGTGCGTGTACAGTAGGGCGTGGGGGTTTTGTGGGGGTGTGGGCGTGGGGGGGTGTGGGAGTGTGGGGGGGTGTGGGAGTGTGGGGGGGTGTGGGGAGGTGGGCGTGTGGGGGGATGGGCGTATGGGGGATGTGTGGGGGGGGTTTGGGGGGTGGGCTTATGGGGTGTGTTTGGGGGGTGAGTGGGGGGGTGGGCATGTGGGGTGTGTGTAGTGGGGTGGGCATGTGTGGGGGGCGTGTGGGGGTTGAGGGGGGTGTGGGCGTTTGGGGGCTTGAGGGGGGTGTGGGCATGTGGGGGGTGTTGAGGAGGTGAGCTTATGGGGGTGGTTGGGGGGGTTGTGGCGGGGCGTGTGGGGAGGTGTGTGGAGGGGGTTGTGGTGGGGTGGGGATGTGGGGGGTTGAGGGGCGTGTGGGGGGTTTGGGAGAGGTGGGCGTGTGGAGGGGTTGTGGGGGGGCTGTCGTATCGGTGGGTATGGGGGGTGCGCGTATGGGGGGTGTGTGTGGGGTGTTGTGGTGGGGTGGGCGCATGGGGGTGTGTGGGAGGGGGTTGTGGGGGGGTGGGTGTATGCGGGGTGTGTGGGGGGGATGTGGAGGGTGGGCGTGTGGGGGTGTATGCGTTGGGGAGTTGTGGGGGGGTGTGTGGGGGGGTTGGGTGTATGGAGTGGGCGTGGGGGTGTGTGTGTGTGTGGGGGGTTGTGAGGGGGTTGGGCATATGGGGTGGGCGTGGGGGTGTGTGTGTGGGGGGGGTTGTGAGGGGGTTGGGCGTATTGGGGGTGTGTGAGGGGTGGGCGTATCGGGTGTGTGTAGGGGGGTTATGGGGGGGATGGGCGTGTGGGGTGGTGTGCTTATGGGGTGTGTGGGGGGGTATGAGGGTTGGGCGTATGGGGGGGTGGGGTGTGTGGGGGGGGTTGTGGTGGGGTTGGGCGTATGGGGTGTGTATGTGGGGGGGTTGTTGTGGGGTTGGTCGTATGGGGGGTGTGTGTTGGGGGGTTGTGGTGGGGGTGGGTGTATGGGGGTGTGTGGGGTGTTGTGGGAGTGGGCATATGGGTGGGTGTGGGGGGTGTGGGTGTATAGGGGGTGTGGGGTGGCGTATAGGGGTTTTTGGGAGGGTGGGTGTATAGGGGTGTGGGGGGGTTGTGGGGAGGTTCTGGGGGGGTGGGCATCCAAGGGATGTGTGGGGTTGTGTGGAAGGAGCGGGTGTATAGGGGGTGTGGAGGGTGGGCGTATGGGGGGTGGGCGAATGGGGGTGGTGGGCATATGGGGGTGTATGGGATTGTCTGTGGGGGTGGGCGTATGGGGGCTGTGGGAGGGTGTGGGGGTGGGCGTATGGGGGGTGTGGGGGGCATGTAGGGGGTGTGTATGGGGGTGTTTAGGGGGGTGGGCATATACGGGGGTTGGGGGGGTGGCGTATAGGGGGTGTGTGGGGGAGTGTGGGCATATAGGGTGGTGTGGGGGGTGGGGGGGCATATAGGGGGGTGTGCGGGGGTTGTGGTTGGGTGGGCATATAAGGATGTGGGGGAGTGTATCTGGGGGTGTGGATGTTTGTGTATGGGGCGTGTGTATGGGGGTAGGGGGTGTGTGGGGTGTGTGTATGGGTGCGTGTGTGTGTGTGAGAGGGGGGTGTATAGGGCGGGTGTGTGTGTGTGTATGTGGATGTGTGTGTGGGGGTGTGTGTATAGGGCGGGTATGTGTGTGTGTGTATGGGAGAGTGTGTGTGTATAGGGGTGTGTGTGTGGGGGGGCTGTGGGGGGTGTGTATAGTGGGGGTGTGGGGGTGTGTGTATAGTGGGGGTGTGGGGATGTGTGTATGGGGGTTGGGGTGTTGTGTGTGTGGGGGGGGTGTATAGGGTTGTGTGGGGGTGTGTGTATGGGGTGGTGTGGGGTGTGTCTATAGTGGGAACGTGTGGGGGGTGCGTGTATAGTGGGGGTGTGGGGGGGTGTATAGGGGGGTGGGAGTTGTGTGTGGGGGTGTGTGTATGGGGGGGTTGTGGGGGGTGTGTATGACGAGTGTGTGTATTGGGGGCGTGTGTGTATAGGGGAGTGTGGGGTGTGTGTGTGTAAAGGGGGTGTGTGGGTATGGTGTGGGGGGGGTGTGTATAGGGTGTGTGTGGGAGGTGTATATATGGGGGTGTGTGTAGGGGGAGTGGGGGTGTGGGGATTCGTGTGCATGGGGGTTGGGGGTGTGTATGGGGGTGGGGTGGGGTGGTTTTGTGTGTGTGTGTGTGTGTGTGGGTGGGAATATTGGTGGAGTGTGGGCGGGGGTGGGACTATAGGGGGAGTGTGGACGGGGGTGGGTGTATGGGGGTGGGTGAATAAAGGGGAGATGTAGGGGATGGGTGTATAGGAGGGGTGTGGGGTGGGTGTATAGGGTGTGTGTGAGGGGGTGTGGGTGTATAGGGGGTATGGGGGAGGAGTAGAGGGGGTGTGGGGAGGAGTGGGTGTATGGGGGTGGGCGTATAGGGGAGGTGTGGGGTTTGGGGTCTGTGGAGGGGCGGGTGGGGGTGTGGAGGGGTGGGTGGGTGTATGGGGGGTGTATGGGTGGGTGTATGGTGGGGTGGGTGTATGGGGGCATGTGGGGTGGGTGTATGGACGATGTGTGTGGTGGGTGTATGGGGGTGTGTGGGGGGTATGGGGGGAGTTAGGTGTATAGTGGGGGTGTGGGTGGGGTGGGTATATGGGGGTTGGGTGTATGGGGGTGGGGGGTGGTGGGTGTATAGTGGGGGTGTGGGTGGGGTAGGTGTATATGGGGGGTGGGTAAATGGGGGGGTGAGTGTATGGGGGGATGGGTGTATAGGGGAGGTGTGGAGGATTGGGTGTATACGCGGGGGTGTGGGAGGTGGGTGTATAGGGGTGTGTGGGGGGGAGTGGGGGTGGGCATATAGGGGGTGTGTGTGGCGCGGATGCGCGTATACGGCATATGTGGGTGGGTGTAAAGGGTGTGTGGGTAGGGTGGGGGGTGGGTGTATAAGGGTGCGTGTGGGGACTGTGTGTGTATGGGAGTGTGTGTAAGGGGGGGTGCGCGTGTGGGGGATGTGTGTGGGCGGGGGTGGGCGTATGGGGGTGTGTGGTTGGAGGGTGGGCATATAGGGGGGTGTGGGTGGATGTGTGTATAAGGGGGGGTGTGGGCGTATGGGTGGGTGTGGGGGGTGTGGGTGTGTAGGGGGTGTGGGGTGGCGTATAGGGGGTTTTGGGAGGGTGGGTGTATAGGGGTGTGGGGGGTTATGGGGAGATTCTGGGGAGGTTCTGGGGGGGTGGGCATACAAGGGTTGTGTGGGAGGAGTGGGTGTATAGGGGGTGTGAAGGGTGGATATATGGGGGTGGTGGGCATATGGGGGGGTGTATGGGATTGTTTGTGGGGTTGGGCGTATGGGGGCTGTGGGAGGGTGTGGGGGGTGGGCATATGGGGGGTGTGGGAGGGTGTGGGCTGTGTGCATATGGTGGGCATGTAAGGGGGGGTGTATGGGGGTGTGTGGGGGGTGTGGGCATATACGGGGGTTGTGTGGGGGTAGGCATATAGGGGGTGTGTGGGGGAGTGTGGGCATATGGGGTGGTATGGGGTGTGGGGGGCATATGGGGGTGTGGGGAGGATATGGTTGTGTGGGCATATAGGGATGTGGGGGGTGTATCTAGGGGGTGTGGGTGTGTGTGTGTGTATGGGGGGTGTGTATGGGGGTAGGGTGTGTGGGGGGTGTGTGTATGGGTGCGTGTGTGTGAGGGGTGTATATAGGGCGGATGTGTGTGTGGGTGTGTGTGTATAGGGCGTGTGTGTGTGTGTGTAGGGGGGTGAGTGTGTGTTTAGGGGTGTGTGTGTGGAGGGGTGGGGGGGTGTGTATAGGGGGCTGTGGGGGGGTGTATAGTGGGCGTGTGGGGGGTGTGTACAGTGGGGGTGTGGGGTGTGTGTATGGGGGGGTGGGGTGTTGTGTGTGTGGGTGTGGGTGTATAGGGTTGTGTGGGGGTGTGTGTATGGGGATGTGTGTGTATGCGGGGGTGTGGTGTGTGTGTATAGGGGGTGGGGGTTGGTTGTGTGGGGGTGTGTGTATGGGGGGGTTGTGGGGGTGTGTATGGCGAGTGTGTGTATTGGGGGTGTGTGTGTATAGGGGAGTGTGGGGTGTGTGTGTGTATAGAGGGTGTGTGGGTATGGTGTGGGGGGTGTGTGTGGGAGGTGTGTATATGGGGGGTGTGGGGGAGGGGGGATGGGTATAGGGGTGGGGGTGTGTGTAGGGGGAGTGGGGGTGTGGGGGTTGGTGTGCATGGGGGTTGGGGGTGTGTATAGGGGTTGGGGGTGGGGTGTGTGTATAGGGCAGGTGGGGGGCTATGGGTGTGTATATAGGTGGAGGGTGGTGTGCATGGGGGGGTGAGGGGTGTGTATACAGAGTGGGGGTGTGGGGTGTATATAGGGGGTGTGTGGGTGGGGGTGGTGTGCTTTAGGGGGGTGTGCATGGTGGGGTGGGGTGGGTAGTGTGTATAGGGGGTGGGGGTGTGTGTATAGAGGGGGTGGGGGTTGTGTGTATGGGGGTGGGGGTGTGTGTATGGGGGTGTTTGGGTATTTGTGTGTGTGTATAGAAGTATGGCGGGGTGTATGTGTATGGTGGGGTGGGGGTGTGTGTGTATAGGGGGTGTGGGTGTGTGTGTATAGGGGGTGTGGGTGTGTGTGTGGGGGTGTGTGTGTATAGGGGGTGTGTGTGTATAGGGGGTGTGTGGGTGGGTGTGTGTATAGGGGTGGGGGTGTGGGTGGGGGGTGGCGTGTGTGTATAGGATGGGTGGGGGGCTATGGGTGTGTGTATAGCGGGGTGGGGTTGTGCATAGGGTGTGTGGGGGGTGGGGGAGGTGTGCATAGGGGGAGTGAGGGATGTGTATACGGAATGGGGGTTGGGGGTGTGGGGTGTGTGTATAGGGGGTGTGTGGGTGGGGGGTGTGCATAATGGGGTGGGTGGGGTGGGAGAGTGTGTATAAGGGGTTGGGGGTGTATAGGGGGAGTGGGGGGTGGGGCGTTTGTATAGGGGTGGGGGTGTGTATGGGGCGGTGGGGGGTGGAGGGTGTGTATAGGGGTTGGGGAGTGTGTATAGGGGTGGGGGTGTGTATGGGGCGGTGGGGGGTGAGGGTGTGTGTATGGGTGCGTGTGTGTGTGTGAGAGGGGTGTGTATAGGGCGGGTGTATGTGTGTGGGGGGGTGCGTGTATAGGGCGGGTGTGTGTATGGGGGAGTGTGTGTGTATAGGGGTGTATGTATAAGGGTGTGTGGGTGTGTGTGTTGGGGGGTGGGGGGGTGTATAGGGGGCTGTGGGGGGGGTGTGTATAGTGGGGGTGTAGGGGTGTGTGTATGGGGGGTGGGGTGCTGTGTGTGTGGGGGTGTGTGTATAGGGTTGTGTGGGGGTGTGTGTGTGGGGGTGTGTGGGGTGTGTGTATAGTGGGGGCGTGTGGGGGTGCGTGTATAGTAGGGGTGTGGGGGGGATGTGTATGGGGGGTGGGGGTTGTGTGTGTGGGGGTGTGTGAATAGGGTTGTGTGGGGGTATGTGTATGGGGGGGTTGTGGGGGTGTGTATGGCGAGTGTGTGTATAGGGGAGTGTGGGGGGTGTATGTGTATAGGTGGTGTGTGGGTATGGTGTGGGTGTGGGTGTGTGTGTGTGTGTGTGTGTGGGAGGTTGTATATGGGGGGTGTGGGGGAGGGGGGATGGGTATAGGGGTGGGGGATGTGTGTAGGGGGAGTGGGGGTGTGGGGGTTGGTGTGCATGGGGGTTGGAGGTGTGTATAGGGGGTGGGAGTGGTGTGTGTGTATAGGGCAGGTGGGGGGCGGTGGGAGTGTGGGGGTGTGCATTGGGGGTGTGGGGGTGGTGTGTATAGGGGGGTGAGGGGTGTGTATACAGAGTGGGGGTGTTGGGTGTACATGGGGGTGTGTGGGTGGGGGTGGTGTGCATTGGGGGGGTGTGCATGGTGGGGCGGGGTGGGTAGTGTGTATAGGGTGTGGGGGGTGTGTATGGGGGTGGGGGTGTGTATAGGGGGTGGGGGATGTGTATAGAGGGGGTGGGGGTGTGTGTATAGAGGGGGTGGGGGTTATGTGTATAGGGGGTGGGTGTGTGTGTATAGGGGGTGTGTAGGTATGTGTGTGTATAGATGTATGGCGGGGTGTGTGTATGGGGGGTGGGGGGGTGTGTATGGGGGTGTGTGGGGTGTGTGTATAGTGGGGGCGTGTGAGGGTGCGTGTATAGTAGGGGTGTGGGGGGGATGTGTATGGGGGGTGGGGGTTGTGTGTGTGGGGGTGTGTGAATAGGGTTGTGTGGGGGTATGTGTATGGGGGGTTGTGGGGGTGTGTATGGCGAGTGTGTGTATAGGGGAGTGTGGGAGGTGTATGTGTATAGGTGGTGTGTGGGTATGGTGTGTGTGTGTGGGAGGTTGTATATGGGGGTGTGGGGGAGGGGGGATGGGTATAGGGGTGGGGGATGTGTGTAGGGGGAGTGGGGGTGTGGGGGTGTGGGGGTTGATGTGCATGGGGGTTGGAGGTGTGTATAGGGGGTGGGAGTGGGGTGTGTGTATAGGGCAGGTGGGGGGCGGTGGGAGTGTGGGGGGTGTGCATTGGGGGTGTGGGGGGTGGTGTGCATAGGGGAGTGAGGGGTGTGTATACAGAGTGGGGGTGTTGGGTGTGTATGGGGGTGTGTGGGTGGGGGTGGTGTGCATTGGGGGGGTGTGCATGGTGGGGCGGGGTGGGGGGTGTATATAGGGGGTGGGGGGGTGTATAGGGGGGTGGGGGTGTGTGTATAGAGGGGGTGGGGGTTGGGTGTGTGTATGGGGGGTGGGGGTGTGTGTGTATGGGGGGTGTGTGTATGGGGGGGTGGGGGTGTGTGTGTATAGGGGGTGTGTGTATAGGGTGTGTGGGTGTGTGTGGGTGGGTATGTGTATAGGGGGTGTGGGGGGGAGGTGTGTTGGGGGGTGTGCGGGGGGGTGTGTGTATGGGGGGGTGTGGGGGAGGGGGATGGGTATAGGGGTTGGGGTGGGGGGGTGTATAGGGGGAGTGGGTGCGGGGGTAGGGTGTGTGTATAGGGGTGTGGGTGGGGGGTGGCGTGTGTGTTTAGGGTGATGGGGGCTGTGGGTGTGTGTATAGGTGGGGTGGGGTTGTGCATAGGGAGTGTGGGGTGTGGGGTGTGTGGGGTGTGGGGGGTGGGGGTGGTGTGCATGGGGGGGGGGTGAGGGGTGTGCATACGGAATGGGGGGTTGGGGGTGTGGGGTGTGTGTATAGGGGGTGTGTGGGTGGGGGTGTGCATAATGGGGTGGGGGAGTGTGTATAAGGGGTGGGGGTGTGTATAGGGGGTGGGGAGCTGGGGGGATATATAGGGGGAGTGTGGGGTGGAGGGTGTATATAGGGGGTGGGGTGCTGTACAGGGAGGAGGGGGGTGTGGGGGTGGGGATGGGGGGTGTATAGGGAGGGTGGGGGTGTGTATAGGGTGGTTTGGGGGTAGGGTGGTGGTGG